>NC_143250.1:86152500-87402500 GCF_984573655.1 Nuphar pumila
TGTTCTAAGGTTGTTAAAAAACTCTCATAGTGATTCAAGCATGCATATATATGTTCTAAGGTTGTCAAAAACTTTCATAGTGATGAAATCATGCTTGTATGTGTTCTAATATTGTCAAAAAACTCTCATAGTGATTCAATCATGCACATATGTGTTCAAAGGTTATAAAAAAACTTTCATAGTGATTCAATCATGCATATATGTGTTCTAAGGTAGTAAAAAAACTTTCATAGTGATGAAATCATGCTTATATGTGTTCTAATGTTGTCAAAAAACTTTCATAGTGATTCAATCATGCATATATGTGTTATAAGGCAGTCAAAAACTTTCATAGTGATGAAATCATGCATATATTAGCTTGAAATCTAACAACATGAAATAAATGACATGAAACTTTCATAGCTGATAGGCATCTGCAGACGAAGTTCCTCTATCCTGAAAAAAGTTGCATAACTCATTACAGACAACATCACAAATTATTTCATGTAAATAGTCATGCATTGTGTCCTTAACAAGCTAGCGGACACCATTCCAAGAATTAGTCGTGTCAATTGGACGCTTGGAGTTAATGCTGGCGGAAGAACTCTGAAAGCCCTAACTGGAGGAGGCAATGACTGGTGTGGTGTTCATATTACTCTCAAACCCGAACACACGACCTTTTTGTGGTTCACCGGTTGCAATCACCCATGCTGCATGATCAAAAGGCGGATGCTGAGTGGAGTCATCGCCATATCGCTCTACCATCTGCTGCTCATATGACTCCTACAAAGTAATGATTACAATATGGATTAATAATTAAGAATTATAATGTTCATGGCAACTTGTATATTATAATGTTTATTAATACAATAAATACATATCGTTGTCGCTCTTGCCATCTCTGATACGAACTCTCCCATGCTCTTACGTTTATGTGTTTCAACAAACACATCCTTGTAAGGCACAATGCCTCCTTTTTCTGCTTTCTGCGAGGTTAAATAATAAAAAATTTATTTAAAAAATATGTAACAATACTTATAAATTTGACAATATATATTGATGAGTTACCATTTTTTCAGATGACTCTCAAAAGTCCTAGATCCATCTGTGTGTAGATGGGCATCGGGCATCTTCGCTCAGTTTTGTGCAACCTTTGCTGAGCGGTTTCGAAATTCATGCCCCACCCACTTGTCGCACATTGCATCCCAAAAATTTGACCTGATAGTAGGAGGGTCATGGCCTTTCCATTGCAGTAGATCATCTATCCCATCAAATGCTTTTATTGATGCAGCCTTCATATTGTGTAGCATGTCTGCAAATCGACTGACAGCCACCTTCTGCCACACCCACCTCGCATTCTATTTCTCCATAGCAGTCGCAAAGCGATTCAAAGCCTATAAATAATTTTAGAAAGTTAATAGACATAACTATAACAAAAAATTAAATATGAAATGCATTAGCTATGATAAACAATTGTATACTATGAATGAGAACCATAATTTGTCCAACATCTTCTTCGGGTACTCTTTCCATTGAGCGATCGGTCCTGAAAGATGTTGAACTAGTGACTGCCTAATTTTTTGTATTACTTCTTATAGCTTGAACCTCGCGTTGCACATTAATTGGTACACATTAACTATTGATATATACTATTTATAAGATAAGTATTGGATAAGTGAAAATGAAATACTTACAGTTGACTATCGATATACACTATTTGAATGAGTCATCGTATGTCAGACTAAGAAGACCCTGCATCTGGCATTATCTCGTGACATGTATGAATAGCTGGTGTAGGTGGTTCATGTGCAAGCAAAACATCATATATAGAAAAATGAGTTAGAAATTCACACAATGCACATTTAAATTAATCAAGTATATAATTAGTTAAATGATATACCTATCGAAGCAGCCTATGAAGATCAAGGTTGAGACTGACTACCACTCGGTGCTCGACCACTGTAACCTCCATGAACCATATTCTAACAAATAAAAATTTTATTTGGATCAGTTACACAACTCTATATCTTCATGGATACATAATCAAATTGAAAATCACTTCATACAAGCATGCATACAATCACATCAAACATTGAAATACATTCAAATTATTCATATCAAAACAATGTCAAACATGTACCTGCAACAAATACACTCCAATATCCCGCTAACTACTACCATGACTAGCATGAAATTCGAACTCCAAAAATAAGAGCATATGAGAAAGTGATATGGTATGTATTAGAAGATGTATTTTACTAGCTTGAGTATGCTTCCTCATCACTTGTTTGACTTTCATATTCTTCTTCTTCCTCTTCCTCCTCCTCCTCTTCGTCTTCTTCTTCATTGGGCGCCCATCCACTTGGTATATCATTTCAATCACATTCTTTTATATGTGTGTCATCGGACAATGGAGATATGACATGCATACCGTATGTGACATCGTGACCATAAGAGAAGTCATAAATATCATCTGATTGATAGTAATCACCCTCTTCAGCAATCTTGTCTTCCTGTAACTGATCATACATGGGGTATACATGGGGTATAGTTTAGACTTCACCTTACAAACTGCCCACCATTCATTTCTATCTGACTTCCTTGTATTCATATATGAAATATAGTAAACTTGTTAAGCTTGCGAGGCTAATATGAATGGTTCATATATTCCAAACCTTGATTTATGATTCACCTCTGCAATGTTTGAGGCTTTGTCGACTCTTCTTGTTGTGGGATCAAACCAATGACACTTGAATAAAGTTACCCTGTTATTTATGCCTAAGTAAGTCAACTTCATTATTTCTTCTATAACACTGTAGTAGTCATGTTCATTTTCACCGTAGCTGCTACCCTTGACACATACACACCACTATTCATCATTGACTTGTTTACACCGTAGTCTTTTATATAGAATCGATAACCATTTACGATGTACTCATTGTAACATTGCATAACTTTGGTCGGACCATTTCCTAAATCACATATTCCTTGGTCATTAACATCACCATGGCAGACCTACAAGCATAAACAATGACTGAGATCACGACTAATTAAGTAACTTATTATTGTTTTCACGAAAAGACTATATGTCATTATCCTTACCAACTCTTTCAACCATGCCACAAACTTATTTTCACATTCTTTCTGTACTTCTGAATCAGTGAGATATGGAAGTTCTCTACGCAACTCCAGATCAAATCGTCTGCACTTAACAGATATTTATATTACCGAACCACGTACGCATGTACAAAAGTTAGTGTTACATATTAAGTATACTTACTCGATGTATGGGTTGATCGTTGAGCAATTAAAAAGGATATAAATTTGTATTGCATCTTGCTCTCGATCTACCAAGAGTCTTGATCGGCAACTGCCAAAGGCATGCCCAAGTGGTTGAAATATCGACAGTTTGTCAGTTACAGTAAATTATTCTCCATCATCATTACGAGGTGGGCAAGCGTAACGTGTTGGAATGTGAGGTTCAAAGTACATAGATGAGAAATTTGAAATCTCTTCTAAAGTGTACACCTCAAAAATAGAACCCTCCACTCTTGCTTTATTCTGAACTCTTGCTTTATTCTGAACCTTTTTTTTTGAGGTCAAACATGTATTTGTCAACAATATACATCTCATAATATAATAAATTCTCAATAATATTAGAGAAAAAATATAAATAAAAATATATCTTTCAAATGGGTACATCCACTGATATTGCACAGAACCACCAACACTAAGTTCATATGGAAAATGTATGATCATATGTTCCATAACATCGAAAAATGATGACGAAAATATCTTCTCTAGCTGACAAATAGTAGTGACGACAGAATCCTCGAGATTCTTTACCTCGGTTACTACAACTTCTGATGCGCATAATGTTCTAAAAAATCTATTCAACTCGGATAATACCCCCCATATAGGTTTGTCTAACATATCATGGAATGCTAGGTGAATCAATCATTGCATAATGACATGACAATCATGGCTCTTCAACCCATATAATTGTTCCTCGTCTATCTTCATAGCTCGAACAATGTTAAAGACGTATTCATCTGGAAATCTCAATTGTCTCAACCATTGACATACCTGTTTTACTTGATCTGGTCCAAGCACGTATTTTGCCATTGTACTCTTTGAGTTTCAATTCTGGTTTTTTACATATTACTTTTAAATTCATATGGGCCTTCAGATTATCCTTCATTTTTCTTTTAACATTCATTAACGTATTGAACACATTATCAAACTTATTTTTCTTCACATGCATCACATTCAAATTATGTCGTATCAATAAGGTCGGGCAATATGGTAGTTCCCAAAATATAGATTTTTTTGTCCAATTGTGATCCTTCCCAAATCCAAGGAAGGGCGTCAGACTACAGACACCTGTCAGTTCATATGGAAAGTATTGCAATCGTCTTAAAATCTCTATACCAGACAACCGTGTAGGTGGACCTTTCATTTCAGTTGTGCCTGCTCAGAACACATTCTTTTGTTGTCGAAATGGATGGTTGCTGGGTAGAAATCGACGGTGACACCATACCTAAAGCGTTGACCATAACCTTCACATGATAAAAATTCTGTGACAATTTCTCATCTTTGGGCAACATACTCTTCATAATAGAGCACAGACGGTCAAAACATGATTGACTCAAATTATACTCGAACTTCAAATTCAGTAGTTGAAGAACTGCAAAGAAAATAGTGTGACTCTCGCAACCATTTTAAAGTGGCTCATCAGCATCTCTAAGTAAATCATAAAATCTACTAGTTACATCGTTTGCTTCTTCTTCCTCTACTACAATTGGTACATCACTAGAATCTATAGCATAACCCAGTTCTGGTTCTACGACATCAAATATCAAATCTACATATGGATTATTGTACACTACATCCACCTGTGCATTAAAATTGTTCCAAAATTCTTCACCGTGAAGCGTTCAATTCGGATAATCACTCACAAAACCCTTCTTGTATAAGTGATGTCTAACGTCATGAGGTTCTACAAATCGATTGTTCTTACACATCGTGCAGGGGCACCTGATTCGACCTGTGAGATCCACTGTACTGACACTTGCCATTGTAAATTCAATAAAACTGTCAACACCATCCATATATTCAAGTGATACCTCATTGTCAACTATCCTACGATACATTCATTCATGGTTTGCAGTCATTTTGTCCTATGATGTTACAGATATTATCCTAACCAGTTAAAAGAGAATCATAAGAATGCTATGATGAAGAAAATATCTAATTTATCATGTATTTATGGTGGATATAATGATTTGATATATATATATATATATGATGTCATTCAATCACAAGAACTATGATGCATGCATTGATAACTTAATATTTTCATGTGCAAAATCATTCATTTGAAGCATGTTTGAAGCATTGATAACTTATCATTCATTTTCATGTGCAAACTCATTCATAACATGATACATTCATTTGAAACATGCTTTCATGATACAATTTCACATGAAAGGCATAATCAAATTGAAAATAACTTCATACAAGCATGAATACATTCACATCAAATATTGCAATATATTCAAATCATTCATATCAAAACAATGTCAAACATGTATCTGAAGCAAACACACTCCAATATCCTACTAACTACTACCATGACTAGCATGAAATCTGAACTCCAAAAATAAGGGCACTTTTATTTTCATATATTAAAATCATGCTCAACATGATCTCCAAACTCCATCAAATCAGTCCTAGATATCCACAACTAAGTGAGTGTGTGAACAAAAAAGTGTTGCATCCAAGAAATTAAATAACATGTGATGCGTTTGCATCACTTACTCACTACGGGTATTTACCCGATTTGCATGCTATTGCCTTTGCATTTTTTTCTTATTTCTTTTTGCATTGCATTTTTTGCCGCATGTGATGCTTAGCACTAAGCATCACGCAATTAGCTCAGCTACGCACCTGCAAAGCACATTTATATACAACAGAGGTAGCAACCCATCAAGAGGCGATAGGGGCTCTGCCACCGTCTGGCAGAGAGAGAGAGGCGGTATACCTGCAGACTCATCGACAAAGAGAATCATGCCGCGGGTCGGCTGCAGAGCGAGGCTACTCGAACAGGAGGATGACAAGGTCACCAACATGGGTCAGGGGAGATTTTTAAAAAATGGCTGATATTTGTAAAATTGTCTCCTCCTCTCCCTTCCCCAACAACCTAACAGAAAACAGGAGTAGGGGTGCAACCCCTGCCTTCTTGTCAAAAGGAAAGAAAGAGAGGAAGGGGCAAGGGGGTGTCACCCCCTTCCACTGTCTGCTTGTCTGCCTGAAAAGGGAGCAGGCCCCTCCCTTGCTATTAGAGGAAACAGGGAGGGGCCTGGCCCCTCCACTGCAAAAAGAGGAAGCAGAGAGAGGAGTGGGCTCAGTTGTCAAACTGAGCCCGACCCCAACCTCGACTGAGAGGGAGGTGGGCTCGGCTACCTGGTCGAGCCCGACCCCATTGACATAGAGAGAGAGAGAGAGGGGAGCAGGGAGGGACTCCCCCTCCCCCGTTGAAAAGAGAGGGCAAGGAGCAAGCGTGTAGGGAGGGGCGGCACCCCTCCCATTGGAATTAGGAGGCAGAGGCTGGGGTTACATCAAGCGAGCAAGGTGAGAAAGGGCGGGGGCAAGAGAGGGGTAGGGGCATCAACCTCCGTCGGAAATAAAAGAGGGATAGGGACAGAAAACAGGAGTAGGGGCGCAACCCCTACCTTCTTGTCAAAAGGAAAGGAAGAGAAAAAGGGGCAGGGGGTGTCGCCTCCCTCCATTGTCTGCTTGTCTGCCTGAAAAGGGAGCAGACCCCTCCCTTGCTATTAGAGGAAACAGGGAGGGGTCTGGCCCCTCCACTGCGAAAAGAGGAAGCAGAGAGAGGGGTGGGCTCAGTTGTCAGACCGAGCCCGACCCCAACCTCGACTGAGAGGGAGGTGGGCTCAGCTACCTGGTCGAGCCCGACCCCATCGACATATAGAGAGAGAGAGGGGGAGCAGGGAGGGACTCCCCCTCCCCCGTCGAAAAGAGAGGGCAGGGAGCAAGCGTGCAGGGAGGAGCGACACCCCTCCTATTGGAATTAGGAGGCAGAGGCTGGGGTTACATCGAGTGAGCAAGGTGAGAAAGGGCGGGGGCGAGAGAGGGGTAGGGGCATCGGCCCCTGTCGGAAATAAAAGAGGGGCATGGGCATCAGCTCCTACCAGAAATAGAAAGAGAGGCAGGGGCATCGACCTCTGTCAAAAATAAAAGAAAGGTAGGGGCCGATGGCCCTTGTCGGACCAAGAAGAAAAGAAAAGGGGGGGGGGGGGGACACAGGGGCCAAAGCCCCCTGCGGCTCTTGAAAAGGAGGAGGCAGGGGCCAATAGCCTCTGTCATCCTTAAAAAGAATTGGGGCAGGGGCCAATGGCTCCTATCGACTTCAAAAGAAAATCAGGGCAGGGGTCATTGGCCCCTGTCGAATTCTGAAAAATGAAGTAGGGGCCAAAGCCCCCTGTCAAAATCTCCAAAATAGGCAGAAGAGTGGGGTGGGCGTCCCAACCCCTTCCGTTGGCCCACTGCATGACAGAGGGGAGAGAGAGAGAGGGAGAGAGAGAGAGAGAGAGAGAGAGAGAGAGAGAGAGATGAGGGGAAAGAAGAAAGGAAGGGAGGAGATGTACCTGGGGGAGGAGGTCACCGACATTGGCAGACGAGCAAGAGGGAAGGAGAGAGGAGACGAGTAGGAGGGGGTGAGAGAAAGGTCGGATGACCAACGAGGTGGTGCCGGCAAAGCTGTCGGAGAGGGAGGTGATCGCCGAAAGGGAGAGAAGGGAGGGTGAGCAACGAGGCGAGAGAAAGGGCGGGGGTGTGCGATGAATGAAACTGAAAGGGAAAAGAAAGAGGGCTCACATTAGGGTTTTACGGGAAATTTAGCAATGGCAAAATTCTGTTGCAAACGCCATCACAAATTTGTGATAGAGTAGCGACAGAAAAATGGTGTCGTGAAGTTGCGATGGAGTGTGAGACAAATTTTTTTGTTGCTAATCCATCACAAATTTGTGACATCGTTTGTGACAGAATTTTTTGTCGCTAATTCTGCAACTAATTCCAATTTTAGAGACGGATAGTTTTCTCTCACTAATCAATCACAACTTTGCGATGGATTATTTATGTCGCAAATTTCTGTCACTAAATAACATTTTTCTTGTAGTGTTATTGGGTATTGGTATGGTTTCTCTTATAGTGGACTCAACTAAACCTGAGTTTGAACTCGATACCATACCCAAAATTGGGTTCAAGTCTAGTTTCACCTTACTCCCAACCAAACCCAACTCGTTGACACCCCTACTCCTAGGTACTTGTATTGTAGAGATGTTCCTAAACAGCTCAACTATCGTTCGTATGTGGAGAGAGAGAGAGAGAGAGTATAAGTGTAAGCTAAATATGAGCAAAGTTTTTTGAAGATTTCTTTTTTGTTTTTCTTTAAAGTCTGACCATGCAGATGTGACTTACATGCTTGATCTTATGGGAATCAACTCTTGCATTGTACAATTCCAATAATAAAAGTAGAATTTTTATATAGTTTTAAAAATCAACTGTGCAAAATTTTCATAAAAATCAAGAAACAAAAATCATAATTTTTATCGTAAATATAGGACACAAGTGTCCAGCCTTAGCCAATGAACATGACACATATTTTTTTCTTATATTTACACAGAAACTGTCCCCATGATCAGAGATGTAGCCATGCTGGCTCTACTTGCCATACTTATTATCATTGTCCTGACAGAGTAAAACTCCATGGGCAAAGTCGGAGCTGTGTGTGTGTGTGGGGGGGGGGGGGGGGGGGGTAGGACTGCCTCCCAGCCTAGTTAATTTTTTTTTTTTAAAGCCCACCCTATTTTGGCTTTGGGCTGGCACACGTTTGGGTTTGTACTTCCGTGCGGGTCGATGTCCATACTATGATTGGGGGAATCGGTGTCATCGTGTGTTGGTGTGCGTGTGAGGGTTAAGATTTGAGCTGTGTGTGGATGTGTGTGAGGGGTTGGGAGAACTCAGATTTTCATTTTTCTCTCTTAATTTTTTTTCTTTTATCGGGGTGTCAACAGGTCAGGTTTGATTTGTACACAGGTGGAACCAGACCTGACTCTGATTTTGGGGTATGGTACCGACTTCGAACTCGGGTCTAATCAGATTCACCATAAGAGAAACCATACCTGGATGTGATAAGAACTACATGAACCAGACTCAGTAAAATACTATTTTTATCATTTTTACATTGAAAAATTGCAAGCCTTAATCAAAACTTGTGTCAGCACTGAATTTGGTATAAAATTTCACAAACTATACCTGAATCCATGTACTAATCATACTTTTGGGTCCGAATCTGAGTCTTAATCGGATCTTCTTATTTATCACCATACTTGAACTCTATAGGGTTTGGTACGGGTTGGGTCTGGGTAAACCCAACCCATTGATATCCCTATCGAGTAGGGGTAAGATTTGGATTGGATCATGCTAGACCAGATCTAAATCCAAAACATGAACAATAGATAGAGAGTCATTCCAGCAAGTAGTATTGCAATACAAGCAGCTTTTGTCCGATTTCTGAAAGAAATGAATTATTTTCTTTAAATGTTTTAAATCCTGAAGTGTCGAACCATATTTTTTTCAAATTATTACATGTCGTTGTTCTGATAGCGTAAAACTCTATGGCCTTACTCCTCGTCGCCTTGCTTAAGCTTTCACAAAGAGGTGACACCCATGAGATCTTAACCTGCCTGCCTAGTAGCTTATGCCTCATCCCATCACACCAAACTCCTTATGGTTGGCCTAACCATAAGCAATAGGTTTAGAGATAAAATCTTGTTGCTTTCAACTACGAAACAATGTCATTTTTTATGCTATTATTTTCATGTGTATTTTTTTCTATAAATAAGCTAATTCAAGCGTGGTTTATTTAGCTCATGTTGGTTATAAACTCCAACTTGAGTCGACTCACCACAAAAAAATGAGTCAAACTTGAACACTTTAAGCTTAGCTAGTTTGGCTCGTTTACCGGCCCTAGTTGAGCTCACTTGGTATATATTGCCATTAGATAATGTTTAAGAACTTTCCGTTGAGGTTGAGAAAGACTGCATCAGATAGTTTGATTTGTCCATATGAAATAGATTTTTATTAATAATTATAGCCATTTTTTATTTTATCTCAAAAAAATGTTTCGGGGACGCTGCCCCTGAACCCTCGACTATCACACCAAATTTTGTTTTTTTGCTACACCCCTGTTTGCCTCCCGCCCCCCCTCACATGAATCCTAGCTATGCCCCTATTCATGAGCTTACCCCTTGCCCGTTAAGAGTCACCAAGCTTCGGCTTGCACAAGGTATGACGGCCATGAGATTTGAACCTAGGCCCTATCTCACTAGGACAAACCCCTTTGGAGCTGACATGTCTCATAATCTACAGGGTTAAATTAACTAAAAATACACTTGAAATCCTTGTGGCTTATATATATATATATATATATATATATATATATATATATATATATATATATATATATATATATATATATATATATATATATATATATATATATATATGCAGTGACTTAGACTTTAAGCACACGTGGTGTGTTGGCATGCTACATTTCATACTCATCCATTCCCAACACTTTCTTGTATCATGTTTCATTATATAAGCCCCACATGATCGCCACTTCTGCGTCATAATTATGGCTACTGAAGAAAATTCTGATGGGCTTTGTACTATGATAATGTTAAGCCTTAACCCATTATTGAGGGAAAAACAGGAAAAAAAAGAAAAAGAAAAAGGACATTTAGTTCCAAATGGATGTGCAAAGTGCAAAAAGACTTCTTTTACTACTAAGAATTTGTGGCAGCCTTGCAATTTTTCTCTCTTATTTGGAGAAGGTTTTTCATGTAAATTGGTGTTCTTTTCTTTGCTTTGACTTCTTTGTTGTCTTACTATTTGTATCGCATTGTATATTTGTCTTGGGGAAGGTAGTTGCATACTATTCAGTGAAGTTGAGGTTTTTATGTGATCATGCCTACCAAGTGCTTGTAAAATTTTCTACAAATTTCACACAGAAGGAGAGCTTCCGCTTGATTCCGCTACTCTTGATTTCTCCCTAACATATGACTTGTAACACCACACACATGAGAAAATTATTTCTTTCCAAGTCTGTTTTAGTTTGCTTCTTCAGGCACAAATATGACTTTCTTACTGAAAGAAGGGAAAATATGAGATGTTAGGTGAAAGTTTAGCTTTCCAGCTTTAGGGTTTAGGAAAAATAAAGGATCGCATCCATGCAAGCTTTTACATGCCAAGAATGCTATATTCCTTGACAAACAGAACTTTCTAGGAACAATAGTTTATTAGTTTAGTAAGCAGTGAACTGGGAGGGGTAAGTCCACAGAGTTTTACGCCGGCAGGACAGCGACCGTAAGTAGGGCAGGCTGCGGAGCCAGCACAGTTAGGTCTCTGATCCTGGGGGTGGTTTCTCGGTATAAATATTAAAAAGAAAACAGTGAACTGAATAGTGTATCTTTTTATATATTTGAGATAACCAAGCAAAAAACTGCCTCATTCACGAGTTCATATATTTTCTATATTGCAATATAAGTTTTGCTGTATAATCTTTGTGAGCTGTGATAAACCCCAACGTGGCCACTCAGAGCATGCAAAGCATTCATTTGAAAAGAATAAACTTAGTTTCTTAAAAAAAAGTGAAGAATAAACCTAGTGTTGATTATTAAAATGAACCAGTTTAACACGGTTTAATCTAAGGCCTTGTTTGGGTAACATTTTTTGAAAAACTAATCTTTTATATATGGAATCGAATTTGAATATCAAGTTATTAATTTCCCATCTCCCTTGGGCTAATATTTATGTTTGTGATAATTATGGCTGGCCAATTTTTCGGTCAAGCTTCCTTCAGCTTGTTTATTTATTAAATAAGCCAAGCTTGAGCTTAGTTGAATTTAGTTGCTTAAGTAAGCTCAAGCTTAAAATTTTGTTTTAAAATTTAATTATATTAATTAAGAAGCTCCTAAATTGTGTTACCAAAATGTGGTCTTGGGGATGGAGTTGCCCAAATCATCATCTTGTGTTACCAAAATGTTGACATGTGGCATTGACAACTTTTAGTGTTTGAGCAACACTACTACTATCAAACAGCAGCAGGTGTTGGGAAAACCACAATCTACTGCTCCCAAACAGTAGCCAATGTTGGGGAGACTGCAACATACCCCTCCCTCTTCAGGGCTCCCAAAACTCTTTTACATTGTGAACACCATAATCAAAAGGAAGCAGATCAGGTCATGCTGGACATGAACGTTTTTGCTCATGCCGACATCGTGGCCATCCGATCGATTTGCATTTTAAAAAGCTCAAAAGTCAACAAAACCACGTGGCATTCATCCAAAATGCAAACAGACGGCCACGATGTCGGCATGAGCAAAAACGCTAATGTTCAGCATGACCTGATCTGCTTCCATAATCAAAAGGTACAACGGCCCAAGGGATCAGACTTAACATAAATGTAGCCACTGGATCCATTCTAAAAAGGGAGAATTTTGTTTTTTTTTTAAATCAATTTCGAATCATATGCAATAGGTTGTAAGAATCCGAACAATCCCACTACATCAGGGCCCCTTTCGACGTTGCACAAAAGCCATTACTTTACATTCAGCTAGCACTAAAAAGGTTAAACACAAGCACTATGTTTGTGTAACAACTTCTTGCTTTTTTTTTTTTCCTCAGTGGGGATCACAGGTTTAAAACTTGCTCTCAATGGGTTAAATGCTTGAGCTCAACCCTGAGCTTGAACCCGGAAGGAGTACTAAGCCCAACTCAAACAGCCTAGGCTCGGGCTCGAAACAGGTCATGTTCAGCCTGGGTATGAATTCTTGGACACATGGGATGGCCTTCCCATGGTGGGATTTCTTTCTTATGGCAGACTTTTCTTAATGGTGGGGACGAAGCCTAAATCTTTATGACTCACATTAGTTTGGACTGGTTTAAATCCAATTTTTTTTTGTCAAACATTCAGGGTTTTATTTTGGGTCAGTTTTTCAAGTTGGGAATTGGGGTAGAACTCATTCTTACCTGGATCCAGCCCATTAACAACCATGTCTAATTTGGAAATTCTAAAATCCATTTTATAGAGTAAGGGGTGGCTGCCTACTGCAATCTGTGTCTACTGTTGGCACACCAGGCTTCTTAATTAATGGTTATTTTTTTATATTTTTCTCAAATATCAGTATGATTATAAGAATGAACTCTTAGACGATCCCGAGATCTAAATAGGTTTTTATAAAATTTGAGAATAGGCGATCTAAAAATTTTATAAACATTAAAAGATACTATTCAAATATTCTTTTGGTCAGATTTATCAAAAACACTGAAACCCCGTTTGCTCGTGATTGACACCTACTCTCCATTCGAATTTGCACCTGTGAACGTTCTAGTGAGAAGCTGATAAGTTAGGGGTGGGCATTGGGCCGGCCCGCTCGCTAATGGACCGGGTCGACTTGGTCAATGCCCCAGCCCATTTACTAACGGGCTGGGTTTTGGCCCGGTTCTTAACAGGTTCAGGTTTGAAGAGAAGCCCATGACCCAGCCCATTGTGAAGAGGGCCAGGTTCAGGTCTGCCCAACCCAAACCCATTTATAAGTTATTTTTTTAATAAAATTAATACATTAATTCTTAAAATAAAAAAATAAAAAAATAAAACTCAAATAACACTAAACATTTAAAAGCCTTTTGGTATCATGTGCTATGATATTTCCAAAATAAGAGATATAAATCATGCAGTCTTAACATATTATCAGATGTATGATATATTGCTACACCATGTAAAAGGTAAATAGCAATAATTAGCAAATATCAAGTTCCCATGCAACTAATTAGGTAAGTAATAATTAACAAATAGAAATTTCTCACTAAACTAATTAGGCAAATAGTAATAGTTATCCAAGTTACTATATAATAGTTAATTTTTAAAAATTTTATACTATTATCTATAAAAATATATATATTATTAAAAAGTATAATAAATAACTCAAGCTCGTCGGGCCAACCCTGGTAGCCTGCGGGCTGGTCTGGGCACAGCCCAAGTACATAACGGGCCAGGTTTCAGCCCAATACCTAACCACCCCGGGCCCAAAATCATGGCCCAAACCTGGCCCATCGGGCTGCCCACCTCTACTGATAACCAACCACTTTATTGGCCCAACGCCGAGTCATTCTCCCTATCAATGTTGTCAGTATCGGCCTGTATTGATCTATACGCATACTAACCTGAATTGATTCATTTTTAATATATATAAAAAATACTTAAATTTATTTTTTTAATATTACTTTATTATTATTTTAATAGTTTTAACACGTCACAAATCGATAAGAAATATTTTTAATTATTTTTAGCCGATTCAGAACGATTCATCACTTGAATCATTGGCCGAGTTAGGGCCGATACCGATACTGACAACATTGCTAAAAAATCAATAAATAAGAATGCAAAACAATAAAAAGAATGAGCCCCACTGACCCAGCACATGACGTAGACGTGGGCCCCACATAAAACCTTACATGACACTGAATCGGATCCAGAATGCCACGTCATCCGGACGTCAGCCATTCAGTGGAATCCCACGAGGGGTTGGGTAATGAATCGGCCGATACGTATCGGAATAAAATCGATATGATACGAACTTGAATCGGCTATTTTTAATAAATGTAAAAATGCTTGAATTTAATTTTTAAATATTATTTTAGTAGTTTTAACACGTGTCACGTTATGATTGACACAAAATAATTTGTAATTATATTTAGCCGATTCATAAATATTCACTTGAGAACCAATATCGGCCGATTCTCCTGAATCGTTGGCCAAACGATTCAGGGCCGATACCGATACTGATCGGGCTTCGGTCCCAATCTCTAGGCCTACGGCTACGCGCTCACGCTTACCGATCAAGTCGCACTGGGCCCTGCAATGCCCGCTTCTAGGCTCGGGAATCACGTGCAAGCGGGGCCCCCAACTTGTCTTAATTGATGGAATGCCAATGTCTTAATTGCCCAATAAAATTCTGACAAAATTGGAACACCATTTTACCATCAAGGAATTAAAAGCAATAAAATCAAATTGTAGAATCTATGATAGCAAAACTGTTGAATTTTTACTGAAATTTAAAGTTAAAAAAGTCTACTTGATTATAAAAAGGTGTTAGTTTTGACTTATTATTGAACTTATTCAAGGCTCAATTTATGAGGGAACGCTCTGATACGAATAAGAGGGCTCAATTTGTGACAAAACGATACCAATTGATGTAAATTGAGAAAGGCTCGATTTATGATAAAATTTACGCTCTACTCTTATGCTGGGGAATCTAAAAAAGAAAATAAAATAAAATGAGAAAAACAAGAAAAATAACTAAAAAAGAGCAAAGAAATAACAAAAAAATAAAATAATTGAAATTTTAAATAAAAAATTAACTAAAATTCTCGAATCAATTTTATTCTTGACAGCTTCTAATCCTAAATCTTTCTTATATTTATAGAAAAAGAATTTTAATTTCAATAGACTCGCTAAAAGATAAAATTTATCTTAATTAAGATATGAATCAGGCATAAGAATCCAATATTCATTACAAATTAAACTAAATAAAAAAAAATACCTAAACTAAAATAAGCAAGATCTCAAATGATCCAATGAAGAGATTTGTATCTCTCCGCTCCCGCATGCAAAACGTAATTTCATTGTTTTATATATTGAAGTAAGAGATTCTCTCTATTTACATGTTAGATTCTTCTATCTACGCATGTTCTCTCTTGTCTAAGGAATAAAATTACAACTCACTCTCTCTCTTTAATGCTCTCATTAAAATATAATATTTGTTTTTTGAGTAATGTAAAAAAACACCACGTTTTTTTTCTATAATTCAAATTCAGACCAAACAAGGCGATAATTCAAATGCACGAGTCAAGGTTGACCAGGACCCAAACATATTACTAATAATCAGGTTTGGGTTTTGTCGGGTAACAAAAATATAATCTCAGACCCGAACCCACATATTTTTAAAAAATTATTTTATTAATATATATATATATATATAATACTCGGGTTGGGTCAAGTACCCAGCAAAAATTATGACCCAAATCGTCGTTTGTGGATCACTCAGATAAATGCAGTAACCCGCGAGAATGGGGTACCCTATAGTCGATTAATACACGATCTGCGCAAGAGGCAACTCCTTCTTAATCGTAAAATACTTGCACAAATAGCTATATCAAATAGGAATTGCCTTTACATGATATCCAATGATATCATCAAATAAGGAGATTGATTGGGAGGAGTCCGACAGAATAATTTAAACGAAACAGAGTTTCCCGAAGAATTTCCCCCAGGTGGAGTAAAAATAACAATGTAAAGGAAAATTAAATGTAGTAGGAATGAACGAACCCATTTCTTTATTGAAATGGGTCTTCTTCCCCATTCTTTCTTTTTTCTTCCGACACGACAATCGAATATGGGCTCCAAATTTTACGAACAAAGCATCACATCAATTTGAGTTATGATTTTAGTTCTGATTCGATTGAAGAGTAGTCCTATTTCTTTCTATTTTTTTCTGGTTCTAGTGCCAGTAGTTCTAGAGATCGACTCGGCTCTCTCAAATTGTTTCTCATTATTAAGAAAAGGTAACAAAGATAAAATACGAGCTTGTTTTATAGCAATAGTAATTATATTGCTCATATCGGGTTTGGATCGACCCGAATATTATTAGACACTTTTCATGCTCATACTTGAAAATTCGGGTTTGGGTCGGGTCAGGTACCGATACAAACCTGACCCATTGACAGCCCTAATCCCGAGGTTAGTTTCTAACGTTTAATTATATTCCCTTTCACATATCTTTATTTTACCCTCATAGATACCAAAAACGTTAATTTTACCCTAAACAACGGTTGCCCAAATTCTCTTCTTTTTTGTGAGTTCATCCGTTTTTTTTCTCCTTTTGTTTTCAATATCTAAAAACCCATGTAACCTCTTCTCTATTGACGTGCTGATCTTCAATATTTCACAAGAAAATCAAGGACTCATGGAAAGTCAAGAATGTGGGATCCATTTTCTTTTGGAACAGGCAAAACAGATCAGGCAGGAGTCATCCCTGGCTCAAATAGTATGCTGACCCATCTCTACCCAGACCACAAGTTTCAAACGTTAACCAGATCCAAAGCACCAATTAGGATCCAAGTTAGTTCTCTATTTGAATTGGATCCACTCTTAAGTTAGCATAACCTAACTTGTAATTGCACCTGAGATGGGTTTTACTCAGAGAGAGAGAGAGAGAGAGAGAGAGAGAGAGAGAGAGAGAGAGCATCGTATTGTTAAAGTATTGAATTCACAATCAGATAATGATTGCCCAAAAGATGGTTGTCACATGGATTCGAGAATATGTGATTCACCTGAATCGTTTGGAAAACGATTCACTGACAACATTGGTCAAAATTTTGGTTTCCATTATTCCCTCTTCTGCTATTAAAAGATTCAAGAAAAATAGTTTATAGATAATGATTAAAAATAACATGTCATGTGGTGTGTTTTCATGTCGTGTCGTGTCCCTTACTCGTAGGATCTCAATCAGCGTGTCCCCTGTGGCATTTTGATTTTAACCCCCTGTTCTCTCTCTCGGTTCATTTCCATGTCGCTCTTCACTTGGTACGTGTTGCAACTTGCAACTTTCAGAGCGCAAAACAGAAAGGGAACACACTAAACAGGCATACTGATACGAGATTTTTATTTTAAAATAATTTTTATTAATATTTTCTTATAAAAATAATTTTTATATTTGTTTATTTATTTATTGCCAAGATTTTGCAAAAAATGGGAGATTTATGAAAAAATTTCAAATTTTTGCGAGTTTTTGAAAAACTAGATTTTGTCATTTTTAACGTTTGTCACTATGAACATATCTAACTTAAAGAGTCATGGCTAGTTACATTATCAGGTTTATTTTTCTTTTCTTTTTATGACAAAAAACCTGCCTTCCCCCGCCCCCTCCCCACCATGTTATTGGTATCGCGATACGCCGCAAGCATGAATTGGCTAATTTTTAATAAATATAAAAATATAAAAAAAATTTATTTTAAATTTATTTTAATGGTTTTACCATGTGTCACGATTATGATTGACATGTAATAATTTATTATTATTTTTGGGCTGATACAAAATGATTCACTTGAGTATCGGTATCGACCAATGCAGCTGAATCAGTAGCAAAACGATTCAGGGCCGAATACTGACAACATTGCACCCTCCCCCCTCCTTAGTCCTACACAGGGCTGGTAAATAGACCAAACATCTTGTGATTTGGCTTTGTTCAGCTTGTCACTAACTCATTCACGATTGGTTTATATATCTAGCGAACGATGAGCACCTCTTTTAACTTAAATGAGTTGAGCTTGAACATAAGGTGTTCAGCTTACTCGACTCGAAAGATTTCTAATATATGTATTACATTTAATAGTTCATATTATATGTATATGTTGAAAGAAAAAATATTAGAGGAGCTCTCAATCCCACGCAAAGAAAGAATTAAGAAAGCTTAAGCACTCAAAAACATCAATCTATTGACTGATTATACTCAAAATATATATATATATAACTCATAGGTATATATATATATATATATATATATATATATATATATATATATATAGAGAGAGAGAGAGAGAGAGAGAGAGAGAGTTGATGTCTCTTTTTTACACACTTTTGTTTTTATATTTACATGGAGAAACCACCCACACAGGATCAGCGACCCAGCCGTGCTGGCTCTATCAGCCGTACTTACGATCATTGTGTAAAACTATGTGGGCTTACCCTTTGCTCCCAAGGAGTCACCACACTTTGGCTTAACCAAGAGGTAACACTTATGGGATTTGAACCTAGACAGCCTGCCTAGTGGCTTAGCTCCCATCTCACTACACCAAACCCGTTTGGGGCACTTTTTATACCCTTCTAAAAAATAAATGATAACTTTAGCCTCTAACTATAAGTTTTTATCTTAATGATTCACTAATGTCATGCACCACTATGATCATTATTTTGCATGTCTTAACTCATGTAACTCATATAACTCTTTACATGCCATCTCAATGGCTTTACACCTAACACATGCCCTCACTATATTCATTACATGACTTTAAAGTTATCTACAATAACTTCACATTAATATTTTTCAAGCCTAATTTGCCTATAATTTCAACTTTGCTTATGAAATCTCTACACACCACACATTGATAATACTGAGCACAAATGCTGATTACATGACAAATTCAACACTTAACTTTGATTCACAGCCCAAAATGGTATATACTTTCAACATATATTTTCTATGCATCATTCTGTATGTATATTTATGCATTGTTTTGCTTTTATATATTACATTTAAAATATATGCTATATATAAAGTGTAATATATAAGAAATATATATTTTTCATGTATAAATAACATGAAATGTTTTTACACAAGCTAGCTCGTGCTTGGCTCATCTCATTCAGGAATGAGCTCGGCTTGACTAAATCTTCCAACATATATTTTCTATGCATCATTCTCTCTCTCTCTCTCTCTCTCTCTCTCTCTTTCTATATATATATATATATATATTTATTTATTTATTTATTTATTTATGCATTGTGCTGCTTTTATATATTACACTTAAAATATATGCTATATATAAAGTGTAATATATATGAAATATATATTTTTCATGTATAAATAACATGAAATATTTTTACACGAGCTAGCTTGTGCTTGGCTCATCTCATTCTGGAACAAGCTTGGTTCAACTGGACTAAACACCAACACGCGCTCAATCTATTGGTAAACAGGCAGAGTCATGAGCTCAATCTATCAGTAAATGAACTAAGCCCGAACATGCGCTGTTCGGTCTGTTCAGCTCGTTCACTAGCCTTAGTCCTATATAGTAAACCCAAGTTAGTGCCGGCCCTAGCCCGCAAAGGACACCCACCGGTAGGGATGGCAGTGGACCGGGGGAAAGCGGGGCCCTGCCCCGCCTCTCCCCGTTTGGACTGGGGATGAAGGGTATGAAACGGGGATGGAGGCAGGGACGAAGGTTAAAATCCATCCCTGTTCGGGGATGGACGTACCCTTTTCCCCACTCCGCCCCGCCCCATCCCTGCCACGATCCCCGCCTCATCCCCGCCCGCCCCATCCCTGCCACTTTTCCCCGCCCCACCTGATCATCCCCATTTGAACCGGGGATGGAGGACATGAAATGGGGATGAAGGCGGGGGTGGAGGTTAAAATCCATCCCCGCCGGGGATGGAGGTTCTAATCTTGAGGCGGGGCAGGGGTGGAGACCTTGTCCCCCGCCCCGCCCCGCCCCGCCCCACTGCCATCCCTACCCACCGGTTGTTTCTTTTTATTGTGAGAGACAAGCCTTACCACTTTCCCTTACCTTATTATTTGAGATAACTGAACTGCCTTATCATTTTAGGCAACGGCATTCTGATATTTGATCTTTCCTTATTGCAGCATTTGACGGTGGACCTTGTGATTCTGATGGTGGACCCGAATTCTTTAAGGCTAATCTATCATAATCCGGAACCATTACCTTGTCTAACAGTAACATCAAAACGTCCATCTATTTTTACATCCTTAGGCAATTGGTGGTCAGTCACCATGGACCAACTACTCTTAAAAGTGATATATTTAATTGTTGAAAATAGATAAGGGATTTGACTCATTAGTCTCTAATGAACCAATGTAGGTGAGACCCACATATTTTTTAGTGCATGGGTTCTTTAAGTAAAATCTGAAAGTGGATTTGGATCTGTTCAATCGAATAAATTTTGGATTTGATTTAGACTCAGATCAGCATTTTAAGTCAGATCTGGAGTTTATCCGAATCAAAATCCCACCTGAATGCACTTTCTTACATGTAAATAGCTTGTTTTCTATTAGTTTTTTCGGGATCCAATATTACCACATCTATTTTTGGATCCAGATTCAATCTTACTTCTTTAGATCTCATTCGGATCTACTATTTGCATTTCAGATTCGGATCTGTCAGGATCCGGCCTGAATCTGACCCGTTTGCACCCCTAATTGTGGGGGCTAACTGGCTTAAGGTTTGCTTTCTCACCAGCTTTCAATGGAGACAATTGTCTAACCATTCTTTGAAAATGATCTTTCCTAATTGTTGAAAACAGATGTAGACTTTAGCCAATTTAGTTTGGGTGACAGTTGGGAGCTGACTGGCTTAAGTATGGTTTCCTAACCAGCTTTGAAAGGAGATATGACCGTATAACTACTCTTTTAAAAATGACCTTTCCAATTGTTGATAATAGATGGGGTTTGATTCTCTAGTCTTCAAGGAGCAAATCAAGGTGATTGTGGGGGGCTACCTCACTGGCTTATGGTTGGCTTTCCTATCATCCTTTTTTTTGGATGATTCAAGACCAAAAACCCCTATCGCCAACTGCACATTGGCTGGCCTCTGGTTGATAAAACCCTCCAAAGCCCCCCTTTGTCCACTTGGTAGTACACTTAGCTTGGATCTTGCGGGAAGGGACACCACCCATGGGTTTCGAACTTGTGACATTCACAAGTCGCCCGAACCAGATGAGCAAAGCCCTTGTGGGCCTTCTTCACCATCTTTTGATTTAAAGGAAACGTCACCATCCATGTCTTCGGTATCGTTATCATGCAAGGGTTGGGATAATTACATAGTGAATACATTGTCTAAGAAAAACCAGAGGGAGAAACTACCAAAAACAAGCATAGAGACTACTTTGAGTTCAGGTCTGAACCCACGGACACAAACTTGATACATAGGAGATAGAGAGGTAGAAATGAGGGTGGATCAGGTGCAATCACGTTGCACACTTTGAGTGTGCCGCTACACCTAACTGCCCTTCATCTCTAGGATACACCCTGTCAGCTGCGGGGTCCAATGGACGGCAGATCAAGTACAGCAACACGCTAAAGTGTGCGATGTGATTGCACCTGATACTCTGTCGGTAGAAATAGGGCTCGGAAACATTGAAGAGTTTGTGACTTGGCTCATGTTTAGCTCATAAAGTGCGTATTCAAACTCATGAAATAAGCTTGGCAAACCGAACATGAACTGCTAGCATTTGGCTCAGCTAGACTCATATAGGCTCATTAACTTATAATATGCTTTATCTTTATTTTAAATCATAGAGTATACATAGTTAAAGGTGTCTTGGCTTTCAAGCGATAAGTTTAGAGTTCAAATCCTACTGCTTACAGTTTTGAAACAATGTGTATTCTTTTGTGAATGAACCAGTTTAAGATTTGCACAGCAGGTTTAGAGTCCATTTCTATTCTTTTTAATTTAATTTTTTTTTTTTTGTTAACAAGCCAGATTGAGCTCGGCTCACTTAACTAGGGCTCACCATGAGCTCGAGCTTGTCTCGGCTCGCCCCACAAGAGTGAGCTTAATTAGCTTGGATGCTCTCTGTTCCATTTGTTTGGCTCATTTACCAACCCGTAGGTAGGAAGCCGAGCCGAGCTTTTCATCCATTTTAAAGGGCTAGAACAGAAAATGAAAAATTAAAAAGTTGACATAAACGACAACTATGTGTTATTTGTCTTTGAGGAAGAAAGCAAGTGTTTGTCAAAAGCTATGAGGACTTTTTACATTTGAAACAGGGCGCTTACTTTTCTTAGGAAAATAGCAAACCATGAAAGGGAAATCAGTCTTGAATTCAACTTTTCATGAAATTATTAGTGTCAGCACACTCGAATCAGAGAAGTTGGATTAGTAGGCCTTTTCGTTGAATTATGATGCATTTTGTAGCTTTTCACTGGGAATTTATTCTATGAATTTTCTTTTTCTTATTTTACGACGTGGTCTGCTTTTCTCCAGGTGAAAAAGTGTTTTATAGGGTTTGCGAACACGCCAATCATTTTCAATGGGAATATGACTCAAATTCACTCTGGGGAAAAAGAAATATATCTTATCAAAGTTTTTCCTAACTCATTCTCCTGAAAAGTTTTTCAGTCTAGTTTTCCAGGTGAAAATTAGGTAGTTCATAGATTTGCAGCAACTACATAAGTCCAAAGATAGAAAGCCAAGAGCAACTTGTATGACTAAGGTCAAAGAAATTAGGTTAGAGCTTGAAACTATTTCACACGGTGTATCTTCATGTTGCTCCTGAAAAAAAAATCTGTGTGGTCATTGATTAAAGTGTTCACATTATATGCAGCATCGCTGAATGGTGGCAACGTGCTTGACAGAAACCCATCTTGACATTTCTCGAGATGGGTATCGTATACATCTAAAGAAATGTTTTGATGGATGGTCATCAACAGTGGAGCTCATGAATGAAATCCATATTATGCATGCAGACATTGCTTTAGCTAATTCTAATGGAAGGGTGATTTCAAATCAATTTATTTGCAATGTCGTATACTTGGCACATTCGGCATAGTTAGCAACTTTGTATCAAGGTCATCATCGATAACGTCACTATCATCAATATCAATATCAATACTATCATCAATATCAATATCAATATCAATATCATCAATAAGATAATATTTATTATCATCCAGAAACTTGTTCAAAAATACCGTAATGAAAGGAACATAAGAGTTTGTCACTCGTATTTGACAAAAATATGATTGTCCAGTTCCTATAAAACCTATCACTAAAATACCCCTAGAAGGGAGTAGGGCTAAGCGGAGTGAAAAAGGTTTTTCATGAGATAAGAAATGAGAACTCTCACACGGGTGAATAAGTAATTGTCTGATAATGAACAAGGAATATATATCCGTCTTTCTATTAATTAGGATCTATTGGATTCATTTTGATACTGATGATAGTGATGATATCGATAATAACCTTGATACGAAGCTGCTAACTATGTATAAAACACCAAAAATAGACCGATTTGAGATCACCCTTTCATTAGAATTAGCAAAAGCAATGTCTCCTTGCACAGTATGAATTTCAAACATTCATGATTTGTATGTGAATAAATCGAATTACTTATCCCTTGGTCCATTAGTGAACCATTTCCCCGGTGATTGTGAAAGATGTTCCACTAAAAATATTCTTGACTGAAATCATTTTTTAATAAAGTAAAGAATCTTGATTAATTGTGTAGGTATGAAGCGAAAATAAAGAGATGCAAATGAATGGAAGGATGAGAGAAAGGAAGAAGGGGAAGAGCAATGATATATTATTCCAATATGTATGGTCTACGAATCATCTCCTACAGAGAAAAGTAAGAAGGCATCAATACTATAATAAATAAATATAATTCAATTCATATATAACTTAGTTGGATTTTATAGAAAAATTAAAAAGCATTGAGTCAATAGATCAGTTTGAGGAGATTGACTCAGGGACGGATTAAATTTAAAGCTCCATTGCGGAATTCAGACCTCGACATTAATGGAAGAGAAGCTACGGGTACGACGGAACCTATGAGCATGCTAAGCATGCTGTGAGCAGCTGCATAAAAAGTGACCCATTGATCAAAATTGTCAGCATGAGGTGAAGACCTTGCAGATTCATGTAAAATCTAATGATGTAGGCATGCTGTGGAGCCCAACAGCAAATCGATGGCAATGTGATTGCACCTTATCCGATTTTAGATCTAGCACAGGGCCCATGCTATGTTTCAGACTAATACCAACAAATGAGAAAGAAATGTCAGTGGATTTCTTGCTTGAGGATGATATTGAGAATTTCAAAGTTTCAGACTAACAACATTATTAAAACGGATTGTGGTGGTTGCACTGTCACCTAGCGAGGTGATTTGATCTTATGCCTTCTGGAGATCCATTTCCTGTGTGAAACTGTAAAGAATAAGCGTTAGTGAAGGGAGAGAGAGCCTATTAGACTCTGTTTGTTTAACATAGAAATGCTACTTTTATTGTGTTTTGTCCCAGTTCAGCCATTGAAACCATGGTCCAGATCTTGGTTACTGATAGAGTGAATAGATCCATCATTTCACAAAATCTTTTTTTTTTTTTGGTTTTTTATGACGAAAAACCCTCACCGAAAACCGGATCATTTAATGGGCCTACCCCTTGCAAGGTAAACCCCGAGTAGGGTAACTGACACCCAAGCCCTTACGGAGCCCACCAGTTAAAGGCACCTGCAGAACATGGGACGGAGGGGTCAGAACCTTCTCACCAGGCCCGCTGCCACTCGGGCGACCGGGGCAGGTGTTTTTTCAGGAAATCTTTTTCCTGATAAGAAATCATGGTGAGATGTGCACTTCTCAAAATCGTGGCATGTCTCTCATTTGTTTTGGTCACGGAACAGATGAAATAAATCACAAAATGGCTTTTTTTTTGTTTAATAATGAGATCTTATTGAACTGCCAATATCCAATTCATCCTTCAAAACCATATTACATCATACGTCTGATGAATTAAGATGATATTTCGTAAAATTGTTTGCATGTCTCGCTTTCCTTTTTTGGCCAAGATCCCATTGTGATACCATATTCCCTTTCCTTCTTGTTTGAACCATTGAATTAATCATGGACACGTTTGGATGTGGGAAAATGCCAGGAAAAATTGCAAGTTGAAAAAGAAAAATGAGAACTTTTTTTATTGATTCCAAATAATACAAAATTTTTTAGCAAAAAAAAAATTTGTCTTTTACCATGATTTTGATAGGAAAATTTCCATCTCAAAGATGGGGATTTTTTTTTTTATAATTTTTTTTCAGTTTTTAGGGCAGCCCATGCCCTAATTAAGACAACATTTTTCCAACCTAATTTTCCTATGTTACAAAAATAACAAAAAAAAAAGTTCATAAAAAGTGTTCTCATATGAGAACTTTTCATAAGCAAAATTTTCTTTTTCTGTGAGATTCTTTGCCACTTCCAAAAATTTCCTAAATACTGTTCCAGTATAAAAAAGAAAACTGCTGATATTTTTTAACCCTCTCCAGCTCTATCAAACCAGTGTACAGTATGTGAATTGGCCCATTTCTATAATAAAATTAATAAGTAACCCCAATCTGCCCTAAAGGGGTTGGCCTAGTGGAGTGGAGTGGGGCTGTGGTTGCTAGACGAGCAATCAAGGTTCGATTCTATGAATGTCACTTTTCTGCACAAACCAATGCATAGCATAAGCCCCGAGGGCTTCCTTCCTATTATAAATAAAAAAAAAAAAAGTAAGCACGATCTTCCTCGTTACCAATATTTAAAAGAACTACATAGTTGACCAGCGCCATGATACGGAGAAAATTCACTAATTAAATTCAGTGGTTTGACTGACTTTCTTGTTAAGTTAGTGTCATCCACCATGTGACCAAAAGATTAGTGGGTGCACCATCACTAGCTTGGAAGGGGTCAAAATACAAAAGGCAATCATTGGAGCTATATATATAAAACCCTTCATTGAAGGGCACCATGAAGGGAAGTGGATCTCTACGGTCCCTTGAAGGGTTGTCTCAGTCCTTTGACCAATTTAAAGGTCCCTTGAGTCCTTTCGTCATTCTTATGTAAAAATTTTGAAGGACTACAGGTCCTTTTCAGCTACTTTGAGGGACCCTGAAGGCCTTTTCATTCCGTTTAAAAATAGATGAAAGAAACCGAACCTCAGAAAACCAGCGTGCGATTCAGAGGAGAAGAAGAAGAAGAAGAAGAAGAGAGAGAATGCATCTGAAGGAGATGGACTCTTCTTCTCCTGTGGGGGAGTTGGCGTCGTCGCTCAACAGGCAGAGGCTGTACAGGGAGGTGACGCTCGCACTGCTCAGCGGCCTCAGGGACGCCCGCGCCGACCTCTCCTTTCTCCGCCTCCGCTCCCTCCGCAACCTTCTCAAGTTCCTCCGCTCCCTCTCCGACTCCGACCTCGCCATACGCCTCTTCCAGCTCTCCCAGTCCTCCCCCGATCTCCAAGGTTCCTTCTCAACCGCAACCCTTCGTCTCCTTCATTTCCCGCATTCTTATTGTATCGAATCGAATGCCATCGCTTTCTCCTTGATTCTTTTTCTTTATACGTAGCGAAGATCGAGTTTCTCGTTTATGCATCGGTTCCTTTGGGATGACTGGATTGCGAAGGATTCGGTTCGAGTTCTTCCCGAATTCGAGCCTATTACGGCATCCTCTCGTTCGTTTTGAGATCTTCGTGAGAATTAGGGTTTCCCTTCTCTTTAGTGGAAAAATGCGTTCTGTTTTTTTGCTTTTTTGGGGGTAGAATTTGTGATGTTCGTGATGCTTCCAAGGGCTCAACTTTTGAGTTTTCCTTGAATTTGATGCGTTTTTTTACTTTGAAAAATGCTATCTTGAGAATATTTTTTGGCGTTGATTTCTCTTGTTTGGGTTTTGATTTCGTTGAACGTTGTCGATCTTGTTGCTTGTCTATGATGATGAACGAACGAACGTTTCTGGTTTGTGAATAGTTTGGGGAACTAGAGAATGAAAGGAGATGCCGTTCACTGTGTTGCAACCTCTCATTTGATCTTCATAGCTTAGTTTATAGCTTCCGCTCTAGTGGACATTGCAAAATCCATGGATTACCGAGTTCCTCTTTGGTGTTTGAGAATCACTGGAACTTTTTAGAAATGTGGAAGGGTAGATCCATCTATTCTCTGGAATCCTTTTCTTTCTGGAAAAAAAGAAGGGTAGATCCATGATGATTTCTTCTTCTTTTTCTATTAGGAAAGCGACTTTTTGGAATTCTAGAAGAATAGAATGATGACATTCTTCTTTTTTTACTATTAGGTAACCGACTTTTACAATTTTAAAAGAATAGAATTATGATCTTTTTCTTCTTTTCTTCTCCTTCACTCTTAGGAAAGCACAAGATTTCGCTGTATCATTAGGTTCCTTTGTGTCCGAGTGTGTAGCAACTCGTGGCATTGCAACTCTTCATGCTAGTAACTTGTTATATTTTTTTATTTTGGAGCACCAAAGGCATTGTGTACATGTTGCAACTGCTAGACCTTTTGGAGTTTGGATGCCTAGTTTTGTATCCCATTTCTCTGGGTAAGCGGTGCATCCCAAATAACCACTAAGGGAATTGGTCAGGGCCCCCCCAGTGTTCGACCTATTTTTTTGGACCAATATTTTCTTCTCTACACGTATTGCTATGGTTCTTTAATGCTTGAGCCTTGACCTAATTCTCTTTTTTTCTGGTTCAAATAGCGATGCTGCTGTTTTC
This sequence comes from Nuphar pumila, assembly GCF_984573655.1. Classification (NCBI taxonomy): domain Eukaryota; kingdom Viridiplantae; phylum Streptophyta; class Magnoliopsida; order Nymphaeales; family Nymphaeaceae; genus Nuphar; species Nuphar pumila. Next base: position 86,180,673 of record NC_143250.1, read on the forward strand.
TTCTACCTGCATGTTTCTTTCTCTTTCTGATGAGCACATTTGAGCCTACGGGTTTTTAAATATCTTCTCCTTGTTTTCCATTCAATTGAACCATGCTCCTCCATTTCAATCCATCCTTTTGGAAATTCAATGAGTAGCTTTGTGAATCTCATATTTTATCATGATTGCAGTTGTTCCGGTGCTATTCGAGCATTCATTGTCACAACCAAAAGAGATTAATGTGCCGAATTTGGATCATATCTACAGTGTTGAGCCTCTTCAGATAACTAGCCCAGCTACAGATGGTGAAGTGGCTCTAGCTCTTAGAGTTTTGGAAGGATGTTGCCTCCTCCACAAGGAGAGCAGAACTCTGGCTCATAAGCATAAGGGAATAAAGGTGAGCCATTCTATAACTAAACTTTGTGCATCTAATGATACTTGTAAATCAATTTCTTCATATTTTGGAATCATCAAGGTCATTTGTACTTGTGTTCAATGCTGGAACCACAAGATTGACATGTTAGCATGAATCCAAAATCCATAATGGTGAGAAAAAGTGAGGCTATATCTTAGAGAAATTTGGCTGCTTGGCAATCTTCAGTATGAAGATCCAAGCAATACACAGATAAATTTACATGAATTAACTACACTGGAGCTTTGAGAAAGAAACCTCCAACTGTATGGAATTAGGAGTCTAAAGTCAAAAGGCTCCATGGTCTCCAAAACGTTTCCACAACCGTAGTTTGGCATAGGGATTGTAAATTATGATCCCACCGGTTAGAGCATACCTCTAGAAAGTATCTTATCAGCATAACAATTCGCAGTTTGTACAACTAAAATTAGATATACAGTTGATTGATGATTGCTGCGTGCATGATGTAATCAACATATAATTGTACCAAAGTTGCCAGTCGAGGGAGCGTGAAGCGAGGCACTTCTAAAATTTTAGGAAGCGGGAAGCATGAAACAACTTGGAAGTGAACTAGGAGTCGTCTCAGAAGCGACATAGGAATCAAACTACAATCAAAGGGAAAACGAAGAGGGAAGCGACCTAAGATTTGAGTGGGAAGCAAATAGGAATTGAGCTTTCCCAATATTGGGTTAAAAAAAAATTTTATTAAAAGCTAAAACTGTCTAAGCTCCCTCCCCCCCCCCCCCCCCCCCAAAAAAAAAAAAAAAAAAACAGAAACTCACTTCCCGATATTGAGAAGCGAACGAGAAGCAAGTGGGAAGCGAGCTTTCGCTTCCAAAGTGTATTTTGGGGAAGCATGCTTCCCCATGTTCTATAGTGTTTCCGGTCCTGACTCCTGATTTGTACTAATCTTGGGAAGTTACCAGCTATGATTCTATGTAAAATGGGTAATCTAAAATGCCCAGCATGAGCCGTGTCAATGCTGGTAGTGGTACTTTGGTGCTAGCGGAGTGCTTTGGGTGCTGCTGCATGTAGACATCGTAGGTAATATGTAAGACAAACTGTGTATTTCTGTGTCTTCTATACTTTCTACCTTTTTTTTCTTTTTATCTATATTTGATGGATCTCCATTTGCATATATCCATGTGTGAGTGTGAGTGCATCTGTTCATATGTGCCATATACACAACCAACTGCACCATTTCCCCCTTGTTTTGGATAAACGTTGTAGTATCTATTCACACCCATGCCTATTTTGCATAGTTATCATTGAATTGACTTCAGGATGTTGCTGGTACTTCAATAAAGAATACCATGCCATAAGGACACAATTAAAAGAACATGGGACACTCCATTATTATGTAGTTTCCATTAAGAATAGTACATAAGAGGGCATGACTGGTGGATAAGTTGCAGTGTCCTTGTAAAATAGGACAATACCATAAAAATTGTGATGGCATGATGAAAACTCCAACAGTTGCTTTCCCTAAATGATGTATTTTGACTTCTAGCTACTACACATATATGATGATTGTGGAATTTCAGGCGGCATACTTCCCAGCATCACTTTGGAAGATATACAAGGAAGATGTTTGAGGCTCTTGTTGTGCTGCTGTGCCCTCAATCCACCATTTCCTTTTTGCCTTCCAGCCTATTTTGATCCTCTCTCTTCCATCTGTGCTCCTTAACCCCTACCATTGATTAACTCGAGCTTCTCTTGTTGCCTGTTGGCCATTGTGATTGGACGCATTGGTTCTTTGGTCAATAGTCCCTGTAAATGCTTTATTATTATCATCTCTGAGAGAAACAAGAGCGGGAGACCACTCTTTAACATGGGACTGATTGGGAGGACGCAAGGAAGCTGAACTTCCCTCTGCTTACTCTTGTATCTTGTCTGTCCAACTTCTCTTTCTTTGGCTTCATTTTAAATCCTTTGATTTCCTCTCAAAGACCACATTTTTATTTTCCTCTCACTTTTGTATCTTAAACATTACCCATGGATATTCACAACTTGATGCTTCTCTTTGCGCATTTGTCTTTGGTTTTTTGCCCTTGCTGCTTCCCTTTAGGACTGGAATCCCGGTATTCCATGACCTCTGTTAATGGGAAACATATGCTTAAAATGGAGCTTGATGATCTTATTGATAGTGAACTTGTTTTAGTTAGATCTGATCCTTTTGTTATATGTTCCACCCCATTAACATTCACCTTTTGGGCTCTGTGTTTTAACCTATCTCCACCATTTCTTAACTCTATCTTATGTTTTGATTATGTGCTATGTCACATGGGAGCGGGTGCGGGTGTGACACGGGTGCGGCGCAATTTCAAAAATTTTGGACACGGGGACTTGGCTATATATATATATATATATATATATATATATATATATATATATTTAACAATAAATTAACACATAAAGATTGAAAATTTTAAAGCAAAAATAAAAAAGTAATTCTTAACAACACAAACACACCTAAAAGGCACCAGCCTGGCAAGAACGAGGCAGGGGGTGATGAGTTGTGGAGCCTGATTCAGATTTTTGCCCTTACAGGAAGGGGGGTCTGGGGGCTCCCCCCCGGCGCGAATTTTTTTCTTGGGCTTATAGACTCGGTCAAAATGAGTTTGAAAATGGACATTTATAGACTCAGTCAAAGTTGACCGAGTCTATAAAGTGGACGAACTCGGCCTAGGTGCGATGACCGAGTCTGCCTCGTGTCCGAAGTCGCACCCGTGTCCTCACCCATGTCGGGGCGTGTCAACGCTGGTCCATCGCCTCCCCAGCCGAGTCCGTGTGAGATAGATTATGTGTCATTGTATTATCACATGGACGTGACAGAGGACTTGAAGTTATTCCCCCTTAAGTCTATGTTTGTGAGCGACCAGAGAGAGATAATGATGGCTCTGTCAAAACAAGAATAGTATCACTTGGCCAAGTGTTATTTTCTTACCTAGAAGAGCATATCATGGTGATGTTAAAATATGGGCTCTTATCTATGTCACATGGGTGTGGGTGCGGGGATTCAGCACTTCCAAAAAACCCGGGTGCGGGGGTGCGGCAGGGGCAAAAATGTAAAAAAATATATATATATATATATATATATATATATATAGAGAGAGAGAGAGAGAGAGAGAGAGAGAGAGAGAGAGAGAGAGAGAGAGAGAGAGAGAGAGAAGGGGGTCGGGGGTTCCCCCGGCGCGGGTCGGGGTCCAATTTTTTTTTGCTGGTGTGTTTGTTTGAAGACTTGTTACCCACGTTCTGCTTGTTGTGTACTTTGGCTCAATGGGACAAAATTGATGAACCGAAAGGATTGGCAATCTGATCGACCCAACCTGCTGCGTTCTGCTGACTGTCATGATTCAATCATGTCTGAAACTCCCTGGTCTTCACGAAAAAAAATATTAGCAAAGGTTTGATGTGGTTTGTTGGAGAGAGTCTTCACGAGGCCTACGGCTCCACTGCCACTGCCACGCCACTGCCTAGGGTTCATCAAATTTCATTTTATATACAGTTGCACACATATGACAGCTAAAAGAAATTTATTGGATTTGACATGTGGAAAAGAGAGGTCTACACAAGGCTACGGCTAGAGCACCCATCTCGTCTGGATGAATACTAATAGCCACCAAGGCTACCACCACCACTATCATTTATTATGGAGAGAGAAAATCCTTGACGAAGAAGGATCTGGATCGTTGAAGCCTTGAAGGATAAAGACTTCAAAAGGCTCTTGAATTTTGGTTTTAATTTTTGAGGAAGATGGATCATCATTTCCAAGTTAACAGTATGTTTTCCAACGCTGCGAATTAATTGTTTGGAGGCAAGAATAGCATGGGATGCCAACAAAGCTCGTCAGATGTTGTGGACACAAGTGCCCCTTTATAAAACAAGAGCAGCAGCAGCAAGTAGCTGGCAGTAGATTATTTTTTTTTTAAATTCCGCAGCCCATTTCGTAGGGCAAATTTAAAAAAAAAAATCCAAAAAAAATAGACCGAAATGACCCTGGGTGCGGTCAACGCACCCAGGATCGGGTTGACCGCACCCGGTGCCGCACCCGCACCTGCACCCGCGTTGCGTCGATGCGGGTGCGGCGCCCTGCTAGCCAAATCCCTCTGACACATATATATATATATATAGTAATGGGCCCGTGCTAAATGAAATATGCTAAATGAGTTTTTCAGGGTTTTTTCGTTTTATTTTAAAATTCGGACCGTACAAATGTGATCTATGTACTTGATTTTATAGGGATCAGCTCTTGAAGTGTTCGATTCTGACACATGGGTGGTTTTTATAACGTTCAAAAAATCAACGGTCCAAAATCTTTGTAAATTTTTGAGGCTCCAAATATCATTTTTTTCATCGAAAACACATGATCCAGGTGTGGATTCCTCATAAATTGACCATGCCCAACACATTTATGGGGTCGGAACTGCGAAAAAGACACTGGAAGAGCAGAAAAACCCATTTAGCATGTTTCATTTGGTATATTTCATTTAGCACGAACCTCTCTCTCTCTCTCTCTCTCTATATATATATATATATATATATATATTTCTGTGACTGTAATATGTATTACCCTCCAAGAGTATTTTTGGTGTTTAACCATTGTAATGGGTATTGCCCATTAGGGGCCTTTTTTATTTTATTTAATTATGCTGATCTTTGTTATATTGTCAAGGGCATTTTTGTCCTTGACAATATAACAGCTATATAGCTGTTGGGAGCTCCCAACGGCAGATTTCTAGCCGTTGGGGAGCCCCCTTCTTTGTGTATATATATGGGCCTCGAGCCCCCTTGGATTTTAATGCATTTTATGTGCATTTGTTAAGTGAATAAAGATTATATTTTTATATTGTGAGTGTTCCTTAAGCCCCTAAGTAGCTATTCTGCTTATGCCCCTTTTGTGGGTTTGTATTTGCCTGTTTGAGGTGTGTAGAGACTTCTTGATCTCATTACAGGTGAGTCCATGCAGAGTTACAACCATGGTTTAGAAAGGCATTTTTCTCTAAGTCTGTGGTGTATGCCTGTGCATAAATTGGATTCTGAAAACCTTGTTAGGCAAGAAAAGGCCAAGATTCAGGAGATTATTTGTCCATGTATGTGAGACGTATTGCATCAAAGCATACATTTCCTATGATGCACATGCATTTATTACTGGTGAAGGAATGTCCTTTGCCAATTGGCTTCCTTCTTCTTCTGTTATGAACATGGTCATCAAGCAGATTAAATAAAGCATTATCATTATCTGTTGTAACCATTGTACGTATCGTAATCTGCAAAAATTAGAGATTTATATCAAGGTAGAAATCAGGCTTTACATTCCTCCAACAAAGGTGGCATCCAATCATCCGGCATGACAATGGAACACTCAAGTAATGATTGAAAATCGAATGCAACTATTGCCATAATATTTTTTGTTTATGTAATATTAAAGTATGAGTCTTGTGGCATGTTTTTAAATGCAAGATATTTAATATTTTGCATTGTTCTTGTGAGATAGTTGATGTTTGATGATGTCTTATGCAGCTCATAGAGACATAAATGCTTCATATGTGATTTTATGGCTGTATTTTGTGCAATTCATCATTGTTTCATGTCTTATGATCTTTTTAGAATTTTTGTTAGTTTTTTCTATTTTTTTATGATTTTTTAGAATTTTTAAAAATGTTTATTAAAAAATTTACGATTTTTTACTAGACAATACCTATCTTATTTTGGGCATGACCGATAAGGGTAAAGATATGATACTTGCAACCTTAGTTGTAACCCAAGGGACAGAAATTTTTTACACTAACTCTGTGAAGACAAAATAATAAATTCAGTAGAGTTGGACGCTGGCATAAACAACTTTCTTTATTTACATGCATAGATGACTTACTTTAGATGGAACAGGGGATGCCCAAGGCTATGTTGCTATTGAGATCTAGATCTCATGAGGTGCTCAAGAAACAAGGACCAAGAGAATGATGAAGATAACTTGGTTGAATTGAAAACTCAGGTGACACATGTAGATTGGTTTCCATTTACAGTCAAGGCATGATCAGGATCATGGAAGTTCTCAGATGCCAAGGCATCAGTTGGATAAATATGTGAAAAAAGGTATAAAGCAGGAGCTAGTGTAGCAAGTAATTTGTCTAAGTTGTATAATACATAAACTACTAAATTCATTTAACAATGAGGATACCATTTAGAGAAGAAACCCTCTTAGAAGAGCTGAAACTGTTATGAGGTACAGTGACTGTCATGCACATGCACATACCCTTTCTGTAGTTCTTGCCTTGTGCAATCATAGAAAATCTAAGATTAAATGTTGAAAGAAAGAAAAGAAAATCTAAGATTAAGAAAATTTGAGGTTCATGAAGTATGTGATATCATATTCCTATTGCTTGCAAATTTTTACTTTAACTGAAAGCAGCTTAATTCTTGCAGGTACTTTTGAACATATTATCGACTAGAGGTGTTCTTGAGCAAGGTGCATGCTTGGATGCTATTATTTCTTTAATGCTCGAATCACCTGCTAATCAGATGGTATGTCAAACTGTTGACTCATATCAAGATTTGTGATGTGTTTCTACATAGTTGCTGCTACTAATTGCATTTAGTCATTCATCATTAATTACTCACTATGCCAAAAACAATGTCCACTCTAGAAATTCAAAAGCAATGAGTTACTTTACAATGTATTGGTTATGATGAACTCTGAAACTGTTGTACTTCAACTTATTACCATACACATTTTTATGATAAATGCTACTAACTACTTCAGTAGCTCGCTATTAATATCCAGTATGCCAAAAGCAATGATACTTACAAAGCAAGGAGTTACTTTGCAACTTATTGATTATGATAAACTCTAAACTGTTAATACTTCAGCATATTTTTGTACCCATTTTTATGTGGCTGCATTATTGTCTCTTTCCCCATATTTGTACACGAATGTGTAGACCAGTGGATAGCCACATGGTAGAAATTCGAAGTAACAATGCATAATCTCACCAACAGTGGTTGGCCCAGCATCAAAAAACTTGTGGTCTGTTGGGCCTTCTTATCTGTGTCCTTAGAAAACTTTTAGATGAGACCACACAAACAAGTAAGATGCTGATGTAAAAAAGACCTGAAAATCAAGATCTTTATTTATGTTTGATCCTAGTGACAAAAGTTTAAAACGGAAAGTTATCACCAATATTTTTCTTGTGAGATTCTAAAAATTCTTATTTATCGTGCATTTTTCTGAGAAAATATCTGCTAAAAATAAATTAATTAATATTTAAAAGATATCGGAAAATAAAAAATTTAGAAAATGATACTGATTTAAGGTCTTGTTCAAAATCCAAACTTCTAAGTAAAATCATTCAAAACTTCTAAATATGGGTTTAATTTTCACGTTGCACTTTAGGAGACCTTTTCTATTCTCAACATACTTAAAGCTTTTAATTTCTAATATGGATTTTTAGGAAACAGTTTTCTATTCTCAATACTGCCCAAAACTGCCATTCTTAAACTCGTTTTGTGTTCTTAGTGGATGAGAGGAATCTTTATGAGAGAGAGATTAATGAATTAAATGATAGTTTAATGAGATTTTAGTCACCCAAAAATAATGTTGTTCAATGCATTTTAAGTAAATTTAGAGCAGTTAACTGTCTCTCTCTCTCTCTCTCTTTTTAATCTTATGATAAGAATGAAAATATCATGATAAAAATGCGATATTTAGGTTTCATAAAAATATTGTGTGATTTTAAATTTTAAAACAGTGAGATAATTTTCAAAATATCGCCAATATTTGTTACTATGTGTTGGATATTTCAGTCCTCTGCCCTCTTGTTGCACATATATGATGTGCTTGAGGAAAATGAAAACCATCTGCTACACCTTGAATCTATACTTCTGTTATCATTCCTGTTAAAATATTATGTATATACCCACTGATATATGTATATTTATAAATATACGTATCTCAGGCGCATTATGGTCATTTCATGTAAAATATTTTTAGCACAGTCCATTAGGGACTGAAAAGTCTTTTTATTTCTTTATTTTCCATTGGGGGCAGTCAGTCCAACTAGTCGTTGGACTGCCCCCTTTATGCTTAAGTGAGGCTCTATAAATAGAGCCTCACTCCCTCTTGTAAAGGCATGCTTTCTAAAGCATTTTGTGAGAAATACAATTCCTCTTTTATTCTTGTAGGCTTTGTGCTTCTTGTTCCATTGTGAAAGTGATATTTTTTGTCTCTTTTGTGAGATTGTTGTTGGTCCATTAGAGACCATTTTATATTTGTGCACTTGTGTAGCCTCTCATTGGCATTGTAATTGTGCACTTTCGTTTCATTACAATTCCCACCTGGGAAGTTTGGCATATCCTCTTGTTGCACGCATGTGCTGTGCTCAAGGAAAATGAGAACCATGTACTACATCTTGAACCTATATGTTCTCACCTTGGGAAGGTTGGCTGATGTAATTCTTATGAATGAATTATTGATTTTCTCCTTTTTTTAAAATAAAAGCTAACGTCTACTAAGGACATTGATCAACTTTGTCCATTTGTATTTGATATTATGTTTCAGTGTCTTCATGGTGCCAATAGTTATTTCCAAAGTATTCAAGTGAACTAAGATCATTTGCCTAAACTATTTCTGCTTATATGAAGTTTGGCGAGTTTTCTTGTTGCAGGAATATGTTATACAAAACAACAACAACAACTACGCCTTCATCCCAAAACAATTGGGGTCGGCGATATGAACCAAAAAAGAAAATCATTCTGGGTCTTCCACATGAATCCTTCTCCTCCAATCATTTCTATCCAATGCCATGTCCTCGGTGAGGTTCAAAGCATTCATATCCTTTCCTATCACCTCCATCCATGTCTTCCTAGGCCTACCCCGACCTCTTTTAACTAATATATTTTTTCATTTCTCCATCCTTCTAACTGGAGCATCATTAGGCCTTCGCCGAATATGTCCAAACCACCGTAAACGATTCTCTCTCATCTTATTTTCAATGGGTGCAACGCCTACTTTCTTACGTATCTCCTCGTTTCGAATCTTATCTTTTATTGTATTTCCACACATCCATCTCAGCATACGCATCTCAGCTACACTCATTTTTTGAATATGATGTCTCTTGACAGCCCAACATTCCGTACCATATAGTAAAGCGGGCTTAATAGTCGTCCTATAAAACTTTCCCTTCAACCGCAATGGCATTCTACGATCGCACAACACTCCAGTTGCACTTTTCCATTTCATCCACCCAACCTTTATCCTATGATTTACATCTTCATCAATTTCTCCATACTTTTGAATGATAGATCCCAAATATTTGAAACAATCATCCACCGGTATTTCTTGCTCACCAAGCTTCACTACGCTCTCATCACGACTTCGTTGCTTACTAAACCGACATTCCATGTATTCTGTCTTACTCTTACTCAACTTAAAACCTCTTGCTTTTAATGTCTATCTCCATAATTCTAACTTAGCATTAACCCCAACTCTAGACTCATCAATCAAAACAATATCATCAGCAAACAACATACACCACGGCACATTTTCTTGAATTGATCTCGTAAGCTCATCCATCACTATAGCAAATAGGAAAGGGCTTAAAGCAGATCCTTGATGTAACCCAACCGTTATAGGAAAATTGGTTGTCACCCCTCCACAAGTGCGGACATTGGTTACTACTCCTTCATACATATCCTTAATTATACTAATGTACTTGAGAGACACACCTTTCTTCATCATTGTCCACCAGAGAACGTCCTTAGGTACTCTATCGTATGCCTTCTCCAAATCAATAAAAACCATATGCAAATCTTTGTTCCTCTCTCTATTTCTCTCAATAAGTTGCCTAAGAAGATGTATAGCTTCCATAGTTGATCTTCCAGGCATAAAACTAAATTGATTCTCCGATATCATGACAACCTTCCTCAACCTAGACTCAATCACCCTCTCCCAAAGTTTCATAGTATGACTCATGAGTTTTATTCCACGATAGTTTGTGCAATCTTGTATATCACCCTTATTCTTATATAGAGGCACTAAAGTACTCTTCCTCCACTCATTAGGCATCTTATTTGTCCGCCAAATCTTGTTAAAAAGATTTGTCAACCATTCTAAACCTTTCTCTCCCAAGCATTTCCAAGCCTCGATAGGTATACCATCTGGGCCAACTGCCCTTCTTGATTTCATTTTCTTCAAAGCCTCTGCAATTTCTTTCTTTTGAATCTTGCACATGAAGTCACGATTCATCTCATGAAAAGGAATGGAGAAGTCTCCAAGATCTTGAGCATGACTTTCATTAAATAGCTTATCAAAATAATCTTTTTATCTCTCCTTAATCTCCTCATCTTTGACTAAAACCCTTTGCATTTCATCTTTGATACATCTAACCATACCCAGATCCCCTCGATTTCCTATATCTCATCTTTGCAAGCCTATAAATATCCTTCTCGCCCTCTTTGGTATCCAACTTGTCATAAACCTCCTTATATACCTTATCCCTCGCGTTGCGAACTACTTTTTTAGCTTCCTTCTTTGCTATCATATACTTCTCCAAATTCTCATTATCACGACTCTTACTTAGATTTCTATAACACTCTCTTTTAACCTTAATAGCTAATTTGACATCCTCGTTCCACCACGATGTATCCTTACCTAGCGGTGCACCGCCTTTAGACTCACCCAATACCTCCTTAGCCACCTTTTTCATGCCACCCGCTATCTTATTCCACATTGATTCTGAATCCTCCTCGAGACACCAATCAACTTCCTTAACTACCTGCTCTACAAACATTCCTTGTTTAGCTCTTTTCAGTGCCCACCACTTAATTCTAGGATCTATCCTATGTCTATCCCTTTTGCGGCATTGTCTAATTCTAAGATCTAAAATTAAGACTCTATGTTGTGTAGCTACACTTTCTCCCGGTATAACCTTACAATCGATGCAACAACCCCTATCTCTCTTTCTAAGTAGGAAAAAATCTATCTGACTCGTATTAACCTCACTTTTAAATGTTACTAGGTGAGACTCTCTCTTCCTAAACCAAGTGTTTGCTAAGATCATATCATAGGACAAACCAAAATCTAAAATCCTTTCTCCACTTTCGTTTCTTTCTCCTATGCCATAGCCTCCATGGATACTCTCAAATCCATCCCTACTAATGCCTACATGCTCATTAAGGTCACTGCCGATGAAAAGCCTTTCTCCATAAGATATCCCTTGTACTACTCCATCTAAATCTTCCCAAAATTGACGCTTAATGGAATCATCTAAACCTACTTGAGGTGCATAAACACTAATAATATTAATAATATCCGAACCTAATACTAATTTAATAAGTAAAATCCTATCGCCCTTCCTACGGACCTCAACTACATTATCTATAAACTCACGACTCATAACAATCCCTACTCCATTCCTATTCCTATTTATTCCTGTATACCAAATCTTATATCCCCAAGGTTCTATCACTTTTGCTTTCTCACCTACCCATTTGGTCTCTTGCAGACATAAAATATCAATCTTTCTCCTACACATAACATCTACTAACTCTACCAACTTACCAGTTAAAGATCCTATGTTCCAATTACCCCCACCCGTCCAACAAAGTGAGGGAACCCTTGCCTATTTGACACCACACCCGGGCGCCGGTGTGACGCGTCGCTTCCGGGCGACGACCTAGCAACCCTTGCCCAAGTATCACTGCCTCCGGGCCTATAGAGTACAATGCGTCGCTTAGTAGGGAACGCCCCAACAAAATTCTCATATTGGTTCATAATCATAGGGTATGACTAAGTTTTTATGCTGGCTGTCACAGGCCTACTTGCAGGAATATGTTATGTTTGGGAAAAATGAGAATCATGTACTACACCTTGAACCTATATGTTGTCATTCTCACCTGGGTTGTTGATGACATAATTCTTATGAATAAATTATTGTTTTTTTTTCTTTAAAATAAAAGCCAACTTCTATTAAGGACATTGATCAACTTTGTGCGTTTGCATATGCTATTATGTGTCAGTGTCTTCATGGTGCTAATAGTTATTTCCAAAGTATTCAATGCATTAAGATCATTTTCCTAAATGACTTCTACTTATATGATTATATTCTACTTATCATTTTCCTAAATGACATCTCCATCACTGTTTCTTGACTTGTATTGAGCCCAAAATTGGAATTCATGTCCCATGTTTTTGTTGGACAAAATGATCATGACTATTGGGAGATGAATTAGGTTTTTTTCGCTTCAGTTGACATAATAAGTCTAATAGGCTTTTTGAGCTGTTCAACTGATGTTCTAGTGGTGTAATGTGCTCATTGTTTTTTGTTCTAGGATTTTGAAGCAGGCCATGGTATTGAGAAAGTTTCAGAACTTATAAAAGATCAGCAAGTGAATGAGAATTTGAGGTTTGTGATTTTATGCTCACACACAAGCTAACCTATGTGGTTTTTTCTTGTGATATGCCATTTGGATTCAATGGTTCTTTCCTTGGAGAACCAAGATTATGCATAATACCACCTGGGGCCAAATAAATAACCACGGAACCATGGTGATTGATATGCTTATGCATGTTCATTGTAGAGTTAACCGATATTTAGTTTGCAACTCTTGGCAGTTTAAGTTGCTTTGGTGGCAAGATTGGACATTTCTAGTTGTGATACTGTCTAAAAGAGAAAGAGACCCTATTTTCACCTTATGAAGTTTCAACCAATTTCAATTTTTTAACTCGGATTCTTTAAGTGACTTTGCAGTGTGTGGAACCCTCAATTCAATTCTTCCTTTGCTAAATCTCTGGGGTTTCCCATTTTCACTTTGTTGTATTCAAAGTGCTATGATCATTAAGTATGTGAGTTGGAATTTTATGTCTTCGAGTCGAGCTCTTCAAGTGATTTTGCAGGATGGGCCTGAAACCATCAATTATTCGATTCTTCCTTTGGAAAATTTCTGGTTCAATATATTCGAGGTTTGGGCTATGATCATTAAGTAACGTGTCTTCTCTCGTTGTCAAGGGTTTAATAGTTTTTCTTGCTCGAGCTTTTTAAGTGTTTTTGCAGGGTGGACCTGTTCAATTCTTTGGTAGATCTCTAGTTCTCAATTTTCACTTCAATATGTACAAAGTTTGGGTTATGAATTTATGATCATCAAGTAATGTGAAGCATTTTCACATTGTGAAGTTTTCAGCCAATTTTAATTCTTTCCCTCTAGCTTAAAGTGATTTTGCAGGGATGGACCTGATACCATCGATTGCTCAATTCTTCCTTTAATAGATTTCCTGTTTTCTCAATTTTCATTTTGTGGGTTAAAGTTAAAATTTGCTTGTACGGCTGCTTTCCATTGTTTTTTACTGCAAATGAGTCCAGTTATAGTTGTAATTGGTACAACTCTTGTTGGAAAGAAACAAATGTTTTAGGCTGCTCATACCAAGTTTTTTCCTTGTTCAATGATCATGTCAAAGATCCAAAGAAGACTGTAGATTCTATCAAAAAAGTGATTCCAGGAATGTCCTTCAGTTAGTTAAGCTTCCTTAAGATGACCATTTCTTATTTCTAGTTACTCTGGCATCTGCTTCAGCATACATTTCTCCATCACATATGCCTTGTGAAAACTCTGATGTGTACTTTCACATGCATTTCTCATAAAAGTGCCCGTCTGCTTAGGAACCACTCTTAAAGTTTGCCACTATGATCATCCTGCACCAGTCCTCGTTATGACATAAACTCGGTATTTTGTTGTATGGTGGAGCTTAATTGCCTGAATTTACCGGTACATCTTCAATTTAATCATAACCATCGCATTCTTAAACCACTAGTTTTTGCGTTGCATGCACATATGTTTTGCTTCAATGACTTTGAGACCCATATGTAAAAGATCGTCCATCACCTGTAAATTATGGGAGGCTCTCTTCAGAAACTTCACTTTTTGTCTTGAAATGAAAAAAAAAGACCCTGATTTTATTCAACTGTCAGCATCAGATTGTGTTCTTTTGTGTCAACTCTCAAGACCCTTGTGAGAGTGGATCCATTTAGACAGTTGAACCTTTCATGGAATTTGGCTTGCTGAGCTCCACTGGTTTTCCTGTTTGTTAACGTTGATGTCATTGGAGTGGTGCTTTGTTTTATATAGCTTAGAGTTACAGTCTTGTTTTGGCCAAAATACCTCATTTGTTGCTTACCATGTGCTGGAAATGAGATCTGGCCAACACCAAAGAGCATTAAATGCACGGACAGTTACCATGTTAAGCGTTTTGTTATGATTCTCATTCTGTAGCTTACTGCTGCTTGTGTGGTACAATTCAGATACAAGGAAAGAACGTCTCTTAATTGTTTCTGCAGCTGACTTTTATTTCAATTTTCAGATTAAAATGTGGAGAGTTTTTGCTGCTGCTGGTAGGGCATGTTCTTCCTTCGACAAGCCGGCATTCCACCACAATGTTTGATGGCCAAAATGGAAGGGACAAACCTCCGCTGGCATCCACCGAAGAAGACTTGAGGTATCTTCTTGGGGAGAAATGTGCATCACTGATTTGGGCAGCAAGTCAGTTTGGTTCCACATTAGATATGGAACAAAGACAAATGGCCCTTCATATTCATGCACGTAGGGTGCTTAATTCATTAGAATTGTATTCAGAGTGGGGCTGAAGCTGTGTCAGTTTGGGGCCGGCCCCTTCTTGCACCCTGCACAATGCCCCATCTTGTAGGTTCATGATTAGTGAGCATGCAGGGTAACACAATGATCATGGATCCTTTACTTTTGGAGCATAAATGGGAAAACAGAGAACAAGATCGTTGAAAGCTGTTGTGGGCTATGAGCACGGGTTGTTATGTTCGATTGACCTGCTCAACTGCACATATGATGCTGTGGTAAAACCATCTGCCATGTAAAGATAAACTGGCATTGCTCTGTGTTATGAAAAATTTAGAAGAAACATCTCTCTCTCTCTCTCTCTGTGTGTGTGTGTGCCGACAAAAGCAGGCAAACAGTGAAGCAACGACCCATTTACTTCATTTTTTGTATTTTGTTTTTTAGATAAATTTTTCTGGATTTTTTTATTTTCAAAAAAATTGCCTTATTTGGTCTGATTTTTAAATTTAAAAATCAGTTTTTAAATAGGCTGACTCAGACCAATTTTATTAGGGCTTCTTTTGCAGAACCTATTTAGTTCTGAATCCGACTCTGACAACATTGATCAAATCTGTTCTAGATTTCTTTTAATAAATGGATCCAACCAAGGCTTGGAAGCTAAAATTAACCTGTTCCACAGTTCCAAGTATGGGAAGGAAGCACCAATGGGGCGCCGCAAGGTTGGTAGGAGCTGATAGTGCATGTCTCCTTGTGGGTGGACGTTGCAGGTTCAAACCCCCGTGGTACCGTACGTTGAATATTAACTGGTTGGGGTCTGCCTAACCCCAGCTTGCCTTTCAAAAAAAAGCATGGGACGGACGCTCATCTAATGAGGCTGTTAACCTTAATTATAGGGCAGGTCGCCATGTTGGCCTCACCTAGATATCGTTAGATTTCCCCTTGCTGATATATTGCCAAAAATAATATTTTTTTTTATAACCAGGGAAAACCACCTGTCTCCTCACCAGCTCGTTGGTGTAAAAACCCCAGGTCCTCCTTGGACTTCAGGGAGTACACCCAACTTCAATCTCGCGAAAAGGGATGTGATTTCGGAGATTTTGAACTCGTAACATCTCTTCAGCTTGGTTATGTTCACAGTCACCCTTACCAGAAGCACAGATGCAATTTTTTTTTAATAATTGGAGAAAATCAGCACACTCACTCGTGACTTGATTGGTGTACGAACAAAAAGTCTCCCTTGCCCCTTTACGGCCTCGCAGCAAGTGATTTGAACCTATTGGTTTTGAAGTCATGATGTCCCTTCAGCTAGTTATGATTAAGTTTTTTTTTTTTTTTTGTATAATCAAGATGGAGGGAACTGCTCAGGTGGTTTATCTTTTCAAATCCTGATGGCTTGAGAAGTACCTTAGTTTAGTTTTTTTTTATGACGTAGTTCTCCACCAAAGCTGGTAATCTCCAGGTGGGGTCACCGACACCCAAACCCTTACGAGCCTACCAGTGAAAGATACCCATACACCCGCTGGAAGTCAAACCTGAGATGAAGGGGTCAGCACCTTCTCCCCAGTGGGGAAACTAGTTTAGCTAGTTTTTAAGCTACTCGGTAGTTTTGGAGACCATCAAGCATTAAGATCTGCCAAACTCCAACAATTGATTGACAAGAACATGGTTAGACAAATGAGTTGGAGTTGCACCTTATGAAGGGCGCATGATGCTGGTGGTGATATCACATGGAAAAGATCGACTCAATAATTCATGACTGGAGTGAAGTATAAGGCTCTGTTTGGGAGCAGGAGAAAGGGGTGGAGATGGTATTTAATGAGCTTGCAATTATTATAAAAAAATTGGTGCAATAGTCTGGGGTTTGGGGGCAGCGCCGCCCAAAATTTTTTTTTGAGATAAAATAAAAAAATGGCTACAATTATTAATAAAAATCTATTTCATATGGACAAATCAAACTATTTGCTGCAGTCAGGTCTAGGCTAGGACTGTGCTTTTAAAAAAAAAAAAATTAACCGGGCCGGAGGCAGGACTGGGCCGGGAAGCATATAGTGAATGTCAAAACCAAAAAATTTTGACAGCAAATTCAACCATACAGTGAATGTCAAAAAAAAAATTTTGACAGCAATTTCAACCACACAGCTAATGTCAAAAACATAAATTTTTTTACAACAATTTCAACCACACAGTGAATGTCAAAAGCATTATTTTTTACAGCAACACCAAGCACATAGTAAAGGTCAAAAACATAAAATTTTCTTTCTTTTAACAACAATTTCAACCACACAGTGAATGTCAAAAACAGAATTTTTTTGACAGCAACGCCAATCTCATAGTGAAGGTCAAAAACATAAAATTTTCTTTCTTTTGACAACAATTTCAACCACACACATGATAGGTTTGAAAAGTCAAAATGCTAATTGTGTAAGGATAGAAATCTCAACACAAAAAAAACTTTAAAACAAAATTTTATAACTGAAAATTTTATGGATGTTTATCGGCACTTCACCCTGGAACCAGGACTAATTTAAAATTTCACAAACTGGATCTGAGACCATATATCTACTGGGATCCTATGGGTCTGACACAACTGACTAAGTAGACATACAAGACCTGGTTTGGGTCAGAATCGTGTCAAACACGACCCACTGACAGGCCTAATACAAACACATATCCATGGTTGTATGGCATTTGAGGCTAGGTGCATTAGAGGATAAGGCAATGTCTTGATGGTGCACTTTGTACTTTGCACACATGGACAACTCAAGGTATATCACTTGCTTCAATATTTCTTTTGACTGAACCTAAGGGCTTAACCAAGTTTGGTAGGTTGAACTAACTTTGCACACAAGCAAACACAGTAAATATAAAAACAAAAAAGTTTTGACAACAATTTCAACCACACAGTGAATGTCAAAAACAGAAATTTTTTGACAGCAACTCCAAACACATAGTGAATGTCAAAAACAAAAAATTTTGTTTCTTTTGACCAGTGTTGTAAGAGGCGTACGCCTCAGTACCTGAGGGTTACGCCTCAGAGGCGAAGCGCAGGCTCAACGCCTCGCTTCGCCTATCGCATTTACAACCTTGCTTGAGAGTCTCACGTTGTGAGAGGCGTATGCCTCAGAGGCGAAGCACAGGCTCAACGCCTCGCTTCGCCTCATCGCATTTAACAACCTTGCTTTTGACAACAATTCCAACCACACACATGACAGGCTTGAAAAGTCAAAATACTAACTGTGAAAGGATAAAAATCTCAGCCAAAAAAAAATTAAAAACAAAATTTTTTAACTTGAAAAACTCAACCAAAAACATCAACTATAAAAATCTCAACAACACATTAATCTAAAAAAATTCTGCATACAAAAAATTATTTTATTTTCAGCATGCATATAGGTCATACAAAAATTTATTTCCTAACTAAATGTAATGCAAATCGAATTTTGGAAAAATCAATCCATGCTTGAGATGCATTTTTAGATTTCATGCATATTAAAAAAATTTGCTTAAACATGATACACGTTTCGGATTTCATATACATAATCAACATACACATAAGAAAAACACGAAACATAAACCGTTTTGCAGTCATACCATATTTTTGGGCATTCACACACTCAAAATCGTGCCTAGAAAACATACACTACAGGTTTCAAAGAGAGAGTACCTTGCAACAATGAGCAAGACTGCGCCAACAACGAGAAAGATGAGAGAGCAAGAAGAGATGAGAGAGAGAGAAAGAGAAAGAGGAGGAAGCCGGGGAAGGGGTTACAAGAGTGAGCAACAAAGAGGGAGGGATTCGCTAGAGTGAGCAGGGATCGAAAGATGAGAGACAAGAGAAAGAGAAAGAGAAAGAGAAAGAGAAAGAGAGAGAGCGCCCTCGTCGGGGGGTTCCCTCTTAAAAAAAATCCCAAATAATGGTCAGATAAAGGCTTTGACCTCACTCTATAATGGTAGCACAACTGTCACCGTTATATAGTAACCCTATAACAATGAGATCTTATGGCTATTAAATACATATGTTAATGTATTTTAACGCAATATCTAATGGCCAGAAAATCTCACCATTATAAATAGGTCTTTAACAGCGAGATATGTGCAGGGGCAAGGCATTCGCAGGGACATAAATATCATTGTTATTGATGAAGCGATAGCGGCGATATTTTGTAAGGTCATATGGCCATAAGATGACTGTTGGGAGGCCATCCCAACAATCACTTTCTCTCAACAGTCATAACTGTGCATACATGTAACAATTAAATTACAAACTGATTACATATAAGATAATCAGATAATAAAACATGCTTAAAATATAGTTACATGTATGAAACACCAAGAGATGTGTCTCTTGGGGCTGAAGGAATTTCTCTCAGGGATGTGTCCCAAGCTTGAACCCCTTATAATGTGTATGAGTATAAGAAAGATACTGAATTCAAATTCTCTGAGAGTGAGAGATTACTGCAGTGTAAGAGGGTGGAGAAGTGTGGACTCTCTCTTACAATTTTGAGCGTAACAGCGCATGCTTCAGCCCGCTAAATTCTACTATTGCGCATGTTCAAGTTCCTACAGTGGTATTAGTGCCAGGTGGTTCCCTCCTGTAGTGGTAATCGTGTGCACAACATTAGACCTCATAAAAATCAAACAAGAAAATAAGCTAAAAGAGGTCAGTCGATTTCCAATATGCTTTGACAAACAGTGAATAAAAAATTTGCTATTTGTGAAAAAAATCAGAGACAGCCCTTGAGAAAAGAGTATAACCTTTTCGGGAAAGTTCATTATCGGCAACAACATTTTCGTTCCTGGCAGGTCAAAGGTGGTCAAACCCTTCGACCATCTCTGCGAACTTTCTCACCTGGAAAATTCAGAGAGGGACCGACGCTAGTCTACCCTCTCTGTGCACATCGAACCCCGTGCTCTCTATTCCGGTCTCAGGTTGCAGAAGCAGCAAAGGCTCGAAACCCTCTCTCTCTCTCTCTCTCTCTCTCTCTCTCTCTCTCTCTCTCTCTCTTGGCGATTCTCTGAACGGGTTGGTTTGCAGATGACTCATTTTCTAAAGCGTTTTGTCTAACATCGCTGGCTAAGTGGCTCTTTTGCACGCCCAGTCCAGGCAGTCCGGGAGTTGGACGGTTTTGCAGTGGTGCCATTGGACCCCAACATCCATCGATGGTAAATCCCAACCTCTAGAGGAGGTGGGGTTGTTGATCGGAGAAAGAGAACGTCGGCAGTAGAACTCCATCGTCGAAGTTGGAGGGGGTGGCGGTTGAATCGCATAAAAGAGGGAAAAAGGGGTTTTTACCTTGCCAGTGGTAGCCCGATCCTTGGGCGTCGTCGTGACTCTATTGTCTATAGAGGATTGGACGGAGCAGGCGGGCATCGTCAGAGAGGCTGCCATCTGCCACTATTGGTACAGAGTGCCGCCGTCGGAATACCCCTTCTTCATGAAGAGGATGCATCGTGGGAGAGGAATAACAAAACAATAAAATCTAAAAGAAAAAGGGGGAAAACGTCAGTAAGAGGGATCGATTCTCGGTTGCCTCTTACCGTCATTGAAATACCCCTTCTTCTCGGTTCTCTACCATTCCCCTCACCACGACTGACGCCTGAGAATATTGTCGTAAGGTGATCGGCCCACTGAAGATTGTCTCCTATTCCGGCAGCAACAGCGGCTTGCCGATCGTTGTAAGAAGTGGTGACTCACCAGAAGAAGCACCGAGCTATCACCCATTGCCGGAAAACCCCTCGCCGCTCCAGCTGCCGTTCTCTTCTCTGAAAAAAAAAAATAAATAAAACAAAAAGGAAGAACGGTTTATCTTTTTCATCTCTTTCTTTCCAAAGTCGTTATAAGAGAAGCATACTTTTAAGGTTCGGTGCTCAAACGTTTTAGAAATTTCATAACAACCCCTATAGTTTTTTTTAATTTCAAAATAGTGGTTATTTTTTTTTATAAACTCAAATAATTTATAAAGTGCCCTGCTTTATTGAATTTTTGCAGAAGAAGGCATTTGATCATTTCTGAATTTATAGAAAGAGGGTTGAAACTTTCTGTTTAACTCAGAAAGTTTTAGTTTGAGGTTTTGTTGTTTTATTTTTTGTTTAAAGATGCTTCTACTTTTCTAAAATTACAAAAAAGTGGTTCTCTTTTTCTGATAAACTCAAATAATTTTAAATAGCATTTTGCTTTATTAAATATTTATAAAATGGCTACTAATCTTTTTTAAAATTACAAAAAGAAGGTCAAAACTTTTTGTTTAACTCAAAAGTTGCAAAAATAGGTTTCTATGTTTTTGCTTACACAAAAATCTCTTCTTTTATTTTATGAAATCACAGGAAGGTGGTCTTGAGTTTCTCAAAACCACCTAGTACTTATTTTTGCCAATATTGCTTAAAAATTTAGCAATTTTGTGTATTTCTAGCACATTTAAAGACCCTATTGCATGCTAAACTAGTTTAGAAGAATTTAAACTAGTTAGATTCATAAATATTAGTTGAAATAGTTTTATTAATTCTAATATTTATTTATAATTAGGAAAGTGGCAAACTGAATAATCAAGGCTGATTTATCCAAAATTGAAAAACTCAATGGGATGAATTTTGGAATGTGGAGGAGGAAGATGGAGTATTTATTAACACATGACAAGACCATGCATGTATTGAATAATGTAAAATCTTCACTAACTGATAAATCTAATGAAGAAGAGAAGAAATCTTATAATAAGTTTATCGAAGATGATCAACTTGCATGAGCAACTCTTCTAACATTCATGCAAGATGACCTCATCTGAGTATTTGAAGACTTTGACATCGTAAAGAAAATGATGAAAGAAGTAAAAAATAAATATGACATGATTTCAAAAACCCATATTCAACTTCTTCTAGAACAATACAACTCATGCAAGATGAAAGAGTCAGACAATATAGTCGATCATGTGAATCGAATGTTGGTAATGGTTAAGGACTTAGCCATAGCTGAAAATGATATTCTTAAGCGAATACAAATCTCTATCATACTAAATAGCCTTCCTCCAACTTGGAAGATGGTTTCAATTACCATGCGATTAAATTAGAAAAGTCGCTTTCTAATTAAGCTTCCTCTATAATTATCTCTTGAGCAAGAGCACATGTCAAAAAACAGGAAGGGAGAAATCATGAATACCCAAGAATCCTTCACAGCAACCTCTTATAGGTTCAAGCCTAAGGGCACATTCTTCAAGAAATTTAAGAAGAATAAATTTAACAAGAAGCGTCCAGTGCAAACTAAAAACTCCAAGGCTGCAACCAAGGAAGCATATTTTTTTGTGAAAAAGTTAGGCACTTCAAGAATAATTGCCCAAATAGAACCAAGAAATAGAATTCAGGAAAACAAGTAACTGAAGAACATGAAATAGTTTGTATTGTGTCTAAATAATTGATCGCAGATGGTGATCTTCTACGATAGTGGATTGATTCAGGAGCGACGCGACATATGTCTAAGTCAAAGGAAGGACTTGTGGAGATGAAAGAGCTGAAGCCTAGATATCACAAGGTGTATATGAGAAACAACACCTATAGTGATGTGATCGGGATAGGAAGCTACAGGCTCTAATTAGAAGTGACTAGTCTTTTACTAACAAATATACTTTATGTATCTTCAATGAGAATTGATATTTTATCAGTAGAAGACTTTGCTAAAAGAGTTTCAAAATTCATTTCTGAGGTGATAAGGTCACTATTGAGAAAGATGGAAAAGTAAAACTCAGGGTTTGCTATGATGCTGACCATGGTCTCTTTCGTTTAAATGTAACTCATTCTATAAATAATACAATGAATGTTTCTGGCTATATTGATTGTGCATTTAATGTTGATGCATATTTATGGCACTTAAGGTTATAACATGTAAATATCAATAAAATGAAAAGAATAATTCACATGAGATTATTATATTCTCTTAAAAATATAGAATTTGAAAGATGTGAATCATGTATATCAGGTAAAATGACTAGACAACATTTTTCTAAGGGTTGTAGGGCATGTGACTTACTAGTTTTAGTACACACAAATATATGTAGATCCTTAACAATAGAAACACATGAAAAAAAATTATATTTCATCACATTTACAGATGACTACTCAAGGTATGGATACATATACCTAATCTCTAAGAAACTCAAAGCTCTAGAAAAGTTTAAGGCATATAAACATGAAGTTGAAGGATTATTAGGGAGGAAAATCCAAGTTATTAGATTTGATAGAGTGCAAATATAATTTTTATAAGTTTAAGACATTTTGCAATGATAATAGCATAACTCCTCATACAACTATGCCTTATACACCTCAACAAAATGGTGTAGCAGAAAAAGGGAATAGAACCTTAATGGATATGACAAGGTCTAGGTTAGCACATGCAAATCTTTTCAAGAAATTCTGGTGAAATAAGGTTCCTTTAAAGCTGTAAAGCTTATACCTCATGAGTTATAGACTGACAGGAAGCCAGACTTGAGTCATTTGTGAAAGTGGGGGTCACCTGCTCATGTGTTGATTCTTAGTCAAATGAGAGACAAGTTAGATAGCAAGATTATCAAATGCATCTTCATGAGATAACCAAAATGATCAAAGGGATATCTTCTATATAATCCTAAGAAAGAATTTATAGAAAGCAGGGCAGTAGAATTCTTGGAAACCAAATATAGTAATTTTGATCATGAATATGATGGTATCCTTTTGGATATCATAAATGATTTTGGGGTACCTACTCAAGAGTTAGAGCATAACGATCAAGCTATGAATAATGTGCAAACTTAATACCCAGTAATTGGACAAAAAAGAACAAGAACTCTTCCATCTTATTTGAATAATTATTACACATTCTTGAGTGAGAAATTATGTTATTTCATGAAGTTAGATGAAACTCTTGACAACTTGAGTTTTGACGATGCAGTTGCTTCCAATGAATCTGAAACTATGGAAGGAAACAATGAAAGATGAGTTAGACTCCATAAAAAATAATAGAGTTTAGGAAGTAGCCACATTGACTAATGGATATAGGGCAATTGGCAGTAAGTGGGCTCTTAAGCAAAAACTTAAGGCAAATGAATCTATTGATAAATTCAAGGCAAGTTTAGTAGCAAAAGGTTATTCTCAATGAAAAGGAAATGATTATGACAAAATTTATTCTCCTATAGCCAAACTAACATCTATTTGTATTATTTTGGCATTGGTGGCTTTTTTTGATCTTGACCTATATCAAATGTATATGAAAGCGACCTTAAATAATGAACTAAATGAAATTATTTTTATGCAATAACCAAAAGGTTTTGAAATTGAAGGTCAAGAGAATAAAGTATAGAAGTTGAATAAATCCTTGTATGATCTTAAACAATCACCAAGACAGTGGTATTTGACTTTTCATAATGCTATAACCGAGTTGGGATATGAGGCAAATAGTCTGGACCACTATGTATATGCCAAGAATAGTGAGAGTAAGTTTATTGTGTTATCTTTCTATGTTGATGATATATTAATTATAGAAAATAATATAGACATGATAAATATGACTAAATCATGGTTAAGTTCTCGATTTAAAATAAAGGATATGAGTAAAGCTTCATATATCTTTAGAATTAAAATACAAAGAAATAGAAAATCGAGATTGCTATGTCTAAGTCAAGAAAAATATCTTGACCACATTCTAAAGAAATTTAGAATGAAAAGTACCAAGGCAAAGGGTACTCTTGTAGTAAATTGTCTAAAACTAAGTATGTATGATTGTCCAAAAGATGAACAAGAAAAGTTGAATGTTCTCTATGCTCAAGCAATTGGAAGCCCGATGTATGTAATGCTTTGCACTAGACCTGATTTAAGTTTTGTTGTAAGTCTAGTGAGTAGATATCAAAGTAATCTTAGGCTTTCTCGTTGGAAAGAGTGAAAATGATTTTTCGATATCTAAAGGAAACTGAGGAACTCAAGCTGAGCTATCAATCAAATAGTCTAAAGATTGTAGGTTATTTAGATGCTAACTTTGTTGAATATAAAGATGAAGCAAAGTTCACCTTTGGTTATATATTTATGTTAGAAGGTGGGGCAATTGCATGGTCATACAAGAAACAGGGGTGTGTATTGCCTCTAACATGACAGCTACTTTTGGTGTGTGGATAAGTTGCTTCTTAAATGAGTTGAAATTGGATATTCAAAAAAATCCAATTCAACTTTTTGTGACAATAAAGCTGCTATAAGACTAATACAAACAAAAGCTGATAGCTCTAAAGGTAATCACATTGAATTTAAATATCAATATATATATATATATATATATATATATATATATATATATATATATATATATATATATATATATATATATATATATTCACGATATGCTTATGAAAAATAAAATAGCAATAAATTATATTCTTTTAAGTGACATGGTAGCAGATCTGCTAACCAAGGATGTTTTCACTAGACATGTGAGTCAGATGAGACTCAGGTATGTCTAAGTAGTGAGTGAATAAGTTCACATAGATTGAGTGAATAAAATATTCACTTAGAAAGTGTATATCTAAGGTTTTAGATGAGAACAAGCATAGAAACACATGATATCCCTTATGGCCAAGTGGGAGATGTAATGTCATGTACTGTTGGGAGGCCATCTCAATAGTCACTCTCTCAATAGTCACAACTATTCATACATGTAACAGTTAAACTACAAACAGATTATATATAAAATAATCAGATAATAAAACATGATTAAAATACAATTACATGTATGAAGAGATGTATCTCTTGGGGCTGAAGGGATTTCTTCTAGGGATGTGTCCCAAGCTTGAACCCCTTATAAATGCAGTGTATGGGTATGAAACCGATACTGAATTCAAATTCTCTGAGAGTGAGAGATTACTACAGTGTAGGAGGGTTGAGAAGTGTGGACTTTCTCTGGCGATTCTGAGAGTAATAACACACGATTTAGCCCACTGAATTCTGAGCTCTCACATGTTCAAGTTCCTACATATTCATGGTTGTAGTAGAGTAATAACGGTGGTATATTTATGTTCTTGCTATTACCTATCAATTATGGGGATAAAAATCTCGCCGTTATTGCTTGATCAATAGCAGCAAGATTTTTTGTCGTTGTTAAAGAGTCGCCGCTATTGACCCTTATCCTTGTAGTGCATGGTCCATCTGACCAGTCCTGGTGTAAACTTGGAATAAAGGATAGAATAAGCGCTGAAGATGAAATTTTTCAATGAGACTCCCTTGAAAATATTTAGCGTGTCCAAATGCGAGAGGGTTCACACAAGGCCAAGTAGATAGGGATGTTATTTAACGGAACATTACTACATCCAAACTCAGTTGGGTTTGGATTGATATTTGAAGCCGGATGGAAAAAAGGCAATATCAAACACTGCCCCGATTAGCCAATGTGTTACATTTTATAAAAAAATCTGGGTCAGATATTGGATACACCTGGCTGGGTTGCTCGAGTGGCAGCGGCTTGTGTAGAAGGTGCTGAACCCTTCATCCCAGGTTTGATTCCCACCAGGTGTGTGGGTACCCTTAACTGGTAGGCTCCATAAGGTCTTGAATGTCGGTGACTCCAGTTGGCAGTGGCGTAGCTAGGATTCATGTGAGGGAGGGGCAAACCGGGGTGTAGCAAAAAAAAAATTTTGTGTGATAGTCGGGGGTTTGGGGGCAGCGCCCCCGAATTTTTTTTTTGAGATAAAATAAAAAATGGCTATAATTATTAATAAAAATCTATTTCATACGAATGAATCAAACTATTTGCTGCAGTCAGGGCTGGGCTAGGACTGGGCTGTGCTACAAAAATGGATAAAAATCTATTTCATATGGAAGCAGGGCTGGGCTTTAAATTTTTTTTTTTTAACTATTTTGGGAGGCAGGACTGGGCTACAGCCCAGTCCTGCCCCTCCCTAGCTACGCCTTTGCCAGTTGGGGTTTACCTTGCAGGGGAGTGGGCTCATTAAGTGACCCGGTTCTTGGCGAGGGTTCCTCCTCGTCATAATAAGATGAATCTGAAAGCAATTATTAATTAGATTCTATTTGCTTCACCAAATCACGTTGGATTGAGATTGGGTCAAATATCTTATTCAAACCCAATCCCTTGACATCCCTAGAATTGGATTAAGGATGTAAACGATTCGGATCTGAAAGTAAATACCTAGAGGACTCGGATCTGGAACAGACAAAAATTGCAAAAACATGGAATCCCTAATCCCTAGGGTTTCAAGTATGAGCTATAAGAATCTGTGGTCGCTTGATAAGGACGTGGAATCTCATTGTAGCCAAGTCTGCTAATTCAAAAAAAACATTAAGGAAAAATACAGGCTTAAATGTGGGACCCACCCGGCGCTCTATCATCCACCCATTTTCCGAAGTCGGCGACAAGTTGAAGGATGAAGAGTCATGTTGGCAGCAACTTTTACAAAGTCAACACCAACAAATTGCCATTTGAGTTGACCAATATTCAAATGGAGGAGTGGTTGATGAACTACGTGGCAAAAGGATCAATATCACTCGATGACCACACAAAAGTGCTGGCCTCTATCAAGATTTTGCCAAAATTGGCAATCTACTTTTGAAATGATTAAACCCTTGAAATTATCTTCATATCATGGTTAGCAACTAAGTGACAAACATTTAAAACGGCAGTCAAATTCTCGTGAAACTTTCATATTTCTCAGCTTCTCATCTGTATGATAAAAAAAAAATTTAAAAGATACAAAGTATAAATAAAATAAATTCACCGAATTTTTAAAAAAATAGCTGATGAAGGCACACATCGACAAATCATGATACTTCTTTCAAAGAGAGCACCACAATGTTTGAAAAATTCGTGATATTTCGGCATTTATAATTACCTAAAATATCATGTTCTTTTTGTGATATTTTCAAAATATTGTCGATATTGTCACACAGGTTAGCAAACTCACCGGCCTTGACCTGTGTATCAGCCACTCGGGTCGGACATGAGCAAGTCAAAAACTAAGGTTAACTCTGAATTGACAGTGCTGTTAACATAACGAGGAGAGTAATGTTGGGTCTGCCACCAGAAGAAGTCAGCTTGGAGATTCATGAGGAGGAGCTGGATATTAAAAGCAGCTTCAAACTGTTAATGGCCAACTCATAAAACATAAATGCGTTATCATATAACTCACTACGATTTCATGACCATCTCTCTCTCTCCATCTAGATGTTTGTGGTCCTTGATGAGTTTTCTGTTTTGTGTTCTGGTTTTTTCTGTTTTTTTGTGTAAATGGTATTTTCATGTTTTGCTGTTGTGTTTGTGCTTGTGCTTGTGGGACTCAACGCTTTGTTGAGTTTCACTTTTAAGTAATGTTGATCGCTTTTCGTCTCTCTCTCTCTCTCTCTCTCCTCCTAATATATATTCCAAAACTTAGACATGACTTGCAGCTAAGTCACATGAAGCTTGCTTCTAACTTAACCAAACTACCAACATCGAAAAACTTCCATAAATCAAAGCCTACCTAATGCTAACCACAAACAACAACAACGATAATAATACTAATAATAATAATAAAAAGAGGATGATCCAAAGGAATTGGCGAAAACAAAAATTTTGTTTGTTTTCTCTTCTTTTTTTGTTATTGGATCAAATTTGGTACTTTACAATTGGGTTTATGTACATTTTGTCATATAACAGTAATCACGGTACTTTAGGTCAGCCTTGCACATTGCAAACAAGTATAAAACATTCTAAAAAAATTAATCAACA
The DNA here is from genome assembly GCF_984573655.1 of Nuphar pumila. NCBI lineage: Eukaryota > Viridiplantae > Streptophyta > Magnoliopsida > Nymphaeales > Nymphaeaceae > Nuphar > Nuphar pumila. Next base: position 86,209,361 of record NC_143250.1, read on the forward strand.
AGAACACTGAGGTGCAACCACTATCACTCTCTTTCAAATCCTATCAATCTCAAACAATAACAATCCAATTGCATCAACGAAATGGCGGAAAAGGAAAAGGCTGCCAATTCAACATCGACTCCTCTCACCAACTGCTTTGAGGACGGATGGCAATCCATGCAAAGGAACACAAGGGGATGCCTTCCAGGACCTCCAATGCAAACTCAATATCTCCTTGGCCTTCTCCTTTGTCTTCAAATTGCACTCCACTTGCAGCACCATGCATAGCTTTAGGACAGCACCCACATCCACCATTTCCTGGATCAAAGCAGCAGATGATGAGTACTTGGAGACCAGAAGCAGCACTTTCACAGCCTTCTCATTTGCAGCCTGAGAAACCCTAAAGATCTTCCTTGACACAACTGCAATGCTGGCAGGATGAGATACAAACGCTGCCCTTCCCTCTGCTCTACCACATAACAATTCCAGCACACCTAACATGATCTCACACTTCCTTCTCTCACTATTCTCTGCCAGAAACTCTACAATCACAGGCACCACACCAGCTTCTACTGCCTTGAGGCTGTTCTTTCCCCTTGGGCAGACCTCCATGAGTATCGCGAGTGCGGCCATGGTTGCCTGGTTTGAGTTCTGATCCTTCAAGATTTCAACAATCCCATCAAAGAGTTCTGTTCTTAGATCCATGAAGAAGTTCTGATGAACCACCTTGAATATGGATCGCAAGACAGTGGCAGAGTGCACCCTAGCTTGGTAACTCCCCCTCTGCAACACCCATGATAGGCATGCTAGCAGGTCCATTCTGGCAAGGTTGGTGGCTGTTTCTGGAGACATATGAAGGAGAGGAAGGACACTCAATGCTTCTTCCCCAGCAATTTCACTGTCAAATTGGCTTATGATCCCTTGGGAGTAATTCTCCATCACAAGAGAGGCCACCACCTGAGCTAAACCTGCTTCCTCCATCAACCTCCTATTGGATTCATTCTCCTTCAGTAGAGATTTGATCTGCCTGAGAGATTTCAACTGAGAGGATTTCGCCGCATCGATGAGCTTCCTAGCGTTCTCGGCATCGATCGTGGGGATCGGCTCCTGAGGGGTATCAATGTGGCCGACGGACGGGTTGGCGGCAAGCCATGACTCGATCAGGCGGAGGAGGGTGGAGTTGGGGGTGAGAGAATGGTCAGTGAGGACTTGCTTGGTCACAGGACAAGTTTTGTTCTTGTAAACGAACAGCCATTTGTGTATGCTCTCCCTGTCGTATGTCATGCCCGTGCAAACTGTGACAGGGTCTTTCATTATTTGCAGAGAAATGGGGCAGATGAAGAAGGAAGGAGTCTCAGGGCCGTCCATTAGAGATGGAACGCAGCTAGATATTGAATTACTCTCTGGGAAACCACAAATGGGATGTGTTTTTCCTTTGGATTTGCTTGAGAAGTTTGTTGGGGTTAGAGAGAGAGGTTGTTGGAATCAGAAATAAAGGTTGATGGTGGTAGAGATTGAAGATGGTGGAAGTTTGAAGAGAGGATTCATTTAATTTTTTGGAATCACAATCGTCTCGTGAGCGTTATGGATGAGAAGAGGTTGGTGATTTAAAAAGGAAAGGATGAGGTGTCGATCATTTTATAGTCTCTCTCTCTCTCTCTCTCACTCAGGCGTTTACCAGGCTTTAATTTTGACCCTTGGACGTGACCGACATTTGAACTTCCCAACTTTTTAAGGGTTTCAACTAAGGCTTGGCATATGTTCTCGGCTAGATCAGCTCGGCTATCATTAGCTTAACCATTAATATCGATTTACAAGCAATACCTGAATCAAGTCGGGTAAATATTTAGTGCTAATGAAGATATATAACTTTTGAATAAAAATCATATTTTTTTGTACATCTGACCTACAAATGGAGAGGGTGTTGCGTGTTCTCCCCCGAACACGTAGCTACAAACAATGCGTGTTTGGGTCCCGACTAAGCACCGCGTGACTCTCAGTCGGGCGTACGAGACCCCCCGTACACGCGACTATGGGAGTAAGGGGGTCCCATACACCCGACTGAGCATGGTTACCCATGTGTTAAGCAGGGTCCTCTCTTAAGCTGAAGGCCCAACACTACAAGAAAAATGCGGATTTGTGATGGTCAATTTCTGTCGTTAATTCATCATTAATCCATTGCTAAGGTGTTTAGCGATGGATTAATGATGAAAATCGACCATCACATAATCCTGGTCACTAAAATGCGACAAAATTTATCTGTCACCAATCTGTAGTTAATTAGCGTCGGATAATGTATGTCGCTAATCCGTCGCTAAATAAGGCCTGATGTGGTTTTGCGAAGGAATGTATTTCATCGCTAAAATTTAATGACGAATACGTATTTGTTGCTAATGTTCATCGCCAATTGAGCGAGGGATTAGCAAGAGATTAAATTTCATCACAAAACATCGACTGATTTAAATTGACGATGAATATTAGCAACGGATAATATCCGTCGCTAATCCATCATCAATTTATTTTATTTTTTAAATATGAATATAGAAAAAATTTCTTGTTATACAATTTATATAACCTATGTATAAAAAATAAAGTACACATAAAAAATACATATACAAAGCAGGTGAAACAAATTTAACACAAGTTATAAGTTATAGTACAGTCCTTGTCAAGTTCTAATTAGTTACAAGTACGTGAAACAAATTAAACAGATGAATCTAATCATCGCCAAGATTCAGGGCATTATCCTCTTCATTGTCTCGATCTGCCCCTTCTTCCATGCCTCCATTAGCTCCTCTACGTTGATCATCTCCAACATCCTACAAGAGAACCAAAATGTTAGTATTGATAAACAAAATATAATAAAATAAATTATATGCAATGCACATAGTCTAATGAAATCAAAGTAAATGGCTGAATGACACATAGACTAGCAATAAAGTGAAGGACAATAACAGAATTCAAATATGTGTTCTAAGATTGACAAAAAAAAATCATAGTGATTCAATCATGTAGATATGCGTTCTAAGGTTGTCATTTTTTTTTACAGTGATTCATGCATGCATATAATGTTTATAAGGTTGTCAAATAAATATGTTATGTATCACAATCATGCATATATGTGTTATAAGATAGTCAAAAAACTTTCATAGTGATGAAATCATACTTATATGTGTTCTAAGGTTGTAAAAAAACTTTCATAGTAATTCAATCATGCATATATGTGTTCTAAGGCAGTAAATTTTTTTTATAGTGATTCAATCATGCATATATGTGTTTTAAGGCAGTAAAACAATTTTATAGTGATGAAATCATGCTTATATGTGTTCTAAAGTTATCAAAAAACTTTTATAGTTATTCAATCATGCATATATGTGTTCTAAGATTGTAAAAAAACTTTCATATTGATTCAATCATGCATATATGTGTTATAAGGCAGTAAAAAAACTTTCATATATGCTAATATCATGCTTATATGTGTTCTAAGGTTGTCAAAAAACTTTCATAGTGATTCAATCATGCTCATATATATTCTGAGGCAGTCAAAAAAATTTCATAGTTATTCAATCATGCATATATGTGTTTTAAGGTTGTCAAAAAACTTTCATATTGATTCGATCATGCATATATGTGTTATAAGGCAGTCAAAAAAGTTTCATATATGCTAATATCATGCTCATATGTGTTCTAAAGTTATCATAGTGATGACAGAATGCTTGTATGTGTTCCAAGGTTGTCAAAAAACTTTCATAGTGATTCAATCATGCATATATGTGTTATAAGGCAGTCAAAAAAATTTATAGTGATGAAATCATGCTTATATGTGTTCAATCATGCATATACTAGCTTGAAATCTAACGACATGAAACAAATTACATGAATCTTTATACCTGACGGGCACCGAAGCTCATGTTGAATTCAGACGAAGTTCCCCTGTCCCCAAAAAAGTTGTACAACTCATTATAGACAAGGTTGTGAATGACTTAATGTAAAAAGTTGCACATTTTGTCCTCAAGACGCTGACAGACACCATCCCAAGACATAAAAGGGTCAATCGGACGGTGGGAGTTGATGCTGGCAGGAGAACTATGAGAGCCCTGGCTGCATGAGGCAACGACTGGTATGGTGTTCATGTTACTCCCAAACCCGAACACACGACCCTTTTTTGGTTTACCGATTGCAGTCACCCATGCTACAAGATAAAAAAACGGATGTTGAGTGAAGTCATTGTCATATCGCTATACCATCTACTGCTCGTATGACTCCTACAAAGTAATGATTACAATAAGAATTAATAATTAAGAATTACAATGTTTATGATAATGCAATTCATAGTAACTTGTATATTACAATGTTTATTAATACAATAAATATATTCTGATATCACTCTTGCCTTCTCTGATACAAACTCTCCCGTGCTCTTACGTTTATGTGTTTCAACAAGCACATTCTTGTAAGGCATAATGCCTCCTTTTTCTGCTTTCTGCAAGGTTAAATGATAAAAAAATCAATTAAAAAGTATGCAGAAATACTTATAAATTTGATAATATATATTGATGAGTTACTATTTTTTTTTGGTGGCTCACAAAAGTCCTAGATCCACCTGTGTGTAGATGAGCATCGGGCATCTTCGTTTGGTCTTGTGCAACTTTTGCTGAGCGATTTCAAAATTTATTGCTCACTCACTTGTCGCACATTCTTTCTCAATAATCTTTCCTGATAGTAGAAGGGTCATGGCCCTTCCACTGCAGTGGATCATCTATCCCACCAACTGCTTTTATTATTGCAGTCTTCATATTATGTAGCATGTCGATAAATCGATTGACAGTCATCTTCTGCACTCCTCGTTCACAATCGCGAAGCGATGCAAAGCCTACAAATACTTTCAGAAAGTTAATACACATAACTATAACAAAAAATTAAATATAAAATACATTAGTTATGATAAACGATTGCATACCATGAATAAGAACAATAATCTATCCAACACCTCTTTTGGGTATTCTTTTCATTGTGCGATCGGTCTTGAAAAATGCTGCAGTAGTAACTTATTAATTTATTGTACTACTTCTTGTGGCTCGAACCTCGTGCTACACATGAATTGATACACATTAACAATCGACTGTCGATATACACTATTTATAAGATAAGTATTGGACAAGTGACAATGAAATACTTACGATCGACTATCGATATACACTATTTAAATGAGTCATCGTGTGTCAGACTGAGAAGACCCTGCATCCGACGTTGTCTCGTAACGTGTATGAATAGATGGTGTAGGTCGATCATGTGCAGGTGAAACATCACCTATAGAAAATAGAGTTAAAAATTCACATAATGTACATTTAAACAAATCAAGTATACAATTAGTTAAATAATATACCTATCGAAGCAGCCCATGAAGATGAAGGCTGAGACTGACTATCACTGGGTGCTCGACTACTGCGACCTCCATGAACCATATTCTAATAAATAAAAATTTTATTTGGATCAATTACACAACTCTATATCATGGATACATAATCAAATAAAAAATAACTTCATGCAATACATTCAAACATTGCAATACATTCAAATCATTCACATCAAATCATTGCAAATCATTGCAAATCATTCAAATAATTCACATCAAATATTGCAATACATTCAAATCATTCACATCAAATATTGCAATACATTCAAATCATTCACATCAAACATTGCAATATATTTAAATCATTCAAATTATTGCAATACATTTTAATACATTCAAATCATTTAAATCATTCACATCAAACATAAGGTATGGATTACAAAATGTATTTCACTAGCTCGAGTATGCTTCATCATCACCTGTTTGACTTTCATATTCTTCTTCTTCCTCCTCCTCCTCTTCGTCCTCTTTTTCTTCATTGGGAGCCCATCCACTTAGTATATCATTTGGATCACATTCTTTCATACGTGAGCCATCGGACAATGGAGATGTGATATGCATACCATATGTGACATCGTGACCATAAGAGAAGTCATATATATCATCTGATTGATAGTAATCACCCTCTTCAACAATCTTGTCTTCTTCTAACTGATCATACTCGGGGTATAGTTTAAACTTCACCTTGCAAACCGCCCACAGTTTATTTTTATCTGACTTTCTTGTATTCGAATATGAAGTATAGTAAACTTGTTGAGCTTGCGATGCTAATATGAATGGTTCATATGTTCCAAACCTTGATTTATGATTCACGTCCACAATGCCTAAGGCTTTGTCGACTCGTGTTGCTGTGGGATCAAACCAATAACACTTAAATAAAGTTACCCTTTTATTTATATCTAAGTCAACTCCATTATTTCTTCTATAACACCGTAGTAGTCAAGTTCATTTTCACCATAATTGCTACCCTTGACACACACGCCACTATTCATCGTTGACTTATTTACATCGTAGTCTTTTGTATGAAATTGATAACCATTTACGATGTATCTATTGTAACATTGTACAACTTTGATCAAACCATTTTGTAAATCACATATTCCTTGGTCATTAACATCACCATGACAGACCTACAAGCATAAATAATGATTGTAAACACGATCAATTAAGTAACATATTATTGTTTACACGTAAAGAATGCATGTCATCATCCTTACCAACTCTTTCAACCATGCCACAAACCTATTTTCACGTTCTTTTTATAATTCTGAATCAGTGAGATGGAGAAGTTCTCTTCATAACTCCAGATCAAATCGTCTGAACTTAACAAATAATTATATTACTGAACCATGTACGTAGAGAACTTAGTGTAACATATTGTGTATACTTACTCGATGTAGGGGTCGATCTCTGGGTAATTAAAAAGGATATAGATTTGTGTTGCGTCTTGCTCTCGATCTTCCAAGAGTTTTGATCGGCAACTGCCAAAGGCATTCCCAAGTGGTTTAAATATCGATAGTTTGTCAGTCACAATAACTTGTTCTCCATCATCATTACGAGGTGGGCAAGTGTAACGTATTGGAATGTGAGGCTCAAAGTACATAGATGAGAAATTTGAAATCTCTTCTAAAGTGTACGCCTTATAAATTGAACCCTCTACTCTTGCTTTATTCTGAACCATTTTGTGAAGACAAACATGCATCTGTCAACAATATATATCTTGTAATACAATAAATTTCCAATAGCATTAGAGAGAAAAATATAAATAAAAATTTACCTTTCAAATAGGTACATCCACCGATATTGCACAAGACCAACAACTCTAAGTTCATAAGGCAAGTGTATGATCACATGTTCCACACCGTTGAAAATTGTTGGAAGAAATATCTTCTCTAGCTGACAAATAGTAGTGACGACAGAATCCTCTAGATTCTTTATCTCAGTTACTACAACTTTCGATGCACACAATGTTCTAAAAAATTGACTTAACTCGGATAATACCCCCATATAGGTTTGTCTAACATATCATGGAATGCTAGGAGAATCAACTGTTCCATGATAACATGACAATCATGGCTCTTCAACCCATATAATTGTCTCTCGTCTATCTTCATAGCCCAAGCAATTTTAGAGACGTATCCATTTGAAAATCTCAACTGTCTCAACCACTGGCATACCTGCTTTACTTGATCTGGTCCAAGCTCATACCTTACCTTTGATTTTAGTAGTTTGCTATTATAGTCTTTGAGTTTCAATTCTGGTCTTTTACATATTACTTTTAAATCCATACAGGCCTTCGGATTATCCTTCATTTTTCCTTTGACATTCATTATCGTGTTGAACACATTATCAAACACATTTTTCTCTATATGTATCACATCCAAATTATGTCATATGAATAAGGTCGACCAATATGGTAGTTTTCAAAATATATATTTCTTTGTCCAATTGTGATCCTTTCCCAAATTCAAGGAAGGGCCTCGCACTATGGGCATCTATCAGTCCATATGAAAAGTATCACAATCGTCTTAAAATCTCTATGCCAGACAACTGTGTAGGTGAACCTTCTATTTTAGTTGTGTCTGCTTTGAACGCATTTCTTTATCATCGAAACATATGGCCACTGGGTAGAAATCAACAGTGACAATCAAACCAACACGACTTCCTTCTATGCGTCAATCTAAAAGATTTTGTATCCTCCATGCAGTACGGACATGCCAACCTCCCATGTGTGCTCAAACCAGATAACATATCATATGCAGGGAAGTCACTAATTGTCCATAAAACAACAACCTTCATATTGAAGTTTTGTTTATTGTGGGCATCGTACGTGAGAACACCATCATCCCACAATATTTTCAGTTCATCAATCAATGACCTTAAATATACATCAAGATTTTGGCTCGAAGACATCGAGCCAGGGATCAATAGAGAAAAGAAAAGATTTTGACGCTTCATACATAAGCTTGAAGGAAGGTTATATGGGGTGACAAATATTGGCCAACACGAATATGGGGTTGATCTACCCCCAAATGGATTAAATCTAGTTGTACATAAACCGAGCCTAACATTTCTCGCTTTCCTTGCAAAGGTCTGATGAGTACGATCAAAGTGCTTCCAAGCTTCTGCATCAATAGAATGCATGATCTTATCTTCATCACGTCGAACTTTATTTACATGCCATATCATGTGTGTAGTTGTCCTCGAAGACATATACAATTTTTGCAATCTCGGGATGAGAGGGAAGTAGCGGAGTGACTTGTATGGCACTTCTTTTGACCTCGTGCTACCATTGCCCCTTGTATTTGGCTTGAAGCAAGGATGCCCACATGACAGACATGATCTGCTATTTTCTTGATCTTTGAAATACAACATACAGTGATTTGGAGAAGCATCTATCTTTTGATACCCCATACTTAAAGCGTTGACTATAACCTTCACATGATAGAAATTTTGTGGCAATTTCTCATCTTTGGGCAACATACTCTTCACAATAGAGCACAAATGGTCAAAACATGATTGAATCAAATTATACTCCAACTCAAATTCATTAGTTGAAGAACTGCAAACAAGATAGTGTGACTCTCACAACCATTCCAAAGCGGCTCATCAACATCTTTAAATAAATCATAAAATCTACTAGCTGCATCGTTTCTGCTTCTTCCTCTACCCTAGTTGGTACATCACTAGGACCCACAACAAAACCTAGTTCTGGTCCTGCGACATCAAATATCAAATTTACATATGAATTATCGTGCACCACATTTACCCGTGCGTCAAAATTGTTCCAAAATTCTTTACCATGAAGCATCCAATTCTGATAATCACTCACAAAACCCTTCCTGGATAGGTGATGTTTAACGCCATGAGGTTTTGCAAATTGATTGTTCTTACACATCGTGCAGGGGCACTTGATTCGACCTATGGGATCCACTGTACTAACACTTGCTATTGTAAATTCAATAAAACTGTCAACACCATCTATATATTCAAGTGATACCTCATTATCAACTATCTTACGGTACATCCATTCACGATTTGTAGTCATTTTGTCCTATAATGTTACAGATATTATCCTAACCAGTTAAAAGAGAATCATACGAATGCTATGATGAAGAAAATATCAAATTTATCATGCATTTGTGGTAAATATAATGATTTGATATATATCACACACACACACACACACACATATATATATATATATATATGATGTCATTCAATCATAAGAACAATGATGCATGCATTAATAACTTAATATTTTCATGTGCAAAATCATTCATTTGAAGCATGTTTGAAGTATTGATAACTTATCATTTATTTTCATGTACAAACTCATTCATAATATGATACATTCATTTGAAACATATTTTCATGATATAATTTCACATGAAAGACATAATCAAATTGAAAATAATTGCATGCAAGCATGAATACAGTTTCAACAAACATTGCAATACATTCAAATCAATCATATAAAAACAATGTCAAACATGTACCTGCAGCAAACACTCTCCAATATCCCGCTAACTACTACCATGGCTAGCATGAAATCCGAACTCCAAAAATAAGAGAACTTCTATTTTCATACATTAAAATCATGCTCAGCATGATCTCCAAACTCCATTAAAGCAGTCCTAGATATCCACAACTAAGTGAGTGTGTGAACAGAAAATTGTTGCATCCAAGAAATTAAATAACATGTGATGCGCTTGCATCACTTACTCATCACTGATATTTACCCGATTTGCATGCTATTGCCTTTGCATTTTTTTATTTCTTTTTGCATTTCATTTTTAGCCGCATGCGATGTTTAGTAGTAAGCATCGCGTAATTAGCTCATTTATGCACCTACAAAGCACAATTATATACGACCAAGGGAGGGGGGGGGGGGGAGGGGTGCAGGGGCCAAAAGGCCCTTGCGGCTCTTGAAAAGGAGGAGGCAGGGGCCGATGGCCCCTACCAAACCAAGACGAAGGGGGGGGGGGGCAAAGGGCCCTGCGACTCTTAAAATGGATGAGGGATCACCTAAGGGAGAGGGAGCGCGGACGAGGGGCTCCAGCGAGGAGAGGGAGCGCAGACGGGGGGCTCCAACGAGGAGAGGGAGCGCGGACTGGGGGCTTCGGCTAGGAGAGGGAGCGCGAACGGGGGCTCCAGTGACTGAGGAGGCTTAAGAGGGAGAGAAACCAAGAGGGAGGAGGGGGGGGGGGGGTGAGGTGACCGGACGGGGTCGGTCGCCCGACGAGGAGGCACCGGTGGAGCTGCCGAAAAAGGGGCGGCGATGGTCAGACAGGAGGATCGGCGGAGACGGGAGAGTTAGGGTTCGATTTGGGGAAAATCAAAGAGAGAGGAAAGAGAATGTCGCAACTTAGACTGGCTTATATCAAAAAATAGCGACAAAAATATTTTGTCTCAAAATCCATTGCTAAGTAGCGACTTTCTTAGCGACAGAAAACATATGTCGGTAATCCATCGCTACGTTGTGACAGAGTTTGACATGGAATTTTTTCATTGCTAATCCACAATAAATTTCAATTTTAGCGATGACTACTTTTCTTTCGCTAAGCCGTCACAACTTTACGACGAAAATAATCCATCATCAATTTTCGTCATTAATTAACATTTTTCTTGTAGTGCAAGATCGAATCTCACAGTCATATGGGGCTGTCGTAGCTTTATCACGATTGGGAACGGCTGGGTAGTCATGTCAGAGTAGTTTTACCTTTCAAGAGGCAGGCCCATTAAGTGACCCGATTTTCGGCAAGGGTTTTCCTTCATCATAAAAAAAAAAGTGTTTTGTAGTAAGTTTTTCATGAGCCTCAAGGACCATAATGTATACAAATGTGACAACTAAAAAAACCATGAACTTACATCAGAAAAATGTGATCCAATGTCCAATTCTTACCGAACAAACCATGTTGAACACATCGATGTACTTAGGTTGAGTCAATAAAGATTGCATGATTTCTAGTTGTATAACATTGCCAGAGTTTTAAAATCTTTTCTGTTTCCACGGTATCATTATGATTTTTAAACATAGATTACGAGTTTCTTATGCTTTTCTTAAACATTCCAACTATTAACTTTTTTCCCAGGAAAACATAAATTTTCAATTGATTTAAGATTTTCCTTAACGAGAAATTCTCGAGAGCAAGACTTGAGATCACCGGTCTGGCGCTGACCAGGCCTAGACATGTTATGCCTTGGCTTAAGGTTAAGCCAAAAAGCCGAGCCGATCTTAGCCCATCCATATGGAAGCCAGACCTTCATCACTTTCCCTTGTTTCGCTTTTAGTACTATAAAATTTGCCTTGGTCAACATTGTCATCCCATCACGTTGCTCCCTCTTTTTTAGTCCCTTTCAGTTTTAATTAAATCACATGAAGGAAACGGGCTGGACAAGACTAAAATTAAGTCAACAGAGCCCACAAATTATGATTGCTGACGTGGCTGAATCTTAAGTCAAACCAACCATTGATGCCACGTGGCATCTAGGCAACCATTCCGTGCTTGCTTGTTGCCTACGTGGCAATGCACATCTTCCCCTTTTCCCATAAATACAGCCACTCTTTTTTTGTTTTGCATAAAAAAAAAAAAAAAATCGTTGAAAGCATTTTCCTTTGACAAAACCAGGGTTTTTTTTGGGGGGGAAAGATTGGAAAAAAAATGAAAGGCAATGATTTTTTTTTTCTTTTTGGAGATTAAGCCATTATGGACAGCATATTGGCAGGGATCCCATTGGTAAAACAAATGTTGTTAAAATCGGTTCAATAGGTGAATCGGGTTTTAAAAAATATATAGAAAAAAGTAATTGATTCAACTTGAATCGGCTTCTTTTTACCATCAGATGACATGTGTCATTAAAAAATAAAAAAATATTAAACCCCTTAAAATATATTAAAAAATAAATTGAATCGGCCCCTTTTGAACCGTCTTTGGGCTGATTCGATCTGAATGTGATATCTTTCAAACCAGGTGATGAAAAATATCATGTCTATTTAGCATAATATTGTCTTCTAAAATATCACAATATTTTCAAAAGATCAGTGATATTCGTGACTGTGCCTAAATAAATAAATAAATGTGCATGGGCGCGCGCGCACACACACACATAAGTGTGCACCCTGAACTGTCTAATCAAATGATTATAAAAACTTACACATATGATCTACATGGTTTGCTTAACAATACGTTCTGAATCACATGCTTAGGATGTATAAGAAGGGTTTTCCAAGGCTTGAAAAATCAATTGCCAACAATGCACTAAAAATATGATTTTACATTATAAAAACACTTCAAGATATGATTTGAGTGAACAAATTAAACATGTTAAACAAATCTATCTTGTCAGGGTCACATTGCGTGAGGGATTGATTGTTTACCTAAGTGCACATTAGGAGCAGGCTTCAACCAAGGCACCTCTCTCTCTCTCTCAATGTTAACCCAAAAGATCAAGTGCATGTAACAATGTCATGTGAAGCCCTTAAAAAAACAAAGGCTAGGGAGGTATTGCTTCTATTTAGGTAATTTATTTATAGGTGCCAATAGGATGAAAATTTTACATTTCCATCCTATTTTTCAAATAATTTTAAATAAGAGCTATATCAAACCATAATTGCATTGGTACTCAATACAACCTAATGTATCGTGTATCAGGCATACTAATACCAGATACAGGTATGAAAATCGTCTCTGAAATTATAAAAAGAAATATCAAATGTTTAAGAAATTTGTCTCAATTACTTAAGAAACACATACCAACTTACATAGAAACACATTTTAATTATATTATAAATGAGAATCAAGTGCATTTCTAATAGTGTTTTTGCATACAAACAACAATTTTATTTTGTAAAGACATTATTTTTATTAAGACTTTTAAATATTATAATTTATAAAAAATTATTATACAATAATTATTGATTTACATATTATGTTTAACTATGTTAATTTGTAGGTATCTTTGTAAAAATATATACTTTATATCAACTTTAGAGACCCATACCAGTACTTTTAGAAATGGTATCAATGTTTATTAGAAACTCACATCCACATTTTTTCGAATCATATAAATATGTGTTTCAAATAAAAAATGCACCCAAGCCATCTACTAGTACCTCATACCCATGATAGTACCCATACTCATTTCTGGCAACTAGTTATCAGACTCTGGTTAACTCTATGAAAATGAAGCTTTTAACCTTTTTCTTAATTTCTTTAAATTATTAAATGTCCCTTTGGTGGCTCCTCATTCTTGCAGCTACAATGGAGGACAAATAAATAATTTGAGAAGGTGAAATTAACACAATGACCATCTGAGAAAAAAAAATCTACCCCTTATCTTAAATATTTGAAAACTGAAGCGGCTAAAGGTAAATTCACCACACATTAGCCACCTTTATGTGAATTACCTTACTATTTATGAATGCAGCTGAATATGGGCGTTAGATCCCTCTCCCAACTACGTGATAGGCCAACTACCTGGCTTGATACTTTTATTAATACTTTTATTTTGAATGAAATTGTTTTTTTTCTAAAAAAAAAGAAATAGAAAAATGCAATACAAAAATTTGGAAATGATTTTTATTCCAGAAGGACATTTAGGGCAGTTTGGTTCCACTCATCCTCTATGTCATCCCCCATTTTCATAACCCTCTTAAATCTTATGATGCAAGTTCGTTTTAATCAGATCTGACCTTACAGATGGATTCAAATGGTTCATTTAATAAGAATAGACTCTTGGGTCTTCTTTTTTAAATGAAAAATATGAATTTTTAAATCACAAAAAAATTGTTTTGTCAAAAGTTGATTTTTCTATCGCCAAAGAATCCTGCATACAAGTCAGCTTTGGGAGATTTATATGTCGATCTTCACTAAATGAATGACCTTGATCATATGTATGGAGTCCCATTTGATCAAAACAATTTGCATCAATGAAATCACAAGGAGGGGTATGAAGATAGGGATGACATAGGGGATGAGTGAAACTGATTTGCATTTAGTGTGCGTTTGAATGCCATGAATTTCCAAGAAAATCTATGGACGTATGGATCGAGGCATGGGGCCCACAACTTGATCCAGCTCCCTCTCAAATGATAGATCTCAGACCCAAAGATGTGATATCCTTGTTTTAGGCCGTGGTCCTATTGATCCTCGGTTCTCAGACTGAAGGATATCTGGTTTTAGATCCCTCAGATATATTCAGCTTCGAGGAATTCAACCCTTAACTGCGTTTTTTAACTAACAACCATGTATGCGCCTCGTAAACCTTACATAAATTCTGCAACTATACCAATGGGTTTTGAACTTCCAACGTCAACACAAGGTGACGTGTACTAGCTGCTGCTCCTTTTTTTGTGAAAGGCAAGCTTGGGTTAGGCAGACCCCTACTAGTTAACTATACCATTGGGTTTTGAACCTGCAACGTCCGAACACAAGGTAACGTGCAACTAGCTGCTCCTTACAGAAAAGCCTAGCCCTTTCTGGTCTTCTGCAACCATTTTTTCTAAACAGAGTTCGAGTACAAGTATTTTTAGTATGTGAACTTCAAGACAACGTAATGGACTCGATCGGTCAGCTTGGCCTGACTTGATCTCATTAATTTTGTTCTGGGTTTCAATTAGTTCTTTTTTTCTTTCAGATAATTAAGTTTCAGTTAGTTGCCTGAGTAAGATTTGCATGATTTTACATTACTAATCCAACTCTAGCTCTAGGAATTGGATCTAGTTTAAGTAGTCAACCCAATTATACCGTGTACTCTACAAGTTTGGGCTCACTTTGGATTTGTCCTAGTCTCCTGTACCTGAATAATTAGAGAGAAAGAATATGTGGGCACCCATTGTTTTGTTTTAAACAAGAGAATATATTGACTTTTCATTTGGAGGTGATGTATTTCAAATCTCTTTGATTAAGCAACAGGAAGGTCAGCTTAAGGTGTCAAGATTAAGTGATGTCTTAGTGGTAGTGGGATTGGGGAGAAGGTGCTGACCCCTTTATCCGAGGTTCGACTCTCATCGGGTGTGTGGGTGCCTTTCACTGGTGTGCTCATTTATGACATCGGTGTCGATGACCCCATCCAGAGATTACTTGCTTTGGCAGGAAATTTTGTCATAAAAAAAAAAAAAAGTAATGTCTTCGACTTCACGGTCAACGTCGCACCTCTCAGCCTGTAAGGGGGCGTCCGAACCATAATGGTGGTTTCACCTCATTATCAAAAAGGGCAATGCCTTCAACTCTTATAATCCATATTAAGCAATTTAATTTTGTATTCTTCCATGTAAATAATGTTAGGAAGCTCTAGCAAAGCTGCAAGGAGGTGAGACTGCCTATTGGTCTAGCCATAGGTCCAAGTTTAGATGCAAGTGGATAAATTTATAACTAGAACATGAAATCCAAGTAAAGGGGTTTGGATTCATGGTCATAAAGTTTCACAATAGAAACCATAGGAGACATTAATGTTAGGCTCATTATTTTGTAATAGCTTTTATTGGAGGCTATAACATCTTATATATGTTTAACGCGAATTAATAGTATAAATAAACTCATTTCACCATTTTACTGCTGCAAAATACATGATTGTTGTCTATTGGCAAATGAAATTGTGCATTGCTTATCCAATAGAAGTTGGGCATTCTTCATCCTCAAGTAAAGCTCTTGACTCTTATCTGTTGGGACTTCCTTTTAACAAGCCTGGTAAAATTGGGTTTCAGTCTTCGCTTCATTGGGTGGCTGCAAGACTGAGGTGATTACTTTGACATGAAGAGAGGACTGATCATGGTTGTTCCCTCTCTGATCTACCCTTTATTATTGTTGGCGAATGCCTGAATGCTATTTTAAGGAAAGCAATCTTAGCTGACTTCATTGAGGATCTCCATCTTTCGGGTCTTCAACAATTTTCTATGCTACAATTTGCCAATGACGTACTGATCTTTGGCACTGCATCTAAGTTGCGTGCATTTGGTTATTGTTGAAAGTGTTTGAATCCATACCAGGACTATCAATTAATGACTCAAAGTGCAGCTTCGTAACGATCAATGCATCGCCGGAGGTAATGTCTTTTGCTGAAAACATGATGAGCGAGCTACAAGAAATAACACTTTTAATGGCGCTAGACCGAACACCAATAGTTGCGCCAGTAAAAGTGCTGTCAGAAAAACATTTACTGATGCTAAAATAATACAAGAAAAAATGCCTTTACTAATAGCGACAGTAAAAGTGGATAATAGAAAAAAATTATCCGGCCTGTTGGATGTGGGGAGAGAGAGAAGCGGTGGCCGGAGAAAGAGAGGTGATGGCAGGCAGATCCGGCCTGCCGGATGCAGAGAGAGAGACTACATCTGATGGTCACTGGTGTACGGTGGAGGTGGCCGGATGTCATCAAGCCTCACTGGTGGATGGTGCTGGCCGGAGGCGGCGAAAACTTGAGAGAGAGAGAGAGAGAGAGAGAGAGAGAGAGAGAGAGAGAGAGAGAGAGAGAGAGATGGGGAAAAAAGGTGCTAAAAGTGTTTTTTCAAACAACTGCTTTTAATTGCTGCACATTTGGAGTGCACCAATAAACTTAGACCGTGAGAGAGAAGGGTTCAAGTGTGGGTCTATTGGTGCACTTTTGTGGTATGCCAAAAAAAAAACTTTTTATTGGTGCACTGCTTTATTCCACTAGAAAAAATTTGGCTTCACTGATGCACTTTTGTAGTGTGTAGTTTTTTACTGGCGCATTGCTTCTGTCACGGGCTTAGAAGCAAAGGCCCCTGTGACGCAGCTTCGGGCAATCACAAACACTGAAGGCAAGCCTTTTGAGCGCACAAGAACACACAACACACGCGCACGAGCGGAAGCAAGAGTACGCGTATGCCCAAACACAAAGAGACAAGGATGCAAAAAGCTTCTTTATAGATACTTGAAAGCAAAGTACATCAAGAGGGGGAGAGAGGGTCCGAATACACGGAGTTCTTAGGCCATAAGGCCTTGTGGGGCACTCTAGAGTGCCAAAGAGGTATATACATTAGAGCAAAAAGGTGAAAAACATGGTAGTCTGGAACATGCTCCCCCGCCTAAGTTGGCGCCGTCCTCGATGTCAATTGTTCATGGTAGCCTTCTACAAGCTGTCGATGCTGAAACATGTTGTTGGCCTTCTCCCAGGTGGCTTCACATTCTCGCAATCCCTTCCACTGCACTAAGTACTTTGTGACTTCCCCTAGATAGTTGTTGGAATGGTTGAGGATGATATTTGGATCTCTGCCTGATACACTTACTGTTGAAGGAGCTCGCTGCGGGATCAGAGCACGTTGAGGCATGCTCCGTTGAGGATCTCCTTCATCTTCGTAAAATGGCTTCAGGTTGCATATGTAAAATACCGGATGCACTTGAAAGTTTGTTGGCAAGTCCAGCTGGTACACCAAGTTTTCCACACGTTTGATAATGGTGAAGGGACCATCATACTTGCGAATAAGGCCTCGGTGGTGGTCCCGAAAGATAGTTGTGCGGTCAGGAAAGAGCTTGGCCAACACTTTGTCTCTAACTCAAAATTCTGTTGGGCGACGCTTCTCATCTGCCCATTTTTTCATGCACTTGGTTGCCTTGTTTAGATATGCCTTCGCCAACTCTGTCTAATCTTGCCAATTCCTGACAAACTGGTATGCATAAGGTGCTTTTCCACATCCTCGCGTAGCAAGGGAGTGCGGAGTCTGTGGCTGTTGTCCAGTTGCGACTTCAAATGGACTATGGCCGGATGACTCGCTCTTTTGAAGGTTGTAGCAGAATTGAGCCGCATCAAGTAAATCAACCCAATCCCTTTAGTTGGCACTAACAAAGTGCCACATGTATTCCTCTAGCATGCCATTTATTCTCTCTGTCTATCCGTCGGTTTGGGAATGAAAACTTGTGCTGAAATGCAAGTTCGTCCCCATTAAGCGAAATACTTCTCGCCAAAACTTGCCAGTGAAGCGTGCATCACGATCACTGACGATGCTCTCTGGAATTCCCCAATGCTTAATTATGTTCTGCACGAATAACTTTGCAGTATCTGCGGCTGAGCAGGTGGCAGAGTGTTATCATCGCAAAATTTTACTTTTGCAAATCAAACTGACCTTTGAAAAAGATTTTTGAAAATAACTCGCCTCCGTTTTTAAAATGCGGGAAAATTCCGTAGAATGGGACTCGCCTGTCGGTACGAGGTTCAACCGTTCCTGCCACCTTTAACAGGGGTAATTGAACCAAGGATCAATCTTATGCTCTACTCTATTCAGCTTGTCTAAATCATATTCTAATTTCTAAATGCACAAAGAATCAGGCATGTACTATGAATTTTCAGAAAATGCACATTTGAAAACATGATGTTTGCTTTGAATGATTGAAATGTTTAGAAAATGTAAATCTTGGAAATGATAATGAGAAATCGTGAAATGGGATTTGAAATATACTTCTGAGAGAAATAAAAATCGATTTTGAGGAATCCTTGACATTTGGTGAAAATCGATTCTGAGAGACTTGGTTTCTCTGAATTCAAACTTGGAAATTGAAATTCTAACTTAGAAAATTTGAATTTGGAACTTGGGAAATACTTGAAATATCCTTTGAAATTCAATGTCTTTGGGAAAATCGATTTTGCTATAAGACTTAGGAGATTTTAAGAAAATGAACTTCTTTGAATTGAAATTTTGAATTGGAATTGGCAAATGCATGAAATGAATGAATATGATTTTGAGGAATTGAGAAATACTTTTTGTATTTTTGAGAAATGCAGTGCATTTTGAAGTTAGCCTAAGAGTGTAGGCTGAATGTGGCTAATGTGAAGATCATAAATCTAGATATCCTTCATATTCTGACTATGGCCATAAATATGAATTCCACCAAGTTTATAAACTTCATAAAAGCTAGTGCATGTGCCATTCGTGTAGACCATAGTGAGTTTGAATATGCATGAATCATCATCCATCACACATTAACATTATAAAAGAAAATAACTATATGCAATGCAACCTAAGCTAAGCAGGAAATGTAAATTCTTATTCCAAAGTTTAATTACAAATTACATCACTATTTAAATTTAAATACATGAAAAATAATGTCTTCAATGTACCTGCAAAACTAGAAAACTTGGTTAATGAAAATATGTTGGCTTTTCTAGATTTATCCAACAATATCAGGAAATTGTTGGATTTTGCTAGATATAAGCCTTTTTGTCATGATTCCCTTAAATAAAAATGATAAAGTATGAAATAAAATGGAATAAATATGAAAGAGAAGATATGGAATTTCGAAATTGGGGTCAAAATGACCAAAATACCCCTAATAACAAGACTATGGCCTTGAAATTAGGGTTTTTAGAAAGATATTTTGATAAAATGCAAATTTTGAAATTTGAATGGAATAAACTCAAACCAAATATGCTATGACATGATTAAAAATATGAAATTAGGGCTAGGGATTTCGAAATTTAGGTCAAATGACCAAATTGCCCCCGATAGCAAGACTATGGCCTTGAAATCAGGGTTTTTAGAAATAGATTTTGGTAAAAACTTAGGTTTTATGCACTAAATGAAATCAAATGACTACAAAATTAAACATAAAGCATCCTAATATGATTATGAACATGATTAACCCCTAAAAATATATGCTTATGCACAAAAATCCAATAATATCTCAAAAACTGTGATTTTAGCAGTGTTTTGGATCTTTCAAGAACCCGATTTTGCAATTTGCTTAATTCAGCCATCAAATGGATTCCAAAATCCATAAAAATTAATACCTGCACTTGTTATAACCCTAATGTCGAATTGGAATTATAAAAAATATTTTTTTGACATTAAATTAATCCAAAAATTGCATTAAACCCTAAAAATATGCTATTTTTGACCTAATTCACCAACCAGTTTCAGTCCAAGACCTTAACCAGGAGTTAAATCTCAATGGAAATTTATAAAATTTTACAAAGACTAACTAAAAAGAAAAATAGAGATTTCCCAATTTACAGATCAGAAAAATAATCTCCGGTTAGGGAGAAACCCTTCCGGCAATCTGAGCTAAAATATATCACTTTTAACAGGGATTAAAACAGCTATTCCAGATTGAAAATACAGGAATAAATAGCAATCCTAAACAAAAATTTCTGAACTTTTAGTGGTGAAAAGTAGACAGAAAAATAACAATACTCACTTTTTACAGATCTAAAATCGGATCTGTGGTTTGGGATTTATGACTGACACAAGTCTGATTAGGTTTTGATAAACCCTAACGAGTTTTAAATTTAAAAACAGATTCTCTAAAAGGGGAAAAATACTAAATAGTGATCAAAAAATCCGAAAATTTCACATAAGACAGATCTACTCAATGTGAATCCATAGCACTTTACAGATCTAAAATCGGATATAAGATGAGAGAATTATCATAACAGAAAGTTACCTTCTTGATTTTAACCACGATTTTAAAGCTTTAAAAACCCGATTTTATGTCTGATTTTTTTGACAGGGTTCGCGAGATCCAAAACCTCTGATTTTTCTACAGTAACTCAATAACTCATGCATGCACCACATATAAAAAAATTAGAAATAAACAATGAGTGTTTCCATCCGAAATAACATCATCTTTACTGTTCTAAACCTAGAACACACAGAAATTTAAGAAACTTGAAAAACCATGCATTAACTAATGTAAATAAATAAAATAAACCATAAAACAATAAATAAAACTTATTTCTATGCTATAGAACGTAAAACAAACATGAATAAACCATGAAAATAAAATAAAAACAGGGAATCAATGGCTGGAATTTGATATCACCTTTAAAACATAGATTTAACCCATTAAAAAGGGTAAATCATATATTTTATTGGTTATTAATGCAAAGAATCATATTAAAATCAATTCTAATGGATTAAAATCTCTGTAAATCACCCAAAACAGGGTTGGATCACCTTCTTGGATTGTTCTTGCTGATTCTTGATAGTTCTTGAGGTTGAATCCATGGTTTAATCCATGAAGATGATGGTACCAATGGCTAAATCATGTTTAAAACAATGAAAAACATTAAATAAAAACTAAAAATTAGAGAAAATAGTTACCTTGAGGTTGCTGCAATGGAGGAAGGGCTGGAGAGGAGAGAGAAGCTCCAAGAATCCAAAGGAAAGCCAATTGGAAAAATCGACCCCCTATAGCCTTCTATTTATATAAAAAATTTAGGTTAAAAATTAAATGTTTTAAAAAAATTGGACTCTTCTAAGGGGGGCGATTTTGGGGTGTAAAGACTATCCTACCCCTAGCCTAAATTATCCTATTTAATACCTAATTAACCCCTAGACTCTCCTAAAAAATCCCCAAATGTAATGCCACTTGGCATTTTCTCACATTGGGTTTTTAAAACTCCTTTAAAAACCTTTAAAAATACTAGTTTTAAAAACTAACTTTCAAAAATGAGTTTTTCAAAATGGTTTTGACTCTTCTAAACCTCTAACACTAACCAAGACATCAACTAACCCTAGTCTAGCCCTGACTTACTCGAATATGGCGCCACCCCGAGTGGGCCCTACTTGAGTTTTTCAAAAAGCGATTTTAAAACTTGAAATTGAAGGAGTTTTCAAAAGATTTTCAAAAGCAAACTTTGAAATTGAAATTTTTGAAATGATATAGGATCCTAACTGAATTAGAATTCCTCTGGATATGGTGCCAACTGAGTGGGCCCACATCGAGTTTTAAAAATTTTGAAATAAACACTGAAAATGGCTTTGAAAAAGGGTTAAATTTGACATTTGAAATTCAAGATTTTTGAAAATAGGGTCTCATGCGAACTGGAACTCCGGGTTAGAGTCCTAAACTCTTAGGACTCTGAAATTTTAAATTTTAACAGCCGAATGAAAGAATTTTCAAAAGATTTTATCAAGAAATGATGAAATAAGTCAGAAAACACAGTCAGGGTTAGACTCCCAACTCGACCGAACTCTAAAAATAGAGTCCTGAACTAACTGGACTCTGTAAAATGACCTAAATTTTGAAAATAATCGAAAAAGATTAAAAATGGAAGTAAAACAGACTTCAAAACAGACTCCTGACCGGATCAGGTCTCTGAGACAGAGTCCTGATCGGACTGAAACTTTCAAAATTTTGAGAAATTTGATGAATAGAGGAATTCAGAAGCGACACCACCTCAATGGGTCTCATCTGTGAATTGAAATCGATTAAAATTTGAATTTGAAATGAATCCAGATTGTTTCCTTGAGAAAATATTTCGAAATATAAAGTCCTGGGGTTGGAAAATAACAGAGTATTGAATAAAAACCCAGGTTTTGAAATTGATTTTGAAATAAAAGCTTTTAAAATTCAAATATGGATTGAATGTTTTGAAAACAGGAGTGCTGGATCTCGAAAATGAGATGCAATGACATGCAATGCTATGCAATGACATGCAATGCTATGCAGAATACATGCAATGACATGCAATGATCTGTAATGACTTATGAAATGGACAAACACTGGATGAGGGTGAAAATTTGGGGTGTTTACAGATGCCCCTCTTTGCTGCTAAGCCGGTTGAAAGCCGAGCTTAGTGGCAAAGAAAACACACCAAATTTGGATCATAAAAATGCCCCAGTTAGATAAATCTGACTGGGTATGAAGGAATTAATCCAAGTAATGATGATAGATATGAAATGGAGAATAAGGAGAAAATTTTATTTCAAAAAAAATGAGATTCAGGTTTTGCCCTTAACCTGGATGGGACGGGAAATACCTCGTATGGAACAAAGCTCAGGCTTAACCTTTAACCTGACCGAGAAATGAAAATGGAATACCTCATCAAAGGAGGCTCAGGTTTGTACCCTTAACCTGATTGGGTCGAAAATGAAAATACCTCATCAAAGGAGGCTCAGGTTTATACCCTTAACCTGATGGGGTTGAAAATGAAATACCTCATCAAAGGAGGCTCAGGTTTGTACCCTTAACCTGATCGGGTTGAAAAATGAAATACCTCATCAAAGGAGGCTCAGGTTTGTACCCTTAACCTGATCGGGTTGAAAATGAAATACCTCATCAAATGAGGCTCAGGTTTATACCCTTAACCTGATCGGGCAGAAAATGAAATACCTCATCAAAGGAGGCTCAGGTTTGTACTCTTAACCTGATTGGGCAGAAAATGAAATACCTTATCAAAGGAGGCTCAGGTTTGTACCCTTAACCTGATCGGGTTGAAAATGAAATACCTCATCAAATAAGGCTCAGGTTTATACCCTTAACCTGATCGGGCAGAAAATGGAATACCTCATCAAATGAGGCCCAGGTTTATACCCTTAACCTGATTGGGCAGAAAATGGACGGAATCCTCGAAAGAAGAGACCGTGATGGAACCTTCGGATTTCCGCACAATGAATCCGATAGGGGTTTTGCAAAAGGAAGGAATTTGGGGTCCCTAAAGTTTGAAAAGGGATTGATTTTGGGCGCCTCATTGCTGAGACTAATAACTTTTGAAATTGCCTTTTGCTGAAATTGGTGGCTTAACCTCAAGCCGAAATTGGACTGTCTATGGTGGGACAGTGGGGACACAGGGAAGTGTGCGAATCTGAGAGCCCGTGCACTCAGATTATACCAAAGAAGGGAAGGAACCTTGAAAACTCCCGTTATCAAGTCCTAAAAGGGATAACAACTGATGTCAGGATGCGCCAAAGATGAACCTCAAGCTCTCGCTTCACGCCAAGATAGCTAGAAAATATTGTCAAAATGTTGAAAATTATTGTTGATTCAAAGTAATTGAAAGTGATGCGCATTGTTTTTAAAGTATTCCCTCTTTTCTACCTGAAGTATTACCTCCGACTGGGCTTAACTCCGTAGAATCAAGATTCAAATTCAAATTGCTTGCGATTGGCTTTCTTTCAAGGAAGCTATCAATTTCCTTGATATGGACGGGAAAGAAAGTATTCTTGATATTGCGAGAGCTATTAGTGAAAGAATATTGATAAAAGATTTTCACAAAATTAAAGAAGATTCTTGATAGATTCGGCAGTCTGATATCCTGGGATTCTTTTCTCATGATGATCTTTCTGCACTCTCTTTTTAGCAGATTGGAGCTCTCTTGGATTTTTTTGGGAATTACATCATCCTTCATTTTGGAGATGTCCTGACTTTTCTCTCTTTTTGGGAAGGGTACGTCACAAACTCCTTCATCTCAGAGATGTTCCGATCCTTCTTTTCTCTCAGGGATTATCTTGATAGTTATTGGCTCTTTGGTAGGAAATCTCTTAATGATAGCTAAAATCAAATATCTTTTAGGGTTTGTTGGTAGGCTCATCACACTCGCCTTCATCTCGACGGTGATCTGAACTTTCCCTAGAAGGATCCGTCATAAACTCCGTCATCTTGGAGATGATCCAAATCTTCTTTGGCCCCGGGGGTCGACTCGCTTAATTCGCCTTCATCTCGACGACAATTGAGAGATCCCTTTTGCAGATATTTAATTGCAGCTTAGGTGATTGAGGAGATATGAAAATTGAGTGGATTTCTCTGTATCACCCAGGATATTTCGACTACTTTATTTTTCAAGAATAGTCTTTAAAAATGTGTCATTGACTGCGATCAATATCAATCACTCATGGCTTTGCAACAACATTGAATTCTCTTTGCTGGCCATATCGCAGATTTATTCTTCATCCTTTTGGTTGGCCAATAGAAAGATTTTGAACTTTGAATCCTTTTTCGCGAAAGCATTGCCCTTTCGGAAGTAATACTGGGGGTATTCTGAGGTAATAATTTTGTGCAATAAAGATTTTTGAAATCAACAAATATTTAATGACAAATTGGCAAAACTTTCTTGAAATCCTTTTGTGAAAGCGAGCATTTAAAGTACATCGCAACACATCCATGACAAAAATTCTCTTCTCCTTTCCCCAAAGGAGAAGATTCAGAAATTGGAATTGGGAATTACTCCTCTCTTCCCTGAAGAGGAGGTGTTTGCAAAACGAACTTTCGAAGAGAAATTAAGCTTTCGTCAAAACTTCCTAACATTAGGCTTCTCTTATGGAAAGGGGGCCGGAATTGGTGAGGTTGGTAAATTGGTCATGAAGGAACGAGTTCATCACACTCTCTCTGAAAAGAGGGTCCTTCATGATGAAATGGCCTAGTCTGAAATTATGGGGCCACAAGGAAAGCAAGTCCCCGTCGAGTCTCTCCCTATAAAAAGGGTTCCTTGTGTGAAATTTGGAATTTTGTTTTGCAAATGGTTCACAAAGACACGAGTCCCTTCAAACTCTCCCTGAAAAGGGGCTAAGTGAACGAATTGGATAGCATGCGAAAAGAGCGAGCTCCCTCGATCTCTCCCTATACAAAGGGTCTCTCGCAAGAGAAAATGATTGAAATTGGTATTGGGTGACTCAAAAGGGTCAAATTTTGGAAATTGGAATTTTGAAATTTGATATTTGAAATTGGAAAATTGGAAATTAGAAATTTGGAAATTTGGAAATTGATAATTGGAGATTGGAAATTGGAAATTTGGACATTGGGAATTTGATGAGTGATCAGCACGAGGACTGAACTCAAGAGGTCGACTGACATGACACGAGTGCTCGATTTTGAAAAGATACCTGTATGCATACTGGTTTAAAAATGTACCAGTTTGGATACTAGATTTTGGAAGATTACCAGTACGAGCGCTGGATTTTGAAAGATTTCCAGTACGAGCGCTGGATTTTAAAAGGTTACCAGTACGAGCGCTGGATTTTAAATGGTTACCAGTATGAGCGCTGGATTTTAAATGGTTACCAGTACGAGCGCTGGGTTTTGGAAATTTACCAACACGAACACTGGATTTTGAAAGTTTACCAGCACGAACACTGGATTTTTGAAAGTTTACCAGCACAAACACTAAATTTTTGAAAAATTACCAGCACGAACACTGGATTCTGAAGAATTACTAATTGATTTTGATGGAAAATTTTCAGTCTTCACCCTCACGACGACTCAGACAACTGTCGGGGTCTCAGGATTTATCCCTTATCCTGAATGGGTAATCGATGCTAATGCAAATTGATGCAGACGAATGCGAATGAATGCATGCAAATGCAAATGAATGTAAATGGGTGCACAGGCGTGCACAAGTGCGTGAAATGAGAGATTTGTTTATCCTGCCTGCATACGGAATATTTGTAGATAAAAACAAAATTTTAAAATGCCCCAGTGTAACTGGGAAAAGAATTTTGATCATTATTGAAGAAAATTTGGAAGGATTACAAAGAATAGAGAATTGTTCAAGTATAGAATTTTTTCAAATGTCGAGCATTGATGGGATCTGGTAATTCTATTCCATCAGCATTGATGAGTCGATATGAATTGCGAGGTAGTGCCTCTTTGACAACATAAGGACCTTCCCAATTTGGCGACCATTTTCCACCCGGGCGATGCCTGAGATAAGTTGTTGATCTGAGCACTAGATCATTGACCCAAAATTTTCTTTCAATGACAGATTTTGCATATTGTCGGGCTATCCTCTGGCGATAGGATTGAGCATGCTCTACTGCTCTCAGCCTTCTTTCATCAAGCAAATCAAGCTGTACCAGTCGCTGTTGCTGATACTGATCAAGAGGTAATTCTAGAAGTGATGCAAATTTCAGAGCAGGTTTCTGAACATGTAGAGGCAGCACTACTTCAGTTTCGTAGACAAGTTCTGACGGAGTAGCATTCGTTGGAGTTCGAATGGTGGTTCTGTATGCCCATAATTCATCATGAATCTTTTCATGCCAGTCACGGCCCATTTCTAAAGTTCGCTCCAGGATTCGAATCAGAATCTTGTTGGTGGCCTCTGCCTGACCATTCCCTTGAGGATAATAAGGAGCGGAAAAATGATTATGAATTCTGAATTTTGAGCAGAATGTCCTCATTCTCTCATTCTTGAAATGACTGCCATTATCCGACATAATATCATGCGGTATACCGAAGCGGCAAAGGATATTCTTATGGATGAAAGAAACCACATGCCGACCTTCTACTGTGCGTAGAGTGACTGCTTCTACCCATTTAGTAAAATATTCTGTTGCGGCAAGAAAATATTTATGACCATTGGAGGCTGAAGGAGTGATGGGGCCTACAACATCGAAAGCCCACATGGAAAATGGCCATGGCGAGACGACAGATTGCAAGTATGTCGCTGGCGCATGAATGGAAGGCGCATGCATCTGACATTGAACGCACTTCTTTACAAAACGATAGCAATCTTGTTGCATAGTTCTCCAATAATATCCTGCTCGGATGATTTGTTTGACGAGAGTCTGATAGCCAACATGGCCACCGCAAATGCCTTCATGTGCTTCTTGCACAACTTCTTTGGCTTCTTCTTCGTCCAAACATCTGAAATATTCAGAACTGAATCCACGACGATAAAGGACGTCGGCAAGAATAAAATATCGAGCAGACATGCGTTGAATTGCTCGCTGCTCTCTCTTTGATAATTCTGGAGGAAATTCGCCAGTTTTAATGAAATTTTTGATATCATGATACCAAGGCTTCTTCTTCTGCTCAGCCTGGTTTATCTGCTCTACTGGAACGAAAGCGGGTTGATCAAGTCTGCCAATTTCAAATGAGCGACAAGATTCTCCACTCCTGAAAGACATGATGGATCCCAGATTGGCTAAACTGTCTGCAACTTGGTTGAAATCTCTTTTGATATGAAAAAGTTGGAATTCTTCGAATTTGTTGGCAAGAGCTGAGACAATCTTTTGGTAGGGAAGTAGTTTCTGATCTTTCACTTGCCATTCGGCCAGAACTTGATTGACGATTAACAAAGAATCGCCATAAGCATGCACTCTTTTGACATTGAAGTCCTGTAGAATTTTCAGACCTTGTATCAAAGCTTCATACTCGGCCATATTATGAGTGCACTGAAAATCCAGTTTAAGAGAAAAGGGAATCATCTCCTTCTCTGGTGTAATTAGCAGAATTCCGATTCCTATGCCTGCCATATTCTTGGAACCGTCGAAGAATAAATTCCAAATTGGGGATTGTTGAATATTGCAGATCCGCTCATCGGGGAAATCATCCTCAGCTTTAACATCCTCTGCTAGAGGAAAATCTGCTAATTGGTCTGCAATTGCTTGGCCTTTGATAGATTGCTGAGAGACATATTGCAAGTCGTATTGCATTAATAGGACTTGTCATTTGGCGATCCGTCCGCTGAGAAATGGTTGTTCAAGAACGTACTTGAGAGGATTTACTTTAGATAGAATCTTGACTTCAGACGCCAATAGATAATGCCTCAATTTCTGACACATCCATACCAGAGCTAGGCATGTCTTCTCTATCTGAGAGTATTTCTTCTCATAATCAATAAAGGTCTTGCTCACATAGTAAATGGCATGTTCTATCAAGCTGCCTTCTTCGTATTGTGCCAAGAATCCGCCGCAAGCAACTTGATTAACTGAAATGTATAGCAATAGGGGTTTCCCTAATTCTGGCGGCTTTAAAACAGAAGGATTGAGAAGATATTTCTTGATGCGTTCGAACGATTGCTGACACTCTGGTCCCCATTCAAACTTCACTCCTTTTCTGAGCAAATGATTGAAAGGCTCACATCTCATGGCCAAATTAGAAATGAATCGCCAAATTGATTGCATGCGTCCTTGAAGGCTACGCAATTCTTTGAGATTAGTCGGAGGCGGCATGCCAATGATAGCCTTGGCCTTAGCAGGATCCATCTCTATCCCCTTCTTGCTGACTAAGAAGCCTAGCAACTTGCCAGATTCGACTCCAAAAATACATTTTTGTGGATTGAGTCTTATTTTGTAAAGAATGAGCCGCTTGAAAACTTGATTGAGAGCTTCGATGTGATCTTCCTCTTCTTTGGATTTTACTAGAATATCATCAACATATGCATCCATGATTTTGTGCATTTGATCATGGAATATAACGGCCATAGCGCGCTGATAGGTGGCTCCAGCATTCTTGAGCCCAAAAGGCATGACTGTATAACAGAAAGTGCCCCATGGCGTGGTAAAGGATGTTTTAGATTAGTCACGAGCGGCCAACTTGATTTGATTATATCTAGAGTATCCGTCCATAAAGGAAAACATAGCATGCCCGGCTGTGCTATCGACTAGGAGATCAATGTTTGGGAGCGGATAGTCATCCTTCGGAGTGGCTTTATTGAGATCACGGAAGTCGATACAGATTCGCACTTTCCCATTCTTCTTAGGAACTGCTACGATATTCGCCAACCAATCCGGGTAATCAATTGCTCGAATGAATCCTGCTTTAAGCAGATCCTCAAGTCCTTCCTTGACCTGTTGCTTGATTCGAGGATCCATTTTTCTCAACTTCTGCTTGACTGGTTTCGCCTCAGGCTTCAAAACGAGGCGATGTTCCACCAATTTCGGATCTAAACCTGGCATATCCTCATAAGTCCATGCGAATACTTCTTCATGCTGCTTGAGGAAATTAGTGAGTCTTTCTTTCTCTCCTGGGCTCAAACCACTGCCAATTTTGAGAATTCTAGGATCGTCTTCTGATCCGATATTGATATCCTCAGTCGGATCTTGAACCAAGGATGATGGCTCATCTTGCCTCTAAATCGATGCAAATTCTGGCAGTTCCTGAAGAGCTGAATCGAACTCTGTAGGTTCTTCTGACTGCTTTGCAGTTTGACTACATTCTGCTCTTATTCTGACCTGATGAATTACTGCTGATTTTGAACAAGCTTTTGGATTAAAGACGAGCTTCTTGATAGATCGGGAAGACATTCTGAAAATTGGAGGATAAATTGATTTAAGGAAATTGCTCATCATGAAATAAATTGCTTTTATTGAAAATAATTGGAAAGATAAAAGAGCAAAATGATTTCAATTTTGTGAAGATTTAATACTGAGGAATAAAGAGACAAATGGCACCAAGATAGACAAAGGAAACTGGCAACTTTATTGAAAGATAGAATTAATCAAAATGACAATGATGAAAATGAAATGGGATATCATCCCGATAACAGAACAGAAAAAGAAAGACAAAGGAATTCTTCTAATGTGCTCCCTTAATGAAAACAGTCCCTTTCTGAGATCTTCGACCATTAAAGCCCAATCCGGCTCTTTTAGAGCAGTGCTGAGGAATCACTGGTTCAAGACGACCATCTTCATTTTTGCCTAGGCCTCGAAAAGGCTGGTAGCCATGCTTTACTAGTAAATCAAATCCTTTTTTAGCCTTCATAAATTGGGAGAATAGGGGATGACCCTTAAGAGTGCTGTAATCAATTCGTCCTCCAATCTTGAAGAACTGTGGACCTCCCCATCGGGTCGCAGCCACTGTATGCTCGGGTTGCTCTGCCGTCTGCATTATTCCTGAATCCTCTTTGAAGCTGACCTCTTCAATACCCCTAATGCTAGGGATATCAGTAGTGAAAGAGGGCTTGGGAACCATGGGTTGTGCTAGCCTCTTGACCATACCACCTTTTGACCACTTGATGCATTGATGCAGAGTAGACGGTACTGCGTTTGTGTTGTGGATCCATGGTCTCCCGAGAAGTAGATTATAAGTGGGTGGCACATTGACCACGTGAAAGAGAATTGAATGGACCGAGTAGTCAATGAAGATCTCTAGGAATATTTTTCCTTTCGCTGTTTGGCCATGATTGTCAAACCCATAAATAGTGATTGGATCTGGAATGTATTCTTTTTCTTTTATGCCCAAAGCTTTGGCGGTCATTTCCGAACATATATTGAGGCTGCTGCCTCCATCGATCAGCACATGAGGAACTGTCATTCCTCTGGTTCGAACCATAACATACAAGGCATTGTTGTGAAATACATGAGGTTTAGGGAGATCCTCATCGGAGAAAGTAACTGGAGCATTAGTCATGGTCTGATTGACTATATGGGCCATGTCTTCAGGAGTTGTGCTTGGTTTCACCTTGATCTTTTGTAGCAGATCATTCAACACCTGCTGATGCTTGGCGGAGGCTTGAGTTAAGTCCAAAATTGAGACATTTGATAATGTTGTAATAGGCTTTAGAGTTGATGTCTCGCTTTTCTTTGTGGTGGACTTAATGAGATGCTTAAGGAGCCATGGCATACTTCTGGCTACCTCGGGAGATATCCCAGCGGACTTGTCAGACACTTTCAATTTGCCGAAAGCTGAAATAAGGTCCATCTTCTGGGCCTTGGACCGAGCCTGCTGCAATACCAGGACTTGATGCTGAGCTTGCATGTCATTTTCAGAGCATGGCCTGATATGCTCCTGTGGTTGAAACGACTGTTTGGTGATGACTACTGTAGAATGACGAGGAAATGACTCTTTTAGAATATCTATATTTTCATCTTCCGCGCCTTCTACCAGAAGATTTTTATCAATAAGGTCCTGAACAATATTCTTCAGAACAAAACAGTTCTCAGTATTGTGCCCCACTGTTCTGTGGAACTTGCATAATTGGTCTTTGAATTTTCCCATAGGAATGGGAGGATCGGCCAGCCTTGGCAACTTGACCATCTCCTTGGTCAACATGTACTCGAGCACAGTCTCGAGTGATTGATCTAATGGGGTGAATTTCCTGTCATAGCTCCATCCTTCATGCTTCACTTTTTCTCGGGGTTTTGGTCTCTGCTCCAGCTGAAGCGGCTTATTGAATTGCGGGATCGACTTCCCTTTCTGATCATTCCTGTTTGAACCTCTTGCCCCATAACAGAAGTCTCTATTCTGCCCCTTGCGATGATTTCATTTATTATTATTGACAGAATTAGTAAAGTGAGTCTTCTTCTTTGACTCATTCTGGCCGCTGTTCTTGGTGAAAGTGAAACCTTCATAGAAGCCATTCTCCAGACTTAATTCGAGCCATTCGGCTCGCTCTGTTGATTCAATAAAGGTTCTGGATGGTGCGGTGGAGATGAGGCCTTTCAGAGGCTGCGAGTAATTGCTTAGAATTAAGGACAAAGCATGCCCCTCTGATATGGGATCTCTCATTTTATTACAAGCTGATCTCTAGCGGTGGATAAAATCTCGGGCCTTTTCATTTTCTCTCTGTTTCAGGCCATAAAGGTGGCTGAGGGTCGGGAGTGCCTCAACGTTGAATAAAAAGCGCTCAATAAACAAATTGACCACTTTATCAAACTCTTTCAGCTCTATGGGATTAATATGCTCTGAATACCATTTTGCTGCAATACCCTCCAAACTGCGAGAGAAACAAAGAAATAAGGCTCTATTATTCCTCCTGAACTTGGAACACTCTGCAAAGAAAAGGGCGAGGTGTGCCTTTGGGTCACCCGAACCATCAAACTTAATGAATTTCTTGGGGAGGTTATCGAGATCATCATCCCCATCCAATTCATCATAGAAGTCTTCGCTGGTGAAGATTTTCTTGCCCTTGGCGCGGGCCTGCAGATCCTTAACCATTTTCATCACATCTTTCAGTTGTGACTGCGCAGGGTCGTCAATAGACTGATTCTTGGATTTGTAAGCTGACCCCTGACCCTGAGTCGACCTTCTGAATTCATATTTATTTTCACATTCCTTGTCAGCATCGTCAGCTGATTCTGACTCATCAGATATTTCCTCATGACGACTCTGCTTTTTGCTGATCTTCACATTCTTGATGGCCTGACCCTTATCTTTCTGTTTAGTTTGAATTTGCTCAGTACTGACCTCAGCTTGCTCTGCCAGCATCTTGGTCATCATCTTTTTGAACATGATATACATTTGGGGATCGATGCCATCATCCGCCTGCTGACCCTGACTCTGGATTGATCGAGGTGAGTCCATCTCTTCTTCTGAAGCTACTGAATATGCGTCACCTTCAACTGATGTGGTTTTCTTTCTGGATCTTGTATTGACCATCGGGTATTGTAAATATTCTCTTGGATGTTGTTGATGCTCTCTGCAGGGCAGAACTGATGGTTAGGCTTCTGAAGGAAATTTGGTTTGGAGGAAAATATTTGTTGAGAATTTTGGTAGACAATTGAAATAATATCCCATTACTAGGGATTGAGTCGTCGCTGGGATTACGACAATTGCGTTGCTATTCTTTGCAAGATATACAACTGAAAATATGCCTTGTTACCTAGGCGAGGTCGTCAAACCAAAGTGAAATGTAAAAGAATTTTATTGAGGGGAAAAACATGATTTTATCAATAATACACTTGACAGAGGGGAGGGGGACGAACAATTTTCCACCACTCTACAAAATCAGAAGACACACGAGGACCAGGAAAAATAGTAAGACTGACAAAGGAATCCCAGCCATGTCTGGCAGAATGGTATGCTCCGGACCACTGATCTGATGCGAGATCGAATTCTGGCAGAACCCCCGCTAGTGGACGAATCTCTACGCGCTTCTGCCTTTGAGAGAACTGCCTGACACACCGCTCGGGATGATAGTATGCGTAGAAGAACGGGCCAAGTAGTCTGAATCGCTTGCCATAAGTATAAGTGTATCTGGGAGGTGATTCCTAACGATCAAAGTAGTCCCATACGACCTCTTCCTCCTGAAGGTTGTCGATCAAGAACCGATATCGCGCAACTGGAAGAAGCTTTTCACCATTGTATCTGAAGGAACTGGCTCAGACTGGCACATGTCGGAGGAACCAAGACTGCAAGGCATAGGTGCACCCTTCGACTAGAATGGATTCTCCGAGTGCGAAATGAGTCAACCCTCGGTATAGAAAGACGAGTGCGGCCATGGCTATTGAGAGGCGGCTGGTCTGTCGACTTTCCCATCTCCTTAGAAGCTGAACTATTCTGATATCCATGTAATTTCGTCTGTCGGGAAAGAAAGCTAATCCCACAGTGCACAGAACCATCGCGTGCTGAATTCTCTCTCGAGCTGTCCTGGACAACGAGCTGACTTCCACAAATGTCCCATGCTGTCTGTAGATTTCGAGCAGGTCCACGTATTCATTCCCATCTTCTTCAATCAATGGCCAAGACTTGCGTCCTGTCATGCGAGCTAAGGCATCCTTAGGGTCCAGACCCTTAACATTAATCAGAAACTGTTTCTCCAATGGATCTCCAGGCTGACCGGCTGGCTCGGGCAATCCCATAATCTCTGAAAATTCATCCATCAGTACTGTCATCTCGCCCCACGGGAACCAGAAGGTAGAAGTGCTCGGATTCCACTGCTCTGCTAGTGCATGAATCAAGTTGCCGTTGATTGTTTGCTTTCCCACTGCGGACGCCAGTTCCAATCCACACTCGTCCAGATGGTCCGGAAACATACGAGAGAAGTTCTTGAACCATGAATAATACCACCGGGGAAAGAAGGATCCGGTGCTGAGGACTCGATGTTCGGGAAGACTTTGTCGCACCTCGTAAGAGATGTGACCCTCAGGGAAGACTGAATCAAGCTGACTGGATGCCATCGGACTGGAAGACATGGAAATTGGAGTAAGACTTGGAGAATACAGGAATTTTGAGGAAAATGCAGGCAGGATAAAAATAAAGTAGGAAATTCGAGATCCAGAAGACAGGAAAGATGGGAAACCACCTGGAGTTTTGAAGGAAATGAAGGGAAATTTGGAAAATCGTCCAGGGTTTGATGAAATATGAAGAGATAAATGGAAAATAAAGTATTTTGGAAAATTGTCCAAGATTTAAAACATGGACAGTACATGGACATAGATTGGGGAATTTTGAGAAAATCGTCTAGTATTTTTAGAAAATTGGGAAAAATATGGAAAATAAAAAGGAAATAACATATTCAATCAAATTCTGCATAAACAAGTATGCACAAACAGCATTCCCTAAAAGCTGACTCTAGATGCACAAATTTTGAAATGGCTTGTGGGACCTTAATCCTAACTCTAAGATTCAGATCAACTGTATCCAATCCAGTTATGCCTATATACTCAAGCCAAGGCTCGATGTACGTGGCATAAAATCAATTTCTTCGGTTCTAGGTTCAAGTTTTCCAACATCCTTGAGCACCTGCCGATATACGTTGGACTATGGCCCTTGGTACGTGGCAGGGGGGTTTTCACCCAAATAGGTGGCCCAGTTGTGAGGCTCTGTCCCGAACTATGGTTCTGGAAGAGAGCCCAGCAACGTGAAGACCGGGACAATATAGGTGGGGTGATTTTTGAAAACATGAGCACATGCAATCAAATCAGAAGGCTCTAAAACCTAAAGAGATAGAATTTTGAAATATTTGAAGAAGCAAACATTGTTTTCATACAATTCCTAAATTGAGGAGTGTTGTATTAGGCCTAAGTCTATGTGAGCATGAATAATTCTCCTCAATATGGTCCTACCAAACCATACCTAGTCTATATGCATTCCATGTCAGCTGGGTTCAAGTCTAGGCTCCTAGGTTCACATGATATCATAAAGCAAAGCTGACATTCCATGGAAATCGATTTTGACAATTTGAACTAAGTAGAGCATTAGATTGATCAGGCGAAGACAGGTCCCATCTCGGTCGCCAAACCTGTTATCATCGCAAAATTTTACTTTTGCAAATCAAACTGACCTTTGAAAAAGATTTTTGAAAATAACTCGCCTCCATTTTTAAAATGCGGGAAAATTCCGTAGAATGGGACTCGCCTGTCGGTACGAGGTTCAACCGTTCCTGCCACCTTTAATAGGGGTAATTGAACCAAGGATCAATCTTATGCTCTACTCTATTCAGCTTGTCTAAATCATATTCTAATTTCTAAATGCACAAAGAATCAGGCATGTGCTATGAATTTTCAGAAAATGCACATTTGAAAACATGATGTTTGCTTTGAATGATCGAAATGTTTAGAAAATGTAAATCTTGGAAATGATATCACATGATAAATCGTGAAATGGGATTTGAAATATACTTCTGAGAGAAATAAAAATCGATTTTGAGGAATCCTTGACATTTGGTGAAAATCGATTCTGAGAGACTTGGTTTCTCTGAATTCAAACTTGGAAATTGAAATTCTAACTTAGAAAATTTGAATTTGGAACTTGGGAAATACTTGAAATATCCTTTGAAATTCAATGTCTTTGGGAAAATCGATTTTGCTATAAGACTTAGGAGATTTTAAGAAAATGAACTTCTTTGAATTGGAATTTTGAATTGGAATTGGCAAATGCATGAAATGAATGAATATGATTTTGAGGAATTGAGAAATACTTTTTGTATTTTTGAGAAATGCAGTCATTTTGAAGTTAGCCTAAGAGTGTAGGCTGAATGTGGCTAATGTGAAGATCATAAATCTAGATATCCTTCAGATTCTGACTATGGCCATAAATATGAATTCCACAAAGTTTATAAACTTCATAAAAGCTAGTGCATGTGCCATTCGTGTAGACCATAGTGAGTTTGAATATGCATGAATCATCATCCATCACACATTAACATTATAAAAGAAAATAACTATATGCAATGCAACCTAAGCTAAGCAGGAAATGTAAATTCTTATTCCAAAAGTTTAATTACAAATTACATCACTATTTAAATTTAAATACATGAAAAATAATGTCTTCAATGTACCTGCAAAACTAGAAAACTTGGTTAATGAAAATATGTTGGCTTTTCTAGATTTATCCAACAATATCAGGAAATTGTTGGATTTTGCTAGATATAAGCCTTTTTGTCATGATTTCCTTAAATAAAAATGATAAAGTATGAAATAAAATGGAATAAATATGAAAGAGAAGATATGGAATTTCGAAATTGGGGTCAAAATGACCAAAATACCCCTAATAACAAGACTATGGCCTTGAAATTAGGGTTTTTAGAAAGATATTTTGATAAAATGCAAATTTTGAAATTTGAATGGAATAAACTCAAACCAAATATGCTATGACATGATTAAAAATATGAAATTAGGGCTAGGGATTTCGAAATTTAGGTCAAATGACCAAATTGCCCCCGATAGCAAGACTATGGCCTTGAAATCAGGGTTTTTAGAAATAGATTTTGGTAAAAACTTAGGTTTTATGCACTAAATGAAATTAAATGACTACAAAATTAAACATAAAGCATCCTAATATGATTATGAACATGATTAACCCCTAAAAATATATGCTTATGCACGAAAATCCAATAATATCTCAAAAACTATGATTTTAGCAGTGTTTTGGATCTTTCAAGAACCCGGTTTTGCAATTTGCTTAATTCAG
This sequence comes from Nuphar pumila, assembly GCF_984573655.1. NCBI lineage: Eukaryota > Viridiplantae > Streptophyta > Magnoliopsida > Nymphaeales > Nymphaeaceae > Nuphar > Nuphar pumila. The sequence continues at coordinate 86,246,783 of NC_143250.1, forward strand.
CCATCAAATGGATTCCAAAATCCATAAAAATTGGTACCTGCACTTGTTATAACCCTAATTTCGAATTGGAATTATAAAAAATATTTTTTTGACATTAAATTAATCTAAAAATTGCATTAAACCCTAAAAATATGCTATTTTTGACCTAATTCACCAACCAGTTTCAGTCCAAGACCTGAACCAGGGGTCAAATCTCCATGGAAATTTATGAAGTTTTACAGAGACTAACTAGAAAGGAAAACAGAGATTTCCCAATTTACAGATCGGAAAAATCATCTCCGGTTAGGGAGAAACCTTTCCGGCAATCTGAGCTAAAATATATCACTTTTAACAGGGATTAAAACAGCTATTCCAGATTGAAAATACAGGAATAAATAGCAATCCTACACAAAAATTTTTGAAATTTTAGTGGTGAACATTAGACAGAAAAATAACAATACTCACTTTTTACATATCTAAAATCGGATCTGTGGTTTGGGATTTATGACTGACACAAGTCTGATTAGGGTTTTGATAAACCCTAACGAGTTTTAAATTTAAAAACAGATTCTCTAAAAGGGGAAAAATACTAAACAGTGATAAAAAAATCCGAAAATTTCACATAAGACAGATCTACTCAATGTGAATCCATAGCATTTTACAGATCTAAAATCGGATATAAGATGAGATAAATATCATAACAGAAAGTTACCTTCTTGATTTTAACCACGATTTTAAAGCTTTAAAAACCCGATTTGATGTCTGATTTTTTTGACAGGGTTTCCGAGATCCAAATCCTCTGATTTTTCTACAGTAACTCAATAACTCATGCATGCACCACATATAAAAAAATTAGAAATAAACAATGAGTGTTTCCATCCGAAATAACATCATCTTTACTGTTCTAAACCTAGAACACACAGAAATTTAAGAAACTTGAAAAACCATGCATTAACTAATGTAAATAAATAAAATAAACCATAAAACAATAAATAAAACTTATTTCTATGCTATAGAACGTAAAACAAACATGAATAAACCATGAAAATAAAATAAAAACAGGGAATCAATGGCTGGAATTTGATATCACCTTTAAAACATAGATTTAACCCATTAAAAAGGGTAAATCATATATTTTATTGGTTATTAATGCAAAGAATCATATTAAAATCAATTCTAATGGATTAAAATCTCTGTAAATCACCCAAAACAGGGTTGGATCACCTTCTTGGATTGTTCTTGCTGATTCTTGATAGTTCTTGAGGTTGAATCCATGGTTTAATCCATGAAGATGATGGTACCAATGGCTAAATCATGTTTAAAACAATGAAAAACATTAAATAAAAACTAAAAATTAGAGAAAATAGTTACCTTGAGGTTGCTGCAATGGAGGAAGGGCTGGAGAGGAGAGAGAAGCTCCAAGAATCCAAAGGAAAGCCAATTGGAAAAATCGACCCCCTATAGCCTTCTATTTATATAAAAAATTTAGGTTAAAAATTAAATGTTTTAAAAAAATTGGACTCTTCTAAGGGGGGCGATTTTGGGGTGTAAAGACTATCCTACCCCTAGCCTAAATTATCCTATTTAATACCTAATTAACCCCTAGACTCTCCTAAAAAATCCCCAAATGTAATGCCACTTGGCATTTTCTCACATTGGGTTTTTAAAACTCCTTTAAAAACCTTTAAAAATACTAGTTTTAAAAACTAACTTTCAAAAATGAGTTTTTCAAAATGGTTTTGACTCTTCTAAACCTCTAACACTAACCAAGACATCAACTAACCCTAGTCTAGCCCTGACTTACTCGAATATGGCGCCACCCCGAGTGGGCCCTACTTGAGTTTTTCAAAAAGCGATTTTAAAACTTGAAATTGAAGGAGTTTTCAAAAGATTTTCAAAAGCAAACTTTGAAATTGAAATTTTTGAAATGATATAGGATCCTAACTGAATTAGAATTCCTCTGGATATGGTGCCAACTGAGTGGGCCCACATCGAGTTTTAAAAATTTTGAAATAAACACTGAAAATGGCTTTGAAAAAGGGTTAAATTTGACATTTGAAATTCAAGATTTTTGAAAATAGGGTCTCATGCGAACTGGAACTCCGGGTTAGAGTCCTAAACTCTTAGGACTCTGAAATTTTAAATTTTAACAGCCAAATGAAAGAATTTTCAAAAGATTTTATCAAGAAATGATGAAATAAGTCAGAAAACACAGTCAGGGTTAGACTCCCAACTCGACCGAACTCTAAAAATAGAGTCCTGAACTAACTGGACTCTGTAAAATGACCTAAATTTTGAAAATAATCGAAAAAGATTAAAAATGGAAGTAAAACAGACTTCAAAACAGACTCCTGACCGGATCAGGTCTCTGAGACAGAGTCCTGATCGGACTGAAACTTTCAAAATTTTGAGAAATTTGATGAATAAAGGAATTCAGAAGCGACACCACCTCAATGGGTCTCATCTGTGAATTGAAATCGATTAAAATTTGAATTTGAAATGAATCCAGATTGTTACCTTTAGAAAATATTTCGAAATATAAAGTCCTGGGGTTGGAAAATAACAGAGTATTGAATAAAAACCCAGGTTTTGAAATTGATTTTGAAATAAAAGCTTTTAAAATTCAAATATGGATTGAATGTTTTGAAAACAGGAGTGCTGGATCTCGAAAATGAGATGCAATGACATGCAATGCTATGCAATGACATGCAATGCTATGCAGAATACATGCAATGACATGCAATGATCTGTAATGACTTATGAAATGGACAAACACTGGATGAGGGTGAAAATTTGGGGTGTTTACACAGAGGCAGACACGAAGATAGCGTACTTCGAGAACCTATCCGCAACCACATAAATTGAACTGCAACCTTGTGCTTTCGACAAGCTTACAATGAAGTCCATGGTTATGCACTCCCACGGATGACTAGGCACAAGTAGGTGTTCCAGTAGTCCACCGGGTCTTTGATTGATGGGCTTGTCTTGTTTAAAAATCAAGCAAGTTCGCATATAAGCATCTACGTCATCGCACATCTGCGGCTAGTAGAATGCACGTTTCAACAATGCCAAGGTCCTTTGTTGTCCTGGGTGGCCCACTCAAGTAGTATCATGGCACTCGTGCATCAAGCGCCTCCTCAAGGTATCTTGTCGTGGAATATATAGACGATCGCCCGTAGCAAACCATCCTCTAGCCAGAATCTATGTGTCTTTCCTTCCTTCACAAATGTGATCAATTGTTAAGCTATTGGGTCACTTTTTGAAGCTTCACGCACTTGTTCAAGAAGATCGCTCGTCGGTTGGCTCACACTGTCATCCCAGGTGAGCAAAGCTGCAAGTTCCACCTTTCGACTCAAGGCGTCGGCCACAACATTGGTCCTGCCTGATTTATACTCGAGGACCATATAGAATTCTGCCAAGAAATTCTGCCAACGCGCTTGCCTTAGACTCAGCTTCTTCTGAGTTTAGAAGTAGCTTGTCGCAACATTGTCAGTGCGCACAACAAATTGTGACCCCAAAAGATAGTGTCTTCATGTGCGAAGACAATATACGACCGCCAACATCTCGCACTCGTGCACCGTGTATCGATGTTCAACATCGTTCAACTTTTTGCTTTCAAATGCGATAGGATGTCCTTCTTGGAGCAACACCCCACCAATAGCAAAGTCAGACACATCGGTCTGCACTTCAAATGGTTGCCGAGAGTCAGGCAACTTCAGCACTGGCTCCTCTGTCAAGGCATGTTTTAACCCATCAAAAGCCTTCTGGCAGGCATCAGACCATAGCCATGGTCTGTCTTTCTTCAACAGATCTATGAGCGCAGTCACAATATGAGAGTATCCCTTGATAAAGTGTCGGTAATAATTTGCAAGCCCCAAGAAGGAGCGTAACTCAGGAACCTTAGAGGGTGGCTCCCATGCTTGAATAGCTTCAATCTTCTTATGATCCATTTTGAGAGTGCCTCCTCCCACAATATGCCCCAGAAAATGGACTTCCTTCTGGCCGAATAGGCACTTCTCTTGCTTGACATATAGCTTGTGGTCCTTCAGAGTCTGAAACACAATCTGAAGGTGCTAAACATGCTGCTCCATTGAGTCACTATACACCACTATGTCATCCAAGTACATGACGACAAACTTGTCAAGGTGCGGGTAGAAGATCTTATTCATTAAGGTCGAAAAGGTGGCAGGCACGTTCATCAAGCCAAAGGGCATGACCAGGAATTTGAATGCCCCATATCGCGTTACACAAGTAGTTTTTGGCCCATCCCCTTCTGCAACTCTGACTTGCCAGTAGCCAGATCTTAAATCCAACTTAGAGAAGACCTTAGCCTTTCTAAGTTGATCAAACAAGTCCGCGATCAAAGGAAACAAGTACTTATTCTTCACCGTCATTTTGTTCAGTGCCCTATAGTCGACGCACAACTGCTTCGACCCATCATGCTTTGCTTGAAAGAGCACGAGCGCTCCAAAGGGAGCTTTGGATGGTTGGATGATTTCTGCTTTGAGCATATCATCCAATTGTCTGCGTAATTCCTGCAGCTCAGGAATTGCCATGCGATAAGAAGCCATTGCGGGTGGCCGTGCATCCGATATTAATTCAATCTGATGATCTACCTCACGCCTCGGAGGTAGCTTCTTCGGCATCTCGGGGGGCATAACATCGCCAAACTTCTTCAATACTGGTGCTAAGGCCTCTCGGACATTCGCGGCTTCTTCTGCCTCATCCGTAGCGCGGATTATGACAAGAAAAGTCTCGTCACCACTTTTTATGCCTCTTTTCAACTAGAGCGTAGACACCAAGCGCTCGCAGGGCTTTTTCGCCATCGCAATAACCATGCAGGGCTGACTCTCACTCTCAAAGCTAACAACATTGAGGTGGGGCATCGACATTGCCTTGTTGCTTCTCAAAAATTCCATCCCGAGGATGACTTTAAAATCATCCATAGGTGCAACTGATAACGCAATCCTTCCTGACCAGTTATGGATCTGCACTGGTACATCCCGAGCAACACCGTAGATGGCCTTAGCCTCTGAATTAACCACTTTCATGCGACTCTCTTTCTGTTCCCACTATAATCCCATCTGTTCTGCTTCTTCATGCGAGATAAAGTTGTGTGTGGCACCAGTGTCTACCAATGCCTTGGTAAGTCTTCCGTTGAGCAGAAGTTCCAAGTACATCAATTCTTTGCATGTTGTAGGTTCCGCAACAGTTGTGACCTTTACTGCACTCATCATCTGCATTGCGCCAACTATTGGCACCTCTGCAGGTTAATCCTCTTCCTCACCTTGAACAACATTCACAATTCGAAGTGCGTGGTTATCTCCATTCCCTTGATCGCGGTTTCTATTGGGACATGTATCCTGCCAATGATCCCCATGGCAGATACGACAGTCACGGTGACGATAATTGCCACCCTAAAAGTTATTCAAATTTTGGTTATTATTTTGGGCATCTTGCCAGCCATGATTCTGCTGGTTTCCCCGACCAACATTTTGTCCTTGGTCATTCCTTCGATTGTTGCGATCATTTTCTTGTTGTCTGCCTTGAAATACAGGGTCATTCCTATCCAGCTCAACAAGTTTCTCTGCAACTGCAAGCACCTCAGCTAGTGTTTGTAGGGTCACGCCGAACGAGTTCTTGGTTTTCTCATCCTTGCAACCTGTTTCCAAAGTAAAACAACGGATCCTCAACATCCATTCTCTCAACTTCCAACATTATCGAAGAGAATGCCTTGACATAGTCATGCACTGACCCTGTCTGTTTCAATGCCAACAACCTTTTGCGGGTCATTTTCTCTTGATTTTTAGGTAGAAAGTAGTCTCACATTTCCTTCTGGAGATCCTCCCATGAAACTATAGCAACTAATCTTCGTCGAACATCACCCAAGCGACGTCTCCACCAAAGGGTCGCTTCATCCGCAAAGTACATTATTGTGGTCTGCAGCCGATCTGCGTCCTCCTCTATCTTCGCAGCTTCTAAAAACTGGTCTATCTCGTAGATAAAACTCTCGAGATCCTTTGAGTCCCGCGTGCCTTTATACTTTGCGGGCTCAGGTAGCCTGTAACGTGGTCTATCCACATATGTTGCAACACCGCCAACCGGGGCAGTTCTCAACTGCCGCTCCAACTGTTCATTCTTTTGTCGAACAACATCCAATTCGGCAACCATGATGTTGAACTGACCCAACAAATCATCAAACCTGGTGGAAAAATCCTCCACCGAGTAGTTAAATTTAGTGGCAAGACTTTCCACCGAGTCTTCCACTCCCTCTACTGTTGTCTTGATCTCTGCATTGAGATCATTAAAAGCAACACAAGTTCCATTAACCAACTTCTCTATGTTGGTCACTGACCCAGTCAGCTCCGCAACATCGTGCAAGATGGCTGACACCCGATCATCGGCCATGAAGTCCTCTTCAGCAGGAACCATACTGCTTGAAGGGGTTATGACAATCTTCTTTGGCACCATTGTCACTCCCAATGTCGACAAGGCTCTGGTACCAACTTGTCACGGGCTTAGAAGCGAAGGCCCCCATGACGCAGCTTCGGGCAATCACAAACACCGAAGGCAGGCCTTTTGAGCGCACAAGAACACACAACACACGCGCACGAGCGAAAGCAAGAGTACGCGTATGCCCAAACACAAAGAGAGCAAAGAGACAAGGATGCAAAAAGCTTCTTTATAGATACTTGAAAGCAAAGTACATCAAGAGGGGGAAAGATGGTCCAAATACACAGAGTTCTTAGGCCGTAAGGCCTTGTGAGGCACTCTAGAGTGCCAAAGAGGTATATACATCAGAGCAAAAAGGTGAAAAACATGGCTGTCTGGAACAACTTCAGTGCACTAGAAAAATGGATTTTCACTGGTGCACTTTTGCAGCGCGCTGGGAAAAATGAATTTTACTTGTATAATTTGCCAATAAAATTCAGTTTTCACTGGCGCTAAGCAAACTGAAAAAGTTTTGTTGTCACTGTGCACCAGAAAAATTAAACTTTTGGTGTCACTGTGTTGTCAAAATGTTTTTAGGCATCACTGAATGAGGTCGCACCAGTGCTAAGACAACTGGGTTGTTAGGATGGTTTTTGGTCTTGCAAAACGAGGTCAAGTCAGTTTTTGGATAACTGGATTACTGAGACCATTTTGATGATCACATCGAATGAAGTTGGTGTCAGCATTCGAAGGAGGAGTTGGACTGTCGAGACCGTTATGGTTCTCACTGATCAAGCTCCACTACAAGAAAAACCTTGATTAGCGATGGACATTTGCGACAGATTTTTTCCATCGCAAATTAGCGACGGAATTAGCGAGAGAACATTATCCATCGCTAATCTTTGAAATATTTTTGAAATTAGCAACGACACAAATTTCGTCGCTAATTAGCGACAAATTGGCGACAAATTTTTTTTTCACAAAAACTGTAGCAACTTAGCGACGGATTTAGCGAGAGAAATATTCCGTCGCAAATCCGTCGCTAATTATCCACGGATTTGTGACGTAATATTTCCCTCGCTAAATTCGTAGCTAATTTTCGATTAAAGCTACCAAATTAAGGTGCTAAATTCTCCCTCCCTTTGTCTCTCTCTCCTTACACTTAGGGTGCTTCGCCTCCCTCCTCCCCCAGGTCGATTCCGTCGTCCGCATCATCTCCGACGACGGCGATGGCGACGACGACAGTGATGGCGACGACGACGGGCAACGACCCCTCCCTGCTCGCGGAGGAGGAAGGTAAAGCCCTAATCAGGACTCTCTGAAAACCTTTTATTATGAGCGCTCCCGACTCTCTTTGTGCACTGCTAGGGACGTAGGAACCGGTGTTCCCTTTCGATTCCTTCCTTGTTTCCAATTTTTAGCAGAGGGTACGACGACAACGATGGTGATGGCGATGACGACGGTGACGGTGACGACGACAGTGATGGCGACGACGATGACCCCTCCTCGCTTGCAGAGGAGGAAGGCAAAGCCTTAATCAGGACTCTCTGAAAACCTCTTGTTATGAGCGCTCCCGACTCTCTTTGTGCACTGCTAAGGACGCAAGAACCGGTGTTCCCTTCCGATTACTTCCTTGTTTCCAATTTTTAGCAGAGGGTAAGGCGACGACGACGATGATGACCCCTCCTCACTCGCGAAGGAGGAAGGCAAAGCCCTAATCAGAACTCTCTGAAAAGCTCTTGTTGGGAGCACTCCCAACTCTCTTTGTGCATTGCTAAGGATGCAGGAACCAGTGTTCCCTTCCGATTCCTTCCTTGCTTCCAATTTTTAGCAGAGGGTACCTTCAGTCCTCATTCTATTTTTGTTTTCCTTATCATAAGGTTACATTTTATGTAGTGTAGAGATTGCCTACAAAATTGATAGGCTTTTTTAGGGGTTTTATTGTTTGGTGCCTACGGAAGCCCGTGCTGGAGAAATCATATTACACCAGTTGAAGCAACTCAAACTACATAGTTTTTTATCATTTACTCATGAAAGCCTAGCTTATTCTATCAGCAAATCAAATAGATAATACAACATGAGTCTGTTTATGAATTTCATGCTTCCACATTCTTTACAAATTCTTGTTTGAAATTTGGGTTGTACTGTATAAGTTTCATACAGAAACCATGACATGCTATATGTTTTTGGTGATTTAGAAGTCAAGCAACCAGGCAATGATTAACAAATAGCACATTAGAATGCTATACTTCATGTTTTTTTCCTCTTTTCCACCAATTATGCACCATCTTTTAGTTGTTTCATTTTCACTCTTGTTTAGGGATGTTGAACGAGTCAATTGTTTGGGTATTTGACTAAATCTAAATCTATTTAGTAAGACAAATCTGATTACATGTAAATTTGCTATTTAGGCTAATTAGATCCAGATCTTGATATCAAATTGTGTAGGATTCAATTATGCTGACATTATGGAAGGTCTCTGTTCGGGGGGTGGTTTCCCTCTTCACTACTAAAGCCTACCCGATTTTTCATGAATTCTAGAATGCTAGTCTGTGCTTCTTCATTTCCTATATTCATTTTCTTTTTCATTTGCATCCATGATTGTTGCCTTACATGTAAGCTCAAATTGAAGGCAATATCATGGCTATATAGTTGTACTTTTCAGGTTGTTTGATCAGATTGTTTCATTTAGTGATGCAGAATTTAAGTGGCTTTTCTATTTGTTTTTCTCTTTCTTTAAATAGATGTTTTGTGCATTTATTTTTTGGTTTAATGAGTTTGTTCTTTTAAAAGGTTGAAAAAGGCTGAAGCTATGAACACAAGTTGTTGTTCTACAAATCTTAACATTGAGAGACCAAATATATGTTTGATTGAAGATGGGAGAAATGCGATAATATGTTTATTACAAGTTGTGAACACAAGCAAAAACTGTATCTTTGTATTGTTTCCATTTCACAAGACTTGCACTATATTGTACTATAGGCACATGAGGCGCACGCCTTGAGGCTCTTTTTTTTATTTTTTATTTTTAAATTCTGCGACGGATTAGCGATGGATATTATCCGTCACTAATTTTCAGCAATGATATGTTTGCAACAGATTATATTTCGTCACAAATTCGTCGCTAACTTGCCGACCAAAAGTTAGCGACGGAATTTATCCGAATATACTCTATCGCAAGTTCGTCACTAATTAGGAATAGATTTGCGACAAAAATAAGCCATTGCAAATCCGTCGCTAATTAGCGACGAACTAGCGATAGATAAATTTCGTCGGGATTTAGCGACTAGAATTATGCGACAAACACTATCCGTCGTGAATCTGTCGCTAAACACGTTAGCGATAGAATTGGCTACGGATAGCGTCCATCGCTACTTGGCATTTTTCTTGTAGTTGTTAGATCAGTCTGAGGACAACTATATTGCCAAGACCATTTGGTGGACTTGTTGAAAAAGGTTTATGCCAGTGTTAAAAAAAAAACTAAGATGTAGAGACCGTTATGGATCTCACCAAACAAGGTTGAGTCAGTTTAGGAAGTACTTTATTTGTAGTAGATAGAGAAAATATTGGGCTTCAAGCAAGGGTAGCATAAGAGGAATGTAACTTTCTCTCATGCCTTTTAGGCCCGTTTTGATTTTTGGTGTTTTTTGATTATTTTCTTTTTAAGAATTTATGGAACAAGCACCAAGAGTCTTACACTTCTTGTGGATTCATAGATAGAGTAGAGTTTCCCCAATAAGGCCTTAGGGTGAAGATTCCCTTCTTAGGATGGTCAATTTAGACATGAGACTTTCTGCCCCTGTAAAGGAAGTCAGATATAATTTTGTTCGATGGCACCAGAGAAAAGGAAAGAGCCTTCTATGTACTCCTCAGACTTAAGATCCATGTGGCTAGACACTTTGGTGCATTATGATGTATACAATTAACTTTTATGATATGTAGTGCAACTCATGCACTTGTAGCAAAGTGGGTAGCCTATGACAGCTATAAATGATTGATCATATAAGGTAAAAAAAAAATCATTCTTTTATCCTTCAAAAGATTGATACCTTCCTAACAAGATAATTCATGCATATAAGATTCTCACCCTTAAGACTTTCTTTGTCTTAAATCAAATAAGATATGGATACTTGGCTTTATTGGGATTTTTTCCCTCTAGTTCTGCCTTGACTTCAAGCAACTAGTTATAGGGATGCAAAATTTTGTCTAAAGGAATTCTTGTTAGGTCTAAGGCTTCAACTTTAAATGACTAGAGTTTGATGAGAATACATTCAAATTCATTTTTTGTTACTAAGTTTCCTGAAGTCTTTGTTTTTAACTTAAATGAGCTTTATTCCTCACTTTTTTCATACTTTGATCTAAGACTTAGAAATCATGGGTTTTATGACTACTCAATTTAGGTGGGATGCCACTATTTATCCAATCTCTGCCTCTTGAAAGTTGTGTCATCGGAGTCTACCGCATTGCCATAGGTCCATAGGTAAGTATTGACTTTCTCCTAGAACACACTTTTCTATTTTAATATCTACCCTTAAGGCAACCTTATGATCGAAGCCTGCTACCTTGCTATGGGCTCGGAGTAGGTGTTAGTGCTCTTTTTTGTGCTTTGCTTTTTTTCTTGGCATTTTTTCATTTTGTACTTTTCTTTTTTTTCATGATTTTCAATGTTTTTTCCCATTGAGATAAATGAAAAAGCTCTTCAGGAGGCCAACCTGTGAAGTTGATTAGTATTAAAGGTATTCAACACCTAACTCTTTTCCTTAAGAGTTGATTGCCTAGGTGGGTTTCACAGGCTTTACACTTATGTATTGATAATGATCTCATATCCCTATAAGTCATCCTTATATGATCATAGGCTAGAATTATATGATTAAAGTATCTTAGTTTTACCGTGTCACTTCCTTATCTTTCCTTAAGACTTGAATGTCTTGTGTTGTAGACTCTTGGGTGCAAGGACTTACTTGGGGGAAAAACTATTTTGAAGAGAGCTGATTCTATTTTGGGACAAGATTCCTAACCTTTAATGATCTTTCAATGATATGCCTTGCATCATGGTGAAGATCTATCCTCCTCCTATGACTGTTGGATTCAAGGTGAACTGGATTGTCAAGACTGTTCTGGGTCTTATTGAACGAGGTCAGACCAGTTCAATGAGAATTGAGGTGTAAAGACCCTTTCGTTGTCTCGCTAAATTTGGTTGGGCCAGTGTCCAGAACAACTAGGATGTAAAGACCATTGTAGGTCCTGCCAAACGAAGTTTGTCCAATGTTTAGAGGTAAATCGGGCTTTCAAGATCATTTGGCTCTCGTCGAACGATGTCGAGCCAGTTTGGGAGAGACTATTTGTATGATTGGTTGCTAGAGGTTCCCTCTTATCTAAGAGAGTTGGACTTTGTATGGCTTTATGATGTTTTATCCCTGGGTTTTAGATAGGTTCAAACTCCTTTGACATGCCCATAGATAATTTTAACAGAAAGGCATCATTGAGAATTATAAAACAAACAAAGAAAGAGGTTTGACATAAACTTTCTTAGTCTTGTCAACAGGAACAACCAGAGTTACCGAAAACGTCCATGAGATAGGGGGAAGCGCACTTCAGCGAGATGTGCTTCGGAAGCGCAAAACGTGATGCTTCCGAAACGCGTGGGGAAGCACATATTTCATTAAGGAAGTGCATCCCCCTTTAAAGGGGTACGCCTCCCCCTTTAAAGAGAGACGTGCTTCCCTTTAAAGGGGTACGCGTGTCCCTTTAAAGGGGGACGCGTACCCCTTTAAAGGGGGACGCGTACCCCTTTAAAGGGGGACACGTTTCAAGGTTATGACTAGTTTGCCCTTAAAAAAAAATTTTACACGTGTGCGTTAAAAATCAACATGTGAATATGCCCTTTAACTAAGGGTAAAATCGGCATTTTACAAAACCCATGAAAAAATAAAACCCTACGGGCTTAGGGTTTTGTTTTTTCACGCATCTGAGTCTCTCTCTCTCTCTCTCAAGTTTTCGACGAGTTTCGAGTTCCAGTGACCTCCGACGACCTCCTCCCTACTGTTGGCGATGAATCCATTCAGGTACGCTCACTTCTTTTCTCTCACTCTATTTCTTCTTTCTCCTCTCTCTCACGCTCTCTCACTCTCTCTGCTGGGTCCTCGGTGAAAAGGGGTCACATGGGTTTTCTATCAGACTTGTTGATGTGTTCCCCTTTATTCATGCTGACCCCAGGCTGGCTTTTTGAGAAGCTCATTCCCACCTTGCTAATGGCCATGCTGGCATGCCAACAACTAATCGGTCATGTAAGATTGAGTTCCCACCTTGCTCTGCTGGCCTGCCAACAGTAATCGGTTAGGTGGGATTGAGTTCCCACCTTGCTAATGGCCCTGTTGGCCTGCCAGATGTAATCGGTATGAACCTTTGGCACATTTATGGCTGGTATTAGAATATTGTGTTGGTGGAGATCTTATGACCCTGCTAAGACAGGTAGTTCTCTTCTCCTATTCCTATTATCACCTCAGAATTCCACATAATTAAATATTCCATCAACAAAGTTTTTTATTATACTTCCTAGGTCCATGTCGTGCTTCATATTTTGCTCATGACCTTTTAATGGTCATTTTTTTCTTGGAATAGGTAACAAAACACACATACATGATTTATATTGCTCCTCATATTGGACAAGAAAATCATGCCATTTTAGTTAATTTTTATTGCTGACATTCTCAGAAGATTCCCCCCCCCTCTCTCTTGTTCTTTTTATTTCATGTAACTGATAACAAGAATATTTAATGTAGTTTTACATTTTGTAGTGAAAATTATATAGTTAATCTTGACTCCAATTTTGGCCAAGTGAAACTCAGTGTGGCAGCCAGACAATAATATTGCACAGCATTGTGAATATTAATTTTGACCAAATGCATAAAATGTTTATATCCCCTATATATGGCCATATTCATGTAACATTGAGATAAATGTAAACTCATTGTTGTAGTAGTTTATGGAAATATGAGCTGTTTAAATTTTCAAACACATGCCATGGGGTAACTTATTTGGTTTTCAATGTAAAGGCCTGTCAACAAGAATTTGATCTCATGATTTGAATGGTTGGGAATGTCAAAGATAATACCTATTTATGTAATTCATACTTAATAGTGTTACAAGTTGATGGGCCTTGGTTAAGTTGTCTATAGTTCAAACTTGGGACCAAGTCTTTTTTTAAACCCCGTTTACCAAAACCCATCTTCTTCATTCATCCCTCTAGAATTTTCTATGCATCAATAACAAAAAGGTTAATCAAAACCATTTTCTAAGCTCTTGAAATGTTGAATTCTGAGACATGATCATGTTTTTAAAACTTTCAAAAAATCAATCGTCTAAAATATTTTTTTTCTTTCTTTTTTCAATTTTGTCTGCTTTATCATAGTATATTATAGAATCATAAATCTTCACCTCCTTAAATGATGTTTATTTTTTGTTTTATTAATTGGTAAATTCCTAGAGTAATGATTTGTGTTCTTCACTCTCCATCCTTTGCTGCTAATAATAGTTTTTTTAAAGTGTTCTAAAATGATTCCTATACTTTTATGATGCAGGTATATTTGCTTGTTCTTTGCTTCATTAATGACCATCACAAGCTATGATCACAATAATTATGATGACGATGATGATTCTTTGTATAATTTGGAGCATGAATCGTCTAGTGGTGTTGGGAAGGACAATGCAGGAAAGGACAAGAGGTCTTCTGATTGTCCATATTAGTTTGAGGACAAAAATGAAAATTGTTTTGATGAGAAAGATGAAGAAGAATATGACTTGGATGACTACTATTCTGAAGATGACCAAGATGATGAACCACCTAGCATGCATAAAACAACAGTGCTATGGCGCCATGTATTGAAACAAAAGAAGAGTGGGCAAGGAAAGTAAGGTGGAACCCAGGTTTTTATGTGCAGACACTGCAAAAATATTTATCATGGGTCATATACTCGAGTTTTTGCACATCTCATGGGATCTCCAAAGGGACAAAGTGTTGGAATTGCCTTTTGCCCTGTAGTTGCAAAAAATGCAGAATTGGCAAGAAAAATTAAGAGGCAAGTTTGCCGAGTGGAGGTTTCATCAAGTGCATTTGAGTTGAGAAGATCAAGAATTGATAATCCGAAGAAGCCTATTAGTATGACTACATCATCTAGTGGAAGCAAAAAAACAGTTGATATTCGTGATATCTTTAAAAAGGTAGAAAGAGATGATGTAGATCTCAAAATTATCAGATTTTTGTGTGCAAATGGCATACCTTTCAATGTGCTTCCATCACCATATTGGGAAGAGATGATATCTACAGTTAGTAAAGTGCCTAGATATAAACCCCCATCATATGAAAAAGCGTGAACAACGTTGCTTGACAGTGAGAAAGAGTGTGTTCACAGAGAGTTAAATGAATTTCGAGAAAAGTTTGAGGAGTTTGGAGTTTTCATTGTCTCCGACGGTTGGACAAATATCAAGGACAAACACTTGATAAATATACTTGCATCAAACTGTTTTGGCTCGATGTTCTTATATGCAAGCGATTTTTCTAATGTGCAACAGTCAGCTGCAAACATTGTCGAGTTTTTGAAGACGGGATTTAAACTTGTGGGGCCTTCTAATGTAGTGCAAGTGATTACCGACAATGCAGCAAATTACAAGTTAGCGGGTGAAGAATTAAAACAAACGTATAAGTATATTTTTTGGTCACCTTGTGTTGTGCACACACTTAATTTGATCTTTAAGGATTTGACACGTGAGTTTCATTGGTTGGGAGAAACATATTTGTAGAGTAAAGAAATTGTGAAGTATATCACAAATCATTCAAAAGCACTAGCAATCTTTAGAAGCAATGAAAAATTAGAGCCAAAAACAAGGTTTGCTTCATATTATACTACTTTGAAGCGCTTGCTTGATGTGAGGGAGAGCTTGAGGTTCACAATAATTTCAAATAGATGGAGCTAGTGGAAGCAATTATGCATTGATGAAACTACAAAAAAAGGGTTGTTACAACATAAACAACTGTTCTTGATGAAGAATATTGGGATTTTGTACGTTTAGCATTGTTGATTACAAAACTCATATATAAGATGATTAAATTTTGTGATCAGGAAGGCCCTATAATTGGTGAAGTGTATGAAGGCATGGACAACATGTTGGGGAAAATCAAAGATAATTTAAAAGGACAACCAGTTTTATATGAAAAGATTCATCAGATTGTCTCAAATAGATGAGATAAAATGAATATGACTCTCTATAGTCTAGCCCACATGCTTACTCCAAAATATTACGAGTCGGAATATCTCAAGATCCCAACAGCAGGAGGGGTCAAACAAGTTTCTCCTGATAAAAATTTGATTCTATCTATTTAATAAAGTTTAAAGTTTAATGATTTAATTATTTTATAATTTCATTTGCATTTTCTTGTTATAGTTATTAAACAATTTTTTTGCAAAAAAGGATAATGATATCTTAGACGGTGCAATGCTCGCGCTTGAAGTCATATCTACTGGAAATGAAGAGCTATCTATACTTTATAGGTCACAACTTATGGCTTTTGCATTAAAAAGTGGAAGATTTAGCCGAAATGTAGCAAGAATAGATGCATTGAATCCTACAATGTCGGTGCTTAATTGGTGGCATTTTTATGGTGGTGATACACTTGAGTAGAGAACATTAGTGTTATCATTGCAAAATTTTACTTTTGCAAGTCAAACTGACATTTGAAAAAGATTTTGAAAATAACTCGCCTCCGTTTTAAAATATAGGATAATTTTGAAGAATGAGACTCGCCTGTCAGTACGAGGTTTAATCATTCCTGGCACCTTTGCCAGGGGTAATTGAACCAAGGATCAATCTGGTGCTTTGCTTTGCTTAATTTGTCTAAATCGTGTTCTATTTCCTAAATACACAAAGAATCGGGCATGTGCTATGAATTTCTGAAAATGCAGGTTTGAAAACATGATGTTTGCCTTAAAGATTTGAAATACTTATGAAATCCTTGGAAAAGATAACACTTTAAAAATTGTGAGCCTTGTTGAAAGAACATCTCTGAAGAAAAATAAGATTGATTTCTGAAGAAATATTAAAGTTTTGAAGAAAATTGGTTTCTGAGGAATTTTAAATATCTTTGGAAAAACTTGATTTCTCTGAATTTAAACTTTGAGATTGAGAATATAACTTAGAAAATTGTGAATTGAGCTTGGGAAATACTTGAGAAATCCTTGAAAAAACAAAAGTTGAGAAAATCGATTTTGAGGGAAATTAGGGAAAATTTGAGAAAATCGATTTTATGAGATGGAATTTGGAAAATACATCAAAAGGAGGGCGTGTGGCCCTGTAAAATATTTTTATGATGCAATCTAAACCTAGATGATGCATTAATATGATTTTGAGAAAAGATTTTTGAAGATTTTTGAGAAAATTATTTGAAAAAGAATTTTTGTGCCTTATAGAATTTCATTGAATCAAATTCTCTACATATCCCTGACTATGGCCACAGATATGGATTGAATATAACCCACTTGATTCTAAAAGGATAAAAACATTTATAAAAGATTGAAATATGCTATGATTTTTTAAAATAGCCTAAGAGTGTAGGCTGATTGTGGCTTAAAAGAAGATAAATCTGGATTTCGTTCATATTCTGACTATGGCCATAAATACAAACTCGATCGAGTTTACTAACTCCCTAGAAGCTAGTGCATGTGCCATTCATGTAGACCACGGTGGAATTGAAATATGTGCATGAATGACAAACATGACAGTTATATATCAAAGTTTAAACTATATGCAATGGAAACCCTAATTCTAAGCATGAATTGAAATTCTTATTCCAAATTTATTTATAATTTACATCACTAATTGAATTTAAATAAAAGAAAATAAAAGGAAAAATATAGCCTTGAATGTCCCTGCAAAACTAGAAAACTTGTTAGTGAAGATATGTTGGGTTTTCTAGATTTATCCAGTAATATCTGGAAAATACTAGATTTATCTAGTAATATCTGGAAATTACTAGATTTATCTAGATATAAGCCTTTTTTCATATTTTTATAGATATAAACATAATAAAATATGATGTAAAATTGAAGAAATAATAAAAATAAACAACCTTGAAATTCATAATTTGGGGGAAATTGATAAAAATACCCCTGAAAACAAGACTATGGCCTTGAAATCAGGGTTTTTCAAAAAATATTTTGGTAAAACTTTGGATTTAGGGTTTAAAAAGACTCAAATCAAAGCCAAATCGAATATGCAATGTCCTAGAATGATTCTAATGTGTACAAACCCTAAAAACATAAACTTTTATGAAGAAAATTAAAAATAACACAAAAAACACAATTTTGCCAGTGTTTCGGGATCCTGCGAGCCCCGTATTTTGCAATATAATCGATTCAAGAATCAAATGAGTTTCACAATTAATAAAAATCAATACCTGCACTGCTGATAACCCTAAAATTAAGCTGAAATCATAAAAGTTTATTTTTGACATCATTTAAATCCAAAACTTGCACAAAAACTCTAAAATATGCTATTTTTACCCACAAGCACGTACTTATCATAATGTAAGACCTGAATCAGGAATCAAATCACCATGAAAATTCATAAAATTTTACAGAAAAATAATAGACAAAAAAACAGAGATTTTTCTTTATACAAATCAAAAAAATCATCTCCGGTTAGGGAGATATTGTTCCGGCAATCTGTATTTGAATTTAACGAATATAAAATATGTTAAAACAGGTAATTCCTGCTTTGGGCATAGATAAATATAATAAATTATATTCAACAATTCTAAAATTTTAGAAGTGAATAACAGACACTCAGACACAAATTTTTCCTTTTATAGATCATCAATCGGATATTTGGTTAGGGAGATATGATTGACACAAGTCAACTTAAGGTTTAAAGGAAGCATAACAAGTTCTGAGAAGTTGATCCTACCTTCTAACAAAGGAAAAATAGCAGACAGAGACATAAAATTATGAAAAAATTACAGCAAATAATAGACATCAATATGAAGCTACTGAAATTTACGGATTGCAAATCGAACCTTAAATGACAGAAATATCACATCTGCAAGTTATACCTAAATATCAATAGCGATTTTAAGAAACAGGAATCGCAGTTTGACTTTATATTTTTCTGACAGAATTCTCGATCCCAAAAATATCTAAATTTTTTATAGGGAGTTATTGACAAATCCGTGGACCAACCATAAAAAAATCAGAATTACCAAAGATTTAAACATGAAATGGCATGATTCTTACAGACCTAAAATCAAAACATGCGAATATCCAATAAAACACTAAAAACTATGATTTAAATATGAGAAATAATAAAAAATAATGTAAACAACATAACAAAATTGAAATAGATGTTGTAACATGTGAAATAAACACTAATATGACAAAAAAATAAGAAAAATATAAGGAATCCATGGTTAAATTTGATTTGCCCCTTGAAAAGATGGATTTAACCCATTTAATGGGCAAATCTCATATTTCATTAGTTAAGAATGCAAAAAACAGCAATCTAAACGATTCTAATGGATTAGAATCCTTAAAAAATAGCATTAAACAGAGTTAGATCATCTTCTTGGACCAAACTTGAGGTTCTTGGATGAGATCCATGGTTAAAAACCATGAACAAAGGGTTCCCATGGTGGAAACATAAAAAAAAACTAATAAAAATTATAAAAGATCATTAAAGAATCTTACCTTGGGGCCTGTAGCTGCAATGTAAGAAGAAGAGGGTGCTGAGAGGAGAGATAAGCTCCAAAAAAATAAAAGAGAGAGGAATAGGGGTCGACCCCCCTATGGACATCTATTTATAGATTTTTTTTTTCGGTTTTCTAAAGAGTTCTAAAAGAAACAAAACTCCTTCTAATTGGGTTTGCTAGGGGGGGGAGAGATTTTTGTGGGAGATTACTATCCTACCTCTAGCCCTAACTACCTAATATAAGTCCTAATGAAACCCTAAAAGATCCAAATGTAGCACCACCTAGTGCGGGCCCACGTTTTTAAAACTTTAATTTAAAACTTTAAAAACTATTGGTTAAAAACCAAAGTAAAAATAGATTTTTCAAAATCGATTTAGACTCTTCTAAACCCCTATTCTAACTAAGACACTTACTAACCCTAGTCTAACCCTGACTTCTGCAAATGTGACACTACCTCGAGTGGGCCCCATTTGATTTTTCAAAACGATTTTAAAACTTGAAAATGAGGGTTTTTTCAAAAGAGGTTCAAAAGTAGAATTGAAATTGAAAGTTTTAAAATGATACAGAGTCCTGATTGGGTCAGAACTCCTCTAGATATGGCGCCAACTGAGTGTGCCCCACATTAGAGTTTTGAAAATTTTGAAATGAAGACTGAAAATAGCTTTGAAAAGGGGTTAAAATCAACAAATAGAATTCAAAGGTTTTGAAAACAGAGTTCTAAGTGAACTAAAACTCCAAACCAAAGTCCTGAACCAATTAGAACTCTAAGGTTTTAGATTTTTGAAAGCCAAATGAAGGGGGGTTTGAAGGATTTTCTCAAAATCAGTGAAAATAAGTTAGAAAATGCAGTCAGGGTTAGAGTCCTAACTCAACCGAAACTCTGAAATAGAGTCCTGAATCAACCAAAACTCTGTGAAATAGACCAATTTTAGAAAACAAGTGGAGAAAATGAAAATGGAAGTAAAACAAGCTTCAGAATAGAATCCTGATCAGATTAAGACTTTGAGACAGAGTCCTGATCGGACTAAAACTTTAGATTTTAAGTCTTTTGAAAACAGATGAAAGAATTTGCGAAAACCAATAAAAATGGCAATAAACAGTGAAATCAGAACAGAGTTCTGGTCCAACTAGGACTCTTGAGGCTGAGTCCTAATTTGACTAGGACTCTTAAATTTTAGATTTTTGAGAAAACAAACGAGAGGATTTTAAAAAATAGATGAAAATAAAGCAGAAATTGAAGTCTAGTTCAAAGTCCTGATCTAACTAGGACTCTGAGGAAGAATCCTAATTCGACAAAAACTCTGAGAATTTTTTATTTTTAAGAAAGCAAATGATGAGATTTTATAAAGAACTTTTGAAAACCAGTGAAAATAAAGTGAGAAAATGAATCTGGGATAGAGTCCTGATTCAGTCAGGACTCTGGGATAGAATCCCAAAATTTTGAAACCCTGTGAATGAAGTGTAGTAATTTTGATTTTTGAAGAGATAAATGAGGAGATTTTTAAAAGATTCTCTCAAAATTGAAATCAGGGTCAGAGTCCTAATCCAACTGGGACTCTTTGAATAAAGTCCTGGTTCAACTAAGACTCTGAGTTTTTTACTCCTTTCGAAAGATTTTGAAGAAATTGGTTGAAAATAGGTAAAAATAACGATGAAAGATAGAGTCCTAATCCGACTGAAACTCTGAAGAAGATTTTTTATCCGACTGAAACTCTAAAATTTTGGCTCTTTTGAAAATCAGATGAGAAAGTTTTCGGAAACAGGTGAAGAACAGGAGTAAAAGATGAAATCGGGATAAAATCCTAATTCGATTAGGACTCTGAGAAAGAGTCCTAATTCGATTAGGCTCTAGAATTTTGGCCAAAATGAAGGATTTTGAAAGATTTTCTCAAAAATAGGTAAAATGGTAGTAAAAAGTAGAGTTCTGATCTGACTGGGACTCTAGAAAAAGAGTCCTGATCCGACTGAGACTCTGAGATTTTGGCCAAAAATGAAGGAAATGAACAAGGGATAAGACTATGTCTGGTTAAAATCAAAATAGAGTTTTAAAAAGGTTTAAAAAGATGAAAAGACTGAGTCCTGATTCAATTAGGACTCTGAAGTTTTTAAAAAATTTGATAAATAAAAGAATCCAGAAGCGACCCCACCTAGATGGGCTTCATCTGAGGATTGAAAATAGTAAAAAAAAATGGCTTTAAAAACAAATCCAGATTGTTTTTATGAAGAAAATAAGATCCTGGGGGTTAACAAATGAAAAATGTCGATTCAAAACCCAGGTTTTGTGAAATTGATCTTGAAAGAAAAGTTTTAAAATCGAATCTGGATTGAATATTTTAAAAAACAGGAATGTTGGATCTCGATAATGAGATGTAATGACATGCAATGCTATGCGATGCTATGAAGTGATATGCCAAATGCATGCAGTGATATTTAATGACACATTAAATGTAAACCCTGGATGAGGGACTTGGAATCCTGAACTTCCGGCAGAGACAAAGAATTTGGAGATTCTCATATGAGGATGAGAACTGACAATTGAAATTGAGCTAAAATGAAGATTGAATCTTGATTGCAGGATTGAGTATTGAAATTTATTGTAAAATTTGGGCTATGAACAACCCTGACTCAGAGGTTGACCAGTTGATTCCCTGAAGACTGCAGAGAGTGGGTCCCAGTACCAGGAGGCAGGTGTTTGTGAATGAGGATGAAAATTTGGGGTGTTTATAATTAGCTATTAAAGTTTTATCTCAGCCTATTAGCACATCTTCTACAGAAAGAGTATGAAGCACCTATAGTTATATTCACAATGTTAAAAGAAATAGGCTCAATGAAGATTGTGCTGATACCTTGGTGTATATTCATTTCAATCTTCGATTGATTGATAGGTATAATTAAACTGTATTGTACTTTTGTTTTGGTATTTTTTTTTCTCTTTTTCTATCATTGATTATTTATTAGCATTCATATTTTATATTCTTGTTATAAAAAGTGCAACAATCGCTACAAAAAAGAACCTAGTCAAAAATGGGATATCAATCCAGAACTTTCTATTGTTGAAGAAAATGCGTTGAGATTAGAGGACATGCGATGGAGAGATTTGGATGATAGTGCACAACAATCAAGCACTATTTTCAAATCCAAACCCAAAGATGCACAACTAAGAGCTTCATTACCTCCAATAATCATACGTACAAATGAAGTTGAAGATGATACAAATCAATCCAACAGATCCAGTAGAACTGCAGATATACAACAGCGACCATCTGTTTCTCAAGGTCAGATTGATCGTTTCTTTAGCAGGAGACCTAGGCAAGGTATGTTGATCTTGTGTTTTTTATTTTTACTTTTTTCTATATATGTATTTTTTATATTTTAATTTAAGATTTTTGAATATTTTTATTTTTAACATATTCATTATAGGAAATGAAGAAAGGAGCAGAAGGCATGGTTGTGGAGGACAAGAAGCACACGATGATGCAAAAAGTTCTCGATCTATTGCTGACTTGACGGGGAAGAAAAAGATGACAAATTAATGAACTCTTGAATTTTTAATTATTCTTTTGATGATGTAGTTGGAGTAGTGCAACTTAGAAACTTTTATGTTACTTTTTTTTTCATGGTCTTGTAATATTTTGTTGGTTTGATATGTACTTTTATTTTGAACCTTGCATGATGAAGTTAAGTAGTGGATTATGTTAATTTTAAGTTTATAGTTTAGAATTTTATAACTTATAATTTACAGTTTAGAACTTTATAGCTTAAAAAATTAACCATATCTCTATGTAATCTTTGAGTTTATTGATTTCTCATTTTTTATGTTGCAGAGATCACAAGATTTACAATAATCAAGCCATTTAATTCTTTCATTAAAAAATATATGCTTTTTAATCAAATTTATTAGTTTTCTTAATGCATTATTTAGTGCTTATATGTATTTGTTAAATGGTTGCAACAGGATTGTAAATTATGATCTTATCTTGATGTATTTTTTTTAAATGCTTGAAAGTTGCAAATGATGCATTTGTTAGATAATTGAAACTTATATTATTTATTGTCTTAGATACATGTTTTATTTTGTCAATGATGACATAAATCTTATTTTTTTGATAAAATAAAAATATATAATTATATTTTCACTTCCCTTTTGATTCTTATTCACTTCCCTTTCGCTTCTCATTTGAATCCTATGTCGCTTCCTTCTTCACTTCTTAGGTCGCTTCCGGTTCGCTTTCGAGATACTTCCTAGGTTGCTTTCGAGATGCTTCTCGGTTCGCTCCTAAAGTCGTCCCCCGCTTACTGCTTTCTAAAATTTTATAAGTGCCTCACTTCCCGCTTCCGCTTCCCGTATCGCTTCCCACTCCCGCTTCCTCGACTGGCAACTCTGAGAACAACATGCTCCTACAATGAAGAGAATAACTTAGACCCTAGGAGAAAAAAATATTTTTTGAATTTTATTGGCTTTTTCTACTTTTTTGGATTTAAATTTTTTTTTTTTTTTTTAGTTTTCACAACCTTTCCTCTCCAGTCAGATACTTGGGACTCACCACATTGGTTGTAGCCCCTCTCATATTCTAATTCTTGGGCTCTCCTATCCCTCCTGTGGATTTGTGCCTCTTCATATTCGAACCCTTGGTTCTTCTGGCCCTTGTGTTGGCTCGTGCATATTCATGATCTAACCTTTCTTGGATTTCTCTCATTCTCTCCTCCACCTCCTCTATGCTTTGTCTCCCCTATACTATTGCATCCCCTTCCCTGAACCAAACTTTGAAATGCGCGGTCCTAGGGTCCCGTCTCCTAATGGACTCACTTGTGCTAGAGTCATCCATCTTGTAACCTGTGAGAAGATCTTTATGAGATCGGTGATGATACTGATGTTCTAACACTTTTCTTTCTTTGGATCAAACTTTGAAATGTAAAGTCTTGGGGTTCATCTTTTGGTATACTCACTTGTGTTGGAACTATATGTCTCATAATCTGTGTGGGAACCTTTACAAGATTAGTGATGGTGCTTTTCTTTGGGCTAGTCTTTGAAATGTGCGATCCTAAAGATTCATCTTTTGGTAGGCTCATCAATGCTAAAACTACCCATCTTGTAACCTGCACGAGGACCTTTATGAGGCCAATGAGAGTACCAACATGAGCTTGACCCAGGAAACATCAGGGTCTTTTTCCTTTTTCGATCATCCATAAACTCATCAAGAACATCAGTATGGGTCCTTCTTCAGGATCCTCATCGAATATGACATTTGACATCATATGGGATGACAACCCACATGTTGGATTCTCCAAAAGTGGTTCCTCTAGGATGGGTTAGATTTGGAGTTTTCAGGTATTCAATTTACCCCCAAGCAAATAGTTCAAACATGCTCAAACAAGTAACGAGTGATTTTCAAAAGCATATGAGTACCCTAGTTCTTCTCGGATATTGCTCTATAAATATTTGAGGTCTCTTCTGGTTCTATGGATTTTAGCTCTCTTCTAGATCCACCACCGATATACCTAAGCTCATCGCTTAAAGGTATTGATCAATGGTTTATCCAGCTTCAAGATACCACTACCTATACCCAAGCTCATCACTTAAGAGTACTACTAGGGGGATCCGAAGATTTAAATGATAACACAAAGGATTTTTAAAAAAATAATCCAATAAAAGAACGGTTCTTTTCCTAAGAGAGTGAGAT
The DNA here is from genome assembly GCF_984573655.1 of Nuphar pumila. Taxonomy (NCBI): domain Eukaryota; kingdom Viridiplantae; phylum Streptophyta; class Magnoliopsida; order Nymphaeales; family Nymphaeaceae; genus Nuphar; species Nuphar pumila. Next base: position 86,271,611 of record NC_143250.1, read on the forward strand.
AAAAATAAAAAGCATACAATTAGATCAAGTCGTGTCCTAATCAAACCCTAAGTTGCTGAAGGTTGTATTTTTTCTATTTTCTATGTGGCATGAAAATTTTCAGCAACGGTTTCTAAAATATGATAGATCTAAACCTAATATGTATGGATGCACCTAATGCAAATCATATATTTGGGATTCAAGAAGAACCGACAAGCTAGACACTATCAGAAAAAACTTAAATAGGATAACATCATCTATAAAAAAAATAAAAAACACAAGATTTAGATTCTGGAGTGCGAAGATACGCTATTTGAAATGCCAAAATACCAATGAGCTTTTCTGTCCCAAAATGACATAACAAAAATTTCTCAAAGATTTTTTTATCAAGAAAATCAATTTTATAGATTTTTTTTCAAAAGATCAAAGAAAGTTTGAGATGTCAGATTTCAAAAGAAACTGATTTTGTCATGATTTGACACTCGAGCAGAGAGAAGCGGCTCACAAAATAGAAACTGTTTTGCCGTCTCACTGGTTACCGAACGGAAAACAGAAACTTTTTGGGTGATTTAGACCCAAAATTTTTTATTTTCAGGAAAAACCCATAGAAGATAAAATTTAAATGAGTTATCTTTTACAAGAAATAAAAATCATATGATTTTGACAACGGAGCATGAAGATCTTTTTCTTGGAATACAAACTGTCTGAAAATTTCTGTCTTAAAATAAGAATATAAACTTTATGAGACATTTAAGGGTAGAAATATATAGTTTCAGAGAAAATATCCAAAATATAAAATAAAGTGAGGAATTTCAACTTTCCAACGCATTAAAATCACTTGATTCTGATGCCGGATCATTGAGACATATCATTTGAAAGATAGGCTATTCAGAAAACAGGTCATAGGGACTCAGACAACAAAGAAAGTTTTCATTTTGGTCCCTAGAAGACATGCATGTTTACCATTTTGGTCTTTAACAAAAATACATTTTATCGTTTTGGTCTTAAACCTCTTCAATTCCAAAACAAAGCTATTTTATCTATGATTTTAGGTCCCATAGAACCTTGAATCTTCTATATAATGAATTTCTAAACTACGAAAGATGAAAAAAACAATGTCCCACCGTGATCGCCAAAAACTGTTGATAAAAAATTAGGAGTTGGAGAAGATTGACTTACCTAGATTCTGTGAAAATGATTTTTGAAATATGTGGAAACGTCATGTATGAGTCTCGGTCGTCCCTTGTCTCAAGAAAAGGTAAAGTCCAAACAAGTTTTCTGATCTCCGTAGGATGAATCACACTGTTGCGGATTAAGGTATACAAATAAAATCAAAATGTGTATAAGCACCAATCAAAAAATTAAATAAAATTAAAATAAACGAACAAATTTTCAAACTCAATGGCCCATTTAGTTCTTTTTAGGCTCCTTTTGGTCTGACAACACCTTTGCGTAAATACATGGGTTCTTCAATAGCATCGAGTCAGAGTTGAATAAAGTTCTTCTCCAGGGCCATCACTTAGGTATGTGATTTCTAGATGACTAGACTATATGAGTGAACCATTATTTATAGAATTCTGCATAAGATATGAATCTAAGAATTTTTTTGGTTTGAATCCAATCCAAATAGATTTGTTCTTATCTATATGGAAGATAAGACTCATAAAAGACGAATTCTACTTTGAGGATGATAGGATTTAATAATATTCTATTTTTTGGACAAAAATAGGTTTTTAGGTGGTTTCTATCCAAATGACACGCATGGATGGGGGTTTCTAGAGGTTTCCTACAGATTGGATAATGGAATTTTGGATCTTCATGCTTAAATTGGGACATACTTCAGATAGGTTATGATAATATAACATTTTTTTGAACATAACTTTCTATCCATATATCAGATTAAGGCACTATTTAATATGTTGGAAATTTAACATTTATAACTTTAATTCATTTTTTAAGTGCAAAACCAAATTAAATCATTTTGATAGTAAAAAATCCACTCAAATTTGGCTCTACCTGAAAAACAAGATTTTCATTAAACTTGTTACAAATTTTGGTCATAACTTTCCACTCTGATATTGTATTAACCTGTTTTTTAGCTTGTTGGAAAGCTAAGATCCTCTTGTTTAGTTGATATTTTGAACAAAAATCTAGAGGATGACGTTTTGGGGTTTAAAAGTTTAAGCTAGAAGAACTTTGAAATAACATGGTCAAAACTAAGGTGTCTACACTAGGTCAAACCACGACTCATATACAATATATTATTATTAGAACCAAATATCTAGCTTGATACTATCTAGATCCAACATAAACTCTAGATTAAATCTAAATTCATATGCCATACTCAGGCATTATACTTTTTCAGATCCATCACAAAACCATGATCAAGTCTAGATCTATATCCCATATATGAGAATTTTACTTATTTATATCCATCACAAAACCTGAGTCAAATCTAGATTCATATCTTATATCCGAGAATTTTACTTATTCGGATCCATCACAAAACTTGGATCATATCTAAATCCATATCTCATATCCAAGAATTATACTATTCAGATCCAACATTAGATTTGTTCAATAAGAGGACCCAATAATGAATTATCCAAATAATTATATGCTTCAACCATAATTGGGTTCATATCTTACCATGAGCTTTGAGTCAAAACCAATTTCAAACTGGATCTCAATACTTGATCCAAGTTGAGCTACTTGCTTAACATCTAAATAACTTCAAAACACTCATAAAATTATCCATTCATATATAATAGTAGTTCAAGTATATTTAATGATATTTTTTTGATCTAAAATGTATTAAATAAATATATTTAGATCCATTCAAGTTCAATAAAATCCAATAACACCAAACTAATACAACTGAATCTAAACTCATTTAACTGGATCTTTCTAGATCCATACAAGTTCAACCAGATCCAAAAAAAATTACGGATCAAACCAAAGTCTATGTCAGCTCATTAGATCCAAATATCGGATCCAATATTGATTCAAACATCATATTAATGGATCCTAGTTCAATTAAACTTGATCTATAAAAATTAAATTATTACTAAGCTATACTGAATCCATATCCATATTTAATAGTATTCAAATATGAACAAAATATATAGCATATAAAAAATAATATGCACACACAATATTTCAGGATAAAAAAATATATATATGCATGCTAAAAATTTCTCTCCCATATCAGGGTAGAGATCCAATCTAGATTATAACTACATCCAAATTTTTTTTACCGAATCCAACTAGGTTTATAAAAAACTACCTACAACAATTTGATCCAATCTAGATCCAAATATATCTGGATAAAGCTTTGAAAGGTATTCTGTAAATTAAAAGCATTTTTTCACAAAATAAAAAAAATTAGAAGGTAGTTCTAGGTCAAAATAACAAATTAGAACCCTGTAACAGAGTAATCGGAAATTTTTTTAGTTAAATAAAGAATTTTAGGTGCTTTTCTATAATTTCTGAGTTAAATTCAGGAGTTGTTATAGAGAAACAAACATAGCAACCCTGTCTTGGGTATTTTACAAAGAGCAGGTCTGTTTCTGAATTTTTTCAGAAATAGAGGCCCTTGTTATGTAAAACCTAGGGTCAGAATAAATTAATTAAAAAATCTGAGGTTAATATCATAATGTCATCTCAAAAGTTTTTTCCCTTTTTTTATTTTCTTTCATTTTCCTTTTCCCTTTTCTTTCTTTTTCGTTCTCACTTTTTTTTTTCTTTTTCACCCTCTTATGTAAAAGGAAAAAAAAAACATAGAGAAGGTGGGGTGGCGATCGTCGTTGCCTGCGCCGCAGGTTTTGGCAGGACCGCCTATCTAGTGGAAAGTATTTCACCACCTTCGTTATACCATTGGCTGCCTTTGTCGCTCCCTTCTTCTCTGTCAGATCTTCAATTCCTTTGACAAGAATAGCGATGACGCGATCCCCATCCACGAGCTCGGTTGGGCATTAGAATGGCTCAACCTAGAAGATGAGCCATTGAAGCATCCTAATTCCAATAGAGTCAAACCCGATGGCATACGCTGGCGTCCCATTGGGCTTGAAGAGCCTATAATTCTTCTCTGACATTGGCCTAGGCTTTAGGTTCTTGTTGAATAGGGCAAATACGTACACCTCAAGCCCCACGTCTGGTTGCTTCGATGTCCCCCTTTGCTCTACCGCAATCCTCATCAAGCTCCCATTGTATGTATGAACATTCTTTGGTGAAGTGCTAGTCTCCTACGGCCCCCTCTTCAAGTGTTGTGTGTTCTCCCCATAACACAAATTCACGTGTTCCGGTGTGTATGGAGGAATATCTTGGGACCCGTGATAATTCATATGCCAATGTTTCCCACGATGACTTTATAATAAAATAACATATAAAAAAGGTAGATATGCTTTTGACGAAAATGTCCTCCCATAAGATAGATATGTGTTGGCCAAAAATGTTCTCCCGCTCCCCGTATATAGATTTGCATGTTCCGCCTTTGTTTTTAGCTTGTGCTACAACACATGGTCGCCTTCTTGTTCCAGCCTTGTGTTAGATAGAAAACTTTTACGGGTTCGTTCCTACCTCATGGAGATAACTATAAATCGAACGACTGGTTCGATCATTGGTGGGCATCAAAGGGTGATTTGTCAACCATCTCTTTTTATAGTCTTCGCTTCTTCTTTGTTAGGTAGTATGGAAAAAAGCAATGACGCATAAACATTCCAACAAGTGCCATTAAAGCATGGTGAGTACCTTTCCATGTCATCACGCTATTGTTGAAGAACGTATGTCGTCGTGAGTGTCATTAAGGCATTGTTTTGTTCTTGCAGGTAGATTTTATCATTTTGATAGTTGGAAACTTGAAGATATTTGTAAGACGGTGGGAATTCCTGACAAGAATGCTTGGTTACAGTTGCGAGCAAGGGCCGCTACCCCATCCGGTATCATTCATTCACTCAGTATATGCAATGTAACTAAATCACGGTTGTAATAACATGTATATCGATTTGTGAGATATTGTTTTGTTTGTTAATATCGATTTGTAATATATTATGCTGAATTGCCTTATATCGATTTGTAAGATATTATGTGTTTTTTAATGTCGATTTGTGAGATATTGTTTTGTTTGTTGATATCGATTTATAATATATTATGTTGAATTGTCGTATATCGATTTATAAGATATTATGTATTTTCTAGTGTCAATTTGTGAGATATTGTTTTGAATGTTAATATCGATTTATAATATATTATATTGAATTGTCGTATATCGATTTGTAAGTTATTATGTATTTTCTAATATTGATTTATAAGATATTGTTTTGTTTGTTAATATTGATTTATAATATATTATGCTAAATTGTCGTATATCAATTTGTAAGATATTATTTTGTTTGTTAATATCGATTTATAATATATTATGTTGAATTACCGTATATTGATTTGTAAGATATTATGCTGAATTGTCGTATACTGATTTGTACTATATTATGCTAATTTGTTGTATATCAATTTGTAAGATATTATGTGTTTTCTAGTGTTGATTTGTGAGATATGGTTTTGTTTGTTAATATCGATTTGTAAGCTATTATGTTGAATCTTTGATACTATGATTCATTTAATCATTTCTTTGACTTGCTTAACTAATCGGTAGTCGTAGTTATATGCATCTTGAATAAATCATAGTAAACGTCTGTGATGGCTAAGGCAAATTGATATTTTGCTCATGACAGTGTTGAGCATATCAACTAGTTGCAGTGAAGATGATGTATCTCAATAATTGGGAAGTCATAGAGAAATGGACATCCGTACTATCGACGCACCTGAAGAATTGAATATATGCACTAATGATGCACATGATAAGCAGGGTGCAGGCATTGAATTCACTCTTGACTTGAATATTCTAGCAGACGAAATGCAATTCGATAATGAGGTAGACGATCATGACAATGCACTTGACAAAGGTGCAGGCACCTCAAGTCTACATGATAGATAGTACACTTGACTCTGTTCCCGTAGACGAAATGTAGTTTAATAATGAGGAAGCTGCATACAAATTTTACAATGATTATGCCTTAAAACTTGGCTTCAGTGTTAGAAGGTATTCTTAGGCAAAAAATGCATAGGGTGTCGTGGTGAGAAAGGTATATGTTTGTTCTAAGCAAGGTTAAAAGAAGTCAAGTGGAAATCCAACAAGGAGCAAGCCAGATTCATGATGCGGTTGTCCAGCGAGAATGGTGTTAAGAAGACTTTCGAATGGAAAATATGTAGTTCATACTTTAATCAATGATCATAACCATGAATTAGTCGCTTCATTTATGACTCCTATGTTAAGGTCACATCATAAAGTAACTAAAGTGCATGCTGCAATTGCTGAAATAGCTGATAGCACCGATATTACACCTAGGAAGATATACAATTTGTGCACGCACGTAGATAGTGGTCGCGAGAATGTACCATTCATACCTATGGATCTAAGAAACCACTTGAGAAGGAAGAGGTCAGAAAACATGAAGAATGGAGGAATATGTTCTTTGGTTGATTACCTACGGAAGCATTCAAGCAATGACCCTGGTTTCTTTAGTGTAATGCAACTGGATGAAGATGGGTATTCTGTGAATATGTTTTGGGTAGATTCAAAATCAATAGTAGATTATGAATGATTCAATGATGTGCTTATTTTTTATACAACAGTGAAGATTAATACAGAATAATGGCCATTTGCGCAGTTTTTTGGAGTGAACCATCACTCACAGAGTTGCATATTAGGCGACACTTTTTTGTATGACCAGACCAAGGAAACCTTTGAGTGGTTGTTCAGAGTATTTACACAGGCAATGAATGAGAAGCACCCTGAAGCTGTACTTACAGATGGTGATCATGCAATTGCGGTTGCAATGTCTCATGTATGGCCATATGCACATCATCGCCTATGTTTGTGGCATATCTTTCAAAATGCAGCAAAGAACATAGGACACATTTTTAATCAAAAGACATGGTTTAATAAAAAGTTTAGACAATGTGTACTTGAGAGCATAGACAAGGTCACCTTTGTGTCTGATTGGGAGCAAATGATTCAGATGTACGACCTTGAAGACTGTGTGTAATTACAACATTTATATGCACACAAAGAGAAGTGGGCATTGGCATATGGAAGAAAATACTTTTGTGCAGGTATGATAAGCACACAAAGAGCTGAATCTATGCATGTCATACTGAAAAAAACCTTGTATTCATGTTTAACAATGTTTCGCTTCATGAAACAATATGAATTATTTGTAGTCGGTCTTAGACAGAATGAGCTTGAATAAGATGTGAAATGCTTCAACACCCACCCTGTAGCTTTGGGCATAAAAATATTGATGCGACCTGCAGATCTGTATACACTAACTGTATTTGAATGGACTAAGAAGGAGGTTATACAGGTCATGAATTGCAACATAGAAGGATGTATGCAATATGAGAATATGAACAAATACCATGTTGTATGAGAGGGTGAAGATCATCCAAAAAAGCAAGAAGCACATATTACGTACAATGTTGACAACATAACAGTTGAATGTATGTGCAAAATATTTGAATTCAAAGGTATTTTATGTCGTCATGCATTAAAGACACTTAATCAAGAAAAGATACAAGAAATACCTGAGTCATATATAATGCGAAGATGGACGAGATAAGCAAAATTGAATTGCTGGATACAAATAATGTCAGTCCATCTAGTGTTGATGAAAAGTGCCACATAGCCTCCCATTACTAACAACTATGTAGGTCACTTATGCATGTTGCAGATTTGGCATCGAAAAGCAAAGAAGCCTATGTATGTATGAGAAAAATGTTAAGAGAATTACTTGAAAAAGTACAGTTAATTCACCATGAGTCCATTGCAGCTCGTGAAGACCAATATAAGAAAACGGTATCTAACAGCGCATGTAAAAATCATGCATCCTCTGACCCTTATGAGAAGTTGCGCCGAAGCGTAAACATCATCTTTGACAAGTCAGGAGTAAACGTTGTAGATTATGATAGAAATATTCACCTAACAAAGGGTATAAAAAAAAAACTTGCCTCTGATCACAGTCGTCGGAGGACAAAGGGTGCACTGGAATTGGTTGACAAGAAAATGTCTAAGAAACAACCAACCCCTAAGCAACCAAGCCCTTTGCATGAACATGTATGTAATACAGTATATTGTTTCTCATGTAAATTATATTACGTTCAACTTATCAATATCTAACTTATGTAATTTCCAACATGCAACAATACCCTACAGACGTGAACTACAACGTTGGAACCTGCAATCCTTCCAAGCTGTTTGAGTGAAACAAAGGCATGAGTTTGACATGTCTTTTGGTATGTAACAATTTGGGAGGATGTTTGCATTTCTTGTTGAACTTAATGTAGTGTCTGATATTGTTCTGTTTCATGACAGGCTCCGTTTAATTCAAAAGTGAGCAACGCAATACAGGAATCGCGTGTGGATTCTTCAACTGCAAAATACTTGTAAGATGTAACTTTCATATCTTACAAATCGTTGTAATGTTTAGCATTCTATAATTCTTTATTGTAAATCAATAATTCTTTGTTGTAATATTATAATTCTTTGTTGTAAATCGATAATTATTTGTTGTAATTCTATAATTCTTTGTTATAAATCGATAATTCTATAAGTCTTACCATAAAGTTAGTTATGCCTCTTTGCATTACCTAATTTCCACATTGTCGGATTTGTTAAGAGTTTAAGAAAACAGGAGGTGAATATGCTTACACACTGGATGGTCTTATTAAGAAAGAGTTTTTGGATGAAGCCATTTTCATGAATTGTGAGCGACAAAAATAAAAATGTTAATATTTTTCTGGATCACCATTCATGAAAATGGCTTCATCCAAAAAGCTATGGAACACAGGAATGGTGTATGAATTCTGTTTAATAATGCATCATTCACATGTATAAATCATTGTAATATGTATCATTCACATGTATAAATCGTTGTCTCATCTAGCCTACAGAGCTACAATTTTGATACTGTAGGTAAATCGCCGTTGCTCAGTGCTTAAACAATTCTGTTTGCGTGTTCAAATCGTTACTCATTTAACGATTTCTATAAAAATCGCTTCAAAGCGTCAAACTTGTAATTAAATAGTTGTCACGTGAATCACTATCGTCAACAAGTATAAATCACTATTGCATCAAACGTATAAATTGATGTGTCTAAAAAAGCCAGTGTGATATAGCCGTTACAGACAAAAAATAAAATATTATGGCTTTTCTCCCCTGCTAGTTCAAAATTTTAAATCGATGTCTGTATCGATTTGTAATATATTTTACCATATGTACATCGATTTGTAAGATTTTATATGTTTTGTAGAGTCAATTTGTAAGCTATTATGCTGAATTTATGTATCAATTTGTAATATATTATGTAATATGTATACCAATTTGTAAGATATTATGTGTTTTCTAGTATCGATTTCGTTCACAAAGACAAACAAAGATATATCATTGTCGTGGAAGCTTATTAAATACAAATCGACGTTATTTACAACAACATTCATTTACCAAAAATATGAGTATCTAGATACAATACATCATAAATACAAATCAATTTTGTTCACAAAGACATATCGTTGTCGCGGTAACTTCATAAATACAAATTGATTTCGTTCACAAAGACTAACAAAGACATATCATTGTCGTGGTAACTTCATAAATAAAAATTGATTCCGTTCACGAAGACTAACAAAGATATAGAGTTGTCGTGGTAACTTTAAAACTACAAATCGATGTGATTTATACTTATAATAGTTTGTAATATCGCGATTTACTCATAATGGTTTGCAACTGTTGCTTAAATCGATTTATACTTTACTAAGTCTAAACATCGTGTCGATTTATGTACACATGCGTAAAACCCTGCAAAATATAAAACCCTAGTATAGATATATATAAAACCCGACCTGACTCGTTGTCCAGGTGTAAAACCCTAGTCTATTTAACCTCTCTTCCTCTTTTCTGCGGCAGCGCAGTTTCTTCTTCTTCTTCTTTCTCCTCTGCCTTCATATTCTTTTTCTTCTCCTTCTTCGACATTTTCGTCAAACACATATCTATCTTTTAGAGACTCCCATTTTTACAGAAGAGATCACCAAAATATCTATAGCGTTCATCGTCGAGTTCATTTCCTGCTGTAAAGCGATTCTATGTGCAACTGCGGATACATCCTCTCCAAGAAAATGAGCGCATTAGTAATGGCAGCCCATTGTACCATTTTCCTCGGACTGAGGCTGAGAGAGACTTTAGCATTGGTGCGCTCTTGACAATATGCTTCACAAACTTTAGCTCATACACTGTCTCCTTGAAGAAGCCGATAGGCTACATCATAAATCGCTTTTACTAATTTGTCTTCGATATACTTCATGACAAATACGTAAAAGTGATTTATGATGTAGCCCATCGGCTCTTCAAGGGATAGTGCTTGAGTTGAAGTTTGTGAAGCATATTGTCAAGTTCATCATTGCTAGAGTCTCTATTAGCCTTAGTTCGAGGAAAATGGTGCAGTGGGCTGCTATTACTAATGAGTTCATTTTCTTGGAGATGATATATCCGCAACTACACATATAATCGCTTTGCAGCAAGAAATAAACGTGACAATGAATGTTATGGATGTGTTGGTGATCTCTTCTGTAAAAATGAGAGTCTCTAAAAGACAGATATGCATTTGACAAAAATATCCTCCCATAAATAGCTTTCTACATTCCCGCACCTGGATTGCATTAGAAGCACATCACTATTTTGGATGTGAGTTTCATACTGGTGATGATATATGTTTTCTTTCTTGATGATGGTCATGTATTGTATTTAAGCCAAACCATTGGTCATGATGTATTGTAACTAAATACTAATATGTTTTTGCATATGAATGTGGCTGTAAATTATGTGGATTTGTAGTTGTGAAGTTACGGCGAGAATGATATGTCTTTGTGAACGAAATCGATTTGTATTTATGAAGTTAACTTGATTTATATCATTGAAGTAAAACCCAAAATTCTTAAACCTAAAATCTAAACCCCAATCGCCCGTAAAAGTGATTAGGAAATATCGTTGACATAGACATAGCTTGTAAAAGCAAATCGCGATAGCACATAGCCTTCATACGTCAATGTGTAAATCATGATGGTATGTGTCATTCACTTAGACAAGGCTCATTGTCTAAAAGACAGACGTCATTGTGTAAATCGTGATGGTATAACGATTTACACAATGACATTTACGTTGGCCACAACTGGATAAAAATCGCACTGTGCATGAGTACAAATCGTGGTAAAAGTGCACGATCAATGTTTATGCAAATCGTTTCAGCCATTTATTAATGTTTATGTAAATGTTTCTTTCATTTATCAATGTTTGTGCAAATCGATATTAACAAACAAACCCATATCTCACAAATCGACACTAGAAAACACATAATATCTTACAAATCAATATACGATAATTCAACATAATATATTACAAATGTTTAAGAAACAACCAACCCCTAAGCAACCAAGCCCTTCGCATGAACAAATATGTAATATAGTATATTGCTTCCCATGTAAATTGTATTACGTGAAACTTATCAATAACTAACTTGTGTAGTTTCCAACATGCAACAATACCCTACAGACGTACACTACAACGTTGGAACCTGCAATTCACCCGACCTGTTTGAGTGGAATGATGACATGAGTTTGACAAGTCTTTTGGTATGTAACAATTTTGGAAAGATGTTTGTATTTCTTGTTGAACTTAATGTAGTGTATGATATTGTTCTGTTTCTTGACAGTCTCAGTTCAATTCAAAAGTGAGCAACGCAACACAAGAATCAAGTGTGGATTCTTCAGCTACAAAATACTTATAGCATTTAACTTTTGTATCTTACAAATCATTGTAATGTTTAGCATTCTATAATTCTTTGTTGTAGATTGATAATTCTTTGTTGTAATTCTACAATAGAAATCATACTACAAATATCATAAAAATCGATACTAGAAAATACATAATATCTTACAAATCGATATACAATAATTGAATATAATATATTATAAATCGGTACGACAATTCAATAATAGCTTACAAATTGATATACAACAATTGAGCATAATATATTATAAATCGGTACGACAATTCAATATAATAGCTTACAAATCGATATTAACAAACAAAACCATATCTCACAAATCGACACTAGAAAACACATAATATCTTATAAATTGATATACGATAATTCAGCATAATATATTATAAATCGGTATATGAAAATTCAACATAATATCTTACAAATCGATATACGACAATTCAACATAATATATTATAAATTGATATTAACAAACAAAATAATATCTTACAAATCGACACTAGAAAACACATAATATCTTACAAATCGATATACGACAATTCAACATAATATATTACAAATCAATATTAACAAACAAAACAATATCTCACAAATCGACATTAGAAAATATATAATATCTTACAAATCGATATACGACAATTCAACATAATATATTACAAATCGGTATACGTCAATTCAACATAATATCCTATAAATCGATATACGACAATTCAGCATAATATATTACAAATCAATGTTAACAACCAAAATAATATCTCACAAATCGATTCTAGAAAACACATAATATCTTACAAATTGATATACGACAATTCAGCATAATATTTTATAAATCGATATTAACAAACAAAATAATATCTCACAAATTGTAACTAGAAAACACATAATATCTTACAAATTGATATACGATAATTCAACATAATATATTACAAATCGATATTAACAAACAAAACAATATCCCATAAATCGACACTAAAAAATATATAATATCTTACAAAACGATATACGATAATTCAACATAGTATATTACAAATCAATATTAACAACCAAAAAAATATCTGAAAATCGATGATAAAATATCATAAAAATTGGGTGGAAAATTCCAATCAATTGCTTAGAAATAGATATTATGAATAAGCATACAAATCGATATTAAAAATCAATTTGTAATATATTATGCAATATTATATTGATTTATAAGATGTGTCGATTTGCAAGGTATTTGTATTATGATTTTGAAACATGTGCCTGCAAAATTTACATTGTTGCGATTTGAGAGCTTGAAGTGGCGATTTGCGTATTCAACACACGTGTACCAGGTTTGTAATTTTGGTTTATGAATCAATGTGAATTTTGTACACAGTCTTACAAAATTCGTATATACACTCTACAAAATCTGTTACAAATATTTGTACATAAAAAATTTAGAAATTGAAAGTTGAACAAAAAATTGCTATCTTTCTCTCAGCAGTAGAATGTAACCCTCTTCACATTATCCTTGAGAACAAGTAGATGTTTAGAAGGACTTCCTCTTACTCCTGGGGGCCTCACGTCCTTCGTAGCATTCTAAGTAATCTTGTAGTCTTGGTTTTTATATCTTTCGTAACTAGAAAATCCATTAATTTTTTGTATAGTTGTATGTGGAATCCAGGTATATCATCCTGAAAAAAAACCAAAAGTTAGACCAATATAGAAATGTAGTCACCAATAATATAGGATAATAAAATATATTTAAGTGTACAACATATAGCGGTGAATTCTGGTGCTCGTCCATAGTATATTGTTTTAATATACTTCATTACAAAGACGCCACAATCGACGCCATTATTTTGTAAAGGAGCATCCTCTGCGATGTGAGGCCTCCACAGACCAATGTCGACACCCAACATGTCTCTGAAAAATCCAACATGTGGTTTATGCAAAAGCAAGTAAATTCTGGGATACAGTACAAGATACAATAATCTTATAGATAGAAACTTACCAAATGCACAATGTCACAGTCTACACCAATGTTATAGTTCAAGGAGTTGTATAACCATATTTTTTGTTCTCATACATCCAATACGTATAAGACCCAATGCTTTTTCGATTGTCACAATGTAGGAATCAATATCTGCAAATCGATTATAAAATATCTTTAAAAAATAATATAAAAATGCATATTGATAACATAAAAATTGATGTTAAGAATCATCATATAAATCAATATTAAGAATCAAAACAATATCTTAAATCGATATTAGGAATCAGCATAGAAATCGATATCAACATCTTAAATTGATATAAAAATTCTTATTAATAGCTTAAAAATTGATATTAAGAATCAACATAAAAATCGATATTAAGAAACAAAATAATATTTTAATCAATATTAAGAACCAAAACAATATCTTAAAAATTGATATTTAGAATCAACATAGAAATCAATATTTAGAATCAAAACAATATCTTAAATGATATTAAGAATCAAAACAATATATTAAAAATCGATATTTAGAATCAGCATAGAAATCAATATTAAGAATCAAAACAATATCTTAAATCGATGTACAAATTCCTATTGATAGCTTAAAAATTGATATTAAGAATCATCATAGAAATCGATATTAAGAATCAAAACAATATCTTAAATAGATTTAACATCTTACAAATCGATATGGTCACAAACCTTTTCACTTGAACAAAAGTCTGCCATTTGGTCATCGTTACCCCAATATTGTAGTCCGTTTAGAAATTCAGCCGCGTATGACATTCGACGGACAATACTCTATTGAACGGAACAATAATAATAGTAAGTTTAAAACATGAAGGTACATTAGTAAATCAAAAAAGAAAATAAACATATAAGATAACCGATATACCATTAAATAAAGGGTGATGACGCAGACCGACATGGTTGTTTCCTTGCTTTGAATATACATGACAAAATCGTGTATAGTCTGTTTACAACAAATATGCACTTGTTAATATACATACCTATGACATACGTAAATGTATAACTGATAGTGGTTTTATACATACAAAATTACTGATAGTGTGTTCTTTAGCAAATTCATCTCGCATCCGATTGATGTTCTCTTCGAGCACTTTGTTGAGTTTTCTGGCACCTTATTTTGTCGATGTTACACTGAAATTAGCTGAATATTCAGTAAACAAACTGTCGCATTATATTCAGTAAACGAACTATAAATGACATAAAAAAGACTAAGCATGTTAAAGGAATTGAAGACACCCTTTTTTGCGGATGTTTGACTGAATCACAACGTCCTTCTTTGACATCGATATAGCTTTTGCGATGAAGAAGGTTAAAGGAAATGTCAGTTTTTCTTCTTTAAATGAAATGTTGCATGTTCCATGCTCTTAAAGGAAACGTCTTGTGTTCCTTGCAGAACACACTACTGAAGTTATGCGATGCTTCATTCATTTCTCTCTTCACATCGTTTCACATCCCACCAGTTTTCAAAAATCATGCCTAAAGAATATTAACAAATAAATTACGATGCGCAAAGAATTATTAAGGAAATAATTTTATAATTATAACAAAGAATGATAGAATTACAACATAGAATTATATGTTTATTCACTGGCACTTGACGACTCAAATGGACATAGTAATCATCTTTTTCTTTGCCTTGGTAGAGTCTCTTTATTCGGTGGCCTCTTCGTTCCCTTGATCTTATTAAACTCACTGATAATGATCTCAACCAGTGACTCAATTTGTCTTCCCAAATTCTGTACGTTCTTCTATAACTCCTTATTCTCACTCTCCAGCATCGCTAACCTTTGATCGAACAATACCTTCTCCTTTGGAAGTTGCGTTTGCTCCTTATCGTATACTGCAACAGAGGGAATTGTAGTATCCGCAGAAGGGACACGATGGACGTTACGTCTATACTAGAAGACGACATGCTCGGAGACACGATGAACGTATACGACAAGCTGCGTTTGCTCCTCAATCTGTCGGTTTTGGCGCATGGGTTACCAATATTGTTTGAAATAGTTGGGGTTATATTGTCGTTCTTTATAATCGTATGGTATGGCACAAACACCTCCTTTGTTCTAGCTATCCAATTGTTTCCTAAAGCGTTCATGCCAATTCACGTTCCTGGCCCCACCACTATTCATATTCTTTTTCAATACCACAGGCAATTTTGGTATCGACTGTCCCAAGCCAGCTTGTAGGAGTACTCGACTACCATGCTGCAACTCAGCTTCACATTTGCTAAAGAGCCAAATATCGCAGATAGACCATCTCGCAGCCTCGACAATAACCTTGTCGTCCTTGTCCTCCCCATCCCCATACAGTCTCTACACAATATATACAATCAAGATTATGGTTTAGATATAGACATAATTATTCATGCAAAAGGCTGAATGCGATAACGATTTATACTAAGGAAGACAAAATACTGAATGCGATGATTACTTAATAATGCTAAACATTACAACGATTTATGCTAATGAAAATTAGATGCAAATGCGATAACGATTTGTACTAAGGAAGACAAAATTCTAAAGTGATGATTACTCAAGAATGCTAAACATTACAATGATTTATGCTAATGAAAGTTAGATTCTAAGGAGATAACGATTTGTACTAAGGAAGACAAAATCGTAAAGCGATGATTACTTAAGAATGCTAAATATTACAACAATTTTAAACCATTTACCTCATTTAATTATAACCCATCTAAAATGAACTGAGCATTTTCCTCGACATTTATTGAAGCCCATTGGACGATCTTGGGAAAACCATAAACCGCAAGGCCACACTGAGGATGTAAGGCGACAATATGCTCCCATGTCTAGGCCAACAAAAATAATATATTAGTAAGACTACAACCTTCAACGAGCTTAGTCCACAAGCACTAAATATGTAATAAACAAATAACTGAACAAATGGCCAAAACACACCGACGGTTTTTGTACCCTTACTTGCACGGTAAAGTTGATTGTACAAGTGTGCGAGCATAGCAGCACCCCATGCCCAGTTGTCAACTTCATCTAAGTCTTCCAGAAAATGCAACCATAAGTAACTTATTCTCGAATCAGAACAATCGAAAAATAAAGTAAGTCCAAAAAAATAAAGAAGAAAGTTGCGCAACTCTTGGTCAGCTGCTTCAGATGCACATGCAGCAGAATGACCTTCCCATTTATTAAAAAAAAAATGAACTTTCATCGATGAAGAATTACTTTCACCAGAAAGACACTCACGCCATTCCTCCATCAACATTCCTAGAAGGGCCGCGCAATTATCCCTTGGGTTATAGTTTGAATCTCGTGTTAGGACAACACTTTTATTACACTTAAGACCCGTAATCCGTGCCACATTTTCTAGGGTTATGGTGATCTCAAAACCCCCAAACTAGAACGTGTTCATCTTATGGTTCCACTTATTGACCAGGTGGGTCATAGTGTTCCAACAATTTTCAAAATAATGTTGGTTTAGAAGGCCACCGAAGTGCATCTTTTGTAATTGGTCCTTCTGATATTCACTCAGCTTTCTAAACCACGACAGAACTACAGGCCACTGACACCGCCCTTTCAGTTTTTCACCTGCTGCTCTGCTTTTCTTTTGACCTGCTTGTAACACAAAATATCAAATCACAATTAATCGCTATACATAGTAATCGCTATCATAGTAATCACTATACATAGTAATCGCTATCGCAATAATCGCTATACATAGTAATTGATATACATTGTAATCGCTATATAGAGTAATCACTATTCATAGTAATCGCTATACATAGTAATCACTATACATAATAATACCTACAACAGTACATCACGACATACAATAGTGATTAACATACCTTGGTCTTCTCTTCATCCCCTTTTCTCTGCTTTTGTACTTCTTCCTTCCTTCCATCCTTTGCGTCCATCGTTTGTTTTTTCCTTTCTCTTTTCTTCTCTTTCTTGTCCTGCTTCTTTCTTTCTTTTTCCTTCTCTTCCTCGTCTTGCTTCTTCCTTTCTCTTTCCTTCTCTTCCTTGTCCTCTTTCTCCTTCATTTTCCTTTCCTTCTCTTCCTCATCCGCCTTCTCCTTCCTTTGTCTCTCATTCTCTTCCTTGTCTGCCTTTTCCTTGTCCTTCTCATTCCTTTGCCTTTCCTTCTCTTCCTCATTCTGATGCTTCTTTCTTTGCTTTTCCTCTTTCATCTCCATCATTTGGCTTTCCTTCTCTTCCTTCTCCTTCTTCTTTAATTGCCTTTTCCTCTCCTCCTTATTCTTTTTTTTGCCTTTCCCTCTCCTCTGCCTCCTTCTTTATTTGTCGTATCTTCCTTTGCTTTTCAAAATATTTCTGCTTCACCATTTGTCTTTCCTTCTCTTCCTCCTCCTTCTTCTTCAATTACCTTTCCCTCTCCTCCTCCTCCTGCTTCTTCCTTTCTCTTTCCTTCTCTTCCTCGTCCTCCTTCGCTTTCCTTTGCTTTTCCCTCTCCCCCTCATTCTCCTTTTTTTGCCTACGCTTTGTTTCCTCCTTATTCTTCCTTTGCTTTTCCCTCTCCTCCTCTTCCTCCTTTTGTCTTCTCTTCCCCTATCATCCACCTCCTCCTTCCTTTGCTTTCCCCTATCCTCCACCTCCTCCTTCCTTTGCCTTGATTTCTTTTATTTTTTTTTGTTATCCTCCTCCTTTCTTTCATTTTGCTTCTCTTCGTCATCCTTCTTCTTCTTTTTTATCTGTATTTCTTCCTCATCATTCTTCATTATATTATCATCTTCAATATCTGACGGATTAGGCTTCACTCTATACTTTACCAGCAATTGCTCCCTTTCTTTATCATTCTAAATCTTTATTATTCTGTAGTATGCTTCTAATTGCTCATACAAAGCATATTGTTGGACGATTTTGTCAAGAGATTTCCCCGCTGACAACGAAGCATTTCTTCTTTTAGGAATATAAGCCATTGGTAACCTGCACGACACAAAAACTCACCGAGATGGCAAAGGTTGCTCCGATGAAAGAAGATGAAGCGTTAGATTTTGTGTGGAACCTTTAGGAGGAAATATTATGAAGAAGTCCTTTTATAGTTGAAGAGTTTAGTGCTTATGGGACCCGCCAAAGATTTTTTATCGGTTCACATTTTTGGCGGTTCACGTTTTATAATAAAAGATTTTATAATGACATCTTTGTCGGCCACAAAGATTTGCCTTTGTTACGAAAATATTGTCATAGTATAACGCAATTCGATGATCAAATATCATACAAATTGATATGGAAATTACTGTAGATAGCTTATAAATTGATATACAAAATCAGGATAGAAATCGATATTTAGAATCAAAACAATATCTTAAATCGATATTAAGAATAAACAAATATCTTAAATCGATATGGAAGTCCTATTGATATCTTAAAAATCGATATTTAGAATCAAAACAATACCTTAAATTGATATTAAGAATCAAAACAATATCTTAAATCGATATTAAGAACAAGTATAGAAATCAATATTAAGATTAAGAATAATATCTTAAGTCATTTGGAAATTCGTATTGATATCTTTAAAATCAATATTTAGAATCAGAACAATATCTTAAATCGATATTAAGAATCAAAACAACATCATACATTGATATAAAAATTCCTATTGATATCTTAAAAATCGATATTTAGAATCAAAACAATATCTTAAATTGATATTAAGAATCAAAACAATATCTTAAATCAATATTAATAATAAGCATAGAAATTGATATTAAGATTCAGAACAATATCTTAAATTGATTTGAAAATTCGTATTGATATCTTTAAAATCGATATTTAGAATCAGAACAATATCTTAAATCGATATTAAGAATCAAAATAACATCTTAAATCGATATAAAAATTCCTATTGATATCTTAAAAATCGATATTTAGAATCAAAACAATATCTTAAATCGATATTAAGAATCAAAACAATATCTTAAATCGATATTAAGAATCAACATAGAAATCGATATTAAGATTCAGAATAATATCTTAAATCAATTTGAAAATTCGTATTGATATCTTAAAAATCCATATTTAGAATCAAAACAATATCTTAAATCGATATTAAGAATCAAAACAACATCTTAAATTGATATGAAAATTCCTATTGATATCTTAAAAATCGATATTTAGAATCAAAACAATATCTTAAATCAATATTATGAATCAAAACAATATCTTAAATCGATATTAAGAATCAGCATATAAATCAATATTAAGATTCAAAAGAATATCTTAAATCGATTTAGAAATTTGTATTGATATCTTAAAAATTGATATTTAGAATTAAAACAATATCTTAAATCAATATTAAGAATCAAAACAACATCTTAAATCGATATGAAAATTCATATTGTTATCTTAAAAATCAATATTTAGAATCAAAACAATATCTTAAATCGATATTAAGAATCAAAACAATATCTTAAATCGATATTAAGAATCAGCATAAAAATCAATATTAAGATTCAGAACAATATCTTAAATCGATTTGAAAATTCGTATTGATATCTTAAAAATCGATATTTAGAATCAAAACAATATCTTAAATCAATATTAAGAATCAAAACAAAGGGTTTAGGGTTAGGGTTTAGGTTTAGGGTTTAGGGTTGTTAGGGTTTAGGGTTTAGGGTTTTAGGGTTTTAGGGTTTAGGGTTTAGGGTTGTTAGGGTTTAAGGTTTTTAGGGTTCAGGATTTAGGGTTTAGGGTTTAGGGTTTAGGGTTTAGGCATTAGGGTTTACGGTTTAGGGTTTAGTTTAGGTTAGGGTTTAGGTTTATGGTTTAGGATTTAGGTTTATGGTTTATGGTTTAGGGTTTAGGGTTGTTAGGGTTTAGGGTTTTTAGGGTTAGGTTTCAGGTTTTAGGGTTTAGGGTTTAGGGTTTAGGGTTAGGGTTTAGGCGTTAGGGTTTACAGTGTAGGGTTTAGGTTTATGGTTTAGGGTTTAGGGTTTAGAGTTTAGGGTTTACGGTTAAAGTGTTTAGGGTTTAGGTTTAGGGTTCAGGGTTAGGGTTTAGGCATTAGGGTATACGGTTTAGTGTTTAGTAATATATTATGGGTTTAGGGTTAGGGTTTAGTAAGATATTATGGGTTTAGGTTTTGGGGTATATGGTTAGGTATAGTAATATATTATGGGATATATGTACCGATTTGTAAAATATTAAGTGCTTTCTAGTGTCGATTTGTTAGATATTATAGTATGTAATTAAAAACTGTGTGTGAGAAATTTACATTGTAGCGACATAAGCTGTCCATTTGCATGTTCAAATCGTTGCTCATTTAGCAATTTTTATGAAAATCGCTTCAAAGCTTCGTACCTATAATTAATTAATTGTCATGTGAATCGCTATCGTCAACAAGTATACATCGCTATTTCATCAAACATATAAATCATTCCTGCTTTTAACGTATAAATCATTGCTTTAAACGTACAGATCGATGCAAAAATCACACCCTTCATAAGTACATATCATTGTAACGTTCGAGATTCAACAATAAACGTCGTTCCACATCCTGCTCGATGTCAAAAATCGATATGCCTTGTGAGACCTGGATTCCGGTTGACGATTTATGCAATTTATGCAATGACGTATATGTCGGCCACAATGATTTGCCTTTGTATAGAAAATATTGGAATAATATAACGCAAATCGCGATTTGAAAGCTATTATGCTAAATTTTCATATCAATTTGTGATATATTATGCGATATGTATATCGCTTTGTAACATATTACGTGTTTGCTAGTGTCAATTTGTATGATATTGGTATTATGATATTGAAACGTGTCCATGCAGCATTTATATTGTTGTGCGATTGCGGTGGCGATTTGCGTATTCAAATCGCTGTTCATTTAGCAATTAAGATTGAAATTGCTTCACAACGTTATAGTTGTCATTAAATCGCTGTCACGTGAATCACTATCATCAACACACATATACGATAAGTCGTTTCTTTAATTGAGATGGTAAATAACAACTCGATGCATAGTATAGTGCAATGCAACTGCAGATCATGACAGATAACATGAAGAATGATGTGCATGTAGATTTAATTTTGCATGGTCGGCAAGAAGAAATCCTTTTGCCTCATAAGTGCGCGTAGTTTTCATTCTCCTCCTCCTTCTTCCTTTGCTTTTCCTTCTCTTCATTCTTCTTCTTCTTCTTCATTCTTAGTTCTTCCTCATCTTTCTTCGTTTGCTTTTCATCTTCAATATCTGATGGATTAGGTTCCGCATAATAAATATCAAACAATTTGTTCATGTCTTTTTCATGGTCAATGTTCATTATATTTTGGTACTTTACATAACCCTCATATATATCGGATTGGCAAATGATTTCTCCAAGAGTCATCCCCTTCAACGACGAAGGCTTTCTTGTCTTACGAATTTTAGTCATTGCTAACCTGCACAACACATAAATTTAATCACAAATCGTTATAAAAATCGAATCCTTCATAAGTATATATCGTTGTAAATCATAAATCGCTACTGCATTAAATGTATAAATCATGAATCATAAATAGGCTAAATCACTACTTCTTGAAACGTATAAATCGTTGCTGCATCAAACAAATCACTACTGCATTAAATGTATAAATCATTGTTAAATTCAAACTTACAAATCGTGGTGGAAATTTAGCGCTCATACTTACATATCGTTGTAATGTTTGGCCTTCATAAGAACAAATCGTGCTAAATGTTTTTCGACGCCCAGAAGGTGGATAAGCACAAATTGATTTGTTTCAGTATGAAAATAGGTGTTATTTAGCATGAATAGTATAACCACTTGTAAGATTTAGCATTTACATTTATAAATCGATTTATTTACATAACAAAACCTTACACAAAACTCATCGAAAGGACACAAGTTTTGCTAATCCGATAGTGGAGGAGAAACACCTAGAAGGTAGTGCTCCGACGACAGTAGATGACAAAAAGGGGTGCTCCGACGGCAACAGATGATGGCAAAGGGTGATCCCGCAGTAGCAGACGACGTCAAAGTCTGCATCATCAAAGGGAGCTCTTGTTACAACAGATGGTGCATCGTCAAAGGGTGAGCCAGAATGTTTAGGGTGACATATTGCGAGGACCTCCTATTAAAGCAGAGGAGTTTACTCCTTAAGGCAAGAATAATGATGAGATTAACCCTTTCTGGCGGGAGAACATTTTTGTCCTTTACTCGAAATGTCATTTCATGGCGCTAATGGCGGGAAAGGGTACTTAAGTCTTTTCAAACAAACCAGACTCCGATGCTCAGTGATGCTGACACACACGAGGAAACAAGCCCCACGTGCTTACATACGTGGCACTCATTCAAATCTTGAAACATGCACCTGCATGTTCTGGGAGGGAACATATGATTCGCGTTGCCCCTTCAATGTCCACCCCATTTCTGACATCTTCCCTCAGATTCCCCTTCCCCTCCGCCTCTAGTAAGGTGTACACAACGTTGATTTTCGTGAACGTGTTATCGTAGTGGAGCCCGATGTCAGAGTCCAAGATTCTGACATTCGGTCGGAAAATGACGTAATTGAGGAAGATGTGCTTCGAGTCTGACATATAGGCGAAGAGTAGGCAGGCATTGATCAAGAACAATGATATGGTCCACACGTGGAACCTTAACAAATACAGAACCCATCCAACAAGATCTCCCCAAAATCAACAATGTTGTCATAGGGGGATCTCTTCCACCCCTGTCTCCGGTTGCATCTACCCGACGTAGACAATGATGCCAACACTGACCATGATAGAGAGGGGGTTATGCTCTGCCCCTCTTTATTTTGATTTTTTTTTCTTTTCCGCTGGTGGTGGTCGAACCCCTGTATTGTCGTCACATAATGCATGACCCTACCTTGGCTCAATCGAGTCCATGCCCTGGCGCACCGCTGACTGCTTCTATTGTGCACACTAGTACTTCTCTATGATACCAATGATGGATTTTGGATAGGGTTGTGCATGGTGAGGGCGAGCTGACTGCTTCTATTGTGCACACTATTACCTCTCTCTCTCTCTCTATCTGTATTTTATATCTATTTTTGGCTTATGTGTTCTTTGTCTTGTTTGTCGGTTTCAACGGCTGTTGAACCGGTCGTAATGTTGATATCTTTGATTCGTCTCTCTCTCTCTCTCTGATACCAATGATGGATTTTGGATAGGGTTGTGCATGGTGAGGGCGAGCATCAGTTTGACAAAGGAAAAAAGAATTGGGGTTTTGATTAACAGCATACTTTAAGGGAGATTTTCTCGATGCTTGGATCAAAAATGCTATCCTGCATAGGCATGGGCTGGGTCTACTTATCCTTCCCAGCCATGAATCGGGTTTATAATCCCATTAAATATGGTATTCAATATGTTATTTAACTCACACTTTACGTGAGTTACGAATCCACTATGATGTGGCTCTTCAGATTTTCACGTGAGACCTTATGGCCACACTGAATCCATTATTTGGATCCAACACCAAGCGGCATGGAAGTCACTAACTTTGGTCAATTGCTAGAGGTGGTCTTGGCATTCGTAAGCTTGGGCTCATGAACAAAGCTTTACTTTGCAAGTGGTGATGGCGTCTTGTAACATAAGAATCGCCTTCGATGGCAATAATTAAGCACAAATATGATTTGACTCTCAAGATCTTGGAAAAAGCGTTTAGCTATATGAAAAAGAATTGCTAAGATTCTTGAATTTTTCTTGCAAAATATCAGCATCATGGAAAACAATTTTGACACCTCAGGGAATCTCTTCGCAGGGCAAGCTCTCTGCCTCATGCTATTCAGTACTATTGGATCTTGGTACAAAGGTGGTTTTTTTTTTTATCTGAATAAACAGGTAGGGGTCTGCTTAACCCCAGCTTTCTTCTTGGAAAACAAAAGCTGAAGTGTAACCAATCTAATAGCTAACATAGAAAACATTAATATAAATATCACATGAAATATGTTACTCAAAAAACTATCATAGAAAATATTACAAGTATTTTTTTTATATTCTTATCCCTTTTGTTTAATATTCAACATTACAGGTATTTTACTTCACTCATCCTGTGCCTCTAAGTTTGGTTCCATTTGCACAACACTCCAAAAGCAACCAAAGGCAAAATGTGAGTTATGCACAAAACCCCAAAACCAAGCGTTTCCAAATGAGACTTCATGAGATTCGAAGTTCTCATGAGATTTAGAAAGTGAATCTCATTTGCACATCACTCTCACAAGCAACCAAACGTACCCTAAATGCCTTAAAAGAGTTCATTGAAAGAGTCTTTCCAATACTTTGATTTTGTCTTCAATCATTCAGTCAAGTTTTTTTTTTTTTTGGTAATTTTCAAATTATTTAACTTTTGTGTCTTACATTGTATATGTTCAATTTTTATTCTTTTCCGCAATATTTTTCTAATAAAACACAATAAAATAAAAAGATTCAATATCTGACAATAAAATTCGAAACCGGTAAATTCGCCATTTTTATCATTGGTTCGTCGTTCCCTGCGGGCCCCACTCAATACATCCCAATTTCCTTCCATCACTCCCCGCGGGGCGTTTGGATTCCGGGAGAATTCCCGAGCGATCGAATTCCTCCCGCCATGAGCGCGACGGAGAGAGGGCGTCCGCCTCGTCTGGAGCCCCTCCGCGTCCCTCGCCACAAGATCCACCAAGTCTCCGGCGTCGATTCCAGCGAGTTCCGCTGCCTCCTCTGGGCCCTCCGCCACTCCTGCGTCGTCGGCCTGGACGCCGAGTGGAAGCCCGTCACTTCCCGCAACTCCTTCCCTTCCGTCTCCCTCCTCCAGATCGCCTGCTTGCTGGTTCGGAGCCCCTCCGGCGATGAAGACGAAGACGGCCCCGTCGAGAACGGGACCGTCTTCCTGGTCGACCTCCTTGCCCTGCCCCACCCCTCCATCGTCGGGCCTCTGAGCGAATTGTTCTGCTCGCCAGATACCCTGAAGCTAGGGTTCAAGTTCAAGCAGGATCTCACTTACCTGTCTTCTACCTTCTCCTCCCATGGATGCGATTCCGCTTTGGAGAAGGTGATCGCGAGCTTTTCTTCTTCATTTCCCCCTACTTTTTCTTTTTTGGGGTATTTGGGGATTTGGGGTATGTGAATTATGGACGGAAACCCTAGTTTTTGTAGTTGATTTTCCTTTTTTGGGATTTATATATGAATGTGGTGCATGAGTAGACTTGATCGTTTTAGATGATTTATGTTGAATTTAGAATTGTTTTTTATTTTTTATTTTTTATTTTTAAAAAGACGGCACGTTTTATCTCATTTGTTTCATTTAGTTTATATAAGTGGAGACGATAGACTGTGTTGAGTATTAGCCGAT
Source organism: Nuphar pumila (assembly GCF_984573655.1). Taxonomy (NCBI): domain Eukaryota; kingdom Viridiplantae; phylum Streptophyta; class Magnoliopsida; order Nymphaeales; family Nymphaeaceae; genus Nuphar; species Nuphar pumila. Next base: position 86,297,760 of record NC_143250.1, read on the forward strand.
AGACAGACTGCTTATGTAGAATTGCAGAATGCAAGAAAGTAGAAATTGTTTGAATGGAAGGATAATTGACCATTTAGATTAAAATGTAAAAGAAATCCGAAGTGGGGCTTGGATGGTCTTCTATCGATTATGTAATAACGCAATAAACAGGAAGTTGAAGTATAAGAAGCATCGATGATTTAGTTTAGAATGCAATGTTGTCTGAGCTAGGTCTTGGCCAATCATCTGAGTATTTGTTTGGAGAAGAATTCCTTAATTTAATGTGAATGCAGATGTGATCACAATTGTTTCTTGGTCAGTTGTTTGACCCTTCTTGTAGAATGCAAGAAAATATAAGAAGTTGAAGAAGAAGAAGGCTAGATCGTTTAGATTAGATACAAAAATTGTATGAGTCAGGGATCAATCACTTTTCAACTCTTCATGTAGGTCTTAAGAGATTCGTAGTTGTTGAAGTAGAAGAAGAATTGGTTAGTTAGAATATAATGCTTGCATTCTCCAAAATTATGTCTGGCCAATCTTCAACTCTTTGTTTGGAGTGTAATGTTGAAGATAAATTAGAGTTGATCCTTTGAGTGGATCATCCTTCATGACCACTTTCAAGATTCCACTCAAGGAAATCAAGTAAAAGAAATCATTTATATGTGTTAAAATCCTAAACCTAGAATTTAGAGTAACTCCAATCGATATATTGATCTATGAGTATGGACTCTCTTACTTGAGCACTCCCACCAGATTTGAACAGATGTAACATGACCCACCCTCTTCTCAGTGCTTGTCTCTCAGTAAAAAATTCTGGGAAGCTTTCCTTCCTTGAATGGAACCATGAAAGTCTACCTGATAGCTTCGACATTCTTCTTTAGGAGTCACCTTCAATTCTTCATTCACCTCTGGCTTTAGGATTGCCAACTGAGTATTGCATTTGTGCTTTCTTGGCATGATTAGCATATAAGTTAATTCATTAGCCTTCAACTCATCCAACTTTGTGTCTTGATTCCAGAGCTTAGTTGCAGATTCCATGGGAAAAGTGATCCCTTAGGTTAGATTTCTGTGTCACAGTTGAAGCCTTTGCTGCAACACATGATGTGGAGCCTTCGTTCACGGACAAACGATTGGAAACCTCCCTACCCCATGAGAAACATTACCACAGAAGGTGGGTTTCCTCAAACGTGGGCATCTTTCCTTACGAAAAGAGGCTCTGCTGTTTGTGTTGCCACAGTGGGGGCTGCAGAAACACATGGGCTCCATGCATTTCCGTAGAAACCTTCCAGTTTCTGTGGCACACACATGATGTGGAGCCTTCGTTCACGGACAAACGATTGGAAACCTCCCTACCCCATGAGAAACATTACCACAGAAGGTGGGTTTCCTCAAACGTGGGCATCTTTCCTTACGAAAAGAGGCTCTGCTGTTTGTGTTGCCACAGTGGGGGCTGCAGAAACACATGGGCTCCATGCATTTCCGTAGAAACCTTCCAGTTTCTGTGGCACACACATGTGCCTTTAGGGTGTGTTTGAAATTCATGTCATACTTACATAGATCAAGTTGTTGCATTTCCGTAGAAAACTTTGAATGCCTCGGATCTCAGCTCCGAGGTGATATAAGATCCTAGGATCTCAGATCCTATTGTTCAGCAAGGATTTGATTTTGTGTTTATTTTCAAAATAGATTATAAGTTTAGATTTCAAGTACAACAGCAAATGTCAACAAGATGATAGATACATCCCATAGAATAAAAGGATGATATACTGAGAAGGATGGTACACATTTGATATATGTAACTCTTTCTGCTGTAAAGATTGTCCATAGGATCTTCCACGGCAGCCATAATAGCTTCGACTTTTCACGCCAAAGGAAGAACTACTCTTATTCCACAGTTTCCCTGCTATAGTTTACAATTTAGCAACAGTCTTAATTCCAACTAATCTAGAATCATTAATCAGAGAATCCAACAAAAAAGAAAAAAAACAACTCATCATCACAATCTAAATAAAAAAGATTTGGTACTCTGATAGAGCACACCCAGTGTTGTGAAAAGCGTTGAGGCGTAGCGAGGCGCTCCACCAAAATCTAAGGCGAGGCGTAAGTCTCGAGGCATAAAGCGTAAGCCTCAAAGTTTTTTTTTAAAGCTATAAAAAACATCTAAAATTATAAATAAATAAAAAATTCTTTATTGATGAAGCAACAACCAACAAGAAATAAAAAATCTCAAATAAACACTAAAAAAATATGAGATTAACATGTAAAAATAACATTAATGCAACAACTTGATCTATGTAAGTATCTAAGAAATAAAACATGAGCATTAATTAAATAAAAAATTAACATTAACAACGAAATGCATATTAGCATTAACAATATCATGTCATAATTAGAAAATGCTTTTTAGCATTAACAACCAAATGTTAATATATATTAGAAAATGCATGTTTTCATTTCCATATATATATATATATATATATATATAGGGTTGTGACTGCATGTAATTGCATGACTTAATTTTGCCACTAAAAGGGTTTAACGTCACATTCTAGAAGAGATTATTACTCCTACGAAATTGAATACATTGAACAAGTTGACACGGTGATATTAATTTTCTGTGAAACGAAACAACTAATCTCAATGACTTCATTAACGTGGTTGCTTTGAGTGTCTATTAGACTGTAAATTGGTGAACCTGCTACTAACGGTGTCAATGGATTGGGTATGACCCGATCCTAACCCATATTGGATCTTATAGGGCTAGGGTTTGGTTGCAAAGAAGGGATTCTGATTAATTATTCAGGTTGGACCCATGAGGTCCGATTATTATATGGGTTGTGTATGGTTTATAAAATTTTATACCAAACCAGGTATGACCGGAGTTTCGATTAAGATTCTCAAATTTTTAATATAAAATAATTAAAAATATTATTTTGCCAGGTATGGATTGGGCCTAGTTTATGTAATTTTTATCGGATCTGGGTATAGTTTTTCTTATAAAAATTCGGTTAAACCCGAATCTTGATCCGATACCTACATTACTTAGTCGGATTCAGGTTTGGACCCACTCATTTTAACATAGGTCCAACCCATTGACACCCCTACCCTGTGCATTTATCATGCCCTTTTTTTTATATTTACACATAGAAACCACTGTTAGAAAGTATGCAGAAATGAATTACAAGAATGCATAATGCATTCATAAGGTCCAACATTGGACAAACACAACCCCATAATGGGGAATAACAAAATGGTCCACTAAGGGACACCACAATAAGCCTACAAAGAGGCATAAGTTGCATATGCTTTATTGAATGAGGGCCTAAAAGGCCATATCTTACATTGGGGAATACCCCTCTATTTATACACAAAGGAGTGAGAGAAAGAGTGAGAGAGAGAGAGAGAACATTGGGAGGCCCAAAAGGGGACTCGTTGGGCCCCCAACAGTCACATTTGTGACCGTTGGAGGTCCAATGACTCCTTTTGTTGGGACCCTCAATGCAATGCATTAAATGCATTTTACAATAAATAAAAAAGAAAAAGAAAAAAGAAAATGTAAAATAAAATACATGTAAAAAGATGTAAAAAGACTAAAATGCCCCTAATGGGTAGAATTACAAAAATACCCTTTATAGGGTATGATGAGATAAATACATATATATGTATATATGATTACATATATTTTAACACCCCCCATCAAACTTTGCGTGGGGATAACGAGAAGTTTGAAGATACAAAAAGAGGGTTTTAGTCTTCAAAAAAAAATTTCAATGAAAGTCACCAACATTATAGCACATGAAAGAACATCCCCAAGCTCTTTTCACGATGTATCATAGATGCTTCATTCATCCCATTTTGAAGATCCTGTGGAACAAGCCAAAAGAACTCCAAGTAAAAAGTACTTTTGTATCTTAATCAAATAAGAGATATCAAAAAATGGATAATAGACCATAACATTGATTAAGAAGGACAATGATTCAAAAGATAATTTATGCATTTTGATTGAGTATTTATGCAAAACACGAATTAACCTTAAACATTGATAAAACACACTAAGTTCTTGAAGAAAGATAAGTGCACAAAGGCCACACTAAGAACATTTGACCAAAAATATCTCCAAGAACCATGTAAAAATGCCTTCAAAGATATGCACTTCAAGCACCAACACCACAAAGGAATATGTGTGCAAAGACACACCAAGAACACTTGAATAAAAGTACCCAAAGGTACAAAGGGGACACTCACAAATGCAAAAGATTGAATTTCTTAGAATAGGTGAGCACTAAGGCTCCCAGAATCATTCTTACAAAGGGTTTTATCAATATTTGGAAGTAAGGAGTGTGTGCACGAAGAACACTCACAAGTGCACAAAGACACACAAAATATGAGATTTGTATTAAGATAAAGTACAAAATTTCATGTATTAGAAATATATCTAAAAAGACTGTTCACATAAGAACAAATTGCTCCCAAGGGAAGTGTACAAGAGCATACGAAAGAAAGCATGTTTTACACACATAGATCACCAATAAGGAGACATTTTATCAACAAAAGATGAGTTAATGATTTCTCTCACATCTTAGAGAGAAGAAATTCTATGCCAAACAAATGCCATATGTGAACTTGCAAGGACATGATCTAAAAAACATCCACCCAAGAGTCAAGATAATGAGTGTTATTTTAGTAGAGAACCTTACACATTTAGAAACATCTCACTCAAATGATTGCAATTATAAAAACTCATTTTGCATATCAAATACAAAGGTGGCCAAAACCATAAGCACTTAATATGTAGATTAAATGCCAAAAAATCAATTTGATTTTGAAATATGTATATTAATGATACGATTCACTTGTATCTTTAAAAGACAAAATATGAATGAAATTTCACAAATTTCAACAATAGTTCATCCACTACAAGCAACTACCTCATTAGTCCTCAAAAACCCACAAATCAAGTGTATAAGCTATTAGAACAAGAACATAATCATAATGCCATTAAAGGCCAAAAGACACACACAAAAGTGTATATAAACACATCTTGTCTACATGTAATAATACTTGAAATGAGTGTATCAACGATAAGAACAAGAGAATACACGCCAATATGGACCAAAAACATCTCTTGTCTTCGTAAAAAGACACTCAAAATCAAGTATGTCCAGCTACTAGAACAAGAGTATCAAGCCAACCATGGGCTAAAACAAATACATCTCTTGTCTACATAAAATGACACTTGAAATGAGTGAAAGAAGCCAACCATGGGCATACATCTCAGCGACTAGAACAAGGACACAAATGTCAATATGGACTAAAATCACACACCATGGTGTGAATCAACGTGCCTTGTCTACATATAATAACACTCAAGACAAGTGTGTTCAGCTACTAGACCAAGAGAACGAGGCCAACAAAGGGCTACCAACACACAAAGGTGTAATAAAAATCTTGTCTACATATGATGACACTTAGATAAGAGTTATAAAAAGAGAAGACTTTTGAGGCAATAAGACTTGTAATGACAAACATTTAACAAATTATCAATTTCAATATATCTTAAAACACTTATGGTTTCAAACTTTAGACATCCATCACATGTATACATAATTAAGAGCATCCATAATAAAATCAATGGCCAAAATAAATGAGTGACACACATAATTAGAGATCACATAACAAGTCATTTTAGAGTCAAACTACAAGTTGACAATCTAAAATGACATAACACGAGGTGCACATAACTCACCTCAACAAACATCTCTAATATAACAATAATAAGGTCAAACAAATGATGCATTAAATAACAACATGTGATGAACAAATATAAATGCCATAAAAAGACAATAAACACTTAAGAAAATCATTTTCCAAATAGAAGTTTTTACAAAGAGGACCGATTAAAAATCGAATCAAAGGTCCAATATAATCAATCACAATAATATGCCTCATAACAACAATTTTGCATAAACACGAATTATGCTTAATCATGATCAATTCTTTAATTTATACAAAAAAAAAACTATCATGAAACATTAAGCAAATAATGCATATGAAATTTCTATATCATGTAAGAAGAGGAAGCTCACGAAAGCTCTCATAATACAACATGCTAAAAAAGGCATACATAAAATAGAGAAAATATCTCATTAAAGTGGGATAGAGCCCACACAAGAAGATGGTTTTGAATGCAATAGGTTCAATAATGAACCAATAAACATGCACATAAAGTGCGAGTACACCCACCCACTAAGGGATGAAGCCAAAAGAAGGTTATGAAATCATTTATCATAATGCAATCATATTTTAGAAAACATTGAGTTATCATGTAATGAAGCAAGGTGGTCTTCCACAAATGTTCTTCGAACACTCAAAAGGAGGTGTCTAAAAGACACTTTAAGCAAAACCCATAAAAAGGGTAAAAGAGGAACAACACACATGAATAAACAATTTTATTTATGTAAAAGAATGCTTAAAAAACATTACAAAACAATTATCAAAATGTATTCACGACAATCTAGAGATGAAAAATCTAGAACCATTCTCAAACATTGAGAACATCTTAATGCTATCAATTGTAATACAAAAATACATATTTTCAAAAGATGACACAAGAGAGTTTTAACAAGGAACCAAGGCATATCCATAGATAAAAGAAACAATATGAGAGACTAAGTGCATACATTCTCATAGAAAAAGCACTCATGCAATAATTAAAGCCATATGTCTCATAAAATAAACATGCTTTCAATCAAGTTTAAGCATATATGCAAATGATTATATAAAATTTTACATTTTTAAGCATGTAACGAATCGAGAATTTCAAACATGAATATGCATGTCTATCAAGGATGAAATACAAATTGTATTTTGACGATTATCATATATATATATATATGTGTGTGTGTGTGTGTGTGTGTGTGTGTGTGAAAAACAAGTTTATATTTTATAAAATAAGACATCATTATCAAATCATTAAGATAAGACAATGATTGACGAAACATCTAGAATAAATAATTCATGGTTTTATATATATATATATATTAGAGTTATTTTCAAAAAAAGGCTTCAAGATTCAAAACATACTACATATATCTAGTTTCCTTAAATAAGTTCAATGATGGTTAAAATGCTATTTTAGAAAAAACCATACATTTCCTTTCAAAACATACTATATATAGATATATATGTATATATGTTTACATATATATCAATATATATATATATATATATTCAATGGTAGAAAAAAAAACAAGTGTTTTTCTCATGTGTAATGCATGGGCTAAATACTTGAAAAGTGTAAGAATACATGCCAAGTAATCCCAAGTAGAAGGAAGAGAGATAAGAGATAACAAACGCTTCATCAAAACGTAAAGAAAGAAAAGAGGTAACAAAAACTTCACCACTTTTTCGATTTTTTGAACATCACGCTTTCTGATGCACCGAAGGACTAGCTTGATTATAACTGTGCTCTGATACCATGTTAGAAAGTATGCGGAAATGAATTACAAGAATGCATAATGCATTCATAAGGTCCAACATTGGACAAACACAACCCCACAATAGGGAATAACAAAATGGTCCACTAAAGGACACCACAATAAGCCTACGAAGAGGCATAAGTTGCATATGCTTTATTGAATGAGGGCCTAAAAGGTCATATCTTACATGGGGGAATACCCCTCTATTTATACACAAAGGAGTGAGAGAAAGAGTGAGAGAGAGAGAGAGAGAACATTGGGAGGCCCAAAAGGGGACTCGTTGGGCCCCCAAGAGTCACATTTGTGACCGTTGGAGGTCCAATGACTCCTTTTGTTGGGACCCCCAATGCAATGCATTAAATGCATTTTACAATAAATAAAAAATAAAAAGAAAAAAGAAAATGTAAAATAAAATACATGTAAAAAGATGTAAAAAAGACTAAAATGCCCCTAATGAGCAGAATTACAAAAATACCCTTTATCGGGTATGATGAGATAAATACATGTATATGTATATATATACATATATATGTATATATGATTACATATATTTTAACAACCACCCCTAGGATCAGAGACCTAGCCGGTGTTGGCTTTGCCGGACGTACTTACGGTCAGCGGGCTTGAACAGGGTAGTAAATGCCCTTTTTACTAGCAGCTTAGTTAAAACTGCGTAAAAAAACCCTAATTTTTGGTCAAATGAGGGCTTTGACCCTCATTTGACTAAAAAATTCGAGGCGTGTACGCCTCGGCTTGAGGCGCGCCTCACCTCGAGGCATGCGCCTCAAGGCGTATGGGGCACACACATTGGGGCTTTTGCGCTTTGTACATGCGCCTCAAAGCATAAAGCCCCTCGCCTTGAGGCGAGATGCGCTTTTTGTGCTTTGAGGCGTGTTTTTAATAACACTGAGCACACCTTTCTTAGCCATCCAACGTGACCCAGTGATTTCTTTTGTGAAAATCATATTGACTGCACTTTGCAATTCAAAATGAAGATACCCATGGGTTTCTACTCTAATTATACAACAGCACTTCCACCAACATATCCACATATCCTGTATAGCCACATGAAAAGGCAAGACTGTTTCCATTAGTATGTTTTTTTGATAATTCCAAAGATAGAATGGGGAGTTTCATTTACAGGAGTTTTTTGAAAAACCCCAACCTCCGTGCTTTTTGGTGGAAGACAAAAAGGAGAAAGAGGGGCCACATAGAAAGATGTTAAGGTTGTATGTGTGTGTGTGTGGTGGGGGTGGGGGGTAAGAGCTCGTCAAGAGATTTTGTCGATTCAGGGATGAGAGGCAGTAATAGCATGCACTTCTGAGGGTAGCCATCCATTGCTGACAGGTAAATATTTGTTGTTTGAAGGTGTGAAACAAGAGAGGTTAAAGGCTGGATAGGACATTGCCTTTGAGTGACAGGAACAAGACACTCACACAGAGATTCACAGATTTGAGGCGTAATCAATTTTCAAAAGATGAATCTCAAACCCCTTGTTTGCCAAAAAACCAGGGATTTTGGATGGTGCCCATAACAAAAGCAATACATTGTCAAACAGACCCTTACAGAATTTTGCTTGGATATCCATCCAACTAAGCCTAATGTTCCTGCAACTGTGTAATGCCAAAGGATTGGATTAGTATTTTCAGTTTCATTATCTGTGTCCATACCCAAGTGTCTTTGTTTGGATTGAATGAATCAAAAAATGGCTATTGATACATTCTTTTGGGTTTTTTCCACTCACACCTGCTTGACATTAGTGAAAAAGGGGATTCCTTTTCAAAAGTAAGGGATTTCTCATTCTTTTCATTGTAAAATGTAAAATTTGAAGAAACCCAAAGATTTTGAGGAATTCCAAATGTAGGAAATTCTAAAGCCCATCAAACATGGATTCTTCCTAATCCCAGGTCCTCATAATCTCTGGTTTAGAATCTTCAAACCAAATGTGCCCTTAGTAAATTTTCTTCATGGACCTTTCTGGGTAACAGGTGACCAGTCTCCAAAAGTTCCATCTGTTGTGGAAATTAATTTATGTTACAAATCATATGGCCCACTGTGCTTTTCTCATGGCACCCCCTTTAGCATTTTCGGATGTTTCATTTTTAGAGCTATTTTCTTGTACAGGTTGTGCCTTGATAATACTTAACCTGAGATGTTTTTTTTTTGTGCTACAGGTTGAGCCTTATTTAGATATTGCAAATATTTATCATCTTCTGCATAGTAAACATCATGGAAAAAAGATGCCAAAGCAAAGCAAAAGCTTGGCAAAAATTTCTGAAGAGGTGCTTGGAGTTTGCCTTTCAAAGGTTTGGTCTCACAAGTCATTTATCTGTATGTCCTAAATCTCCTCATCTTTTTGCTTGTGATTCTGCTATCAACTTATACTTGTTCTTGTAATTTTTCATGGTCTTGAATGGAGTGCATGAACTTTATTATGTATGGAGAATGTGGTGTATGTTAAACTTAGTTGCTATTTCTGAACCCCTGCTTGCTTAGCATCTGTTTGCCAGGAAGCTAGAAAATTGTAATGGTTCTATTTCCTATGTTTGCTCTTCCTCTTCTCATATGGAATGGCTAGAGTTTGGAACCTTGTAATGCGTACATATTCATATATGTGTTTTTAACATTTGTACTTAGAATTTGATCTTCTACATTAACTAATATATCATTAATCTTCTGTTTGTGTAGACCCTTTTTTTTTTCTTTCTGACCACGGGATTTCAAATTTTGTTAGCAGTAGAAACGTTTGATGAAATTGTTAGTGAAAGGATGTGGACATTAACAATGCCCTTTGTGTATGTGTGTGTGTGTGTGTGTGTGTGTGTGTGTGTGTGTGTGTGTGCACATCAGCGAATGTTCATGACGTATTAGGTTTGCAATGTGATTTATTTTTTGTTTGAGTTGGATGTTCTTGATGCAGTGCTTAACACATTTGATATATTTTCAGGAGTTCCAATGCAGTGATTGGTCTCGTCGCCCTCTCTCTGAAGAGCAAATTCTGTATGCTGCAGCAGATGTGCACTGCTTGCTTGAAATATTTATCGTCTTCCACTGCAGGTTTCTTAGAGAAGGTTTGATCTGCATCTATCTGTCCCGTGTCCACACTATCTTTCTATTCCTTTGGGAGGATGTATCCTGATTGCAACATGCATTTTCTTCATATCTTTTAATGTGGAATTTCTTCTAGCTTCTAACTGCAGGCAGGAGAATCTAAACAGCTTAAGAAAATATATCATTGATTATTTTATAGAAATTTAAAAGAAAAAGGAGTGCTGTATTTGCTGACCTGTCAGGGTACTGGTTTCTGGAAGTTAACATTGATTTCTACTGGCACTTGCCTTCTATCATCTTATTGCATTGTTCCAGGGGCTTTATGCTTTATGATGCATAAGTCATTGTAACATATTCTTGTAGGCAACCAAATCTAAATGTATAAGAGAGTGTGTTTGATTATTTGGAACGACATTAACAGAAACAAAACCATATTTCATGACATGAAAGTCTGCTGATTTTAAAGTCCTACCTAGAATTTTAGGAATAACTCCAATTAACAAATCTAGTCCAAGATTTTTTCTGAAGAGAGAAAAAATATTCATTAAAATGAAGGACAGTGGTGATAAGTCACCAAAAGTACATAATTAGAAGGTAATAGCAGAAGCCATATAAGTAGGCTCCATCCACAATGTTCGAATTATCCAAACAACTTTATCAGAAAAATAAGTCAACCATACAGATTTTATAGAGAAAAATATTCAAAGTAGATGATGAGTTCTGAGCAGTGTGTCCATTCCTTTCCAGCCATAGAGTCCACCAGGCTGAAAATAACTAGCATTTCCAAACCTTCTTTCATTGCAAGAATGTACTAAGCCTAGAAGGCCCCATAACCAGGTCCCTAAAGCTGGATTCAAGGCGGACCTTCAAAACAGTACCCGGCCATGTTAGATGAAATATGTTTCGAACAAAGATTGCCAGACTAAGAAGTGCAAAAGAAAAACAATACGGGAAGCGGAAGCGAGAAGCGATGCATTTTAAAATGTATAGGAAGCATGAAGCGAGGAATAAAAAAAACGATATAAGAATTGAATGAAAATCGAAATGGAATGCAAATAAAAACTAAAATAAAAGTGACTATTCTTAAATTTCATGAATTTTTAGTGGTAGCATTAAATTTTTAACAAAATCTAAAAATGATGACTGCCAATTTGGAGAAACATCATGGAAGTAAGTGAGAAACGTAAGAGGAAACACATAAAAACATGAAAAGTAGAGTGAGATAACATATAAAAAGAATAGATGAACTACATGGAGGTATAGGAGAAGCGTGGGAGAATCTAGATTCTCATCAAGTTTTGGAAGCGAGGAGTATCGTGCTTCCGAAGTGAGTTTCTGGGAAGCGGGCTTCCCTCCTATCTAAGAAGCTTCCGGTAACTTTGTTTTGGACAAAGTCACAATACCAACTTGGATTCTTCCTTTCTGCAACACATAGGACAATGGTTTGCTAGTTGGAACCCAAATCTTTAAGCACGACCCATGAAAATCTCGCCTAGGGAGAAGGGTCCCAGATCCACAGCATGTTATGCCAATACAATGACAAAATGGTGAAGGATCCATCCTGGTTGAGTCTCCACCTGACGTCATCTTGATTATTGGGGAGAGAGCTCAGGCATGTAGGGATGTCAATGAATCAGATTTTATCGGATATTCGACCCAATCTGACCTTGTTTAGTCAGATTTAGTAAGCCTAAACCATATCTGACTTATCATTCCTTTTCATATCCTGGATGCAACATCTCAGATTTCATCTTCTTGTTATGTAGATTGATGCTTTGTGATTTTATTTCTTTTCTGTTAGTTTTTTTCCTTAGATAACAGCCAAGGGGTGGTTATTGGAAACATCTTGCCTGGGGTGCTCGGTGATCCATCTTTGTAGTGACAGGAATATCAAAATGGGAGGTTGTCCTAAAAATTAGAAAAGGCTACCAATAGGTTTCTTATATTGCACTTCAATTTATAAAAGACAGTTTTTCCTTTTTTCTTTTTCTTAAACATTTCTTTTGTTCCTTATTAGCCGTGATTTCTGAAATCTTCTAGATTTTTTCTTGTTCTTTATCTTTATGTTGAAATTCATTAACTGCATCCAAGGAATAAAAGTTTTCTTTTCATTTAACTGTCCTGTTTTTTGTTTTATCCAATTGCATCTTGTCTTCTTTTGGATGGTTGAGTTCATTTTTGAATTTTTTGTTTATTATCTTTCCATGCATCATGGTTGTCTCTGAGAAATTTAATTATCAACATGTGCAATGTTAATTTTTGTTACCTTCTCATGCTTTGACTTGTGGCATGTTTGTGCATTTCAGGAACTTCATGGCTCGACTTCACCAACCTGCATTCAACAATTGCTGTTGGATTGAATGTTATCCTTATAAAAGAAGATTGTAACCAAAATGTTCTTAGACATAAGCTTTTACCAGCAGCAGATATTGTGAAATCAACAATTTCCAGATTTTTTCCAAGAATTCATGATGCACATAAACTAATCATTCTCTCTGTGGATGAAAAAAGCTGTACTTTTGAAGGTTCTGTCTTCAAAGTTTCAAATATGTATGGGGAGAAAATCCTTTTGAGAGAATCTGACAGACAACCTAAGACTACAAGGCAAAGATGCAGGAGGAGACAAACATTAGTATCCCCAAAGTTCAAAGATGAATGGTTAGAGAAGAACCGTGATTGGGAAGGCCCTGCTCCATTGGATTTGTGGAGTGATGGGTGTCCTAAATTTCTTTGTGATGCAATGGTAAGGAGTTTGATTATTTGCAGCTAGGCTGCACATGAGCCAAGTTCGAGAAGAGCTTGGGCTGGCTTGGCTCGGCTCTTGAAACAAATGGCCCTTCAAGCTTGCTCGAGCTCGAGCCGAGCTTGAACAGCCCTTTGTTCAGGAGTTAAACTCGAGCTCGGCCTGAGCTGAGTACCGTTACTTAAAAAGACTTCAAAACTAAATAGAGGGAGGGTGGGATTTGAACACACCAACTCACTCGTAGAAGTCTAACGTCTTATCCATCAGGGAAAGGCCTATTTTTTGTTAACTTAGTCTGCAAAAAGAATTCATATCCTAAAACTAGATGCATTATAAAACCATGTGAACCGATCTTAATCAGGCTAATCGGGCTTAACCAATCTCGACAGCCTGATCAAGCTTGGCCAGTTTATCTGTACTGAGTCTGAGCCCATGCTCAAGCTTGGCTTGTTTATTTATTCAGATGAATTCGAGCCAAGCTTAAATAGGTCGAACCCGAGGCTCATTGTGCAGCCCTATTTACAGCTACCCTCTTTAAAAGAAGCAGAACATATATTAATGTAAAATCAACTGTTCGTTGATCTCTGGTTGCACTTCTATGTTTAAGATCAGTACTCTCTTGTTTTTCAATCTTAGTTTCTTGATTGATGCCATGGTTTGAAATCCCCATACTTGTGAATCAGTCATGCTTGACTTGTGACTCGGCTGGTTCATGTTAACTTTTATCTTATAGAAGCAGACACACATACACACACACACATGTATGTAGAGTGTGTCCATTGTGGTACTGAACCACAATACGTTATTTTGGTAAACTCTTGATTGGCATATAATTTTTCCAAAAGCAAAACTAGCCTTTGTATCATGTTTTACTGTTTTATTTACTATATTCATGTGTTGCATTTGGCTCTAACTTGATCTTTTAGGATATTTCTAAACCATGCTTATCTTGGTAAATTATAAGCTATTGATTTTGTTGCCATCCTGAAAATTAACCTTTCATGCCATATTGGTAACTATTAAATGTTACTAGCATAGAAAAATAAACTATGCCAAACATGCATGTAAAGCTAAATCTAATGTTTGATTGTTAGATTCAAGCAAAGAGAGAATACCACTCCAAGGTATAATGGTTCAGAACAGTAATCGTTATAAGCAAAAAATGTTATATATATATATATATATATATATATATATATATATATATATATATATATATATTGGGAAGGGGGACCGTGCAACCAAAGCAAGGTGCAATATCTATAACCAGTGATGATTGGATGGCTTTTTTTCTCCAATTATCAAGTTTTTTATCGATCGGGCTCTACATATCGCCTTTTTATCATTTATTTAGTTAGCAACATATTTTAAATTATGAATTTTTGATATTTAGATGTATTTTTTAAATCACTAAAAATCAATGACTGACAATATTTTGTATGTAAACATGTCTAGATGTTGTAAAATCTTCATGTAAAGAATATTTCTTATTAAATACATTATAAAGAACATATATATAAGGTCCGGTCGATGAAATGCTTAAACACCAGAGAAGGAGAGCCATCCGATCATCATTGGTTATAGATGTTGCACCTTCCTTAGGTTGCATGGTCCCCTTTATATATATATATATATATAGATAGATAGATAGATAGATAGATAGATAGATAGATAGATAGATAGATAGAGAGAGAGAGAGAGAGAGAGAGAGAGAGAGAGAGAGAGAGAGAGAGAGAGAGAGAGTTTTGGACGGGTCATACTGATCTGGGTTGAGTCTTGACTGGGCAAGTTACTTAGTCGACCTGCCAGTAGGGATGCACAACGAGCCGAGCTAGCTCAGGCTCGACTCGTTTAAGCTCAGCTCAAACTCGTTTAAGCTCAGCTCAAACTCGTTCGGGTAGATAAATGAGCCAAGCTTGATCAGGCAACCAATCTTGGTTGAGCTCGATTAGCCCAATTAAGCTTGGTTTGCGTAGTTATATAATGCACAGAGTATAGTATATGTACAATTTATGTTTTCAAATTTAACACATTAAATGGCCTTGCTTAGATGGGTAAGGTGTTAGTCTTTTGCAGAGGAGGTGGGTAATTAGAAACCCATTGTTTTCTGCGCAGTTCAATTTTTTTAAATAAAGACAAAAGTTATTCAAGCTCGAGCCGAGATGAGCCAGCCTAAGCTCGGCTCATGTGCATCCCTACCTGCCAGGTTTTGTATGATTATGCCAACATCTGCTGTATTTCTGAAAATGATGTTGAACCACTGAGCTCTGGACCTCTGGCTAGGTATCCAGCCACTAAATCTTTAAATTTTATCACATTCTCTTATAATTTGGTCTGTCTTTCCATTTCCTTGAATTGCATTTCATATTTTTCCCATTATTTTATGAACATTGACTTTGTTTTACATTCTTCTCATACTAGCCTTCTTTGATGTGCTACATAACCTAAAAATTCTATATATTTGCTTAATCTCCAACCCAATAGTCTTCACCCTGTAAAGTAACTGCAAACAATAATAGCAAGCCAATCAGAAATTACTGTTGAAGTCTAATCCTGAAAAGGTTGTGCTTCCCACATCTGCTGCCTGAACTGCAATTTTAGAAATTTGTTTGGCTCTTCCAGATTCCATGAGATACTTGAATTGTTGCAATTGTTTGTCCACATTCTTGTAGATAGAAGGCTTAGCGAGACAGCTTCGTTGTGTGGGAATAGATGCTGCAACTCCACGGTCAAAGAAACCTGAAGCCAGGTGTGAACATTATGATTTTTTTGGATTATGTTTTTTGTACATAGGATTGCAAATGGTCAAAATATGTAATAAGTTTGTTATCATTATAACCTTTCTTTTTCCTCTTTTTAGGCAGTTAATAGAACAGGCAGTGAAGGAAAACAGAGTGCTATTGACCCGAGACAGAAAGTTGTTGATGCACCAGTATTTGTCCAGAAATCTAATATACAGAGTGAAAAATCTTGTTAAGGAGGATCAATTAATTGAGGTATACTATTTCACTTTCTACACACGGTTATCATGCTCTTGTTTCCTAAGAGAAAGCCATTAGAAAACTGTGTAGGCATCATCCCACGATTTTCTGATGCTATAATCAACCAAATTCGTTATAAGTATCTGGTGATATGAGAGCTATAGGTTCTCCAGCATCCCCTCTGACGGTAGATAACCTTAGTGATGCTCCTGGAGATGACATCATAGAAGCATACATAAAGATGCACATATCCTTTCTGTCTTCCCTTAGAGATTAACTTGGAAATACATATTTCTTCATTTTATTTTAAGATTTTATTAAATTGACAATCGTGGGGGAAGATCAACCATGACAGTGAGTAATAAAACCATTCAAACATGATTTTCATATCAAACATTGTATCATTTGCTACATGTTAATAGAGCATGATAAAGTTAATGCTCAGAAAGACAACCCATCATGCACCTTTACATTTATGTGATATTTTCAGCTCCTTTATATTCCAGAATACCTCATGCTGTTTGGGTTAAAGCTTTAAACTTTAGATCCTTAGCTAGGACTTGAAGTTCATATCAGGTTGTTACTTGATTCAGTGGGTTGGGGGAGGTTTGGTTCACACAACTGAAGGCTCTTTTGTCTTGCAGAGTTATGCTTGAACTTGTTGTATAGGAAAAATGCTCACGTTTCATTATTGTTTCCATACTAGGTTATTGAGGCATTTCAGTTGAAAATTTGTGAGGAACAGTTAATGTCAAGATGTATCAAATGTAATGGAAGGTTTATTCAGAAGCCTCTAACAACTGATGAAGCTATTGCAGCTGCAAGGGGCATGCAAGTGATTCCTCAGTGTCTGTATAACAGAAATTTTGAGTTTTGGCAGTGTGAAAGTTGTGGTCAACTTTACTGGGAGGTGAGACCTTTGTCTGTTGGACTACTCTTTATTCTTGAGCATTAGGTGGATATGGAAAATGAAAAGTGCATATATATATATATCCAACATTGATGGTGCTCAACATGGGGAATGGTTATGCTGACTGGTTGGTGGAAAAAATGCACAATAACCAACCTTATGTTCAGCATCATCCATCCATTGGATTGTTCTATAGCCTTTTTCCCTTTTATGACAATCAAATGAAATGGTTTTTTTTTCTGGTGTTCTGTGATTTTATTGGCATGTATCCAAAGACGACAAATTCCTTTTTTATTTTGTTTTCCTTGCTGACTTTATCTAAAATAATGATTTACAGGGGACCCAGTATCACAATGCAGTACAGAAGTTTATGAATGTTTGCAAACTAAATGAATGATGTGATTTTGGATTCCGTTGCATCTTTCTCTTCAAGCAGAAGCTCCCTTGCTCTAACTTTTGTTGGAGTGTTGTGTGTACAGCACAAATGGTGATGACTTTGCATGCTTATTGTGTTTGTTGCACATTTTTGCTTGATCAACATCATATGCTCATGACATCCAGCCATGCTGATGAATGTTGAATTGCGACTAGTAGTGCATGCTTCGGTTGTATATAAATAATGATATCGTGAATTCAATTCACTGAACAAAAGATCTGGCATATGATATTTTACTTGGAGAAACCGCCCCAGGTGCAGAGACCTAGTAGCAGCTGGCTCAGCCTGCCATACTTACTGTCGCTGTCCTGTCAGAGTAAAACTTCGAGGGCTTACGAGTCAAGAGCAGGCATTTTTGGTAGATTTAACCCAGCTTCATCTGGTGATATAAAGTAATTTTCAGCAGCATTACAAGCTACACATTTGGAGGATGGACATAGTGGTGCACTTTTTCCAATATGCTGCCGTGTACGCTTATCTGAGTTAGGCCAAGAACTAGTGTAAACAATGAAGCAATCAGAGAATCTCCATTCAAGGATAACCGCTAGAGTCTAATTCCCTGCCAAAGGTAAAAATGCCCCACTTTGTTTTCATGGTGTGCTTGGAATCTAGTGATTTGATAAGAGTTGATAGCCTGGATGATGATAATAATAGCAGCAGTACAAGGACAACAATGGTATAATACTGTTAACAAAATGGCAGTAGTGGTAGGTCAAGCATAGGAGACAACATTTGAAATTTCTTTCAAACTCTTAAGTTTTTGCTTCATGGTGAATCTGGCTCTGCCTAGCTCCATGTGAGTCCATCTTGGTCCACCCATCTTTCAACACTGGGTTCCACGCTCTGGCCTATTAATCGTCGGTAAAAATCATCCACCAGAATTTATGCGATCCATGAAGATAAGAAGCCTGAGAAAATGAAAAGTTGGTTTAGGTATATAGATTTTCCAGAAGCAATTTTCTTGACAATGAAGAAGATTCAGATACGAAATATGGAGTTAATTTGGTGGGATAAGTGGCTTGTTCTAGGTCCAAATCAGTTTGAAGCCAATGTGGTCTTGAATTGAAAACCTGTCCTAAGTGAGTCCCCATTCAAGTTTTTTTTTTTTTCTTTCTACAAGGAAAACTGGGGTTAGGTGGACCCCTACCTGTTTATTAGAAACTGAATATAAACAAATTTACAGTTGGGGAACCCAATCAGGACTCATATTACACCAGTGCCTGTCTTCATCTGTAGTTGCCAAAGTTGCAAGAGACCTCGCGACGGTATTGAACTCCTTCGGTATAAATCACACAGTGCTTCTTGCAAACGACCATAGTCTTTGGGTCAGTTGTTGCATAGGACCACTTGGAGTATTTACTCCCTCGAAACATCCATTGATTCTACTTGGTCCTTCCTTGAACCCTCTATCACAATAGACGATGAATCAGAAATATTCGATAAAATTTTCACCCAGCTTTGATAGTCTTTCTCCCAGAGGTGGGATCTGTCCATCCACCTTGCTGATATGTATAGTCCATGGGAGTCATGGATCACATCCAGAACTGGCCTCAAAATCCAAAATAATAGTCAAGAAATAATGAACTGACTTCCTTTTATCTCAGTTGTAAAGTAGTGCATCATCAGCGAAAAGGGAGTGACTCCAACTGAAATCTTTGGCAGAGATCGGGGAGATGAAACAATCCCTTTCTGCTTGGTGAAGTCGCCAACTCAATCTCTCCATCACTAGAAAGAAAAAAAAATGGGAAGAGAGGGCCCCCCTTACTAACACCCAGAGTGAATTCAGGTTCTGGTTCCCCATTCATCACCACGGTGAACTTAGGGGTGGATACACATTGCATGATATGATACGATGTGCCCACTTCACAGCAAACCCAAAATGACAGAGTTTCCTCCAAAAAGGTCTAATCAACCCGGTCATAGGCTTTAGCAAGGTTCATTTTAAACATGAACCTTGCTAAAGTCATAAAATCAACTTACTCATGGGCCAGAATAACACTTTCTCGGATATTGCTTCCCTTCAAAAAAAAAATCCTCTGATTCTAAAAAATAATACGCTGCCAAATGGGATCATGATCTTATAAATAACATTACAAAAGCTAATGAGTCTGAATTTTGAAAGAGAGTGGGTGCCCAATTGTTTGGGGACAAGGATAATGTATGTGTTGTTTATACTAGTAAGGATTTTACTCTTTAGCAAAAAAGCCTTTAACAACCGCACAAACAGCTTTGGGACAAAAAAGAAGTGTAGAAGCTACCTGAGAATTCGTCGGCACCAGAAACGCTATTTCCATCAAGATCAAAGGTGGCCTTTGTAATTTCCTCATATGTGATAGAGCATGGAAGACTCATTTTTCCTCTGTGCTAACACAAGGCTCCACGGATCCTCCAAAGCAACTGGTGCTCACATTGGTTCTGGTAAAAAGCCATGTGAAAAAATTTGTGGCTTCTTTGAACATGGACTCCCCCTATCAGTCACACAAGATCCATCCTCGCATTGAAGCCAATAAATCTGTTTTCTCTTTTGCGTGTTTTTGTTAGTCAGAAGATGGAAAAACGAGAATTGAGATCTCCCTTTTTGAACCATTTGCAATGGGATTTCTGACTCGAATTCGCCGCCTTTAATGGCAGGATTTCTAATAGTTCATCTTGTAAGGTGGATTCCTTTTCAATGGCTGCAAGATTACCTAAATCCACATGAGATTGCAAGTTAAAAATTTTCTGAGTTTATATCTTTTAGGGCTTGAAGACTCCCAATGAAATGTTTCCTCCATTCCTTAAGATGGCGAAGCATTGCAACCAATTTACATACTACACAATACATAGGGAAACCATGAATTCGTGTAGACCGTGTTTGTTTCACAACCTCACGACATTCATGAACGGAAACACACGATGAAAAATACTTAAAAAGGTCGTGGAACTGAGGTCTGGATACTAGCCCATCACCAGCAGAGCATTGTGATCTAAAATGGATTTGGGCAGAGCCTCAATGGTTGTAGCAGGGTACTTAAAGTCCCCATTCATGTTAATGATAACCAAACATCAAGCATAATTCAAGGTTCGTGTCAGAGCCTATTCATTAGATTATCCAAATTACAAACCCGAATTTACATTTATGGATTGCATTTGCACCCTAACTATTAGGGCTGGACAATGTGTGAGCCAAGCCAGCCCGGCCGGTTTTGTGGATGGGCTTGACCAGACCGGACCCTATGTGCTAACCAACTGGTTCTACCTCGGGTCTAATACAAAGCCCACAGCCCACTCGTTAGGACCATGGGAGGATAAATGAGATCCAAAATAGATTTATTTTTAAATCATTACAAAACTAATAAGCAGAAATCACTTTTTTCTTCAAAATTTTTTAATTTTTTGTAGATCAAATGTCACTTATGTGATCTACATGGTTTGTTTAGTAGAAAACTTGATTTGAATAATGTGATTATAACAAGTAATTAGGTTTTTGAAAGGGTCAAAAAATCAATGGCTCACAATGTGCCAAAATTTCATAACTCACAAAATCACATTTTTATATCAGAAAAGCATGATCTAAGGCTGGATCCTTAGCAAAGGAACCATGCTGAACACATCTATGTGGTTAGATTGAGTTGATGCCTATGATTTCTAGCTCATTAGTTATGTACCTTCATTAGTAGCATATATATATATATATATATATATATATATATATATATATATATATATATATATATATATATATATATATAATGCTCCCGGTGCACCTATTGCTTAATAACAGCCATTGGATCTTTTACAATCCAAAGGCTGTGATAAGCCATTTAGTATGATTGCTTAAAAATAAACAAGCTCAATATGCAATATTAAAGGCATTTAATATGACTTTTCTAACTTCTATAAAACATTTGTTTACGTCTCTCTCTCTCAAAAGGAATTTAAGTAAATTAATGAGCATTAATTGTATTTGATATCTCAATATAGCATTTAATATCTCTAAGTGGCTATGCTCTCTCTCTCTCTCTCTCTCTATCAACATGAGAAAAAGAGATTGTTGGGTTATAAAATGTGTGTGTTTTATTTTATGAATAATTATCATTTAAAAAGTTATGAAAAGATAAAATTTTGTAATAACAAAGAGAATGCTTCAGATAGTTTGTTGGTTCAACCCAAATTTGAAGCTTGTGAGTTCTGGTTGTATTTGTTTAGGATCCAACGCATAATGTTTTTTTCCCGTGAATATCAACAACCAAATTCCCATGATGACAGAATTTTTTTTATTTTTTATTTTAAAATAAAACAATTTTAATTATTATTCACAAAGAATTTTTTTTAAATAATTTCTGACAATTTTATCAGAAAATATCGACCAACCAAATTTCTCACGTAAATGTTTTTTTTTAATGGTGATATTGGTCACTAGGCCGGGAGAGAGCATATCCAAGTAGGAAAGTTATACTATAATAATTTCAAACACCACTGAATGCAATTAATGCACCCTGCTTATGTTTGTCACACAGAGAGAGAGAATATAGAAGTTTACAAACCCATGTTAAATGTAATAAATGTTTCTTATTTTACTTTGATTTTTTTTAGTATTATGTAATAAATGAATTATCACAACCATTGAATCATAATAGATCCTATGGCTGTGATTTGGGAGTAGGTACTCCGGGAGCACCCTATCCTTACTTTTATATATATATATATATATATCCCAAACTGACCCCAGATTTTGTCAGGTAAAGCCTTCTTCCAAAAAACTAAGCCCATGCCCGAACCCCATTGTACAGCCCTTACTAACTATCATTCTTGCCAACCCACAAGAAATCCCACCCGTGGTCCACATCATAAAGTTATCAATGAGTACCACACTTATGTGAAGATCAATGCCCCCTCCCTGCAAAACTTGAAATTTATGTGGTTGTTTTATTTTTTCAATAAAAAAATATTTTTAAATGAAAAATTTATGAGGTTTTGAAAGGCCTCTTTTCGTATTCAAATTTTGAGAAAAGGTTCTGTAGCAAGCGACGACTGCGATTCCTCGCCCGACGAAGGGATGATATCGATGGCAGTATTGTAAAATTTTCAATCGTCGATGATATTATGGTGATGACAGCGATGGCCATACCATTCATTCTAATCTCTACCATGATGATGATGATGGTGATGATGAGAAAGGACACCTTCCATACGTGCTGAACCCGCCAGAGCGGATAAAATGACAAAAGAGGGGTCTTTCCGCCGCTGACGTGGACTGCACCAAGCTGGTGCGCTGTCCACGTTGGAAAAGCGCCCACGATTCCAAGTGCGATCTCGCTGGAGCTGACGTCATCGTGTGGGGGGCCAGCTTGCGTGGCGGCGACAATCGCTTCGCCGCCCGGAGGCCGCGATTCTTTACTTTGGCTTCGAGGGAGTTGCGGGCCCCACAGTGCCCCCCATCGGCTGGGCCCACATGGTCCAACATTTCACGTCTTCTCCACGTGTTCGCAGATGGGACAGATTGTGCTGGGTGGATCCCACCCACCGACCGGCCACGCGCCACCTACTCCCTTGTCCAGTTGTCCTCTGTAGGTGGCTGGAGAAAAAGCCACGTTTTGACATCGTTTGTTAAAAGCAATGATAAAATCGTGTAATAGATTTTATCATAAAAATGTAGAGGAAGTGTTTGTTACTACCCGTTCTCATTTGTATTTTCAAAATTTATAGTTGCATGTATTTATATATATATATTGCTTAATTTGAATATGTAAATATATTTATTATGGTCTAATAAAGAGAAAACATGTATTAGAATAAGGAATTTCATACAAAACAAAGACAGGTAAAAAATCAACAGCTCATATCATACTAACACTTGATAAAAAGAGTCAAATTTTTTAATTCAATCCATTACGCTGCCGGTATAAACGGCATAACGACAGTAGGTATGGCAGGCTGAGCCAACAGAATCATGTTTTGGTGTCAGGTGTGGTTTCTTTGGGTTATAAATAAATAAATAAATAAATAAATGACAAACAATTTTAGGTTCAAATTAAGAGAAAAACTAAAACTTTGGCAATATGACTTCTTACAAGGTTCTAATGTGGGAAACAAAAATTAGTCCAAATGAATGCATTTCTTGAATGCTTAGTATATCACTTTTTCTAAAAAAATGAAAAAAATCTGATACTTTTAAAACATGAAAAATATATGGCCTTCTTATTTTCAACTTACTTGTACCTCTAGGTTTCTTATTAATTATTTTTTAATATTTTATTCATTAATTATTTTATGGAGACTTTCCTGATAAAGCCCTGACAAAATACATGAAAACATCTCAATAGAAATTCACATTTGGATAATCAGCGATTTAATATTTTTTTTTTACCATGCTTGTCTACTATTGGGATTCCTACCACATCTAAGGATCATGAACTCTTCACAGAGTTTTTGCCGATCAACAACTCTTGCTTTCTCCCCATTTAAAACCATGATCACCAAAAACTTCATTACATAATGTTTTTATTTTCCTATTTTGTCTTCTATCACTATTTTTTGAATTAGTATTTGATACTCTCGACTGTGCCATTATCTTTATTAAGAAGCAGATAAGAAAAAATGGTGTTTTGCAATGCCACTACAAGAAAAACGTTAATTAGGGACAAATACTATTCGTCGTTAATCCATTGCAAAATCCGTTGCTATAAATCTTAGCGACGGAATAGCGATGGCTAACTTCCATCGCAAAATTCTAGTCGCTAAAATGCGACAGAATTTATCTTTCGCTACTTCCGTCGCTAATATGCGATGGACATGATCTGTCACTAATCTGTCGCTAAATAAGCACGGATTTAGTTTGGCAGCATATTATATTCCATCGCTAATCCATCGCTAAATTATCGACGGAATATAATCCATCACAAAACATCAAAATTCATCATTGGATATTAGCGACGGATATTATCTGTCGCTAATCCGTCGCAAAATTTTAAAAAAAGAGCCCTGAGGCGTGCACCTCATACGAACTAAGAAAGTCAGCATGAAGTTTCATTAAAAAAATGGATCACGCACTTGTGATTGTTCCAATGGCAGTTGGAGAAATCTACAGAGATACATGGATCACCACCAAAGAGTGGGACTTGAAAATTGATTAAAAGAAAATAAAATAAATAAAGGGTTGCAGACATTAAGAACACCAACTTAAACAGTCAGACATAAAATTTGAACAGGAACGGTTTTTTCTCCTCAACTATCGTCCTCTTCTGAAACCTTGCCTGAACCAGAACTCCCAGTCTTCTTTGGGAGCAAGACATTGTGGATGCTGGGCATCACCCCGCCGTTGGCAATGGTCACAACATCGAGCAATTTTCTCAACTCCTCGTCGTTCCTCACAGCCAGTTGGATGTGGTGAGGCACAATCCTCAACTTCTTGTTGTCACGGGCAGCGTTCCCAGCGAGCTCCAGCACCTTCACAAGAATTTCAACGAAATGAATCAGAAACAGAACACCAACGAGGATATTAAAAGTGTGTAGTACAGCAAGAAAACCCAAAGAAGAAACCCAAACAACAACTAAAAACCAAGAAACCCTAAGAGGAAAGGAGGGGGATCTTACCTCAGTGGCCAGATACCCGAGGACGGCGGACAGGTAGACCGGAGCTCTTGCACCAACCCTCTTGGCGTACTTGTCGTCCTTCAGAAATCGGGCGATCCTGTCGACCAGAAATTGCAGGCCGACCTTGCTGCTTTGGGAAGTCGCCTTCTTCGATCCACTGGCTCCCGCAGACTTCCCTCTTTCAGCCATCAACTTCCATAAGTTTTTACTTGAGAGAGAAGGGGTGAGGGTAGAGATTTGGTCCTCCTATTTATAGTGCGATCTCTTCTTCGGAAGAGAACCCACCAATAAGGAGTGACCACATGGATTGCCATCTCGACCGTATATTTGCGGACAGATTTGGACGACTTCGATTCTTTCTAGATGGTTATTTTACGTAAATAGCCTTGTCATTTAACGAATTAACAAAACAACGCTGAGTTCGAAAAGCCATTTATAGCCATGAGGGAGAGATTAAATTAGCGACAAACAATTTTCGTCGCGAAATTCGACGCTAATTTGCGGCAGATTGGTGAAAAAAAATTCCCATCGTTAATCTGTGCCTATTCTGCTACAGATTTTGGGACGAAAATTTTCCGGCGCAAATCTGTCGCTAATTAGCAATGGATTTTGCAACAAAAAAATTTGGTCGCTAATTCCGTCATGAATTTCAATTTTGGCAACAATTAATTTTCTCTAGCTAATCCGTCGCTAATTTGCGATAGAAAAAATCCGTCATAATTTTTTGTCACTAATTAACATTTTTCTTGATGTGTGCTATTTTAAAAGAACAATATAAGGCATGACACCTTTCTCGTTTGGCATCCAAAGCATGTAGTGTTCCCACTACGCAAGACAAGAGTCCTATGTAACAAAGACACAAATATAGCCTGACACCGACACAAATGCAACATAACAATTTGATTTTTTTTTTCAGAAAAGGACATCAGAAAACATAATTTTTAAATTTTTAGGCTAGTATCCTCACAAGTATCGATGTAGGAATCTGAAACACCTACTAAGTTATTAGGTATTTGATACGTAAAATTGAAAATGCAATATTATTTATGGTAACTAACAAATTATTAATGCATATCTTTTCAATACAGTAGCTAGGAGGATAAGAAGGCATTCACGTGCTTTTAATACTGTAGGCATTTGCCCAAGATAAAAGCATAAGGTTATCATTAATAAGTATGCACAACCTATAGGGTAAGAGTCACAATACCTTAGTAGCTCTATAGGAATCATCACACGAGATTAATTCTTCACAGACACCTTTATTTTTTTTTACCTGGCGTGCATTACCACATTCTTGCAAGGAGGATGCTTGTGCTTCAGTTCTGGTATGTATATTTCTTATATATATATGTGTGTGTATGTGTGTGTAATTCTTTCATCTATGCTTATTCACATGCCTCGTATACAAGCGTAAGACTGTTTTCCCTTCATGTAATTCAAGAACTTTCAAACTATCTGTATATATTTGAAATAAAACTTATTTTTTTTATTATTTGACATTGTTTATATGTATAATTTTTTTTTATATTTGTTTGAATATATGTATGATCTTTTAAACTATCTCCTCTTTATGTATGATTTTTTCTATAATGAGTTGAATATGTGCATGATGAAGTTATGGAGGGTTGAAGTATGTACGCATATATGTAAATGTTGGAGTTATGAAAGGTTGAAGGAAGACATATATATAGTTATGCGTATGTATGCTTTAAATATTGTGTTTCTTGTAAAGCTTCAAATGTGAATATTGGAGTTACAGAGGGTTGAAAGAAGAAATATATATAGTTTTATGTATGTATACTTTAAATATTATATTTCTTACATGGCTTCATTTTTTAATGAATGTATGTATAAACTTGCTCATTTGGTAATCAATGAATGAATAAATGATTGTAAGAGTCAATTCATATTGATTGCAAAAAATGAATGTATATATGAGCAGATTCATTTTTTAATGAATGAGCATGTTCATTTTGAATGAATATATGAACTGGTTCATTTTTAAATGAATGAATGCATGAATGAATGTATGTATAAGCATGCTCATTTTAGAATATGTCTAAGCAGTTTTATTATTGAATGAATGTATGCGCAAGTTATACATGAGAAAAAATTAAATTAGCGAAAATAATATCATCATCACTAAAATAGCATTAAAAAATGCTTTTTCTGTCGCTATTTTAGTATCAGAAAAGGTATTTTTTTGACGCTATTTTAGTGCCAATAAATACCCATTCACTGTCGCTATGCATTAGCGTCAATAAATGTACTACTGATAGCACTTTTAGTGGTGAAACTACTGGTGATATGTTAGCATCAGTAAAGGTCTTCACTAGCACTAGGTAGACTTTTACTAGCACTAATTTATAGACATACAATAGTCACTTCTGTGTCAGACATTTGACATAAACTATTTTAGTTAACTACTCTATCTCTAGTAGAACCCTTCTTTGCCAATAACATTAATATAATGTACTTTTATATTTTTACTAATTTGTTATTTTTGATATTTTAATAAAGGGTCATGTTTAAAGTTGCCCTAGTGCTCTTTTTTTTAGAGAGCTTTGCCTTGATAGTGTAGTTGTTATCAGTCTTGTGTGAGTGATGTTAGTAAGAACCTTCTAATGTTGAGTGAGCTAACAAAAGATTTTACCTTGAATTAAAACCCCTTCATTGGTGTTCCTTCTTGTCATGATCTATCTTACTGTCATTGTAGTTGATTGATCATTGAATGACATGAGAGAGCTCCGAGGCCACCTTATCATCATTTGCATATCCAACTAAGCAATTGCACAAAAAGTGCATATTACGCAATTATCTCAAGTTAATCATTCATGAGTGCACCTTTAGTAACTTAATGGTTTTTTAATAACGAAGTTCTCTACCCAAGTCTAGTAACCTTCAAGTGGGTGTCAGCTGTTAGAGATAATGATCGAGATCAAGTTGAGCAAGATCCAGATCAAGATGGACATCTCCACATATCCCACATAGGAAAACTTCCAGATCAAGATGGGAACTTTCACACGTCCCACACATTTAGACCTCCTAATGGTGAGAGTTCTATAAGAATAATAAAGAAGGCTCAAGAAGACTCCAGAAAAAAATCCAAGACGACTATAATTAAGGCTAAAGAAGATTCAAGAAAGAACATCCAAGAAGAGTGTAACTAGTAAATAATCTTATGTAACTGTAAAAGGCTCTAATTGTATCCAACATGAAGTGGGACTTTGTATGAGATGTCTCCCTTGATTCTTCTTTATAAATAAAGCCTGGTCCTCTTTCCTGAAAGAATAAGAGAGAAAGGAGAGAGGAACCAATATCATGGATGCAAATCTCCTTGATCAAACCACATTAAAAATCATGTATTTTTTTCCTGTGCGTGTGTTAGTGATATACGTGTGGTTCAGTAAGTTTGCTATTTTTTTATGGTATTAGAGCCATAACTACCATAATTGATTTTCGTGCCTAGCTATCTCATTATCATTGCCCACAGAAGCCAATCAGAGTAAGTTGTCCTCTCTCATTCCATCTCTTCTTGCTCCAAATACGCTCCAATATTTTCTAAGCACCAAGATCACAATTAATAATTATGCATTTTGGGCTTTCCAATTTATGCCCTTGCTGATTTCCTATGATTTATATGGTTATATTGATGGGTCCAAAGTTAAGCCTGTTGAGTCTATAACTAGGGATGAAAAAGCGGTTCCTAATCCTCAATATGTGACCTGGAGAAGGCATGAACAATTTCTAATGAGATGGATAATCTTCTCCTTCTTAGAGGCTACCCACAGTCAAATTGTAGATCTTGACACCTCATATGA
The DNA here is from genome assembly GCF_984573655.1 of Nuphar pumila. Lineage (NCBI taxonomy): Eukaryota > Viridiplantae > Streptophyta > Magnoliopsida > Nymphaeales > Nymphaeaceae > Nuphar > Nuphar pumila. Next base: position 86,326,734 of record NC_143250.1, read on the forward strand.
CGTTTAGAAGGCTCTTAAGATCATATGATGTTTAGAAGGCTCTTAAGGAAGCTTATATTGCCCAGTCACAGGCAAAAGCCATGCAGTTAAAAGAGAAACTTCAAAGATTTAAGAAGGGTGACAAGAGTATCGATGAGTATATTTAGAAAATAAAGTTGAACTTATATCAACTTGTTGTAGAGGGAAAACCAATTCAAGAAGATAATCTTATCCTCCATTTTTTTGGGGTTTACCTCATGAGTACGACTCTTTCCAAGTGTCTATTACCACTCATGCTAAAGTTGCCTCAATCAGATTGACTGAGCTTCATAACCTCCTTCTTTCCCAAGAAGCTCATCTCTCTGAAATAAATGAAGAGAAAACTGAGACTCATGAAGCCAACTTTTTTTTAAAATGAGGTAATCGAGGCAGTTTTTGTGGTGGACAAAGACAATTTAGAGGTTGTGGAAGAGAGGGTTGATTTTATGGTAGACCCCAAAATTCTAATGGAGGACGATAGTCACAAGGTGGACAGAGCAACCCAAACCAACAATATAATGTTTTTCAATTTTGTGACAAACAGGGATACTTTGAGAAGACCTACAAGATGATTTCTGGAGAAAACCATTATGTGCAACCTCATGCTTATCATGCAACTCAGGGTGGCGTGTCAAGAGAGGATATATGGTATCCTAATTTAGGAGCTTCCATCACATATCTCTTGATCTGAATGCTCTATCTACTCCTTCAGAATATCAAGGCCAAGATTATGTTAAGATTGGTAGTGGTAAAAGTTTATAGATTTCTCATAGAGGTAGTTCTATTTTTAAATATGGCAGTTCAATTTTTTTTATGAGTGATATCTTGTATGTTCTTAAAATAACAAAAAATTTGCTTTCTTTGTAAAGATTCACACAAAAAAATGGAGTAGTGTTCGAGTTTCATCCATCTTATTGAAGTGCTAAGGATGCTAAAACCGAACAAGAGTTTGTTTGAGTGAAAGCAAATGATAGTCTTTACTTTATAGATTCTTTTAGTGGTACTAATAATAAAAGTGATTATATAGGAGAAAAAACTTGATTTTGATATTTGGCATAATAAGCTTGGACATGCTAGTTTCAAAGTTGTTCAGAAAGTTATTCAAAGATTTGGTTTACCTTATTTTAATATAGATGTTCATGTTTTTTCTGCATGCCAAATGAAAAAACAACATAAATTATTTTTTTCTCGCATCTCTTATGATAATCTTGAACCATTGCAGTTTGTCTTTTCAGTTGTTTGGGGTCCAACTCTTGTTTTAGGTGAAAATGGATACCAATATTATATTGTTTTTGTTGATGCCTTTTCCAAATATTCTTGGTTTTATTTAATAAATTACAAGTCTGATGTTGCAAATATTTTCTGAAGTTTTGATTGAAAATTTAATTGAAAAAAGATTAAATATTTTCATATTGGTGGTGGTGGTGGTGGTGGTGGTGAGTACAGAGTCCTTGACCCCTTCCTAAAAGAGTGTGGCATTGGTCATTGTGTGTCTTGCCCTCATGCGCAAGAACAAATAAGTGTTGTTGAGAGAAAACATAGACATGTGGTTGATACATGCCTAACTCTTACGGCACATGCCAGCATTTCTAAAAAAAAATTGTATACTATGTCTTTTCTATTTAAAAAGAAACAAGAGTATAAATCCCTTAAAACCTTTAGGTGTGCATGTTATCCAAATCACAGGCCTTACCTGGAAAACAAACATGATTTCAGGTTCAAAATTCATGTTTTTTGGGATATAGTAATAGTCATCATAAGTACATATGTATTGAGCCCCAATCTCATAAAGTTGTTATATCTAGAGAAGCTACCTTTGATGGAACTAAGTTTTCATTAAATAAAACTTGAGAAAAAGAAAAGTCATCCAATTGACCTAGTTCTCAAATATGTGTTCCGATAAACCCACAATCCATTATATCTATGAGCAGTTCTCAACCCAATCCTATGACCTCTGCCAATACAAAAGAAGAAGCCCTCCAAGAGTTTGTCTCTAGCATGCCTAATGTATAACCTATTTCTGATTCACCTGTTGTCCCTAAACATAACCTTGAAGTTGTCATTATCCCAACACCTCAACAAACTCATCATATGGTGACACGTGTTCAAGATGGAACACTTAGACCTAAGGTTTATCATACCTCAAAATATTCTCTTCCCATAGCCTTACTGAGCGAGCTTACTCGTGATCAGAAAGCTTCTAGCTTTAAACAAGCTATCAAAGACCCTAAGTGGCAGTATGTTATGCAAGAACAATATGTTGCTCTTATCAAAAATAAAACTTGGGAGCTTGTTCATTCGAGTGAAACTCATAACCATGTAGGTTGCAAGTGGGTCTATAAGGTCAAAAGGAGAGTTGATGGAACCCTTAGAGTGATACAAAGCTCGCCTAATAGCCAAGAGTTTTCACCAAAAATAAGGTGTCGACTTCTCTAAAATGTTTAGTCTAGTTGTCAAGCCAACTACTATTTGTACTATTTTATCTCTTGCTCTCTGGTTGGGAGGGAAGACAACTTGATGTTAATAATATTTTTTTGAATGAAACATTAAAAGAACAAGTGTATATAGTCCAACCATGTGATTTTGAAAACCCACACTTTTCTAAGCATGCTTGGAAACTCAAGAAAGCTCTATATGGCCTAAAACAAGCTCTCAGAGCTTGCTTCAAAGAATTGAGTAATGCTCTCTTTAAGCGAGGGTTTGTCTGATCCCTCTTTATTTATTTTTCATAGAGATAACTTGAAAAACTTTATCCAAGTATATGTTGATGATATATTGGTTACAAACAACTGTTCATTCGTTATTTGTGGCTTGATTTCCTTTATTGAAAAACAGTTTGCCCTTAAAGATCTTGGTAGATTGCATTATTTTCATGGTATAGAGGCAACAAATACTTAGTAATTTCTTGTATAGAGGAAATATGTTTTGGACCCTCCAATAGGTCTAACATGTTGGAAGCTAAACCAATATCCACGCTTATGTCTACTTCTCTTAAACTCACTGCCACTAGTGGTGTTGAATTTGATGATCCTACTCTACATAGGATTATTGTCGGGGTTGTACAATATGTTACTTTGACACAGTCAAATATTTCATTTAGTGTGAATAAAGTTTGTCAGTTTATGCATCATTCAACTGTTGAACACTGGGCAGCTGTTAAACGTATTCTTAGATACCTGAAGTTCATTGTTCAATATGGTTTATTGCTCAAACTGTCCAAAACCCTTGGTATTTCAGTTTATTCTGATGCTGATAGGGCAGGCTATCAAGATGACCGTAGGTCTACTTCAGGTAATGCAGTTTATCTAGGAACAAGTCTAGTGTCCTGGAGTGCTCGAAAACAACACATTGTTTCTCTCTGTAGCACAGAAGCAGAGAAGCTGAGTATAGAGTTGTCACCAATGCTGCTGCAGAAATAACATGAGTTTAGTATCTCCTTTGCAGTGGCGTAGCTAGGATTCATGTGAGGGATGGGCAAACCGGGGTGTAGCAAAAAAAAAAATTTTGTGTGATAGTCGGGTTGGGGGCAGCGCCCCAAAATTTTTTTTTGAGATAAAATAAAAAATGGCTATAATTATTAATAAAAATCTATTTCATATGGATGAATCAAACTACTTGCTGCAGTCAGGGCTGGGCTAGGACTGGGCTGTGCTACAAAAATGGATAAAAATCTATTTCATATGGAAGCAGGGCTGCGCTAGGACTGGGCTTTTAATTTTTTTTTTATTTTAACTATTTTGGGAGGCAGGACTGGGCTGCAGCCCAGTCCTGCCCCTCCCTAGCTACGCCTTTGCTCCTTTGTGAGTTGTGCGTTCCTATGGTCTCTCCACCTATAGTTTAGTGTGACAGTGTCATTGCCACATTTCTTGTGGCACATCCTACGTTTCATAATCAGAGCAAGCCCATTGAAATTGATGTTCACTTTGTTTAAAAAAGGTGGCCAAGAAATAAATTCGCGTCAAGAATTTATCTTTCCAGGATCAAATTACAGATATTTTGATCAAGCCATTGCCAATATCCCAGTTTCAATACTTCAGGTCTAAGCTAAATGTCACGTATAGAACGTTGAGCTTGAGGGGGTATGTTAGAAATAATGATCCAGATCAAGCTCAGCAAGATCCAGATCAAGATGGGTGCATCCACACGTCGCACACAGGAAGACTTCCAGATCAAGATGGACACCTCCACACATCCCACATAGGAAGACTTCCTAATGGTGAGAGTCCTACAAGAATAATAAAGAAGGCTCAAGAAGACTACAAAAATAAGATCCAAGAAGACTATGCAATTAAGGCTCAAGAAGACTCTAGAAAGAAGATCCCAGAGTAAGTAATTAATAAAGAATCATATGTAAATGAAAAAAGCTCTAATTGTATCCAACATGAAGTGAGATTGTGTATGGGGTATCCCCCTTAATTGATTATTCTCTGTAGTTAAAGCCTGGTCCTCTCTCCTAAAAGAATAGAAGAGAGAGAGAGAGAGAGAGAGAGCAACCAATATGGTGGGCATAAATCTTCTTTATCAAACCACGTGAAAAAACCATGCGGTTTTTATTTTGTAAATAATTTTTATTTATATTTCCTGATAAAATTATATTTTTTATTGTCGGGATATTACCAAAAACTGCATAATTTAAAAAATTAAATTCAAATTCTCACGAGTTTTTGGCTGCCTATAATTTGCGGTTTTTAAACTTTTGTCACTATTGTCACTATTGTCACAAACTCAGCTACAATGTAGCACCAATTTCCCTCTTTATGCCCATTTCATCTTTTTCTAGTGATAAGAACAGAATGGCAAACAAAATGCCAAAAGACAATACGTGTTGCTTAAGTTACTTCATTTGGCGCATATGCATTGATTGTAACTGATGGTTTAGAAAATTAGTCACATGATTGATACTATACCTTTTCTTGATCAAAGGGGTTGAAACTCGAAAGTTCTCATATACCCAATTTCTTTTTTTATAAAATTTGTCTACTTACTTGTTTAGCTATTTATTTATCTATCCATCTCTTTATCTATCTATTTTGTCTATCATTTCTCTATTTATCTACCTACTCTTGTCCCACACGGGTTTGGCTATAAAATTCCTATTTTTTTGTGTTTTATTTTCCTCAAATGATCAACGTCAACCTATTCCAAATTCTTTAAAGTCATTTCTCACTGCCTCCATGTCCTAACAAAAAGAGAAATGACTTCACAAAAGAAACCAAAAATAACCTAGCTAGACAAATCTTGCTTGTAGAATTAGTGTCTTTCCTGCACCTACTAGCCTACAAATAGCTAGTAGAAAAATGGTGCTATATCAAACCTAGAATTCCATAGACAGAGACTATAAGAGTCAAAATATAAGAGAGTTGTTACACCCTATAAGGGGGTCCAGGTATGATGACAAATAAGAAGACCCGATTAAGACTCGGGTCCGGATTCAAAGGTTTGATTAATACATGAATCCAGGTATAGTTTGTTAACTTTTTTATACCATACCCCAGCCTCTGATTAAGACCCAAAAATTTTCAATGTAAAAAATGATAAAAAATATTATTTTACTGGATCTGGTTCATGTAGTTCTTATCGGGTCCGAGTATGGTTTTTCTTATAATAGACCCCGGTACGAACCCGATACCATACCCAAAAGTCTGGTCCAATTTAGGTACAACCTTGGTCCGAACTAAACTCGATCGTTTGACACTCCTAATAGTAGCTAGTTCACAATGCCCTTACTAGAAATTTGGCTAAATAATTGTCAGAGTGCTGAAATTGACTGGTGTGGATGACACAAGTCACATATGAAATCGATTGATAGATGGGGTTCCTCACATATAATTAGTAGGTGATTTATTAGACTTGGAGGACTCAGCTTGCTGTTTGAGACATTTCTTATCCTTATAGGTTTCCACAAGATACTTTATTTAATGCAAGTGCCTTATTTGGAGGTTTTTATTTATTTATTTTTTTTTTTGTGGAGTCCTTTGTTACATGGAAGGCATGACGTTTTCTTTACGATATACTGTTTCATGTTTTCTTTCTTGACTTGTTTTATATAAAATTGTCACATGAACTGTTTTTATGCAAACTTGTCTCTTTAGTTGAAAATCAAACCTTTATTTGTTGCATTCTTTATTTATTACAGTGTATAATGTCTTAATAGTGATTATTTTCCGCTAATAACATGATAGGAACATGTTCTAGTCCAGATATGTGAAATCGTCGTTTGAAATTTGTTGTGCTATATTCATAGTGTCATTTACTTAGAGGCAAACAGACAAGGGAGCCCCTTAGGCCTTATCCTTAATTAAGGCTGTGTCTAGCTGTCTAGTGCTATTCTTGATCCAGTGTCAACCAAAACTCCTAAAAACTTGTCCAACTCCAACCTACCAACTTGTATGGACTCGGCCCAGGCCTGTTTCTCTGTGTGATAAATCAACAAAAAAGGTCTGGACTGAAGCCCAACTTCTGAACTTGCATGAGACTCGAGTCCTCTAAACAGTCAAGCAAACGAGGAACGAGGGCATGCAGTGTGATTTTTTGCTCTCACCAGAAGGTCCAAAACTAAGAGAGTGGCATCGAGGGTTAGTTAGGTAGGACTGGAAGCTAGCAAAGCAGCGCATGCTTGAAAGTAGACCTCCCCAAATTTCGAGTGAAAAGGGGAAACCGCAATCGAGGAAACGGGCCCAGCTGAGATTGACTGGCGGTTTGGTTTGGACGTTGGGAAAAGGGGTTAGACTAGAGGTCATGAGGGCCATTCACCTCCTTCCAACCAAAGACAAGAGTACAGAGGGATATTCCAACTTAAGCTCGTGTCGTGTCTATAAAATGGCGCATCCTGTTTTTTTTAACGTGTCCTTGTGATGTAGGCTAATTGTCTTCCTTTCACTTCATTTCCCCCCCAAATACAAACCCTTAATATGAATAGTTGGACGGCGTTTTACATATAAATCCCAAAAGATGGCTAAAATTTTACTAATTAAGGTGTTTCACGGACACAAGTTTGACCTTATAACCATGCTTTTTCAAAATTAATGCCATTCTTTTAAAGGTATTTTAAACATTTTAGTTAAAAAAAATTCATTTAAATGTTAAATGCAACTAATTAACCCCCCCCCCCCACACACATATATATATATATATATATATATTGTGAATCAGCTGGTGGTTCTGATTTAACACGTATTTGGCACGTTTCCTTCACAAGAAACAAGAAGCTCGTACAAAAATATTTCTTACTCCATAATAGTTGATCCCATCACTTGGACCATTGACTAGCAAGAGTTTGATGGACTCATCTTTCCTCTGTTGGGATGTACAATCTTGATTTGAAACTCACTGAAGGTAGGACTGGAAACAACTAAGGGGACGTTCGGTTGGATCATTCAGAATCGCTTTTTCAGGTTTGTCTAAAGTTTTTTTACCTTTTACAATTTTTTTAATAAAATGACATTATTTTAAAGTTATTTAATAAAAATATAATTTGTTTTGACCTAATTATTCTTGTATGAAAAATGTTGCTTGCACCTTTCAAATGGTGTAGCTTTTGCCCTTGCAAAAGACGACTCTCTCTCTCTCTCTCTCTCTCTCTCTTTCTTTGTGCATATTGAATAACACTCTCCAAACTCCTGATGATTGGTGGTGCCAAGACCAACCACCTCTCTTTTGGTTCTTCGATGCCAGTTTCAAACTCGGGATGACAAGGTCAACCACCTTAGACCAATATCTCGCATTGGTTGGTTGCCTAGTTACTTTTAGGTAATGATGCTTCAAACCACCGATGGATTGAAAAAAATAAACACAAGAAGAAATAAAAATAAAAACAATTGCACAAACAACAAATATTCACTATATGAAAAATGCTAATTAGCGACGAAACTTTGCGATAGACAAAATCCATCACAAAGTGGCAACGGATTAGCGAGAGAAAACCATCCATCGATAACATGTAAAATATTTACAAAATTAGCGCCGAAAAACTTTCTGTCACCAAAATCCGTCACTAAGTAGCGACAGATTCGTGACGAAAGTGTTTTGTCGCAAAACCAATCGACCTTAGCGACAAATATAGCGACAAAAAGTTTTCCATCGCTACTTAGCGACAAAGATTGCGACAAAAATATTTCATCGCTAAATGTCGATGTAAAACGCTCGCTACTTAGCAACGGAGTAGCGACATAATATTTTCGTCACCCATCCATCGCTAAATATCGATTTTAAACGACCTAGGGCATGAAATCGATTTTTTTTTACTCTCACTTGCGCTTCTCTCTCTCTCTCACACTCTCTCTCTCTCTCTCTCTCACCTGCGCCACTTTTCGTCCTCTCTCCGGCAACCGACGCCTCCCTCTCTCCGGCTACCGGCGACCGCCTCCCTCCCGCTCTCCGTCGACCGCCCCATCCTTCTCTCCGGCTACCGGCGACCGCCCCTCTTTCGGTTTCCGTGATCCGTCACCACCGCTGTCGCGACCCCTGAGATAAAACCCTCTGCTTCCTCTGAGCTTTCCGGCACCAGCGTCTGACGACCCCTCAGGTAAAGAACCCCCATCGTCTGTCTTCTTCCTCTTCATCTTTTTCTTTCATTTCGTCAGGCAGCAAGGTTGTTACCGCCAGTGGGTTTTTCGACGGGACGGGAGGGGAAAAATGGGAGGGGGTGAGAGGGAAAAGGAAGGGGACTTCTGTATTATAGAAAATGGGAGGAGACTTCTGACACCTATACTTTTCATCTTTTCTTTCCTTTTTTTAGTTCTTTTAAAAAAAAATTACATCACCATTCGTAGGCTTCATGATCCATAGGACATTTACTGTAATATGGATATTTTATCATCAAAATTTGGTACAATAACAACCATTCATTTTTTGCCACTTTAAAATAAATGTCTGAGCATCAAGATGCTTAATCAAAATCATGTTTTTTTATTGAATAAACAATGATAAACACGTCTAACGATTCAATCTATCATAAAACACTTAAAACTGTATTTTTTGAAAGGCAACAAAAACTTTGAGCCTAACCATATATATTTCCACACGTGTGAATCCATGATTCATCGTACAACTGTCATATGTGTTCTATAATGTACACATCATTATAAAATATAATATATAGCTGTGTGAAACATGCAACATACATTGCCTTCATATGCATCCAGATCCATAAATATTTTAGTGGTATAACACATCATGTGCATGTGTGTTTTTTTGTGTTTCTCCGCATGCATGTGTGTATGTGTTAGCCAGTGTCAGGACCACGTGTGCATCCACAAGATGTCTACTATACGCCCATGCATCATGTGCATTGTGTAAAATATATAGCTACATAGTACAAGATGAGAAAAAATGTGGCAAAAGTTTCTATTACACGTATATATATATATATATACAATAAAATGTTGAATTTTTTTTTGCTTCTTTGACAGAAAAGTGAGACCCAAGATCGCCTTTAGAATCTTTTTGCACATGTTCGTGCTTGGGTACCCACAAAAACCCTAAATCTTCCTCCATCTCCAATTTCCAAATCCTTTTTAACACCAAGACTTGTTTTTTTTTTCTCTTTTTAATGTGCACATGAGTTAGTGACATGTGAGTTAAAATTTTTAATTTGTTTGGTAGAAATATTTTTTTTCCCTTCTAGCACTGCAATTATAATAGTTTGCAATGTTTGATGTGCAATTATAACATTTTTAATTGTTAGAATATGGTTCGTGGAGGTCACAGTGGTCGAGGACCAAGTGGAAGTCATGAGACATCATTAGGTAAATGTTTTTGTGTTATATTTAAATATAGACATTCATTATGTTTTTGCTTATATGTTGATATAAACATTGTTGTTAAGCATCATTATAGGATCCCAGTTTAGTGAGAGGCAGTCTCAACCTTCGTCTTCACGCAATGCTTTGATAGGTATATCATTTAAATAATTATATACTTGATTAGTTTAAATGTGTGTTGTGTGAATTTCTAACTCATTGTTCTGTAGGTGATGTTTCGCCTACACCAACTACTCATATAGATCATGAAACAATTCCGAATGTAGGGTCTTCTCAGTGTGACACACTACTACTCATTCAAATAGTGTATATCGATAGGTGACTGTAAGTATTTAATTGTCACTTATCCAATACTTATCTTATATGCAGTCGATTGTAAGTATTTAATTGACAGTCGATTGTTAATGTGTATCAATTCATGTGCAGTGCGAGATTCGAGCAACAAGAAGTAATACAAGACATTAGGAAGTCACTACTGCAACATCTTCCAGGATCGGTCGCGCAATGAAAAAAGTACTCGAGGGAGGTATTGGACAGTTTAATGTCTTCATTCATGATATACAATCATTTATCATAACTACTATGATTCATATTTAATTTTTTGTTATACTCATGTGTGCTAACTTTCTGAAACTATTTGTAGGCTTCCCATCGCTTCACAACTACGAAGGAGGAGGAAGACGCGATGATAGTATGTCAGAAGGTGGCTGCCAATAGATTTGCCGACATGATGCACAATATAAAGACTACAACAAAAAAAGCAACTGGTGGGATAGATGGTTCACTGCAGTGGAAGGGTCATGGGCCTTCTACTGTCAGGAGAGATTACTGGGAGGGCATGTGCGACAAGTGGGCGAGCAATGAATTTTGAAACCGCTCAGCAAAGGCTGCATAAAACCGAGCGAAGATGCCCGATGCCCATCTACACACGGGTAGATCTAGGACTTTTGGTAGCCACTAAAAGAAAATGGTAACTCATCAATATATATGTTGTCAAATTTATAAGTATTGTTGCATACTTTTTAATTGTTTTTTTTATCATTTAACCTCGCAGGAAGCAGAAAAAGGAGGCCTTGTGCCTTACAAAGATGTGTTTGTTGAAACACATAGACGTAAGATCACTGAAGAGTTCGTATCAGAGAAGGCGAGAGAGACAATGATATGTATTTATTGCATTAATAAACATTGTAATAGACAAGTTACTATGAATTTTGTTATCATAAATATTGTAATTCTTAATTATTAATTCATATTCTAATCATTACATTGTAGGAGTCATACGAGCAATAAATGGTACAACGATATGGCAACGACTCTACTCAACATCCGCCTTTTGATCCTGCAGCATAGGTGACTGCAACCGATGAACCCAAAAAGGGTCGTGTGTTTGGGTTTGGGAGTAACATGAACACCACACCAGTCGTTGCCTCATGCAGTCATGACTCTCAAAGTTCTCCCGCTAACATCAACTCCCAACGTTCGATTGACCCTGCTATGTCTTGGGATGGTGTCTGTTAGCGTATTAAAGATAAAATGCAACACTTTTTAAATAAAGTCATTCTCAACATTGTCTGTAATGAGTTATGCAACTTTTTTCAGGACAGGGGAACTTCGTCTGCATTCAACATGAACTCCGGTGCCCATCAGGTATAAAGTTTTTTTACTGCTTTATAACACATATGAGCATGATAGAATCATGTATAAAGTTTTTTTACTACCTTAGAACACATATAAGCATGATAGAATCACATATAAAGTTTTTTACTACTTTATAACACATATGAGCATGATAGAATCACGTATAAAGTTTTTTTACTGCTCTAGAACACATATGAACATGATAGAATCTGGTATAAAGTTTTTTTACTGTTTTATAACATATATGAGCATGATAGAATCATGTATAAAGTTTTTTTACTGCCTTAGAACACATATGAGCATGATAGAATCACATATGAAGTTTTTTTTACTGCCTTAGAATACATATGAGCATGATAGAATCACATATGAAGTTTTTTTGCTGCTTTATAACACATATGAGCATGATAGAATCATGTATAAAGTTTTTTTACTGCCTTAGAACACATATGAGCATGATAAAATCACATATAAAGTTTTTTACTGCTTTATAACACATATGAGCATGATAGAATCACATATGAAGTTTTTTTACTGCTTTAGAACATATATGAGCATGATAAAATCACATATGAAGTTTTTTTACTGCCTTAGAACACATATGACTATTTTGTTTATAATTACTAATATTTATTGTTCTTGCAGGATGCTGGAGATGATCAATGTAGAGGAGATGATGGAGGTATGGAGGGAGGGGTAGATCGAGAAAATGAAGAGGATGATGCCCCAGATCTTGACAACGATTAGATTCATGTATTTAATTTGTTTGACATACTTGTAACTAATTATAACTTGGCAGAGACTGTATTTGGTTGTTTAACTTAGAACTTGTGTTCATTTTGCTTCACCTGTATGAATTTTTTGTGTATATTTTGGTTTTTATAAGCAAGTTATATGAATTGTATAATGAGAATTTTTTCTCGAGTTTCATATTTATTTATTTTTTTTGGTTTTTTTTAATATTAGCGATGGATTAGCGACTATCCATCGCTAACCCGTCGCCAATTTCAATCCGGCGATTGTTTGGGATGAACATTAATCCGTCGCTAACTTACCGACCAAAAGTTAGCGATGGATTATATCCAGATATCATCTATCGTTACGCCATCGCTAATTAGCGACGAATATACGTTGTCGCCAATTCATCGCCGATTAGTGACGGATTGACGACAAATAAAATTCGATGCAATTTAGCGACTAGGATTATGCGACGGATGCTGTCCATCGCTAAGGATGTTTAGTGATGGATTAGCGACGGACAACGTCCGTCGCTAATACACATTTTTCTTGTAGTATTTTATATGATTCAACAAGAATTACTTTAGTCCGTGATAGTCCTATGGAGCCTTCTTATTTATTGATTGAGATACAATACAATAACCAAATTACCACCTTTATGTAGGAGTTTATGAGTTTTATAACAAGTCTACTAGTATTGTGCAATATAACAAGGATGCTAGAGTAAAATTACCGAACTACCTTAAAAAAATTGTTGAAAGCTACACCCTTGAACTCCCACCTTATGGATAAGAAGTGTGATTCTCTTGCAACCCCTCGCCAACTTATCGCAAAGTTGGATCTACAAAAATTAAAGATTTATGTGAGGCTCCACACTTCTCCAACAAATACCTCATCATTGGCACCTCGAGGAACTCTTGATGATTCACCAAGATCCCATGTACGAAATGTTAGTGCTCCTTTCACGCTCTTCCTCGCGTTCTGTATCATCACTTAGACATCCCTAGGGGTGGCAATCGTGTCGGGTTGACGGGTCAGCATGCCTCAACACGAACCCGACCCGTTTATTAAACGGGTCAGCTGTGGCAAACACGAACCCAACCCATTTATTAAACGGGTAACCCGACACGACACGGTTAACCCGTTTAATAAATGGGTCGGGTAAATGGGTAGGTAGGTCGGGTTTGGGTAAACGGGTTGACCCGCCCGCCTAACCCGTTTATTAAACGGGTCAGCCGGGTTGGGGTACCCCTAACACGAACCTGACCTGTTTAATAAACGGGTTAGGCAGGTCGACCCGTTTATGACACGAACCCGTTTAAGTCAAACCCGAACCCGGCTAAGAAGCGGGTTGGTGGGTCGTCTCAAATTTTGCCACCCCTAGACATCCCAATCCTCGTTTGTCTTTGTTCTTACGTGAACTCTAGGGGTCTAATCAATCTCTCTTCGGCCCACCTATAGTTGCACGTTAAGGCAGTTCTTGGGAAGACGGTGAAACCTCGTTATTGCATCTTTAGTGAGTGTTCTTTACAGGCTATAACACTCACTTAGGGTTTTCTATGTAAGTGGAGGGCCCATCAAAAGAACCCTGTTCTTTACCACGCTGCTCATCATAAACTAAAAAACAACAATAAAGAGAAAAAAGGGTTTTTATACTATTGATGCAGTGTATCTGGGCAATTTTGAGGAGAGTATGGTGATGACACGTTCGTGCCCAGCTTAAAGCAGGCCAGAACGCTATTTTGGGGGTATTTTAAGTAATTTTTAAGCTTTCAAATTTTATTTTGAATAAAATAGACATTATTTTCATCTAAAAATCATTCTGTAGAATTAATATATTATTTATATTTTTGAAAACTTTTAAAAAATAAAACTACTTTTTTATTTTTTGATTAAATTATCATATTTGAATCTACGGCCAATAGCCGGTTAAAATTCATGTGGGATATTGGAAGGTGTATGAGGTTGCAGGGTAGATTTTTATTTTTATTTTTAATTGATTGAATCTGGTGGGTGCCCCAAATCCATCTATTGGATCCAAACACATTCTCATGAAGCAGCAATATAGTTGTTGGACCTTTTTAACAAGGGTAGGGGGGTCCGTCTTGGTATTGGATTGGTCAATCCAATTATATACTATATATATATATAGTATATGTGGTTTGGATTTGGATAATAATCCAAATCCATTTCAAAAAACCTATTTTTGGGTTTTCAAATATTGGATTAAGATTGGATTTGATCCAATTCCAATTTAATGCAATATAGTATTGTGTTCTTAGTTGGTTTGGGTCCGAATAGACCCAAACTCTAAATCATCCAGTTTGAGACCCACTTTGGGCCATGTTTGGATCATGGATCTAACACAGACATTTATGTATTTATTTTGGATCATGGTCGTTGCATGTTTTAAGAATAGGTCCATATTTCTGGATCCAATTCTAAACCAAAAATATTTATTAATGCAGATTTCATTTGGATCTAACTTGTTTTGAGGTTGGATCCATCAAACAAATCAAATCCTATGCCTTAAAGTTTTGAGGGATCTGGATCTCTTCAGAGATCCCACTGTTAAATATTCTGAACCCGGATCAGATCCATTTGAATGAATCTGAGTCATTGTTATGTTGTTTCATAGATTTGAATCATACACTGGATTCAAACCTGTGTAATTAAGAGAATTCAGTGGATTCTATCCATGTCAAAAGTACGGTTGGGTCAGGGGTTGATGGGAGTCAATTCATGTGGATCCCTTATCAAGATCTAGATCCATAAAGTGTTTGTATAAGCTAAATACCCTTATAACATCCAAAAGTTGATCGATTATTCATGGTCGATGAATTTTTTTTCATAAAAATACCAAGAATAATCCCTTATCATTTCAAAAAAACCTTAAAAAATTATGAACTTTACAAAAAAATGGCTGAAACTTAGGGGTGGCAAAACCTGACACAACCCGCCTCTTAGGCGGGTTCGGGTTGGGCAAACACGAACCCGTTTAATAAACGGGCTGACCCGCCTAACCCATATATTAAACGGGTCAGGTTCGTGTTAATTAGGGGTATGCCAACCCGCCAACCCGACCGCCAACCCGCTGACCCACCAACCCGACCCACCAACCTGACCCGCTAACCTGCCAACCCGTTTACCCGACCCAACCAGTTTATTAAGCAGGTTGGCAGGTCGTGTCGGGTTACCCATTTAATAAACGGGTTGAGTTCGTGTTTGCCACAGCCGACCCGTTTAATAAACGGGTCGGGTTCAGGTTGAGGTATGCTGACCCGCCAACCCGACCCGATTGCCACCCCTACTGAAACTCTCACTAACAATTACCTAAAAGGGTGATTGAATTCATCTAAGAAAACCCTCATGTTAGGCGTATTTTGGGCATACCCACGAGTAGGGACATTGTTAGGGTGTTTCCCTTACCGTCACCGTCAACTATCTATTTGAAAATCACAGGCCACAATCTAAGAATCTTATATAATCCAAGGGAAAAACCCTTCCATCATGAACTGCACATTGTAAAACCCTTGAGATCCGGACCTACGAGTAGTATACATACTTTGGTTCAAATTAGTTTGACGTGAAACATTGACATTTGAATCATAAAATGTCTAAGACTTTTTTTGGTGGCCTCTCCGCTGCGTGATTTGGGACAGCATGGCCACTAAACATTAGATGTGACCGATGTGCCAAAACTGCATTTGTCTCATCTCTGGAACAATATTTCATCGTTTTAACCCTATTACGCCGAGAACAGGGACGGGAGGAAGATAAAAAAAAAATTGGGTAGAGGCTGATCCCCCCTCGCTTCCAAGAAAGCAAGTTTTTTCATGTAGCAAGAAGCTTCCGGTAACTGTGTGCTAGACCCATTGTCAACCTGCTAATTATGGGTGTCAACAGGCTGGACCTCCACTAGAAGTGAATGGGTGTGGGTCTGATGTGACTAAGATGTGCTGCTACTTGGTTTAGATCTTGGTTCAACTGTATCGTCCATATAAAAAAGAAAAAACTACCCGGTTTGGATAGGGGAATGATTTACATGTATATAAACCATATCTAGACAGGGTTCGCTCAAGAGAAGTTTAGGCCCTAGGCATTTTTCACTGGAGGCCCATATTTTCTTCTTCTTGGGAAGCCCTAAATATAAGTTATAACCATTATATATATATTTTTAATTTGAAGCCCTAATCGGTGGCTTGCCAGCCGGCCCTCCATCTAGATCTAGTCCATAAACAGTAAAATAGTATTTTTATGTTTTATTTTAAAAAGTTAATGTCCTTAATTAAAACTCAGGTGAGTCCACCTGGATTTGGTATGAAATTTTATAAACCATACTCACCTCTATATAGGGGTGGCAATTTTTGAGCCAACCAGCTTCTTAGGCGGGTTCAAGTTTGGCTTAAATGGGTTTGTGTCATAAACGGGTTGACACGCCTAACCCGTTTATTAAATGGGTCGGGTTCGTGTTAGGGGTATGCCAACCCGCCAATTCGGTTGACCCGTTTAATAAATGAGTTAGGCGAGCGGGTCAACCCGTTTACCTGAATCCAATCTATCAACCCACCTGACAACCAGTTTACCCGACCCTGACCCGCCCGCCAACCCCCCTGCTAACACGAACCTGACCCGCCAACCCGTTTACCCGAACTGACCCATTTATTAAACGGGTTAACCGTGTTGTGTCATGTTATCCGTTTAATAAATATGTCTGGTTAGTGTTTGCCACAGCCCACCAGTTTAATAAATGGGTCGGGTTCATGTTGAGGTATGCTGACTTGCCAACCCGCCGACACGACCCGCCAACCGGACCCGATTGCCACGCCTACCTCTATATATGGTAATCAGACCTCTTGAGTCCGATGCAATAGTTAATCAGACCCCTTCCTTTGTAACCAAAACCCTGATCCTACAGGATCTGGTACGGGTTGAGATCGGTTCATACCTAACCCGTTCACACCCGAATACCTGCAAGGTGCTTTGAACTTTGAAAGGGTTTGGATTGTCCCCGTTCAAAGTTTCACTCAAAGGAGGGGGTGGGGCCCGGGTTTGCGTACGGGACGTCCAATCTGGGAGTCACACCTAGGTGGGTCCCACTCCACTCTGGTCCTTGTCGGGCAGCTGCTTTTGGCGCCATCCGGCCCTCTACGCCCCCACTGACAGTGGCATCCCCTTGTGGGTCCCACCCTCCGAATTTTAATTTTAATTTTAATTTTTATTTTTATTTTCCTCTTGCAGCTCAGACCTGAAAATAGAACGAATAAATATCATTAAATAAACAAATAATTGAGAGAGAGAGAGAGAGAAAAAGACTGTGTACACGGGTCTCTCTCTCTCTCTCCTCATAATGGACCGACCAAGAGTTGAAAACGCCACCACCAAAACTCACTTATAGCACCTCTCGCTTTTAGTTCCTCATCCTTCTCCTTCCCCTCCCCTGCTCTTCGTCTTCCTTAGCCACCAAGATTCCTTCATTGTGCTTGTTGTGATGATGGATACGGCGCCCTGGCCACAGGTCATTACCCTAGCGTCATCTTATATATATATGCTTTTTGTTGAGTTCTCTACTAGTCTTTTTTTTCATCAGAATTTGAGCTACTTGTTGATGATCAAGATCTTGGTCATGGAATTTGAGCTACTTGTTGGTCAAAAGATTTTTCTCTCTCTCTCTCTCTCTCTCTATACTTTTCCTTTGTTAATTTGTTTAAGATCTTTATAATCGATATCTGAAACTCCAGACAATGCGCTGATCCCATGTACGATTTTGAAGCGACTTTCACACGAGAGAGATGCTATTTTTTCAAACCACAAACCAAACTGTTTTTTTTTTTCTTTTTTTTCACAAATGATCATGAGAAAAAAATCAGGATTCTTTCTCTTTATTGTGATGTGCTGGTGAAATTGTTCACAAATTGATGCAGGAGATGGGGCTAGGAACAAAGCCCATGGTGGAGATGGTGTCATCCGCTACATGCTCATCAAGGCCAATGTTGGAAAGAAAAGTGAGGCGTCAGAAGGAGCAAGCCTTGAACTGCCCAAGGTGCAACTCCACCAACACCAAATTTTGCTACTACAACAACTACAGCCTCTCCCAGCCACGCTACTTCTGCAAGACCTGCAGGAGGTACTGGACAGAAGGTGGGTCTCTGAGAAACGTGCCTGTTGGTGGGGGTTCCAGAAAGAACAAGAGATCAATTTCCAAGGGATTGTCTGATCTCACTGCTCCTATCTCTTTGGATCCCTCTTCCAATCCAAAGGCCCATGATGGGAATGACCTCAACTTGGCATTCCCAAGCCCACATGACTACCAATCTCACCCCACACGTCTACCTTCTTCTGAACTTGTTGATTATGAGAACCTTTCTTCTTCTTCTTCTTCTCTCTCGGCTTTGGATTTGATAAGGAATGGGCTTTCCACAAGAAGTTTGAGCTCTTTCATGCCTACCCAAGATTCAAACCTTTATATTGCTGCTGGTTTGGGTTTGCATGATTTTAGGAGCAGTCTGCCTGTTGATGGGTTCAGCGGGTATGGGAATTTGCAAGGCATTCAAGAGAGTGGCAGGTTGGGTTTCCCTTTTGAGGATCTGAAGCAAGCTTCTCATGTGGATTTGGATCACAATGCAAACCTAGGAGGAGCATCAGCATATTGGAATGGGATTTTTGGAGGAGCATCATGGTCCCAAGTCCCAAATTATGGCCTTTAGAGAGTTCATGTCGATGGTGGTGATGGTCATGGTCATGATGGTGGTGATGAATGGCATTAACAATAAATAGGAAAAGTGTCCTAGTTTTTTCTTTTTTTTTAATTAACATTTGAAGCTTCTTTTAGGTTGGCTTCTTATGTTGTTTCTTGGCTATAGTGGGGTATTGAGCGTCTTAAGATGAGGTGAAGTAAAGGTTGACATTGCCTAGGTTTTGTGTATCAGGGCAAGAATACTTGGATCCTTCATGGAGGAATTTAGAAGTTCTATCTCTCTGAAAGAAGGGTAAACAAAACATAAAAAAAGAAAAGTAATTAGAAAATCGAAAGAAGGTAGAACATGGTGGTGGTCAGGGAATAATATGTTTGCACCCATTATGTGAAAGTTTGCACTTTGTTTGTTTGTTTGTTTTTGAAGAGTTTATTGAAGAGAATACGGTGTTTTCTCTCTTTCTCTCTCTCATCCAAATAATGACAAATGCAGCTTGAATGATGCGCTATGGAGGGTTGATGCTCGTTTGCGGTTCCCCTGGTTTTGAAGCTTCATCTAAAGTTGGCTTCTTGACCTCATGGGTTTCAGTAAACGAGGGCAAATCATGTGCAACGTGGTTACACACTTTTGGTGTGCTGCTACACTTGATCACCCCTCATCTGCTGTTAGGCCCCACAGCTGACAGGGTGTAATTACATTTCCCATGATTCTCCCTCTCAGTAAACTCTCGTTCCATTCATTGATCATCCATGTAACCATAAAGGTGCATTTGCAATGTATTTGGAGTGTGGTTCATCAAAGATTTGATTAGATTTTGCAACTTCGATCCACCGACCATACAAAATCCGGAAGTTTGATGGGAATCATTCTGTCCCCTCTGAAAAGGAAAATAATCAACACATGCTCACATGTTTACAATACGTATTCCAATTCATGATCACACGTACGGTGTCATCAATCTCTTCTGTCTCACAAGTGAGTTTGCTTTTATGCCTTACTCATTTGAGTTCAAGTCTTTATCCATTTAGCCCCCAAAGGGTTTCACGACGTAGTGAGATGGGTCCTAGGTTCTATTCTCATGGGCGTCAGCTCCTTGCATTATCAAGAGTAAGAGTGCCATCTCTCTTGCTTAGGCAACTTTTTGGAGGCAAAGGGTTTGTCACAGGTTTTCTATCATTGGGACAACGATCGTAAGCATGACAGACATACCCAGTCGAGATGTCTCTGATCACAACGGTTTCCCCTTCCTCATAAAAAGAATAAGTCGTTATTGGTTTATCATGGAAAACATTTTTTCAATAAGCCTTGTTCACTGTTTGATGAGTAGTGTTCATTTTTTTTAAGATGAACGACATCCAAGGCACGTTCCTCTAATGGTATTATTCTCTCTCCCTCTCCTTACAATCGACGTTATATTTGTTTATTGATTGAGAGTTCAATTTTGCGTTATTTTATGTGTCAAACAAGCCCAACTTGGCATCTTGAATAGTCAAGCCACCATGCATAGAGTGTTTACTTCTGGGCACTCACAAACATTCCCCTGGATAGGCGAGCCAAAGAATTATTCGTCTTCACATGGTCCTTCATATTTTAAGGGTTTCCTCTTCCTGTAACGAGTCTTGTGATCATTCCTCCTATATGAAAGACGTAGTAAGCAAACAAAAGGCTAGGAAGCATATAAAGCAACCTAAGCGTTGGGAACCAAACATCTTCATGGTTCAAGTCATATTAATCAACTAAATTTCACCATGTAACTCTCTTTTTCAAGTAGTTTTTTTTTTTTTTTGAACATGGGTGAGTAATTTTCTTGGGCTCCCAATCCTGAAAATAGATCAGGCCATATTGTATACAACGATCAGTGGTTATATTCAATCTGCATTGCACATTTCACTTGGAAGTTGTGCCTGTCGCTTGGAAACTCTGATAGTGGGGCCGTGGACATCTCCATCTTTTCTTTTTATAAAGCCATATCAAACTTTTATTCATATAAACCTCATGAATAACATGAAGTGGGTAATGAAAGATAACCCGTGGCCTATGAGAAAGCTATGAAGCCTCCTAAATCTGCAATGCGTGAGGTGAGCTGTCCTGACTAGGTTCAGCTTTGAACCGCTTCCATTCTTTGCACTCTCAGCTAACCAACCCTATGTTGGACAAGCTTTATATTCGTGACTGAACAAGAGAACTTCATTTCTATGCATCCAGACATGCTTCCATATAGTGACAACCCAACACCTCCAATCTAAGCCATTTACTTCATGTTCCCTACATCGCCAACAATGAAAGAACAAATCATGTGGGCTATGAATATACAAATGCCAAGTTACCGTAGGTTGGAGTCAATTGCCATTCTCTCATGCAACACCATCCATCCAAACAGCATCGACCTTGGAGGCAGCCCCCCGGCCCGCCAAAGACTACCACTTATTTTAGGTGCATGGCCAATACTCGTGTAATCACCTTCAAAGGTGTCCCCATAAGACCGTTATAAAGTCATCCTTGCAGGTTAGCTAGGCCGCCTTTAAAAATTTAATGGGGAACCCATCAATTCTCGGAGCCTTGTTGTTAGGAAGCCCCCATATTGCTTGTTTTATTTCGTCCAACAAGAATGGCTAAAACAAAGAAAATTGAGCTCTGGAATCAAATATTCTCATGCATGCCTCCCTTAAATCAGAAGATGTTAAAATGTCTCTCAAGTGCTCAGTGGCAACACTTATGATGTCTTCATTCTCGTAAACTCGACCCTTTATCCCCATCATGTGATGAAAGTTATCTCTTCTTCTAGTTGATGAGAACTTAGTATTTGTATCTTCATGCTTCATCTATTGAATCTTAGACTTTTGTTTTCATCGGATTTTTATTTCACCCTCCATTCCAGTATACTATCAACCATGAGCTTGTACCTCTCATTCCCTCCCACTTCTTCCCTTGTTCTGCCCCCCGATTGCTAAGCCTTCTTGTAACCATAAAAGCTCTTCATCCCAACCCTCAATGGTTTAAAACCTCGCAACCCCTCCCTTTTTTGACCACTCTATTAGCCTCTTTCTCACGTGGTCCATCTTCTTAACCAGCCTTAGTGCAGCCCAAGATGTAACACCCTGGATTTTTTGAATCCTTTAAAAAGAGGATTTATTTAATATTATATGAGCTTTTGCTTTGGGATTTGCGTTTTATATTGATGAATAAGGGTTTATCATTGAATTAAAAAAAATGGTCAAAATTGGGTTTGGATTGGACCCGTTTGGTTTTTGGGGGCATAGTTGTTTGCAAAAAGGAGTAAATTGGGTATAAGAAGGTTATGAAGAGCATTTTAGTAACTTTGGTATGGGCAACTATCATTAAAATGAACAACTCAGCCCCCACCGACTTGATTTCATTGGCACATGTTAAGAGAGGTATGAATTGATTAACAACTTTAAAACCTAATCTAATCCTCTCTCTCTCTCTCACTATACGCATACCTTCTCTTTCTTTTCTCACTCTCTCATCGCCATGTTCTTACTCTTATCCCCCTCACCCACCCGTACACTATCTTTCTTTTGCCCATATCCTCTCACAATATCACATTTTGGTTTAGGTAGAAGGGCTGCACGCCACATAATTGGTTTTGGGAGCTCTTGTGTAGTGTTTTCATCTCGTGGGTGTTTGATTCCTCGCATTTGAGGAGCTGTCTTGGGCAGATTTCCTATTTTTTTAGCAATTACAAGGTGTGATCTTCCTACTCCATGATCTCTAAGTGCATGTAAATATGTAGATGATGTTTGTTTGAAGATGCTATAAAGTTGTTCGACTACATTACAGTTTAAGCTTTTCATAATTTCGCATACCCATGAATGTTATATGTTTAGAAAATAATATTTTTCAAAAGCATACTTTTGTATGTTTTAATGAGTATAGGGGTTTACTGCAGTTTTGATCACGGTTTATTGTTTGAATGCATGTTAGAAATGTTTATCTCATATTTTAGAATGAGAATCCATGAAAAATTATTGGAGAGTTTTGTTTTGTAATGAAGATTTTTGGTTTGGCCTGTTAAGGGTTGAGTTTTACTGGTTTGGAATCGACTACTTTATAATTTACATGTTGTTCTAACCTCGAGGGTCGACCCTTGCAAATCAAGGGTCAATTCTTAACCTTTTTCATATTGTTATGTTTCTCAGGGTAGAAGGTCAACCCCCTGTATTCTGTGAGTCAACTCATTTTATAAAAAGTCGACCCCTATAATTGAATAGTCAACCCTTGTAACAGAAGAGTCAACCCTTATTATAAAAGAGTCAACCCCTTTTATAAAAGAGTTGACTCCTACAAGCAGAGAGTTGGCCCTTGAATATAAGAGTAAACTCGTGAAACATCCAAATATGTTTTCTTGGTGTTTTGGCTTCAGATATGGGTTGTTAAGCCTAGGGGTTTGATATATCAGTCTAAAATGGTTGTGTATGTAGTTCTATAACTGTATTAGTTGTTTTAAAGTAATCTTTATATAATAAGGTATGAATGTAAGTTTGGGCAGTTCAACAGGAACCCATTTTGTGTGTTGATGCATATTGAATGTTGTATGCTACCTTTCATACTAACTTGATCACGTGCTACTGTCTTGTGATGCTCGCGTCAAGCAGTTGGATCACATTGAGACGGTGGTTTGTCTCACTTCCCTATTTGAATTATTTTTTAAGTATTGTCTTGGTTGAATGGATCGATAAGGAGCATTGAGCTCGGTGAACTTTTGGATGTGGACCTAAGACTACTTTTGTAGTTTTGGAACCTTGTACATAGATGTAAATGTTGATAAACATTTTGTACAAGTTACATTTTGTGAAATGAATGACTCTTAAGTTTTGCATGAAGACGCATATTGTTTTAATCTTGATTTGGAACCCATGTTTCGAAAAAGAGTTTTAAAGGTAAAGCCTTCCGCTGTATTTGATTTCGAAAGAGAGAATTTTAAAATAGTATTTTACTAAACGAAAAAGAGCATGGACTATTGATATCATGCATTAGGGCATGAGAGAGTTATCTTATGAGATAATGACACTAGAATGCGACCTATGACTTGATAATAAAGATAACCCTAGACCATAATCCATTTGAAGCGCCGGTGAAACCAAGCTCTCAAAGATGGCTGGAGTTTATCTCGATCTCATGAGATGGCAGAGTTTGTCCTGATCTTTTTATCCTCTCGAGAGAGGGAAGGGTGGTACAAGCCTCGTGAGACATATTGACTTTTTAAGGGCTGAAGGTGACCTAGAATGACACTAGAATGCGACCTATGACTTGATAATAAAGATAACCCTAGACCATGATCCATTTGAGGCACCGTTGAAGCCAGTCTCTCAGAGATGGCTGGAGTTTATCTCGATCTCATGAGATGGCTGAGTTTGTCCTGATCTTTTTATCCTCTCGAGAGAGGGAAGGGTAATACAAGCCTCGTGAGACATATTGACTTTTTTAAGGGTTGAAGGTGCCTCTTATCCCCGTTGCACGAAGGTTAGAGTACAAGTCTACTAATGAGATTTAGGTGGTAGTATCATAACTCTGTAGAGTTAGGGATGCATGCCCAATTTTAGTTGGCTATATTGCTTTGGCATAGGCCAAAACCTGAGATCATGGGTCTATTCTCCCAACTGCTGCACTACAGGGTTGAATACCTCAGAAAGAACCAATTAAGACATAAGAGGGCAAATAAAATGCATAGAACAATAAATACTCATATGGTTACACAAGAAGTATGTTGTGACTCATTTTACTATTGCTTAATCTTGTCGATCATATCATCCTTACAGAGCCACCATAGTTTCATTCTGAAGTGTTGCTTATTATTCCATTGGACCCTCACTCAAGTATAATTGGTACATGATATGAAATTATGATTTGCCCAATTAGTTCCATTCTATCGTACCTGCGCTTCCACCACCCTCTCAAAACTAAGAACCTATCTAGCTTTCTCATGCAAGGATCAAATCTTTTATTAGACCACGTGAATAGTTTCCTCAAGATATGCAAATCATCTAAGTCTCCTTCATTAATGAAATCATCAAACCTTCTCATCATACTAGTGTACCTTTGCTCCCAATTAGATTCATAAGAGTGAAGCAAGCAGTTAAAATCTCCAATACACCAGTTATCAAAATTCTTGCCTCATGCTAATCACACTCTTTCCAGACCATCCTCTTTAAAGGTGAAATTGCAGGACCAACCATACACTGTAGTGAGCATGAAGCTTTCTTAAGATGCTAGCTTAGTAAAGGCTATAGTTATTGAGAACCCACCTCTGTGAACAACACTACCTTGTATGCCAAACTTTCAAGCCACCAATATTCCTCCTGACCACTCCACAGATGGAATAATGTTGAAGGAGCATTTCCTCCAAATATTATTTAGAAAACCAGCCCCTATGGCCTCCATTTTTGTTTCTAAAATACATAAGATATCTAATTCATATTGTCTAATCAAATTTTCCATAAGCATGTGTTTACCAGGGCATCCAAGCCCCCTAACATTTCATGCAAAAATATGAATAATGAAACAATGAGAGATTGAAACTAAACCTGTCAGACATTGTAGAACCAATATGCTAGTCCTGATTCCACTCCTTTCACATTTGGGTCATGTATCCGTTTGAGCTTCGATAATATTGGTTGCATTGGTGACTCCCATACCTTTATTTTTAGCATAGCCATTGCTTTCACCAAGGTTATTTCATTATCGAAAGAAGGCCCACATGGTTCTGCCTCCTTCCCCCTTCTGTCTCGTGAAAGGGCATAACCCTCAACTTGGATAAGACCTAGATCTATCCAAAGATCCAAAATCTAGATCATTTTCGGTTCTGGTGTACTGGGTCAGGTTGGTTTTTTTGGATCAATTTTTGCTCCAAATAGTTTGGGGCTGTTTAAAAGAGAGCTTGATGGGGAGCTTGACACATGGCATGCCCAACACCCTCCTTCCAGCATGAGGGGCGTTAAGCCTTCTTTGATAACATTGGGAGTAGGGTGTCATGTAAGACATAGGGGTGATTTATTCAAATCCATGGGCCCCATAATCCAAAAGAAACCAAATCTAGTCAATGATTATGAGAGCGTAAAAAAGGAAAGAGAGATTACTACGTAGTGGGTACCACAACAACGTAAAAACCCTCCTTTTCCTCCAAAAATCCCATATTTTGTGGGTTGTTCCATTGCATAACACCCACTCTCCCTCCAAAAATATCTTCCCCTCTTATCCTTGTAATTATTTCTCTCTTTCCCTCCCCAAATTCCACAAAAAGTTAGTTCATCTTTAGAAAACTGCCTCCTCCAAAACTGCCTCCCCTTCTACTTCTAGTTACTGTTTTTTGGCTCCTCTCAAAAACCTCATCATGGCTATTACTTTGAGCATTGAAGCCCACCTGCCTCCTCCAAATAGACATACCCTCATGAAGAGGGGCTTGGACCACAGAATGAGGCGACTCTTCCCTTCACCATTTAAGAAACTGGCGCCCTTACTAGGAATATGATTTTTTTCGACCTTGCAACCACCTTTTTTCAGTGCCACTGCTGCACCCCAACTTGCTTTGGAGCCACCCTAGTGTGGGATCTTGTTTCTTCTGTGTTTGCATCCCACGACTCCCCTCCCTGAGGACCAAGGTGCGGCTTGGGTACCCCCTATGCATACTAGCTATGGTTGCCTCTTCCTTGTCACGTCCCACTAAGTTTACATTGGGTCAATTTCTCGTCAGGGCTTCCAGATACGACCTGCAGCCTGACCCGCTCTTTCCTTTCGTTGGCGTCCCCTTCCTTGGCACAACATTTTTGTTGATCTTGGAGGTATCTTCTTAAGATTTTGGAGTCCAAAAGCACCCTAGCTCTGGCCTACAGACAATAAGGTTTGGGATGTTTGTTGCCCAAGGTCTAGCACACTTTTTGCAACTTGAATGCTTACAAAAGTTCAATAAGAGACAATGGTCGTACATCAATCGCCATAATAAAGTTTTATTTTCTCAAGCTTCATGAAGGCACTAAACACTTTTGGAACCTACAAAAGTAGACCACCTTCCAGTCATCTTCCTCCTCCATAGCCGAAGTCCACAATTGCCTTCTCTCTTTATCAAGTGATTTTTGTGAGATAAAGTAGGGAAAGGCAAGAGCAACCCATTCCGTACACCTTAAGAGTTCGCTGCGTGATCATTCACAAAAAACATTGACCTCTCGAGCATTGAGCAAATCCATGTCCAAACTATCCTTCAACATCTGTAATAAGGCCAAGAAGAAAATGCAATTGATTCCCTTGTGACTCATCAATCTCACACCCATTCTCCAAGTGTTCATCATTGAACTTTAATCTCTCAATGCTTGAATATTTTTTGCCTTGCTTTGCCACCAGCAAGTGCCCCCTATAATCCTCTCCACCAACGGCAATATATAGTCTCCTTACTGTTGGTTGTAGAATCGACATCTCTGATCCCATTGATTTTTGACAAGATAGTCCTGTGATGATCCCACTCATGTTGCAACGGTAAAACCTTATATGCCAGCGAGATTCAAGCATGGGCCCCATCAATCGCATGCACATCTTCAATAAGTGAGATGTGCAATGTGAGATTGAATATAACTAAAAAATTGGTATATATAATATGAACTGATCAGATATCTCCAATTCTTGATAGAGATCACATCTAAAACTGACCTATCATGTCCATAATTATTGAAAGTGCTTACGAGTAGGAACCACAAACCTAGAGAGCAGAAAGCAAAAGTGATTGAGAACCATGATTTTCATGGCGAATGAATTTTGGTTCCTATAAGAATTTCAATTCTCATGACATGAGAATCTTATTCTCTTATATGAGAATCTAGATTCCTATAGGATTCTTAGTTTCTATATTAAGGAATCCTGATTTTTTTGACACTAAAATCCCTATATATTTACATTGGAATCTTGATTCCTTAACTTCAAAATATTGATTCTTATTATTAGTTGCTTTAGATAAATCGTTATCTACTGATAACGATTTATCTACATTTGCGACATGTAAGTTATCATCTACATTTGTGGACATTTGTGAGGCCATTACCTACATTTGAGGAGTAAGGGTCGACCAGGCTCATCTACAGGAATAACATTTGGGCTCATCTACAGGAATATCGTTCATTACATTTGTGGGGTCGTTCCCTACATTTGAGAAGTAAGGGTCGACCAACATAGTCGACCAATACAAGTTATATTTATGTACTCAACTTTTTATAAAAATGATGTATCAAGAAAAACTCAATTAGATTTTCATCTTTGATATCCTTCTTCAATTCTTTACTTTTCTTCATGGTATCAGAGTACAGACTTTGCTCTTGCACATTTCACCTTGCCAAACCCGCAGTTTGGTCATCACATGTTACCAGGCCACTGTCAATGATTCTCGTCTTCCCATCGTGGTAGATGTCTTTCTTTTGTTGACCGAAGATCAACTTCGTTCACAACAACTTTGAGCTTTTCCCAATGGCTTTTGATAGTATCAACAACAGTGTTGGTTCATTTGAGAATACTCAAGAATCGACCGTCAATCATTTCTTTCTCCATAACTCGGATAACCCAGGGATATCCTTAGTGTCCCAACAACTTGTTGGAGATAACTACTCGATGTGGAGTAGAGCCATAGTTATGGCACTAAGTGCCAACAATAAATTGGGTTTCGTTGATGGATCGATCACGAAACTTGAATCATCATCACCAAATGTTGCCATATGGGAGCAATGCAACAATATAGTGTTATTCTGGTTGCTTAACTCCATTCACATGGATCTAGCAGCCAACGTTATCTATGCTCAAACCATAACTGAGGTATGGGCAAAGCTTCGTGAGAGGTTCTCCCAATCGAACGCTCCCAGAACATATCAAATCCAACAAGAGACAATCAATCTCAAGTAAGGACAACCTTCAGTAACAGTATATTTCGCCAAACTGAAGGGGTTATGATACAAAATGTCCACATATATTGAGAATTCACCTTGTTCGTGTGGGGCCATGAAGGTCATTCAAGAACTCCAACAACGAGAAAGGCTCATTCAATTTTTGATGGGCTTTAATGACAGTTTTAGCGCCATCTGGAGTCAATTACTCCTCATAACACCCTTACCAAATATATCCAAGGCCTATTAATGGATCATTCAAGAATAATGACAATGTGACCTTCGTCTCACACCATCCCATGAACCAGCTGCTGTGGCAATTGATCAAGGCAATCTGCCTATCAAAGCTGACACATTGAAGATAAGCCAGATGTGTCCTAGACCAAAATGCAATCATTGTGGGCATTAGGTCACATCAAGACAAAATGTTATTACCTTCATGGTTTTCCTAACCAATCAAGGGGTTCTTCTAATGCTCGCTTCACCAGCTAGGCTAATGTCAATGCATGTTCCTCCAAAACCGAACCTGAAAAACCAATTTTCAGTCCTTCTCTTCCCAAACTTACCCAAGAACAATATGATAAGTTCATGACCATTGTCAATCTAGGTAACCAAAACACTTCATCTATGGCCAACCTTGTAGGTAATATACCCAAACCATCAGTTTGTTTATTTGCATCTCAATGTTGGATTATAAACTTAAAGGCCACAAATCACATCACAAATTTAATATCCAACCTTTCATCCTCAGTGCCAATTTCCTTTCCACCCATTGGCCTTCCTGATGGGACGTCCACCCCTGTGACTTACACTAACAACGTCATATTAACTTCCATAATTACTTTACAAAATATCTTATATGTTCCTCATTCCAAATTCAACCTCATCTCAGTTAGTAAATTAATTTATAATTTGAAATATGACATTGTGTTTAAAGAAAATCATTGATTTTTTCAGGACCTGCACTCAAAGATGATGATTGAAACAGGTAGACTACAAGGAAATCTCTACATCCTTGAGAACAGTGGTAATGCCTTGAATGCTTCATCTCCTTGCATTTGGCACCTTAGACTTGGATATTTATCCAATTTCTGACTTCAAATTCTTATTAATTCCAATAAAGTTAAGGAAAAAAATTCTCATAAACATTGTTTCATTTCACTACAACAAAGCAATGGATTAGCGACGACCTCATTCCATCGCTAATCCATCGCTAACAGGCTTAGCGACGGATTAGAGACAAAGTAGCTTATGTCACAAATTTTTCGATGCTAACTGGCGACAGAATAAATCCGTCGCCAGTTCCGTCGCTAATTGCGATGGAATAACGAACGACGGATTTCGTCGCAAATCCGCTGGTACTAAACAGCGACCTCGGCTTAGCGACGGATTTACAGCCATCGCTAAATTATATGTATAGTGACAGATATATCCATCGCTAATCCGTCACAAACAAGAAAAAAAATAAAAAAAGTTATTTGAAAATTAAATATCGAGAACGCTACAATTTATATTTCCTGTACAATTTATATTTCCTGTAAATAAAAAACAAAGTACACATAAAATTTCATATAAAAGGAAACTAAAACAATTAATCGTTCCACTTTAAAATTAACAAGTTTAATTATTTACAATTCAATAATTATATTTTCAAAAAAAAAAGAGAACAAATTCAACACATTAATCTAATCATCGCCAAAATTTTGTGCGTCTTCTTGTTCATTGCCTTGATCTGTCCCTTCAGCTCCGCTACGCTGATTATCGCTAGCAACCTATACAAGAAAAGAACAGTCAGTATTGATAAACAAAATATATTGAAATAAATTATACACTATATGTGATTCTATTATGTGCTCATATGTGTTCTAAGGCAGTAAAAAATCTCTATATGTGATTCTATCATGCTCATATGTGCTCTAAGGCAGGCAAAAAACTCTATATGTGATTCTATCATGAATGATATGTGTTCTAAGGCAGCAAAAAAACTCTATATGTGATTATATCATGCTCATATGTGTTCTAAGGCAGCCAGAAAAACTCTATATATGATTCTACGATGCTCATATGTGCTCTAAGGCAGGCAAAAAAGCTATATATGTGATTCGATCATGCTCATATGTGTTCTAAGGCAGTCAAAAAACTAAATATGTGATTATAGCATGATCATATGTGTTCTAAGGCAGTCAGAAAAACTCTATATGTGATTCTATCATGCTCATATGTGTTCTAAGGCAGTCAGAAAAACTCTATATGCGATTCTATCATGCTCATATGTGCTCTAAGGCAAAGCAAAAAACTTTATATGTGATTCTATCATGAATGATATGTGTTCTAAGGCAGTAAAAAAACTCTATATGTGATTCTAGCATGCTCATGTGTTTTAAGGCAGTCAAAAAACTGCATATGTGATTATAGCAAGCTCATATGTGTTCTAAGGCAGTCAAAAAAATTGTATATGTGATTCTATCATGCTCATATGTACTCTAAGGCAGGCAAAAAACTTTATATGTGATTATAGCATGCTCATATGTGCTCTAAGGCAGGCAAAAAACTCCATATGTGATTCTACTATGCTCATATGTGCTCTAAGGCAGGCAAAAAGCTATATATGTGATTCGATCATGCTCATATGCGTTCTAAGGCAGTCAAAAAACTGAATATGTGATTATAGCATGCTCATATGTGTTCTAAGGCAGTCAGAAAAACTCTATATGTGATTCTACCATGCTCATATGTGCTCTAAGGTAGGCAAAAAGTTGTATATGTGATTCTAGCATGCTCATATGTGTTCTACGACAGTCGAAAAACTGAATATGTGATTATAGCATGCTCATATGTGTTCTAAGGTAGTCAAAAAAACTGAATATGTTAAGGCAATCAAAGTTACATGAAATCTAACGACATGCAATATATTGCAGAAAACTTTCATACCTGAGAGGGACCTGCAATCGAAGTTCCCCTATTCAGCAAAAAACTGTTGAACTCAGCTCGGAGAACGTCGGCGACGGTTTCATGGAAGTAGTCACGCATTGTGTCCTTAACGATCTGGCGTACATCATCACCGAAAAGAATAAGATGCTGCTTGGAGCTTATGTCGATGGAAGAAGTCTGTGAGCCGTAACTGGAAGAAGCAATAACAGGTGAAGTGTTCATATTACTCCCAAACCCGAACACACGACTCTTTTTGGGTTCACCTGCTGCAGGATCAAATGATGGATGCTGAGTAGCATCATCGCCATATCGCTCTACCATCTGTTGCTCATATGCCTCCTACAAAATAATGTTTGAAGTATGCATTAATAATTTATGATAACTTGCATATTGCAATGATTATTAATAGAATAAATACATACCGTTGTCGTTCTCGCCTTCTCTGATACGAAGTCTCCCGTGGTCTTTCGTTTATGTGTTTCAACAAACACATCCTTATATGGTACAATGTCTCCTTTTTCTGCTTCCTGCAAAGTTAAATGATAAAAGATTTAGTTAACAAGTTTGCAACAATACTTATAAAATTAATATTATATATTGATGAGTTACCATTTTCTTCAGGTGACTCCCAAATGTCTTAGATCCACTTATGTGTAGATGGGCTTCGGGCATTTTTGCTCGATTTTGTGCAGCCTTCGCAGAGCGATTTCGAAATGCATCCTCCGCCTACTTGTCGCACATTCCATCTCAATAATCTCTCCTGATAGTAATAGAGTCATGGCCCTTCCACTGTAGTGGATCATCTATTCCACCAGATGTTTTTTTTGCTACAGTCTTTATATTATGCAGCATGTCTGTAAATCGATTGGCGGCCACTTTCTGCCACACCTTCCTTGCATCATTTTCCTCCACCGTAGATGCAAAGCGATTTGAAGCCTACAAATATTTTCAGAAAGTTAGTAGACATGACTAAAAAAAACTAAATATGAAACACATTAAGTATGAGAAACAACTGTATATCGTGAATAAAGACCACAAGCTATCTATCACCTCTTTTAGATACTCTTTCCATTGAGCGACTGGTCCTGGTAGATGTTGAAGAAGTGAATTCCTAATCTCGCGTACTACTTCTTGTGGCTCAAACCTCATGCTGTATATGAATTGGTACACAGTAAATATCAATATAAAATATTTATAAGATATGTAATAATTGAAAACGAAATACTTACGGTCGATTATCGATATATACTATTCGAATGAGTCTTCTTGTGCCAGACTGAGAAGACCCTGCATCCTGTGTTGGCTCCTGACTTGTGTGATTAACTGGTGTAGATGGGTCGTGTACAGGCGAAACATCATCTGTAAAAGAATACGTTAGAAATTCTCAGAATGCGCATTTCAACTAATCAAGCATCCAATTAGTTAAATGATATACTTATCACAGGAGCCCATGAAGATGAAGGTTGTGCCTGGCTACTACTGGATGAACGACCACTGTAACCTCCATGAACCATATTCTAACAAATAACAAATGTTATACAATACATTCAAATAATTTGCATTAAGTATTACAATACATTCAAATCATTCACATCAAGTATTGCAATACATTCAAATGATTCGCAACAAGTATTATAATGCATTCAAATAATTCAAATCATTCACATCAAGTACAATACAACCCATTCATTCGCATCAAGTATTACAATACATTCAAGTCATTCACATCAAGTATTATAATGCATTCAAGTCATCCACATCAAGTATTGCAATGCATTCAAATCATTCACATCAAGTATTGCAATGCATTCAAATCATTCGCATCAAGTATTACAATACATTCAAATAATTCAAATCATTCACATCAAGTATTATAATACATTCAAGTCATTCACATCAAGTATTACAATACATTCAAGTCATTCACATCAAGTATTACAATACATTCAAGTCATTCACATCAAGTATTGCAATGCATTCAAATCATTCACATAAGGTATTGCAATGCATTCAAATCATTCGCATCAAGTATTACAATACATTCAAATAATTCAAATCATTCACATTAAGTATTGCAATACAACTCATTCATTCGCATCAAGTATTACAATACATTCAAATCATTCACATTAAGTATTGCAATACAACTCATTCATTCGCATCAAGTATTACAATACATTCAAATCATTCACATCAAGTATTGCAATGCATTCAAATCATTCGTATCAAGTATTACAATACATTCAAATAATTCAAATCATTCACATCAAGTATTGCAATGCATTCAAATCATTCGTATCAAGTATTACAATACATAAAAATAATTCAAATCATTCACATCAAGTATTGCAATGCATTCAAATCATTCGCATCAAGTATTACAATACATTCAAATAATTCAAATCATTCACATCAAGTATTGTAGTGCATTCAAATCATTCGTATCAAGTATTACAATACATTCAAATAATTCAAATCATTCACATCAAGTATTGCAATACAACTCATTCATTCGCATCAAGTATTACAATACATAAAAATAATTCAAATCATTCGCATCAAGTATTGCAATGCATTCAAATAGAGGTTTGTATTACAAGATTTTGCTCACTAGCTTGAGAATTCTTCCTCGTCACTTGTTTGACTTTCATATTCTTCTTCTTCTTATTTTTCTTTATTGTTTACCCATCCACTTGGCATATCATTTGGATCACATTCTTCTATGAATGTTTCATCGGCCAATTGAGATATGGCATGCATATCATGCGAAACATCGTGACCATAAGAGAAGTCATAGATATCATCTAATTGATAGTAATCACTATCTTCAGCTAACTTGTCTTCCTGTAACTTATCATACTCAGGGTATAGTTTGGACTTCACCTTGCAAACTGCCCACCATTCATTTCTATCTGACTTTTTTATACTCGGATATGAAGTATAATAAACATGTTGAGCTTGCGAGGCTAATATGAATGGTTCATATGTTCCAAACTTTGATTTATGATTCACCTCCACAATGCCTGAGGCTTTGTCGAGTCTTGTTGCAGTTGGATCAAACCAATGACACTTGAATAAAGTTACCCTATTATTTATGCCTAAGTAAGTCAACTCCATTATTTCCTCTATAACACCGTAGTAATCATGTTCATTTTCACCGTAGCTGCTACCCTTGACACACACGCCACTATTCATCATTGATTTGTTTATACCGTAATCTTTTGTATGGAATCGATAACCATTTACGATGTACCCGTTGTAGCATTGCACAACTTTGGTCAGACCATTTTCTAAATCACATATTCTTTGATCTTTAACATCACCATGGCGGACCTACGCATAGACATAAACAATGATTGTGATCACGACCAATTAAGTAACTTAGTGTTGTTTACAAGTACAAAATTTATGTTAGCGTCCTTACCAACTGTTTCAACTACTCCATAAACTTAGTTTCACATTCTGTTTATACTTCTGCATCAGTGAGATGTGAAACTTCTCTTCGCAACTCCAGATCAAATCGTCTACAAACCACAAATACTTATATTACCGAACCATGTATGCACGTATAGAACATAAAAGGATTTATAATTGTGTTGCGTCTACATATACTTACTCGATGTATGGGTTGATCGCTGAGCAATTAAAAAGAATATAGATGTGTGCTGCGTCTTGCTCTCGATCTGTCAAGAGCCTTGATCAGCAACTACCAAATGCATGCCCAAGTGGTTCAAATATCGACAGCTTGTTAGCTACAATTACTTGTTCTCCATCATCGTTACGAGGCGGGCATGTGTAACGTGTTGGAATGTGAGGTTTAAAGTACATAGATGAGAAATTTGAAATCTCTTCTAAAGTGTACGCCTCACAAATAGAGCCTTCTACTCTTGCTTTATTACGAACCTTTTTTTTGAGGTCAAACATGCATCTCTCAAAAATATACATTTCAAATTTGAAATATCTGTCATTAAAGAGACAAATATAAAAAAATATATATCTTTCAAATGGGTACATTCATCGATATTGCACAGGGCCACCAACCCTTAGTTCATATGGCAAATGTATAATCAAATGTTCCATAACATCGAAAATTGATGGCGGAAAAATCTTTTCTAGCAAACAAACAGTGGTGATGACAGAGTCCTTGAGATTATTTACATCAGATACTACGACTTTCGATGCGCACAATGTTCTAAAAAATCCACTCAACTCAGACAATACCCCCCTTATAGGTTTGTCTAACGTAGCATGGAATGCTAGGGGTATCAATCGTTGCATAATGACATGACAATCATGGCTCTTCAACTCATATAACTGTCCATCGTCAATCTTCACAGCCTGAGCAATGTTAGAGACACATCCATCTGGAAATCTCAATTGTCTCAACCATTGACATACATGCTTTATTTGATCAGGTTCAAGCATGTACTTTGCCATTATACTCTTTGAGTTTAATTCTAGTCTTTTATATATTACTTTTAAATCCATACGGGCCTTCGGATTATCCTTCGTTTTCCCTTTAACATTCATTATTGTATTGAACACATTATCAAACACATTTTTTTCCACATGCATCACATCCAAATTATGTCGTATCAATAGGGTCGGCTAATATGGTAGTTCTCAAAAAATAGATTTATTTGTCCAATTGTGATCCTTTCCAAATCCACGAAAGGGTGTTGGACTGCAGGCATCTATTAATACATCTGGAAAGTATCATAATCTTCTTAGAATCTCTATGCCAGACAATCGTGTGGATGAACATTCCATTTCAGTTGTGTCTGCTCTAAACACATTCTTTTGTCGTCTAAACGGATGGTCGTTAGGTAGAAATCGACGATGGCACTCAAACCAGCAAGGCTTCTTTCCATGCGTCAATCTAAAAGCTTTGGAATCCTCCATGCAGTACAGACATGCCAACCTTCCATGTGTGCTCCAACCAGATAGCATACCATATGCAGGAAAGTCACTGATTGTTAACGACCATCATATTGAAATTTTGTTTTTTGTGGGCATCATACGTGGTAACACCGTCATCCCACAGTACTTTTAGTTCATCAATCAATGACCTTAAATATACATCAAGATTTTGGCCAGGTGAGGTCAGACCAGGGATCAACAACGACAAGAAAAGATTTGGACGTTTCATACATAAGCTTGGTGGAAGGTTGTATGGAGTTACAAATACTGGCCAACATGAGTATGGAGTTGATCTACCCTCAAATGGATTAAATTCATCTGTACATAGACCAAGTCTAACATTTCGCACTTCCATTGTGAACTTCTGATGAGTACGATTAAAGTGCTTTCAAGCTTCAGCGTCAACAGGATTCGTGATCTTGTTTTCATGGTGTCAAACTTTATTTGCATGCCATCTTATGTGTTTAGCTGTTCTTGAAGACATATACAATCGTTGCAATCTAGGAGTGATAGGAAAGTAGCGGAGCGACTTGTATGAATCTTTTTTTATCTCGTGCTACCATTGCCTCTTGTCTTTGGCTTGAACCGAGGATGCCCACATGATGGACATTATATGTTATTTTCCTGATCCTTGAAATACAACATGCAGTGATTTGGACAAGCATTAATCTTTTTATACCTCATACCTAGAGCGTTGACCATAACTTTCGCATGATAGAAATTTTGTGGCAATTTCTCATCTTTGGGCAATATACTCTTCACAATCATGCACAATCGGTCAAAATATGATTGAATCAAATTATACTCGGATTTCAAATTCATTAGTTGAAGAACTGTAGACAAGATAGTGTGACTCTCGCAACCGTTCCAAAGTGGTTCATTAGCATCTCTAAGTAAATCGCAAAATCTACTAGCTGCATCGTTTGGTGATTCTTCATCTACGACAGTTCTTATATCACTAGGACTCATAGCAGAACCCAATTCTGTTCCTGCGGCATCAAATATCAAATCCATATATGGATTATCATGCACCACATTCACCCATGCATCAAAATTGTTTCTAAATTTTTCTCCATGAAACGTCAAATTCTGATAATCACTCATAAAACCCTTCTTGTATAGGTGATGTCTAACGCCATGAGGTTCTACAAATCGATTATTCTTACAAATCTTGCAGGGACACCTAATCTGACCTATAAGATCCACTATACTGACACTTGCCGTTGCAAATTCAATAAAACTTTCAACACCATTCATATATTCATGTGATAACTCATTGTCCACTATCCTACGGTACATCCATTCACGGTTTGCAGTCATTTTTGTATGATGTTACGAATAATAACCTAACCAGTTAAAAGAGAACCATCAGAATGCTATGATGAAGAAAATATCAAATTTATCATGCAATATATGATGTCATACATTAACAAGAATTATGATACATGCATTGATAAATTAATATTTTAATGTGCAAACTATTAATGACACGATACATTCATTTGAAGCATGCTTTCATTATACAATTTCACATGGAAGCCATAATCAAATTGAAAGTAATTACATGCAAGCATGGATACAATTACATCAAACATTGCAATACATCGAAATCATTCATATCAAACAAATGTCAAACATATACCTGCAGCAAACACACTTCAATATCCCACTAACTACTACCATGCCTAGCATGAAATCCGTACTCCAAAAATAAGAACACTTCTATTCTCATACATTAAAATCATGCTAAACATGATCTCCGAACTCCAACAAAACAACCCTAGATATCAACAACTAAGTGAGTATGTGAACAATAAATTGTTACATCTAATAAATTAAATAACATGTGATGCGCTTGCATCACTTACTCACCACGGGTATTTACCTGATTTCCATTGTTTTTGTCACTTACTTACCACGGGTGGCTGAGCACAAGCGGGTTCTGTTGAGAAATCTGCAAAAAACACTATTTTAAAATTAAGTCACCACCTGCTGAAAAAAAAAATCGAGGCAAATAAAAACATCTTGCATAAGCCTTGAGAAGCCCAACACCCAATGACCTACCGAAACGCATGGGGTCAACCCCCTGCCGGAAACCGCATGGGGTCGACCCCCTACAGGAACGCAGGGGGTCGACCCCCTGCCAGAACAGTAGGGGGTCGACCCCCTGCCGAAACAGCGGGGGGTCGACCCCTTGCAGGAACAACAGGGGCTCGACTCCCTGCAAGAACGCAGGGGTTCGACCCCCTGCAGGAACAACAGAGGGTCGACCCCCTGTCGGAACAGCGGGGGGTCGACCCCCATCTGGAAACGCAGGGGGTCGACCCCCTGCGTTCCTGCAGGGGGTCGACCCCTTGTCGGAACAGCAGGGGGTCGACCCCCATCCAGAAACGCAGGGGGTCGACCCCCTGCCGGAAAACACTGGGAGTTTTAAAATTTACCTGGCGGCAGCGACGACGGAAGGCTGACGGGGATCGACAGCCGGCGACAGTGGACGGTGGGGGACGGAGAGAGGCCGACGGGACAGATAGGGCAGCGGGAAGGAGAGGGCGGCGAGAGGGAGAGGGCGGGAGCAGCGAAAGAAGAAAAGAAAAAGAGGGTTGGGATTAGGGGTTATGCGATATTTAGCAACGGCTTAGCGATGGATTAATTCCGTCGCTAAGCTGCCGTAAATCAAAACAGAAAAATGGTGACGAAATATATTCCGTCACTAAATCGTGATGGAATATTTTTTGTCACAAAAGACATCTCTAAATGGTGCGTCCATTACGACAAAATATTCCCTCTCAAAATTCGTCGCTAATTAGCGACGGATTTTGCGAGGTGATATATTTCGTCGCTATTTTAATAAGATTCATTGATTATAGCAACATATATGTTTCTCTCGTTAATCTGTCGCTAACTAGCAACAGAATAATTCTGTCGCTAATCATCTATTTTCTTGTAGTGTTTGTCATAAGGCCAAACAAACCAAATTATCGTTTTCCCCTGAGACCATATCATCTTCCAAACCATTCGAATTATTATATTGCGATATATAGGGTGTATATCAAATTTCTTTTATGTCAGGAACTCATTTCTTCTTGACCATACTAGATGGCTACAACACATGCACATGGGTATATCTCATAAGATATAAGTCTGAGACATTCAATATTATCAAAAAATTTATCTTGTTGATCCAAAATCAATTTCAAACCAACGTTTTGAGCATTAGATCTGATAATGGAACCAAATTGTTTTCAAATGACATGCAACTTTATCTTAGAGAAAATGAAATTAACCTTCAGCATAGTTGCGTAGCAACTCCACAATAAAACGAAGTTGTTGAGCGCAAACATAGAGATTTATTGAATATGGCTTGGGCCCTCTGATTTCAATCAAATTTACCGATCAAGTTTTGGGAGGAATGTGTTGTTACTGCAACATACCTTATTAATCGCCTCCCCTCAAAACCCTTGATGGGTAAAACTCCCTATGAGATGTTATACAACCAAACACCTAAATATGATCATTTACGAATATTTGGATGCTTATGTTATGCTTTTAACATCAATCATACCCATAAATTTGACACACGTGCCAAACAATACATCTTTGTAGGATATCCATATGGTCAAGTTGGTTATAAAGTTTATGATCTTGAATCTCAAAAGATATTTGTCAGTCAAGATGTCAAATTTTATGAAAACATTTTTCCTTTTCAAGATCATAAAGCTCCTTCTATTGATGCTAATAATGTTATACCCATGCCCATATTTGAAGCCCAAGACTTCTCACCACAACATCAAGCTCTTGAGCCTTTGCCCACCATCCTGAATGCCTCCAATGATCCTGCATCATCGTCTACTTCAGATGACCTGTCCAATCTTGTCACCACCCAAAGTACCCAAGAC
Organism: Nuphar pumila; assembly: GCF_984573655.1. Lineage (NCBI taxonomy): Eukaryota > Viridiplantae > Streptophyta > Magnoliopsida > Nymphaeales > Nymphaeaceae > Nuphar > Nuphar pumila. The sequence continues at coordinate 86,367,206 of NC_143250.1, forward strand.
ATGCCTCAACTTCAAAGATCCGATCGTTCTCGCCAACCATCTTCATACCTTAAAGATTTCAAGTATTACTTTGCAGACCTTATACTCCAATAGGATGACTCGTGTGATGTGGCTCCAAGTACCCACCATCCTTTTAACCATTACCTTGCATATCAACACTTCTCTCCTTCACATAGAATTTTCTTAGCAGCCATCACTCAAAATTTTGAGCCAACAACTTTTGTTCAAGCCATGAAAAAACTACATTGGCGTGATGCCATGGCTGCTGAAATCCGAGCACTTGAGGTGAAAAATACTTGGATGATAATGACCTTACTTGAAGGTAAGCATCCTATCGATTGTAAATGGGTCTATAAAGTTAAATTTTGGCCTTATGGTTCCATTGAACGTTATAAGGTCTTCTTGGTTGCCAAAGGGTACACTCAAATCAAAAGTCTTGATTATAATGACACTTTTGCTCCAATGGCCAAGATGGTCATCGTTCGCTGCCTTCTTGTCATTGATTATATACATAATTGGCATCTTCTTCAAATTGATGCCAACAACGCATTTCTTCATGGTGATATCGATGAAGAGGTATACATGCGGCTTCTTCCCGATTTTTCTCATCAGGGGGTACACCAAGTTTGCTGCCTATATAAGTCTCTTTAAGGCCTCAAACAATCCTCGCAGAACTGGTTTGTGAACCTCTCCTCTTATTTAAGAAAAATTGGTTTTGTTCAATCCAAGGTCGACTACTCTTTATTCTCTCATACAGGAAATACTCACTACCTGTTCATATTGGTGTATGTGGATGATATAATCATCGCAGGAGATAATCTTGATCAGATCAATGACCTCAAACAAAATTTTAATAAGAAATTTTGCCTTAAAGATCTCTGCACTCTCAAATATTTTCTCAACATTGAAATGGCTCGATCCAAGCAAAGGATTTTTTTCTCTTAATGCAAGTATACATTGGATATATTGGAAGACATGGGATGTCTGAGATCAAGGCCATGTTCCTTTTCCATGGAGTAAAATAAAAAATTCAATAATGAAGATGGGTCCATTTTGGAAGATCTGAGTCTTTATCGATGGCTGATTGATCGACTGATATATCTCACCATCGCACACCCTGACATCTCCTATGCAGTCCATGTTCTAAGCCAATTCTTAAGCCAACCACGCACTTCTCATATGGATGCAACCCTCTGAATTTTGCGCTATCTCAAAGGTTCTCCGGACCAAGGGATTCTAATGAATTCATCTTGTCCATTGACTATTCTCGGCCATTCTGATTCAGATTGAGCTTCTTGCCCAATAACCCACAGATCTACTTCTAGATATTGCATTATGATCGGCCTGAGTCCAATATCTTGGAAATCAAAGAAACAGTCAACTATCTCTCGATCATCTACAGAGGCCGAGTATCGTTCTATGGCATTAGCAACTTATGAGCTTATTTGGGTCAAATATTTATTGACCGATTTTGGGATCTCTCATCCTCAGCCAATGACTCTATTTTGTGACAATCAAGCAGCAATGCATTTTGTTGCTAACCCTTTTTACCATGAGCGCACCAAACACATCGAAATCGATTGTCATCTCATTCGAGAGAAAATTCAAAATGTGTTAATCTGTACTCACTTTATTTCTACCCATTCACAGTGTGCAGGCATTTTCACAAAGGCCTTGGGCAATGCACAACTCAATCTTCTGAAGACCAAGTTGGGCATGCTCGATCCACATGCTCCAACTTGAGGGGGCGTATTAGTTGCTTTAGATAAATCATTATCTATTGATAACAATTTATCATCTACATTTGCAGCATCTAAGATGATATCATTAACTACTTTTGTGGGGCCGTTACATTTGGGGAGTAAAGGTCGACCAGGCTCATCTATAAGAATATCGTTCACTACATTTGTGGGGCCATTACCTATATTTGAGGAGTAAGGGTCAACCAATACAAGTTGTATTTATGTACTCAACCTTTTGTAAAAATGATGTATCAGGAAAAACTCAATTAGATTTTCATCTTTGATATCTTTCTTCAATTCTTTAGTTTTCTACACTTATGTTCAAAAGTTCAGATTCTCTTTGGACTCTCAATTTTTTGAGAAATCTTGATTCCTATATTTACATGATTTCATATATCATTTCTTAAACAACTCCTTATGTTGCTCTCTAATCTCCTCACTTTTTTAATCTTCTAATAAACTACCATTTCCTTATTCTGATTCTCATACTGCTTCTCAATTTTAATTTTGGCTTTGGCTAACGATGGTCATATCATATAGGAGAGGGGGATATATCAATCATGTTTATGATTTCCAATAAACATTTCGTGCAAGATTAATTATATCACCAGACTATTCTAGTTATGAGTATACTACAAACTAAAAGAAACTTTGTAAACAACATCTTTAGAGAAAATAAGGGTAGGACTAGTAAACAAACCGAACAAAAGGTGTTCGAGCTCAACTCAGTTTTTGTGTTAAGATGAGCTGCTCATGAAAAGCCCAAGCTAAAAGAGCTGTGCATTGTTTGGGAATGACGCTTTGACCTACTGATGGATCAAAGAAACAAGCATGAAAAAAAAAAAACCAGAAAAACAACCACACGAAAACACAAATTTTATGTGGTTCGGCAAGAATTGTCTACGTCCATGACTATACTGAGCCTTATTTTTTTATTGAGATACACAATACAGATGAGGATGCCTCCTTAAATAGGAAGAGTCTACGAATTTTACATAGAGTCTACTAATGTTGTTGGATACAATAAGGAGTCTAGGGTAAAATTATAGAACTACCCTAAAAAAATCACATCGGTTGCTAACGCCCCTCAAACCCCCACCTTATGGGTAGGAGGGCTGACCCCCTTGCACTACAAGAAAAATGTTAATTAGCGACGGAAATTTGCGATGGGTTTTTTCCGTCGCTAATTAGCGACGGATTAGCTAGAGAAAACTTTCTTCATGAATCCGTCGCTAAGTAGCGACGGATTTGCGATGAAAGTTTTCTCTAGCTAATCCATCGCTAATTAGCGACAGATTAACAACAACAATTGTTTCAGCGCTAATTCTTAATACAAGAAAAACATTTTAGCGAGGGATTTAGCGAGGGAATTTTTCCGTCGCTAATCCATCACTAATTAGCGACGGAAAAATTTCCTCGCTAAATTCCTCACTAATTTTCGATGTAAACCGAGCGTGAAATTTTCCCTCTCTCCCCGTTTGAAATTTAAATCGATCGCGCTCGATTTAAACCGACTTCTTTGGAGGACAGCGACGTCGGAGAGCGCGTTGGAGAGTGGAGGACGGCGACGCCGGAGGACGGTCGGCGATCGCTGGAGGACGTCGGCGCCGGTTCACGGAGGACGGCGACGTTGGTTCACGGAGGATGACGGCGACGCCGGTTCACGGAAGATGACGGTGCCGGTTCATGGAGGACGGCGACGCCGGAGGACGGTCGACGATCGCTGGAGGATGTCGGCGCCGGTTCACGGAGGACGACGACGCCGGTTCACGGAGGACGGCGACGCTGGTTCACTGAAAATGACGACGACGCTGGTTCACGGAAGATGACGGTGCCGGTTCATGGAGGACGGCGCCGGAGAGCATCAGTTCACGGAGGACGGTTCACCGATGACGGCGACGCCGGTTCACGGAGGACGACGACGCCGATTCACGGAGGACGGCGATGTCGGAGAGCACCGGTTCACGAAGGACGATACAAGTCCGGCGACGAGGCAGAGCGATCATTCTGTGCAATGCCTGTCGGGTGCGGTATAAGTCCGGCTTATTGCTGCCGAAATACCGCCCGACAGGGATCATTTTTTTTATTTTTTTTTAAAATTTAGCGACGGATAATGGCTGTCGCTAATCTGTCGCTAATCTGTCGCAAATTAGCGACGGAATTAACGACAGATAAGTTTTTCCACTAATTAGCGAGCAAAAATTCGCGATGGCCTCTATCCATCGCTAATTCGTCGCTAAACAGTTTAGCGATGGATTAACGATGGATATAAGCCGTCGCTAATCCACGATTTTTTTATAGTGTTGCACCCCCCCTCTCACGCCAACTTATCCCGAAGTTAGATCCATGAAAATTATGAATTTATATCCAGTAAGAAAAGGCTCCATACTCCTCCAACAAGCATGAGCTAGCTCATTTACAAAAAAGTATATTCTTTCATAGTTGAAAATAATAGACTTTGGACTTTAGAACTACTAAGCTAAGCTCAAACTGACACAATAAGAAAAAAAACATTGTTAAACTTGTAAGCAATAGGATTTGAACTCTAAACTTATTGCTTGCAAACCAAACACTTCAATCATCTTCACTAATATAAAACATATGTAAAATGTATTTCTTGTTAATTAACAAGTCTATACGAGCTGACTCAAAACGAGCATTGGTTGTTCATGCTTGAGCTTGCTGAAAATATTTCTCGGGTTTGAATGAGCCCATTTTGAGCTGAACATGAGCCGAGGCATGAATGGCTCCTCATTACCAAGTCCTACATAAGGTACACATCCCATGGCTACATTAGCAGATTTTTTTTTTATGTGGTAGCTCGGCATAAGAAATAGGTTCAGATGATCACTGGGGCGACCACCTCGATCACCCAATCAAACAATTATCCCATGAGTGTTCCTTGTAAGGATCACAATTTATCAGCTGCGGGGCCCAATGCAATTGGAGAGGATTATTTTATTTCAGATTGGGGTGACCATCTCGATTACATGATCGCATTTTCAAGCATAAGCAATGGAAAAGGTAAGTGTATTTTGGTGGAGGGTGATAACCAATAAATATTATAAATATCATAAACCAATAAATTCCGACATTTAGCTTGCATTTGCAGTGAATAAAAACTTAGCAAAAACTTTCTTTTTTGGGAGAAAAAAGGTTTTATTAAAAAAAGATAAAAAAAAACTATAAGCCTAAAGCATGATCATATGAGAGAGAGAGAGGGAATAGGGATGACAGTCGGGCAGGGGGGGTGGAAATGGGCCCCGCCTTGCCTCGTTTGGACCGGAGATGGAGGACATGAAACGGGGATGGAGGCAGGGATGAATGTTAAAATCAATATCGGTGCGGGGATGGACTTACACTTTCCCCCACCCCACTCCGCTCCGCTCCGTCTCCAATCTCCATTAGTAAAATAACTAAAATACCTTTAGGGATGGCAATGGATAGAAGAAAAACGGTGCCCCGCCCTGCCTCGCCCTGTTTGGACCAGAAATGGAGGACATGAAACGGGGATGGAGGTTAAAATCAAAACCCACGCGGGGATGAATAATTGGATGGAGGGCATAATTTTGAGATGGGGGCGGAGGTGGAGACCTTGTCCCCTGCCTCCGTTCCACTGCCATCCCTGGGTGGGGAGGCGTCATGACATCAGCATCTTTGTGCTCCCAATGTTAGTAGGAAGTTTTTAAGGAACGTTAGACTGTCTAAAAAAGCCAAAAAGGAGACAATTGTATGTGTTTCCTCGAGCTCTTCTGCTACCTTCATGTCAGCAATTGCTGCATAAAGGATTATCCAAAAAAAATTAATGACTATCCAAAAATTGCTGCATAAAGGATAGGCACAAGTTCATTGCTGCTTTTTTTTTATGACGAGTAACCCTCACCGAAGTGAGGAAAACTCAGGGTGGAGCCTCACAACCACCTTGTCTTACGTGGCTCACCTCTGAAAGTTATATATGAACACACCCGTTTGCTAGTGGGGTTTGATCTGGTGCCTTCATCTCAGCACCACAACCACCCTGCTGGCAGCAGTGGTACAGGTTCATTGCTATTCATCAAGGTGTCTTTTCCCGTTCAATATCATGATGAAGATATTTTGATGTCCTTTATAGTGGAAAAAGTATAAAGCAAAGCTTTTAAAGCATAAACTTGAAAACTTAAAAGCAATAATCGTTTGAGTAATCTTTTATCTAATATAAATTATGTCACCTTTGCACCAAGTTCTGGATAATGATGGTTACAATAAATCTAGTGAGGATAATTAGCAGCCCACTTCTAGGTTATTTCTTCATACTATATACAAATATGATTTCTCTCAAAAACAATATATATATATATATATATATATATATATATATATATGTATTATGATTGTCTTATTAGCAGTTCTATGCGGTTCGGCTGATGTCCATCTCAAAGAAAATTATTTAATTGGATTCGAGATCTTTTGCATGTATAAAATAAGGAAGAATAATATTTTAAGACAAAGCATCAATATAGGAAATCCCCATCTGTAAAAGAACATTATGATCTTTTTTATTGCATTTAACCCAGAAATTACAAACATAAGAAATTTGTAGCATATATATATATATATATATATATATATATATATATATATGCTACAAATCTGGTTTAAGAAATTAAAGGAATGCTTGATGGAAAACCAATAGTGCTGGGAACTGATGAGAGGTATCCCTGGGCGCAAGGTCTCTGCTGGAAAGGGGATCATCAAAGGTTTTACTAATAAGTGTTTTGCCAATTTGCAGTTGGTGAGGAAGCATGTTCTCTTGGCTGTGTGTGTGTGTGTGAGTGTGTGTGGGCGCATGTGTAGGGAAGGGAGACCATCCAACCCAACAAAGGTTCAAAACCTACAACGGATGATGATCGATGACATTCATTCTCTAACGATCGAGTTTTTCATCGATCAGATTTTATATATTGATTTTTTATCATTTATTTAGTAAGCAATATGTATTAAATTATAATTTTTCAATATTTTGATGTGTTTTTTAAAGTGCTAAAAATTAACGGCCCACAATACTTTGCATTATAAGCTATTGATTTTTCATGTTTCAAAAAACATGTCTAGATGTCGTAAAGTCTTCATGTAAAGTGTATTTCTTACTAAACAAGTAAATAAAAAATATATAAGGTCGGATCATCAAACAGTCAAACATTAGAGAAGGGGAGTTGTTTGATAATCTTTGGTGGTAGAATTTCAACCTTCCTTTGATTGGCCGCCCGCCCCTTATATATATATATATATATATATATATATATATATATATATATATATATATATATATACTTGTTCCTCTAACTATTCATATGGTGTGGACAATACTGATTTTGGTGTTTCAAACTATGTTTTGTACCTCACAAGTGTGTTTAGCATGATCTATTTGCTAAGGATTAACTCTTTGATCATGATTTTCGACAAAAAAATATATAAATTTTTTAACTTTCAAATTTATAAAAATTTTGAATCCTTATAAAATCTTGCTTACATGTCATAATCAGATGATTCAAAAGTTGATTCTTAATTACTAAACAAACCATGTAGATCGCATTTGTATTCTGAAAAATGTATAAATAAGATATTAAGACTATTCACACCCTCCTACTAATAGGAGGAACCAATCTCTCTCTCTCTCTCTCTCTCTCTCTCTCTCTCTCTCTCTCTCTCTCTCTATATATATATATATATATATATATATATATATATATATATATATATATATATATATATATGAGAAAATATTTGTTACTAATAAAAGTAAAGAACTAATGAGCTAAAAATCATAGGTGCAAGTTGTATCGACTCAATATAACCACATAGATGTATTCAACATGGTTTGTTTGCTAGGGATCAAACCTTGGATCACATTTTTTTATTTAAAAATGTGATCTTTTGAGTTACATGTCTCATCATACAAATGCATCTCTTTTCAGTTACACCATAGCTTCCACAAACACAACAAAAAAACATTATAATTAAAAGTGGGAGTATGCTTGCTACAATAATCTGTGCATATAATATATTAGAAAATATGAATTTTGACACTTTTTCTTCAGATTTTTTGTCCACCCAGTTATAACCTTACAAATGGGGTAAATATTGGCTAGTAATGAAGGTAAGAAACTAATAAGTAGAAATCACTCTTTTCTTCAAAATTTTTTATTTTTTTGTAGATCAAATGTTAATGAAGTGATCTACATGGTTTGTTTAGTAGGAACCGTGTTTTGAATCATGTGAACAAGTATTAGGATTTTAAAGGGTCCAAAAATCAATGACCCACAATGTGCCAAAATTTCATAATTCAAGCGATCACATTTTTACATCAGCAAAGCACTATCCAAGGCTTGATCCTTGGCAAACAAACTATATTGAACACCTTTATGTGGTTAGATTGAGTCGAAACAGATACAACTTGCATCTATGATTTCTAGCTCATTAGTTCCTTACCTTCATTAGTAGCAAATATTTTCCCTTACAAATGTGAACTATATTGTTTGTTAATTTAGTAGAAACATGCCTTGGATAATGTATTTTCAATGATAAGTTTTTCAAATGCTTCAAAAATCAACAGTCGACAGCATATCAAAATTTCATGACTCAAAAATTCATATTTTAATTTGAAAATGTATGATCCAAGTGTGATTCCTAGCAAGAAATTATGCTGAACACTCTATGTTCAACATTTCTTTTTTTTTTAGTATTTACATGGAGAAACCACCCCAGGATCAGAGACTTAGCCGCGCTGGCTTTGCCTGCTGTACTTAAGGTTGCTGCACTTCTATGCTGAACACTTCTTACTACTTGCATATATGATTTTCTAATTAGATTATAAGTACACAACAGTAGCAAATATTTATCCATTAAGAGTATACAAATTTCAAACAATGAAATGCATAAATGCTTTTAATGCATCCTTAGTTCTTACACTGAAATTTGGTACATGTTATAAAGGACATAATATGACTTGTTAGAGGAAGTTGACCATGGTTTATCTTTACATGGAAAATAACGAAGAAAAGGGATTTTAAATTAACTAAGAAAACGAAGAAGGCTAAAAAAGGAAGCTACGTATGTGCCAAAAGTTTGCTGACATGGCGTTCAGCTTGAGCTTTATGTATTTCTTCTGCAGCAGTGCATGCACTTTATGTATTTTTTATGGAGCGGTGTTGAATGTTTAGCATGCAGCTCCTCTGCTGATGTCCATCTATTTCAAAATTTCTCGAGATGGACACCATACCCATCTCGAGAAATGTTAAGATGGATGGATGTCAAGTAGGTCACTGCATACCCAGCATGCAGCGATGCTGCATATAATGGAATACTATTTGTTTATTGATGAGTAAGAATTTAGTTGCAATGAAATATGAAAAGTCAAAAAATATATTTATTGGGTTAATATTTGGTGCTATTGGCACATAACTATATGAAACTATTGAACTGAAAATTATAGGTTTTAGATTATATCTTGTGGGTGTGATCTACAAGGTTTGTTTAGTAGAAAATGAGTTTTTAATAATATGTTCACATAAGCATGTTTTTTAAGGGTTTCAAAAATTATCGGTTCACAATGCACTAAAATCTTATGACTCAAAAAATCATATTTTTTGTTCTAACCAAGAATTGATCCTTAGCAAACAAACCATCTTGAACACATCTATGTGGTCAGATTAAGTCAACAAGGCTTGAAACTATGATTTTCAGCTCGATAGTTACATATAGTTTTGTGCCTTCAATAGCACCAAATATTAACCCTTATTTATTTTACTTTTTATGACGATGAACTCAACAGGAACATGCCTTAATTGACCCGACCCTATAGTGATAAACCCTGAGAGAGTAGACAGAAGATGGAGCACAGTGTTGTGAGAGGTGTATGCCTCAATACCTGAAGTGTACGCCTCATAGGCGAAGCACACGCTCAAGGTATTGAGGCGTTGCATTGAGGCGTTTCAGGCTTGAAACACACGCTTTACTCATGTGAAGCGCACGCCTCAAGTCGAAACGCGCTTCGCTTCTAAAGCGTACGCATCTGTGTAGTCCCTACAAACCGCCCCTTTCCTGCCAAAATCCACCGTCGAGGACAGTGACAAGCAGGTTGGCGCCATTGTCAATGGGCTTCTCCCCATGCCCACATTCACCACCATAACAGAATCCACCTCACCTTCCGGCGCCGCCGCCACCACCTTCTCCTCCATGACACTCTGCTTGCCTCTTCCCTTGAATTGCAGGACCAAAGAACCGCCGAGGATGAGGTTGAGGGTGAGAGGTTCGCCGGAGCTGACCCTTTGGGTTTGAACGGAGACGTTTGGATGCCGGCAGGCCCTTCGTTGGAGGTGAAGGACCTGGAGGAGCTTCCCGAGCAATGGAGGCGGTCGAAAGTTGCCTGGCTCTGTAAGATTCTGCCCTCCCACAAGCCCGCCATGCATATCAGGATCCTCAATTCTCAACGAAAGTGGATGACCCAAGAGGACGCAACGTATATCATCGTCAATTTCTTGAGGATTCGTGAGAACGATGCCAGTTTTAGGGTTGGTTTCTTGCTTTCCTTTTATGGTCTGAATTCCCATTTGTTGATTTCATGGCTTAAGCAGTCTGAGTTAACTAAAGCGGAAAAATTCATCCTTTGGTTTACTTCCCAATCTCAATTTGGTTGGTTGGTATGATCTAAGTTGGTTGAATTCAAAAAAGATGTTATACCTTTTCAGAAGAAAAAAGGCCTTTTTAAGTTTTAGCATTATGAGTTAGAGTAAGTTGAATTTAAGTGTTTTAATGTTTTTCTAATTCTTTAGTTCTTTCTTAAATTTTCTTGTGCAGCCTGCTTTCGAGTTCAAGATGTAATCTATCTGACTTATTTAAATGGCACATGTTTTAGTAAAAATGTAATTTACTTAGTCTGGTTGAAGATTTCAGTGGATGTTAGAATATACCCTTAAAGCTTCTGAGCTTTCTTTATGCATTATGAGATGTTATCATTTGATCTAGAACACCATCAATTGGATTCTTTGAAATACAATGTCTTATGAATTGTCACTCTGTTCTGAATAAGCCCATGGCTTAAGAACTTCCCTGTTCTGCATAAGTATGTAAGTCAAGGTGCAGAGTATTATCAAAACAGGTTTTCTTGACTAAGGTTATAAGGCGGACACGAGAACAGTTGCGTTGAGGTCGACCTCAAAAAGATGAGAAAGCTTTTCAGACGCTATTAAGTAGGAAGTTTCTAGTCAGGTATAAACTATACTAAATGGAAAAGAAATGTGAGAGAGCATGCGCTCACTTGAGGGGTATGATTGATGTTGTATTGACCAAAAATATAGGCCTCTTGCAATCAAGTTGAAGACTTCTAAGTCATATTTGCATCATAAATTACTTGAGTAGACAATAGCAGCATGAAAAAAAATAGTTGCTTTCTGTTGTGCAAGTTTTATAGTATTAGTTTTGCGCTGAAACTTGTTAGTTAAAGGTAAATACTGGTTGTGATAATATGATAAAAATGTATTCTATGATGGAGGAGAAAATAATCGAGCTTTTTTCGTCCTTTGAACTAATTGAAAGGCCAAAATGATATTCTTTAGTTTCCGTGGCCAATTTTTATATGTGATACATAGTAACTGGGAATGCTTTTTCTTAATTTCTTTCTGAAAGGCCAAAATGACATTCTTTAGTTTCCGTGGCCAATTTTTATATGTGATACATAGTAACTGGGAATGCTTTTTCTTAATTTCTTTCTCCTGAAGTTCTACTAATCGATGCATAATTCTACTGTACAGAGGTTTACCATTTACTAACAAGAAACTATGCTTCAACTTGTGCAGGTGTATAAGTGGATGGTCCAGCAACATTGGTTTCAATTTGATTTTGCTCTCGTTACCAAGCTAGCAGATTACCTGGGCAAGGAACGAAAATATTCAAAGTGTCGAGAGTTGTTTGATGACATTGTAAACCGTGGGCAGGTGCCTTGTGAATCTACGTTTCATATATTAATTATTGCTTATATTGGGGCAGATGCACATGGACCATGATAGTTCATTGCTGAAAAACTATAGTTTCATGATAGTTCTATTGCATGTATGCATTTGATATGTCCAAGAAAAAATTATTTATATGCATCACTAAGATTTTTTTTTTTGTTTAGGCTGTTTTTGATTGGAAACAAATTCAAGGTTATAATTTAAAAAAATTGGGAGCTATTTATTTTTCAAGTCCTTCAAAAACCTTATATTTACTAAATCAACCATCAAACAAACTCATATATGTATATAACAAACTCATATATGTATATTTATATTAAAAAACCATTTACCAGTGCTATTTTATTAATATTATATATTTTATTATTTTGATCATGAAGCTTATGCTTCAACGCCTCGAGGCTTACGCCTCGCTTCATAACATGCTTAATGCCTCGCTTCGCCTCATCGCATTTAACAACCTTGATGGAGCATCCGGACATCCCGAAGCTCGCCCTGACCAAATGGGCTACCTTGTGGGGGTAAGCCAAAAAAATTTAGTTGGGTATGAAAAGCCATCAACTTTGGGTTGGTGATTAGGGAAAGTTTGTGTGGGATGTCAGGTCCTGGCTTTCTCTCTTTTATAATGAATGATTAGAGATGATTCATGGATTTAAGTTGGAAACTTATACCAGTGTGAACGTTGAGCTCATAATGTTGATCTAAATCTTTGAAATTTGAAATTGTAATGGACCAACGGATCCAATCTTTGACTGCTTCTGTCACAAAAAAAAAGTTAACCGTGTTAAACATGACATAATATGCCATGAAGGTGGGAATTTTAGTGAGATTCTTGAAGAAAGGATGGAAAACGTGATGAAATTATACTATATAAATTAGTATATTTTTACTGAGTAGGGGGTAGCTGCCTACTCCGATATCCGTGTCTACTGCCAGCCTAGGAGGCTTCTGAAGGATTTTTTTTTTCATGTTTCTCTCAAATCTGACCATACAGATGTATTCTACATGTTTGATTTTATAGAAATGAACTCTTGGATCAATCCTCACATGTGGGTAGGTTTTTATAAGGTTTGAAAATCGATGGTCTACAATTTTCGTAAATATGAAAGCTCAAAATTCATGTTTTCTCATAAAAAACTATGATTCAAGTGTTTTCTCTAGTAAATCAACCATGTCGAATGCATCTACAGGGTCATGTTTGCACAACATACCCTGAAAACCCCGTTCTCTCACAGCAGGCTCCTTTGGTAGAGACTTACTCCCTACTCTATTTGTACTTATCAAGGCTAAAGATATTAGTTTTCAATTCTGATTATGAAGCCTTCAAAATTATAGTTAATTGATAGACTCATCGTATTATGTGATAACCAAGGTCCCATCATCCCAACTAGTATCATGTCTGCCCCAAAAGGGTTTGGCACAGTGAGATGGGACCTAGGCCATTAGTATGGTGGTCTAGGCTCAAATCTCATGGGAATCATCCTTTGAGCAAGCCGAAGCGCGCGTGGCGACTCCTAAGGGCAATTGGTAAGCCCATGGGGTTTTATGCTATCAGGACGGAAGCAGATCAGGTCATGCTGAACATAAGCATTTTTGCTCGTGCTGACATTGTGGCCATCCAATTTGCATTTTAAAAAGCTCAAAAGTCAACAAAACCACGTGGCATTCATCCAAAATGCAAACAGACGGCCACGATGTCCGCATGAGCAAAAACGCTCATTTTCAGCATGACCTGATCTGCTTCCTATCAGGACAACAACCGTAAGTACAGCATGCAGAGCAAGCGAGGCTAAGCCTCTGATCATGGGGATGGTTTATCCGTGTAATTACACATAAAAAAAAAAAACTAGTATCATGTCCTCTTGTCATATAAACATGCTAAGATGAATCATTTTAGTTGACCCTTTGACTGAGCCCTCTAGAGTCAAAACCTGGTATCTTGGTCAGCATTCTACAACTTAAGCATGTGATAATCACACTTGTTTACTTGATTCATGTTTGGTGGCATGCTGAGACCAGGCACCAGAAAAAAAAAAAATAGCTATACTACTTAAAACAATTTTTTAAGTAAACTAGTTAAAAATCTAGATCAGGATGCGGCTTTGTTCACAAAGGCAACTTGGTTCATTTCACTTTCTATAAACAAATCAGCCTCTTAGCTAAAAGCCTAGAGGGTCGGCATTATACCGGATGTGGGATTAAGTACTATTTCAAAATTCTTTACTGGATGCTTCTAGGTTTCTCTTGAGTTAGGTTGGTGGTTGGGAAAGGTCCTAGGTTCAAATCCAAGATATAAAATACTCATGTAGTGATCAAATGCCTTAACCCAGATCACTAACCACATGAGAAAGCCCAAAAGTATAAAACAGTACTTTGTTTATTGGTGTCTTGCCATAGTTTCCTTTTTTTTCTTTGGATAACTAGGGAAAACCACCTCATTCACTCGAGCTCATTGGTTTCAAAATCCCAGGTACACCTTACTTTGCCTTACATTAAGGGTCATGTACTAATGTTCAAGAGTCACCCCTACTAGATGAGTGAAGCCCTTGTGAGCACTTTGTTGGCTTTTTATCAATACAATTGCAAGTTATCATATGATTTGCCACTATTGTGTTCAGGCATATAGTAAATGCCCACACTGAATATGATTCAGTCAACTATATGGCAACTACCCCCATCCCTTTTCCCACCGTGGATGGGTTGGTGTTGGCATCTCACCACTAGCCATTGTTACTTCCTAAATATGGCACATTTATCAAACATGGAAGCCAATAAAGACCCAAAAGCTAAAGTTGGTTGTTTGAGGGAAAACGATTAAAGGATTGATTTGGTTAGTAAATCCAACTGGAAAGGCTCAGCACACCTGGCTGGGTAGGTCGGCTTAAGGATTTCAAGTTGAACAAGGTTGAGAACTCAATATCCGGCCTGTGTCCTTTGCTGCAAGGCCAAAGCTAAATGGAAAACTATCCCCGGTAGGCAGGAGGGAGTACTTGTGGAGTTTTGCACTAAGAACACCGACTCAGGTCGATGATCAATGTGCATCTCTCGAGACATCCAAACCAATGTTGTCAGTATCGGTATCGGCCCTGTATCGTTTGGCCAGCGATTCAAGTGTAAGGGATACTGATACTCAAGTGAATCATTCTAAATCGGCCAAAAAATAATTAAAAAGTATTACGTGACACATGTTAAAATAATAGTTTTAAGTATTTTTTACATTTATTAAAAAATAGCCGATTCAGGAGTAAAGCGTATCGTTTCCGCAGATACAGGCCGATACGCACTGATACTGACAACATTGATCCAAGCCGTATTCGGTGGTTTCTCTACGTGAATACAACAAATAGGTATTTTAACAGATACTTGGATGAAGCAATGTCTCACCTCCACCCTCCAATTTCATAGGTGAGCCAACCTGACCCACTTAAAGTAGAGTAGTGTGTGTCACATGATGTTATAAGGCACTGGGCCACCATGTGTGACCATAACTATATTCCTCTAGCTTTGGTTAGTGCCCAATATGAATTCTATCAATAACAATCCAATCCATCCCAACTACAGCCTTGCCAAGGCACATTCTTGATGGCTAGCAATGTGTAATAAATAAAAAGAAACTTTCTTTAGTGGGCACATTCATCATTACCATGTGGTTGAGCCTACTGCTATGCCCTGAGGGACTAAGTCTCCACAACTTATGGCCTTGCTCTCTATGGTTTATTTAGTCATCCATTCAAATTTTGGTAATGTTGGCTACGTGCTTTGTTCTATTACCAAGACCCTACAGTGTAAGACTTTATGCTTTCCGCACCAAAGTTTACCCTAGGGACTTTTGAGAGAACCAATGCACCAGGGCTAGAGGCCGGTGATAAGATAATGCATCTAAACGAAACACACTTAAAAATAATTGGTGATTTTTTTTAAAGAAAAAATATTTGGTGATTATGGCATATAAGTTAAATTGTTCCAATTCATACATTTTTCATAGTTATGTGAAGCTAGACAAACAATTCAACAAGAGCAATAAAACCGATATTCATCAAATTAACGTAAAATTGGTTTGATGCAGAAATCATCACTATTCATTTAGTAACTATTTAATAACAATGGAAAATAACCGTATTGTACGGTAAAATGACATATTTTCCTAAAAACCAAACAATTTGTCAAAATCTACCCGATAACCAAAACCACAAATGATCAACTTTGTTAGGACCTTTTTACCCTTCGCACGTGCAAAACTCATGAAGTTTATGCCATATATTGCTTCGCTAGTCGGGTATCGTAAACTCCCCCTTAAAAAGAGGTCCATACATTTGTTTGCAGACATCATGAAGTTCACATAATAATATTTGTGAACATTATTTTAAGTCCAAACCTCAAAACTTCGCAAATACCTAACTAAGTTCAGATATATACCCTTCTAATATGTGATGTTCCTCTAAATATGCGAAGTTCCTCCCAAATATGCAAAAATTCTCCCAAGATATCTACAAATACATATTGATCTGTGCAAATTTTTGGCATGCAAACTTGCTTAACTTTCCATAGTTTGCTAAATCATATATAATATTATTTTTGTTCATTTTATTTTTCTTTTTAGTTTATTTCTGAAAAGAACCGTAACCTTTTTCCTGCTAGAACCTTAAGCATTTTTCCTCTCCCCTTGCGGCGAGTTCTGTTAATTTTTTTGCTGCATTCCGTCGAGGTTGCACTTTTATCTTTTTCATTGACTTTCTCGGTTAAGTCAAAAGTTGAGTTTTATATGAATAATATATATATATATATATATATATATATATATATATTGTTATGTTTTATTCTAAACTTTTTTTTTTGTAGATATTTAATAGCCCCATGTGTATTTGTATTGGGTTGTTGTTGTGAATATTTTTGTATGTTTCTTGTGTTTTATTTAATATTTCTCATCGAATTTATTGTAGAGTTTTTTCATATATATATATATATATATATATATATATATATATATATATATATATATATATTTATGTTGTAGTTGATTTATGTTTGTTTGCTTGTTCTTTAGTTAATACTTGGTGTTTTTGTTAGGGGTTAAGAAGTTATTATGAGTAGTTGGTTTTCAGAGTAGTTGTAGGTAGTTATGTTAATTGAATGTATGAAGTGTATATCGATGATCTTTTCTCACATATTATTTTTATTAGATAAATGATATATTGTGTGTTAATAGTCACTTTTCAGTGAAAAAATACAAGTGATTAACATTTAATATAGTAGAGAGCTTCAATTCGTGGATTTTTGTCATACATGACAAGCCCCTAATTCCTCTTATTGAAAGGTTTCATTTTATGATGATAAAACTTTTTGAGAAAAAAATAATACTAGGCAATATATGCCAGACATTGTGGTGCCAGATATAAAAAAAACTAAAAAATTTGAAGTGAAAGGCACAACAACTACGTATGCAAGTAGTGCATTACTATCGACGTCAGTACGAAGCCCACAACCGATCTCACAGTTATAGTGTTGATCTTCAAAACACTTGTGCTCTTGTGAAGAGTGGCATGTTAGCAGGATTTCATGTGAACATGTGATTACATGCATTTTGTATGAGGGCAAGCTACCAAAGGATTACTGTGACAGGTTCTTCAGAGTTGAATCATATCGAGCTGCATATAATACATATTTATTTCTTCTGATGGCGGATAATATCCCATGCATCACTTCATCGACTCTTATACCTATCTATCCATCAAAAGTGGTTCGTAAAGCAAGATGACCTAAGATGAAGAAACTAAAAACATAATAAAATGATGTTGTGCTATACAAATGTAGTGTATGTGATGAGGTTGGCCACAATAGGCGGAAACATCAATAACAGTATACTAGAGTACGTATGCTTTGCAAAATATAGGATTTATTAAGAGTTGTTTAAACAATGTATGAGTAGGTTCATTTTTTTTAATGAATGCAATGTATGATCAAATTAAGTTTTGAATTAATGAAATGAATACATTGGATGAGTAGGTTCTTTTTTTTTTTGAATGAATGTAATGCATGGGTAAGTTCACTTTTTTGAATGAATGAAATGAATGCATTATATGAGCATGTTCATTTTTTTTAATGAATGCTATGTATAAGCATATTCAATTTTGAATGAATGAAATGAATGCAATGTATGAGAACATTCATTTTTTTTAATAAATGCAGTGTATGAGCAAATTCAATTTTAGGGTTATAAATAAAATGAATGTGATGAATAAGTTGACTTATTTTTTAATGAATATAATGAATACAATGTATGAGTAGGTTCATTTATTTAAATGAATGTAATGTATGAGTAGGTTCATTTTTTTTAATGAATGCAATGTATGGACATATTCAATTTTGGATGAATAAAATAAATGCAATATATAAGCATGTTTATTTTTTGAATGAATGGAATGAGTGCAATGTATTAGTAGGTTCATTTTTTTTAATGAATGCAATGTATGAGAAAGTTCACTCTTTTTAGTGAATGTAATGTATGAGCATATTCAGTTTTGAATGAATGAAATGAATGCAATGTATGAGTATGTTCATTTTTTGAATGAATGGAATGAATGCAATGTATGAACATGCTTATTTTTTTTGAATGAATACAATGTATAAGCATGCTCATTTTTTTTAATGAATGCTATGGACATATTTAGTTTTGAATGAATGCAATGTATGAGCATGTTCATTTTTTTGAATGAATGAAATGTATGAGTAGGTTTATTTTTTTGAATGAATATAATATATAAGCAAATTTAATTTTTAATGAACAGAATGAGTGCAATGTAAATATACATTTGTATAAATAGTTAATCATTAAGGATATTCTTTAAATAGTTAAACTATAAACTTGCAAGGATGAGAAAATTCATAAAAATATAGGTGAATAATGACCAATATTTATGAGGATGAGAAAGTTTGTGAGGTATATGTAAACATAGTTCAGTATTTGCATAAAATATACATGAACTTTATCTAGTATTTGCGATGTTATGTTGTTCAGTTTAACTTCGCATATATTTTCACAAAATTCGCATATATAGAATGAAGTTCACACAAATGTATCTGCAAACTTTTTATAACTGAAATATGTTGAAACTTCACAAATAGTGTACATGAGATTAACAAATTTACTGAAGACTTAAATGTGAACCTCCCCATATTGTTGCGAAAGTCTTTACCAACATTAACTATGACATTTTGATTTTTACAATGACTCTTCGATAATAAAAAAATAAAGGGTTGCATTTTAAGGTATGTTTTTTCCTTTACAAAGTGATGGTAGAGAAGATTTTGGAACAACAAGGGGAGGATGTCATGGCTAAGGTAGACAATATTTTGGAGAATATAGGAGGTGAAGATGCAGAGGTGGTGAATGATGTTAATGGTCCTTAGTAAAAGGAGCGGGCCCCAATTATAGAGAGTGCGCAGACGAGGCAGTTTTGCCTCAATCATTTGCTCGAGAGAACAGAGTGTCTGCAGACAAAAATAGTAAGCCCACTGGCATTAAGAAGCCAAAGATCGAACCTCCAATACAGAGTTATGTATGATTGAAAATGTTTCATGTCAGATTGTTGGATTCGTATGAGTAGGTTCATTTTTTAATGACTGGTATATATATATATATATATATATATATATATATATATATATATATATATATATATATATATATATATATATAAGTAGGTTCATTTTTTAATGAATGAAATGAATATATGTATGACCAAGTTTAGTTTGAATGAATTAAATAAAGTTGTATTGCACCTTTTGACTAAAAGATAGATTTGCATGATTTTTTTTGTGGACCACACAAAGTTCGCATAAAATATAGGCAAAAAATAAAAAATATTTGTGATGATAAGGAAGTCAACATAAAATATATATGAGAATGAGTAAGTTCACATAAAATATATATGAAAATGAGTAAGTTTGAATATATTTTAGGCGTACTTCCTCATCCTTACAAATATTAGTCATTTTTTGCCTATATTTTATGGGGACTTTGTGAATTCTTCTTGATAAAATATATGTGGATTTCCTCATACAACAATAACTACGCCTTCATCCCAAAACAATTGGGGTCGGCGATATGAACCAACAAAGAAAATCATTTTGGGTCTTCCACATGAATCCTTCTCCTCCATTCATTTTTATCCAATGCCATGTCCTCGGTGAGGTTCAAAGCATTCATATCCTTTCCTATCACCTCCATCCATGTCTTCCTAGGCCTACCCCGACCTCTTTTAACTAATATATTTTCCCATTTCTCCATCCTTCTAACTGGAGCATCATTAGGCCTTCATCGAATATGTCCAAACCACCGTAAACAATTCTCTCTCATCTTATTTTCAATGGGTGCAACGCCTACCTTCTTACGTATCTCCTTGTTCTGAATCTTATCTTTTATTGTATTTCCACACATCCATCTCAGCATACGCATCTCAGCTACACTCATTTTTTGAATATGATGTCTCTTGGCAGCCCAACATTCCGTACCATATAGTAAAGCGGGCCTAATAGTCGTCCTATAAAACTTTCCCTTCAACCGCAATGGCATTCTATGATCGCACAACACTCCAGTTGCACTCTTCCATTTCATCCACCCAACCTTTATCCTATGATTTACATCTCCATCAATTTCTCCATACTTTTGAATGATAAATCCCAAATATTTGAAAGAATCATCCACCGGTATTTCTTGCTCACCAAGCTTCACTACACTCCCATCTCTATTTCGTTGCTTACTAAGTCGACATTCCATGTATTCTGTCTTACTCTTACTCAACTTAAAACCTCTTGCTTCCAATGTCTGTCTCCATAATTCTAACTTAGCATTAACCCCAGCTCTAGACTCATTAATCAAAACAATATCATCAGCAAACAACATACACCACGGCACATTTAAAATATTTGTGAATTTGTTTGCATTCATTTTATTCTTTTATAAAATATAGGTGCTCATACATTGCATTCATTTTATTTTTTCACAAAATGAAATCGCTTATACATTGCATTCATTCTATTCTTTTACAAAATGAAGTTGCTTATACATTACAATCATTTCAATATTTTATAAAATGAAGTTGTCCATATATTGCATACTCATACATTGCACTCATTTCATTCTTTCATAAAATAAAGTTGCTCATACATTGCATTCATGTCATTTTTTACAAAATGAATAAATAGTAATACATTGCATTTATTCCATTCTTTCACAAAATAAAGTCACTCATACATTGCATTCATTTCATTCTTTCACAATGATGTTGTTTCTCACTGCCTCTTTGATTGGGAGAAAATAGAGTATGTGTAGAGGTACCTCCATATCTTAGGCCTTAAGAATGTTGCATATCATTGCATCTTTGATGGAGAGAAAACAAATATATCATCATTGATTTTACACTCTGTGTTATTCTTCTAATTTTTTTTATCACTTGTACCATGTTATTGAAGGCTGAGTATGAGATATGTCAACTCTGTGTTGATGGGGAGAAAATATAATATATCATCGATTCTAAATCATCATCATCCAACACATCTATCTAGCTATCATAATTCATTAAAACCATATACCCTCGTCGATTCTACATTATCATCATTCACGTTCTCTATGATGAGAATGGGTTGCAGACTTTTATTTTCTATCCCACTCATACCATAAAATGTACTTACCAAAAAAACTCACTGTCGATGATTTTTCAACGATAAAGTACCACCGATACTTGGCCTTAGAAAAATGACCATAATTTTTCACTAGTTGGAGACCAGAAAAACCCTAGATTATGCGAAACTACCAGAAAAACCCTAGATTATGCGAAACCCTAGCTTTGCTTTTATACTATGCTCGTATGAAAATCCGCATATTTTATAAGAAGACCACATATCTAATTGTGTGGAGCGACGTAAATATGTCACGTCCCAAAATTCCTTATGTTCGTAACTCATTCTCTATAATAAGAATGAGTTGCAGACTTTCATTTTCTATCCTACCCATACCATAAGAAGCACTTAAAAAAAACTTATCATCAATGATTTTTCTCTAATGAAGTCTGATCTTCTTGGTCGATGCTTGACTTTTTAAAAAATTATCATAATTTCTCACTGGTTAAAGACCACAAAAACCTTAGATTATGTGAAAGCCCAGCTATGCTTTTATACATGCTCATACAAAAATCTGTATAATTTATGAGAAGATCACATATCTAATTGTGCAGAGAGATGCAAATATGTCACATCCTGAAATTCCTTATGTTGACAACACAAAATAAGAATATTTTTATAAAAAACGCATTTTATAGGTTCCATATATATGTGATTTTAGTAAGGTATTTGCAAAGTTACGATTATAAGGAGGTTCGCAAGACTTGTTTTTGCTCACTTCGTAAAGACCACAAAAGAATATGTGTGAGCATACATTTAAGTGAGGGTTAAAGAAAGGAGAAAGGAAGTTTACACAAATTTTTCTGACTTTGGTATAAAATATATGTTTTTTACTAAGATATTTGTTGTTTTATGATTAGCAGAGAAGACCACATAAATAACATAATTTTTTGTGTGCTTCTTAAGATCCGCAAAAAAAATATGCAGAGACCTCATTTTAAGTGAGAGTTTGTGATACCCGATGAGTTAAGCGATATGTCGTGTGAACTTCATGAGTTTTGCACATGCCAAGGGTAAAAGGGTTCTAACAAAATTGGCTATTTGCAGTTTTGGTCATCAGTCTGATTTAGCAAATTATGGAGTTTTGAGGAAAATGTATCATTTTTACTATACATTATGGTCATTTTCTGTAAAAACAATTAGCCCCTCGAGCTCGCCCAGTTGGTTGAGGAAAGCATTAAGATGTTTGAAGGCCCTTGACATCATAGGTTTGATTCCCTCTTGTTTTAAACCCATTACCTGTATGGAGTAGTAAGCTAGCCATCAAGACTTTTAAGGTTTACCATTATAGGGTGTAGATTCAATTAGGGCTCCATCCAGGTGGGCTCCTCATCATAAAAAACAAGAGAAAAAAAAAACTATGAACTAATAATTAGACTAGAATGAGGATTATAAGCGTTGATATATCCCATTACAGAAATTCAAAATGGCATAAGATATTTTTATAAGCTATAAACAATTGTGTGCAAAGTAGTTCCAAATCCAAAAACTTATGCCACATGGACTATATATTGTGGGTGTTTTGAATTTTGGACCTGCTCTGATCCATGACTTGATCCAAAATATTTTGATGATCATTCAATATAGATTTTTTGGGGTATGAGGTGATAAGAGAGGGATTGGACCGTTAGGCCCAAGAATGGAGTTCACCACAAGCCCCTTCGGGGTGTGGGGGTGGAGCCCCCACGGTATGGACCTGTCTAGTTTTTTAATTCTTTTCTTTTGTACTGGCTAGGGTTTTATACCCTTCGATGTATTTATGGTCGCCTTCTTAATTTTTAAAGTTGGGTATGAGAATTTTGGGTGTATTGGAGATTAGCCTCACATTTGGTAGTAGATTTCTTGCTCTTCTTTCACCCATAGACGTAGGCCGGAGTGCCGAACCACGTAATCGAGTGTCTTCTATCATTCTTTTATTCTCTTTTATCTTCTGGTTTGCTTCATTTTCATTGTGGTATCTATAACAAAGACTCTAAATTACTCTCATAATAGTGTCCTCTCGTATGTTATTCGTAATGAAAATTTACACAATAATAACATGTCCCAGATCTTTTTTGCCATGTCATTGTGACTTCTATAGCTGAACACTTTTTTTTTTTTTAAAGTAAGATATCATTCATAACATATCAGAATAAAACCATTACTATACAATAGCAAGTGATGAGATATCACTTGCTGTTACCGAAAGACAGAGAACAAAAATAGATACAGTCTTAATTATTTAAATCTAGGAGTTGCAAAACTCCAAAAGAAAACCTCAGCAGAAAACCAGAGGCACAAACATAACCCCACTAATAAAGGCAGATGCAAACAACATTATGGCTGCAAAGAGAGAAAGGAACCACCAAATGCTATTCAAAATAGAGAGAAACCACCTATACTCAGTCCTCCCTAAGAATAGATAAAACTGAATATTCTGTGACCCATTGGCACAACGAACACAAGTTTGCAAGAATTGCAAGACAAGTCTTGTGTCAGAAAGCCTAACTGCAGTAGCCATGAAAACCTGAAAAAGTGATCAAATTGATTTGGTATTTCCCCCTCATTTATACGAAGACCCACAATTTCAAAAAAAAGCATCTTAGAATAACCCATAAGATCCACATGTTAGCCTCCGAGGCTTCTCCAAAGAACAATAAATTATTTGCAAACAGAAAGTGTAAAGGTTGAGATCGAATCTGACACTTTGTAGCCAATATACTTACCCTCCCTTTTCGCACTATCAATCATTACCGAAAGTGTCTCCATGGCAACAATGAAGAGAAGAGGAGAAAGATTATCACCTTGTCGCAACCCCCGATTAGGATTGAAATATTCTCCCTTTTCTCTGTTAATGGACACTACGATTGAAGTAGCAGACATCCCTTCAATCCATTTTCTCCGTTTATCCCCCCACATCTCATGTGATGCAAACAGCCCAATAAGAACCTCCAGTCAAGATAATCAAAAGCTTTCTCTAAATCAATATTTAAAATGAAAGACCTTGTACCTGTAAGCTTCATCGAATGGATGGTCTCATGTGCAATGAGGCATACGTTATGAAGCCTTGTCAGAATAAATGTACTTTGGGACATCGATATAAGCCTCCCAATAGTAGTCTTCATCCTTGATGCCAAATTGGTGCATATTCCTCATGTATAATTTGCGTGTAGTTTGAATCGTCAAGCCCAAGATTAATGGAGTTGAAGTCTCCACCAATAAATTGGGATCCGTAGGGCCCCGTAGGCCGAGGTTAAAAGGAAGTTTAATTGGGATCCTCCACCCGAAAAGAAAACCGAAATAGAGAAAGTTCCAATATGCACTACACCATCCAAACCATCCCTCGAAGCCACCAAGAAGCTAGTTGAACTGTTAGAGTGTACCGAAGCTAGTTAAAATGCCTTGCTGTGAGGACATTATTTCTGAAGTTGATGCATTTAGGCAACAACAACATCTAGTTGAACTGTTACAACATCCCTAATATTCCCATGCATTCTGAATTGAGGCTATATATAATCAAGAGTGGAGCTTGCACCCCCACCATCAGAATATACTGAACCGTTAGAGTGTACCGAACCATGAGAAAAGTGGATCTGGTGTACCGGATCCACACATATTGGCCCAAGATTGACCCATACATAGATTCAAAATTCGAATCCTGGACTAAAATACCTGTCTTTTTGGATCTGTCGGATTTGATTCCAATATTGGGTCTGGGTCGGGCACGTTAATTAGCAATGGCACAGGACCCGATTTACCTTTTTGAAAAACATCTTGGCATAAGACGTCTTCCAAAGTGAGAGAGACGATTGCCATTCCAAATTAAAAAAATGTTCCCTCTCTTTCCAAAAACAGAATCCTATTTCCAAGGGATTCTTTTGAATATTATTGGTTGCCCCAAAATCTGTTCAATTAGAGTTACTCATGATATCATTGTGCCTCAATCCACACACTACAAGTTAAGGCAAATTTCTTCATCCACTCGAACCAGATCCGACATGATGACTCCCATCCCATGCCCGGCACTAGACTGATTCGAAGCTGGAGTTGTTTAGCAGGACTGATCCGTGCATGATCCCCCGCGAGCAGACCCTCTCAGCGAAGCAGCCCTGACTGAGGAGTCTCGCACAGTCACTCGAGGACGACCTAGCTCTCTCCTGTATAAGAAGAATATTGTTCCAACAAACCAGGGGGATGAGAAGGACCAACAATCGTTCTCCTACTACAGCGACGACACAACCTTCTTCGCCTAAAATTGTGGTACTTGCAGTAGGAGCAAATCCAATTGCCTCTATCAGCCTGCACTTTATAGAAATGACTCTTCCTCCTTTCCAATCTTTTCCTTTGTTTTGATTTAACCCTTCTCCACCCCCCTCGGCTTTCGTAGAATCATCCTCTCTTTATCTTTTGCTACCATCACCCTTCACCATCGTGAAAAGGTGAGGGAGGGTCACTAGTGGTGACTTTTCTCACAGATATTACCCTATTTATTGGACAAAAAACAACCACCAAATTTTGGCCTCAGTTGAGTAATAATGGCGACATTTATAGGTCATCATTAATGTGTGACCCAAGGCGAAGAATATAGTTGAAATTGAGAACACCAATAGCGGCGACCAACCTATAACAACAAAAATTTTGTGTCACCTTTATAGCCTGTAACAGAGAAAATTAACTCATTGTTATAGTCGATAACGACGAGAAGTAAGTCACCGTTATAGGCTATGAAGGTGACATTTAAGTCATCATTATAGGTTGTAACGATGATGCAGGAATGTCATCGTTGTAGGCCTTAAACCTGCAAAAGTAAAGGTTTTATATTGGTTTTATTTTTTTTTACATTACATTAAACAAAATGCAAATACAATTCAAATATACACTTTAAACATCCTCAAATATACATCCATTTAAATAAAAACATATACTTCAACCATTAATTTAAATATATATTTGAAGTATATGTTTATATTTGAATATATGTTTCAGTATGTATAAACACTATTGTATGTTTGTATATAAACATACACTAGTGTTTATACATCCTAAAACATACATTCAAATATAAACATACACTAAGGTTTTATATTGGTTTTATTTTTTTTTACATTACATTAAACAAAATGCAAATACAATTCAAATATACACTTTAAACATCCTCAAATATACATCCATTTAAATAAAAACATATACTTCAACCATTAATTTAAATATATATTTGAAGTATATGTTTATATTTGAATATATGTTTCAGTATGTATAAACACTATTGTATGTTTGTATATAAACATACACTAGTGTTTATACATCCTAAAACATACATTCAAATATAAACATACACTAATGTTTATACATCCTAAAACATGCATTCAAATATAAACGTATATTTCTCCAACTTCCTCAAACATTCATCATCTCCAACCCCCTCAAACATTCAACTTTAAACATATATTAAAATATAAATATGCATTTCAAAACATACATTCTCTCCAACCCCCCTCTCCTATATCATGTCAAAACATGCAAAAAACATACTTCAAAAAACATATTTCATCTACAATCTCCTCTCCTACATCATCTTCAAACCTACAACAAACACACTTTAAAAAATAAACATACATCCTCGCCAACCCCCTCCTCTACATCCTCTTCAAATCTACAACAAACACACTTCAAGAATTAGTACAATCTGACTATTCATAAAAAAATTTATAAAATGAAACAATTATGACAATGTTAATGATAATAGTATAAAATTCAGTCTGATAAGTTACAAATATTTTAATCACATTATTATTGAAGGCTCGATAATACTTTTGCATTTTTCTTCACTTCCATAAGAATCTGAAAAAGTATAAAGATAACATTAACAAAAGATCTTTTCACATTCAAGAGGATGTCAACTTTAATTCAATATATATATATATATATATATATATATATATATATATATATATATATATATATATATATATATATATATATATATATATATATATATATCAGTTTATACATATATTTAAAATCAGTTTATACATATATAATCAGTTTTACACTAATTACAACATCTCATTATGAAAAAATTAATACAGGCCAAACAGAAAAAGAAGATATAAACAGACACGTGTCCTTAGAACATATCATGACGTAACAAACTATGACATGTTCACCCAATAAATAGATATTTGGTGATTTTATTTACGAGAAAATAAGAGAGATCTAGGATGAAAGGTTCTATCTGAGAGAATCTATGAAGGTCTGCATATGCTCTCTAAGATTTCTAGTTTCTTCTCTCTCTCGCTCTTGGTCTTCTCTCTCTTGCTCCAGTTGTTGAAGGAGTCGCTCTTATTCTTCTCTCTCTTGCTCTCGTTGAACTTGGTCCATCATTTGTTCTTCTCTTGATTGTTGGAGCTCTGACTGTGTTGACTCCAACTAAGAAATAGTGTTTAAACACGGTCTTTGACTTTGGATAGAATGGCAAATGCACCCATCCTTCTCACATGACCAGACCGCTCTCCGAGGACTTTGGCAAATACGTCTCGCTGCGACATTGATGAGCCTTCTTGTGAAGAATATGTTTCATTACTTTCAATCTCCATAGAGTGCAACTTGTTTTGCACGATGTTAATATTTTGTTATCAGTAACTAATGATAATGTGCAACATAGAATGAATGAATATGGTTTTTACTTCGCTGCTACAAAGTGTGAGTTACTTACAAATGTGTCTTATACTTTGTTGTAGATGAATATCGTGTGATCTGAATGAGTGTGTCTCTTTATAGAACACACTAGTTGTTGGTTCGCGCCCTTCTATTTCAGTCTGCAAATAACAAATTTAGAATATATTAAATCAAACATATTTCACACTATATTACTATATAAAAATAAATAAACTTAGAAAATTAGAAACTTACCCTCATATGAAAACTCTGGATGTACGAAAATGATCCACATGTATGTTAGATCGTCTGTTTTGCTCTATTCATAAAATGTTTTGCTGATGTCCACTCTTAACCAAAGATAGATCAATTAGTTCATGAAAATCTAAAAATTTAAAAATTTATTTACTTATGAATATATATCCAATATTTATCGTCCAATAGTCTTTGGTGAAAAGTTGCAAATTCCTTTACACACTTTAGAGTCGACTCCCTCAGAAGGATGTTTTGTTGTTTCGGCATGGTTTTCAAACCTCTTGTAATGCTTATAAAAAACTTCTTACACCCTTGAGTATGATAGTTGAAGCTACTTATCCACGATATCATGATGCTCAGCAATATCCTTGTCTAAATCAAACTTGGCATGCACCAAATTATCAAAATACAATAATACTTTTTTTATGGATTAATCTATTTATCAAAATATAGATTTTGTCCAAACGACATCACCATAAATTCATAATGCCCATACCTCATCTGAAACATCATCTTCGAAATGTCTTCATCCTTGATTTTTAGCTAATGGTATCCAAATCTCAGGTCAATCTTTGAAAAGACCTTGGCCTTCTGCACCTGGTTGAACAAGTCTTCTTTGTGGGGCAAATGATACTTGTTCTTTATCGTAGCCTGGTTAAACATTATGTAGTTGATGCATAACCTCATGAATTCATCCTTTTTGATGAATAATACAGGTGCTTCTTAAGGTGATACACTTAGTCACGTGAATCCATGTTTCATTAACTCTTGCAACTGCTTATTTAGTCCCTTCATCTTTGTTGGTGTCATACGATAAGGTGCCCTGGAAATCAATGTTGTTTTCGGTACCAACTCAATCCTGAATTTCACCTCATGGTGTGAAGGGAGTCCTAGAAAATCCTCTGAGAATACATCTAGAAAATTGCAAACGACATCCAGATCCTCAATTAGTATTAGTTTGGTTTTCATTCCCGTTACACTGCCTAGGAATATAATGTCTCCTCTCTACAAATACTTCTAAACTTTGATGGCAGAGATTACCAGGTATTTGAGAACTGGTCTCGAAAGTTTGAATTTGACATCAAATATACCAGGTTGGGACAAAATAACCTTTTCTTCTCTATAAAGAACCCTGGCATAATGTTTGAATAGCTAGTCCTTGCCCAATATGACATTATACTCAGTCATATCAAGTAGGACCAGATTAGCAGGTAAACTTTGTTCTCCGAATTTTTCATTTGCAATCATCATATAGTTCACACAGATTTTGTTAAAACCAATCAGATTATACACTACTAATTTTTGTTTCAGTGACTCGATAGGTACTCTTAATTGTTTAGCAAAATTTAAAGTTATAAACGAGTGTGTTGCACTGCAATCAAATAATACTAGAGCCGCCTGACCAGAGACAAATATTGTACCTTGTACTAAGTCATCCTTTTTCGGCTGCTCCACAGAGGTAGCATAAACTCTGTCGGCTACCTTCTTCTATGCTGCTTGTGACTGTTGTTGTTGTGGTTGCTGATGCGGTCCTCCGGTCGCATGCTTTGCTTTATCAACTTACTTTTTGTGACACTCCTTGATGTAGTGTCTAATCTTTTCACAGTAGAGACAAGCACCAGTCTCTCGAGGAAACTGTTGTTCTGGGTGAAAGCAATTGCACCTCTTGCATCGTTGATTCTATACTTGTCGTGGCTTGTTTCTCCCATTATGTTATTGCTTCTTTGTCATTGGAGTAAACTTCTTCCCGCCAAACCTCTTTTTGAAGGTTGGTTTCTGGACTCCAGTTATGTTCTTCTGAGCTTTTTGTCCTTTATTTCTGTCATCATTTAGAGGGTACCAACATGCTTAAAACTGACAACAGCCTCTAGAGTTAACTCAATAATTCCTATCAATTTGGAAACTTTCAAACTTAAATATATATTTATTACCTATATGGCCTCCTCCAGTGATTTAGGCCCTCGAGTGTACAGACGGTTTCTCAGACCCGCCTTCAAACTCTGAGCAAATTTCATCACCCTATCCTTCTCGATCGTGTAGACGTTTGGATAGTATCATTCTAGGCTATGGAACTTAGTGATGTACTCTGATATGGTCGAGTCACCCTACTGCAGGTCTAAGAACTCACACGGCTATAGGTCTAAGAACTCCTGCATCTTCTTGGTTTGCTCATGTTTAGGGAAATATGTAGCGTTAAATACCTCAACAAATTGAGTCCAGGTCATTGGGCCATTTTGAAATTAGACCTCATGAGTGGTCTTCCACCACTTCTCTGCATGTTCATTCAGTCTGTAGGTCCCAAAGTTAACCTGACGGTCCTCCGAAACCATGAGAACCAGAAAGATCCATTCGATCTCTCGTAACCAATTCTCTATCGCTTCTGGATCCATTTTTCTCATAAAGGCAGATGGATCCATATTCATAAATTTCTTATAGGACACACACTCCCTGCAGTAAGTCTGTCCTATGCCACTTGCTGCAAATTTGCTCACATTTGTTGCATTGTAGTGGCACGTTGTCCTACAACCTTGGCTAGGTTGTTCAAAGTGTTTATAATGTCGTTACACCTATTTGCCCAAGCCATCTATTTAAACTAAAGAAAATAAAACAATTTTGAAGTTTGTCTAACCACAAAATTGATAAATGGTAACCCTATTAATGTTTTTGTTCTAATTTCTCATGTACACCCAAAAGTTTATTTGATTTCCTTCGAGTAATAGTATGAATCTAATTACTATATACTTACAGAGCTATTGCAGGGTCACTGGAAGGGTCATGAACTATAAATTCTTGTCATGCTCTAATACTAAAGTTGTATGCCCCAAAATATTTAACTAAAAAATTTATGAAAATATTATTTTAAATCACAGCGGAATTGATTACTAAAATTTGGTTAAATATATCGGGCGATTTATAGGTGATTAATACAACTTCCATATTATTAGGCAAAATAATTAAAACATTGTCTAAAGTTATTACATGTCATATAAAATCATAAATGATAAATTAACAAGTTTCATCAGAGTTCCACAGGACAACATTTGAATTATAGTCTCATGGGGCCAGTTGTTGTGATACCTGCAATTGTTCCTAATGTTCATTTACTACCTGAAAAAGAATATAATTTGAGAGGGTCAGACTACACCCTGTCTGAGTAAGAAACATAATATCAATATGTGTGTGCACAATGTCATGTGTATAAGTATACATGCAAACCATCAGAATATTAATGTACGAAATAATAGAATTCATTTAAGTCAAATGAAATTTCCCAATACAAAAAAATTATTGTCTAGCAAATGAAAATATCAATTAGAGATATGAATCATATAGTCAAACCATAATCATATTACCACAGTTGCAATATCAAACATGCATGTATCTCTAAAACATAAAAGAAAAAATTTAGGTTTCTCTTATTAACTTTCTCTATGGGTACACACAGGCTTCGACATCGTAGCGGAGCAAGACCACCCAGGGGTTTGTTATGATTCTATTAAATAACCTGAGTGACTAGCTATATAAAAACCTAGACAGGATGATCTGTGACCAAGAGAGTACTCCACAATGACAAAAACTAAAATAGGATGCATCCCAATACTTCTTTAGAAGACATAGATCTACCACCTAGGATACATTGGTAGTCCTGACCCCTTAACTCCGAGGATTGAAGACCGGGAGAGACGCCTAGCTCTCACAAGAACAAAAATATCCTACGGAGCTTGTACCTTCTACCCTCTCCAAGGTAGACCATGGGTCCGGTAATATACACTATCTTTCAGGTATACCTAAAACTTAGGGAAACTAGCAACATATACCGTCTTTCAGGTATACCCAGAATCTTGTAACTTATGTTATGTGTGCATGTATTAATTTGTTTATTTCTTGGTGCGAGTCACAGCACCTCAATGTATTATTGTAACCCCAAACCCGCACTCAGGTGATATAAGTATATGCACATAAGACTTAGTGCACATAAGGCACCATGACAGTTTTTCACAGAATCATGGGCTCATGTTTGAGCTGAACACCCTTGTATTTAATACTAAATCTTTCTATAAGTTTAGATGTACGTATCATAATATAATTGTGGAATGTCATATAGAACTTCACAAGTGCTCATATGACACCATAAAGGTTCTGCAAAACCACATGTTCATTTCTGAGCTCTCGCATGACCGTGAAATTTCCATCAGAGTGCAATTTATTTAAAATAAACATTTAGAAAAAATTGTGGTCCGTGAATGAGATATGGTCATATCCTCTTTATGCGAGACATGCATCATTTACATGCAAACTAACAAGTACAATTATCATTTCATGTTTTTCACATAGTTCAGTAAAGATACTGTATTCATTTAGCGCACACATGATAAAGTATGAAACTTTTTTGCGAAAATCTGTCGGTGTACATTTATTCCCATGACATGATAGCCAAACCAATGCAATTTTTGCATTTCACTGATTTGCTGAATAGAACAAAACATTTTGGATAATTGTATCACTAGGAAGTGCAAATTTAAAACCTTCAGCATATAATCAATATTCAGAGCATTCGTATTTCATGTGCATACTCTTAACTTGAGAAGCGAATAGAGAGTTTATTCGTATTATATATATATATATATATATATATATATATATATATATATATATATATATATATATATATATATATATATATATATATATATATATATATATATATATATATATGGATCGGGCTGTGATAGACCTCCTTCAGTTTGTCCCCGCACCCATCACGAATGGGGGGGGGGGGGGTAAGCTGTCCCACTTATATATTTTTTTTGAGCTACAGTTGGGCTACAACAAGCTTGTGACAGGCCTGCAGCCCGTTGCAGCTATAACAAAGTGCACCAGGAGGGAGGTGCACCTTGCCAATCACTCCACTACAAGGAAGGGAAGCCAATTGTGGCATCGACAAACCCAACAGGCTTGCCAAGATATATATATTTTAATAAATTAGTGCATCATCAATTTTTTTTAGTCACTTTGGGGTTAGGCAGACCCCTACCAGTTATATAACTATATGATTAGGTTTTTTAATCTGCAATACACTAGCTTCTCCTACCAGACAAGTGGAGCACCCGATAGTTGTTGGGGTATTAGATAGGGGAAAACTGGGGTCAGGTTGACCCCAACCCACTGCAACCATGCATGGTGCAGCAGCTGCTGCCCCTGTTTAACACAACAAAAAAGGTCTGTTGTGATCAACAGGGCATGAAAGTAGGCTGCGTGCCAATATGGGCACACTACAAGAAATCTACGGATTAGCGACATGCGTAATTCATCGCTAATCTGTCACAAATCCATCGCTAAAAAGTTTAACGATGGACTAGCGATGGATAACTTTCATCGCAATTTCCTAGTCGCTAATTAGCGATGGAACATATCTTTTGCTACTTTCGTCGCTAATTTGTGATAGATTAGCAAATTCCATGATCCGTCGCGAGGCCGTCGCTAATCCACAGAGATTTGGTTTTGCGACAAATACACATCTGTCGCTATTATAGCGACGAATTTGCGATGGATTACAATCCGTTGCAAAATATCAACCGATTTAGTTTTGCGATAGATAAATATCCATTCTTAATCTGACGCTAAATTGGAGGCCAATACTAATTAGCGACGGATATTATCCGTCACTAATCCATCACAAAAAATTTAAAAAATTTTAAAAAAATGTTTGAAATATAAATATCGAGAAAAATTTTCTCGTTATACAATTTATATATCTTGTGTATAAAAAACAAAGTACACATAAACAATACATATACAAAGCAGCTGAAACAATTTATCAATCCACTATAATCCTCACCAAGTTTTAATTATTTACAAGTGAACATTTACAAAGAGTTTTTTTTGAAACAACAAGAAGGTACAACAAATTCAACACATGAATCTAATCATCGCCAAGATTCTGAGCATCATCTTCTTCATTGTCCCGATCTGCCCCTTCATCCATGCCTCCATCAACTCCTCTACATTGATTATCTCCAGCATCCTACAAGAGAAAAAAATGTTAGTATTGATAAAGAAAATATAATGAAATAATTTATATATAATGCACCTAATCTAAGGCAATCAAAGTAACATGAATGAATTACACATAGACTAGCTAGCAATAAAGTGAAGGACATTAATAGAATTTAGATATATGTTCTAAGGCTGACAGAAAAAAAGTTCATAGTAATTCAATCACGCAGATATGTGTTCTAAGGTTGTCAAAAAAATATCATAGTGATTCAATCATGCATATATGTGTTATAAGGATGTCAAATAAATGTCTTATGTATCACAATCATGCTTATATGTGTTCTAATGTTGTAAAAAAACTCTCATAGTGATTCAATTATGCATATATGTGTTCTAAGGTTGTCAAAAAACTTTTATAGTGATTCAAGCATGCATATATGTGTTCTAAGGCAGTCAAACAATTTTATAATGATGAAATCATGCTTATATATGTGTTATAAGGCAGTCAAAAAACTTTCATAGTGATGGAATCATACTTATATGTATTCTAATATTGTCAAAAAACTTTCATAGTGATTCAATCATGCATATATGTATTATAAGGCAGTCAAAAACTTTCATAGTGATGAAATCATGCTTATATGTGTTCTAATGTTGTCAAAAAACTCTCATAGTGCTTCAAGCATGCATATTTGTGTTCTAAGGTTGTCAAAAACTTTCATAGTGATGAAATCAAGCTTATATGTATTCTAATATTGTGAAAAAACTCTCATAGTGCTTCAAGCATGCATATATGTGTTCAAAAATTATGAAAAAACTTTCATAGTGATTCAATCATTAATATATGTGTCCTAATGTTGTCAAAAAACTTTCATAGTGATTCAATCATGTATATATGTGTTATAAGGCAGTCAAAAACTTTCATAGTGATGAAATCATGCTTATATGTGTTCTAATGTTGTCAAAAAACTCTTATAGTGCTTCAAGCATGAATATTTATGTTCTATGGTTGTCAAAAACTTTCATAGTGACGAAATCATGCTTATATGTGTTCTAATATTGTCAAAAAACTTTTATAGTGATTCAATCATGCATATATGTGTTCTAAGGCAGTCAAACAATTTCAT
The DNA here is from genome assembly GCF_984573655.1 of Nuphar pumila. NCBI lineage: Eukaryota > Viridiplantae > Streptophyta > Magnoliopsida > Nymphaeales > Nymphaeaceae > Nuphar > Nuphar pumila. Next base: position 86,402,630 of record NC_143250.1, read on the forward strand.
AATGATGAAATCATGCTTATATGTATTCTAATATTGTCAAAAAACTTTCATAGTGATCCAATCATGCATATATATGTTATAAGGCAGTCAAAAACTTTCATAGTGATGAAATGATGCTCATATGTAATGAAATCATGCATATACTAGCTTGAAATTTAACGACATAAAACAAATGACATGAAACTTTCATACCTGACAGGCAGCTACAAATGAAGTTCCTTTGTCCCGAAAAAAACTATACTTTATTACAGACAACGTCAGAAATTGCTTCATGTAAATAGTCACGCATTGTGTCATTAACAAGCTGGCGGACACCATCTCAAGAATTAGCTGGGTCAATCCGATGCTTGGAGTTGACGCTGGCGGTTGAACTCTGAGAGCCCTGACTGGAGGAGGCAAAGACTGGTGTGGTGTTCATATTACTCTCAAACCCGAACACATGACCATTTTTGGGTTCACCGTTTGCAGTCACCCATGCTGCAAGATCAAAAGGCGGATGCTGAGTGGAGTCATTGTCATATGGCTCTACCATCTGCTGCTCGTATGACTCCTACAAAATAATGATTACAGTATGGATTAATAATTAAGAATTACATTGTTCATAGTAACTTGTATATTACAATGTTTATTAATATAATAAATACATATTGTTGTCATTCTCGCCTTCTCTGATACGAACTCTCCCATGCTCTTACGTTTATGTGTTTCAACAAACACATCCTTGTAAAGCACAATGCCTTCTTTTTCTACTTTCTGCGAGGTTAAATGATAAAAAAATCATTTAAAAAGTATGCAACAATATTTATAAATTTGACAATATATATATATATATATATATATATATATATATATATATATATATATATATATATATATATATATATATATATATTGATGAGTTACCATTTTTTTCAGGTGGCTCCCAAAAGTCCTAGATCCACTTGTGTGTAGCTGAGCATCGGACATCTTCACTCGATTTTGTGCAGCCTTTGCTGAGTAGTTTTAAAATTCATGCCCCGCCCATTTGTCGCACATTGCATTCAAAAAATCTAACCTGATAGTAGGAGGATCATGGCCCTTCCACTACAGTGGATCATCTATCCCACCAGATGCTTTTATTGCTACAGTCTTCATATTGTGTAGTATGTCTACAAATCGACTGATAGCCACCTTCTACCATACCTGCCTCGTATCCTACTCCTCTATCGCAGTCGCGAAGCGATTCAAAGCCTACAAATAATTTCAGACAGTTAGTAGACATGACTATAACAAAAAAATAAATATGAAACATATTAGTTATGATAAATAATTATATATCATAAATGAGGACTACAATCTGTCCAACACCTCCTTCAGGTACTCTTTTCATTGAGCGATCGGTCCTAGTAGATGTTGAACTAGTGATTGTTTAATCTCTCGTATTACTTCTTGTAGCTTGAACCTCGCGCTGCACATGAATTTATACACATTAACTATCGATATACATTATTTATAAGATAAGTATTGGATAAGTGAAAATAAAATACTTACGGTCGATTGTCGATATACAATATTTGAAAGAGTCATCGTGTGTCAGACTGAGAAGACCTTACATTCAGTGTTGTCTCATGACATGTATGAATAGCTGGTGTAGGTGGGTCATGTGCAGGCAAAACATCATCTATAGAAAAATGAGTTAGAAATTCACACAATGCGCATTTAAACTAATCAAGTATACAATAAGTTAAATGATATACCTATCGAAGCAGTCCGTGAAGATGAAGGTTGAGACTGACTACCACTGGGTGCTCGACCACTGTGACCTCTACGGACCATATTCTAACAAATAAAAATTTTATTTGGATCAGTTTACACAACTCTATATCTTCATGAATACATAATCAAATCGAAAATAACTTCATGCAATACATTCAAATCATTGCAATATATTGCAATATATTCAAATCATTCACATTAAACATTGTAATACATTAAAATATAAGATATGACATCATTTGCTAATCATGGATAATTTATCCTTAACTTGCAATACAATTGGATCAGTTACACAACTCTAAAAGATTGCAATATATTCAAACATAAGGTATGTATTACAAGATGTATTTCACTAGCTTGAGTATGCTTCATCATCACTTGTTTGACTTTTATATTCTTCTTCTTCCTCCTCCTCTTCTTTGTCCTCTTCTTCTTCTTCATTGGGTGCCATCCACTTGGTATATCATTTGGATCATATTCTTCCATACGTGTACCATCGAACAATGAAAATATGACATGCATACCATGTGCGACATCGTGACCATAGGAGAAGTCATACATATCATCTGATTGATGGTAATCACCCTCTTCAACAATCTTGTCTTCCTGTAAACTTCTTCTTGCAAACTGCCCACCATTCATTTCTATTTGACTTCCTTGTATTCATATATGAAGTATAATAAACTTGTTGAGCTTGCGAGGCTAATATGAATGATTCATATGTTCCAAACCTTGATTTATGATTCACCTCTACAATGTCTGAGGCTTTGTCGACTCTTGTTGTTGTGGGATCAAACCAATGATACTTGAATAAAGTTACCCTACTTTTTATGCCTAAGTAAGTCAACTCCATTATTTCTTCTATAATATCGTAGTAGTCATGTTCATTTTCACCGTAGCTGCTACCCTTGACACACACGCCACTATTCATCATTGACTTATTTACATCGTAGTCTTTTGTATGAAATCGATGACCATTTACGATGTACCCGTTGTAACATTACATAACTTTGGTCCGACAATTTTGTAAATCGCATATTCCTTGGTCATTAAAATCACCATGGAGGACCTACAAGCATAAACAATGATGGTGATCACGACCAATTAAGTAACTTATTGTTGTTTACAAGAAAAGAATGTATGTCATCGTCCTTACCAACTCTTTCAACCATGCCACAAACTTATTTTCACGTTCTTTCTATACTTTTGAATCAGTGAGATATGAAAGTTCTCTTTGCAACTCCAGATCAAATTGTCTGCACATAACAAATATTTATATTACTGAACCATGTACGCACATATAGAACTTAGTGTTACATATTAAGTATACTTACTCGATGTAGGGGTCGATCGTTAAACAATTAAAAAGGATATAGATTTGTGATGTGTCTTGCTCTTGATCTTCCAAGAGTCTTGACTGACAACTACCAAAGGCATGCCCAAGTGGTTGAAATATTGACAGTTTGTCAGCTACAGTAAATTATTCTCCATCATCATTATGAGGTGGGTAAGTGTAACGTGTTTGAATGTGAGGTTCAAAGTACATAGATGAGAAATTTAAAATTTCTTCTAAAGTGTACGCCTCACAAATAGAACCCTCCACTCTTGCTTTATTCTGAAGTTTTTTTTTAGGTCAAACATGCATCTGGCAACAATATACATCTCGTAATACAATAATTTTCCAATAGCATTGAAGAGAAAATTATAAAAAAAAATATACCTTTTAAATGGTTACATCCACCGATAGTGCACAGGACCACTAACCCTAAGTTCATATGGCAAATGTATGATCACATGTTTCATAAGATCAAAAAATCCTGGCGAAAATATCTTCTCTAACTGACAAATAGTAGTGACAACAAAATCCTCGAGATTCTTTACCTCAGTTACTACAACTTTCGATGCGGACAATGTTCTAAAAAATCTACTCAACTCTGATAATACCCCCCATATAGGTTTGTCTAACATATCATAGAATGCTAGGGGAATCAATCGTTGCATAATAACATGACAATCATGGCTCTTCAACCTATATAATTGTCCCTCATCTATCTTCACAGCCCGAGCAATGTTAGAGACGTATCCATTTGGAAATCTCAATTGTCTCAACCATTGACATACCTGTTTTACTTGATCTGGTCCAAGCACGTACCTTGCCTTTGGTTTCAGTATTTTGCCATTGTTCTCTTTGAGTTCCAATTCTGGTCTTTTACATATTACTTTTAAATCCATATGGGCCTTCGGATTATCTTTCATTTTCCCTTTGATATTCATTATCGTAGCAAACACATTTTTCTCTACATGCATCACATCCAAATTATGTCGTATCAATAAAGTTAGCCAATATGGTAGTTCTCAAAATATAGATTTCTTTATCCAATTATGATCCTTCCCAAATCCAAGGAAGAGCATTGGACTACGGGCATCTATCAGTCCATATGAAAAGTATCACAATCTGCTTAAAATCTCTATGTTGGACAACCTTGTAGGTGGACCTTCCATTTCAGTTGTATCTGCTCAGAACACATTCCTTTGTCCTCGGAACGAATGGTCGCTGGGTAGAAATCGACGGTGACAATCAAACCAGCATGGCTTCCTTTCATGCATCAATCTAAAAGATTTTGTATCCTCTATGCAGTACAGACATGCCAACCTCCCATGTGTGCTCCAACCAGATAACATACCATATGCAGAGAAGTCACTGATTGTCCATAGAACAACAACCTTCATATTGAAGTTTTATTTTTTGTGGGCATCGTACGTGAGAACACCATCATTCCACAGTATTTTTAGTTAATCAATCAATGGCCTTAAATATATATCAAGATTTTGGCCCGGAGATGTCGGACCAGGGATCAATAGAGACAAAAAAAGAATTTAACGCTTCATACACAAGCTTGGAGGAATGTTGTAAGGGATGAAAAATACTGGCCAATACAAGTATGGAGTTAATCTACCCCCAAATTGATTAAATTCATTTGTACATAAACGTAGCCTAACATTTCTCACTTCCATTGCGAAGGTCTGATGAGTACGATCAAAGTGCTTCCAAGCTTTCGCGTCAACAGGATGGGTGATCTTGTTTTCATTATGTCAAACTTTATTTGCATGCCATCTCATGTGTTTAGCTGTCCTCGAAGACATATACAATCATTGTAATCTAGGGGTGAGAGAAAAGTAGCAGAGTGACTTATATGACACTTCTTTTGACCTTGTGCTACCATTGCCTCTAATCTTTGGCTTGAACCGAGGATGCTCACAAGACGCACATGATCTGCTATTTTCTTGATCTTTGAAATACAACATGCAGTGATTTGGACAAGCATCTATCTTTTGATACCCTATACCTAAAGCGTTGACCATAACATTCGCACGATAGAAATTTTGTGGCAATTTCTCATCTTTGAGCAACATAGTCTTCACAATAAAGCACAGACGGTCAAAACATGATTGACTCAAATTATACTCGGACTTTAAATTCATTAGTTGAAGAATTGCATACAAGATAGTGTGACTCTCACAATCATTCTAAAGTGGTTCATCAACATCTCTAAGGAATTCATAAAATCTACTAGCTGCATCGTTTGTTGCTTCTTCCTCTACCCTAGTTGGTACATCTATAGGACCCATAGCAGAACCCAGTTCTGGTCCTACGACATCAAATATCAAATCCACATATAGATTATCGTGCACCACATCCACCCGTGCATCAAAATTATTCTGAAATTCTCCATCATAAAGCATCCAATTCTGATAATCACTCACAAAACCCTTCATGTATAGGTGATGTTTAATGCCATGAGGTTCTACAAATCGATTGTTCTTACACATCATGCAGAGACACCTGATTCGACATATGGGATCCAGTGTACTGACACTTGCCATTGCGAATTCAATAAAACTGTCAACACCATCCATATATTCAAGCGATACTTCATTGTCAATTATCCTACGGTACATCCATTCACGGTTTGCAGTCATTTTGGGTGATGAATGTTTCGGATCATATCCTAACCAGTTAAAAGAGAATCATAAAAATGCTATGATGAAAGAAATATTTAATTTATCATGCATTCATGATGAATGTAATGATTTGATATATCTCACACACACACACACACATACATATATATATATATATAATGTCATTCAATCACAAGAACTATGATGCATGCATTGATAACTTAATATTTTCATGTGCAAAACCATTCATTTGAAGTATGTTTGAAGCATTGATAACTTATCATTCATTTTCATGTGCAAACTCATTCATAACACGATACAGTCATTTGAAGCATGTTTTCATGATACAATTTCGCATGGAAGGCATAATCAAATTAAAAATAACTTCATACAAGTATGGATACCGTCATATCAAACATTGCAATACATTCAAATCATTCATATCAAAACAATGTCAAACATGTACCTGCATCAAACACACTCCAATATCCCGCTAACTACTACCATGACTAGTATGGAATCCGAACTCCGAAAATAAGAGCACTTCTATTTTCATACATTAAAATTGTGCTCAACATGATCTTCAAACTCTATCAAAGCAGTCCTAGATATCCACAACTAAGTGAGTGTGAACAAAAAAGTGTTGCATCCAAGAAAATAAATAACCTGTGATGTGCTTGCATCACTTACTCACCACGGGTATTTACCCGATTTGCATGTTATTGCCTTTGCATTTTTTTCTTATTTCTTTTTGCATTGCATTTTTAGCCACATGTGATGCTTAGAACTAAGCATCACACAATTAGCTCAGCTACACACCTGCAAAGACCATTTATATATGATCGTGGGTCAACTGCAGAGCGAGGCTACTAGAATAGGAGACGACAAGGTCACCGACGTGGGTCAAATGCCAGGCTGAGCCCAGCCCCAACCTCGACCAAGAGGGAGGTGGGCTCGACTACCTGGTTGAGCCTGACCCCATCAGAACAGAGAGAGAGAGCGGGGAGCAGGGAGGGCCCAAAGGAGAGGGGGAGGGCAGGACGGGGCCACCTGCCAGACCCTTCCCGCACAGAGAGAGGGAGAGAGGAAGGCGCGACAGGGGGATTGTCGACCTCCCATCGGCTCTCTGATAACCAACATAAGGGGAGGGTGTCGCAGGGGCCACCGGCCCCCTGTCGGCTACCCGACAAACCACAATAAAGAGAGGGAGACGATAGGGGGGGGGGGGGCGTTGGCCACCTGCCGACCCTACGATGGGCACAAAGGGCACGGCAGGGGCTGTCAGCCTCCTGTCGTCCTCTCAAAAACATAACAAAGGGAGCGAGAGGGCACGACAGGGGGCTGTCGGCCTTCTGCCGACCTCCCAGTGACATAACAGAGGGAGAGGCAGGGCACAACAGAGGGTCGTCGACCTTCTGCCAACCTCTTGATGAGCCCAAAGAGATAGGAGAGTGAGGGAGGGTGCAGCAAGGGTCGTGGGCCTTCTGTCGACCTCCCAACGAGCCAACAGAAAAAAAAAAAGAGGGGAAGAGGGAGGGCACGGTAGGGGCCATCGACTTCCTGCTGACCTCCCGTCGAGACAACAGAGAGAGGGAAGAGGGGGAGAAGAACCAGAAGACAGGGGAGAGGAGGAGAAGGGAGAGGCGCGGTAGGGGGCCAACGGCATCCTGTCGGCCTTCCGACAATAGAAGAAAAAGAAGAGAAGAGGGGAAAGAGTATATCTGGGAGGGGATGGGCGTTGGTCGATGTGGCCGAAGAGAGAGGCGGTCTCTTTAAGGGGGAGAAGGGAATGGAGGAGGTCGTCGAAGAGGGAGGTGGTGGCCGGAAGGGGGAGAAGGGAGGGCGAGCAACGGGGCGAGAGAAAAAGATGAATGAAACATAAAGGGAAAAGAAAGGAGGATTAGGGTTTTACGATAAATTTAGCGACGAATTAGTGACGGCCAAATTTCATTGCAAACGCTATCACAAATTTGCGACAGAGTAGCGACAAAAAAGCGATGTCGCTCATTCATCATGAAATAGCGACGGAGTGTGAGACGGAATTCTTCCATCGCAAATTCCGCAACTAATTCCAATTTTAGGGATGGATAGTTTTCTCTCGCTAATCCATCGCAACTTTGCGATGAAATATTTCTGTCATAAATTTTCGTCGCTAAATAATGTTTTTCTTGTAGTGGCAGTCGGCTGGGTGTTGACAAGTTCAGCCAGACTGCAATATATATTTAACTATTTTATTTTTATTTTTTTTAAATTACCTTTTGAAAGGCAAGCTCGGGTTGCAGCAGACCCAAAATCAAATAAACAAGGTAGTGTTGGTCGGGCCTATAACGCCCAGCCAGGGTGCCTTGCACTGGCCATGCATCAGCTGCTTGCAGCGCCCAACAAGGATGACTAGCAGTGGCGGTGCATTAGCTGTTTGCAGCACCCAACCCGTATAAGGGTCGACAGACCCTGGTCGGGTCGGGCCTGGCTGACTAGACAGGTCTCGCTTGACATACCACACTCCAAACACAATTAAAAGTGGGCTGGGGTCAAACAGTCCCATGTGCATTTCCATACACACCCACGCATATCATAGGCACAACCCTTTTTTTTTTACTCATTACAGGAAAATAAAACTAAAAGTGGATCACATGGCAGTCACTATATATATATATATATATATAAAATCTAACACAAACTGACTATGTTACCGAAATACATAGATCCACAACTATGTTCAACTTATTTTATTTTTTAATATGTAAATGAACACAGCAACAAAGTAGGGTCAAATGCATGAACATGGAATGAGAGAATTTAATTCGAATTTGACTTTATTGCTACCTAAGTTTTTTTCCAGAACTTAAATGGGAGCAACAAAAACACGGTAGTGCAAGTTGTGAAAAAATGTTTCTATTATCAAACATGTATACTACATAAAACTGGAATCATATATGCTTTTTTGTTTTTTTTAATCTGATACAATGAATGAATCATGTAAGATGCATATATATATATATATATATATATATATATATATATATATATATATATATATATATATATATATATATATATATATATATATATATATATGTATATATATATATTCTTTCTAACTCATAATCAAAATACCCTATATCCAAATAATACTATATATAAGATATATACTTTCTTTTCTTTAGAAAATCTAATTTAATCAAGCATACATGAATCATTCCTGAACAAAAATCATGTGCATCAACGTATTTATGACAAGCTAATATCTATATGCATCTATTTCTTTCTTTTTATTCTTTTTTGTAATACATGCATATTTGCATGAATCAGCTACATAATTTATGCTATCGATCGATCCCACCATTTAGGGTGGATCGATACACATAATAAACTCCATTCCAGCATAGTCCTATATGCTGCACATTCTTCACATACTAAGGATCAGTTTGATCCTTTATCCGCCATGGCTGAATATATGTATTTTCATACATATATTCAGATGGTATGCCGGATATGTGTGCTCCATGGCATTATCCATACCCATAAAGATATAATGTTCTTACCTCTATTGATGAACCAAACTACCAAATAAGACAGGGTATGGCTGGATCGATATTGATCGTCATCCTCTTTCTAGCTTGTCCGTCGTCCAGCACCTCCAAGGTCTGTAGATGAAAAGGGAGGAATGATGGAAAAGAGAAGAGAGCAAGAGGAAGATGAAAGAGATGAGAGCTTGAGAGAGATGAAAGGGCATGTAATGGGTATTCTCCAAGAATGGATGTATAAGGTGGGAATCAATTGTTTCTTGAAAAAATTTAGAAACTTCTATCTTTCCTTATTGCCTAAATTGTTAAGAATCCCATATAGGTGTGTGAGAGGGTTGGGCTCTCTTTTATTATTTTTAAAACTTACCTTATTTTTTTTTCAACTTACCTTATTTTCTTCTGCTTACATGGCATCCATTATACTAGCCGTGCTTCACAAAAAACGTGTGAGTGTGGAGAGGGAAAGAAAGGAAAATCAACTTACCTTAGCTCATTACGACCCCATACCATACTTAGTTGATTAAATTTTCTTTTTCTTTTTTTAATATGAGTCATCATCCAAAAATGTGTGGTTTACTTCCCACGTACCAACTGGAAGAACACGTCTCTCTCTCTCTCTCTCTCTCTCTCTCTCTCTCTCTCTCTCTCTCTATATATATATATATATATATATATATATATATATATATATATATATATATATATATATATATATATATATATATGTTGGACTGTTGTTATCTCACAGGGTGCACCTTGGACGTTGGGAGTGGTGGAGGGACAAACCGCCAGATTGGAATATTTTGTCCGTATAGCTGAACACTTTAACACAGCATTTTTGGATAGGTCGCGCTCATTTAGAGTATGTTTCAGAGTTCTCTGATTCTTTACACATAACATTCATTGCGTTCAATCTGTAGTATCAAAAGTTTATGTCCTCTAGGATCTTTAATGCATTAAGATAAGTATTAGGGGCTTATATATTCCAAGAAGTGGTTTCTTCATGATCTGTGAAGTAGCAAATCCCTGTACTTATAACTGATTCAAGGTTGGAAGACAGAAAGCAGTATGAATTAAGAGCTTATTCAAATTTGAGAGTTTATTCAAAGTTGAGATCTTCTCTTATGAAGCACCATAAACTTAAATCTATCAACAATCTATCAAAGTTCTAGATATTAGGAATGTAGATTTGTTTTCTCCAAGCTAACTCATTGGAGTAAATCTGCAGTCCTCTATTATCTAGAGATTGACCAAGTGACCAGCTTTTTGCACTTCAAAGTTAAGCTTCTTACGCATTGCCACGTGCAAAACCACCAAGTTGGGTACTGAGGTATCACTTGGTTCATGGCCCAAACAGTGTGGAACTTCATTTGAGCCACCAGTCATTTTAGTCTCTCACTTTGAGACTTTGCCAATTTGTTGGACTTCATCATTCATAAAAGGACCAATTTAACCTTTTGATTGTTGTGATATCCTTTGATTTCCCCAGTTGATTGTTGTAATATCATTTGCTTCAGGTCTCTTAGAACTTTTTTTATATTTACACGGATAAACTGCCCCTAGGATTAGAGACCTAGCTGTTCTGGTTCTGGTTCTGGTTCTGCCTGCCTTACGGTTACTGTCCTGACAGCGTAAAACTCGGTGAGCTACCCATTAGTCCCAAGGAGCCGCTACGCTTTGACTTGCGCAAGGGGTAACGCTCATGAGATTTGGACCTAGACTACCTGCCTAGCAGCCTAGGTCTCATCCCACTAAGCCAAACCCCTTTGGGACTGAGAACGTGAAATTTAACCTTTAGAGTTTCGCATTCACCAGTCCATGAGGAACACTTTTTCATGCCAAATCGATGCTAGCTATATTTTTAGTTGCTAATTTGCCTTTCAGCTTACACAAGCCAAATCTTGCAAATAGGGCTGGTAAATGAGCTGAATGAACCAAACAAAGGGTATTCAAGCTGAGAACGTTCTTATGGCCAACTGAGTTGAGCTCGAGCTCATGGTAAGCCTAAGAAAAATGAGCAGAGCTCAGACTGACTTGTTTGTAAAAAACATGCATTTTTAAAATTAAAAATAACAGAATTTGGACCTGAACCTACTCAGCCAAGCTCCATTGACTCGTTTACAAAATAAAATGCATTGCTTTAAAGCTGTAAGCAATAGGATTTGAACTTTAGACTTATTGCTTGGAGGCCAAACACTATAACCATATATACTAATATAAAATATATTTATAATGAGCCTGTATAAACAGAGTGTAGCCGGATACTTATTATTTTTACATAAAATGACCGTATTGTATGACAAAAATGATGTGTTTTAAAAAATGTCTTACAATTTACTAAATCCGCAAAATAGACAATTATGCAGGATCCCACCTTTTTGGATGCTTTTATCCCTCGCAACTGTGCATTTTCAATTTTTGCGGGTCACGACACTGAAAGTGGATTAACCCAAGAAACTCGTCAACAAAATCGCATATGAAGTTGTGATATTCCAAAAAAAGATTGTGAAATTCTACAACACTTGCGAAAATCGTGACGAGTATCACAAGGCACATTGCAAAAATCCTTTAAGTATTACGGAAGTCATTACCTTGCAAAATTTCAAACGAGTATAACAGGGGTATTGTAAATTTTTTTTTTTTTTTTTGCAAAATTTTGTTCTATATAAATGATGCTTCATTTCTCAACCCCGGATTTGCATTTGGATGCCTTATTTTTGCAACCCTAGGATTCTTTTGGTCCCCAACCGGTGGTCTCTAATCCTTTCGCCAATCTTTCAATGACATTTCGATGACATTCAAGCTTTTTGAAAATCCCTCATCGCCAGTGATTCATCACCAGCGGTTCACCAGTGGTGGTAAACCCCAAAAAGCATGGGCAACACTTCATCGATAGTGAGTTTTTTTAGTAAAAGCATGAGCGACACTTCATCGATGGTGAGTTATTTCAATAAAAGCATGACAAACACTTTATCGATGATGTTTTTGGTAAAAACATCGATGGTGAGAAGATCAATGACACTTCATCGATGGTGAGTTTTTTTGATAAAAGCATCAGTGGTGAAAAGATCTACAACACTTCATCGGCAATGAATTTTTTTGATAAAAACATCGGCAATAAGATCTTATGGTGTGGGTGAGATAGAAAAGTAAAAGTTTGTGACTTGTTCATGAGTGTTGCATTCTCATCGTAAAAAACATGAAGAATGATTATGCAGAAAGAATTCACTTTAACAAATTGTGATATTCGAAAAGATGTGTTGGACAATGATGATATAGAGTCAACGTATCTCACAGTCAGTATTTGTTCGATCACATGATATGGGTAGGATAAAAAAAAGTAGGAGAACAACATAGAATGTAGAATCAACGATGGCATATTATATTCTTTCTATAAAAATTATACAAGCAATATTCTTGTGAAAGAATGAAATGAATGCAACGTATGAGCGACTTTATTTTGTGAGAGAATGAAATGAATGCAAAGTATATGAGCAACTTCATTTTGTGAAAGAATGGAAGAAATGCATATGAGCGACTTTATTTTGAGAAATAATGGAATAAATGAAATATATAAGTAACTTAATTTTATGAAAAATGAAATAAATGCAATGCATCAACAACTTTATTTTAATGGAATGAATGCAAAATGTACGAGCGGCTTCATTTTATAAAATAATAGAATGAATGCAATGTATAAGTGACTTCATTTTATAAAAGAACATGTCTCATGTATACATACGGATTCTCTATACAAATTCACATGCATACATGCAAATTTCTTTCAAAATATGTGAATTTTCTACTTATGCCATATTTTGCTTTAAATTTTATTGTTACAGATCTATTTATTTAACAGTTTAATAATACATACAAACATAACTAAAATTCATCGACAAACGTAACAGAACAATTATAAATTCTATTAATCTTACATGCAATATTACAACCAAGTTTTTATTAATTCTGTTAAAATTACATCCACATAGGGCATCTAGATGAAAATACAGGGTTGAGAAACAAATCATTATGTATATAGAACAAAATTTCTTAAGAAAAAGGAATTTTGCAATACCTCTGCAATACTCGTTTAAAATTTTGCAAGGTGTGAACTTTCACAATACCTTATGCAAGACACTTTTGGAATTTCGCAAGGTACTAACTTTCACAACACTTAAAAGATTTTTGCAACATGCCTTGCGATACTCGTCATGAATTTCGCAAGTGTTTTAAAATTTCACATTCTTTTTTAAAATATTGCAACCTCATATGTGATTTTGTTGATGAGTTTTGTAGGTCCATCCACTTTTAACGTTGTGACTTACAAAAATAAAAATTTTGCAGCTGCGGGGGGCAAGGCATAAAAAAAATACAAACTTATGGAATTATCCATTTGATGGATTTGGTAAATTGTGGGGTATTTTTGGAAACACATCATTTTTGTTGTAAGATCATTTTTCATTATTTTTATTCAGTTTGTTGAGCCTATTTTATGAGCTCAAATGAACTCTTTACATGCCCATCACGAGCCGAGCCACTATCCCATTGTCTCATTTCCCAGCCCTACTTGCAGAGCATATCCTTATCACTGGCTCTTGTTGAAACACTGATTCTAGGTTCTAACATACCTAGTCTTATTGAATCCTTGTAAGAATGGATATCCTAGGCAAGAGAACTTAATAATTCTCATGGGGCATGGTTTGCTTACATAGGAAACTGCAGAATGGTATTAGAGTTCCAATAGATTCTTAGAATTAGATAAACGCAGGCACTTTGGTGTTCACAGTCATCACCTATAGAGACAGGAGTTTGGTTTCTAGGAAATTGCAGGCCTGTGTACCTGACAATTTTTATGACCCAGATTTCTGGGAGCCATAATTCATGAAATTCCCTTTTTGCTAACAACCTCAAAATCAAATTCCAGAAAGACATTCCAATTTGGAGAACTATACATGCCAATTCTGCATACATTAACCAAACAGCTAAGTAGACGCCATATGTGAAAATAATAAACGAATTTAGAAATTTTTATTTTATTTTATGGACCTTAGAACTAAGGCTTCATCGCCTATTCGACAAGTTTCTTATACATCATGCTTATGACTTGAATAAAAATAAAAAATGCAAAGAATATGGTCCAAGAGAAGTTTGGAACAAACATAAGATCACAATAAAAATAACATAAAATACCAATAATCGTGTCATTAGATAAAGGAAAATGTGAAATGTTACAACGACGGATTGTAATACACTCTCCATCTTTTTTCCTCTCTTGTAGTAACAGGGATAACATCCAAGAGAGCACAAATATACCACACGTCAAATTGTTTTCTTCGTCAAGATATGACTTATGTACATGGATTAACAAGCTAACAACTCCATTAAGGAATTATTAGAATATTAAACAGTTTCCCATTTGCCTTTTCTGTAGTCAATCCATTCATTTGTCTCCATTGATTCCAAATAGCCGGACCTTGTGCATATTTGGGAATTTAGCGATGACAAGAATAGCCACAGCGATCGTGTTGAGGAAAAGCCAGGGATTCCGATAATCAGTTGTGTGTGAGGCAATCAGGTACCTATCAGCGAATCAATGGTCAGAAGCAACTAAACAATAATAAACATGTACATTTTTCTTGGATATAAGATTGCCAATCATAGGATTAATAAAAATCAAATGGACAGATCAGCAGAGGACAGAGCATACATTGATTCACCTATACTGGCATTTGGTTTCAAACAACATTCTTTCACTTCCATCCATTCTTCAGAAAATGCTTGGTGAAAATTAATATAAGCAGGAATAAGATTATGACAAAGAAAGGCATTCTGGTATTCTAAAATTCAGGTCTATCATTTTGGTATACTTAAACCACTATCAAATGTTCCAACAATTCGTTATCCTATCGTTCATTTGTGCACACTTGAGATAAATGATAGGCTAATTAAAGAAATCTAATGATAAACACCTAGGTTGGTAGAGAGGAAACAAGTCACAGAGAAGGGACCGCATAAAACAAAGCAAACACTCAAATCAGTAACAAGTGCCTGCAAAAGTATATGCATCTCTCTCTCTCTCCCTCTCTGCCATCACTTCAGCCACTTACGATTAAGTATCCAAAAGATCTTCATAGATATTGAATGCTGCATAGGGTGCTTAGTAGTAATTGATCATGCATAATTTTTATGCATAATATCATACATATTCATGCATGATTGTGCGATAAATGCTTAAAAATGTTTGTTTACTAAGGGTTTCATCAACTCGTAATTTAAGCAAATTGAACCTTTTTGGAGTATTTTGGGGAATCTAATCAAGTTTCTAGAAAATATGTTTAAAAACAGAAGTTGCTTAAAATATTGAAAATTTTACGGACTCTTTTTGAAAGATTTTCTAATAACCTAATTAGAGACTATAAATACTAGTTTTAGAGAAGAGAGGGATGTTTTTTCCCTCTTGAGATCTGTGCCCCCTCCTCTCTCCTTCCTCTTCTTTTTTCATTTTCTCTTCTCAAGCCGGTTTTCTTTCCCGTTCTTTTTTCTCTTCCTTTCTTCTAAACCTCGTCATCGCTGGTTCTTCTTGCCCCCATCATCGGAGAGATTGGAGGTGCATGTGATTGCAATAGAAAAGTCGTTTTTTTTTTCTCAACCCTTCCGTCGAAAGCGACCGTGAGGTACGTTTCTTCTCCCCCATCTCTTTATTTGATTTGCATTTAGGTTAGATTTATTTCAGTTTGTTAAAAGCATAAATAGTAATTTTAGTATAGCATGTAGCGTAAATCGTTTCCTACATGATCGTTCCATCTAGCGTAGAATACAACTTAAGTTGCTGCAATATTTAGTTAGTTGATTTGTAGTTTTCTTTTGCTTTAGTTGTTAGTGGGTTATTGTTTTGTTTAGAACACGCATAGCGTGAAACCATCACTCAGCCATCTAATGGACCTGCGTGTGTTCACATGATTTTTGATCAGGCTGCAGCATGAGACGTTGATCTGTGTGATCTTCTAATCACGCAGTTCTTTCTGATTGATGTGAACATCAAACCACACATCTTTGCATGATTTGTCGATCCCGTATTCAAATCTGCAATCGATTCAATCAAAGTTGATTTGTTGATCCGTGCATAAAAGAAAATCAATATACTTTTGGTTGATCTGCCATCGAATCAATCTGATCAGATTGTCATGATAACACTGATTTATGTGACTTTTAAATCACGCAGATCAGTGTAAATTTCAGATTATGCATTGTTTCATATCCACGAAGATTTGCAGATTTCTGATCAGTTCGGCAAATCACGGTCTGCTGGAACCAGTGTATACCTTCTGTTAAACTAAATTAATTTTTTTGTTGATTCACTGGATTTTCAGCAGGCTGCGTGGTTCACGCAGGTCACACACAAACAGGAACAGCGTACGCTGTTAACGTTTCAGATTGACGCTGATCTCATTTTTTTAGCAAGCGTGTTTTAGTTAGTTAGTTTACTTTAGATTTTGTTAATTAGTTTAGGCAGTCATCGTAGTTAGGTTAGATCTTTATATTCCCTTATGTAATTAGTTAGTCAAGTTGATTTAACATTTTCATTAGATAATATTTTTTTTGTTAGTTAGTTAAAGTTGTTTTATTTTTTTAGTTAGTTTAGATCAGAATTTTGTATATTGCTTCATGTCATTAGTTAGGTAGATCGTTCTAACGTCTTCTTGCAATTAGTTTGTTAAAATAATATTTTTTGTGCTTTTTGTTAGTTAGTTAAGTTTGTTTTGATTTCTTGCAAGTAGTTAGTTAGAATTTTTAGTTTGTTAGATAGTTTCATTAGTTCTCATAGTTTAATTAATTTTTAATTTTAGAAATAACCTTTGTATTTAGAAATCGTGTTCAGCGTTTTTTTTCTTTTGTTCCGTGTTTTTTGTTTTTTGTTTTTTGTTTTGCAAGAAAGTGGTTAAACGTGCGGTGAGCCCTTAAAAGTATCCTTGGAGAGCCCTTTGAGGTCCCCAAACGGTCTCTTCAAAAGGCCCTTCAGAGAGTCCCTCAAGAGGACCCTTCGCAATAAGCAATTGAAGAAACAAGAACTATCAAATAAGGGACTAAAAGCTCGAGCACCAAAGACTTTTTCTTTTATTTTTAGTTTAGGATTTATTTTATTTAATTTATTGGGTCTATAATAAAACCATTAATTATTCTTTGTAAGTCCTCCGCAGATGGCAGCACTCATTCTTTTATTTAGTTAATTAATTTTTATTTTCAAGGCAACAAAAGTAGTTTTGTGTGGGGTACAAAAGTACTTATCCCGTTCCCTTAGTTTGACCCGGACTCCACCACTCATGTGAGCCGGTTTTTATTATTTGATGCACGGTTTGCACAAACATTTTTATTAAAAATATTGTTAAATTGTATCTCTCTTATATATATTTACATATATATATATAAAGAGAGATACATATACATATATACATGATGTATATATGTATGTATATATGTATATGTATATATATATATATATGTAAATATATATGTTTCTCTCTCTTCTTGTAAAACCCGCAAGGGTATTATAGTCATTTCTCTTCTTTTGCGCATATTCATAATTATGAATATGCTGTAATGTTTTTGTACTTTTACTTTTTCTTCTTTTCTTTTTTCTTTTCATTTTATTTTTTCTTTTTCTTGTTTGATTGACTCAAGTCAACTTGGAGGGGGCTCAACACTAGCTGTTGGGCCTCTCCAACGGTTAGAATTCTAACCGTTGGAGGGGCTCCAACAGCTAGTGGAGCCCCTCCAAGGCTCCTTGCTTGCTTATAAATAGGGGAGTTCCCCCTTTGTAAAAACTACTTCTTTGAGCTTTTGTTCTTCATTCTTCTCAATAAAATTCTTTATATTTTGTATGCCTTTGTGCATTTGAGTTTCTTTATTATACCTTCGTGTACATTTGTTCTAAGTGTTCTTGTGCATTTGTGCACATTGGTGGTGTTGTGCTTATCGCACACTTTATCTCCTTTTTTGAGATATTTTCACATGGTATCAAAGCAAGGCTTAAAGGAAAAGAAGATTGTGCATTTTTTTCTCTTCGTTGGAGTACCTCGTAAAGTGTGCCATTAAGTTGTGGTTGTTGGAGTGAAGACTCGGTCCTTCATTCTATATTTTAGAAGCTTTCTACATCAAGAAGGAACTCATTTCGCATTGTGGTACGCATTTATTTCTCTTTGTATCTTCTCTAATGGGCGAAAAGGATTCACACTTCTCTCTTGGCTTCAAATTAAATGGAATGAACTATCATGTATGGGCCGGGAATATGGAGGCCCATATAAAAGGAAAGGGTCTTTGGGGATATGTTTAAGGAACTATTCCCGAACCCGAACCTAAATTTACTATCCTTGAGAGAGGGGAGATCAAGGTTCTTGAGGGAGAAGAAAGAGAAAAGGCTTTTGAAGATTACAATAAAAAGCATGGAGAGTGGGAAATGAAAAAATACAAAATACTCTCATGGTTCTTCTTTTCGATTGAGACCAAAATAAATGCCAGCATTCTAAAGTTCAAAAAGGCATATCAAGTATGGGAATATCTTGAAAGAATGTATACTTCAAGAGATTTGTCCCATAAATACTATCTCCAAAAGAAGACTTTAACTCTTCAATAAGGAGAAATGTCCGTTAGAGAGTATTTTGCCGAGTTATCCACTATTTGGGATGAACTTGCTCTCCAAGAACCTAAATGGAGTGGTGAGGCTATTGAATTGAGGGCCAAACAATTAGAAGATGATCATTTCTTTAACTTTTTAAATGGGCTTAGACCCGAGTTTGAACAAACTAGATCCTCTCTCTTATCTTCTTTTTCTTCTCCTCCATTGGAAGATGTGCTTACCAAATTAAGTGGAGAAGAAACTAGATTGGGAATGAATAAAACCAATCTAAGTGTGTTGGTCGTTCCCCCTAAAGATGAGGATGAGGGTGCTTATGCCGTCTCAAGACCGGGGAATAATGTTAAAACCTATAAACCCCCTCATTTTAACAAAAATCAAGGAGGAAGAGAAAATGGTGGGCATTATGGAAGAAGAGATTATAGTAAGATCATATGCCATTTTTGCAAAGAACCGGGTCACATTAAACCGGTATGCCCTAAATGGAAGAAGATGATGGCTATGTTTACTACTTTCCAATCAACCAAGGAGGAAGGTTCATCAACTTCCAACCATGCTACTTTGTCTCTCAATCAAATCATGGAAGCTCTTCAACCACTCCTCAAGGGATCCGTTTCCGGAGCCGCCATGACCACCTTCTCTCCTCCCGGTAAGTTTCTTTGGCTCTTAGACTCGGGTGCATCCTTTCATATGACTCCAAATGTTTTTGCACTTTCTAAATACTCAAAAAAATTGTCACCCTCTTTTGTCTCTACCGCGGATGGGGCTTCTCTTGAAATAAAAAAAATTGGTGATTTTGAAAGACAAGGTTTTTCTATTCCTAAAGTTAAATGTATACCAAAACTAAATTTAAATTTGTTTTCCGTCTCTCAACTATCGGATCATGGGTGTGATATCAAATTCTCATCAAATAAATGTTGGATACAGGATCGCCGGTCCGGGAAGTTGATTGGGGAAGGCTCTAGGAAGGGAGATCTTTATCTTATAGAATTTCTTCAAATTTCAAAACTCTCTTTTTGTAATATTGCCCAACATAAAGATATAAATGTTTGGCATAAACGCCTTGGGCATCCAAATATTGTCAAGCTTTCTTATTTACATTTTGCTAAAACTTTATGTAAAGACAATTTCAATTGTAATGATTGTATTCTTGGTAAAATGAGAAGCTTACCTTTTGGACAAAGAACTATGTTTTCAACTAAGCCTTTTGAAATTGTGCATTCGGATGTTTGGGGACCGGCACCCGTTGTGTCTAAGGGAGGTTTTTCGTATTATGTTATTTATGTGGATGATTTCTCAAGGTATAGTTGGATATACTTCCTCAAGCATAAACATGAGGTTTTCTCTACTTTTAAGGTTTTTCACATGATAATACAAAATCAATTCAATAGTAAATTACAAATTCTTAGAACCGATTCCGGGGGAGAATATCTCTCAAATTATTTCAAAAGTTATATTGAAAATAATGGGATTGTTCATCAAAGGTCTTGCCCCAAAACTCCTCAACAAAATGGGTCGGCCGAACGAAAACATAGACACATAATTGAAACTACAAGAACTTTGCTCATTTCTCAAAAAATTCCAAAAAGATTTTGGGCCGAAGCGGCTCTTGCATCGGTTTATCTCATAAACCGACTTTCATCCAAAAACTTGAATCAAATATCTCCATATGAAATCTTGTATAAAAAAGAACCCGATTACAATAGGTTAAGAATTTTTTGTTGTAAATGTTTTGTTCTCACCGATAATAATGATAAATTATCTCCCAAAGCTATTCCTTGTGCGTTTTTGGGATATTCGGAAACACAAAAAGGTTTTAGGTGTTATGATATTAAAAATGATAAAACTATATGTTTCAAGAAATGTAACCTTTTTAGAAAACATGAGTGGTTTTGAAGAACACAAAACTCATGAAGATAATGCCGATTACTCTTTTTTGTTTGAACTATTATCTAGAAATGAAGATTTTTTTAGCGATGATGAATTGAATGTGAATGAGGATATAAGTAAAAGTATTCATCAAACCATTCATAATGAAGAAGAAATAATAAATGAACCAATTACCTATACACATAGAGATAAAAGCACTTTTAGAAGTGAAATAGAGAAATATAGTGACCTTAGTGAATCTTCCAACCACTCTCGAAGAACTGAAAGATCTAGGAAAAATCCTTCTAGATTTATATCATATGAGTCTTTTTCTCCAAAGCATAGGGCATATCTTAGTGCCATTCACTCATATCAAGAACCTAGAAATTTTAAGGAAGCTAAGAAAATGATAGAGTGGAGGGATGCCATGGACAACGAACTTCGAGCTCTCAACAAAGTCAAAACTTGGGTTTTTCAATGTCTTCCAAAAGGAAAGAAAACAATAGGATGTAGATGGGTTTTTAAAGTCAAAACCAAGAGTGATGACACTCTCGAAAGATATAAAGCACGTCTTGTCGCAAAAGGATATAGTCAAGAATACGGCATCGATTACGAAGAAACCTTTGCCCCCGTTGCACGAATGGTTACTGTAAGATGTTTGATCACCATTGCATCTATTAAAATATGGAATATTTACCAAATGAATGTTAAAAATGCCTTTCTAAATGGGGACCTTAATGAAGAAGTCTACATGGATGCTCCTCCTGGTATGAACGTACCAAAGGGGAAAGTCCTTCGTTTGCAAAAAGCGCTTTATGGTTTAAAACAAGCCCCTAAGGCTTGGTATGATCGATTTAATGATGTGATGGTTCAAGATGGTTTTACCTCATGCTACACTGACACTGCTCTGTTCGTCAAAAAGTCTAATGCAGGAATTATGATTTTACTGTTGTATGTTGATGATATGTTGATAACAGGTAGTGACATAAAGGGCATCAGAAACATTAAAACCACTTTAAAAGAAAGGTTTGAAATGTCAGACTTGGGGTATCTGACTTACTTTCTTGGTATCGAGGTAGCCTACTCTCATAGAGGCTATTTTTTGTCTCAAACTAAACTTGCTTGTGAGATTCTTGACAGATCAGGTATTTTTGATGATAAAATCTGTGAGACCCCTGAAATTGTGGGATAAAAAATGAAGATCGATGATGGAAAACCTTTGGAGGATCCTACCCCCTACCGGCAACTTGTGGGATCTCTAATGTATCTTAGCATCACAAGGCCGGACATCTCTCATGCCGTGCATACTGCAAGTCAATTTCAGCATGCTCCTACATCCGTTCATATGAGTGTCGTTCTCTGAGTTGTCAGATACATAAAGGGAACTTTAAACAAGGGAGTTTACATTTCCTCATCTTCTGAATTAAATTTAATTGCATATACTGACTCTGATTGGGGAGGTGACCCAAATAATCGTCACTCCACTACAGGCTTTTGCATTTTTTTAGGTGAATCTTTGATCTCATGGAGATGTAAGAAACAACAAAAGGTGTCTCTATCGTCCACCGAAGCAGAATATCGAGTAATGGCTTCTACAACTATGGAGATTGTTTTGATTCATTAGTTGTTGCAAGACATGGGAATTCCAATTCAAGAACCCACAAAGTTGTGTTGTGATAATAAGAGTGCAATCTATATTGCTAAGAATCACACTTTTCATGAGCGGACAAAGCATATTGAGATGGACTGCCATTATGTCAGAGAGGCATATCTACAAAAAGTCATCGACCTTCCTTATGTGACTTCAGAATATCAGTTGGCAGATTTCTTCACCAAAGCGCTTTGCTCTTCAAGATTCAACTTTCTCCTAAGCAAACTTTCGGTCATTGTGCCCTAAGTTTGAGGGAAGGTGTTAAATTGTATCTCTCTTATATATATTTACATATATATATAAAGATAGATACATATACATATATACATCATGTATATATGTATATGTATCTCTCTTTATATATATATGTAAATATATATGTTTCTCTCTCTTCTTGTAAAACCCACAAGGGTATTATAGTCATTTCCCTTCTTTTGCGCATATTCATAATTATGAATATGCTGTAATGTTTTTGTACTTTTACTTTTTCTTCTTTTCTTTTTTCTTTTCATTTTATTTTTTCTTTTTCTTGTTTGATTGACTCAAGTCAACTTGGAGGGGGCTCAACACTAGCTGTTGGGCCTCTCCAACGGCTAGAATTTTAACCGTTGGAGGGGCTCCAACAGGTAGTGGAGCCCCTCCAAGGCTCCTTGCTTGCTTATAAATAGGGGAGTTCCCCCTTTGTAAAAACTACTTCTTTGAGCTTTTGTTCTCCATTCTTCTCAATAAAATTCTTTATATTTTGTATGCCTTTGTGCATTTGAGTTTCTTTATTGTACCTTCGTGTACATTTGTTCTAAGTGTTCTTGTGCATTTGTGCACATTGGTGGTGTTGTGCTTATCGCACACTTTGTCTCCTTTTTTGAGATATTTTCACAAATATATCTCAAAAATATGCTATTAAAAAAGTTGCATAAGTAATTACTAGATTATGGAGTGAATAGGAGAGAGATGCAAAGGGGTAGATACACCCCAAGCACATAGAAAGACCAACATGAATGAATCATCTATATTATCCTTCAGGAATATTTCACAGTGAAGCATCTCAAGCTGCTGCACACAGATTTAGTAGACATGTTACTAAATTCACAAGTCTGCAGTTCAATATTATGAAGATTCCAAAAAAGGAAAATCCCTTTCTAGCTCATGTTATGGATAAAGGAATCCAGAGTTCCAGTTAGAGCATATAGGTGCCTAATGCTTGGTAAATTACCAACATGATGGGAATGCTATAAGACCCAACCTGTGGTGCTCCACAGATAGTGAAAAGCACAAAGGAAAGCCATAGAAATGCCAAGACCTCTGGGAAAGACTGCTAGAATCCATAGGGATCTGCTGAAAACTATTCCAAAGATGATACAGTTTTTTTCTCTTCATATAGTGAAGTTAGGAACAGAAAGTGTATTCACAGGATCAGCATGTTAAGGTAAACGCATGGAGCAACAAAAGAAGATAACATAGAAGACAGCTAAAATTTGTTCCAATAAAAAGAAAAAATATCTAATTCACAGCAGTGACAAGGAAGACTGATGAAATGCAAATAAAATAAATTTAAAAAATAAGAGACCCCTCAAATTTTAAAGGAGACTGGGAAGAATGATCTGAAAGATTGTGAAGTGACCCGGATTGTAGCATTAGATAGGAAGGAATGGAGAAATAAGATTTGTTAGTGCTTGAATCTATGTTACTAAAAAAGCCTTGATGATGATGAACGAATGACAAGTGATCTGAAGGGCAAGGCTTGGAAGAAAACCAAATAGTACACAATAAGTTTGAGGATGTAAAGCCTCCTAGATTGCCAGCAAACAGGAAGAAAGCTGGAGTTGATGCCAGAACACAGGAGCCACATTCAGGGTGGGGACGAGCCAAGCTAAGTATCCTGAACACCTGTTCCAGATCAGCTCAACATTGTTGCTATTAGGGCAAAGATCAATATTCCTTTCTTATTATAGGTGAAGGGGGTAGCAAATATGACATGCTCAAAAAGATGGAGCATATGCTTGCTAAAGAACATTTCATTGATTAATACTTAAGCTTGGTTAATGGCCCTTGTTTTCAGTTTTATAGATTTATACTTGTAAAATGAGAACCAATGCAAATCTAAGGTAAAATCTCATGGGAAATGGGATTCATATCGCTGAGAATCAGGCCCATGTTTGGGAATCGGGTTTCCAACCACTTTGCTTCCCAATTCCTATGAATCGGGATTCCCATTTACTCGTAACACTTCTGGTAACTGTGCTGCCAGTTATATCAACTTGATCATGTGTTACAATGCTGCCAGAACAAATCCATGACATGTGCAACATAAAATACACTAATTTTTATTTTTGACCATGCACTCTGGCTTAACAAATGATAAGAGCGCATTTACCTACATATGGAATTAATCAATACTTGCATAAACTTGTGGCAACAAGACAGTAAATTTGAGTCCTTGAAAGACCATATCACCTATTACTATTACTTGATAGTGTAAAGATGAGTAAGTACTTTCTGCATCTAAGGAGATAATGTTGTTGATCAATGTCAAAATGGATTTGTCCACAAAGAAACTGACAAAATATGGACCACCAGTGTATGCAAGGAAGCAGCCAAAGTGAACAGAAGGCATTACTAGCATTGGTGTAGTGCCAATTCATCATCCAGGTACTCTCTCTCTCTCTCAACAATAATCAGCTCGATACTGGTGGCTTTGTGTGCTTGAGCTCATAGGTAATGGGTTGGCCAGCACACAGGTCAAATGGGTAAATAACTTGAAAAGATTCCCAAGCCCAAGAAAAATCAAGCCTAGGCCTGGGAAACTAGTGGATTTCCAAATGGCCATTAAACCCGAGTAGTGTGGCTGCTGGCTGGCCCAATAAATATTGACAACATAAAATGGCATAAAAAACAAAGAGTAACAGAGATCGCTAAATACTTGCATGTCATAAAGTTATAAATAGCTTCCTTGGTTTACTAGGCTAGTAGGCTTTGTCACATGAGTGATGGCCCTCATAGCATAAGCAAGGTTATTGAAAAAAATATCTATCTATGGGAAAGCATTTCAAAATTTGAACCACAACCTTTTGAAAACGTTTGGAAAATGAGATAAAAAATAGAAGCACATGCGCATGCACAAACATATATTAACATGAACCTAAAAAGGCCCCTCTGTTTTCCTTCACACCAACCTGAGTGTAGAGAAATATAAGTAAGCAAGCTAGCTAAAGCAACCTAGTATTGGAAATATTAAAGCAACTCAAAACATATATTCAAGCTCCTTGAGATTAACACAAGGCAAACTTAAACTTATCCGGAGTGGATCTACACAAGTTTGAGCTACACTTGGCCTTTTTCATCAATAAATCCAAAGGACAGAATTAACACTATATGAGGGAATTAGGGAAAAAAGATATGAACTTCTACACTTGATAGAGAGCAACTTCTTTTCATATGTGGCTACCTGCTAGGATACACTCATACAAGACATACAGCCACACTGTGACATTGGTGGAATTGCACAATGCAGACAAAGACATCCCAGCTACATCACACCGATACTTCACTTGGCATGTGTATCCTGTATCGACACAATACGATACTTGGACACTTCATAGGCACGACGCGACACTTCATGGGCACAGTCAAACCAATTTCACACAGTCAAGATTGTGTCATTAACTTCATTTATTTTCTTTTATGATCATATTTACTTATTTCATATTCACTTGATTTCTTTTTCTTTTAAAATTTGTCGTCAATTACAATACATTTTCATTCAATTTCAATTTACTTTCATTATTTGTTGTACCCAGTTATAGTGATTTAGAATTGTTGTTTTATACACACACATACATACATCTATGTGTGTATACAGCCATATTCCCATGTCCTAATTATTGAAAATTATCAAATCGTACCAAGCAAATCTGCATTGTGTCCCGCTCCTACATCCGTATCCATGTGACAGCATCCCATCCTAGGCAGATCCAACAATATTTTATATATATATATGTATATGGAATAAGATTTGGAGCGGGTTGTGTTGACCCAATAGGACCTCATAGACGGATTCAGCATGTTGCAAATGCTAGAGATCAGCTGTTGGATTGTGTTTTTTCGATGGAAAAACACAATTTTATGAGCCAAGAAAATATCGCACATTGTAGGCTGTTGATTTTTCAAGGCTCAGAAAATTGTGACTACACGTAATCAGACAAACTAAGAGCCCGTTCTCACTAACCTAAATATGTAGCTCACATCTATAAGGTTAGTTGCATGAAAAAATAAAAATGAAAAAAAAACATTTGTAGGTAATGGTGAGTCGGTGACATGACCAAATGTTAACCCTGAGCGAGAGAGAGAGAGAGAGAGAAGGGGTCACTATATGCTTGAGTGCATAGAACTCCATAATGCAGGAAATCAAGATGCACTGTCTTGAAAGGTGTCATTCGACCAATATCTGGCCTTGCTACAACCAAAAACTAGTGGTAGCATGTTATTTCATGTAGATACCATTGGTATGAACGGATGAGTTGTTTGACCCAATTTGTCCAAAATGTGTTATCAGATTCACCAAACCAATAGGATGGGACAGGCAACATCAGCCAGCATCACAAGCAAGGTATGTGAACATATAGAGACACATGTTCATCTATACCATTCCCGTAATATTATCAACAAGGCCTTCTCTTGTAAGAATTTAAAATAAAATATTTTTTCTAAAGAAACACTTGGTAACTTTTAAAAAAATTTATTAAATGTTTTAAATATTTCTGATATATAAAATTATTTTTAAATGAATTTTGTGAAAAAATATAACAATCTTGCAACAACGTCAATGTAAATATATACTAGTGCCCTGATACCATCATAGACTCAATATATCACCATATTTTCCTCTGTTATTGTTTAATAAAACCTTGAAAACATGATAAAATACTGCAACATTTGATAGCTATAAAAATGCACATACATGTTTTACAAAAATATTGCAATATTACATAACAATTAACATTTGATTCTATTTTTGTTTTTGTTTCTTTGATATAATTTTGATTCTTTTATTATTCTATATAAAAGCCCACATATTTAGAATTCCACTAAAAACCATTGACACTAAAGGGCTACATCTGTTGGACACAAACATAGCACTTCAACTTCAATAGGGCTCCCTAACAATGACTCAAAGAGTGAGAGTCTAAAACTCCAAATGGTAGGAACTTAAAAAGCTAACAGATCCCTAGGAACGTTGTCTATTGACTTGAACCTTTAGAAGCACAATTATTGGAAGCAGCTTTGTTAGTATGTCATTCTCTATAATTTATACATTTAATAATTCCTCAATGAGATGCCCTTTCCTGCTAGCCATACCCATGCAATGGAAAGAAAATAAAATGGTGGCTTAGTTATTTAGTTACCAAGGTTAGATATAGGGAACAGGTACCAGTGATTGTCATGGCATATTCTTGTGAAAATGATATACAGGATCCATAAGTGGAGATTCCGGTGAAATAAAAGTTATCCAAAAACAATGGCACAATTGAATTTCTTCTATAAGTTTTGGCTCTTGGCTTAGGGCATAAAAGCCTTAATTGAGATTAGTGTGTTAAACATCACTAATTAAAAATTTACTCAAATATGTGTCAGTATTCATCCCTATGCATTAATAAACTGCAATATATATATATATATATATATATATATATATATATATATATTTATTTAATATTATTATATTTTCTTTTATTATTTTCTTTTTCTATTTTTTTATTTTCTTTTTTAGCATCTAGTTCAATAGAAACTAGATATTTTGATCCAGTCAAGTTCCTGTTGGAACTTGACTGTGCAAGTAGCTGTTGGACTGTAGTCCAACAGCTATAATAAATGCTGTTGGACTATAGTCCAACAGCTATAATAATAAATGCTGTTGGACCAACAGCTATAATAATAAATGCTGTTGGACTGTAGTCCAACAGCTATATTAAGAGACGTTGGAATCCAACGTCTCTTTTTGGAGAGCTCAAAATGAGCTCTCCTCTCTCTCCCATTTTTTTGTATATATAGGGGTGAACCCCTTCAATGTAAATAACCATGCTTCTTAAGCATTTTGTTCATGAATAAAGTATTATTTATTTTTCAAGTGTTCTTTCCTTTATACCCTTTCAAGGGTCATGCTTGTAGTGTCTCCAATAGACACTTGTTTGTGAGTTATTTGTGCATTTGTTGAAGACCACCATTTCATTACATGGTATCAGAGCTACGAAATCCTTAGATCTTGAAGTGCTTCCGCCTCGATTTCCGTGCCACATTTACAAAAGGTGTTTCATCACCTTGTTCTTGGCTCAAGAAGATTTGTTTGAAGAAAGGCGAACTTGTGCTACAAAAAAAAAAATTGGTTTTGTATCCTCTCTTATTCCTTTGTCTACTCTTTTTCTTTTCTTTTTATTTTTCTCTCTCTCTCCTCCTATTTATTCCTCTCTTACCCTTGTAAAAGATGGATGACAATGATAAGATCACCATCATTCCTATGAAGCTAAATGATACTAACTATGTAATGTGGGCTTCGATTATGAAGCACCACATTTGGGGAAAAGGTTTATGGGGTATAGTGGATGGTTCCGATTTGGAACCTAAACTATCTCTTACCAAGAAAGAGGGTGATAAAGAGGTTCCTCTAATGGAAGAAGAGAAGAGTAAGGCGTTAGCCACTTATGAAAAGAAATGGAAAGAATGGAGGATAGGGCATGCAAAAATTATGTCATGGCTCATCAATAGCATAGACATTAAAAAATGCTCTAGTCTAGCTAAGTTTGAGCATGCCGATAAGGCTTGGGAATACCTCAAAAACATGTATTCCCTTAAAGATATTGCACATGTATGCAATTTACAAGATAAAGTTCGGACAATGACTCAAAAAGATAAAACTATTCGAGAATATTATAATGAGTTGTCCGAACTTTGGGAAGAGTTGGCTCTTCTTGAGCCCAAATGGCATTGTGCCGAAGACATCGAGCTTCGCCAAAAGCAACTCGATATGGAACATTTCTATCAATTTGTGAATGGTCTAAGGCCGGAGTTTGAATCCACCAAATCGGCCCTTTTACATCGTGGAAAAATCCCTTCTATTGTTGATACTATAGAAGAGCTCACTATGGAGGAAAATAGACTTAGAAAAAGTACTCCAAAAGTTGATGATGACTCCGTTTTAGCTGTATCTAGACCGGGGAATCATACTCGTACTTACAAGCCGCCTCATTTTGGAGGGCAAAACAACGACTTTGATAAAAGAAAAGTTATTTGTCATCATTGTCATGAACCGGGGCACTATAGGCCTCAATGTCCAAAGTTAAAAAGAAGAGAAGAAAAAAGAGTTGCATCTGTTGAATCTGAGTCAAAAGATCAAGATGTACCTGTGTCTATGGCTCAACTGATGGAAATCCTTCAACCTCTTCTCAAAGGGGTATCCTCCTCAACCGAAGCCTCAACTGGAGCGGCAGTTGCATCTTTCTCCGGTCCAGGTAACTTTCCTTGGCTTTTAGATTCTGGTGCTTCTTTTCATATGACCCCAAATGTTAATAGTCTATTCGAATGTCTTAAAAATGACTCAAGTGTGTCAAAGGTTTTTACAGCCGATGGCACATCTCTCGAAGTAAAAGGAATAGGATGTTTTGAAAATCTTCAAAAATCCAAAAGATTTTTTATCCCAGAAGTTAGATATATCCCTAAACTTAATTTGAATCTCTTATCTGTCTCGCAAATATCTTATTATGGATGTAATATCTCCTTCTCTTCTCATGGTTGTTGGGTACAGGATCGCCAGTCAGGGAAGCTGATTGGGGAAGGCCATAGAGAAGGAGGACTTTATTACATGGACTTTTTGGAATTACCCAAGAATGCATTTTGTTATAATATTCAGAAATTAGAATTGGATTTATGGCACAAAAGGCTTGGTCATCCTCATATGTCTAAAATTCAATATTTTCCAAGTTTGGAAAAATTTTGTAATTCTGAAAATTTTTCTTGTAAAGACTGCATTCTTGGCAAAATGAAAAGGTTACCATTTCTTAGTAGAACTTTTGTTTCCTCACGACCACTTGAGTTAATACATTCGGATGTTTGGGGCCCCGCACCAGTTATTTCCAAAGGTGGTTATACATATTATGTCATTTTTGTTGATGACTTTTCTAGACATACTTGGATTTATTTTCTTAAACATAAATCTGATGTCTTTGCTAACTTTCAAATATTTCATAAAATGGTTAAAAATAAGTTTCAAAATGATATTTCTGTTTTTCGCACTGATTCAGGGGGAGAATTTATGTCCAACGAATTCAAAGACTATCTCAATTTACATGGTATTACACATCAAAGATCATGTCCACACACTCCACAACAGAATGGCCTAGCCGAACGCAAACATCGGCACATTATGGAAACTACTAGGACATTGCTAATTGCAAATCAAGTTCCAAAAAGTTTTTGGGCTGAAGCGGTCCTAACTGCCACCTACCTCATTAATAGGATGCCATCTTCCTCATTAAAGAATACAACTCCAATAGAAAAGCTTGTTAATTTAACTCCAGATTATTCTAGATTAAGAGTCTTTGGATGCAAATGTTTTGTTTTCACCAACAGAAATGATAAACTCTCTCCTCGTGCAATCCCATGTGCCTTTTTAGGATATGCTGATAATCAAAAAGACTACAGGTGTTTCGATTTTCAAAATGACAAATTATATGTGTCAAGAAATGTATCTTTTTTGGAAAAAGAAAGCTTCTTTGAATTTGAAAAATCCAAGGATGTCACTGAATACTCGTTTTTAATTGATCCAACTTCAAAATCCAATGAATGTGATGTTGGATGTGACCTTGACAATGATCAAAGTCCTATTGTTGTTGAAAATGATGATAATGAAGAGCAAATCCATAGGGATGTTAGTCTACAATATTCAAGACGTAGAGAGCAAAATCTTCCATGTGCATTACAAAAATACTCTGAAGTCTCACCTAGAAGAACGTCTAGAATCTCTAAACCTCCAGAAAAATTTGTGTCTTATGAATCTTTTTCACCCACGTATAGGGCCGCCATTACATTAATACAATCATATGTTGAACCATCATTCTATTCTCAAGCAAAAAATCATATAGAATGGATAAAAGCCATGAAAATAGAATTGGATGCACTAGAAAAGGCCAATACTTGGACGATACAAGATATTCCTCCGGGTAAGAAACCTATAGGTTGTAGGTGGGTATACAAAGTCAAAACCAAAAGTGATGGGACCCTGGAAAGATATAAGGCCCGTTTAGTAGCAAAAGGATATGCCCAAGAGTATGGCATCGATTATGAAGAAACATTTGCTCCTGTGGCCCGTATGACCACTGTTAGAACTTTAATAGCCTTGGCCTCCATTAGAACATGGCCTATCTTTCAATTAGATGTCAAAAATGCTTTCCTGAATGGGAATCTCGTTGAAGAAGTATACATGGAAGCCCCACCTGGTATTAGTATCCCTAAGGGTAAAGCTCTTCGTCTAGAAAAAGCTCTTTATGGTCTTAAACATGCTCCAAAAGCCTGGTATGACCGATTTAGTCATGTTATGCTTGATATTGGTTTTCAACCTTGTTTAACTGACACTGCTTTGTTTGTTAAGAAATCTGATGCAGGCATCATTATTCTTCTTCTCTATGTGGACGATATGATCATCACCGGAGGCGACAAACAGGGAGTTGCGAATATCAAATCTCTTCTTAAAACTCACTTTGAAATGACTGACTTAGGTTTATTAAGATATTTTTTAGGCATTGAAGTTGCTTATTCCCCTCGGGGGTATTTGATA
Organism: Nuphar pumila; assembly: GCF_984573655.1. Taxonomy (NCBI): domain Eukaryota; kingdom Viridiplantae; phylum Streptophyta; class Magnoliopsida; order Nymphaeales; family Nymphaeaceae; genus Nuphar; species Nuphar pumila. The sequence goes on from NC_143250.1 coordinate 86,434,849, forward strand.
TCTCAATCTAAATTTGCTCTTGATATCGTTTCCAGGTCTGGAATTACAAATGATAAGAAAGTAGACACTCCAGAAGTTGTCAATGTTAAAATGAAAATTGATGATGGAGAACTTCTTGATGATCCTACTCCTTATAGACAACTTGTTGGAGCTCTTTCTTATCTTTCCATTACTAGGCCAGATATAACTCATGCGGTTCATACAGTCAGTCAGTTTCAGCATGCTCCCACCTCCGTGCACATGGGAGCGATTTTGCGTATTATTAGATACTTAAAATCCTCTCTTTCACGAGGACTCTTCTTGTCTGCTTCATCTTCATTAAATTTAATTGCATATACTGATGCTGACTGGGGAGGTGATCCCAATAATAGACACTCAACTACTGGTTTTTGTGTGTTCCTAGGTGAAACCTTAATTTCGTGGAGATGCAAGAAGCAGCAGAAAGTCTCTCTTTCCTCCACCGAAGCTGAATACAGAGCCATGGCAACCACCACTATGGAGGTTGTTTGGCTCAGACGATTGCTAGCGGATATGGGAGCTAAAGCAACGCAAGCTTCAAAGATGTGTTGTGACAACAAAAGTGCGATCTACATTGCAAGCAACCGGACATTCCATGAGCGCACTAAACACATTGAGATGGACTGTCACTATGTCAGAGAGGAATACTTACATGGAACCATTGATCTGCCATATGTTACATCAGAATATCAATTAGCAGACTTCTTCACCAAGCCTCTCGCTGCTCCCAGATTTCACTTTCTCTTAGACAAACTTTCGCTCATTGTACCGTAAGTTTGAAGGGGAGTGTTAAAATGTAAAGTGCAATATATATATATATATATATATATATTATTTAATATTATTATATTTTCTTTTATTATTTTCTTTTTCTATTTTTTTATTTTCTTTTTTAGCATCTAGTTCAATAGAAACTAGATATTTTGATCCAGTCAAGTTCCTGTTGGAACTTGACTGTGCAAGTAGCTGTTGGACTGTAGTCCAACAGCTATAATAATAAATGTTGTTGGACTATAGTCCAACAGCTATAATAATAAATGTTGTTGGACTGTAGTCCAACAGCTATATTAAGAGACGTTGGAATCCAACGTCTCTTTTTGGAGAGCTCAAAATGAGCTCTCCTCTCTCTCCCATTTTTTTGTATATATAGGGGTGAACCCCTTCAATGTAAATAACCATGCTTCTTAAGCATTTTGTTCATGAATAAAGTATTATTTATTTTTCAAGTGTTCTTCCCTTTATACCCTTTCAAGGGTCATGCTTGTAGTGTCTCCAATAGACACTTGTTTGTGAGTTATTTGTGCATTTGTTGAAGACCACCATTTCATTACAATTCTTGTCATAAAAAAATCAGTACCCCACACAACGTGTTTAAAATATTTGTCCATGCATGACCACAAATTATAGATTTTTTTTATTTCTAAGAAGCATTAAAGTTGATTGCAAGGTTGTAAATACTGTATTGTTACCTGTATCGGTCGGGCCCATAGTAACACCGTATCATATCATAAATTTTTAATAAAATTTTCCAAAAAATACAAAAAAATCAATAAAATCAGAAAGAAATAGCAAAAATTCTAAAAAAAATTATATCACATGAAACAATGATGAATTGCACAAAATACAACCATAAGATCACATATGAAGTATTTATGTCTCTATGAGCCGCATAAGACATCATCAAACACCAACTAATATAAAATTATAGATAATATTGCATGCATATCTCACAAGAACAATGCAAAATATTAAATATCTTACAATTAAGAATGTCACAAAACTCATACTTTCATATTACATAAACAAAAAAAAAACCAAGTTTATGAACAATTAAGTGTTAAATAATCATTTTTTTTAAACATATTACATAAAACCTCAATAATCATAATCATCTTCTTCATCATCATTATCTTCTTCTTATCCTCTTCCTTCGACAGCCACATTGTCTCCAAGATACGTGGGGTCTTCATCATCTACCTCTTGTGCTCATTCCACGTTAATACATTGAATGTCCTCTTCATTCAAAAGAGTCTATGCTTCTTCAACCCATGCATCCAATTCATCAAAATGTTCCAAACTGATAGGATCAAACTACTCTTTGTGCCTCTTTCATGATAACTTTTTGATTTACCTAAAAAGACATTAAAAAATTAAACTTAGTTGGGTTTTGAATGATATAAAAAAACTTTAAATAAACACATAAAAATGACAAATAAACTTTGGAATTTTATATACCTCTGCCTCAGTAGTAATTTGTAGCGAATGTAGACGAGGCCATTGAGCCTTTTGTGCTTCAATCTATTTCTTCTTTTGGGGATTTGCTCAAAGATACTCTAGTTTCTCTTGCAACCACTTGCAGTACATGTTTGGCTAAGAATGTGAATGAAAAAAGCTCTCAAATTTAAAACATCACTTCTAAACCTGCCCCACCACATGTCTACAAAAAATAAGAAAATGAGAAATCAATAAGATAATAATAGATATACAATTATACAAAATATCATAACTAAATAATAATATGAAATAAAAAAAATAAATTATCGAGGCGCATCGTGACACTATTTTGCACTGCTGCAGGTCTCCCCATATCATACAATGCATTATCATAAGTTTTCATTTCCTTATGAATTTGATCTTGAATGCTATAATCAAGGTTTAACCTTTCAATGCAAACCAAAAGTCCATTGTTGACTTCCCTGCTCATTTTAAACGTAGCGAAGTATCTAAATGCAGGATTTAAATAATAAGTTGCAGCATAAAAAGGTTGATGAAGTTGCTTAGTTCACCTATAATCAATGATGTTTCATATAGTATGTATATTTTTTTCCCTTCAAATTATCTTTAATGGTCTCTTTTGCCTTACCTATGGCCTCATAGAGATAACCCATATCTAGTATGTCAATCGAAGCGCCTTCACTAAAGGTATAGTTATTCTCAACAACCTCATGCATGAATCCAATAATTTACTTTTGAATACAATATCTACAATTTCTTTAGGCTTTCTTTTTTGTGAATGGAGATGCATTTCACTCATACGATGAAAACATTTTTTTAGTGTAACTTTATTCTTTACTAGACTTTACACTCTGAAAAAAATTATAGCAAATTTAGTAATTTTACTATGAATCAACTCAACACCGCTAATGTACTTTCTCATTAGGCTCAAAACTCATCCATGATTGTAAATAAATTTAGTAATTTTTTGGAAGCATTCAACTGTCTATTGTACCTCATCCATGCTATCGATATTCTCAAGCATGAGGTCTATGCAGTGGGCAGCACACTAGGCTCAAAAGAATGACCCAAAATTTTCTGCCAATTCTTTACCTGATGCCCTATAATTTGTTGCATTATTAGTAATAAATTGCATAATATTTTGAAGTTCAACCCCTTGCACAACCTGATCAAAAACTCTGAGCAATATATCTGGTGTCTTGGGCGCATCTGACAGATTAATTGACTTCAAAAACATAGTTCCTTTAGGACAATAGACAAGAAAATTTATCAAATTCTTGACTTTTTGTCTGTCCACTCATCTGCCATTATGCTACACCCAATTTCTCTTCATGATTGTTTCATCTCATCATAATATACCTTCACTTCTTTCATATTAGCATCTAAAACTTTTTCTCTCAAAGCATGACATGAAGGCATTTTATATCCAGACTTGATACTGGTTATAACATCTGTCATGACCTGAAAATGAAAGAAATTTGCCGCATTGAAAAAAATGCAGGCATCATAAAACCATCTCCCAACTGTGACATCCACCTGCTCGACAAAATGTTGAGGAGTCATAGCATTACGAATATCAAGCTATGCGTTAGGGGCAATTCTAGGAAGAAAAAACCTTCTAATAGAGCCTCTAGTTCTACCTCCCCTCGAAGAACTCCCTTCTCCTCCTCATCTTCTTTTTGTGCACGCAACAGTACTACTACTGACACCGGTCACACCTTTTCCCTTCGATGTTGAACTTCTTACTTTTGATCCTATGCTATGGGTTGTAGGATCAGAACTAGGATCTCATCTTCGTAATACACATCCTCATATGGCTCAACATACCTCATTTTTGCCTCATTCATCTCTCTTTCTTATCTTTTTCCTCTTAGATCATCAAGTAATTGTTAGCATTGTCATTTCACAGCATCCGCAATTTTCTCGACATGCATGCTTGCACATTATGATGTGTCCCAACTAAATGATGCTTCAACGGAGAGATACCACTCGAAAAAGAAATTTGGCAATAGTTGCACTTAATTTTTAATCAGTTTTAACTCATTACTTGAGGTACCCATTGCCATGTCGGATCCTCTGATATCATCTTCCCCCAAAAAAACTTGATAAGAAGCAAAAAATAGGGATTTTTTACCTTAACCCACTTCCTTGAGTGAAAAAATGGTGAAAATGCACTCTTACTTGAGAAAATCGCAAAAGCCCTCTCCCTTGCGTACCAATTGGCCCCCAAATCGATCCAACGACTCCTAGGGTGTGTGGGTTCCCTTCTAACAACCTCTAGAGAAATGTAGAAGTCAGCCCTCAAGAGGACTTTAAAACCCAAAACATAAAAATCGAGTTTCGGGTCATTTTTAAGTGCGCCAGACCTATATTGTACGATATGCCATGTATCGTACGATATGACCCGATATAGGGTTGTATCATACGATACACATGATATGGGTACATACACACTCGTAACGCAATACGAGTGTATCATATTGCAAAACCCAAAAGTAACGATACGTATTGTATCATATTGTATGATACAGTACGATACTTACAACACATGTTGATTGTATTCCAGAGTTATTTCAGTGATAAATAATTTACTTGACTTAACATTTGTGCATATTTTCAAACTAAAAGTTATTTAACTTAGGCTCTGTTTGGGAGCTGGAGATGTGAAGGGAGATGTGGAGTTAATAAATACTACCTACTCCATTTACCATCATTGATGTTGGGAAGCCAGGTTTTGGAAGATGAAAAGGGTGATGGGAGTGGAGATGGGCCTTTTTTAACTACATCCTTGTGAGGATGTAGTTGACAACAACAATCACATCATTCATTTTCTTCTCCATTCCCATCACCTCTCTCGTCTCCTCTCCAACACCAGCAGCCAAAGAGAGCCTTAGTTAATTGGTCATTAGATGCTTGATTAAAAAGAGTATTTGGTAGTTATATATGTAAATTCTTAGTTTACACAATTAGATTTCGCATGCTGACAAAGAATAATTTATATAGTAAAATAATGGTGGCTCACCATCTTGGTCTACAGTCCATCAAGAACTGTGCGCTACAAATAAGAAAATATTACAGGCGATGGATGCAGCAACCTCCTTAAATACCAAGTGGCCTAATACCTATCAACAATCTGATTTTGGTCACACCTGTACCTATAGGGAGAGAGTAATATCCTATAGAGAGCCCTCTCGTAGATCATATTTTGAACAAACTGAATCTGTGGGTTGGGAATGAAAGTTCAGCACATCCAAAAACTAATGAGCTGAGTGATTTCTAGTGGGTGGAAGAAACAAACTCCAGAACAAAGGAGCGGTTAAAGGGGGGGGAATGAATCACCTTATTTTCTGATTTATGTAATTGGTAGATCCTACAGTTAATTTCATCACTACGCAAGGAAAATTTTCAGTGGAAAGGTAGCAAAGTCATAGGTTTTGACAGCAAACATTCATGAATGAGGTTATAACCATAGATTGGTAGAAAGCCATTAAATTTCTATACTACTTGCACATCCAAAAATGATCAAAGGAACAATCATTGACAGCAATAATGATGACTGATCATTTCTTAGCTGACATGTATACATCACATAAAGTTGATAATAAAGCTCTATTACCTCAGTAGATACATAAAACACATGTTTTGCATGGAAGCCAGGTGAAAAATGCAAGTTGCAGAGCTGCATGTTTACTGGTTAAGAAATATGTTAATGATACACATAATGATGTTAAGTTAGATTAGAAAAGAATGAAAAATTTAGACATTTGAAGTCAAACTTCTTTTTTTTCTTTTGAAAGGCAAGCTGGGGTTAGGCAGACCCCTACCAGTTATACAACTATACCATTGGGTTTTGAACCTGCAACGTCCCAACACAAGGTGATGTGCACTAGCTGCTTCTACCAGACAAGTGGAGCCCCCATTGGTAGAAGTCAAACTTCCTTGATATATTATTATTTCACTGATTGTTAAAAAGGAAAACAATGGTTGTCTATCATAATTGACATTAGTATTTCTAATTTTATACACAACGACCATGATGGCAGCAACATAACTCCCAGTTCTATGCATATGCTTATTTCCCTACTCATTATGATAGCATATAGCATACTTTGAGTACTTTCAGACATTGGGGTTCCTGGTGAAGATTGAGATTCATGATAAATTAGTTTCCTCTGAACTAGCAGTCATGGACTGAGATAAACATATTGCTTACCAAGAAAAAGGTCGGTGCATGAGTTACACTTTTAGAGGGTGACCATTTGTCCATTTATATATTACCAACAACATATGCAAAAGAAATCAGAAACAAAGAAATTGCACTAATATCTCTATCTAATTCGGGAATGTACTTGGCACAGTACGCAAAAATCCTAGAATCCACTGTATAAATCAATGGCAGAAGAACCTCGAAAGGAAGTGCAGCAATTTCTGCATCAAGCACGCATAGCATGAGAGAAGAAAACTTACAGCACAACCGGCACAACAGTCAGAAACTTCCTGTTGCGAGTGAGCTGTTTCCCGTTATCAATCTGCTCCCACCATGTCAAGGTGTTATACATGCCCTGGTCTTCAGCAAACGGCGTGCCCTTCTTCCAATGGAAGAATTGATAAGTGACCTAATGGAAGAGCCAGAGATCTCATCAAGCCATGGAAAAGAAACCACATGTTCCGAAACCAAGAACTGATCCACTGAATATACTTGATAAATACATATGAGATACACGGATGAATTTCATCTATGCGAATGCAGGAACTCAAACCAACCAGGAAATTATCACATCAGACAGAAAAAAATCCACATCAAAGGATTAACACCTCCGAGAATATATGTAGAGCATGTAAACATAAACATCAAACTACCAGATTCCATGCAACAAGATGCGCCACAGCACTAATTCAATAAAACAACGGATCGCACCAAAGCCTCGAGAATTCATTAAGAAAAAAACTTCTCGATTTGTTTGAATCTCATGACGGCAATTGCTAAGGCAATCTCCTAACGACAATTTCTCCGAAAACTAGAGATTAGAGAACGCAAATGCATTAAAAAAATGTTGTTTCATATTCAATAATTAACTACAACAGCTGTTCATGACGCAAAACAAGTGTGCTTTTCGCCCCGAGAAAAGTAAAACGAGCAATTGGACAAAAATTCGAGAAAAATTCAAAACCAGAAACCCGTACACTCAGAGAGATCTGCGATCATAACCTGAAATCTCGAAATCAACAATAAAAAATCAATACAAGATTCCCAACCTAACCGAGCCGGTCTCGTTCCATGGTCAAAATCCCACAAATCCTCGAGAGAAAAGAAACGATTGCACGATCAACTGACAGTTGCATCTAAAAAAGAAACCCTAGGGCGAAAGCCGAGAACCGGAAACGAAAATCCCTAAAATGAAAGACGAAGAAGAAGCGTCGAATTGTGAAGAAGGAGAGGGGGATCGATCGGGGGCGCTTACGAGGAAATGGGAGAGGTTGACGATGGTCCAGGCCATGCCGGGGGAGCAGCCGAAGATGGAGAGGACGATGAGCCAAGAGAAGAAGAGGATGAGGATGTAGATGGTCCAGACGCCCGGGTACATGAACCACTCGGTATTCTTGTTCAGATCGGTAGGCTGCACCGCTTGCACGTACAGATTCCCCATTGTCATCGATCAATCAATCCAACCCCTCTCTCCCTTCCTCTTCTTCTTCTTCTTCTTCTTTGCACACACACAGAGGTTCTTGCTGTTTGTATGGGGTCATGGGAAATTACCGGAAGGTCCCTCCTAGACTTTGGAGTTCGGATCGTAGTCACAGACTCACAAATCTCGTTATGGGGATTTTCTCGGCAGAGGGAAAATATCGCAATGAATTAACTTTTTTTTCTCTAGGGAATATCGGTGTGTTTAAATTCTAAAAAATATATCAAACTGTAAGAAAAACATTAAAAATATAACAAGTTACTAATGCGATAATATAGTGATAAAAACAAGATAATTTCAAAATAGAAAACATTTTGAAATATCACATTTTTTCAGGTATATATAAGTTTTTGAAAATATCGCTGTTTTTCTAATTTTTTTTTAAATGGGTGATATCTGACTATGCTTTGGATTTTACGTGCTTGCTCTTGGTTCCAAGCTGTCTTTGGGACCAGACCATGTGGGCACATCGGTCCAAGTCAGCTCAGTTAGTTGGATTTAGTTTCTGTTTTTATGTTTTCTGCTTTATGAACCGAACGGCATTTTTCCGATTAGTGGCTGGCCGGAAAATAGCCGGCCAATATTTTTTCCTCTTTTTTCACTTTTTTGGGCATTTTGGCCATTTTCCCGCCAGCCACCAGCCGAAAAATGGTTGGACTGGTGCTTTCTGACACAGTCGGTAATAGCTAACCATTTTGCAACTGGTGGTGGATTTGAAAATGGCCATCCATTAATTTTTCTTTTATTTGGTTACTTTTTAAAATTTTAAAAAATCTATAACTTTCTTTTTAAGTTTTTGGGTCATCCAAACACAAAGAATCTGGGTTTTGGCAAACTATGTTTGCTAATACCCCCATGTTTACAAGGAAACCAGTTATTTGAAAAACCTGGTTTTGCCTCTTGTCATTAGGGATGGCAGTGGGGCGGGGCGGGGCCGGGGACAAGGTCTCCACCCCCGCCCCGCCTCAAGATTTCATCCTCCACCCCCGCCTCCATCCCCAGCGGGGATGGATTTTATCCTCCACCCTTCATCCCTGTTTCATGTCCTCCATCCCCGGTTCAAACGGGGATGAGGCGGGGCGGGGATATTGCGGGGAAAAGTGGTTGGGGCGGGGATGAGGCGGGGTGGGGAAAAGTGCACGTCCATCCTCGCCTCCACCCCCGAACGGGGATGGATTTTAACCTTCATCCCCGCTTCCATCCCCGTTTCATACCCTTCATCCCCGGTCCAAACGGGGCGAGGCAGGGTGGGGCCCCGCTTTCCCCCGGTCCACTGCCATCCCTACTTGTCATCTAAACCGGACCTTATTGAACCAAATCCAAGTTGACTTGTTTTTGCAAAGATATACGGTTTCAATGAAGGAAGCAACTCTTTTTTTTTATGATGAAGAGGAACCCTTGCCTAAGCGAGGAAAACCTTGGGTGGGGCTAAATCTATTTCTCATAAGCCAAACAATTTGACTATTTATTTTACACTATATACTATATTATGTGATATAAAATATATTTAGAATATATTGATTAATAGTTAATGAGCTTGCATGAGCCGAGCCGAATATTTATTATTCATGTTCGGCTTACCAAGCCTACTTTATGAGTTTGAACAAACACTTTCCAAGCCGAACCACAAGCAGTTGGTTTCATTTCTCAGACTTATCTAGTGGCCTTGGCTTCAAATCTCATGAGGTTTATCACAAAGCTTTGCCCATAAAAAAAAATCAAAACAAAAAAAAAGTTAGAAAACTTTTTATATATTCTAGAAAAAAAATCATCCTTTTTTTTCTAATTAGATAATCAAGCTGGGGTTAGTCAGACCCCTACCAGTACAAAAAGAGCAATAGTAGATTACATATCTAGTGAGGAGTGGTTTATCTTTCTAAACCGGTGTAGATCTAAACAAACCAAGCTTAGCCAGATTATAAGTTGTCAAATCATTGCACCTGGCAGATCACAAACACCTTATTGATCTATCAAAGTCTAGCAGACGACTAATGACCTTAATGTTGAGAAACTGAGATCTTCCTTCCAGTGTTGCCTTTGTGATAACTATTATATATGTCATACCTAGAAAATTCAAGAATACATAAAATTTATATTTCCTGTAAATAAAAAACAAAGTACATATAAAATTTCATATAAAAGGAAACTAAAACAATTAATTATTCCACTTTAAAATTAACAAGTTTAATTATTTACAATTCAACAATTACATTTTTGAAACAAAAAAAATAGAACAAATTCAACACATTAATCTAATCATCGCCAAGATTTTGTGTGTCTTCTTGTTCATTGCCTTGATCTGTCTCTTCAGCTCCGCGACGCTGATTATCGTTAGCAACCTACACAAGAAAAGAACAGTCAGTATTGATAAACAAAATATATTGAAATAAATTATACATTATATGTGATTCTATCATGTGCTCATATGTGTTCTAAGGCAGTAAAAAAACTCTATATGTGATTCTATCATGCTCATATGTGCTCTAAGGCAGGCAAAAAACTCTATATGTGATTCTATCATGAATGATATGTGTTTTAAGGCAGTAAAAAAACTCTATATGTGATTATATCATGCTCATATGTGTTCTAAGACAGCCAGAAAAACTCTATATGTGATTATACCATGCTCATATGTGCTCTAAGGCAGGCAAAAAACTATGTATGTGATTCGATCATGCTCATATGTGTTCTAAGGCAGTCAAAAAATTAAATATGTGATTATAGCATGTTCATATGTGTTCTAAGGCAGTCAGAAAAACTCTATATGTGATTCTATCATGTTCACATGTGCTCTAAGGTCGGCAAAGCAAAAAACTTTATATGTGATTCTATCATGAATGATATGTGTTCTAAGGCAGTAAAAAAACTCTATATGTGATTCTAGCATACTCATATGTGTTTTAAGGCAGTCAAAAAACTGAATATGTGATTATAGCATGCTCATATGTGTTCTAAGGCAGTTAAAAAACTGAATATGTGATTATAGCATGCTATATGTGTTCTAAGGCAGTCAAAAAAACTTTATATGTGATTCTATCATGCTCATATGTGCTCTAAGGCAGGCAAAAAACTTTATATGTGATTATAGCATGCTCATATGTCCTCTAAGGCAGGCAAAAAACTCTATATGTGATTCTACTATGCTCATATGTGCTCTAAGGCAGGCAAAAAGTTATATATGTGATTCGATCATGCTCATATGTATTCTAAGGCAGTCAAAAAACTGAATATGTGATTATAACATGCTCATATGTGTTTTAAGACAGTCAGAAAAATTCTATATGTGATTCTACCATGCTCATATGTGCTCTAAGGCAGTTAAAAAGTTGTATATGTGATTCTAGCATGCTCATATGTATTCTACGACAGTCAAAAAACTGAATATGTGATTATAGTATGCTCATATGTGTTCTAAGGCAGTCAAAAAAAATTGAATATGTTAAGGCAATCAAAGTTACATGAAATCTAACGACATGCAATATATTGCATGAAACTTTCATACCTGAGAGGGACCTGCAATCGAAGTTCTCATGTTCAGCAAAAAACTGTTGAACTCAGCTCGGAGAACATCGACGACGGTTTCATGGAAGTAGTCACGCATTGTGTCCTTAACGATCTGGCGTACATCATCACCGGAAAGAATAGGTTGCTGCTTGAAGCTTATGTCGACGGAAGAAGTCTGTGAGTCGTAACTGAAAGAAGCAATAACAGGTGAAGTGTTCATATTACTCCCAAACCCGAACACACGACCCTTTTTGGGTTCACTTGCTGCAGTCACCCATACTACAAGATCAATTGATGAATGCTGAACAGCGTCATCGTCATATAGCTCTACCATTTGTTGCTCATATGCCTTCTACAAAATAATGTTTAAAGTATGCATTAATAATTAATGATAACTTGCATATTGCAATGATTATTAATAAAATAAATACATAATGTTGTCGTTCTCGCCTTCTCTGATACGAAGTCTCCCGTGGTCTTCCGTTTATGTGTTTCAACAAACACATCCTTATATGGTACAATGTGTCTTTTTTCTGTTTCCTGCGAAGTTAAATGATAAAAGATTTAGTAAACAAGTTTGCAACAATACTTATAAAATTAATATTATATATTGATGAGTTACCATTTTCTTCAGGTGGCTCCCAAAAGTCTTATATCCTCCTGTGTGTAGATGAGCTTCGAGCATTTTCGCTCGATTTTATGCAGCCTTCGCAGAGCGATTTCGAAATGCATCCCCCACCCACTTGTTGCACATTCCATTCCATTAATCTCTCCTGATAGTAATAAGGTCATGGCCCTTCCACTGTAGTGGATCATCTATTCTGCCAGATGCTTTTTTTGTTGCAGTCTTCATATTGTGTAACATGTCTGCAAATCGATTGGCAGTCACCCTCTGCCACACCTTCCTTGCATCATGTTCCTCCACCGTAGTCGCGAAGCGATTCGAAGCCTATATATATTTTCAAAAAGTTAGTAGACATGATTATAAAAAAAATTAAATATGAAACACATTAACTATGACAAACAACTGTATACCGTGAATGAGGACCACAATTTGTCTATCACCTCTTTTGGATACTCTTTTCATTGAGCGACTGGTCCTGGTAGATGTTGAAGAAGTGAATTCCTAATCTCGCGTACTACTTCTTGTGACTTAAACCTCGTGTTGTATATGAATTGGTACACAATAAATATCAATATAAAATATTTATAAGATATGCAATAATTGAAAACGAAATACTTACGGTCGATTATCGATATACACGATTCGAATGAGTCTTCTTATGTCAGACTGAGAAGACCCTGCATCCTGTGTTGGCTCTTGACTTGTGTGATCAACTACTGTAGGTGGGTCGTGTACAGGTGAAACATCATCTGTAAAAAAATACGTTAGAAATTCTCAGAATGTGTATTTCAACTAATCAAGCATCCAATTAATTGGTTAAATGATATACCTATCACAGAAGCCCGTGAAGATGAAAGTTGAGCCTGGCTACTACTGGATAAACGACCACTGTAACCTCCACGAACCATATTCTAACAAATAACAAATGTCATACAATACATTCAAATAATTCGCATCAAGTATTACAATACATTCAAATCATTCGCATCAAGTATTGCAATACATTTAAATGATTCGCAACAAGTATTACAATATATTCAAATAATTCAAATCATTCACATCAAGTATCCTTCATGCATTTGAGGAGCAAATCACTGAATGCTATTTTCAAAAAGTCAAGAAAACCAACTCCTCTTGACGTGCCTACATTAGAGGAGTCAGTAATTCAGGGATCAACCTGTATTAATATCATCCTGAGTTGCCGGTTTTGAGGGACTTATCTTATGAGATATCCATGAGAATCTAACTTTGACCGCCCCACTAGCAGCCAATGCCCTACCCCATTGTTTTTCAAAAATGATAATAGACTGCATAGACAAGGTTTTCAACCATGGATATGTTTGAAAAATGGCAACACACTATCAATAATGCATAAACATGATATTTAACTATGAATGTGTTTAAAAAATAACAATATACCATACGTTTGACACGAACAAGGAATGTGTTTTAAAAATGACAATACATCATACATTTTTCATAAACAAGGTTTTCCACTATAAATATATTTTAAAAATGACACCACACCACACATTTTGCATGAAAAAGATTTTTAATCATAAATATCTTTAAAAAATAACAACACACCATACGTTTAGCATAAACAAGCTTTTCCCCCATAACATATTTAAAAGATGACACACTGTACTTTTACATAAACAATATTTTCAATATGATAAAGCAACATAAAACTATGTTTCTAACATGAATCATGAGTCAAAATGATGAAATACCATTAGTATTGGTGTACATCTTCATCGACCATGTATTTCTATAAAAAAAATAAGAAAAACAACGCTTTTGAGGTGTGACTCTAATGACCCAATATATATATATATATATATATATATATATATATATATATATATATATATAGTAGGGTGTAGCGGATGCGCACCCGCCACTGATGACGCACACAATCAGTAATGGGTTCACATTTTACACATAAAAACCTTTAGTGGCAGTCCAGGACCACCACTAAATGTCAAAAATGCAAGGAAAAAACATTACTGAGCATGGCCAATGTGAATTCAGAGAATGGGCATCTATCAATATGCCCATTTCAGGTGCCTCAAGATCTGATCCAAATAATGGCCTAGTTAGATCGACCCCAAGTCTGACGTGTTACAACTACAGGTCCATCAACCTTATATAAAGGAGAAAGGAAGTGTCATCCTCCCCTTCCTTATAATGATGCAGGACTGTGTGGGAGAGTGAGATTAGGGGTGCACAATGAGCCAAGCAAAGCTGAGGCTCAGCCCATTTAAGCTCAGCTTGAGCATGTCTATGTGGAAATGCAGGGGGTCGACCCCCTGTCGGAAACGCAGGGGGTTAACCCCCTGCGGTTTCCGGCAGGGGGGGGGGGGGTCGCCCCCTGTCGGAACAGCAGGGGGTCGACCCCCTACCGAAAAACGCAGAGGGTCGACCCCCTGTCGGAAAATGCAGGGGGGCGACGCCCTTAAGGTATTTTAGAAATTACCTGTCTCTTGGCGGCGCGGCGGAAGGCTGACGGGGATCGGCAACCGACGAACGGTGGAGCCGGAGAGAGGCTGACGGGACGGATAAGGCGGCGGGAGGGAGAGGACGACGGGAGGGAGAGGGCTGCGGGCGGGAGCAGCAAAAGAAGAAAAGAAAAAGACGACTGGGATTAGGGTTATGCGACAATTCGCGACGGCTTAGCGACAAATTAATTCCGTCGCTAAGCCGTCGTAAATCAAAACACGTAAATGACGATAGAATATATTTCGTCGTCAATTCCGTCGCTAATTAGCGATGAAAGATTTTTCGTCGCAACCGCCGTCGCTAAATGCTGCATTCGTTACGATAAAATATTTTATCGCAAAATCCGTCGCTAATTAGCGACGGATTTTGCGACAAGATATATTCCGTCGCTATTTTCGTAAATTTCATTGATTATAGCGATGGATGTGTTTGGCTTGTTAATCCATCACTAAATTTCATCGCCAATAACCTATTTTTTTTAGTATAAAGGCATTTTTTATTCCAACTTTTCACCTTATTTCATTTTCTCACCATAGCAAGCTAGCCTGGGACAACCCCCTTTGGGAGTTGAACCATAGAATAAGGCTATACATGAGTCGAGCCTGGGCTTGTCGAGCTTAGCCCCTTTACTAAAATGCATCGTCAAGCTCTGCTGCATAGTCAAGGTAGAGTCACACTTTGCTCTTTTCGAGCTAAACTAATTTTATTGAAAACATTTGAAATAAGTTGTGGGTGGGGACAGGAATGGACCCAAGGTTGTTAAAGGCGTTGAGGCGAGGCGAGACGAAGCGTTACAGCCTCGATGAAGCGAGGCGTAAGCATCAAGGCATTGAAGCGCAAGTATCAAAAAATCAGTATTGCAAGATAAAAAAACATGCAACTATATAATAAACTAAAAAATAAGTAATTATGTATTTTACCAACAATGACCTATGAGAACATATAAAATTTTTTTATGTAAAAAAGGATCGCATTCACACACAAACACGAAGTACATTCAAACACAATGCATTATCAGAGTAACAGATTAACATTTAAAAAAATACAAGGCAATGACAGATAGCTTACATGAATAACAATCAAAGAGATTGTAGCATGCAATAGGCTGGGCTTAAGGCCTTGATGCATAATACTAGGGTTCTAGGGTATCTCAGAGCTGATTGCTGAAGGTATGCAATGGTGGCTGTCACCACATGAAAGACAGCAGCAGATTTACAAAAAGTTACTAAGAAAGGTACTAGCATAGACTCATGCCGCTTTGCATTCAACTAGGACCATGAGAGTAACAACAACAATCTCTTTTTTAGAGTTAAACACTGAAACTTGATAATCAACGAGAAAAGTATGAGTTCACATGCATACACATACTTCATACCTCCGTAGCTTGCTAAACTTGACAGCACTAAATATATGATATACACAAAAATTATGCAAAATAAAAAGAAACAAATTTTTAATAATATAAAGAACTTCAAACATGACAGCATCAACAAAACCTCTTTCCCACCTCTCTCTCTCTCTCTATATATATATATATATAGAGAGAGAGAGAGACTTGATAGCAGCAAATCTCTTGCAGCAGATTAAGGCTCCAACGTTTCTTGGATGACTGACCCTCCACGAAAACCTAAACCTAACAAGAGGAAGACGAAAAAGCAAAGGCAAACACAATCATTTCTAAGCATCTTTTTTAAGCCTTCTAATTTTATAATAATATTTTTATCGACTCAAATAGGTAACTATACATTTAATATAACCTGTCATGTATTGAATAACTTATAACCTGTTAAGTAATATATTATAACCTGCAATTTTTTAGCCGGCATAGAAGCTCACGCTTCTCGCCCTAAGGCGCATCTTGGAGCGAGGCGTGCGCCTCACCATTTAAAGCGTGGGTATCAACTACACTTGCACCCCCATCACTGCGCCTTGAGGCATGAAGGCCAGACTTGTGCACGAGGCGTGCACCTCACGCCTCGAAGCGTAGGTACTTAACAACATTGAATTCAAGCCTTCTTCGGTTCCATGAAAAAACACCCTCAAAGAATCATCAAGTTGATGCAGTTTATGCCCCCAAGACGTTTGACACAGTGGGATGGGGCCTAGGCCCTAAGATGGCTGGTCTAGGTTCAAATCCCATGGGGTCACCCCTCTGACACAAGCCAAAGCTGCTGGCTCCCTGAGGGAGAGGGGTGCACCACGGTTTAAGCCGCTGAAAAGTGACTATAGGTATGACAGACATGGTCCAGCATGATGAGGTCTCTTACTCCAGGGGCGGTTTCTTCGTTCTTTCATGAAAAAAAAAGCAATGTCATCAAAATCGATCTTAATCGACCAATTCAGATCAAATCGACCCAAAGGCAATTCAATCCATTTTTTAATATTTTTTTAATGACACTTATCATTTGATGGTAAAAAAAGGGCATATTCAAGATTGATTCGATTCGATTCGTTCTTAAGAAACGGATTTTAACAACATTGGCAAAAAGTTGTTCCAGTTTATATCTTTCAAAGTTGGTGCTTGAGTTGTATCTTTCAAAGTTCTAAAAAGGAAGTTCTGTTGGCTCTGCCTCACTTCCTCTGTTTATCTTTTAGCTTATGACACGGATCATTAGACTTTACCAACTTATTGTTTTTGGTGAGGGTGCTGAGATGAAGGCACCTGATCAAACCCCACTGGCGCATGGGTGTGTCCGTAGCTTTCAGGGGTGGGTCAGGTAAAGCAGGGTGGTCGTCGGGTTACAACTAGAGTTTTCCTCGCTCTGGTGAGATTTTCTTGTCATCAAAAGAAAAAAAAAACTTATTATGGTTGGTGATCCTGCATCTAAAGTCGATGGGTTCTTGTGAGGCTGCAGTAGACTTTGGTCCCTTCATTGAATAGACAACTCGAGTTTGTGCTGGATCAGCTGCCATTGTATATGTTTTGGGAGATTGTGATGCCAACATCATTCAAGAGGGAGGATCAGTTGCAATGTGATTGCACACTTTTACTGTGCTGCTGCACCTGATCACCCACCTCTATGAGATACCACCGGTTGGTTGTGGGGTCCAACGGCAGATGGTGGGTGATCAGGTACAGCTGCACACAAAGTGTCCAATCACATTGCACCTGATCTCAATTCATTATTCGGTAGATATGAACAAGTTTACTAGGTCTTCTTTGCTATCAACAGTAGTAGCAGTCGAAGATCATGGTTGTAAGTTCTAGAGTCAGTAAATTGGACAATATAGGTGGGTTTATCAATCCACAGTAGTAGCACTCATACTCTCTGCTGTTTGGCAGCAGTGATATTGCTAAAACAGTGCATTGTGAATGAAGTTGGCAGCCACAACACCATACATTTTAACACAGAACTTACAATCTTACAAGCGGTGAATTTAGGTAAAAAACTATCAAAAGCAGAAAAAAGGTTACTACATTGTTACCAAAATAAGGATTCCACATTGTTACTCTGTTAAGATCTGGAATACCATTACTCATCAAGTAATAAATGAGATGTGCCTAATGGGGACATTTTTTCTCAGCATAACAAAACTTTGAACAAACTTATTTCAAAAAGTTTGATGACTTTGGATTCTGTCCAAAGCAAGGCAAGTACAAGAGCGGAAAGGCATATTTGATGGCATCTGTTTGCCATGATACACGAGTCCTTTTCTTTTAATCCACAGTAATTGATAACCAGAATTAAGCTGACATTACCTCTTTCTAAAGCTGTAAAACTTTCCTTTTAGTATCACTAATTAATTCAATCCAAGTTAGTTGTGTTATGAAGAGTTTGGTTGCATAATATGTGCCTTCTAACGAACATACGCACTCCTATTAGTATGACTAATTCAATCCGGTAATTTCTTTTTCAGGGGTATATCTATCTGGTTGCTCATGTTCATGATTTAAATAGTTCATTTTTTATGAACACACGATGAACCTGTATCCCGTTCTCTACTTAATAATTTTTTGTGATATTATTATTTCTCCAACTATAGAGTTGCATTTTTACTGGATAATGAATAGGATGCCATTTTTCTTGTAATTGGCTTCTTATTTGATTAGCATTTGAAATTTAAATTAGTGTGATTCAGTGTAGTAGAATGATTTTAACCTACAACATCTGCATTCTAACAAATGAATTAAGTTTAGTAATAATCGGCAGATTGAAAGTGATAAAAGAGATTTTTCCTAATACTAACAAAAACTATTCCTTTGGCAGGAATTTTTTCTTTAAAATTTTTCTTGCAAATTTTAAACCATTCTTTATGATTATTAGGCACAAAAGTTTAGGACATTGAGATTTTGGAATGAGGGTATTTTTTTTTTCGAAGGGAGAATAAGGGCCTCTATAAGATCATTTAAAAGATGCTGGATCAGAATTATCGGAGGCTTCATAGATAGGTGGGAAGTGTACTTCTCGAAAACTCACTTGGAAAGTCAAAACTCCTTATTTCTAAAACTTGATAAGAATCTCAATTCTCTTATGCTTATGTTTCCTGCATATTTTTTTCCTACTTCTCTAATGCTTTCTTTTCACATTTTTCACTCACTTCTCATGTACTTTCTTTAAATTGACAACCATCATTTTTAGATTTTGAGAAGAATTTAATCCTTACATTACACAATCACAAAATTTAAGAATAGTTTTTTTTATTTTAGTTTTTATTATCATCTATTTTGATTACTATCTTGCTTCTCATTTGATCACATATCATTTCATTTTTTATTTTCATTTCTCTTTTAAATTGATTCTTCGCTTCTCGCTTCTTATAAATTTTGAAATATCTCGCATCTTGCTTTCGTTCCTCCTTCCATTTCTCACTTCCCCTTCCTAGTAACCTTGAGCTTCTGATGTGCCGCTGCACTTGAGCACCCTCCATCTTTTCCATACATCCTGTCTAGCTGTGAGCCCCAACAGCAGATTGTGGATGCTCAACTGTAGCAGCTCATTATTTGAAATGTATAATGTGATTGCACTTTATATTTTTTTCCCATTTAAAACCATTGCTTTCAGAATGGTCGGTTTGATCTCTGATTAAAACAAAAAGTTGCTTCACTTGCATGTGACAAAAGGCACCCGTAGTACTGCATCTTGTCACATGGATGTGCATGGCAACTTAGTATACTCTGTTCATGAGCCGAACGTACATGGCCAGCCTTTTGAATCATCATCTTTTGAGAAGGGTACACTCCAGACAAATATCTAACCGGACTGGAAGCATTTATTTATTTATTTTAATTTCTTAGTGTGATATATAGGACCTTTTGAATTTTTATTTTTTATGGTATAATAGGATTTAACCTAACATTGGCTTAAAGCTTTAAATCCTGAAGTCTCACCATATAGCTTTCCTCAATTAATTTTTCATGACAACTCTCGAAATTTTGACATTTTTTATAAGGTTATTTACAAAATCATACCCAGTTTCTCTCTATAACGCAAAATTATACCCCAAAAAATTTGCTAATTCAAATGCATATCTAATTTCTTTCATGGTTAATGAAAACCATACTTGTGGTTAGTTCCAATGTTATCACTATTAGCCGATACGCATCGTATGGACAAAAAATCAATATGCTGCAAGCCTGAAACTATTTTTTAATAGATGTAAAAAAATAGCAAAAAAACAAAATTTTAATATTATTTTAATAGTTTTAACATGTATCACGTTATAATTGACAGGTAATAATTTATTATTATTTTTGAGCCCATACATAATGATGCACTTGAGTATCGGTATCGGCCAATACAACTGAATCGGTGGCCAAACGATTCAGGGTCGATACCTATACTGACAACATTGGTTAGTTTCTAAGCAGGCAGTTCTTTTTTACTCAAATTCTTGTGATTTTACCCTTGTGATTGTTGAAAAAGTCAATAATAAAAATGGGCCTACCAATGGGGGCTCCGCTTGTCTGGTAGGAGCAGCTAGTGCACGTTACCTAATCCCAATGGTATAGTTGTATAACTGGTAGGGGTCTGCCTAGCCACAGCTTGCCTTTAAAAAATAAATGTGCCTCTTTTCCTTTTTTTCTCACTGAATTTCTTCTTTTCTTTCTCACCTTCAAAATCACACGTCACCCTCTTCTACGACCATTAGATAACCCTCCATCTTCCATCACCCATGCACAGAATGTACTCTCTCTCTCTTTAGATTTGGCTGACCCAACTTGAAAAACATTCACTGGTACCGTGTCCCAATCTTCCTTATATTTAGATAAGTCATGACCAATGTTCCAACTAGTACTACTATATGTAGGATCCAATAGGGTCCCTTGACATAGACTTGGTGGACGCCAGAGAATCATAGGGCATATATGCTAAAATACAACTATATAAATGATATGATTGAAAATAATGAAATATCTTCCTACATTGGATATGGCAGCTGATCCCTTAACAAAGGGCATTGCAGAAGACTTGTTTACCAAACATGTTGCCTGTATGGAATTAAGATATGTATGATTACGAAGGAAATTTTTAACGAAAAATCCATAATCAGTTTAAGGAAGCCCACAATAGTGGGAGCAAATTAAGCAGTCTCATATCCAAGTGAGAGATGTTGGTGCGTGTGGTCATGCACTGCACGTTGTGCTTATCCATGAGTAGGCCTGCCCATGGATAAGCAGACTCAATTTTTAAAAAGTTTTTTATTCAAAATTCATATTTTGGTTTTATCAAAATCGTCGGACTCACCGTGATTCTCTCAACTGACTGTTTAGCCGAGAGAGGGAAACCGAAGGCTATAAATACAAGAGACTTGGCCCCTAAAATACACACAAAGAAAAACAAACTCTGTAACAGAAAGAAGCCTTCGAAGCAAACCTCAAAGTCTCTATTGACTTCTCCTTCTCCCCTTCTCTTCTCTCTATTGTAACTTAACAACCCCCATCTGTTGTTGTCTTTACTAGAGGTGCTTCTGTTGTGCCAGCCTCTATAGTGGTGTCAGAGTTGAGGTTCGAAGATGCTCCCCAAGCTATGTTGCCTTCAACCTGCGGGAAAACAAAAAGCGTTGAACATGTAAGTCTGCTCTTTTATATATATACCAAAAAGGCAAACAGAGCCTCAGCTTCTTTAAGAAAGAAGTTTTTTCTTGTTCCTCCCTGTCTGTCTCTCAAAACCCAAAAGGGCAAGCAGAGGCTAAGCTTCTTCACGAAAGAAGCATTTTTTTCCCTCCCTATCTGTCTTTGAAAACCCAAAAGGGCAAACAGAGGCTCGGCTTTTTCATGAAAGAGGCGATCTTTTTTCCCTGTTTGTCTCTGCAAACCAAAAAAAAAAGGAAAACAGAAAGACAGATCGAGAGAAAAAAAAAAGACAGTTTCTGTCGTAAGATAAAATCGGTCGACTGCCATTTTTTCTGGCAGCACCCACCAAGCAGGGTCAGAAGCCCTGCGGCATTTTTTCTGTTGCTCCCTTTTTGAAAAAAAAAACTCATTCACCAGAATATAGAACCATAAAATAGAAAGTCAGGAAAGGGCAAAATCCTAAGTTACCAAGCAAACCAGTTTTGAGCCACTGTTTAGCCTCGGGTTTGCGTGCACTACAAGAAAAATGTTAATTAGCGACGAAAGTTTGTGACAGAAATAATCCATCACAAATTTGCGATGGATTAGCTAGAGAAAATGAGTTGTCCCTAAAATTGGAATTAGTCGTAGAATTAGCGATAAAAATTTTTTGTCTCACAATCGGTCGCTAATTAGCGATGAAAACATTCCATCCCAAACTCCATCGCAACTTCGCGATGGATGAGCGATAGAATATTTCTGTAGCTACTTTGTTGCTAATTAGCGGCATATTTTGAGATAAAAATTTGCCATCGTTAATTTCTCCCGTAAAACTTTAATGCGAGCCCCTTTCTTTCCCTTTCTATTTCATCCCTCGCATGTCGCCCGTCACCCAATTTCTCTCCATCACCTCATCCTTCTTCCCTCACTCCTTCTCTCTAGTTGCCGTGTGCCACCGCCTACCACCGCCATGTGCCATCATCGCCCATCGCCCGTCGCCCATCGCCCGATTTCTCTCTATCACCTCCTCCTTCTTCCCTCACTCTATCTCTCTCGCCACTGTGTGCCACCGCCATGTGTTGACCTCCTCTTCTTCCTCTCCCTCCTCGAGTCCTCTCCTCACTTCCTTCCTTTCCCATTCGCAGGCCGCCAAAATGACACCATCGCCGACCTCCTCTTCTTCTTCCCCCTCCCTGAGTCCTCTCCTTATCTCCTTCCTTCCCCATTTGCAGGTCGCTGGAGCGGTGCCATCGTCGACCTCCTCTTCTTCCTCCCCCTCTCTGAGTCCCACCCAATCCATCGCAGGCCAACCATCATCGTCGCCATCGCCGACCTCAAATCCCCTCTTTTCTTCCCCCATTTTCTTTTGTCTGCCCTGCATCACCGTTGTCGTCGGGATGCACTTCGTCTCCCTAACAAGTGCCAACCTGGAGGCCCTCCATTGTCTCGGTTCTCATCGGTCGGTACTGAATTCCCCATTGGCCCTTCTTTTTGTTTTTTCCTTCTTTTTCTTTTCTGCCCTTGTTCGTGCGGGAATACCGATGAGCGATCGTGTACCAATCGAGCTCCATCCATCTTGTTGGGCCTTTGAACTGTATCCATCAATCATAAAGGTCTGTTCGGGTGATGATAAGCTGGTCGTTATGTGTGTGTGCAGTTGTAGCGTTCTCTCCTTGTGAGAGGGACGGGTAGATCATTTGGTATTGTATTGTTTTGTATATTTATGCTTTGCAGGTACGTAGCTGAGTTAATTATGCGATGCATAGTGCTAAGCATCACATGCAACTAAAAATGCAATAAAAAAAGAAATAAGAAAAAACTGCAAAGGCAAAAGTAATGCAAATCAAGTAAATACTCGTTGCGAGTAAGTGATGCAAGCACATCACATGTTATTTACTTTCTCGGATGCAACACTTTCTTGTTCACACACTCACTTAGTTGTAGATATCTAAGACCATGGGCGTAGCTAGGATTCATGTGAGGGGGGGGGGGGCAAAGAGGGGTGTAGCAAAAAAAAAATTATTTCTGCGATAGTCAGGGGTTCGGGGGCAGCGCCCCAGATTTTTTTTTTTAGATAAAATAAAAAATGGCTACAATTATTAATAAAAATCTATTTCATATGGACAAATCAAACTATTTACTGCAGTCAAGGCTGGGCTAGGACTGGGATGGGCTACAAAAATGGATAAAAATCTATTTCATATGGAATCAGGGCTGGGCTAGGACTGGGCTTTTAAAAAAAAAAAAGTTAACTGTTTCGGGAGGCAGGACTAGGCTACAACCCAGTCTTGCCCCCCCTAGCTACGCCCCTGTCTAAGACTGCTTTGCTGAAGTTCGGAGATCATGCTGAGCATGATTTGAATGTATGGAAATAGAAGTGCTCTTATTTTTTTAGTTCGAGGTCCGTGCTAGTCATGGTAGTAGTTAGCGGGATATTGGAGTGTGTTTGCTGCAGATACATGTTTGACATTATTATGATATGAGTGATTGAATGTATCGCAATGTTTGACGTGACTGTATTCATGTTTGCATAAAGTTATTTTTTAATTAATTATGCCCTCTATGTGAAATTGTATTATTAAAACATGCTTAAATTGAATGTATCATGTTTATGAATGTGATTTTATCTTTCTAAATATCTTTGTGATATATTTATATATATATCAAATCATTATATCCATAAAAAATGCATGATAAATTTGATATTTTTTTATCGATGCATTATTATGATTCTCTTTTAACTGGTGAAGATAATATTCGTAACATTATAGGATAAAATGATAACTTATGTCTGTAGTTCTTCAACTACTGAATTTAAAGTCAGAGTATAATTTGAGTCAATCATGTTTTGACCATCTGTGCTCTATTGTGAAGACTATGTTGCCCAAAGATAAAAAAATTGTCACAAAATTTTTATCGTGTGAAGGTTATGGTCAATACTCTAGGTATGAGGTATCAAAAGATAGATGTTTGTCCAAATTACTGCATATTGTATTTCAAAGATCAAGAAAATAGCAGATGATGTCCATCATGTAGGCATCCTCGGTTCAAGCTAAAGACAAGGGGCAATGTTAGCACGAGGTCAAAAGAAGTGTCATACAAGTCACTCTGCTACTTCTCTCTCACCTCTAGATTGCAATAATTGTATATGTCGTCGATGACTGTTAAACACATGAGATGACATGCAAATAAAGTTTGACATGATGAAGACAAGATCATGCATCCTGTTGACGCGGAAGCTTGGAAGCACTTTGATCGTACTCATCAGACCTTCGCAATGAAAGTGAAAAATGTTAGGCTAGGTTTATGTATAGATCGATTTAATCCATTTGGGGGTAGATCAACCTCATACTCATGTTGGCCAGTTTTTTTCACCCCATACAACCTTTTTTCAAGCTTGTGTATGGAGTGTTAAAATCTTTTCTTGTCTCTATTGATCTCTGGTCCAACCTCTTCGGACTAAAATCTTGATGTATATTTAAGGCCATTGATTAATGAACTAAAAATACTGTGAGATGATGGTGTTCTCACGTACGATACCCACAAAAAATAAAACTTTAATATGAAGGCTATTGTTCTATGGACAATTAGTGACTTTCCTGCATATGGTATGTTATCTGGTTGGAGCACACATAGGAGGTTAACATGTTTGTACTGTATAAGGAATACAAAATCTTTTAAATTGATGCATGAAATGAAGTTGTGCTGGTTTGATTGTCATCGTCAATTTCTACCTACTGACCATCCATTTCGATGACAAAGAAATGTGTTTTGAGTAGACACAACTGAAATAGAAGGTTCACCTGCACGGTTGTCTGACATAGAGATTTTAAGATGATTGTGATACTTTCTATATGGACTGACAAATGCCCTTCATTGGATTTGGAAAGGACCATAATTGGACAAAGAAATCTATATTTTGGAAACTACCATATTGGCCGACCTTATTGATACGACATAATTTGGATATGATGCATGTGAGAAAAAATGTGTTTGATAATGTATTCAATACGGCATGAATGTCAAAGGGAAAATGAAGGATAATCTGAAGGCCCGTATGAATTTAAAAGTAATATATAAAAGACCAAAATTGGAACTCCAAGAGTATAATGGCAAAGTACCAAAACCAAAGGCAATATACGTGCTTAGACCAGATCAAGTAAAGCAGGTATGTTAATGGTTGAGATAGTTAAGATTTTCAGATGGACACGTCTCTAACATTGCTCAGGCTGTGAAGATAGATGAGGGACAATTATATAGGTTGAAGAGTTATGATTGTCATGTCATTATGCAACAGTAGTTGATTCCTCTAGCATTCCATGATATGTTAGACAAACCTATATGGGGGGGTATTATCCGAGTTGAGTAGATTTTTTAGAACACTGTGTGCATCAGAAGTTGTAGTAACTGAGGTATAAAATCTCAAGGATTTTGTCGTCACTACTATTTGTCAGCTTATAAAAAGGATATTTCTATCAGCATTTTTTGATGTTATAAAACATATAATCATACATTTGCCATATGAACTTAAGGTTGGTGGTCCTGTGCAATATCGGTGGATGTACCAATTTGAAAGGTATATTTTTATTTATACTTTTCTCTCTAATGCTATTGAGAATTTATTGTATTACGAGATGTATATTATTGAAAGATGCATGTTTGACTTAAAAAAAGGTTCAGAATAAAGCAAGAGTAGAGGGTTCAATTTATGAGGCGTAAACTTTAGAAAAGATTTCAAATTTCTCATCTATTTACTTTAAACCTCACATTCCAACACGTTACACTTGCCCATCTCATAATGATGGTGAAGAACAATTTATGGTGGCTGAAAAACTATCGATATTTAAACCACTTGGGCATGACTTTGACAGTTGCCGGTCAAGACTCTTGGAAGATCGATAGTAAGACACAACACAAATCTATATCCTTTTTAATTACTTAGCGATCGACGCTTACATCGAGTAAGTATACTTAATATGTAACACTAAGTTCTATACATGCGTACATGATTCGGTAATATAAATATTTATTAAGTGCAGACGATTTGATATGGAGTTGCGAAGAGAACTTCCACATCTCATTGATTCAGAAGTACAAAAAGAATGTGAAAATAAGTTTGGGGCATGGTTCAAAGAGTTGGTAAGGATGATGACATGCATTCTTTTGTATAAACAACAATATGTTACTTAATTGGTCATGATTATAGTTATTGTTTATGCTTGTAGGTCTGCCATGGTGATGTTAATGATCAAGGAATATGTGATTTACAAAATGGTCTGACCAAAGTTGTGCAATGTTACAACGGGTACATTGTAAATGGTTATCAATTCTATACAAAAGACTACAGTATAAACAAGTTAACGATGAATAGTGACGTGTGTGTCAAGAATATCAGTTATGGTGAAAATGAACTTGACTACTATGGTGTTATTGAATAAATAATGGAGTTAACTTACTTAGGCATAAATAACACGGTAACTTTATTCAAGTGTCATTGGTTTGATCTCACAACAACAAGAGTCAACAAAGCCTCTGGCATTATGAAGGTGAATCATAAATAAAGGTTTGAAACATATGAACCATTCATATTAGTCTCACAAGCTCAAAAAGTTTACTATACTTCATACTCTAATACAAGAAAGTCAGATAAAAATGAATGGTGGGCAGTTTGCAAGGTGAAGTCTAAACTATACCCGAGTATGATCAGTTACAGGAAGACAAGATTGATGAAGAGCGTGATTACTATCAATCAGATGATATGTATGACTTCTCTTATGGTCATGATGTCACACATGGTTTGCATATTATATCTCCATTGTCCGATGGTACACGTATAGAAGAATATGATCCAAATAATATACCAAGTGGATGGGCAACCAATGAAGAAGAAGACGAAGAAGAGGAGGAAGAAAAAAAAGAATATGAAAGTCAAACAAGTGATGAGGAAGCATACTCGAGCTAGTGAAATACATATTATAATACATACCACATCACTTTTTCATGTGCTTTTATTTTTGTAGTTCAAAGTCCATGCTAGTCATGGTTGTAGTTAGCAAGATATTGGAGTATGTTTGTTGTAGGTACATGTTTGACATTGTTGTGATATGAATGATTTGAATATTTGATGTGACTGTATCCATGCTTGCATGAAGTTATTTTCTATTTGATTATGTATCTATATTCATGGAATTGCATATCATGTTACATTTCATGCATACCTAGCATGTACATGCACAGTTATAAAATTGATTCATGTAGGACCTTTAAATATTTATATTTCATGCATATGTCATGTTCATGCTAAGATCAAGAGTTATGTAACTGATCCAAATAACACTTTTATTTGTTAGAATATGGTTCGCGGAGGTCACAGTGGTCGAGGACCAAGTGATAGCCAGTCTCAGCCTTCATCTTCACGTAATCCTTCAATAAGTATATTATTTAAATAAATATACAGTTGATTAGTTTATATGTTATTGTGTGAATTTTTAACTGATTGTTCTGTAGATGATGTTTCACCTGCACACGACTCACCTACACTAGCTACTCATACACATCACGAGACAACGCCGGATGCAGAGTCTTCTTAGTCTGACACACGATGACTTATTCAAATAGTGTATATCGATAGTCAACCGTAAGTATTACATTGTAATTTTTCCATTACTTTTCTTATAAATAGTGTATATCGATAGTCGATAGTTAATGCATATCAATTCATGTGCAACGAGAGGTTTAAGTCATAAGAAGTAATACAAGAAATTAGGAAGTCACTACTTCAGCATCTACCAGAACCGATCGCTCAATGAAAAGAGTACCCGAATGAGGTGTTGAAAAGATTATGGTCCTCATTCATGATATATAATTGTTTATCATAGATAATGTGTTTCATATATAATTCTTTTGTTATAGTCATGTGCACTAACTTTCTAAAATTATTTGTAGGCTTCAAATTGCTTCGCAACTGCAAAGGAGGAGCGAGACGCGATGATAGTGTGACAGAAGATGCCTGTGAATCGATTTGCCAACATGTTGTACAATATGAAGATTGCAACAATAAAAGCAGTTGGTAGGATAGATGATCCACTGCAGTGGAAGAGACATGACCCTTCTACTATTAGAACAGATTATTGGGATGAAATGTGCGATAAGTGGGCAAGCCATGAATTTTGAAACCGCCCAGCAAAGGCTGCACAAAACCGAGTGAAGATGCCCGATGCCTATCTACACACAGGTGGTTTTAGGACTTTTAAGAGCCACCAGAAGAAAATAATAACTCATCAATAAATATATATATATATAAAATCAAATTTATAAGTATTTTTGCATACTTTCTAATTGATTTTTTTATCATTTAACCATGCAAGAAGCTGAAAAATGAGGCATTATGTCTTACAAGGATTTGTTTGTTGAAACACATAAACGTAAGAGCACGGGAGAGTTCGTATCAGAGAAGGTGAGAGAGATAACAATATGTATTTATTGTATTAATAAACATTATAATATACAAGTTACCATGAATTACATTATCATAAACATTATAATTCTTACTATAATCATTACTTTGTAGGAGTCATACGAACAACAGATGGTAGAACGATATGACAATAACTCTACTCAACATCTGTCTTTTGATCCTGCATCATGGGTGACTACAACCAGTGAACCAAAAAAGGGTCATGTGTTCAGGTTTGGGAGTAACATAAACCCCACACCAGTCGTTGCCTTCTGCAGTTAGGGCTCTCAGAGTTCTCCCGTCAGCATCAACTCCCACCGTCCGATTGACCATGTTGTTTCTTGAGATGGTGTCCGCCAGCTTCTTCAGGACACAATGCATAACTTTTTACATGAAGTCATTCCCAACCTTATCCATAATGAGTTGTGTAACTTTTTTGGGGACAAGAGAACTTCGTCTGCATTCAACTTGAGCTTTGGTGCCCGTCAAGTATGAATGATTGAATCACTATGAATTTTTATTGCTAGCATTAGAACACATGTATGCATGATTGAATCACTATAAAATTTTTACAACCTTATAACACATATATGCATGACTGAATTACTATGAAAGTTTTTTGACAACCTTAGAACACATATAAGTATGATTTCATCACTACGAAAGTTTTTTTACTGTATTTTAATTTCATCACTATGAAAGTTTTTTGACAACCTTAGAACACATATATGGATGATTTCATCACCATGAAAGTTTTTTGACTGCCTTAGAACACATATAAGCATGATTTCATCACTATGAAAGTTTTTTTACTGCATTATAACACATATATGCATGATTTCATCACTATGAAAGTTTTTTGACAACCTTAGAACGCATATAAGCATGATTTCATCACTATGAAAGTTTTTTTACTGCATTATAACACATATATGCATGATTGAATTACTATGAAAGTTTTTTGACAACCTTAGAACACATATAAGCATGATTTCATCACTATGAAAGTTTTTTGACTGCCTTATAACACATATATCCATGATTGAATTACTATGAAAGTTTTTTGACAACCTTAGAACACATATAAGCATGCTTTCATCACTATGAAAGTTTTTTGACTGCCTTATAACACATATATGCATGATTGAATTACTATAAAAGTTTTTTAACAACCTTAGAACACATATAAGCATGATTTCATCATTATAAAAGTTTTTTGACTGTTTTATAACACATATATGCATGATTTCGTTACTATAAAAGTTTTTTGACAACCTTAGAACACATATAAGCATGCTTTCATCACTATGAAAGTTTTTTGACTGCCTTATAACACATATATGCATGATTGAATTACTATAAAAGTTTTTTGACAACCTTAGAACACATATAAGCATGATTTCATCATTATAAAAGTTTTTTGACTGTTTTATAACACATATATGCATGATTTCGTTACTATAAAAGTTTTTTGATAACTTTAGAACACATATATTCATGATTGAATCACTATAAAAGTTTTTTGACTGCCTTATAACACATATATGCATGATTGCGATAGATAACACATTTATTTGACAACCTTATAAACCATATATGCATGCTTGAATCACTATAACATTTTTTTGACAACCTTAGAACACATCTTCATGATTGAATCACTATGATTTTTTTTTGTCAGCCTTAGAACACATATATGAATTCTGTTAATATTATTCACTTTATTGCTAGCTTATGTGTCATTCAGACATGTTGCTTTGATTTCTTAAAATTAGGTGCATTGCATATAATTTATTTTGTTATATTTTGTTTATCAAAACTAACATTTCGGTTCTCTTATAGGATGTTGGAGATGATCAACATAGAGGAGCGGATGGAGGCATGGATGAAGGGGCAGATCGAGACAATAAAGTGGGCGATGCTCCAAATCTTGGCGATGATTAGATTCATGTGTTGAATTTGTTTCACGTACTTGTTGTTTCAAATAAAACTCTTTGTATATGTTCACTTGTAACTAATTTGAACTTGGTGAGGATTATAGTGGGTTGTTAAATTTGTTTTACTTATAACTTGTGCTAAATTTATTTCACCTGCTTTGTATATGTCTTTTTTATGTGTACTTTTTTTTATACACAAGGTATATAAATTGTATTACGGGATTTTTTTATATTTATATTTCAAATAACTTATTTATTTATTTTTAAATTTTTTGACCGATTAGCGACAAATATTATATGTCACTAATATCCATCATGAATGTAGCAATGGATTAGGGACAAATATTAATCTGTCTAAAAAACTGAATCAACTATTGTTTTACGACGAAATGTAATCCGTCGCTAAGCCATCGTTAAATTGGCGACATAAATTAGCGACCAAAATGTATCCATCATGAAATTTTAGCGACGGATTATGGACGTATATGTATCTATCACAAAACTAAATCAGTCATTATTTAGCGATGAATCATGACATTCACTAATCTATCATGAATTAGTGACAAAAACAGCGACAGAGCAGTTCTGTCGCTAATTAATGACCAAGAAATTGCAATGGAATCTATCCATCGCTATGTTGTTACTAATCCATCGCTAAACGGATTAGCGACAAATTTGCGATGGATTACCGTCGAATAGCGTTCGTTGCTAATTCGCAGATTTCTTATAGTGGCGCAGGGGAAGCCTGTGTCAATAGAAGCAAACCCAACCAGAGAGTCGGGCCATCACCGTTGGTGAACGGTCATAAAACTATTTTCTTGATGTTTTTGGAAGCTTCGACAGTGGAACAACCATGGGTTTGTTGTCAGAGAGAGCATGCACCAAAAAGAGCAAACCCAACCAAAGAGTCGGGTCATCGCCATCGGAGAATGACCAGAAAACACCCTAGTCGCCTCCTGCCGCACTAGAGCTTCGCTGAAGAAGAGAGAGAAAAACCCAAAAAAATAACCTATTTCGAAAGGTTCAGGGCTTATATAGCCCAAGGGGTAAAAAGACCCCACTGCCCCTGGAAGTTTTGAATATTTCAAAAAAGGAGTTAAAAACATTTTAATTTTAACCCACATACCTTTCTTTTTAAAATTTGCAAAAACAGGTTTGCAACTTTAAAATTTCTGAAAAGTTGTTAGAAATAATAGTATTTCCTTTTCAGTACCCGAAACTATTTTAATTTTTTAAAAAAACTTTGTTTCTTTTAATCTAAAACATCCAACTTTTTTGAAATTTCGTTTAAGACTAAAAAATAAGTCTATTTACAATTAGAGGCTTGTTCTCAGTATAGACTGACATAATCTTTTTTTTGTCTCTTTGTGATGACTTGCCATAAATAAATGAAATATATAAAATAAATATATTTTAGTATAAAATGGCTAGCCATGTTTGTGCCTTCGAACTAGCAAAAACCGACAAACTAAATGGGACCAACTTTTCTATTTGGAAAAGGCAAATTTCCTTGGCTTTAACCCTAAAAGAATTGGAATATGTCCTTAGTATGTCTGTGGAAAAACCAAATGACTATGCAACTCAAGATGATATAACTAAATTTGAAAAATTTCAAAAAAATTACCTGATGGCGAGAACCATCATGCTCACCAACATGGATGATGATTTGATTAGAGTTTTTGAAGATTATAAGACCGCCAAAGAGATGATGGAGGCAATAGCCACCAAATATGACACCATATCCGAAGTCCACATACAGTTACTACTCGAACAATACAACTCATATAGGATGAAAGAGAGTGAAAGTGTAGTAGACTATATAAATAGGATGTTGGTCATGGCTAAAGACCTAGCTATTGCTGAAAATATAATTTCAGACAGAATGCAGGTGTCCACCATACTGAATAGTCTCCCACATTCGTGGAAAATTGTGACAACTACATTAAGATTAAATTCAAATAATTTAAACCCGATTGAGCTGCCCTTATAGTTAGCCATAGAATAATAACACATGGCTAAAGAAAAGAAGTCAGAATTGATGGTGGTTCAAGATACACCATCTCATAGTCGGGTACCCTTTAAGTATAATAATTTTAAGAAGGGTAATGACAAGTTCCATAAAGGGCAAAATGTGGGTTTCAAACCTCAAAAAAATAAAAGCTTGCAGGTCAAGTGTTTCAAGTGTAGCAAGATGGAGCACATACAGAAGAACTGCAGGACAAAGTTTCCCAACAATAAGATCAACTGAAACGGTGGAAGATACAACAACTCAAACAAGAAGAATGATGGAAAAGAAGTTATTTGTGGTGTATTTGAATGCCACTTTGCGAATGAAGAGCTCTCAGAATGGTGGATGGACTCTGGGGCTACTCAACACATAGCCAAGTCCACCGATGGAGCTGTGGATCTTAAAGAGCTAAGACTAGAAGAGCACAAGGTTTACATAGGCAATAACTCCTATAGTGATGTTCTAGGAGTTGGGTCTTATATATAGACTCAATGTGGGAGGGACTAGTGTTTTACTTAAAGATGTTCTTTATGTCCCTTTAATGAGAAGAAACCTTGTGTCTGTACCAACCTTGATTGGAAAAGGTTTTGAGGTCTGTTTTATCCCTGGGAAGGTCACTATGGGAAAGCATGGTAGAATCATGTTTGAGAGAAATTTTGATAAAGAACATGGGATGTTCAAATTATCTGACAATAAAGAAAACTTTTTCTCTTATATTGATTGTGCCTTAGTTATTGAAGTAAATGCATGACATAGAAGACTTGGGCATATAAGCCTAAAGAAAATAAAAAATCTGGCACAACAAGGAATAATCCCTACCTTTAATGAATCTCACTTTGAAAAGTGTGAATCTTGTATTTTCGGAAAAATGGCAAGAAAACCCTTTCCATATAATGTTATTCGAGCCACTGAACTATTAAAAATAATTCATACAAACATTTGTGGACCTTTTAAAATCCAAACTCATAGTGGCATATTATATTTTATAATATTTATTAATGATTTCTCAAGATATGAATATTTGTATCTCATCAGAAATAAATCAAAAGCACTTGAGAAATTCAAAGAATACAAGAATAAAGTTGAAAGACAACTTGGTAGATACATTAAAATTATGTGATCTGATAGAGGTAATGAATACACCTCAAATGAATTTTGTAATTATTGCAAAGATCTTAACATTAATAGGTAAAGCACCATACCAAGAACACCACAACAAAATGGTGTTGCTGAAAGGTGTAACAAAACCCTCTTAAACATGGTTAGATACATGTTGGCAGGTGCACAACTGCCCAAAGTTTTTTTGGGTGAATCTATAAATACAACTATGTATACCTTAAATAGATTGCTCTGTAAGGCTATCCCAACAACTCCATATGAAAGATAGACTGCTATGAAACCAGATCTAAATCATCTCAGGAGATGGGGATCTGTAGCTCATGTAAAAATCTTAGATCCAACTATGGATAAATTGGATAATAGATCAGCTAGATATATCTTTATTGCTTATCCAAAAGGATCAAAAGGCTACAGATTTTATCACCAAAGACTATGACTGATTGAGGGTAGAGATATTGAGTTTCTAAAAAATCTCAACAATGAATCCAATGATCCAATTGAGAATTCATTTGATTTGCTAGATAATCCTAATGATCAGGATGAACAATTAGGTAATAAACCAACTGTGAAACAATTAGGCAACTAACCAATTGATTCTGAACCCTTTACCTCTTAAGGACTAAGTGGTCGTAAAAGGTCTAGAGCTCCTCTATCATATTTGGATGACTACTATGTGTATTTGTGTGAGAAACTCTGCTATTCTGTAGACCTTGATGAGTTGATCGATAATTTCTCATATGCTAATACAATTAGTTCAAAAGAGGCATCAGAATGGAAAAGGGATATGGATGAAGAAATTGAATTCATTGAAAAGAACCAAGTCTGGGATTTAACTGATCTTCCTAAAGATAGAAAACCAGTTAGTTATAAATGGGTCCTTAAGAAGAAATATAAAGCTGATGGATCTATAGACAAATTTAAAGCAAGACTGGTTGCGAAAGGTTTTTCCCAAAAGGAAGAGATTGATTATACATAAACCTATTCGCCAGTTGCAAAATTTACATCTATCAGAATAATATTATCCATAGCTACTCATTATGCTTTGGACATATGACAGATAGATGTAAAGACTGCCTTCCTAAATGGTGACTTAAAAGATGATATATATATATATATATATATATATATATATATATATATATATATATATATATATATATATATATATATATATATATATATATAACCCAGCCAGAAGGTTATGTGATAAATAATGATAAAGTGTACAAGTTGAAAAAATCCTTGTATGGGTTAAAGCAATCACCAAGATAATGGTACTTGGCTTTTCATAAGGCCATTATAAAGATCAGATATGAACCAAATTAATTAGATCACTATGTATATGTGTGGAAAAGTGGGAGTCTTTTATGTATCATATCATTATATGTTGATGATATTCTGTTGACTGGTAATGATGATGAAAAGATAATCAACACAAAGAAATTCTTATGCACCAACTTTGAAATGAAAGATATGGGTGAAGCTTCCTATATCTTGAGAATCAAAATCACCCGAAACAGAGATTCAAGGACTCTTTGTCTAAGCCAAGAAAGGTACATTAACTATATTCTAAAAAGATATAAAATGCATGACTCCAAACCTATTGAAACTCCAGTTGCAAAAAGAGTAAACTTAAGCAAAAGTGATTTCCCAGGTGAGGAACAACTAAGTCTTGAAATTTTTTATGCTCAGGCTGTTGGAAGCCTAATGTATATGATGCTATGTACAAGACCTGACATAAGCTTCAATGTAGATCTTGTTAGCATATATCAAAGTAATCCAGAATGGCCTCACTGGCAAGTTGTCAAAAGAATATTTCAATACTTAAAAGGTTCTAAAGGCTTGCAACTGAGCTTTCAAGCTGACAACCTCGATTTGATTGGATACTCCGATGCTAACTTTGCGGGGTGCAAAGATGACAACAAATCTACTTTTGGATACATCTTCCTCTTTGGAGGAGGAGTTGTTGCGTGGTCCTGTAAGAAACAAAGTTGTGTGGCTCGGCATACTCAAGAGGCTGAGTATATCGCGTGTAATGCAACCACGATATTTGCAGTATGGATCAACATGTTCATTAAAGACTTAAAGATAGATATATTATGTGAACCTCTGCAGATATACTGTGATAATACTATTGCTATAATGAAAAGTGAAGTTGATAGCTCTAAGAGCAAACATATAATGGTAAAATACCACTACATACATGATATAATTGAAAATAATGAAATATCTATGGACTACCTTCCTACCACTATAAGAAATCTGTGGATTAACGATGGTCGTAATCTATCGCTAATCCATCGCAAATTCGTCGCTACACAGTTTAGCGATGGATAACTTTCATCGTAAGTTCTTAGTCACTAATTTGCGATGAATTAGTGAATGCCATGATTCATCACAAGGCCATCAATAATCTGCAGAGATTTGGTTTTGTGACAGATACACATCCGTCACTAATTATGTCGCTATTATAGTGACAGAATTGTGATAGATTATAGTCTATCTTAAAACATCGGTTGATTCAATTTTTTGATGGATAAATATTCATCCTTAATCCGTCGCTAAATTAGAGGCAAATACTAATTAGTGACGGATAATATCCATTACTAATCCATCACAAAAAATTTAAAAAATTTTAAAAAAATATTTGAAATATAAATTTTGAGAAAATTTTTCTCATTATACAATTTATATATCATGTGTATACAAATTAAAGTACATAAAAAAATACATATACAAAGCAGCTAAAACAAATTTAACACAAGATACAAGGTAAAAAAAATTATCGATCCACTATAATCCTCGTCAAGTTCTAATTATTTACAAGCAAACATTTACAAAGAGTTTCTTTTGAAACAACAAGAAGGTGCAATAAATTCAATACATGAATCTAATCATCGCCAAGATTCTGAGCATCATCTTCTTCATCCATGCCTCCATCAACTCCTCTACGTTGATTATCTCCAGTATCCTACAAGAGAAAAAAAAGGTTAGTATTGATAAACAAAATATAATGAAATAAATTATATGCAATGCACCTAATCTAAGGCAATCAAAGTAACATGAATGAATTACACATAGACTAGCTAACAATAAAGTGAAAGACACTAACAGAATTCAGATATGTATTCTAAGGCTAACAGAAAAAAAATCATAGTGATTCAATCATGCAGATGTGTTCTAAGGTTGTCAAAAAAATATCATAGTGATTTAATCATGCATATATGTGTTATAAGGTTGTTTAATCATGCATATATGTGTTATAAGTCTGTCAAATAAATGTCTTCTGTATCACAATCATGCTTATATATTTTCTAATGTTGTCAAAAAATTCTCATAGTGATTCAATTATGCGTATATGTGTTCTAAGGTTGTCAAAAAACTTTCATAGTGATTCAAGCATGCATATATGTGTTCTAAGACAGTTAAACAATTTCAGAAATCATGCTTATATATATGTTCTAAGGTTGTAAAAAAACTTTCATAGTGATTCAATCATGCACACACACACACACACACACACACACACACACACATATATATATATATATATATATATATATATATATATATATATATGTGTGTGTGTGTGTGTGTGTGTGTGTGTGTGTTCTAAGGTTGTCAAAAAACTTTCATAGTGATTCAATCATGTATATATGTGTTATAAGGCAGTCAAAAAACTTTTATAGTGATTCAATCATGCTTACATGTGTTCTATTATTGTCAAAAAACTTTTATAGTGATTCAATCATGCATATATGTGTTATAGGGCAGTCAAAAACTTTCATAGTGATGAAATCATGCCGTATATGTGTTCTAAGTTTGTCAAAAAACTATCATAGTGATTCAAGCATGCATATTTGTGTTTTAAGGTTGTCAAAAACTTTTATAGTGATGAAATCATGCTTATATATGTTCTAATGTTGTAAAAAAACTCTCATAGTGATTCAATCATGCATATATGTGTTCAAAGGTTGTCAAAAAACTTTTATAGTGATTCAATCATGCATATATGTGTTATAAGGCAGTCAAAAAACTTTCATAGTGATGAAATCATGCTTATATGTGTTCTAATGTTGTAAAAAAACTTTCATAGTGATCCAATCATGCATATATGTGTTATAAGACAG
Source organism: Nuphar pumila (assembly GCF_984573655.1). Lineage (NCBI taxonomy): Eukaryota > Viridiplantae > Streptophyta > Magnoliopsida > Nymphaeales > Nymphaeaceae > Nuphar > Nuphar pumila. The sequence goes on from NC_143250.1 coordinate 86,473,064, forward strand.
TCAAAAAACTTTCATAGTGATAAAATCATGCTTATATGTGTTCTAATATTGTCAAAAAACACTCATAGTGCTTCAATTAAGCATATATGTGTTTTAATATTGTCAAAAAACTCTCATAGTGATTCAATTATGCATATATGTGTTCTAAGGTTGTAAAAAAACTTTCATTGTGATTCAAGCATGCATATATGCGTTCTAAGGAAGTCAAACAATTTCATAGTGATTCAATCATGCTTATATATGTGTTCTAAGGTTGTCAAAAAACTTTCATAGTGATTCAATTGTGCATATATATGTGTTCTAAGGTTGTAAAAAAACTTTCATAGTGATTCAATCATGCATATATGTGTTATAAGGCAGTCAAAAAGCTTTCATAGTGATGAAATCATGCTTATATGTGTTCTATTGTTGTTAAAAAACTTTCATAGTGATTCAATCATGCATATGTCAACAATATACATCTCGTAATACAATAAATTTTCAATAGCATTGAAGAGAAAAATATAAAAAAATACATACCTTTCAAATGGGTACATCCACCGATATTGCACAGGACCACCGACCCTAAGTTCATATGGCAAATGTATGATCATATGTTCCATAACATCGAAAAATATTGGCAAAAATATCTTCTCTAGCTGACAAATAGTAGTGACGATAGAATCCTTAAGATTCTTTACCTCTGTTAGCACAACTTCTGATGCACACAATGTTCAAAAAAATCTACTCAACTCGGATAATACCCCTCATATAGGTTTGTCTAACATATCATGGAATGCTATAGCTAGATTAGTTTGATTTAATTCATCATTGAAAAAGAAAACAAAGTGTTGTCTTCATTTTTCTCTGTTTTCTGCAAAATTCTGCAGAATTTTGTTTTTGTGCACTCTCATGACAAATTCATTATCTCCCTAACCATAACTCAAAATTGAGCAAGATCGGTGGCATTGGATGTGTATCGTCCACACCTAGATCATTATATTTTTTGGCTATTTTTTTACCTTAGTTGAGGGTCAAAAGTGACTTCAAAGTCAGTAGATCCAGTTTTTTTTTGCCCTTGTCTCATCATTTTTTGTGTTTGATTGTGTTTATTGTCTTTACTGATAGGTGAATTGGATGGTAATCCTGGTTGGAAGCTTTCATCTGTCCTCTTAAATGGTATTAACTATGTACCTTGGTTGAGAGCAGTGACATTGTTTCTTGGTGGTAAGAAAAAGTTGGGCTTCATCAATGAAACAAAAGCGTGTTCTGCATTTGCTAATATTGGTTATGAAGATTGGATTTTTAGTGATCAATTTGTTCAATCTTGGATTCTCAATTCCATGGAATCTCAAATTTTTAAAATTTTTACCTTCTCAAAATCTGCAAAAAAGTTCTAGGATTTTATAGCAGATTTATACGGTAGACAGAATAATGTCGCTCACATATTTGAACTTAAGCTAGAGATTGCAGCAACACAACAAGGTGAAAAGACATTCAGTGAACACCTTAGAAATCTAAAAGGATGTGGGATGAATTGAATATGTATCGTTCACATACTAGTGACGCCAAGACCCTTTTGCAAAGAGCGGAATAAGATAAAAAAATTCATTGCTCAGTAGCCTGAAGCCTGAATATGAAAACATCAGGAGTAATATTCTTATGGATGCTACCCTTCCTTCTTTTTCCAGTGTTTGTGCCATTATTCAACGTGAAGAAAGTCTAAAGAAAACTATGAATGTTGAACTAAAACCTTCATTTGAGAAAGTTGAATCGAATGCTTTTTTGGTAGAGATAGATGATAGAAGAAAACCTTTTGGTACAAAAAAAGGGAAGAATATTTATCAAAATAAGGGAAAAAAGAGTCTTACCATTGTGATAATTTTGGTAAAAATAGGCACACCAAGGATCGATGTTGGGAATTATATCCTCACCTCAAATTGAATTTTGACAAGAATAAGAGAGATCATGCTACAATAGCCGATACATCCATCTCAATGAATCAATTGAGTCATCTTCTTCAACAAATTAGTAAGTCCATGTCTTCTGAACAAAGTTCTTCTGCCTCCACCCATGCTTCAGGTAATTTACAAGCTTGCCTTACTTCGTCTTCTGAAGTTAATTATTGGATTATTGATTCTGGAGCAACTGATCATATGGCCGATAGTCCTTCATCTGTGCATGAATTTGTTCCTAGGTTTAATAAGCATAATGTTTCAGTTGCTAATGGAGTCACAGTTCCTATGTTAGGGAGTGGCAAAATTGATTTTTTTCCAAATAGTTTCACTTTCGATGCACTTGTTGTTCCGTCTTTTCTAACCCAACTTCTTTCTTTTGGAAAAATTACTAATTCTTTGAACTATGATGTTATTTTCTTTCCTAATTTTGTCATCTTTTAGGATCAAAAGTCAAAGAAGACGATTGGTGAAGGAATTTATTCACATGGACTGTACTTGCTCAAACCCACTAATAAAGTGTGTCATATCAGTAACTTTGTGGAAAGTCACATCTTGCATAAATGGCTTGGACGTCCTTCCAACTATGTTTTGTCAAGTCTTTTTTCTTCTATTTCGATTGAGTTTAGTGTCAGTGATGTTTGTCAATTTGCTAAACAAACTCACTTACCATTTATTAGTTTTATGTCTATGTCTGTTGAGCCTTTTAAACTAATCCATTTTGATTTATGTGGTCCTGCTCCAATTGATTCATATGATGGATATAAATACTTTGTGTTATCTATTGATGATTGATCTCATGCTACACGGTTATACTTGCTAAAATAAAAAACTGAGGTGTTATCTACTTTCAAAGATTTTCATAATATGGTACCTACTCAATTCAATGCCAAGGTTAAGCTTTTTAGGTCTGACAATTGGTACAAAATACACCAAGGGACCATTTTCTGAATATCTTCAGAGCCAGAGAATTATTCACCAAACTAGTTGTGTTGGAACACCACAACAGAATGGGGTGGCAGAGAGAAAAAATCGACACATCCTTGAAATCATGAGAGCTCTTATGCTTGAAATGAATGTTCCAAAAAGGTATTGGTCGCATGGAGTTTTAACTGCAATATATCTGATTAATCGGCTTCCTAGTCAAGTACTCAATTTTAAGTCACCACTAGAAGTTTTGAAGAATACATATCTCATTTGCGGGTGTTTGGTTTTGTTTGTTATGTGCACCAATAAGCAATCCATCATGATAAGTTTGATGCTAGATCGAATCGGTGTGTATTTTTTGGGTATTCTTCCACAAAGAAATGATATATTTGTTATGATGTGGCATCTCAAAAGCTTGTTATTTCTTGTAATGTACGTTTTGCTAATGTTGAACCATATTTCCAAGCACAAAGTGATTATGGGAATCGATCCCAAGGGGAGTACTTGTCGGATTTGGTATCGCTTTCAACAATAACTTTTTGATGTCATTGCCTCAAATATAGATGTTATACCTTCAGAAAATGAAGCAACCCCTATAGTTGAAACAACAGTTCAAACAGAAGCACCTCCAACTCAATGAAGATCAAGCTGAGAGACTCATTTTTCTGAAAGAATAAAAGATTTTTTCACTTATCATATTGTCTCTTACCCTATGAAATCTTATTTGATATATGAGAATGTTGCTCAATCTCATTCTGCTTTCTTGAGTGCAATATCTAGTGATCAAGAACCAAAGACTTTTCGAGAAGCTAATAACAATACTATTTGGAAAAATGCTATGAATGAAGAATTACATGCCATTGATGAGAATAAAATGTGGGACATTGTTAGATTGCCTCCAGGGAAGAAAATATTTAGGCATCATTGGGTATACAAAATAAAATATAAGAGTGATGGAACTGTGAAACGACATAAGGCGAGACTTATTGCTAGAGGTTTTACTCAAACTTATGGAAAATATTACAAAAAGAAATTTGTGCTTGTTACAAAGATGAACATGTTTTGAGTCCTTATATCTCTAGTAGTAAATCATGACTAGAAATTATTTCAGATGGATGTTAAAAAAGTGTTTTTGCATGGTGACCTAGAAGAAGAGGTTTATATGAGTGTACCACTTGGTCACTCAAAAGAATCCAAACTCGGCTTAGTGTGCAAATTGAAAAAGGCAATTTATAGACTTAAACAATCACCATGAACCTGGTATGCGAAACTCAGTTATGTTTTCATGATTAATGGGCTCAAAAGGAGTGATTCAGACCCTTCTTTATTTGTTAAGAAAGGTATTTATGGTACTACTGATGTTCTATTTTATGTTAATGATATTGTGATCACTGGCAATGATCAAGGTGAAATATCAAAGCTCAAGAATCTTTTATATAAGCAATTTGCTATCAAAGACTTGGGGTTTTAAAATATTTTCTTGGATTAGAAATTGCCTACTCATAAAAGGGCATATTTCTTAATCAACGAAAATATGTGTTAGATCTATTACATGAAACTGGAAAATTGGGAGTAAAACCTTCAGACACTCCTACTGACAGTGGTGCTAAGCTTGGTGATGATGGTGAATTATTTCTAATATTAGTCAATTTCAAAGATTAGTTGGTAGACTAATTTATTTAACCATTATTCCACTAGATATCTCATATACTATTAGTTTGGTCAGCAGATTTATGCATGCACCAAGAGTTAATGACATGAATGCTGTCAACAAAATTTTGCAATATTTGAAGGGTTTACCAAGAAGAGGTATATGGATGCGTAAGAATGGACACAATTTCATTACTGCCTATACTAATGCTGATTGGGCCAGATGTCCAGTTGATTGAAGATCTACAATAGGATATTGTATATTTGTTGGAGGTAACTTGGTAACATGGAAGAGTAAAGAACGAAATGTTATTGCACCATCAAGTGCAGATATTTGGCTTCAAGCTTTATTGTAGGATTTGGGTTTTGCTTCATCTCAACCAATAAGAATGTTTTGTGATAATCAAGCTACAATGCACATTGCTTCAAATCCAGTCTATCATGAGTGAACTAAACATATTGAGGTGGATTGTCACTTCGTTCGACAAAATGTTTAAGCTAATGTTATTTGTACTCCTTTTGTTCGCAATGACCAACAATTAGCATATATCTTCACTAAAGGATTATCCTCTGCCAAGTTTCAAGAGATATTGTCCAAGTTGGGATCTATCGATATTTTCGCACCAACTTGAGGGGGAGTGTTGGTGGAGAAGAGAGATTTATGGAGAATTTGTTTCAATTTGTTGGTTGATTTGATTGACCACAGTTTTAGTAATTGCAACTTTGGGACTTTCTTAATTGGAAGTTGCTAAAATAGGTTGCTTCATTATTGACATCCTATCTTCATTGTAACTATATGTATTGCTGTTGTGATCTCCATTGAGACACGATGAATAACATCTCCCTACCTCTTCTCCCGTGGAGTACCCTATAGCCTAACCACATAAATCTTTTGTCTTGTCATGAGTTTTTTCTTTCTTGCTACACAAGGCATTGCCAATCGATCCATTTCATGAAACCATAATAAAGCTTTAAAATAAATATTTTGTTTTCAGTGATAAGATAAGAAATTATTGCCAAACAAAATAGTACCAGCTTGCATGTGATTGATTACATGTGAAGAGGTGACTAATTCACCATGTAAAGAAGTGACGAAATCCAATTCTGTTGATGATATAAAATGAACGGAGTAGTTCAAGTGAACGGGGTCGAGTACTTTTTTTTCAACGGAGAAAGCTGGGGTTAGGCAGACCACTACCAGTTATACAACTATACCATTGGGATTCAAACTTGCAACGTCCCAACACAAGGTGACGCACACTACAAGCGGAGCCACGCCCCCTCCCCTTTTTAAGGAGGGGGAGAGGTTTGGAGCATGGCTCAGTGATGGGCGGAGCACCGGGTGCTTTTGCAAGTTAATCGGCCGATCACTGAATGTGCTCCCTTATCCAACCCAAGCATTATGAGGAAACCAAACCTACCCAAATATTACAATGTCGTCTTCAGGATAAGGTTATCCAGGTCTAGATAATGGGAACTCAAAACCCAACCCATATAATGTGAAAAATGTTTGAAATCTATTTAATCAGGAAACTCCATAATTTGTTTGATCAATGTAGACTCTTCAGCTTAGGCCCAACACACAGGCAAACTTTAACCAGTTGCATCCAGGATCTGAATATTGGTTCATTGAATTCTTCATTCTTGCACCTTATGCTGTATAGCTAGCACCTACCATTAGCTCTGAGAGTTGAAATTGGTACCTTGGTAAATCAAAAAAGTAAAAAAGAAAAGAAAAAACAGAAAGGCTTTCAGGGTAATTACTTTACTTTACCTATTTAATCCAGCTCAAATGCCTGATCAAGTTTCACTTGTTTAATTACATATGACAAGCCGGTGCCCTTGCTTGAGCTGGGGTCATCCACTTGCTTGAAAAAGTCTGGCTGGGGCTTAAACAAGCCGAGCCCGATGTAACTGGGTTCCTTGTGTGGCCTTACCTGAGAATCCTTGATTATGATAGTGAGCAACCTAACCATCCAGCGCTCTCATTTTTATACCAAATTCTCACCATCTTGTGGAACAATTTTTTTTTTTTTTCATTTTGCTTTTCTTTAAGTTTTTCTTTTTATACCAACTGGGGCTCCATTTGTATGGTAGGAGCAGCTAGTGCACTTCACCTTGTGTTGGGACGTTGCAGGTTCAAAACCCAATGGTATAGTTGACTGGTAGGGGTCTGCCTAACCCCAGCATGCCTTTCAAAAAAAAAAGTTGTTTAACTGGTAGAATTGGCCATCTTTTTTTTGCAAGCTGGGGTTAGGCAGACCTCTACAAGTTATACAACGATACCAATGGGATTTGAACTTGCAACGTCCGAACACAAGGTGGCGTGCACTAGCTGCTCCTACCAGATAATCTGAGCCCCCGTTGGTAGAATTGCCCATCTTTACTGTAGGAGTTTAGACTTTAAAAGATAAGTGGTGCATATTCAACCTCTCAAAAAAATGACACATTCAAACTTTTTTTTTCTTAATTATAATAGAGAGAAACCACCATTTTGTTTCAAATGATTCAGCCGAGAGGTGCCGACAGATGGTTTGGAAGACATCCTTTTTAGCTTTGAGTGCATTCGTTGTATTCGAGTAGCAGCGGAGAAAAACTATGTTTTTAGGTGTTTGGCTAGATTGGAACTATATCATGAGAATAAAATCTAGAAAGATAAACCTCCTGATTGGTTTCTCATGGTTCTTTGATGGTTTTCTTTTTCATGTACTACGTTCTACAATTCTCTGTAACTGGTAGGGGTCTGCCTAACCTTAGCTTGCCGATAAAAAAAGAAAAAGAAAAAGAAAAGATTCGGCCGAGAGGTGCCGCATTGACCATGTCCCTATTCCAGTGTTCGCGGTGTAAACCTCCACAAGTATTCGAGCCTTTTTAGCTCATAAAAATATCATTACCATACAAAAATACCGTCAAAGAATCATCAACTTGATGCAGTTTATATGCATGGTTTCATCCAATGAAGGTTGCTCTGCCATGGTTCTTACACCAATAGATCTGCTCACCTAAAAATAGATTGAAGATCACATGTGCTGGTTAGGGCGTACAGATTGGTGTACTTGACTAGTCCTGGCCTTTGCTTTTTTTAGTGCATTGAGTTGTATCTTTCAAAGTTTAAAAGTAGCTGCATCTCCTCTCTACTTGTCTATATACTTGGGTATGAAATGAATCATTAGGCTTGACCTATTTTATGTGGTTTGTGATGCTGCATTGAAAAGTCGATGGGTTTTGTGAGGCCGCAGTAGGCTTGGCTATGGTCCCTTCATTGAATAGACAACTCGAGTCTGTACTAGATCAGCTGCCATTAAACATGTGGGGAGATTGTAATCCCCACATCATTCAATGGATATGAACAAGTTTACTCGGTTTTCCTTGCTGTCGACAGTAGTCAAAGTGCCAAGATATTGCCTTCAAATGTTTGAAAACCTTTTCTACAATATAGAATCTCCAATCTTTTGTTTTTTTCCATTTTGGATTATTGAAACAATTAAAGTGACCTGTATTCACAGTTTTGTTTTGATCTTCTTGAATGGAGAGGAAGCGGTGCATGATGAACTACTTCTCAGAGAGTCCATTGATGTATTAGCCATAGTAGATCTTTGCTGTAATCACCTTTGTCGGTAGCTGGGCGTCATACCACATCACGCATCACTATAGCTATATGAATGAAATTATATTTTCTTTCAAAAAAAAAAACTTCTCAGAGAGTCAGAGTAGAAACGTCATGGTTGCTGGTGCTATAGTCAATCGGACCAAGTTAGATTCAATGTGTTTATCTTGTAAAAAACAGTTTTAGATCTATTTGGTTTGTTTTGTGTTAATTGTTTTGCAATATATTGGTGCATGCATTGTGGAAAATTGATCTTAAAACTCTTAAAAATCTGTGTACACATCAAAACCTCTTAATGAATGATCCCCACTAAAGAGAATATGCACATCTTAGATGGCATCAAATCTGCAAAACATATAATATCAACCATTTAAAATCAATTGGAAAATTGAAGATATTCGTGCACACATGCGCACATACATACACTAGATCTCAAACTTAAACAATGGTTGCTTGTCAAAACAAAGTAAAATTGCTTAGTATATATATATATATATATATATATATATATATATATATATATATATATATATATATATATAAAAGCGAGTAACAGTAGATGACCAATTAGGTGGTGCCACATAGTAGCTTCTCATGTCCATTGGGGGAGGGGATGATGATGATGATGATGTTATAGACTAGCCAAAACCGCCGTCCTAATGGAGTGCTCAGATCAAACAAAGAAGCAAAGGTGCCATCTATCAGCAAAAAGGTTACTATTTTACGTGGTGAATAGAGGCTTGAAACTAAAGAAATCGATAAATGTGTGAATAATGAACAAATGACTAAGATGTTGATTCCCAAGTGAAAGAAGGAAATCACGCATAGTCAAGAAAACAAGGAGCCAAATTCTTAACGTGGTTCGGTCATAATGACCTACATCCACGATGCCTCTTGTCTCTCTCACACCTTAATGTGAGACAAAGGTTCACTCTTTATAGAGAAAATATTACAAAGATTGAATAGAGGACTTTGAACACATGAAGTCACTTGAACATAAGGAGTGTCTTTGATTTTATCTCTAACATCAAGAGATGTTACATGAGCTTGGTAGGACTTTTTGGATTTGCTCTCAACACACTGTCTCCTCCTTGGATTGGATTTCTTTGCTCTCACACTACAAGAAAATGTGGATTAGCAACAGACGCTATCCACCGCTAATCTGTCGCTAAATGTGTTAAGCGACAGATTGGCGATGGATTGATGATGGCTTAGCGACAAAAAACGTTCGCCGCATATCCTTGGTCACTAATTAGCGACAGAACTGATATGTCGCTACTTCCATCGCTAATTTACGACGGATTAGCGACGAACATGATCTGTCACGAGTCTGTCACTAAATTTGGTTTTGCGACAGATAAATATCTGTCCCTAATCCGTCGGTAAATTGGTGACATATATTAGCGATGGATATTATTCGTTGCTAAATTAAAAAAAATCCTTGCTCTTTTCTTTCTCTGTTTCAGTAAAATCTCGAATCTGATCAGGCATCTTGGTCTTCTTCTTGTTCACCGCAACAGTTCAAGGCAGAGCTCACCAGGCTTGGCGACCTCCCCTGGTTGAGACTTGATCAACAATTGCCTATTGTCCAAGTGGGTCACTATGAATTGGAAACCACATAGTGCTTCTGTTAGAGAAAGAGTGTGCTCCACAAAGAGGTCATCCCCCTTCCTCTTGAACCTTGGTTGCTCCTTTTGTTGTAGAATGAACACTATGTCGCCCCTCACCGTGTCTGACTGTGATCATAGAAGCATCAAATCAGTAAAGTTTCAGACAAAATCAATGAGAACAACCACGAAGATGAAGAAGAAGATGATGAAAATTAACATACTTCTTCATTTGCCTCACCCGAGAAAGTGAACTTCTGGCCATTCTGCATAACCTTCTCGATGATAACCTCAAGCACCTTCTTCTCCTCGACCACCTTCTCTCCCCTGCACTATGGGCACCAATCCTTGTCGTTGATCATCTTGTCGGTCCCTTTACACTCATTGTAGGGCTGCTACATTTGCTAGATCATGGAAAACCCCAATTGACATACAGTGACCTCCATTCCATTACCTTGGTAACCGTGACATTTCATTGAAGCCCCCGATTTTGATCCTTTTCTGCAGAAAAAAAGACGATGGCAATGTTAGAAACTCACTCAAATCCAGAGAAACACACAAAATAGAGGAACCAACAATGTACTTATATAGGTTTGAGGTGCACGACGCGCTCTGATTGGTAGAACGCTGTCGCACATGGATTGCCAACGTGGCAATCAATATGAATTTTTGACTACAAATTAGCGATGACTGAGCGACAAAAAAAATTTGTACAAATAAATGAAGACTACCACAAATAAGAATGAGCATGGAAGGATCAATGTGAGAGCTATGAAACCCATGTTCAACAAGAGTTTGGCTAAGCTTCTAGAACCAAGCACTTGAGGCCTGACGTAGGCCATAGAGAGCCCTGTGCAGCTTGATAACATAATGTGAATGTTGGGAATCTTGAAATCTGGGTGGTTGGGCTATAAAATCTTATTCCTAAAGATTGTCATTCAGAAATATGTTGCTAACATCAAGTTGTTAGACATGCCAATGAATACTGACAGCAATAGCAAGCATCGTGTGAATGGTGAGAGGTTTGACAATAACACTGAAAGTCTTAAAAAAGTATAGTCACTCTTCTTGATGAAAACCTTTTGCGAAAAGATGTACTTTATAACGCTCAAGGGACCGATCGACACATGTTTGATTTTGTAAACGCATTTACAACCAATGACATTCTAATTGGGGTGTGGAGATACAAACAACCAAATGCTGTTATGAATAATAGCTTGATATTCAATCTGCATGGCACGTTGCCACATAGGGTCACATGACACTTGTTTATAGGTTGTAGGTTCAAGGTCAGATGATAGTTCAACAATAAGAGCAGTAGGCAGAGAATGGGTTGTAGTAAGAAATAGTTGTAGTTTGAGAGTGCCATTCTGGGCCTGAGTAACCATATGATGGGTGTGCCAGGGGGAAGGTGTTGACACCGAATTGGGGGTGGGGAGGTCAACATCTAGCGAAACGCATAGCATGGGAGAGTGAGGCATTGATACGAAATCCTACGGGAGAGATGCAATGGGTGAGAAAGTTTGGATTGATACCCGAGTTTGTGAGAACGATAATGTCTAAGATTGGGGTAACATGCATAACCAAAGGTCTTAAGGAAGACTTATTTGAGTTGCTTCTTGAACAGGACATTGAGAGGGGTTTTATTCCTAAGATTGGGATGGGAAGCCAATTTATAAGGTAAACTATTGTAGGAAAGCCATAGGTCCAAAAAACATGTAGGAATATCTGCATGGGCCAAAAGGGACAGGCCAATTTCTATAATGTATTGATGCTTTCGCTCAACACTCCCATTATGTTTGTAGGTGTAAGAGCAAGAGATACGATGTTGAATACCACACTGAATTAGGTAAGGTCCTAAGGTTTTGAATTCTTCACCACCATCTGATCGAAAAAAAAAATTTATTTTCTTGCCAGTGGTGTTTTCAGTTAAATTTTTTAACTTTTGAAAGGCCTTAAGAATATCCAATTTATAAGATAATAGATATATCCATGTATATTTTGAGAAACCATCAACAAATGCCACATAATATTTCATGTCATTATTTCCTGAAATAAGGGCTGGTCTCCAAACATTAGAGTAAACAAGTTCAAGATGTGTCACATGATTAACAAAAATGGAAAAGGGCAACTTATGAGATTTGCCCATTTGACACATCAAACAAACATGTAAAAGAGTTTTATTTATGAATGATAAACCAAAATGATAAATAATAGCTCTAACAATTCTAAAGGATGGATAGCCAAGGCGATTGTGCTACTGATCCAGTGAGACATATTCACCAACATTGACCTCCTTATTGCAATCATCAAACCTTATTGAATATAATCCATTTTTACTCACTCCTCGAAGTAACTCCTATCTAGTTTTGTTGTCCTTGATGCATCAAAAATTTGGGTGAAACTCAAAAATTACTCGGTTATCATGTGTGAATCTTTGAACAGAAAGCAACTGTTTAGTAATCTCAAGCACATGTAAAATATCTTTCAAAATAAATTAGAGGAATTCAAAGACAAAAAACTATTTTCAGTGTGAAGAATGTTCAAACCTTTACCATTTCCAATTTTCACAAAGTTGTTGCCACAATATTCATCGCAAAGGCTCAAGGAATTCAAATCTAGAGAAACATGATGAGGTGCTTCGGAGTTGGGGTACCATGCATCACTGTTGTTCCTTGAATCAAAGTTAGTTGACAGACATGAGGAGAATCACTTTTAGCTTGATTTTATGCAAACAAATTGCACGTCTTTACAATATGACCTCCTTTATCATACAGTTGACACACGAATTGTTGGTTATACGATTGACCTGAACTTTGCTAATTTCCACGGCCCATATTATTTTGATAACCACGATTGATGACTAACTTTGTTGAAAACAACCTTGTCTTTTATTCCTATCTCTGTTACCGTGATTAGAGAAACCACTTTGGTTGTCCTAATTATTATTGTGGTAGTTATTCCTTTGAGTGAAATTGACCTCTACAAGGCTCAACTTCTCTTCACCATTGAGAAGTTGAGCCTCCTCTAACAACAATAGATGGTGCAGTTCACTCATGGTGATGGGATGAACATGAGTTGTCACTGATATGCAAAAAGTTGCATATTCATCGGTAAATGCTTAAGGATGTACATTACTATATTCTCATCACCAATCGGCTTAGCAGCCATAGTCAATTGGTGACTGATTGACTTAGCCTTTTGGATGTAGTCTTCAATGGACTTGTCACTCTTATGCATAGTTTGTAGTTGGCCTTTCGATTGCATGATCTTTGATTGAGAGTGGGCATCATATCCCTCTCTTAGGGCTTTCCAGATGTCAAAAGACATTTTTAAACTGATCACCTGTGGGTGCACAGGTTTAGTAAGAGATGAGATAATCTAGCTTAGCAAGGCATGGTCTTGTCTCTTCCACGAGACATACTCAGGATTCAATTTCCAAATTCTATCTTGAACAATATATTGATTTGAACAAGCGTTTGATCCATCTATAAACCCTTCCAAATCATGCGACATGGCATATAATTTTTCGCAGTTAATTTGGTGGAGAGCAAATACTGAAGAGAGCTCAGAGAAAGTAAAACAAGTGAAGATGAGATGGAGGAACTTATCTTAGATGATGACAACTATATTATAAATTGCATGTGCAGTTGAAACGAGGAAGATCCTTGCTATGACTATTGCCCATGATTAAGCTCTGATACCATAAAGAAATCAACAAACATGCGAATAACGAACACATGATTAAGATGTTGATTCCCACATGAAGAAGGAACTCACGCACACTCAAGAAAACAAAGAATCAAATTTTGAACATGGTTCAGTCTTAACGACCTACGATCACGATATCTATCTCTCTCACACCTTAACGTGAGATAGAGGTTCTCTATTTATAGAGAAAATATTACAAAGACTGAATAGAGGACTTTGAACGTATGGAATCTCTTGAATATAAGGAGTCTCTCTGATGTTATCTATAATATCAAGAAATGTTACATGAGATTGGTAGGACTCTTTGGATTTGCTCTCAACACATGTCTCTTCTTTGGATTGACTTTCTTTGCTCTTATTACGAGAGTCCTCCACAAACTTGCTGCCTTTAATTATTGATCCTTGATGGACTTGGATCACAATTTGTGGATCTGAACCATGTGTCTTGATGAAAACTATCAAGAAAAAAAGATCCTAATTTTGTAATATCGGAAATTCAGGGATAACATAACTCATCATTGGTTTAGACTTACTAAAATACGATTAAGCTAGCTATTTTCATGTAACGAAAGAGACATGCTTAATGGGGGCATTATTTTCTCAACATAACAAAAAATTCAATGAATTTAAAAAAGATATCTACACTGACAACTAAGGGTGTCACTGTAAGAAAAATAAGTGGGTTCTAACATGGATCCAACTAAGATGTGCTAATGCCAAGTCTGGACCCGGGAGTTGACCAATTAAATCTTCTAAAGAAAAAACCATATCTGGGTCTTAAAAAGATCAAATAAATGATACTCGGTATATATATAGATAGAGAGAGAGATGGAAGTAACATCTAGACATTGGACACATGTGCATTATTAAAAAAATGTCCTTTAGAGGTGGTGTTAACTGTCGCTAAAGAGTTTTTTTATTAGATCCTTTAGCAACAGTTAAAACCCACCATTAAAGGGTCTTTTTTAATACATGCAGCACATGATTGCACACATCATTCAATGGATGGGATTGGTCATACCTAATCCAGACACCCTTTTGAACACCATTTCAGGTCACTAAGAAAAGATATAACATGCTTACATTTTGCTCAACCCCTCCCATCATTGATTATTGAGAAGTAGTGTGTGTGTGTGTGTGTGTGTGTTCCCATTTCACATTTAGGGTATGTTTGGTGCCTTATCCAAGATTAGATAAAATAATTGAAATTAACAAACATAACATATGTTTTGTCTGTTCTGTAACATCTATACTACGTTCAACGTTAGTTTCAACACTATAAGAAGTATTCCTTGTGTCCAGTATTTGATTTTCATGTTGTGCGGACAACTTGAACACATACGGATAATGGGTCGGATAACTTCATTTTGGATCATATGTCTTTATCCGCCCAACCATATGAGTGCGTTAACAAGTTTATTATGGCTTTAACTTCAAATATGGATCTCGGATTGGATCTAAAAACTAAAAAATATTTAAATCTTGAATAATTTGAGAGAAAATAAGAATTGATATTTTATTAACATATAAATGGTTTAATTGGTGTCACATTGGATCTAATTATGAAAGTTTATCAAAAAGTTATGGATTTTAGCCATAAATATGAATCTCAAATTGGATCCAAGCAAGGAAAAAAAGTTTAAATTTTGGGTATTTTGAAAAAATAAGAATTCATATTTTTTATACACAAATGCAACAACCATAAATAAATCATAAAACCCTAAAATACAAGAAAATAAATCATAAACAAACCAAAGAAATAATCAATGCCCTAATTAAAGAAAATCAAAGAAAAACCCCTAATCAATAGAAATCAAAGAAAAAACCCTAATCAATGAAAATCAAAGAAAAATCCTAATTATTTAAAAAAATCCTTAAGAAGATCAAAGAAAAATCAAAGTCCTAATCAAAGAAAATCAAAGCCTTAATAAAAAAATCAAAGAAAAAAACCTTAATCAATGACAATCAAAGAAAAAGCTCTGATAAAAGAAAATCAAAGCCCTAATAAAAGAAAATCAAAGATCAAAGAAAAAATTAATCAAAGAAAAATCAAAGAAGATCAAAGAAAAAATTAAGCCCTAAGAAGAGGAACAAAGAACAAAAAAGGAGAGTGACAGAGAGAGGAAGGAAGAAGTGAGAGAGAGACTGAGATCACCTTCGACCTCGATGGGGCTCCGATGTACAGGAGATAGGGCGGGGGGGGGGGGGGGGGGGGGGGGGGGGAGAATGAGAGGGTCAAGAGACCCCCTCCACCCATTTTTTTTTTAATATATGATCCCCCATCCTGTTCTGGGCGTAACAGGTGGTAGAATGATGAAACATCATTCCAGAGATGCAGCGGACCCACATTCCGTGCATTCACCACATCTCTTGTTTGGCGGCCCAACCTTATTTGTGGTTGCGTCGTCGCAAATCACGCTGGGAGCGGGCCACCAAACAAGCTCTTAAGGAATGACCAAGACAAGAAGTTTGCTTTAAAGAATGCTCAAGACATCAAAGGTGTATTGAACAAAAAACATTACTCCTTTGTCAACTAATTGAAATATGATTCTTGTTGAAGGAACTAAGGAAAACAGTAATCCAAAACAAAGAGTAGTCTGCTGTGTAGAACTGAAAGTAATATGAATTGTGAAGCAATTACAGTGAATAATGAAGATGATATATAATTCCAAATCTCTGGAATTGGTTCGTACGAGTCGATTTGGACACTTCAATTATATGAAAATGAAATTACTAAGAAAAGCACCACCGTATACCAAAGTACAGGAAGCAGTGTTTTTCCTTCCATGTGGGTGCTAGGAGATAGACCAAGCATATATAAAAGACAATCTTCATGATCACTTTTATCAACCTCACATGGCTCATGCTGAACCAATATATGGTAGCTTTATTTGAAGTTTGATGGCCTTGGATTCTGTCCAAAGCACGTCAAGTGCAAGGGCGGAAAGTCATATTTGCTGGTGTCTGTCTCCATGATACAGAAGACCTTTATTGCAAGCCGTAGTGACTGATAACCAGAATTCTAAACCACTCGATCTTTCCTATTAGCATGACTACTTCAGTCCAAGTGAGATGGTGCTAAGAAGGGACTCGGATCTACACAACTCCATGGAATCCATGCACACCACCGTTCTAAAAAAGTGCTACTATGTAGTTTTTCTATCGAATGCCAGTCTGACTCGAGCATACCTTTGTTTGGCTTAACTGCACTAAACGTTAGACGATGGCATGCATTGACCAGGGTAGGGATTGATTTTATGGGGTAAGTGCTGATCATATCTGATGCGCCTTCTAGGTCTACAGGTTATGTCACTAGTATACTCCAACTTACCCCATGCCATGTTACCTTGTGTTCTATTTTATGAAAAATTACGTAGGAATGGTGTGTGTAAAGAGCGATAAACACTAAAAAATATCAATCATTGAATAAATTTCTTTACTCGTACTCAAAATACATAGCCCACAATGTATATATGGAGTTGTGTGCCTTTTTTACACACTTCTTATGCATAAATGATAACTTTTGACCTTTCTTTCATGAGCTACATCTTTAATTACTAATTTTATCTTAATGGCTTACTAGTGACTATTAATGACATGCACGACCACTACTTGCATGCCTTAACTCACATCACTCATAACTTATATAATTAACTTCTCTCTTGACTCTTCACATGTCGTCTCAATGGCTTTACGCTTGACATGTCCCACTACATGCATGCAATAAGACCATTAAAAGACTCTATTTTAATCTACTAAATGCATATGTAACCTATATAATAACCTCACATTGACACTTTTCTATACATACCCTATTATATTATGAGAATGCCAACTTTGCTCATGAAATCTCAAAATACCAGTACACATTGACAAAGTTATTACTATCACAATATCCAATGCATAAAATAATTCATAATCAAGTGTTTTCTTCAAGTATCATAAAATTCTTCTAACGACCTTCAAATAAGTTTGATTTGGATTCTCTATAGATCTACTTATCAAGCCAACATAATACAAAATGTTTAACCTTGTACAAGTGAGATAATGCAAGCTTCCTGTTATGCTTTTGAAGTAAGCAGGATCGACATGAGATTCATTATATTTATTACTTATTTTACACTAAACTGGTCTACAAACCGATTTGCAATTCTCCATTTAAATTTTTTTAAGAATTTCTTTGGCTTATCTACTTTGAAAAATAAAAACTCTATTATCAAGTTTCTTCTCTTCAATGCCAAGAAAATAGTTCATGGGCCCAACATCCATCATTTTACTAATTAGTTATGAACCTTTTGAATTCATCTATCATGATGAGGTACTACCGGTAAATATCAAGACATCAACATAGAGGTATGATATCAAAATATCATCACCATTGTTCATTTTCAAGTATAATGCATGATCATATGGGCATTTTGAGAACCCATTGTCATGAAAATACTTGTTAATTTTAGCATTCGAAGCTCTAGGGCTTACTTTAACCCATAAAGTGTTTTATGTAATTTGTAAACTTTGTCTTCATGCCCTTTAACAAAATAACCCCTTGGTTGCTCACCTTATCTTCAAGTATGCTCATTAATATTTTCGATTTGAGAATAAATTTAACTTAAGCTCCTTGTTTTTTGTGAAATTTCACCATCATGAATGAGATTTTGAGGAATTCTTGGGGCTTGTTGAGGTGAAGATGGTGAAACATTAGTTTATTGCTCTTGCCTTCTACCTTCTTCTTTAAGCTCAACTACAACATCATTTTTGTTATCACTATTTTCCTAGTTTTGTGAAATATTTTTATCAAACTCAACATCTATACTTATAACCAACTTCTTATTCTCCATGTCATAAAGCTTATAAGCTTTTGAGCTTTCATGGTAACCAATTAAAACACACTTTCGACTTTTGTCATTCAATTTTGATCGGTTTTTATCTGGAATGTGAGCTTACCCAATTTAACAAAAAACTCCCAAATGACTAACACTTGATTTATGATCACTCTATGCATCTTGTGGAGTCATAAAACAGACTTTCTTAGTGGGACATCTATTCAAGAGATACACCGACCGGTCACATTTTATGTTAAGATTGTAACATTATGCGTGCATTATTTTTTCCTATATGGCAAAAAGGCTATACCAAGAGTGCGAGACACGAGTAGATTGGACTATTTCTATGAAAGAGTTTTTTTTTTCTAATACTAATAATTTGGTTATTCTTTTAATGGGCTGCTTAAAAAATTTTCTGACAATTGTTAAACCATTCATTATGATTGTTAGGCACCAAAAATAAGGAGCTTTAGATTTTCGAACAAGGGTCTCTAATAATTTAAAACCATTGCTTTCAAAATGGTCGGTTTGATGTCTGTTTAATTAAAACAGAAGTTGGTTCACTTGCATGTGATAAAGGCACAAGCAGTGCATATTGTCACATGGATGTGCATCTCAACTTAGTATACATATTCATGAACCAAAAGTACATGGCCAACCTTTTGAATCTTGATCTAAAATACATATCTAGCTGTGAGTACACTCCAAATAAATGTCTAGCTGGAATGAATAATCATTCTTCTTTTTCTTGCATCTGAGTACACTCCAAATAAATATCTAGCTGGAGTGAATAATTGTTTTTCTTTTTCTTTTGATATCTTTTTAATATAATAAAACCTTTTTTCTTTTACTTTTTTGGACTAATAGGGTTTAACCTAACATTGACATAAGGCTTTAAAATGCATTTTTTTTTTGCTAGGCCAAGGGAAAACCTCCCATCTCACTAACCATACATTGGCAGACCTTTAATGAATAAAACCCTACCCCTGCCCAGTGGAAAGTACACCCAACTTAAACCTTGCAGTAACAGACACCCCTCATGTGTTTTAAACTGGGACAAACCACGATCGCCCCTAGCTATAGTAAGGTGCTTTAAGCTTGGAGTATCACTGTATATAACTTTACTCGATTATTTTTATACTTAGTAATGAATCTGGTAGGGGTCTGCCCAACCCTAGCTTGCCTTTCAAAAAAAAAAACTGATTAGTTTTTTCATGACAAACCTTGAAATGTTAGCAGTTTAATTTGAGAAAACTGATCTTTTAGTTAATCAGGAAAAATGCCATAGAATATAAAAGACAATTTGGTTCCTCATCCCCTATGTCATCCTCCATTTTCATACCCTTCTTAAATCTTATGGTGCAAGTTGTTTTGATGAGATCTGACCTTATAGATGGATTCAGTGTAGTCGATTTAGTAAGACTCGACCCCTAGATGTTATCTTTTCAACCCAAAAAATATGATTTTTAAATCACAATTGTGCTTTGTTTTGCCAACCATTGATTTTTGAATTGCAAAAGAATCCTGCAGACAAGTAGGATTTTAGAGATTTAAGTGTCAATCGTCACTAAATGAGCGATGTAGATCACATCAGTGGAGTCGGATTTGATCAAAACAACTTGCATCAACGAAATCCCCGAGGGGTATGAAGATAGTGATGACATTGATAGGGGATGAGTGGAACCCACTTGCTACAAAATACCACCTGTATGAAGAGATATTACCTTGTTTGAAGAAAGGCAAAATAAATAAAAGAAATCATGTTGATTTAGAAAAGTATTCAGAATGGAGGAGATGACCTAACATTGATGATGATGCCCTATGGAAAAGAACGGAAAGGAACCATACTCTAATTATGATCTTGACATGGTTTGTCTTGACATATCCATTTTTCTTTAAGAACGATTTTTCAACGTTGAATTATTTCTTTCATACATTATTGATGTTCTTTGCTAAACCTTGGACAAGGGATGCTGGGATGTGATAATTCTAGGGAAAATTGTGTGAATAAATGTAAACCCCCATCGTCAACAGCCGTGTTTTTGCAGAAATGCAACATGGTTTCAAAGTCTGGCCAATCAATCCTGTTTCATGGGGTTGAAGCTATGATTCTTTAAATGTGAAAAGGAAATATTTTTTTTGGATAATCTAAGGGAAAAGGCCCCATCACCAACTACATTGGCTGGCCTCCAGTTGATAAAACCCTTGAGATCCTTTCCCCGCCTTCCGCGCACCGGGGAGTACTCCCAGCTTCGACCTTGCGGCAAGGGACGCAATGTGGGTTTCGAATTTGTGACATCATCATGCATGCCATAATTCAAGATTTAGGAGACCTACAAGGAAGTCATAAAAAGAATATTTGTTATAACTTGTAATTTAGATTTTAGAAAATCGTTGCCAACGAAATAGCATGAGCGTACAACATGGGGATGTTTTTTAAAAAGGTTTGTCGGATTCAGTCAATTTTTAATAAAACTTTTGTAGAAAGGTTGGTGGATGCGAAATTCTTTCCAACCTCAGTTGCATCATAAAAGTCGTTCATCAAAGGGCTCCTTTCTACAAAGGAAGTAAAATTTCTTAGCTCATTTAGGGCACGTTTGGTTACACACTTTTCAGAACATTCTCTCCAGTTTTATAGAGAATAATCTTTTCAGTATCATTTTTTTTCACGTGGTTGCAAATATGAGAAATTGGTCAAGGTTGTACGAGAGAAAGACCATCTTAGCGAGCTTGATTCTCATATGACTCCAAATCCACTTCTCAAAGTGCTTGCAAAATTAATATCCCGTAGTTTCTTATTGGGATAAACTGACATTAACCATGGTGATTCTTTAGTCTTATCACTAACATGATGAGGATCAATAGCGTGACTCATCAACAGCGAGACAAAAAGTTACCGCTATTGTTGGAGTTGAATTGCTGCAATAATGGTGACTTTATCTATCACCGTTATTGATATATCTATAATGATGACTTTATATATCGCCACTAAAGTTATGTCTCTAACGGCGATTAATAAATGTCACTATTATAAATTGTCTTTAATGGTAACATATGTGGCCGTTAAATCTTGCCGTTAAAACACTTTTGATGGCAATATTTAATGGCCATTAAATATCATTATTATTGATCAATAATGATGACATTACGACATCGTCATTATAAGGTTTTACTCTATAACGGCAACCTTGTACGTCGTCGTTACAGATGTGTCATTAACACTGACATGTGCAACTGTTAAATATATATACAAGGATTAGGGTCAATAGCGACAACGCTTTAACAACAACATTTATGATGCTATTATAGATTACTCTATAATGGCGACATAAATGTCATCATTATTGAGTCAATAATTAGGACCTGACGGACCTCTCTCTCTCTCTCTCATCCTTGCTCGGGTGACATCATTGAACCTCAGCCTCTCTCCTCCTTGCTCGGCTGACATCGCCGGAGCCTGTCCCCCCTCTCGAAGGTCTCTCTCTCTTCTTCCTCCTCCTCTTTTCTTTCTTCTTCTTCTTCTTCTCCTTTCATTGCCGCCTCTGTCGAATCCAGCTTGGGTTAGGTCCGGCTCTATGTAATTATTAATTTAAACTTCTGCTAAACCAAGTTTTTTTTTCTGAGTCCCACTCTGGAATCATTTTTCCTCTTTGTGAATCGTTCCTCTAGAATCAAGATCCACAAAATATAAGTGGTGCCGCCGGTTGTGATGAGAAGGTATTCGTATATTGATCGATCCTTAGGGCCATCGATCATCTCTCTCTGTATCTTTTTTCCTTTTTTGGCAAAATTTGGTGTCCCTTGTGGAAGCACCAAGCCAAATAGCATTTTCCTTTTGTTTTTTGTTATTCTTCATGAAGCATTTTGGGAAAAATTTGGTGTCACTATCGGAAGATACTTATAAGGAAAATGTTTTCCTAATTTTTTTCATTAATTTTGTCCATTTTCTTAGTATTTTTCTGTTTGTTATTCGAGGCATGCTATCGAACTCCTGCATCATGGTTAATTTTTGTTGTACCTGTGTTTTTCTACAAAATCTTGCATGGCTTGTGGAAACTCTTTTTAGGTTAACATTTTCCTTTTACTTTCCATTGATCTCCTTATATTTTGGCTTAATTTTTGTCTCTAAAGATTAAAGATGATAAAACATGTTTTTTATAAGTTGGCACATCGATGTCGTAGTGAGAAGTCTTTGTGAAGGTCCTCGAAGTGCATTTACCATTCCATTCAAAGGCAAAACCCAAGTTTTAGATCTATCTTCTCAGTTGAAGGCGCCGTAGTCGGAGCTCAAACAACTTGAACAGTAATTAGAGCAAGAGAAAAAAAAACAAAAAATGAATTAGCTGTGATTCGAAAGACAATTGGAACGAAAGATAAAAGAAAGTAGAAAGTTTAGAAAGGACATGTTGAATATAGTATTGTCGCTCAGACGGAACCCCCCGTCCTAGATCTCTCCACAATTTTGGTATGCCCCATTCTCTCTGTATATATATATATATATATATATATATATATATATATATATATATATATATATATATATATATATATATATATATAGGGAAGAGGGACCTTTCAAGCAAAGGAAGATCCAAAATCTACAACTATATATATAGAGTAATAGGTTTGTGCTAAATGAAATATGCTAAATCAAATGTGCTTTCATATTTATATTTATTGTCATATTAAATTGATTGTTTTCTTAGAAAATAATTAAGTGTGAAATAATGTTACTTAATTGGAGAATAGAACTGGTTTTTTGAAATACTCTTATTTACTTATTTATTTTTTGCAGCATTGTTGTACAACTGGTAAATGAGCCACATTTTTTTTAGGGCATGTTCAACTTCGACTACAAAGTCTAAAGCTAACTTTTCCATTTACAATCTGCATTGTTTCAAAACAGAAAGCCATATGATTTGAGCTCTAAACTTATTGCTTGTAAGAAAAAATGCTTCAACCATCCACAATCTATGATATCAAATATATGTAAAATATATTTATTTTTAATTAAGTAGCCTACATGATCTGAGAGAGCGAAATACTCAATGTTTGCATTCATCTTGTCGAGCCTATTTAATGAGTTCAAACAAGCTTTCTACGAAAGTAACATGGATCGAGCCACAAGCTGCTCATCTGGTTTTCCATTCACTACAAGGATGACGGGTCAATAGTGGCGATGAAAGATGCCGCTATTGCCCTCTTTGTAATCATTATAGACCTATAATGGCAATATAAAGTTACTATGTAGTTTTGTCCTCTGTTGAGTAATAACGTCGACAATTTTAGGCTATCGTTAAAGGATACATCCCAATAGCGATGACTTAGTCTATAACAACGACTAGCCTTTAACAGCAACTTCATAGTCACCATTATAGGAGATAACAGTGTGAATTAAATTATATTATAGCCTATAACAACAACCATGAAGTCACTATCAATAACAACGACCTCATAGTCATCGTTATAGGCTATGATAAGTTTAAGACCTATAACGGTGACACAGGAATGTCATCGTGATAGACCATAATGGCAACCTAATAGTCATTGTTATAGGCTATGATGGGTTTAAGACCTATAACAGCGATACAGAAATGTCGTCGTTATAGGACTTAAACCTGTAAAAATAAATTTTTATATTAGTTAATTTTTTTTTTCAGAATTTACATATGATACAATAACAATGCAACAAAATTCAACAATAACAATGCAAATGAAATCACTCAAATAATAATAATTCAAACATTACATTAAACAAAATTCAAATAATAACAATGCAAATGGAGTCACTCAAACAATAACAATTCAAACATTACATTCAACAAAATTCAAACCATAACAATATAAATATAATCACTCAAACAATAACAATTCAAATAATTACAATTACACAGTCAAATAAAGTGTATGATAGCTTTTAATATTCATTAAAAGAAATAAAAGTTCAAGTTACCCAATCATTGACATGATTGGTTGTAATCTCTCTCATCACTAGCCCAATGAAATCACTCAATAGTGAATTAATCAACCAATCAGCTTCATGTGCCAACAAACTAATCCTACTTCTCTATGTTTACCTGTCATAAAAAAATGAAATAACATGTTAGTACCTATGACAACTATTAAGAACATAATGCTCAAAATCACAAACATTCAAGTAAATGTGAAAACACACCAAAATATTATCCACTTGCTATGCATTAATAAGAATTTAAGATATGCCTACAAAGCACTTGATAGAGGATTCTTGGGGTTTTGTGAGGCTTATATTTGACCAAGATTTAAATAAACTGGCATGAGTTATGCTATGGAGATCCCTTTGGAAGCATGATCCCTTTGGTAAATCTGTTTGAAAGAACACTTCTCAAGCATGGGTATCTTCAAGCAGTTAGAAAGTCCTTTGGACATCACAACTACTACAATCATCAAAAGGTTTGTTGCCAATCATAAGGCCTGCCAGGTTTTCCTTTTTCCCTTCACCGTTTTTATTTTATTATAAATTCTATGTAAAAGCATTGTGACACTTTGTGCTGTGTTCTAAAACTGTTTTTTTCTCACCATGATAAGAGATTATCACAACTAATAGTACCAGCTTGAGTTTCATGGACCAATAAACTAGTTTTCCTATGAATTGATTTTGAATCAGCTTGAGTTGCATAAGTCACTCGTTAGGTCTTTAACATTGGGAAAGATTTGGGAGTTGTGTGGAAGCCCCAACTATTTTAACAAATTTTCTAATTATACCAATTTTAATATCAGATCAAAAAAGAGCATTGCTAATATTGCAATTACTACTATCCTCGTGAAAACAAGAAATGAATCAAGTGTAGATCAACATGAAGCAAATTACCAATTTTATGTCTGATATTGCAGATGAGTTCAAGATTGTTGTGGTGGAAGCTAGTGGATCTTTGTGTCTTAAGTTTCCACTCAAATACCGTACACACTGGGTCATGCCAATTTCATGATCATTTTTTTATTCATTCTGGGTATGCTTCTTGCTTGTGTTGAAGGTGACATGTTAGGTTGTTTCTGCTTATTCTTCAGGATGAACTTCTTAAGCAACATTCTCAGAGAAGGAGGTTTTAAGTACAAGAAGGCTATTGTTGACACAATTCTTATTAGAGAAATTTCAGACACTGAAGAAAGTGGGTTGTCTCACCTTTGTGAATTCATTGAGGACTGTGAATTTACTTATCTTTCAACTCAGGTAAAATTTACTGTTAGCAGAGCCCTTGTGGCAAGGCCGTATCTGGAAATTTGTAAATTTCTAAGCTAATGATGACATCTAGATCTTGTTTTTGAGTTTTACAACTACTGATTTTATGGTACCTTAACTATAGTCACAAATATTGTCGTTCATTTTCATTAAAAAATAAATGAATTTGTTTGAAAGTTGAAACACTTCTCAAGTCACTATTTTATGTCTTTGAGCCTCATTATCCCTTCGATTGGATTTTGATGGAAATCTAAATGCTTGTTTCTCTTCATAAAGCCTTGGAAGTCATCCATTCTGCTTTCTCTTAAGTGAGCTATTTCAAGTTCAATTACTTTGTTTCTCTTCTATTGCTAATTTCTGTATTGCTTTATTTTTTTGTTCATGTAATGTTGGTTCATTGTGACAATGAGAATTTGATGTTTTCTTTCCCTAATAGTGATGGATGTGATAGTTTGTATTAACTAACTTCTTGCCTTTGACTCCATGGTGATTATTGCGATACTAACAGAGAGGCACATCGCCCGATCATGAATCTGCATGAAAAAAGCTTAAGCGTTTTGGCTTGTCGATATGTTGATGAGGTGATAATTGGCACTCCTTGGGAGGTGCCCAAAGATATGGTTGGTCCCTATTTATCTTGTCTGTTTTTGAAGTTGCCCTTTTTTTCATTGAAAATCACCTTGTTTGTTATTTTTCCACTTGGAAAGCTTTCCTACATTACTTGATTATAGTATATGGTTTTAAAAGCATGTCTTATTTTCACTGCTGCCGATCACTACGTTTAACATTTCCTTGGTTGTCCATGGAACAGTTGCTGAGAACAATGATTATCAGGTCAGTTGTAAATTTTTGTTTATTGCTTTTGTGGATTGAAATAATATTACTTATGCTACAACTCTTTGCATTTAAAACTTATTTTTCATGTATTCCATTTAATTAACAATAAAATCAGTGTGAGGTTGTGCTGACAGCTGCTGATATGACATAACTCGTTCAAGAAAGATGTGGGTATGGGATATATATATATATATATATATATATATATATATATATATATATATATATATATATATATCACATAAATACAAAATAAACTTAATATAATCCACTACAAGAAAATTGTGGATTAGAGACGGATGCTATCTGTCGCTAATTCGTTGCTAAATGTTTTTAGTGACGGATTGGTGACGGCTTAGCGATAGCCAGCGTCTGTCGCATATCCTTGGTCGCTAATTAGCGACAGAACTAATTTCTCACTACTTTCATTGCTAATTTGCAATGGATTAGCGACAGACATGATCTGTCGCGAGTCCGTCACTAAATTTGGTTTTGCGACAAATAAATATTTGTGCCTAATCTGTCGCTAAATTGGCGACGAATATTATCCATTGCAAAATTAAAAAAAATTCTTGCTCTTTTCTTTCTCTGTTTCAGTAAAATCTTGAATCTGATCGAGCATCTTTGTCTTCTTCTTGTTCACCACAACAGTTCAAGGCAGAGCTCACCGGGCTTGACGACCTCCTCTGATTGAGACTTGATCAGCAATTGCCTATTGTCCAAGTGGGTCACTATGAATTTGAAACCACATAGTGCTTCTGTTAGAGAAAGAGTGTGCTCCACAAAGAGGTTGCCCCCCTTCCGCTTGAACCTCAGATGCTCCTTTTGTTGCATAATGAACACTATGTTGCCCCTCACCGTGTCCGACTGTGATCACAGAAGCATCAAATCAGTAAAGTTTCAGACTAAATCAATGAGAACAACCACGAAGATGAAGAAGAAGATGATGAAAATTAACATATTGCTTCATTTGTCTCGCCCGGGAAAGTGATCTTCTGGCCATTCTGCATACCCTTCTCGATGATAACCTCAAGCATTTTCTTCTTCTGGAGCACCTTCTCTCCCCTGCACTGCGGGCACCGATCCTTGTTGTTGATCATCTCGACGGTCCCTTTACACTCATTGTAGGGCTGCTGCATTTGTTGGATCATGGAAAACCTCAATTGACGAATGGTGACCTTCATTCCAATACCTTGGCAACTGCATCATTTCATTGAAGCCCCTGATTTTGATCCTTTTCTGTAGAAAAAAAGGCGATGGCAATGTTAGAAACTCGCTCAAATCCAGAGAAACACACAAATTAAAGGAACCATCAATAATGTACTTATATAGGTTTGAGGTGCACGACGGGCTCTGATTAATAGAACGTTGTCGCACACGGATTGCCAATGTGGCAATCAATATGCATTTTTTACTACAAATTAGTGATGACTTAGCGACATAAAATTTTTGTCACTAATTCGTTGCTAAGTAGCGACGAAAAAAATCCATCGCTAAGTAGCGACGGATTTTGAAACTGATTTTTTTTGTCGCTAATCCATCGCTACATAGCGGCAGATTTTGAGACAAAATTTTGTCCTTTCGAATTTGTGGCTAATTAGCAACGGATTTTGAGGCAGAATTTTTTCGTAGCTAATTCTGCAACTAATTTCACTTTTAGGGACGACTAGTTTTCTCTAGCTAATCCATTGCAAATTTCCGTCGCTAATTAACATTTTTCTTGTAGTGATCTAATATATCTAAAATATATATTATAAACTGAAAATATAATTATAAATTATAAATTAAATAAAAACTTGTATTTAATTTAGATATATAATGTGAGTACAACACAGAAATTCCAAAAAATGTGGGTACAGGGACACAACTATATATATTAAATATTACATAAATACAAAATAAATTTAAAATAAACTGAATATAATCTAAATATATATTCTATATCAAAAATATATATTATAAACTAAAATATAAGGATAAATTATAAATTAAATACAAACTTGTATCTATGGAGGATAAAATGGTGTGTCCAAAAATGGAGTGTCCGGGTACCATAGCTGAACATTGTTTCACACACCACATTCATTATGTCAGAATGACTAGTGCTTGAAGTTGGAAGCTGATCAAATTGTTTACCATGCAATACTAATGCTAGCTGGTGTTGGTTTGAGTTAAGGTGCAAATGGAAAAATCTGTTCCTTGTTTCCTTACCTGATCGTCTTCTTGACATCTGTTTTTCTTCAGGTGGTGGATACTCACCTAGTTGTGGATCCTCGTACTAGGGAATCTCGTGGGTTTGGGTTTGTAACTATGTCCACTAATGGAGAAGTTGATCAGTGTGTAAAGTATCTGAATCGATCTGTTCTTGGAGGTCGAATAATCACTGTGGAGAAGGTATATTGCGGTGGCTTAATGTTTGTCATGTGTTTATTACTTTTGGGTGGCATATTTAATGTTTAGTCATATTATGAGTAGCAACAATGACACTTTATTTACACGTTGGTTAAAAGATTAGTTTGTTCCAGTAGATTAGTTGTGTGGCAGCAGCTCTACGTCAAACATCAAATTCAAACTCGAACTATCAAGCAAACTCAGACTATATAACCAGAGAGTTTTATGCCCTGTATTTTCTTTCTTTAAGCAATTAAGCATGCATGTTTCCTGTGTTTTTGTAGTTGATGGTGTATGTTGCTTGTGGTTTAAAATTTCAATTGCTCACTGTTTGTTTCCATAGGATGGGTGCTTGATCCTAAGTTCCACTTGTGTTGACATTATTAATTTTCAACTTCTGCTGGCAAGGCAAAAGCGAGGCCGAACACCGACTCCTGGACAGTATCTGGGTAAGAAGACTATCAGGGGTGGGTGATTAGTGGGATGTTGATGCATTTATGTGGATCATTAATTGCTTTCTTGCATCACTTATTTGAATTTTGCAGTGAGGAGCTACTCGCCTTAAGGTCGTTCTGGATATTCTTTTGGGAGAGATCGATCCTATCAGTTTAGTGGTTCACTTCAAAATCAGCAAAGAAGGTAGTTGGTTTTCAAACCTTTCTCTGCTTTTGAGGTTGTTTGATAATGACTAACGTTGAGGAATCTAGTATTGTATCTTTAGGAAAACATTTTTGCTGCGTGTTTCTTCCGGATTGTTCCACGCAAATGTTGGTTAATTATATTTGTGTTAAATCCCAGTCGTGTGTTCTTGTTGGTGGATCACGTGTAATGATGATATAAATGTAAATTTATAGGGTTTAAATTTGTAAAAAAAAAAAACAAATATAGTAGATGTGGATGATAAATATCGTTGGGTTTTTAAATACTGAATCCTCGTTGCCATCTATGGCTTACTTACCAACTCCAAACCACAGTACCCTCCAAGCCATATTTTTTTACAAAGATACGGCTAATATTACCTTCACCACCGCAAATTCGTCACAACCACTTAAGCCATATTTTTTTTCTTACATTTTAATTGATGGGATAGTGATATCTCATCGCTCCCCTGTTCCTCATTAGGTCTTTATTATACTTGTTGAACATATATTTTTATTATCAATATATTTCTTTTTCCTTAAAACATAAAAAAAAGAAAAAAAAGATAAAGGAACACAGCATTCTTGAGAACTTTCTTCCAATTGGGTGCTCATAACCTGGTATCTGGTGTATCATGACAAAAGGAAAAATCAACATAGTTCCTTCATGCCATGTGCCCAACATGCATGGGTGGGCCCAACGAGCACGGACGATGTTTCTTTGGTTGGCCCGGTGATTGGAGGTCACTTAATTTCTTGTTCTGCCTGCCCCCTTTCCAGTTCTAATGTTTTTGTTTTCTTAGATAGAAAGGAAAAAACCACCCATTTTGTGTTCATTGAAAGTACAATTGGTTGACCCTATACCTTTTTTTTTTTTATAGGCAAGCTGGGGTTAGGCAGCTCCCTACCAGTTATACAACGATAACATCGAGATTCGATGTCATCATCTCAGCACCCTCATAACCACCCTGCTGGCCATGCGGGGCGACCCCTGCTTCCTCATGTTAAAACTAACCCAATGGATCTGTTTGACGAAGAACAAAAAGGGAAGAATACTGCTGATTAATTTGGTTCATAGTGGCTGGAGAAGTTATCGCCAGCTCCAGAGGCCTGAGGCTTAGGGTTCGAAGGGTAGAGGGTTTAGTAGGGTGAGGAAGGTGGAGCAGCTGGTTAGAGGTTTAGAACATATAATGAGTCTTTCGAGGCAAGGCACCTGATTTTTTAGGCGATAAAAAATGCAAAACAGTCTAAGAAAATTTTGACACTCTTGAGATGGTCATATTTATTATATTTTCAGTCGTGAATTACATAATTCTTAGGTTGCGGTCAAAAACAAAACTGTGCAAAAAGTGAGTGTTATCTATGTTTGTACGTATTATGTATGAATTTGAATTATAACATTTTTCGGGTATTAATTTGAATTACTAGAGATAATTATAGAATTAATGATCAAAATAGAATCTTGTATAGCAAAATGGTACTTGCAAGGAGGGTGAGGAGAATATTTAAAAAAATGTGAGGGATGGGACCAAATCCGAACGATCAAAACTATAATGAGTATAGGGAACCTAAAATTCAGAGTTTTTCAACACATTCAAGATCATTGAGGCGTTTCACCCAACACAAATGTGAGTGCATGAAAAACAGAAATTTGGCAAGGTTTTTCTATTTGTTTCAAACACAAAAATTTTGTGAAATGATTGATATTTGTCCTGACAATACCTTCCACAGAAAATATGATTCAGATTCAAGGAATTGCAAATCTCTTAGAAATCTGTTTGTCAAACAACACATTCAACAAGATTTGTAACCAACAACATCGACCCTGTCCTAAGTAATTATTTTCTAGGAATCGAAAATCAAATTTCAATCAAACTACTGACCAACAGTTTAGCACAAGCATTCAACAATTAAATCAAAGGGAAAAACTCAGATTTACATTTAAATATCAAATTAGTTTAAGACAGTCAAACATGGACAACATACGAACAAAAAAAAAACCAAGAAAAGGGGATGTCAGCACTGGGCATAGGCAAAGACCTCCACTCTTTTTATCTCCAACTCAGCTCATGGCTAGACCTCGGGTCACTCAATGGACCGATTTTTTTTAATAGCAACATCTACGAAGGAGGCAACAACCACTTGAGACACCAAAAGAGAGAAGCAATGGCCTTCCACAAAGTGGGGTTCAAAACAACAACAATAGAAACAGATGAGAACCTCCCTTCATGCATGTGATGAGTTCTGGAGCCTGATTCACTGTTTTTGCCCTTGCAGGAAGGGGGTCCGGGGGCTCCCCCCGGCGCGGGTCCCGGGACCCGGTTTTCAGTGGATCCGACCCGATTTGGTTAGGGTTAGGGTTGTCGCCCTTGCCTTGTTTATATTCTCGCTTTTCTTTCCCGAGTTGTAACTGTCTGTTAAGAGTAATAATATTTCTCTCTGGGCGGCCATGGTTTTTTACTCTCTCTCGGATTTGAGGAGAGGTTTTTCCACGTAAAATCTGTGTTCTTCTTGTGTTTAGTTTGATCGTTCTTATTCTTTGTTTCCTTTTGATTGTCTCTTGCTCGTGGTTTTTCCTAACAACTGGTATCAGAGCTAGGTTCGTTGAAGCAAGAATGGAAAAGGGAAAGATAAAGATCGATCGGTTCGACGGTAAGGATTTCGGTTTCTGGAAGATGCAGATCGAGGATCTGCTGTATCAAAAGAAACTGTATCAGCCTCTATCGAGAAAGAAACCGGAGATGATGGGGGAAGAAGAATGGCTATTGTTGGATCGACAATCCCTAGGTGTGATTCGTCTCACCCTGTCTCGCAATGTTGCGTTTAACTTTGCAAATGAGAAGACGACGACAGATTTGATGGTGGCTTTGTCAAACATGTACGAGAAGCCATCCTCCTCTAACAAAGTGTATTTGATGCGACGACTGTTCAATCTGAAGATGGTTGAGGGTGCCTCTGTGACATCATATCAATGAGTTTAACACCATCACAAGCCAGTTGAGTTCGGTGAGCATCGATTTCGATGATGAGGTAAAAGCTCTTATTCTACTATCCTCTTTACCCGAGAGTTGGGGTGCGACGGTAACTGCGGTGAGCAGTTCGTCTGGCCAGAAGAAGTTAAAACTCTTAGAAATCCGAGATATGATTCTCAGTGAGGATATTCGGAGAAAGGAGTCAGGAGAATCCTCAGGCGCTGCCTTGAGTTTCGAAGGCAGAGGGAGAAACTTCCAACGGGGCCAGAGTTCAAACCGTGGTAAGTCAAGGTCAAAGGGAAGGAGTAAGTTGAGACCTCGTGGTGACCTTGTCTGTTGGAACTGCGATAAGAAGGGTCATCTAAAGCGGGATTGCAAAGCCCCTAAGAAGAAGAAGAACCAGAACAACACTCAGTCTGTGAATGCAACAGTTGAAGAAACTACATGTTTTGAGGACGTTTTGATCTTGAGCGTGGACAGTTCAATCGAGTCATGGATTTTAAACTCAGGTGACTATGTGCAAAGAGCTTATGCACAATTTTGTGGCTGAAAAGCTTGGTAAGGTTTATTTAGCTGATGATGAGCAGTTAGATATTATGGGGAGGGGAGATGTGCATATTAGGACTGCTTCTGGGTCCAAATGGACATTGCATAATGTTCGTTATATACCTGGTTTAAAGAGAAATCTGATTTCAATAGGTCAGTTGGATAGTGCCGGGTATAAAACGGTATTTGGACATGGTTTCTGGAAAATTGTGAAGGGAATCTTGGTTGTTGCACAGGGAAGAAAATTGGAGACCCTGTACATGACTGATAATGACCGAGATATTGTTGCTTCGGTGAGTTCAGAAGCAGATGTTAAGTTGTGGCATTGTAGACTTGGGCACATGATCGAGAAAGGAATGAAGGTGTTAGCATCAAAGGGACTATTGCCAGACTTGAAGTCTGTACACACTGGTTTCTGAGAGGATTGCGTGTTAGGCAAACAGAAACATGTCAGTTTCTCAAAGATCGGAAGAGAACCGAGGGCAGAGAAATTAGAATTAGTACACACTGATGTTTGGGGACCAGCCCCTGTTTGTTCCCTTGGAGGCTCACGATACTATGTGACCTTCATTGATGATTCCACTAGAAAGGTATGGGTTTATTTTTTGAAGAATAAATCTGATGTTTTTGCCACTTTTAAGAAGTGAAAAATAGAGGTAGAAAATGAGACCAGGCTGAAAGTGAAGGGCCTACGGTCTGACAATGGAGGGGAGTATGACAGTACAAAGTTTAAAGCATTTTATGCGGAGAACGGAATTAAAATGAGTCAAACTGTTCCTAACCGACCACAACAGAATGGAGTTGCTGAGAGGATGAATATAACTCTCAATGAGCGTGCGAGGAGCATGAGACTGCACGCAGGTTTGCCCAAAGCATTTTGGGCTGATGCTATCAATACTGCAGCCTATCTGATCAACCGGGGTCCTTCAGTCCCATTGGATATGAAACTGCCAGAAGAAGAATGGACGGGAAAGAAGGTAAATCTATCTCATTTAAGAATTTTTGGTTATGTTTCTTATGTACACATTGATTCTGAGAATAGGGATAAGCTAGATGCTAAGGCCCAAAAATGTTACTTCATTGGATATGGCTCTAATTACTTTGGTTATCGTTTCTGGAATGAAGAAAATCAGAAAGTAATAAGAACTAATGATGTAACGTTTAATGAGAATGTGTTTTATAAAAACAGGTCCAGTGTAGAATCAGAGGGGACAGAAAAACAAGAAGATATGATGAGAGAGATTGACTTGGAGGAAATCTCAACAAATACCCCTATTGAGAATTCTGATACAATCGAAGTAGACTCTAACGTAGAGCCAACCACTCATGCAATTGAGTTGAGGAGATCTGTTAGAGTACCTAACCCTTTGACTCAGTATTCTTCATCTTTACACTACTTACTGTTGACTGATTCTGGTGAGCCAGAACATTTTTCTGAGGCAATGCAGGTGAAATATTCGGTTAAGTGGGAGTTAGCAATGCAAGATGAAATCAAGTCTTTGCAAAAGAATGAGACTTGGGTGCTAACCAAATTACCGAAGGGAAAGAAAGCATTACTGAACAAATGGGTGTACAGAGTGAAAGATGAGTCTGATGGCAACAAGAGGTACAAGGCAAGATTGGTAGTTAAGGGATTTCTGCAAAAGGAGGGGATCGACTACACTGAGATATTCTCTCCAGTGGTGAAGTTGACTACCATAAGGACAATTCTTGGTATTGTGGCTGCAGAAAACTTATACCTAGAGCAGTTGGATGTGAAAACTGCTTTTCTCCATAGAGATTTGGAGGAGAAGATTTATATGGTGCAGCCTGAAGGCTTCAAAAGCCAGGGTAAAGGAGACTTGGTATGTAAACTGCAAAAAAGCCTATATGGCCTAAAGCAAGCTCCAAGGCAATGGTATAAAAGGTTTGACACTTTTATGTGTAACTGTGGATTTAGAAGATCCGAGTTGGACCATTGTTGTTACTACAAGAACTTTGGTGAGTCTTACATTATTTTGCTTTTGTATGTAGATGGCATGCTTGTTGCAGGTTCTAGCATGCAGGAAATAAACATACTTAAGCGGAAATTGTCAAAAGAGTTTGAGATAAAGGACTTGGGCCCAGCAAACCAGATTCTTGGTATGCGGATCACTCGAGATAGAGAGAAGGGCACTCTAAACCTATCACATGAAAAATATATTAGAAAAGTGTTGGAAAGGTTTAGAGTTCAAGATACAAAGACTAGGAGCACCCCGCTTTCAAACTCTCGAAGGAGCAGTCACCAAAAACAGACGAAGAACGAGAGAAAATGGCTAAGGTCCCATATGCCTCAGTCGTTGGCAGTCTCATGTATGCCATGGTGTGTACCAGACCGGATATTGCTTATGCAGTGGGAGTTGTGAGCCGTTATATGGCGGATCCAGGACCAGAGCATTGTGAAGCTGTGAAGTGGATATTGAGATGTCTAAAGGGGACATCAGGTATGACACTTTGTTTCAGTGAGAGAAGTGCAAACTTGCAAGGTTTTGTAGATGCAGACCTTCGTGGAGACGTGGACGGTTGGAAGAACACTTCTGGATATGTGTTTACATTTGGTAACACCGCGATCAGTTGGATGTCAAGACTTCAAAAATGTGTTGCCCTCTCAACCACAAAAGTTGAATACATTGCTATTTCTGAGGCCGAAAAGGAGATGGTGTGGTTGAAGAATTTTCTGAAAGAGATTGGCAAGGAACAGGACAAAAGTGTTCTCTTCAGTGACAGTCAGAGTGCCTTGTGCCTTGCAAAGAATCCAGTATTTCATTCAAGGACAAAGCACATTCAATTAAAGTATCATTACATTCGAGAGAAGATAAATGATGGGACATTGTCATTAGAGAAGATTCTTGGTGCCGAGAATCCAGCAGATATGTTGACAAAGGGTGTGACCACTAAGAAACTGAGGCTGTGCATTGCCTCAGTTGGACTCCTTCAATGAGCATGAGGGAGGGATGTCGTTTCAAAGAAGAGTTTGGGAAGAAAGACAATTGGAGAATTTTTTTCTTTGTATCAGTCTCCAAGTGGGAGATTGATGAGTTGTGGAGCCTGATTCACTGTTTTTGCCCTTGTAGGAAGGGAGGTCTGGGGGCTCCCCCCAGCACGGGTCCCGGTTTTCAGTGGATCCGACCCGATTTGGTTAGGGTTAGGGTTGTCGCCCTTGCCTTGTTTATATTCTCGCTTTTCTTTCACGAGCTGTAACTGTCTGTTAAGAGTAATAATATTTCTCTCTGGGCAGCCATGGTTTTTTACTCTCTCTCAGATTTGAGGAGAGGTTTTTCCACGTAAAATCTGTGTTCTTCTTGTGTTTAGTTTGATCGTTCTTGTTCTTTGTTTCCTTTTGATTGTCTCTTGCTCGTGGTTTTTCCTAACAGCATGGTGGGTTCTTTTTATCCAAAAGGAAGAGAGGAGCTCCTTGGTCTTCTTGCTGCCGCCCAAGAGCCCCAAAGGGACAGTCCTTGGGGCAAGAAAGCGCGAGGCACATAAGTGCCCCCAGCTGGATCCAACCTGCAGTAGATGGGATTAGTCTCCACAAGGAAAGGATCCAGCTTGGCTGGGTTTTTTTTTTCAGACAAAAAGAAAATAAAAATTATGGGTTGTTTTGGAAGGCTGAAGCCTCTTAATGCAATCATTCTTTAGAACCTTTTGTTTTATTGTTGTTGTTCTAGCTAGACTACATTGCAATGAATATAGATTTTATAGTGGAATATGATTTTCTTGATAAATTCATCTTTATTTAATCAAGGTGTAATATATAATATGATGAAATATGTCTAATGTCATTAGGTATTTTAGCATTTGAATTTGACATAGTTCTGTATAACTGCATAATGTAATTTTGGTGATTAGGTAGTTTTAGATCTTACAATTGTCGATATAAAAAAAAATATCATTAACTATGGCCATGGTCGTAGTTAATAGTCATCAGGCTTTAACTACGACTCATGCTATCCTTAATAGTAAGTATTAACCATGGTGAGGAGCCGTAGTTAATAATTTGTCATTACTCGAGTCAATATGCTCATTAACTACAACCTCTAGCCATACTTAAAAAAATAGCATTTACTACGGTAAAAAAAAAATCATACTTAATGCTATTGAGTATGGTACTATCTACTATGGATCCATTATGATCGTTCGTCATAGTTAAAGCTTATTTATTATGATTTTTTTAGCGTTAGCTATGATGAACGCTCGTAGTTAATAGTACAAAATTTTATAGTATAAGTTCGCTTGTAGCGGGTGACCCAAAGCTGGCCATTTTCTAGCTTATGGTTGGTCAACCATTACCCTGTTTTATTTTTCATATTTTAGTAACTGGCCAACCATTATTTGGTCAACCACCAGTCAAAAAATGGCCTGGTCGATGTCATCCCTTATTTTTTGTGATCAAAAACTTGAAAACTAGATTTTACCGTTTAGTTAGAAAGAAGAAAAACAAAAAATGAGAAATTGTTTTCAAAGTTGGCCCAACGTGGACAAGGAAAGGCTTGACAATGACTATTTCTTGCATCGGTCCAAATTACATAATTCGTGATCCACAAGTAGGGGTGTCAACGAGTCGGGTTTGCTTCGGACCTAGGTGAAACCAAACTTGGACCAGATTTTCAGGTATGGTATCGAGTCTGGACATGGGTCTAATCGAGTCTAGTATAAAAGAAACCATACCCAGATCCGATATGAACTACATGAACCAGACCCATACCATACCTGATAAAATAATATTTTTTATTAGTTTTACATTGAAAAATCGCTGGTCTTAATTGATACTTGGATTGGGTCGGGGTCTGGTATAAAATTTCATAAAGTATACCCGAGTCCATTTATTAATCGGACCTTCGGGTCTCAACCCGAGTCTTCTTATTTATCACCGTACCCGGACCCTATTGATCTGGGTCAGGTCCAGGTAAGCTAGACCCGTTGACACCCCTATCCACAAGTCACCAGAATAGGCAAAAGTAAAGTGCATAGTGCTGTAATAGTGCTTGTTCAAAACCAACATGAGGGGACACGTTTTAGTGTATATGCATAATCACTCAATTATATAAAACCCATATTCTCATCAACAGGACAAAATCTGTCCAAATTTCAACCACCCGACAAGAAATAAAAAAAAAATTTACATATGGGCGTCTAAAGCATGGCACATTTATGTATAGCTATAGCTACCTTAAGTTTCAATTTTCAAATATATATTTAAGATGGACACCTAATCTGTTAAACGATTGCTATTTTATTCACCTAACTCTAGCTAACTCTTGCAAATGACAATTCTAGCTTTTTCCTTTTTAAAGTATTGAATGTTACTTTTATAGTTCTCTATTCTTGAATAAACTATTGAGGGTAAATAAGCAATTCAAGGGAACAAGCAGAGGTATAATGGGATGGGACCTAAGGTTGTTGGTCAGGTGGTTTAGGTTCAAATCTCATAGGTGTCACCCCCTTGTGCAAGCCAAAGGGTGGCGAATCCATGTGGACCAAAGGGTAAGCCTACGAGTTCCTTGTGAAAATATAAAAAAAAGAAGGTCAAACAGGAAGGTGGTGCAATTCTAAATATTTAAAACCCGAGGCAGCCAAACATAAATTTGCCATATTGTAGATGCCTTTACCTAAATTACCCTAAAAAAACACATTATCAATTGCCTTTTCATAATTTTTGTGTGCATGCATACATACACACATGTGCACATGCAATAGTTGTACACTCATAGAGATTCTGAAGCAGGTTATATGTCCCCCCCCCCCCCCGAAACACGTAAGTGCGTATTCTCGGGTTTGAATGAGCGTCATGTATGTAATCACGTGGGGCTCGTTTCCCCGTGTATGTCAGCATCACTTAGCATCGGAGTCTGGTGTGTTTGCAAAGACTTAAGTACCCTTTCCTGTCATTAGCGTCATAAAACGATGTTTCGAGGAAATGACAAAAATATCCTCCCACCAGAAAGAGTTAAAATCATCATCGTTTTCGCCCTAAGGAGTAAACTCTTTTGCTTTGATAGGAGCTCCTTGCAATATGTCACCCTAAACATTCTAGATCACCCTTTGACGATGCACCATATGTTGTAACAGAAGCTCTGATTGACGATGCACCCTTTGCCGTCATCTGTTGCCACCAGAGCACCCTTTGTCATTTTCTGTTGTCGTCGGAGCACCATTTACCGTCGTTTGCTGTCGTCGGAGCACCCTTTGTCATCGTTTATTATCGTCAGAGCATCCTTTGTCGTCATCTGTTCGTGAGAAATAGTTGAACTACAAAAAAATAGCATTATATTCATTATTCATCATGATACTATGGTGCAAGTGTCGAACTGCGTAGACAAGGATAATAGTGACAACGTCAAACTGAGTAGAGTAGAAATTTATAATAAAAATCAGATAAGAGAGTAGCGATTTACAGTAGAAATCAATTCAGAGAATAGCGATTTACAATATAAATCAGATAAAAGAGTAGCAATTTATAATAGAAATCAATTCAGAGAGTAACGATTTATAATAGAAATTAGATAAGAGAATAGCGATATATAGTAGAAATTAGATAAAAGAGTAACAATTTACAATATAAATTAAATTAGAGAGTAGCAATTTACAGTAGAAATCAGATAAGAGACTAGCGATTTACAATAAAAATCAAATGAGAGACTAGCGATTTACAATAAAAATCAAATAAGAGAGCAGCAATTTACAATAGAAATCAAATCAGAGAGTAACGATTTACAATAAAAATCAAATCAGAGAGTAGCGATTTACAGTATAAATCAGATTTCTACTGTAAATCGATACTCTCTGATCTGATTTCTACTGTAAATCGTTACTCTCTAATTTGATTTCTATTGTAAATTGTTGCTCTCTTATCTGATTTTTATTGTAAATCGTTATTCTCTGATTTGATTTTCACTATAAATTGCTACTCTCTTATCTGATTTTTACTGTACATTGCTACTCTTTTATCTGATTTTTATTGTAAATCGTTACTCTCTTATTTGATTTTTATTGTAAATCGCTAATCTCTGAATTGATTTTTACTCTAAATCGCTACTCTTTTATCTGATTTCTACTGTAAATCGCTGCTCTCTTATCTGATTTTTATTGTAAATCGCTACTTTCTGATCTGATTTCTATTGTAAATCGCTACTCTCTGATTTGATTTCTAATGTAAATCGTTCTTTTCAACAGAGAGAGAATAAAAAAACCACGACCGCTTAGAGAGAAATCTTATTGCTCTTTTCAACAGTTACAAGAGAGAAAGAAAAAAAAGAATTTATACAAGGCAATGGCGACAACCCTAAACCTAAACAAGTTGGATCTGATCCATAAGAAACTGAGTCTCAAACATAAGCCCAAAAAAAATCTTTTAAGGGGCGCCCCCCCCCAGACCCTCACCCGCTGACTGCGGAGCGAGACCTGCACCGAGGGAGACCCCGGACCCCCTTCCTGCAAGAGCAAAAACTTTGAATCAGGCTCCACAACTCATCAAGCAGGAACGAGAAGGCGGCCATGTGTTGTAACACAAGCTAAAAACAAAGGTGAAACGTGCAAATCTATTTACAGGGAGTGGGAGGACATTTTTATCCAACGCATATCTATCTTATTGGAGGATATTTCCGTCAAAAGCATATCTACCTTTTTTATATGTTATTTTTATTATAAAGTCATCGTGGGCAACGTTGGCATATGAATTATCGTGGGTCCCAAGATATTCCTTTGTACACACAGAAACACACAAATTTGTGTTTCGGGGAGAACACACACCACCCTCTCTAGAGATTGGTATGAAGATTCATGATTTCTCTCACTACCAAGGGCCCGTTATGATAATAACACTCAAATGATTAAATATGGTCCATGGTGTAAGGTTGATATCTCATGCTAAGAGACAGGGAAAGAAAGCAAAGTTACATTGACATTAATAACAATAAATTTAAACAAATCAAAACCATGAAGCAAGAAATCATGTGGCTAAAGTGAAGGGTGTCAGTAGTCCCACAGGAGGGAGATCTCTAAGGGATTGGAGATCTCTAATTAGGAATTAGAGATGTTGGTGAGCAAGTGACGTGCATGAACCCCAGCCCATCATGCAGTGCATCAAGCCCTCTTATGCCAACCCCTTAGGAATTACATCACGTTTTATCCGGCTAAAATCCTTCCTGTGGATTGGGCTCCTCTAAACAAGACAATCCAACAATTTTCTCTCTTATCTAGGTGAAATTTTTATTCCAAGACACCGTCTTTTTCCTTGGGTTTAGTGAACCAACGAGAAAATGATTTCCCACTGTTGCTTGAGGACCAAATAAGCATGTGTTAGTTGCACATTGATCAACCACACGCTCAGACCCACACGCTAAAGGTCATAAAAAAAGTGTCCTGGTCTTTATCTTTTAAGCACTATTCTAGACTTCTTCCCAACTAACTAACTAACTCTCTCTCTCTCTCTCTCTCTCTCTCTCTCTCTCTCTCTCTCTCCCCACAAAAAACAAGCTTCTACAAGGATATGGATAAGCTCTGCACTTATATACGTCCTAATTGTTGTCCACAAGATCATTAAATATTGATAATCAAATGGTCTTGATTCAACAGTATTTTGTGGGAGTTTTACTGATGCATTCTATATAATTCACTTTAGTGGAAAAGGCTAGGAAGTACTATTCGTGTTTAAAAGTGTTTTTGGAGTGATAAAAATCAATTGCTCATATTGTGTTAAAAACTTGATGATGAAAAAGCCGATTTTCTTGTAGAACTGATTTGATTTAAAGCATGATTTTAATAAAATAAACAATGATAAAAACATATACAGTGTTTATGTTAAGCAAAAAATGTATTTATCTATGTTTTCTTCAAGTGTTTAGGACGTTTAGGCGCTGCATGCTGCTCTCTCTCTCTCTCTCTCTCTCTCTCTCTCTCTCTCTCTCTCTATATATATATATATATATATATATATATATATATATATATATATATACATACGAACCCTAAGAGGATTTTTGAGGATTTGATGAAGAAACCAATGAGAATCGATGAGATTTCTAGGGTTTTCAACATGGAGATAGTCTAATTATCAAGCAACTGAAGTTCGGTGAACAAGGACGGAATTAGAAAAGCTTGTTTTGTTTGAGAGGCTTAACTACATAATGGGAGTTCTTTAGGGTGTGGAAGATGGTGAATAGTGCAGTACAGAAATGGGCCAACAATAATTGGAGACTGTGATCCCTCTTTTGACTCGCCCACATTATGTCAAACCAGTTTAAAGTTAAAGAACTTTTTAAAATGATGATGGGGGAACCAATGATGTAATTTGAAGTTGATATTTTTAAACTTTCACATATCTCTCTATCTCGAAATTGGACCCAATTTTTATTTTAGTAAAAACTTGGCCCCCAAGGTAGAATTTACATATAGTTGATGGCCGACTAGGATAGCTTTTCAGGCCTGCTGGTCAATAATTAGTGCATAGTTCATTGTTCTCATGGACATCATTCTTACCCTAAAATTGGTCAGAGCAGGTTCATTCAAACATGAGAATAAAGTTGGGGAAATAGAAACCACTAACACAGGAATTAAGTTGGTAAAAACATAATGCAATGTTGTCAGGGCTAATCGGCCTGAACCTGCTGCTATTTTTTAATAAATGTAAAAAAAATGCTTAAAATTAAATTTTTAATATTA
Source organism: Nuphar pumila (assembly GCF_984573655.1). Taxonomy (NCBI): domain Eukaryota; kingdom Viridiplantae; phylum Streptophyta; class Magnoliopsida; order Nymphaeales; family Nymphaeaceae; genus Nuphar; species Nuphar pumila. The sequence goes on from NC_143250.1 coordinate 86,515,604, forward strand.
TTTTAATGGTTTTAACATGTGTCAACTTTGGTTGAATTTTTAACTGATTCAGAACAATTCAGGCCAAACGATTCGATAGCTGGTAGTATTTTGACAACATTGGTATAATGTCAAGTGGGATAACTGATCTAGTGATGGCAGTGGACCGGGTGGAAATGGCGTTTGGACCGGGGATGGAGTATATGAAACGGGGATGAAGGCGGTGATGAAGGTTAAAATCAAAACCCGTACGGGGATGGAGGTGGAGATGGCCTTATGCTTTCCCCCGCCCTGCCCCGCCCCGGTCCTCTGCCATCTGTTGAGGCTTGCTCTTAGTAAAATAACTAAAATACCTTTAGGGATGACAGTGGACCGAGAGAAATGGGGCTCTGCCCCGCCTCACACCGTTCGGACCGGGGATGGAGGACATGAAATGAGGATGAAGATTAAAATCAAAACCCGTGCAGTGATTAAGGCAAGGATAGAGGGCAGAATTTTGAGACGGAACAGGGGTGGAAACCTTGTCCTCCACCCCGGTCCACTGTCATCTGTTGAGGCTTTGCTCTTATATGTGTAAAGGGGGGGGAGGGAGGGGGAGAAGCTTCATCAATTGAATGATACAAGCATGAAAAAGAAGGATGCCAATCATAGTTGGTGTATTTTGTGTCAAATCAAGCAACCCTCTCTCTCACTAGAGAGAGAGGTTTCAATTGGTAAAGAAAGGAATATTCACAAATTTTGCATCTGCTAATATAGTACTTGCAGAACATGGAATTCTGTGTGCTTTGTGAAATTTACTAAGAACTTTAGAATTTCCTAGTTTGGTTGGCTTACAGATAGGGATGTCATAGGATCGGATTTGAATCTGGCATCTGACTGAATTGGAATTCAATAATTCATATTTAATAAAGCAAGTATTAATTGGATTTAGACTCAGTTTTAGGGTCATGCATTCAAACCTGACAGATATCTGAATCCCAATATATATATATATATATATATATATATATATATATATATTGGTTACTACCCTTTTCCATCCAAATTCAAATTTGACTCCTAATCCAAATAGCCAGTATTTCACTAGGCCGGATTATTAAATCTGAATCGGACCCGGTTACAACCCTGCTCAAAGACAAACAAAGGAAAGAAAAAAAAATCAGCACAGTAATTCCTAGATTCCTCTGGCACCCTGAGAACCTTGCAAAGTGTAAATTGTCCAATACCAAGGTGCTCAGTAGATTGTACTTTTAACTGCTTTTGTTGACTGTCAATATCAAAACCCAACCACTTATGGTGCATAATTGGTGGTCCTTTATGGTTGGTAGGCCAGGGTTTGGATGTCGGATTTGCCGGACAAGTTGTCCCTGCAAGGACTAATTTGCTTGTATTTGAAATTTTTTATGGGCCCAAATTCTTTAAATTGAGCTATTTTCTCCAAGTTTGATACCATGTTCATGATTTTTTTGAGCTAGAATTATTTTGGTTTAAGCTTTTAATCCTGTCCTAATTAAGCTAGGTTAACTAGACCAATTGAGTAAGCTTGATTACCCAAATTTAGGTCAAGTACTGTTGACTGGTCAAGTGGGTCTAGGAGGATGAGCTGGATCTAATTTATATTCAAGCTCCTATACCATAGCAATAATCCAACCAGCTTTGCCATAGGTGGGCCACAACAGGCCATGCCCAGCAGCCTTGAGTAATAAATTCCAACTTGGTCTTTATTTAAAACAAATGCCACCACATTGTCTGCAATTAAAATCCCTCCTGCAAATTTCTCGATTTTGGGAGTTCTTGAATTCCCAGTTCAGAACAAACAAAAGTGACACAAAGAAGTTCTGCTTTTATGTTAAATTTCTCAATATGAAAGGTTGCCTCCAGGCCTAGGCTCACATGAGAGTGTGCCTACCATCCATAACTGCATCGATACAACTGAAATGTGTGTTCTATCTGCCAGAAGTTCTCGTTTGATACCTGATAAAGCAAATCTTGGTTTTTGTTTCCTCCGCGACCGACCCTAAAGACGGGACTCGGCGAGATTGCATAAAAGTAGCATTGCAATCTAGTTGCTATTATCATTTTTTGGAGCACTTGGGCTTAGGGGAGTCAACGGGTCGGGTTTGGTTCGGACCCAGTGGAACCAGGACCAGATTATCAGGCATGGTATCGGGTTTGGACCTGGATCTAATTGGGTCTACTATAAGAAAAATCATACCCACCCTATAAGAAAGAACTACATAAACCATACCCGGTAAAACCATATTTTTATCATTTTTATATTAAAAAATTACGGGTCTTAATTAGAATTCGGGTCGGATCCAGGTTTGGTATAGAATTTCACAAACTATAGCCGGGTCCATGTATTAATCAAATCTTCATATCCCGACCCAGTTCTTAATTGGGTCTTCTTATTTATCACCATACCCAGACCCTCTAGGGTTTTGTTCAGGTCGGGTCCGGATAAACCAGGCCCGTTGACACCTACTTAGGATGAGCAAAAACCCCTACAAGTTTAGGACCAAACACAACCTTGGTTCATATCAACTAACAAAATTCAGCACCTAAGCCTATCCTAGGTCAAATATATAGGTGAGGTACCCCATGCTCACTACCACTGACATAAAACTGGAAAAGCAAATATCTTAAACAAGCATCAGAACCCGCAAGGCTTGCATGTGTTGTAAACATAACCATTTAAATAAATAAAAAAAAAGTATGGATCTCATTTTTGTCGTTGCATTATATAAAATATGAGGAGAAAAAGCATGACGGATAGATTTCTCACTTTCCAACCAGGAGATAGTTGAAGAATGACTGGGAAACAACAAAAAGAGAGGTCTTGACAGACCACAAACTTTTGGGATGGTGCCGGAAAGTTCATCTGTGGCTGGAATCTCGTCGCTCCAGGGTCAGAGTGGCCGGAATTATCATCTTATAGTAAACAATGATGCAATTTTTTTATCTAACGAGCGATTACTGCTGACCATCCATCTCAACATTTCTCAAGATGAACAACTTATCCATCTCGAAAAGTGACACCATGTTAATACATTAATATGTTGACCAACTTCATTGTGGGCAGCACTTTAGAATAACTGGGATGGTGTTTGTTCATGAATTGCAATTACTTAGGGCGCGTTTGAATGTCATGGAAAACGTGAGAGACCCCATAAAAACTTATGGTAATCGATGAGTTTTTTTTAAAGGCAAGCTGGGGCCAAGCAGATCCCTACCAGTTATACAAGGATACCATTCTGATTTGAACTTACAATGTCCCAACACAAAGGGATGCACACTAGCTACTCCTACCAGACAAGCAGAGCCCCCGTTGGTATACTCGGATGCGTTTTCACAGGCCTTAACACAGCAATGCAAACAGGGCAACCCTTTTCTCGCGTAGAAGGAAACCATTTCCAACAAGTAACCTTTTAACTATTGGCGCCCTAGAGGGTTTCATACTATTGGTGGTCTCATTGTTTTTTTTTTTTTTTCTATGAAATGTTTTGTGGATTCGTTTTACCATACAAACGCCATATCTTCATAGTCTTTTTACGGTGTGTTTGGATGTTGGGGGGTTGAAAACTAAAGATTGAGAATTCTCATGGGGCCCCACATTTCCATTGGCGTTCTTTTCAATAGAATTTTGCCATTTTTATTTGACTTTTTTAAAAGAAGAAAATAGCATCTGCCATTGTAATTCAATTATCATCCATTATTGAGTATGAATTCTTGAAACAAGGGAACCCTGCTCATTTTCACTTTTTTCATGTGGCACGTTACCTCAGAGTTCACACCATAATGAATAAACATTTATTCACTCAGCCATAAATCCAAATCTGTTTTTTTTTAAAGGCAAGCTGGGGTTAGGCAGACCCATACCAATTATACAACTATACCATTGGGTTTTGAACCTACAAAGTCTCAACACATGGTGACTTGCAATAGCTGCTCCTACCAGACAAGCGGTCCATAAATCCAAATCTATAATTTTGCCCCTGTATCGTGTCCCCTTATATACTAATCATATGGAAAACTTTGTAATAATGGCCGTCTTCCAGTGTATCCGCTGCTGTATCCATGTGATATAATCCAAATTAGGGGGTGTCAACAGGCCTGGTTTAACTCAAACCAAACCCTATAAGGTCTGGGTACAGTGATAAATAATAAGACCTGAGTCTGCCTGAAGGTTTCATTAATACACGGACCCAGGTATAGTTTGTGAAATTTTATACCAGACACAGACCTGACCCAAGTTCCGACTAAGACCTGCAATTTTTTCAATATAAAAATGATAAAAAAGCATGGTTTTATGGTTCGGGTTTGATTCATGTAGTTTTTATCTAGTCCGGGCATGGTTTTTCTTATAGGGGACCCGATTAGACCTGGGTCCAGACTCAATACCATATTCAAGAACCTGGTCTAAGTCTGGTACCACCTGGGTCTTAACCAAACCCGACCGGTTGATACCCCTAATCCAAACACATCTTTATTAATGAGAGCATTAGTCAGATTAATTAGGAGGTTTTCATGAGTTAGATTAGGACGTTTTGATGTGCAGACAAGTTTTTAAAATAAATTTAAAACTAAATTTAATACATCAAAGCAACTAAATTCAAAGCACGTTTTTGACCAACCACATCTACAAACATTAAAGCGGCTTCCTACTAGAGAGTACATTACACTCGAGAGTATATTTATAAAACACATACTGGTGAGCTAGTTAGCTCAGGGAAGTGTGCATAGACACGTTCGGTAAATGGGCTCGAGTCAAAGGGCTCCAAGAGTCTCAAGCCTAGGGCAACAATGATCCAACACACGAAGGAATGAGCAAACCATTTTTTTTTAAGGCAAACTTGGGGTTAAGCGTCTCCCTACCTCTATAACAAATATCACGAGATTTATAAAAAAATCTCTCAAGAAATTGTCTGAAAGTTTAAAACGGCAATTTCTCCGGAGATTTTCAATCCATGAAAAATATCGCAATATTTACCATTTTAGCAGATATTTTATCTCGAAATTTTCATTTTTAAATGTGTTTTATTTATATTTTTTCTATAATTTTTTTTTTATATTTTTAAATTTTAATTTTTATTGCAGAGATTTTGCCGGAAAAAATAAGAGATTTATGAAAATTTTCAAAATCTCTCAAGTTTTTGACTCTCAAGATTTTTGCCATTTTTAACTTTTGTCACTATATATGCTCCCTATCAGAAACGACACATCTCCTTACAACTTTACCATTGGGTTTTGAACCTGCAACGTCACAACCCAAGGTGACGTGCACTAGCTTCTCCTACCAAACAAGCGGAGTCCCCGCTGGTAGTGAGCAAACCATTCGGTAGAACTAAATGACTTGATATCCATTGCCACAACACAAACCAATCTGGGTCAAAAGTAGGTTTACCAGAAACTCTACTTACAAGTAGGAAACTAGTTTATTGAAAAACCGTTTATAAAAACCAGAAACCTTACATTTTTGAAGCTCGGGTTTGGTTCAGACTCAGGTAGAATCAGACTTGGACAAGATTTTTGGGTATGATATCGGGTCTGAACCCAGTGTAATCGGGTTTCCTATAAGAGAAACCATACCCAGACCCGATAAAAACTACATGAACCAGACCTGGACCAGAATCATACCTGATAAAATAATATTTTTTATCATTTTTACATTGAAAAATTGCAGGTCTTAATCGCAACTCAGGTTGGGCCCGGGTCTGGTATAAAATTTCACAAACTATACCTGAATTCATGTATTAATTGGACCTTGGGGTCTTAATTGGGTCTTCTTATTTATCATCATACCCAGTCCCTATAAGGTGTGGTCCGGGTAAACCCGACCCGTTGACACCCCTAATCTGAAAATGCATGAGAAACCCATTTCACATCACATGGAAAACACTCATGTGCGTCTGATATATATTTACATAGTTGAAGGTCTGGTATTTAAGGTCAAGGTTAGGACCTTAAATGGGTTTAATCAAATCTAATTTGGATCAGATCTCAACTGATTTGAACAACCACAAAGCAAGTCCAGGTCCTGATCCAATTAATCTTAATGGCAAGACCATTCCTAAAATGATTGGCTAAAAGAATCGTACATGAAGGGACTAGTCATTGGACATGAATCACATCAAATCTATGGACACCGACACTAAATTTGGGTCCACCAAAATAATTGGGCTCTCAGCCTTCTAGACCCAACCAAGTTGGCCTTTTGGTTCAACGTAAACTCCACTACTGTGTGAGAGAGATGTTTTTGTACGAGTTTTCCGGGAATGAAAACCTACCCACTAAGAAATATTTTATCATATTTTTTTGAAATTTTGACTGTTTTTTATGTTAACCAATTCTTGGAACATTTGATTTCAAAACTCAACGGCATACAATTTTTATAATTTTTTGAAACTCCAAATACCATTTTTTTTCATCCAAAATACATGATCCAAGTGTCAAGTTTTAGTAAATCAATAATCAATGATGAACACATCTATAAGGTAAGAGATTCAAAAACAAAAAACAAAATCTGATAAAATATTTCTTAGTAGGTTGGTTTGATAGGTTTTCTCATGGGTAGGTTTTCATTTTCCACGAGTTTGCTACCTACAGTTCTACATAAGTTGAAAGTTAATTAACAAACTGTCTCGTGTCCATGGATATTATAATGAGTCTCTAGAATACGAGAACCAGAAATATGCCAACTGTAGTGTATACTGAGCATTTTTCAACTTTATCTTTTGCAAATCCAACTATGTAGGTATGTTTGGCATGGTGAATTTGCTAGAAATCAACTGTTAGACCATAGATTTTCACTGAAAAATATAATTTTTGAATGCTTAAATATTTATAAAAATTATGTGTCATTTCTTAAAAATCTTGTTTATGCACAAGAGTTGGTGATTATAAAACCAAATATGCAGATCACATAGGTTTAGTTAAATTTAATAGAAAAAAATAAAAAATCAATAAAAACCGGGGTTCACACTATAGTTCTCATATTCTACTGTCTTATAATAATAAGATTCTAAGAGAGCAGAATAGCTTCAAGGGATATAAATGTCAATATAAAAGATGTCTCATACCCTTTTCATCTTCCCACGGTAAAAAGGGAAAGCCAAATCATCACAGGGATAAAAGGAGGTGACGGTAGAAAGTAGAAACCAAGTAGGAGAGACTGCCGGTGGATGAAATTTCCGGTAAAAGAAGAGAGGGAAAAAAAATCCACAACTTCCTTTCACAGTCGTTGAATCTTGGCCCGGTTCTTCTTCTCAGATCTCGAGGGCTTCCTTCTTTAAATTTTTTTTCCTCGCCTTCCTTTTCTCAGGAAGGAGAGATAAAAACCCAGAAAAGGAAATCCCGTCGATTTCCCTCAATCCGATCTGGATCGCTCCTTCTCGGTGGTATGAATCGGATTATCGGTTCGGTGATTCCGTGGAAAAACCCAAGGTCAGAAGTTCGCTCATTTATAACCCTCACCCTTCTTCCTCCCTTCCCTGCTGATTCATTCATTCTTCATTCTTCATTCTTCTTTCTTCTTCTGGGAATCGTCTTCCTCTGTGATTTTTGCCATTGATTTTGGCGTTTGGTGGTGTTTGAAGGGATAAAGTTAGGTTTATGGTTTGTGGGGAGATGGGGATTCTGGTGTTTGATTGAGGGGGATGGAGGAGAAAATAAAAGAGGAGGAAGAGGAGAGGTTCTTCGACTCGAGGGAGGAGATAGCCTCGACGTCGGACGCGGGGTCGGATTGCGATTTGGGGAAGCTCGATTTCCTCCGATCTGGTTTCGAGGTATGGATTGGGAAGCCGGATAGTGTCCGAGAGCGCCGCGAGCGGTTTCTACGGCAGATGGGGTTGGACTGGAGGGAAGATGAGGAGTCAGACGCGGCCGGCCACGGTTCGGATTCGGCGCGTTCGGAGAGGGTGGACCACGGTGGTGGGGCGGCGGAGTCGGAGAATTTGGATTCCTGGAGGGAATTCTCCTCTAGCCGCTCCTTCGGGTCGAGTTCGACGGATGAGAGCCCGAGTTCGTCGAGAGACGGGACTACAGAGGAAACTGAGGGTGGTGGCGAAGAATTGATGCTTAGAATTAGGAATCTTGATGATGGTAGTGAATTCATGCTGGACGACAGGGATCCGGATGGGGATCTAGGAAGGATTAGGGAATTGGGTTCCGATCGGTTGGTGTCGATTGATGAATTTTATAGGTATCTTGGGTATTCGCCGATTGTTCAGAGGCTTATGCGGAGAGAAGCCGATGAAGGTGCCAATGTCGTCGGTGCTGCCGAGACGGTGCTCAGGAGAAAAGGGTGGTTAGCGAGTTTGATGACTGTTATTGGTAGGAGGCAGGGGGAGCACAAATCCATGCCCAGAGATCGGGAGAGTATTGCACAGGATTCTCACTGTGGGAATCTGGAGATGGGAAGGCTTCAAAGGGTTAAGATGCATCATTGTAGGAAGAATGTTAAGGAGTTCTCGGCGGTCTATCAAACACAAGAGATACAGGCTCACACTGGTTCGATTTTGACCATGAAATTCAGTTTAGATGGCGAGTATCTTGCAAGTGCTGGCGAAGATGGCGTAGTGCGTGTTTGGCAGGTGATCGAATCCGAAAGGACCAATGAATTGGATTTATCCGATTCTGACTCTTCTTGCCTGCACTTCATATTGAACAATTCTGCTGAATTAACTCCCATCTTAGTCGACAAAGACAAAGGTGAGAAATTCAGTAGGAAAACCTCAAACGCTGTTTGTGCAGTAATTCCTCCCAGGGTTTTCCAGCTCTCAGAGAAACCGCTTCATGAGTTCCAAGGACATAGCAGTGGTATACTGGACCTCTCATGGTCAAATTCTAAGGTATTTCATTCAGATTCATTGCGTTCTTATGTGCATTGAATATGTGTTTTCCTTTTTTCCTTTTCTGTTTCTCATTGCATATAACCATAAGGCATTGTCATCTTCTCAATGCAGTGCCTGATCTCGTCATCCATGGATAAAACTGTTCGGTTATGGCGATTGGGATCGGACAAGTGCCTTAAGGTGTTTCCTCACAACAACTATGGTACACGTCCGATCTTACTCAGAATTTTCCCAGTTTATAGTTTTCTGAGACTTTTTTGGGTGTTGAATCCATCCAATATTAATACTGAATGTTGTTTGTTTACATTTTTTCTGTGTCGTCTAGACTAGAAGACATTAATTTGAATAAATGTTTCTTGATGCAGTAACTTCTGTCCAGTTCGACCCTGTTGATGAAAATTACTTCATCAGTGGTTCTATTGATGGGAAAGTTCGCATTTGGTCCATTCCCAATTGTCAAGTTGTTGACTGGACAGATATACGAGAAATAGTTACCGCAGTCTCCTACAGTTCAGATGGGCAGGTTTGTTTCTCTGCTTGCTTACAGTTGTATTGTCACTAGGATTATAGATTTTATGTGTCATTCATCTGTGGCAACCATTCTAATGTCTTCCATGCCTTTGTTTGTGCAGACAGCAGTAGTCGGTTCAATGACAGGAAATTGCCGTTTTTACGAAGCATCAGGTACTTTCTCAGAATCCATGTTTTTCTCTTTGACATGAATATTCTATATTTCTCTGCGATTGTATATCATGGTATTATGCAGTCTTATCCCTTTGTTGACCTCTTTTCTCCTGTGAACTTTTGCTTGTGTTCTGTATCGTTTGATGACTTAACATGGGAAAGCTTGTTGTCGTGATCGGTAATAATGATAAATAACAGTTCCAATGATGCAGACTTCAATTAGGTTTGTTCAGAGAATTCTGGGTCTTCTGATCTCTGTCTAGTTATTTTGTGTTTAGGATGACAAAAGTAAATTTGCATTTGTTATACTTTCATATTGTGGAAGATGCAGTTGTCATAACTCTTGAGGGAGTTAACTGGACATGGCTGTCCATGATATTGATATTTTGAAGGTGGGACCGTGGTGTCTTATGAACCCTTAAACTTCCACAACAGGTTAATAGCTAATGCTTTTCTGAGATGATGCCTTGGTTTGCTTTCCCCGTGTGGTATATATCACATACATCTTCCTTTACTAAAATGGCAACAATATTTGGATGAACGCTTGAATGGATACCTCCTTGTTACTGTTCACGGTGCCATATATCTAACTTTATCTAGATAATCAGAGAGAAGTTGTGGCAGATTTTTTGTGCCACCTGACCTCTTTGGAAGCAGAATTGGAAAATCTATATATCCAAAAAATAGAACTTTCTTCAGAAAAGCAGCCATTCCCTGTATTATAACTACCTGCCTCCCAAAGTTCCATTTTCCATCTTTACATAATCCTTCCTAGTATTCACTAATAATCTTACAACATTCTGAAAGAAATTCAAGGATGTCTGTTCAGATGTGATAGTTTCCTATCCTCCCTTGCTCCCACAGTCTTGGCAGTTTGGTTTTTTTTTCGTTTATGTAAAGTGTTAATATATGACTTCCATTGATTTATTACTGTTGTGAAAATGTAGCGATATAAATGATTGATTCTTATGAGGGGTGTGGTGATAGGCATTAAGGACTGAATACAGGATAATGATTAATCAGTGGTGATGTATCTGCCATAAAATTTTGCGTCCTATTATTGATGGCATGTAAAGCTCTGCTTTTTTGAGCATTTTTAAGACAGCCATTTTTCTAAATTTGATCTGTTTTGTTGGTCTAGGTCATTGTCTGCGGTTGGAAACTGAAGTTTGCTTGCAAAGAAAAAAGAAATCTCCAGGCAAAAGAATTACTGGCTTCCAGGTAATACTTCCATCCGTGATTATATCCAATTCTTCAAGTGCTTGTCATGGTGATCACCTGTTTTATCCACACCTTTTAGCTTACTTTTTGTTATTTCTGTGACCTGAGAATGATTTTTTTCGTACATTTCCTGCTGTTCAGTTTCACCCAGATAATCCTCAAAAAGTAATGGTAACTTCTGCTGATTGTCAAGTTCGGATCATCGATAAATTCAAGGTAGTCTCCAAATATAAAGGTATATAATTGTCTTTTTTATTTTATATCATGTAATTTTTGTTGCTTCATGTCTTGCATATTTTCACATTTCTTCAAACTTTCGTATATTCAGCTCAATTTCATTTTCAGGATTTAGGAATGCATCGAGTCAAATATCTGCCTCATTTACTTCGAACGGGAGGCATATTATCTCTGCAAGTGAGGATTCTCATGTCTATATCTGGAACCATGATTCGCAAGAATCTCCCGTATCCAAGCCCGCAAAAAGCATTCGATCTTGTGAACGCTTCCACTCTAGTAAGATCTCTGTTGCAGTACCCTGGTGTGGCCCAAAAGCTAGACTTTCCACATCAATTTCATCTGGTTCTCTTGAGTCCCAGTATAGGACTTCAAGTGACTCGCTTGCCAGCTCAGAAAATGGATGCCATGGCTACTGGGATTCTTGTGAAAGCAGTCCATCGACATCGTCATCATCTCCCAACAGACTCTTGATGGGTCATGGGCTTTTTGCCGATGGTCTCCTAAAGGGGTCCTCAGCCACATGGCCTGAGGAGAAGCTGCCCCTGTCCACAATAACCATGGAGTCAAGCACCGGTAAATCTAAGTACAAGTGCCTCAAGAATGCTAGCATTGACAGGGCTATGGCTCTGCATGTGTGGGGTTCTGTGATTGTTACTGCAGGCTGGGATGGACGGATTCGATCATTCCAAAATTTTGGGTTACCAACACGGCACTGATCTTAAGTCTTGCAGATCATGTTCTGGTTTACACAAGGGTTGTTGGACAAGTAACCTTTGTCCACCTCTGAAGATTGTATCCATGGTCGCCATGGTCAAGAACATGAACGGCTAACTGCTAAAGCAGCAGGAGTCGTATGGTGAGGACAGGAGCATCTGATGGACTGATAGTTCGTGCAGCTGGTTATTCAGAAGTTCATCAGCAAGGGCAGGCCAGGTTTTGTATGAATGAGAAATTGAGAACCTGATTGTTCTCTGTTCAGCCCCAAGCAGAGTCAGATGTGCTGAGGACCGGACGGGCCGTTTGATGGGTAGCCCGTTTGGGGATCATCCCCTTGATTAGGAAAAGTTCCCCTCTATTTACACAATTCTTTTATTGAATAGAGAAAAAATATATATACTTATTATAGAAAATGTCTGTATACTTTGTAAATCAATCTTTTCTTCTGTCTTACTTTCTCCACGATGTTGTGGGGAAAATATATATTGAGAAGGATCTGTGGATAAGAGTTTTGTTTTTCTTGCGGTGGAAAGCTTGTTGCAGTGAGACTTGGAGCAGTCTGTTGGTTAACTGTTGGGATTTTAATTTCATGCTGATGAAGGCCCTAGCCCACGTGGGTCAGACAGCAGGGACCCAAAACTGTCCAGGATCTTTTGTGAATTGTTAAGCCTTCACTCACCCATGAGGGTCTTGGGGAGCATCATACAGCCTTGTAGAAACTGTAACATAGTTGTAGGTGCTAGGCACACCAATCCCCTTCAACTTACAGTTGTTGGTAGCTCACCCCACCTACCCTTGGTTTTGCTGGCGATGGTTTGATGAGCTGTGCACTGGTTTTTGGTGGTAATGTAATCTTGAATTGTGGCACCCACCATCATGTTACTACTCAGGAATCATCATCAATGGGGATGATGCACAACGCTTAGAAAACGTACTGGCCCACGCTTATCAGAAATTCCCATCTTGATGGATGCTGTCCATCATTAAATATAGTGTAGGCCCACAAACATTTGTGTATGATATTTTTCTTCTTCCTTTTTTTTTTTTTTTGCTTTTTAAATATTTGACAACGAGAGTTCTTTCAAATTCAGTGATGACTAATGAAAGTGTAAGCAGAAAAAAGAAGGCTCAAAAGTATTCTTGCCAGGTTGTCAATCTATTTGATGAAGCGCATCACAACCCGGAAGCAATGTTGTCAGTATCGGTATTGGCCCTGTATCGTTTGGCCAACGGTTCAGGTGAATTGGATCGATATCGATACTCAAGTGAATCTTTTTAAATCAATCAAAAAATAACTTTAAAATAGTTTGTGCCAATCAGAAAGTGACACGTGTTAAAGTCATTAAAATAATAGTAAAAATTAATTTTAACTATTTTTTTTACATTTATTAAAAAAATAACTGATTCAGGGGTGAATACAGGCCGATACACACCGATACTGACAACATGGACCGGAAGGGCTGCCAAATTTGGTGTCTTTGGGACACCGCAATGTATTAAAAACTCCTTGCAATATGTGTAGCTGCATTCCAACCAATGTGCTCCTAACCTTCCCTCACACTTCTGGCATGCATGCTATAAATACTATATGCATTGTGGTGTATATAACAATAACAGGTTAACATTTGCTTCAATCTCCATGGGTACAAACGCCTGATTTTTTTTTTTTTTGTTGTTTTCCATGAACGTAACCTGACTGACAAATGTGATCTATATATTTTTCTTAGTGGGAATCAGCTCTTGAATCATCCAATTACGACCTGTAGACAGGGCTTTCTAAGGCTTAAAAATCGACAAAAAAAAAATACTATCCAAATGTCAAATGCTAGCATTTGGTTCATCCTCAATCCATCTATGAGGTCTGATTGGATCAAAACAACCTGCAATAATGTGATCTAGAGATGTTTTTACTTCACGTCACCGTGACCAAATACTAACGTACCTATCGTATCGTAGTGTTGAAGATAAATTAGGCCGGTCAAAAAAAAAAAAAAAGGATCTGCCTATGCATGCTGTTACCTTGTGCTGTTTATTGAGATGAGATCCTGAATGCAATGTGCTGATCCTTGTACTGCAGTGTGCGTCAGTGTTGTAATCAGCAGCCATCCATGTTGAGTTTGATGGGAATCGGTGGTGCATGCAGCTAAGAGAAAGAGCTCACTGCGTGCATCTTGAGATGGACGGTTGGTCACTGCAGCACAGTTACGTAACAGACCAATCATTTTCAGATCCAAGCTTTGAGATCACAAGTGATGCTTGCTAGAAAACAACTCGAGGCATTCGGTTTCTAGAGAGTAAAATGTCTTCTCTAGTAGATTTTTTTTAGGAGGAGGGCATATGCCCATACGTCATTCATGCAATGGTCCATGTCTAATGCATCTTCCAAGAAGAGATGGGATTTGTTCAACTCATCTTTTTCTAAATCCACCACAGGAAAATGAAAGTCCAAATGTAGGTTACATTTCTCACCAAGCATGGCCAGCGGTATGGTTGTGAGTGGGGTAGGGGTGTCAATGGTTCGGGTTTACCCGGACCTGACCCGTACCAAACCCTATGGGGTCCAAGTATGGTGATAAATAAGAATACCTGGATCCGGACCTGAAGGTCTGATTAATACATGGATCTGGGTATAGTTTGTGAAATTTTATACTAGACCAGGGTCTTACCCGAGTTTCGATTAAAACCCACAAATTTTCAATGTAAAAAATGATAAAAGATATTATTTTACAGGGTATGGCTCGAGTCTGGTTCATGTAGTTTTTATCGGGCCCAGTTATGGTTTCTCTTATAGTGGGTCCCATTAGACCCAAGTCCAGACCCGATGCCATACTCCAAAATCATGGCCAGGTCTGGAATTCTACATGAATCTCACATTCACATTGTTTATTAGTTTACCAGCCGGAGATGGTTGTTTTCCATTGTTGGCAGTGGGAGGGGAATTGAAAATTTTGTTCTAGATTTTTGTCTTCCTTCTAGAGCAATGTATATTGTACGTGTTATACTTTGTTCATTTATTCTTATTCTCTTCAAAGTTGACATTTGCCTGATATGCTAATATCCCTTTCCACACCACTGTCCTTTTTTATAAAAATACAATCTAAAAGTTTTTACAACAGAAAATTTGGCAATCCAAAAGCACATCTCATTTATTATATGGTTAACCAAAAGCATACATGCATGTCGTCAATTTTTAAGGTGGGTTTTCATATTTTCACTCAAATCCATGACTTTATCTTGAAAAAAGGTCACTTTTGTCCTTGGGAGAGAAATTAATGAAGGTAAAATGGGCAAATTAAAGCATGATAGGGTAAAACTGATACAGTAATTAACTCTTAGCCATGGTTAACGAGAGAGTATAGTTACCAGGGGTATGAATTCGAATAACTGAGGATATAACTAGGCAGGGATGGCAGCGGACCAGGGGTATGAGTATTTGTGCAATGCGATTGCACCTGACCCTGCCTCATCTTTTTCAAGCCAAGATTAACGTTCTAAAGGGGGCCCACTCCAAGCAGGCCTGGCTGAACTTGATGTTGGAATAAAGACTTCTTTATTGCTCTTCCTTTGTTTTAATAGCGAATTCCATTAGTTGAGACCTGTCTTAACTATACTTGCAAATAGTTAATTTCATGATCATAATTGCAATCAATAGCCAACATGAAACAACTGGTGCCAACCTGAGTTATCAATGCATTTATATTTTCTTTTTCTAATGCCGTGGAGAAACCACCGATCAATAGATCGGATATTATCGAATATCTGGCCAAATCCTAAGCAACTTCTGGACCCTGCACTAAGCAACCTCTGGACTCGTACCCTCAATTCAATATCAAACTGGGTAGTGGGTCATTTAATGATCCAACGCAGCGGAATTCCAGCAGAGCTTCCATGCCCCCGGACCAAATTGAGTCGGATCTGGCAAAGATTCAATTAAAATATTCACAAAACAATATCCAATATCCAAATACTATATCCAGAGTTGATGAGTGAGTACGCAATAGCCGAGCCAAGCCAAACCGAGCAATACCGAACCAAAGTCGAGTCAACACTACGGTTGCTCACCTAGTGAGTACGATCACTATTAGACCATCACTTTAATGACTGAAGTTTCATATGCAACTTAAATCTTCTTGTATGGGGTGCACCAAACAAACGCATGGATGGAAAACTTCACGTTCAGGGAGGGAAATGCATAGGAATGGTCCCAAATGGACATTTGTGAGACGATGTTGGCTATTAATCACCTGACATTCTGTTTGACTGGAACGGAATGCTAGAACTTTTAGAGGTAATTGCAAAAGCATGGCCGTTATTCTTGACATGAAGATTCAAATGGCCAAATTCAAACCTATCCTGGATTGACCTTCCACGGTTTGGAGGTTGATATTCATGTTTAAATTCTATTTTTTTTTCATGTATTTCTCTATTTCTTTGGCATGTGGGTGACACCTCGTCCCCATCAAATGTAAAGTTTTCATTTTGTTTTAATGCCAATAATTACTATTTTCTTTTAAAATAGAGAGGAAAATAATATTTGATATCTCTATGGGTTCCAAAACCCTAGTTGGAACTCGTGGGTATAAGATACCGTTTAACCAATTCTGACTCTGAATGTTGAATGTGTTCAATATGGTCAAAATAGTAGGAAAGAAATTTCAAAATAGTTGGCTGGCCCGATCAACTCATCCCCCAAGTCACCCTTATCTTCGTAACCCACCTTAGAATTTCATTGTTGCAAGTTGTTTTGATCAAATCCGATTCCACAGATGGGATCTACATTGTCCATTTATTGGAGATCGGCACATGACGAATTGCATGAGTCCGACTTGTTTGCAGAAATTTTTGGCAATTCAAAAATCAACGGCTGAGAAAACACAAAATCTTGTGATTAACAAATCATACTTTTCTACCAAAATCAATCAACCATGATGAATGTATCTATAATGTCAGATTTGATCAAACAAACCTTCATCAATAAGATATTAAGATGGGGTGACATAGGGATACTGCCTTGGTATTGCTGCATGATGAACCTCATATATTAGCAGTTCGGTTCCACTCATCCCTTATGTCATCCCCATCCACATACCCCTCTTAAATAATATGATATATTTATGATGCAAGTAGTTTTGATCAAATATTACCTTATAGAATATGATCAATTTAATAAGAATTGGCCTTTGGATCATAATTTTTTAATGAAAATATGATTTTTAAATCACAACATTTTGTGCTTTGTCAACCGTTGATTTTTTAATCACCAAAAAATCCTTGCACACAAGTTGAATTTTGGCGATTTAAATGTTGATCATCACTAAATGAATTATATAAATCACATCTTTAGAGTCTGTTTTGATCAAAACAGACTTGCATCAATGAAATCCCAATGAAGGTGTTCCAGACTGCACTTGCTATGACCCCGAGGATCTGCCCCAGCATTGGATCCACCCCAGTCAAGATTCGATTTGGAGGAGCCGCCCAGCCCAGGATCCACTCTAGGGAAACCCTCCCAGCTTGGAATCCTACCCATGCTGGGACTCTAGTGGGAGGCCCCGTAGACTCCTATTTAGAGTGGGATTGTGCCTCTGGATTTTACTGTTTTGTCCTCCTATAAATCTATATATAGTTGTATTCTGATTAGTTTATTTTCAATGAAGTTTATTTAGAGATTTTTCTAAACTTCTTTCTTGATTCTTATTCTTATTCTCTAAGGGATCATATTTCTCCCTCCTTTTTCTTCCATGCCTGTCATCGACTTAGCGGGGACACCCTTTCTTCTTCCCTTGTTGTCGACCTCCATCCACCACACATATCCCTATGCAGTTGTTCAAGAAAGATGTCTCTCTCTCTTTCCCCTAGCACTACATGCGCCTCCTTCACATGGTGTGCATCCTTCTTCTAAGTCGCACCTTGTTCCATGTGCTAGAATGCGTAGAACCGATCTTCAAGGGATCTTAGGTTCTAATAGTGGTATCGAAGCATCGTTCACGAGAGTCACGTAGTCCAGTCAATTGCCTTGGATAATGCAGCAAGGGCCCACACCCTTCATGATTTCTGTTTAGGTTTGAATCAACATCCGTATTAATTTTTTGAAACATATTCTATTTAGCTGCAATAGATTTTTATAGTGAGTAGAAGTAGATCAAACCCAATTCCGATCTACCTTGAATCTTAAGGATTCAGGTCGATTCACATCCCTTAAGATGTTATTATTTGTCATCAAGAGCTTGGGGACAGTCTTGACGGTTTGGTAGTCATGTGGTTGAATTTTTTTTCACACTTACATCTAAGTTCAGTTTTCAAAAATTCATTCCGGTTGTTTGACAAACCCAAAAACTGCTTGATTTCTCGTGGCCAATCCTATCCATCTCCACCGAAGCTTCCGCTCTCAACCATCAATGAGGGGAGAATGTAGGATCATTGTCGACTTACATGCAAAGTTCATAACGACCCTTTGAGAGAAGTCATATAACTTTGATCAAGTCAGTGCCAACTTCTTTGAGAAAATCATGATATTACCTGCTACTATTCTGTAACACTCCAATTTTTAGAATTCAAAAAAAAAAATGGTGAATTTTTTTTTGCTTTTGAAATACTTTAATAAATACAGCAAAAAAACTCAACAAGTTTAAAATTTGGCATGCTACTTTTCGTGACCATTCATAACCATGCGATTGTAAAAATTTAAAAGGAATAAATTTCAATATGCATAAAATAAATCAAAGTCAACAACCATTCATAATTAATTACATTTGTCCCTTGATATAAAAAATTAAATAATTAATCAGAGTCTAAAATCTTTAGAGGTATAGGAAAGGTAGGCTTGGTCTCCATCGCAACCTTCTGCCTTCACATGCAAGCATCTACTCACTTCTTGAAAAATATTTAATTTAGATAGGGTCAGACATAACATATCTGAGTAGGGTGAAATATACTAAAGTCGTAAAACAGAAACACGAAGCAAGAATTTCATTAGACTTTTCATAATTTAAACTAAAAATAAACTGAAATACTTATACAACTGACATGCAAGTACAATTTGCTAAATTAAATAAGTATGCATCAATTATCTCATCTAAAGCAAATATAATGCATGAGCAACTAAAATGCATGAACTTACCAAATGCAGAAGCAATTGAATGCATGCATAATTTTTTATCTTTAATTACATGTTCTTTATTAAATGATACATGCAATGCCTAACTAATGCATATACATTTTAAGTTATCACTTCTTAGCCTCGTGGGTACAACACAAGCAGAAACCTGATTTAGGGTCATGGTTCAGGTAGTGTTTTACATATAGAGGTGGTTTTGGCCTAATTGGATATTTTTCACCAATACCGGGTATGAGACAAGAGCGAGAGAGACTCTCAACACCACCAACCCGATGCATCAGACTTTCACTCATGAATTTCTTACCCTCTACGCTACAGTCTATTACAGAGGTTTTTCCTATCTTCATTGGTGGGGAGGAGCAACTTTTTGTTCTCAAACAGAGTTCCACGAAGCTAGATGTATCACTTGCCCTTTCTTTGCAAGCCCTTACTTTAATGTCACATATTTTACTTAATTACTTTAATGGCTTGCATGCAACATTATGATTGAATCCGTTATAAGGATCAAACCACTTCTTGGGTAATGGATGCACTTATAAAGCATTGGTATTGAAATATTCATTTATTCATGCTTTTAAATAGAAACATGTGTATATGCATAAATGTAAATCTCATTCATTACTCAGCATCCATCCATGCATACATGACAACATCATCATCATCATCATCATCAACATCATTATCATAATCATATGATTTTTTATACAATTTCAGCAGAGATTCTATTAACATTTATAAACACATTACGCAATCCATTGCTTGCGCATAGTCCCTTATCAGGCAAACAAACTTTTCATTGAACATACATGCATGCCCTATCATAGGCACATTATACCCTGCATAAAATCATATATTCTTAAGCATATACACAGTACATTGATTGAAATAAGCAAATTTACAAATTACATAAGTAACTACACAAGTACCAGGGTTCGGTCCTTAGATCGGTTCCGATTTATGAAACTCTCCATTATGTCTGACTGTTATAGAGTTAACAAAAAATTTTCAGTTAGTGAATAGAGCTGAGATTTTCATAGATTTTTAAAAATTTTGTGAGCTTTCTATAGCCATAAACTATTTATAAAAATTCCTTCATATGAGAGAGTTATGAATGTTTCACTGCAAACATATATTTTTTTGTTCTGACTATCATAGAGCCAAAATTTTGGTCAGAAAACCATTCTTTTTCTATCCTTTGATAGCCCTAAGCCAAACCCATGTATGTGAGGGTTTGTTTAGGGCCTATGCTTATGAAAAATCAATAGAATTCGTGCTATAAATTTTGTTTCACAAGAGAAGTATAGATCCCCTATCATTTGTCAAAAAAAATGATCCTACACATGTTGGTTGATCTTTTCGCACTTACCAACCAGTCTACACATACCACGACCTCAATTGAACCCTCCTCAACCACGTGAAGCCCTCTCTTGTATACCCAAGAGTGAAAGTACCAAGGGATTGGGCGTGAAAAAGGTATAGAAAGATGGTTGACATGGGATCCTTTCTTTCCAATTTACAAAACTTAGCAACTTTCTTGTTTAGCAAGCAAGTTGAATAAGTACAATTTTTTTTCTTCT
Organism: Nuphar pumila; assembly: GCF_984573655.1. Taxonomy (NCBI): domain Eukaryota; kingdom Viridiplantae; phylum Streptophyta; class Magnoliopsida; order Nymphaeales; family Nymphaeaceae; genus Nuphar; species Nuphar pumila. The sequence continues at coordinate 86,535,988 of NC_143250.1, forward strand.
TTCCTATTCTCTTCATGGGTCCAGCCCTTACTTGACCTTTATAGACCCCTCTAGGGTTGGCCCCCCTCTTATGGGGCTTAATTTTTGAAATATAGGAATTTTTGACTTTTTCAACCCTTTGCCTTGTTTTTAGTAAGTTTGATTTTAACTTCATTTTCAAGTTTCTTTTTGTTTTTACCAATTTAAAGTTTAAATTAGGATTCCACATAAGATGAGATGACCCACCTATGGACTCCTACCATTTTATAAACTTTAGTTAATTTTTGAAATCCATTCCATGAAATTCAAGTTAAATTTATTTTAAAATAAATTAAAATATTTCATAAATTAATTCCTAATTCACACAAAATGCTAATACATGAAATTTAATTAAATTCATACGTAATTAAATTTCATAAATAACTTTTCAAAGTCTTAAACATTTAAATCATTTATTTTAATTTATTCTCTTAAGGATAAATTCAAATTTTCCAAAAATGTGATTCAAAATTCCAAAAACTCTAGGAGTGTTGGGTTATATACATTTTTCCACTTTTTTAAATTTTCAACTAACACTAAAATCCCTTTAGTGCATTGTCTACCAAATTTAATATTTTGATTTATCATTAAGTAAAGAAAAATACAAAAAATTAAGAAAAAGCTTAAAAAATTACAGGTATTACCTTAAAGTTCGATTTAAGATTTCAAATTCAATTTCAACAAAAATCGAAATTATTATACATTTTAAACTTGAATTGACATTAAATCAAGTCTTGATTTAGGTTTGAATCAAATTATAATCTAATTATAATATCTGAGACATATTTATTAAATTCAAATTCAAATCTGATTTGAATTAAAATTTCTTTATCAAAATTTGAATTGATAAAACTTCAAAAATCAAAATCAAAATCAAAATTCAATCAGATTTCAAATTAAAATGGATACTTAGTTCGAATCCTGACTAATATTAAAATTCAAATTAAATCCGATAAAAATCAAAACCCTGATTTAAAATAAATTCTCAACTGAAACTTTATTCTGAATCTCAAATAATACTTGAATTATAATTAAATTTATAGCTTAATTTTAAATAATATTTTAGCCTTAATTTACTATTATTTCTCATAAAATATCAAAACATTACGACTTTTACATGTTCTCACTTTAGTAATAAGCTCTTTACCTGCTCCACTAGTTTCAATGTGTGAATACAGACTATGAGGGCTGGTAAATGGGCCAAATGAATAGAACATAGGATGCTCAAAATTGCTCATTTCTTGTGTCAAGCAAAGCCGAGCTTGAGCTTATGAAAAGCCCAAGCTAAATGAGTTGGACACAAGCATGCTCATTTATAAACACTACAAGAAAAATGTGTATTGGCGACGGATGCTATCCGTCGCTAATTCATCAATATTCTGTCGCTAAATAAGTTAGCGATGTATTTCACGACGGAATAGCGACGGATTGCATTCGACGCATAACCCTAGTCGCTAAAGTGTGATAGTATTTATCTGTCGCTAAGTGGTGATGACTTAGCGATGGATCTTGTACATCGCGAATGCATCGCTAAATAGAGACTGATTCAGATATACGATGGAATTTTATTCATCGCTAATGTCCATCGCCAAATTGGCGACGGACATTAGCGACAACTTAAATTTTGTCGCAAACCGACGATTGCTTCAAATTGGCGATGGAGTAGTGACGAATAATATCCATCGCTAGTCCGTCGCTAATTTTTAATAAAAAAAATTGCAATATTTTGAAACTCGAGAAAAATGTCTCGTACAATTCATATATCCTACTTATAAAAAAAACAGTACACATAAAAAATACATACAAATTAAACACAAATTCTAAGTTAAGTAAACTTTAACAACCAAATACAGTCCTTGCGAAGTTATAATTAGTTACAAGTTTGTCAAACAAATTAAACAAACAAATCTAATCCTCGCCAAGATTTTGGGCATCATCCTCTTCATTTTTTCGGTTTGTCCCTCCCTCCATGCCTCCATCAGCTCCTCTACGTTGATCATCTCCAACATCCTACAAAAGAGAACCAAATTGTTAGTATTTTTAAACAAAATTTAATGAAATAAATTATACACCTAATCTAATGCAACAAACTAAATGGCTGAATGACACATAGACTAGTAATAAACTGAAGAACATTAACAGAATTATAAGAAAAAAGTTATAGTAATTTAATCATGCATTTCTGACGGGCACCTGAGCTCATGTTGAATGCAGATGAAGTTTTTCTCTCATAAAAAAAGTTGCACAACTCACTACGGACAATGTTGGAAATTGCTTTATTTAAAAAGTATTGCATTTTATCCTCATGACGCTGACAGACACCATCCCAAGATATAGCAGGGTCAATCGAACGTTGGGAGTTGATCCTGGTGGGAGAACTCTATAAGTCATGGCTGTAGGAGGCAACAATTGGTGTGGTGTTCATGTTACTCCCAAACTCGAACACACGACCCTTTTTGGGTTCACCTGTAGCAGTCACCCATGCTGCAGGATCAAAAGGCGGATGCTGTGTAACGCCTCGGATTTTCAAAACAAAGCTAAGTTAAAATTGTCATGAATTTCTTTTTTTTTTCTTTGCAGCGAAACTTAAAAATTGTTTTAGTAGCGGAATCAGACGATAATGAGTCGTCAATTTTAGAAAACTCTGATCACGTTGCAGGTATGTAGCCAAGCAACTCATTGATCACCGAAGTGATCCATTTTATCGAAAACCACATGTTTATTACAACATCATTCCTTGAAAAAAGCAGTATAGGTTCAATAAAAGGAAGCAGTACAACTCTGTCTAGAGAAACTCTGGAACTCGATGCCGCCTTGTTCCACATAACGCCATGCAGGTTCAACACCTGAAATCCCCATAAAACAGGGTCAGAACCACTAATGGTCTGGTAAGCAAGCAATCATACGTCCATTCAACTCAAGTACATACGATGACCACTCAGGTTCACAATTCGTAATAACGACGCTAAAGCCTCCAAGACTTAGCGTATATCGCAAAGGCCTCCTCAGGGTTATGAATTAAACATCTGCTCAAGTCTCCATGACTTAGCCTCGACCTCTTCTGGATCTCAAAGGGATGTCTAGCTCAAGTCTTCATACTTGGCACATCAGTATCCCACGCATCTAAGGACAGCTTCTCGAGCTTCGCTTAGCCATGCAGATACAAAACGGGTCTTTGCCTAGTCGGTCCAGTCGTATACCGATCATGACACCTTCACAAAGGTTATGCAGAACAGACTCAACAACGTCCATTCACTCATACATTCAAGCATTGTTGAACCTAAGCTAATGCATTGTTTCGATATTTAACCTCTTCCATCCTTGGTACGCAGGCGAAGCAATTGTCCGGGAATCAACTCGATGTTTTGGGGGTTGATTATTCTATGTATTTTAGATACCCTAGAGGCCTGTTGACCCTATCCATAGTAGGGCATTGTCTTTCAACTGGGAGAACCCTACTAGGCCCATATTCGGATGCATCCTCTACTTGCAGTAGTTGAGTTCAATCCTTAGATCTTAGGGATAACTACGACCCCAAAACCCATGAGTGACTGAGACTATCGTGGATTCTATCAGGTCCAAAGTAAAATACGTGTCACTCAAGGTTGTATAATCACTGTCATTCCACAGTGAGCATAATTCCTGAAGGGGTCTGACAGTCTTACAATTACTTGGACAGATATTTGCATGTCATTTAGGCAGGATGTGCCTTAGCACTATGGGAGTATGTACCTGACCCCATTCAGTCTGCCCCAACACAGTCATCAACTGAGGGGGTACCCCTAACACGATTTGCAACTGCGAGGTATGTGTGACCTTAAGTCTTATTCATATGCATGCAGAACACCGCTCTTGGCACTACGACCACCACGAGCATCACGCCTCCTTTGGGTGGAAACAACACACTCTGGCTCTTCGGCCCTTACGAGTCTGGTTGCGTAAGCGCTCTCAATGAGCATGCATATGACTTAATCTAAATAGATCGGTTGCTCGGCATATTTTTACGCAACGAGTCCAAACCTGGTTAAGGCGCAACATCTACTCTGGCTCAGCGGCCCTTATGAGCAAGGTGCCCTCATAGGCACAGAGATACGAGCCTTTCTGGCATCGTTCCATCAACGGACATCATTATCTCATTTAACTGGTTTCCGACAGCTCTTTTGCCAACCATTTTGTCAGCACCTCCTCTGCTCTATCGGCAGCGGTGTGACGAACCCTTCTACGTTGTAGAAGGCATTCCATGAACTGAGTAGCACTCTGTTGTATGACAGAGTATCTTGCTACGTCCTTTCTGAGCTATTCTTAGCTTCTTCAGAAATTTCAGCATCACTTCCTTTTTTTAATGGAGAAAACGTGTGTTTCTTTTATTCATTTCAGCAGCATCTCTCCTCTTTGGCAGAAAATCGCTATGCTTAACTCGGGAAATGAATGTGCACCATTGTGTGTACCTTGCATCCATCAAGGTTGCAGGAACCCTGGGCCATAGCCAGGCCATACGTAATTGACTTAGTCTTTACGAAAAGAGCATTTTGCCAAAAAGTGAAGCCTTTCCAATAGGGGCTTCATTCGTCAAGCAGGATCTTGAACGAGAAGCGGTAAGGGAATCACATTGGCGATTTAGATGTCTCAAATGGATGTCTAGCTCAAGTCTTCATACTTGGCACATCAGTATTCCACGCATCTAAGGACAGCTTCTCGAGCTTCGCTTAGCCGTGCGGATACAACACGGGTATTTGCCCAGTCGGTCCAGTCGTATACCAATCATGACACCTTCACAAAGGTTATGCAGGACTGACTCAACAACGTCCATCCACTCATACATTTAAACATCGTTGAACCTAAGCTAATGCATTGTTCGATATTTAACCTCTTCCATCCTTGGTACGCAGGCGAAACAATTGTCCGGGCATATACTCGACGTTCTGGGGGTTGATTATTCTATGTATTTTAGATACCCTAGATACTTGTTGACCCTATCCATAGTAGGGCAGTGTGTTTCAACTGGGAGAACCCTACTAGGCCCATATTCGAATGCATCCTCTACTTGCAGTAGTTGGGTTCAATCCTTAGATCTTAAGGATAACCACGACCTCAAAACCCATGAGTGACTGAGGCCATTGTGGACTCTATCAGGTCCAAAGTAAAATACGTGTCACTCAAGGCTGTACCATCACTGTCATTTCACAGTGAGCATAATTTCTGAAGGGGTCTGCCAGTCTTACAATTACTTGGACAAATATTTGCATGTCATTTAGGCAGGCCGTGCCTTAGCACTATGGGAGTATGTACTCAACCCCATTCAGTCTGCCCCAACACAGCCATCAACTGAGGGGGTACCCCTAACACGATTTGCAACTGCGAGGTATGTGCGACCTTAAGTCTTATTCATATGCATGCAGAACACCGCTCTTGGCACTACGGCCACCACGAGCATCACGCCTCCTTTGGGTGGAAACAACACACTCTGGCTCTTCGGCCCTTACGAGTCTGGTTGTGTAACCCTTATCAATGAGCATGCATATGACTCGATCTAAATAGATCGACTGCTCGGCGTATTTTTACGCAACGAGTCTAAACCTGGTTAAGGCGCAACCTCTAGTCTGACTCAGCAGCCCTTACGAGCAAGGTGCCCTCACAGGCACAAGGATACGAGTCGTTCTGGCATCGTTCCATCAACAGACATCATTATGTCGTTTAACTGGTTTTCGGCAGCTCTTCTGCCAAACATTTCGTCAGCAACTCCCCTGCTCTATCGGTACCGGTGCGACAAACCCTTTTACGTTGTAGAAGACATTTTATGAACTGGATAGCACTCTATTATATGACAGAGTATCCTGCTACGTCCTTTCTGAGTTATTCTTAGCTTCTTTAGAAATTTCAGCGGCATCTCCCCTCTTTGGCGGGAAATCGCTACGCTTAACTCGGGAAATGGATGTGCACCGTTGTGTATACCTTGCATCCATCAAGGTTACAGGAACCCTAGGCCATAGCCAGGCCACACGTAATTGACTTAGTCTTTACGAAAAGAGCATTTTTCCAAAAAGCGAAGCCTTTCCAATAATGGCTTCATTTGTCAAGCAGAATCTTTAATGAGGAGCGGTAAGAGAATCATATTGGCGATTTAGAGTGGATCTCCATTTGAATGCTCATTTTACGCGCCATATATGTAGTATAAGCAGAAGCATGTGCTTTATACAGCGGCGGCGTAAAGGAATGCATATACTATTGTTCGAGGTGTTTAATCGAATGAAATATTCTACATATATATTTATAGAAAGCAGGAGCCTTGGTGTCTTTCAACACGACGGCGTAAGTAAATGCATAATCGAAAGTGCATTAATCGAAAAGTGCAGAAAGCAAAAGCCTTGGCATCATACGACGCGACTGCAAAGGTAAATTACATAATATGTACGATATAAGACGTGTCGGCAGAATCAACAAATATACACCTAGATCTGCATCCAACGATAGTTACAAGGCGAGCGAGTGAACACCGAAGTGTTCTGAAGGGATCAACCAAGAACTAAGGCGAGATACCATTTTTACGAACGCATATACTGCGTATTTGAACATATATATTCGATGATAGTTACGAGACGAGCGTGTGAACACTGAAGTGTCCAAAAAAGGCTCAATCAAGAACTAAAGCAAGATACTACTTCAGAAAGTATATGCTATATACAAACAATCAAATACTTAAGAGAGATGGATTAATGAAGCGAACTTACTTCGATTTGAGGAAGAAACGACTCTGGAATGATTCAATGCTTCGAACGAGGTTCGACTTCGAAAATGATCAACTCCGGACTTTAGACGAAAAAGGACTTTGACTTTGACTTCAAACCTAACTAGGTTCAAGTCAAGTCAACTGGGTTTGAACTAGGTCAGGTGGGTTAGGACCAGGTCAGGCAGGCTAAGACCAGATCAGGCAGACTCAGACCAGGTCAGGTGGGCTAGGCTAGGTAGAGGAGGTTTGGAAAAGGAGGAGAGAGAGAGGGTTGGCGATTTTCTAAAGGAGGGGGGCTCCTCTATTTATAGAGGAGGTTGCTTAGGGGTTAAGCAACCCATTTGATCCTTTTTCCCTTTGGCTTTTCTGAAATTCCTTCCATGGAAGGTGCTAGAAGATGCTGGAATGTGCTGGAAGGCTCTGGAATATTCTAGAATATTCTAGAATATTTTCTGAGAAATATTTCTGTGGATCCCACCAACATTTTTGTGGGTCCCGCAAAAATTTTGGGTTTTCAGCAATTTTTTTTCGAAAAATTCTAAGTACGTCATTCTCTTCATATTAACGTAACTAAGAAAGTTGGCTCGTACGAATCTCTTGATTTCGTTCAAGTAGGAAGTTATGGCTTCCAGAGTGTTTGAGCATATATTCGCAAAGCGACAAATATCTTAAGTATAACTGGCTTGCAGGAATTTATTCGTTTCGCATTCTGAGAAAAATGCTATTTTTACCGGTAAATGCCTCATGAATTTTATTTAGATATTTTCTGAAAAATTGTGGGTCTTACATCATTACCCCCTTAAAGGAATTTTGTCCGCGAAATTCAGTTAAGAGTACAAAGTGAATAGCTGAGGATACTTATCCTGCATATCAGCTTCGGGCTCCCAAGTGCAATCATCAATTCCATGTTGTTGCCACATCACTTTAACAAGTGGAATAACCTTCGTTCTTAGCACTTGCTCCCGGCGGTCCATGATCTCTACTGGCCTTTCTTCCACCGTCATATCTTCCCGAATGTCAATATCTTCATGTTGAATGATGTGAGAATGATCATGAACATATTTTCTAAGCATTGATACGTGAAATACATCATGTATTTGCGCGTATTGTGGTGGAAATGCTACTCGGTAGGCAGTCTCTCCGATTCGGTTCAAAATTTCAAAGGGACCAACGAATCTGGGGCTGAGCTTCCCCTTCTTTCCAAAATGAAACACACTCTTGGTTGGAGAGACCTTGATAAAAACCTTATCTCCAACTGCAAAAGTGAGCTCCCTGCGCCGCTAATCGGCGTAACTCTTCTGTCGACTCTAAGCAGCCAATAACTTCTTTCGGATCATGTGGACCTGCTCAGTGTAGTGCTGCAAGACGATGGGCGAGTCCAAGGTTCGCTCACCCACTTCACCCCAATAGATTGGTAATCGACAGGGCCGTCCGTACAAGGCTTCATACGTGTCATCACAATGCTAGCGCGGTGGCTATTATTATAAGCAAATTCAGCCAACGCTAGATGAGAATCCCAATCACCTTTCCATTCTAGCATACAGGACCTCAACATATCTTCGAGAGTCTGTATGGTTCATTCAGATTGCCTATCAGTTTGGGGATGAAAAGATGTGCTGAACTTGAGCTTTGTCCCTAGGGCTCTCTGCAGCTGCTCTCAGAAGTGGGAGGTGAACTTCGGGTCACGATCAGATATGATCGATATCGGCACTCCATGGAGTCTGATGATTTCCCGAACGTAGATTTCTGTCAATCGTTCTGTTGAATACCGAGTGTTGATTGGCAGAAAGTGATCAGACTTGGTGAGTCTGTCCACAATCACCCATATTGAATCGTGTTGTCTCTTAGATCGAGGTAACCCTACGATGAAATCCATCGTAATGCCTTCCCATTTCCATTCTGGAATCTCGATCCGTTGCATTTTTCCACCAGGTTGTTGATGTTCAATTTTAACTTGCTGGCAGATCAAACACTTTGAAACAAATTTAGCCTCGTCACGTTTCAGACCCCTCCACCAGTACTTTCTCTGTAAGTCCCGGAACATTTTTGTACCTCCAGGGTGGATAGTGCACTTGCTACTATGAGCCTCCTGGAGTACTTCCCTTATGAGCTCAGGGTTATTTGAAACCCAAATCCTTTCTTTCATCCATATACCTCCATCTTCTTTCAAATGAAAGAAAGTACCATCATTTTCAGCACGAGCTTTTAATTCCAAGTACTGGGGGTCCTTGAACTGTTCGGCTACGATGCAATCGAGGATCTCGATATGAATCATCAGGCATGACAATCGAATCTTTCCTGGATCAGCCAAGAATGACTTCCAACTGACGAAATCCTCCATCAGCTTTCATTGTCTCGTGAGGCTGGCCAGAGTGCCAACAGTCTTGCGACTAAGGGCATCTGCTACGACATTCGCCTTTCCAGGGTGATAGAAAAGCATGAATTCATAGTCTTTGATGAATTTCTGTCATCGTTGTTGCCGCATATTGAGTTCTTTTTGAGAAAAGAGGTATTTTAGGCTTTTATGGTCCGACATGATCTCAAATTTCTCTCCATATAGGTAGTGTCGCCAGATTTTAAGTGCAAACACTACCGCAACAAGCTCAAGATCGTGGGTTGGATAGTTCTTGTCATGAATTCTCAACTGACGGGATGCATAGGCAATTACTTTGCCATGCTGCATCAGTACACAACTCATACCCATTTCTGATGCATCGGTATAAGCAACGAAACCTCCCTGACCAGAAGGTAAGGTAAGGACCAGGGCAGTGGTAAGCCTCTGCTTGAGAACCTCAAAGCACTCCTTACATTGGTCAGTCCATTCGAACTTAACTCCCTTTTTCAACAGTTTTGTCATCGGTACGGCAATTCGAGAGAAGTCTTATATGAACTTTCGATAATATTCGGCAAGTCCAAGGAAGCTACGGACCTCAGTGATATTTTTTGGCTGCTTCCAGTCCATCACAACTTCCACCTTTGCAGGATTTACTGTGATTCCATCTTTGGAGATCACATGACCAAGGAACATCACTTTGTCTAGCCAGAATTCACATTTTAAAAACTTGGCATAGAGTTGGTTATCCTGAAGGGTTTTCAAGACGATCCTCAAGTGCTCCACATGTTGTTCCTAGTTCTCTGACTATACGAGAATGTCATCGATGAAGACAATGACAAAGCTATCCAAATATGGTCTGAATATTTGGTTCATTAGATCCATAAAGGCAGCAGGCACATTAGTGAGTCCGAAGGGCATTACCACGAACTCATAATGGCCATATCTCGTTCTAAAGGCAATCTTAGGTATATCTTCTTCTTTAACTCTAAGTTGATGATACCCAGACCTAAGGTCGATCTTCGAGAATACTCTCGTTGTTTTGAATTGATCGAATAAGTCTTCAATCCAAGGCAACAGGTACTTATTTTTAACAGTTGTCTGGTTAAGCATCCGATAATCGATGCATAACCGAAGGGATCCCTCCTTCTTCTTTGCAAACAGCATCGGGGCTCCCCACGACGATACACTCGGACGGATGAACCCTTGTTCCATCAGTTCTTCCAACTGACACTTCAACTCACTGAGTTCAGCTGGAGTCATACGATAAGGGGCTTTGGATATTGGTGTTGTTCCAAGTAAGAATTGAATTCCAAATTCAACTTCACGAAGTGGTGAAAGTCCTGGCAATTCCTCAAAAAATACATCACGAAACTCCCACACCAGTCCCAAACTCTCAAGGGGCTAATCGTTGGATTTTTCCACAGAGAGACTCAACAAGAAGGTCACACAACCCTTCCTAAGGTATTTTTGTTCCTTAAGTGTTGATATGAGCCTTTTTTGTGGAACTGGTTTGGATAACCGCATTCCATTTTAGGCAATTCGGGTCGAGATAGAATCACTCTGCCCTCGCGGCACAGAATCTTGGCATTATTCTGAGCCAACCAATTCATTCCCAGAATGACATCGTACTGTATCATATCGATCAGGATGGCGTCAGTAGACAAGTGTTGCCCTGCTATCTCAATATCCAAGTTTTTCACACACCGGATACATTTGGTGCGTGAACCCAACGGGTTATACACTTTGATCATTTTATCAACCGGTTGCACCGAAGCGTAGAGTTGTTCGGTGAAATCATCAGAGATAAAGGTATGAGTAGCACCACAATCAAACAAGACATAAGCTGCATGTCCATTAACAGGTACGGTGCCTTCAATCAGGTCAACATTTTTGACTTGTTCAGTCATATACACGACCTGCAGCAGGTCTTTGTTCTACTCTAGGTGGATGTTGTTGGAACTGCGAACGTTGTGGCGCTGGTCGAGAGGGTCTGGCAGATCCAGTATTACTTCTTTGTTCATCTGCAGCCTTTTTGGTGCAATCCCTTATAAAGTGACCCATCTTGTCACAATAAAGGCAACTACCAATGTCACGAGGACATGGCTTTTCGGGGTGGTTCACACGACACTTTGGGCAGCTAAAACTGGACTGCTGACCATTTGGAGTCGTGTTCTGCCTTGGCCTCATGACTTGTTGAGTATTATTCCCACCTTGAAACTTCTTTTTTTGAAAGGGTTGTCGTGCATTCTGGCTACTTGGGAACGTTCTCTTACGATTCCCACCATTTACTATGGGCTTCTTTGCTACGATCACCTTAGATCGCGCTCAATACTCTTGAATTTTTGTAGTTGTTGCTACTACAGCCTGAAAAGTTGAAGGCATGCTCGTTATCACTCGAGATCGCAACCCTTCACGCAGACCATTCACATATTTGTCGGCCCTTTCTTGGTCTGTTTCGAACAACCGAGAGCAATAGCGCTCTAGGTTTTGAAATTTGGTGGTGTAGTCCATCAGACTCATACTGCCCTGCTCGAACTCTAGAAACTCCATTTTCTTTTTTTTTTTTGGAATGCAACGAAAAGTAGTTATCCATGAAAGTTCTCCGAAAGTCAGTCCAAGGAATGACTTCGGCTTGTGAGAAATGGATAAGTTTAGTGGTATCCCACCACTTCCGTGCATTATCTTTCAATCGGTATGTGCCAAAATTGGTCTTTTTCTCTTTTGGTACTCCCAATACCAGGAAGGCACGTTCAGTCTCTTCGATCCAACTCTCTGCTAGTTCTGGATCAACTTTACAGATGAAAACTGGCGGGTCCAGTTTGAGGAACTTCTCATAGGTTATTCCTCCTAAGTTCTCGTTGCGAGGTGTGACTGGTTCTGGCCTCGTTTCACGGATGGTTGTAACCATGTTATTGAGCGTCTCCAGTAGGAATCCTTGCGTATGGGACTCCTTTCTCGGCATGGTTCTCCTCGTGGTAGTAGCCATTTATCTATTCACACACAAGCACTTGTTTTTAGTTTCTCGATGTATATGAGAAAGTAAAAGCTTTATTTACTTATATACATTCATTTACACATGCATCGCCTTAAACAAAACGTCATGTCGCACTGGCAGACTTTAGGTGTTGAGAAACTATATACATGAGTCCATTGACTCCAAAACATTACCAGTCTCCTCAAGACCTGAATTTCTTTGATGAAGATGAACTCATAAAAGTCTATTTATTTCCACATGGTCTTGGTTTAGGCACAACCAGTTTTGGCTTGGGCGACACTTCTGCACTCTCAAGCGAATCTTGTGGGTAGATCAGTGATGCCGATCCACTTGCCCACTCAGTGGCATCATGGCTCGGGGAATCCGAGACCATAACAAGATGATAGTGGTTGTATCCCTCTTCCTGGCCATTCAGGCTCAGTGTTTGTGAAGCCGCTCCGTTCCCCCATATAATGGCACTATGATTCGAAGAATCTGAAATCATAATGGGATTATAGAATGAGTTATTGCATCCCTTATCTCGATTGTGCAAGCTAGGCGTATATGATGCCTGTTGATAGCCTTACGTCTAACTGAATCCCTCAAGGAAGTTCAAGTCAAATTCTACCAGATGTGGTAGTTTATCTGAAGTTGTTGGGGTATGGCTACTCCCCCTACTAGAGTAATGTGGTCCACTAACACGCGAGGTCTCGTCCTTAAGACCAAGCGATCCCCGCCGACCCATATCGGCAGTATACTTCATTTGGCATTCGTTGGTGGAATGCCCCTCTTCGCCATAAAACTGGCAGTCTTAGACCTCATATGGGATACCAACTCATCGTGCATGATCCCGCAACGATAGCAGTACCCTCGTGAGTCGTGAGTTGCCATTTATACAAAAATGCACCCAGATCAGAACAAAGGTATAAAATATATACTTATAGTGTGATATCGTGAACACAACGGATCTTGAACCAAGTTTGTCAGACACATGCTCTAATACCAATTCTGTAACGCTCCGAATTTTCAAAACAAAGCTAAGTTAAAATTTTCATGAATTTCTTTTTTTTTTCTTTGTAGCGGAACTTAAAGAGTGTTTTAGCAGCGGAATCAGATGATAATGAGTCATCAGTTTTAGAAAACTCCGAGCACGTTGCAGGTATGTGGCCAAGCAACTCATTGACCACTGAAGTGTTCCATTTTATCCAAAACCACATGTTTATTACAACATCACTGATTGAAAAAGCAATATAGGTTCAATAAAAGGAAGCAGTACAACTCTGTCTAGAGAAACCCTGGAACTCGTTGCCGCCTTGTTTCGCATATCGCAACGCAGGTTCAACACCTGAAATCCCTATAAAACGGGGTCAGAACCACTAATGGTCTGGTAAGCAAGCAATCATATGTCCATTCAACTCAAGTACAAACGATGACCACTCAGGTTCACAATTCGTAATAACGACGCTAAAGCCTCCAAGACTTAGCGTATATCGCAAAGGCCTCCTCAGGGTTATGAATTGAACATCTGCTCAAGTCTCCATGACTTAGCCTCGACCTCTTCTGGATCTCAAAGGGATGTCTAGCTCAAGTCTTCATACTTGGCACATCAGTATCCCACGCATCTAAGGACAGCTTCTCGAGCTTCGCTTAGCCATGCAGATACAAAACGGGTCTTTGCCTAGTCGGTCCAGTCGTATACCGATCATGACACCTTCACAAAGGTTATGCAGAACAGACTCAACAACGTCCATTCACTCATACATTCAAGCATTGTTGAACCTAAGCTAATGCATTGTTTCGATATTTAACCTCTTCCATCCTTGGTACGCAGGCGAAGCAATTGTCCGGGAATCAACTCGATGTTTTGGGGGTTGATTATTCTATGTATTTTAGATACCCTAGAGGGCTGTTGACCCTATCCATAGTAGGGCATTGTCTTTCAACTGGGAGAACCCTACTAGGCCCATATTCGGATGCATCCTCTACTTGCAGTAGTTGAGTTCAATCCTTAGATCTTAGGGATAACTACGACCCCAAAACCCATGAGTGACTGAGACTATCGTGGATTCTATCAGGTCCAAAGTAAAATACGTGTCACTCAAGGTTGTATAATCACTGTCATTCCACAGTGAGCATAATTCCTGAAGGGGTCTGACAGTCTTACAATTACTTGGACAGATATTTGCATGTCATTTAGGCAGGATGTGCCTTAGCACTATGGGAGTATGTACCTGACCCCATTCAGTCTGCCCCAACACAGTCATCAACTGAGGGGGTACCCCTAACACGATTTGCAACTGCGAGGTATGTGTGACCTTAAGTCTTATTCATATGCATGCAGAACACCGCTCTTGGCACTACGACCACCACGAGCATCACGCCTCCTTTGGGTGGAAACAACACACTCTGGCTCTTCGGCCCTTACGAGTCTGGTTGCGTAAGCGCTCTCAATGAGCATGCATATGACTTAATCTAAATAGATCGGTTGCTCGGCATATTTTTACGCAACGAGTCCAAACCTGGTTAAGGCGCAACATCTACTCTGGCTCAGCGGCCCTTATGAGCAAGGTGCCCTCATAGGCACAGAGATACGAGCCTTTCTGGCATCGTTCCATCAACGGACATCATTATCTCATTTAACTGGTTTCCGACAGCTCTTTTGCCAACCATTTTGTCAGCACCTCCTCTGCTCTATCGGCAGCGGTGTGACGAACCCTTCTACGTTGTAGAAGGCATTCCATGAACTGAGTAGCACTCTGTTGTATGACAGAGTATCTTGCTACGTCCTTTCTGAGCTATTCTTAGCTTCTTCAGAAATTTCAGCATCACTTCCTTTTTTTAATGGAGAAAACGTGTGTTTCTTTTATTCATTTCAGCAGCATCTCTCCTCTTTGGCAGAAAATCGCTATGCTTAACTCGGGAAATGAATGTGCACCATTGTGTGTACCTTGCATCCATCAAGGTTGCAGGAACCCTGGGCCATAGCCAGGCCATACGTAATTGACTTAGTCTTTACGAAAAGAGCATTTTGCCAAAAAGTGAAGCCTTTCCAATAGGGGCTTCATTCGTCAAGCAGGATCTTGAACGAGAAGCGGTAAGGGAATCACATTGGCGATTTAGAGTGGATCTCCATTTGAACGCTCATTTTACGCGCCATATATGTAGTATAAGCAAAAGTTTATGCTTTATACAACGACGGCGTAAAGGAATGCATATACTATTGTTCGGGGTGTTTAACCGAACGAAACATTTTACATATATATTTGCAAAAAGCAGGAGCCTTGGTGTCTTTTAATATGACGGCGTAAGTAAATGCATAATCGAAAGTGCATTAATCGAAAAGTGCAGAAAGCAAGAGCCTTGACATCATACGACGCGACGGCAAAGGTAAATTACATAGCCTGTGCGATATAAGATGCGTCGGCAGAATCAACAGATATACACCTAGATCTGCATCCAACGATAGTTATGAGGCGAGCGGGTGAACACTGAAGTGTTCTAAAGGGCTCAACCAAGAACTAAGGCGAGATATCATTTTTAAGAACGCATATACTCCGTATTTGATCATATATATCCGACGATAGTTACGAGACGAGCAGGTGAACACCGAAGTGTCCAAAAATGACTCAATCAAGAACTAAAGCAAGATACTACTTCAGAAAGTATATGCTATATACAAACAATCAAATACTTAAGAGAGATGAATTAATGAAGCGAACTTACTTCGATTTGAGGAAGAAACGACTCTAGAATGCTTCGATGCTTCGAACGAGGTTCGACTTCGAAAAGGATCAACTCCGGACTTCGGACGAAAAAGGACTTTGACTTTGACTTTAAACCTAACTAGGTTCAAGTCAAGTCAATTGGGTTTGAACTAGGTCAGGTAGGTTCAGACCGAGGTCAGGTGGGTTAGGACCAGGTCAGGCAGGCTAAGACCAGATCAGGCAGGCTCAGACCAGGTCAGGTGGGCTAGGCTAGGTAGGGGAGGTTTGGAAAAGGAGGAGAGAGAGAGGGGTTGGCGATTTTCTAAAGGAGGGGGGGCTCCTCTATTTATAGAGGAGGTTGCTTAGGGGCTAAGCAACCCATTTGACCCTTTTGCCCTTTGGCTTTTCTGAAATTCCTTTCATGGAAGGTGCTAGAAGATGCTGGAATGTGCTGGAAGGCTCTGGAATATTCTAGAATATTCTAGAATATTTTTTGAGAAATATTTCTGTGGGTCCCACCAACATTTTCGTGGGTCCTGCAAAAATTTCAAGTTTTCGGCAAAAAAAATTTGAAAAATTCTGCGTACGTCATCCTCTTCGTATTGACGTAACTAAGAAAGTTGGCTCGTACGAATCTCTTGATTTCGTTCAGGTAAGAAGTTATGGCTTTCAGAGTGTTTGAGCATATATTCGCAAAGCGACGAATATCTTAAGTATAACTGGCTCACAGGAATTGATTTGTTTTGCATTGTGAGAAAAATGTTATTTTTACCAGTAAATACCCCATGAATTTTATTTAGATATTTTATGAAAAATTGCAGGTCTTACATGCTGAGTGGAGTCATCGCCATATTGTTGTACCATTTGTTGCTCGTATGACTCCTACAAAGTAATAATTGGAATGTGAATTAATAATTAAGAATTACAATGTTTAAGATAACATAATTCAAAGTAACTTATATATTACAATGTTTATTAGTACAATAAATACATACCGATGTCACTCTCGCCTTCTCTGATACAAAATCTCTTGTGCTCTTACGTTTATGTGTTTCAACAAACACATTCTTGTAAGGCACAATGCCTCCTTTTTCTGCTTTCTACAATGTTACATGATAAAAAAATTGATTAATAAGTATGCAAAAATACATACAAATTTGACAATATATATATATATATATATATATATATATATATATATATATATATATATATTGATGAGTTACCATTTTCTTTTGGTGGCTCCCAAAAGTCCTAAATCTACTTGTGTGTAGCTGGGCATTGGGCATCGCTGCTCGGTTTTGTGCAGCCTTTGCTGAGCGGTTTTGAAAATCATAGCTCGCCCACTTGTCGCACATGCCCCCCCAATAATCTCTCCTAACAGTAGAAGGCTCATGACCCTTCCACTGTAGTGGATCATCTATTCCACCAACTATTTTTTTTGCTGCAGTTTTCATATTGTGTAGCATGTCGGCAAATCGATTGGCAGTCACCTTCTGCCACACTACCCTCGCATCGTTCTTCTTGTTTGCACTCGCGAAGCGATGGGAAGCCTACACATACTTTCAAAAAGTTAGCACACATAAATATAAAACACTTCTTGTTATTTTAAATGATTGTATACCATGAATGAGAAAATTAATTTGTCCAACACCTCTCTTGGGTACTCTTTTCATTGCGATATCAGTCCTAAAAGATGATGCAGTAATGACTTTGTAATTCCTCATATTATTTTTTGTTGCTCAAACCTCACACTGCACATAAAAAGATACACATTAACAATCGACTGTCAATATACACTTTTTATAAGTTAAATATTGAACAAGTGACAATGAAATACTTACAGTCGACTATCGATATACACTATTTGAATTACTTGTCGTGTGTCACACTGAGAAGACCCTGCATCCGGCGTAGATGGGTCATGTGTAGGCGAAACAACACCTACAGAACAATGAGTTAAAAACTTACACAATGTATATTTCAACTAATCAAGTATATAATTTTTTAAATGATATACCTATCGAAGCAGCCCGTAAAGATGAAGGCTGAGACTGGCTACCATTGGGTGCTCGATGACTATGTCCTCCACGAACTATATTCTAACAAATAAAAATATACTAGAAATACATTCAAACATTGTAATAGATTTCAATATATTCAAATCATTATAACACATTTCAATACATTCAAATCATTCAAATCAAATTGAAAAAAACTTCATGCAAGACATTCAAATATTGTAATACATTCAAATAATTCTAATACGTTATATATGCATTCAATTCATAACTCTACACTATTGAACATACATAATAAATTCGAAAAATAAGTTCATATAATACATTCAAACATTACAATATATTTCAATATATTCAAATCATATTAATCATTCAGGTATGTATTACAAGATGTATTTCACTAACTCGTGAATGATTCATCAACACTTGTCTGACTTTCATACTCTTCTTCTTCCTCTTCCTCCTCTTCATCATCATCTTCTTCTTCTTCATTTAGCACACATCCACTTCGTATATCATTTGGATCATATTCTTCCATGCATGTGCCATCGAACAATGGAGATATGATATGCATATCATGTGCGACATCGTGACCATAAGTGAAGTCATACATATCATCTGATTGATAGTAATCACCCTCTTCAACAATCTTGTCTTCCTGTAACTAATCATACTCGGGGTATAGTTTAGACTTCACCTTACAAACTGCCCACCATTCATTTCTATCTGACTTTTTTGTACTCGGATATGAAGTGTAGTAAACTTGTTGAGCTTGCGAGGCTAATATGAATGGTTCATATGTTTCAAACCTTGATTTATGATTCACTTCCACAATGCCTGAGACTTCATCGACTCTTGTTGTTGTGGGATCAAACCAATGACACTTGAATAAAGTTAAGCTATTATTTGTGCCTAAGTAAGTCAACTTCATTATTTCTTCTATAACACTGTAGTAGTCATGTTCATTTTCACCATAGCTCCTACCCTTGACGCACACGTCACTATTCATCATTGACTTGTTGATACCGATCTTTTATATGAAATCGATAACCATTTACGATGTACCTGTTGTAACATTGCACAATTTTGGACAGACCATTTTGTAAATCACATATTTTTTGAACTTTAACATCACCATGGTGGAACTACAAGCACAAACAATGACTATGATCACAACCAATTAAGTATCTTATTGTTGTTTAAAGGGAAAGAATGCATACAATTGTCCTTACCAACTCTTTCAACCATGCCACAAACTTGTTTTCACGTTCTTTCTGTACTTCTGCATCAGTGAGATGTGAAAGTTTTCTTCGCAACTCTAGATCAATTCGTCTGCACTTTACATAAACTTATTTTACCGAACCATGTATGCACGGACAAAACTTAGTGTTACGTATTAAGTATACTTACTCAATGTATGGGTCAATTGTTGAGCAATTAAAAAGGATATAGATTTGTGTTGCGTCTTGCTCTTGATCTTCCAAGAGTCTTGACCGACAACTGCCAAATGCATGCCCAAATGGTTGAAATATAGACAATTTTCCAGTTACAGTTAATTGTTCTCCATCATCATTACGAGGTGGGCATGTGTAACATGTTGGAATGTGAGGTTCAAAGTACATAGATGAGAAATTTGAAATCGCTTCTAAAGTGTACGCCTCACAAATAGAGCCCTCTACTCTTGCTTTATTCCGAACCTTTTTTTAAGGTCAAACATGCATCTGACAACAATATACATCTTGAATTACAATAAATTTCTCAATAGCATTGAAAAAAAATATTTAAATAAATAAATATCTTTCAAATGAGTACATCCACTGATATTGCATAGGTCCACCAACCCTAGTTCATATGGCAAATGTATGATCACATGTTCCATAACATCAAAAAATGTTGGTGGAAAAATCTTCTCTAATTGACAAATAGTAGTTACGATAGATTTCTCGAGATTCTTTACCTCAGATACTACAACTTCTGTTGCGCACAATATTCTAAAAAATCTACTCAACTGGAACAATACCCCCATATAGGTTTGTCTAACATATCATGGAATGCTAGGGGTATCAACTGTTGCATAATGACATGAGAATTATGGCTCTTCAACCCATATAAGTGTCCCTCGTCTATCTTCACAGCCCGAGCAATGTTAGAAATGTAGTCGTTTGGAAATCTCAATTGTCTTAACCATTGACAACCAGCTTTACTTGATCTGGTTCAAGCACATACCTTGCCTTTGGTTTCAGTACTTTGCCATTGTACTCTTTGAGTTCTAATTCTGGTCTTTTATGTACTACTTTTAAATCAATATGTGCCTTCGGATTATCCTTCGTTTTCTCTTTCACATTTATTACTGTATTAAACACATTATCAAACACATTTTTCTCTGCATGCATGACATCCAAATTATGTCGTATCAATAAGGTCGACCAATATAGTAGTTCCCAAAATATAGATTTATTTGTCCAATTGTGATCCTTTCCAAATCCAATAAAGGGCGTTGGCCTACGGGCATCTGTTAGTTCACATGGAAAGTATCACAATCTTCTTGAAATCTCTATTCGAGACAACCTTGTGGGTGTACCTTCCATTTTAGTTGTGTCTGCTCGAAACACATTCTTTTGTCGTCGAAACAGATGATTGTTGGGTAGAAATCAACGGTGACAATCAAACCAGCACGACTTTCTTCCATGCGTCAATCTAAACAATTTTGTATCCTCCATGCAGTATGGACATGCCAACCTCCCATGTGTGCTCTAACCAAATAACATATCATATGTAGGGAAGTCACTGATTGTCCATAGAACAACAACCTTTATATTGAAATTTTGTTTTTTGTGGGCATCGTACGTGAGAACACCGTCATCCCACAGTATTTTCAGTCCATCAATCAATAGCCTTAAATATACATCAAGATTTTGGCCCAAAGATGTCGGACCAGGGATCAATAAAGACAAGAAAAGATTTGATGCTTCACACACAAGCTTGGAGGAAGGTTGTACAGGGTGACAAATACTGACCAACAAGAGTATGGGGTTGATCTACCCCCAAATGGATTAAATACATCTGTACATAAACCTAGCCCAACATTTCTCACTTTCAAAGGGAAGTTATGATGAGTACGATCAAAGTGCCTCCAAGCTTCTGCGTCTACAGGATGTATTATCTTGTCTTCATCATGTCGAACTTTATTTGTATGTCATATCATTTGTTTAGCTGTCCTCAAAGACATATAAAGTCATTGCAATCTAGGGGTGAGAAGGAAGTAGCGGAGTGACTTATATGACACTTCTTTTAACCTTGTGCTACCATTTCCCTTTGTCTTTGGCTTGAACCGAGGATGTCCACATGATGGACATGATCTGTTATTTTCTTGATCTTTGAAATACAACATATAATGATTGGGACAAGCATCTATCTTTTGATACCCCATACCTAAAGCATTGACCATAACCTTCGCATAGTAGAGATTTTGTGGTAGTTTCTCATCTTTGGGCAACATACTCTTCATAATAGAGCATAGACGGTCAAAATATGATTGACTTAAATTATACTCTGACTTCAAATTCAGTAGTTGAAGAACTACAGACAAGATAGTGTGACTCTCGTAACCATTCCACAGTGGTTTATCAGCATCTCTAAGTAAGCATAAAATGTACTAGCTGCATCGTTTGTTGCTTGATCCTCTACCCCAGATGGTGCATCACTATGTCCCATAACAATACCCATTTCTGGTCCTACGACACCAAATATCAAATCCACATATGGATTATCGTGCACCGCATTCACCTGTGCATCAAAATTATTCTAAAATTCTTTACCATAAAGCGTCCAATTCTGATAATTACTAACAAAACCCTTCATGTATAGGTGATGTCTAACGCCATGAGGTTCTACAAATAGATTATTATTAAACATCGTGCACGGGCATCTGATCCGACTGGTGGGATCCACTGTACTGACACTTGTCGTTGCGAATTCAATAAACTGTCAATACTATCCATATATTCATGTGACACCTCATTATCAACTATTCTACGATACATTCATTCACGGTTTGTAGTCATTTTATCCTATAATATTACAATATTATCATCACCAGCATAACATAAAGAGAATATTTAGAAATTTAAAATCACATTACATAAAATAATACATTCATTTGAACAAAAAAATCATGATACAAAAACACATGGAAGGCACAATCAAGAGGATATTTAGAAATTTGAAATCACATTACATAAAACGATACATTCATTTGAACAAAAAATTTGTGTAGCATCACCGCATAAATTAATGCTATGATGATACATAAATTCTCTTTTATATACATCAAGAGAATATTTAGAAATTTGAAATCACATTACATAAAATGATATATTCATTTGAACAAAAAATTCATGATACAAAAACACATGGAAGACATAATCAAATGGGAAATAACTTCGTGCAAGCATGGATACAGAAACATCAAACATTGTAATGCATTCAAATCATTCATATCAAAATATATATCAATCATGTACATGCAACAAACACACTTCAATATCCCGCTAACTACTACCATGCTGAGCATGGAATCCGTACTCTAAAAATAAGAACACTTTTATTCTCATACATTAAAATCATGCTCAGCATGATCTCTAAACTCCATCAAAACAGTCCTAGATATCCACAACTAAGTTAGTGTGTGAACAGAAAAGTGTTGCAATCAATAAATTAAATAACATGTGATGTGCTTGCATCACTTACTCACCACGGGTATTTACCCAATTTGAATTGCTTATGCCTTTGCATTTTTTTTCTTATTTCTTTTTGCATTGCATTTTTAGCTACATGTGATGCTTAGCACTAAGCATCGCCTGTCTTTAGCTCAGCAACGTACCAGTGAAGCACAAATATACATTACAATACAGGCAGGCAGGCCGGGGGGGTTACCTGCGAGGTCGCCGAAGATGGGATAAAAGCGTCAGAGATGTCCGACACATGAGCGAAAAAGAGGGGGAAAGGGGATGTCCGAACGGAGGTGTCAGCCTAGGTTGGGTGCACGACGGAAGGGGCTCGACAAGGCTACCAAAGAAGGAGGGAGGTAACAGTGAGTTAGGTAGGAGGGTCAGCGGTGATGTTGCAGGGCAGGGAGGCGACAGTAGGCGGGCCAGGGGGTGACAGTAGGCGGGCTGGGGGGCTGCGGGCGACGGGCTAGGGGTTAGACAGGGGGCGGGCCAGGGGCAATAGGAGGCAGATCATAGGGCGACAGGAGGCTAGACAGGGGGCTCCGGACGACGGGCTGGGGGGGGGGGGGGGGGGGGGGACAAGTGGAGGCCTGGGGGGCGACAGTAGGCAGGCCAGGGGGGCGACAAGTGGCGGGAATGGGGCAACGAGCGACGGGTGGTGGGCTGGGGGGCGAGAGGAGGCGGGTCGAGGGCGAGAGGAGGCAGGCCGGGGCGCCAGTAGGTGGGCCGGGGCGACAGGCGACGAGCTAGGGGCCGACAGGCGGCGGGCCGGGGGGAAACAGGAGGTCGGCCGGGGGCCGACGGGAGGCGGGCCGGGGAAACGCGGCAGAGACAAAACAGAAAAGAGAAAGAAAGGAGAAAAATTTTGGGATTTACAAAGAAATTAGCGACGGATTAGCGACATCCAAATTCCATCGCTAAGTTGTCGCTATTTGGCGATGACTCAACAACAAAATAGTTCTGTCATTTATCCGTCGCTAAGCTGCAACAGATATGGTGATGAAATAAAATCCATCGCTAATCTATCACTACTTGGCGACAGATTATTGACAGAATATTTTCTGTCGCTATAATCGTAAATAAATGATATTTTAGCGGCGACTATCATTCACTCGCTAATCCATTAGTATTTTGCGAAGGATTTTGTCTGTCGTAAATGTTCGTTGCTAATTAGAGTTTTTCTTGTAGTGAAAAAGATAAATAAATAAATAATTAGTTAATTAATTAATCTTGAAAACAATAGAATTTGGACCCCAAACCTACTAAGCCAAACTCAAACTAGTTCATTTAGACAATAAATAATTGTTTCAAACTTGTAAACAATAGGATTTGAACTCTAAACTTATTGCTTGTAGGCCAAATATATACTTCATCCATCTTCATTCTATAATATAAAAATATATAGTAAAATATATTTATTATTAATAAACTAGCCTACAGGTGGAAATTAGAATATCACCTTTAATAGTAATGACCCCAAACTGACCCTCAAAAAATATGAACTTTTTTTAACAATTACAAAAAACCTTCTAAGGACCAAGGGAACATTACAGATTTAATATACCCATTCTGTCAACCATTCCAAACATAGAGTCAATATAAAGCTATGAATTTAACTTCATTTATTTAGTCAAATAAGTCAAGAGAGTTCAAAAATTCAAAAATCATCTTTATTTCATCCCATGCATATCGAAACCTGGGCTACCAAGTCATAAACCTCGAGTCCTCTAGCCAGCCAGTCCCTCTTATCACTAAGCCTCCATGCCTAAAAATATTTTTAGAAAACGAGTAAGAACCGAAGTCCTTGTATGAATTCCTTTAAAAATCCATCAATAAGTGAATAACATAAATTTAAGAGAAATTCAAAGACAATTCATCAGAACTAACTTACCATTCAAGCAGTTTAAACAAGCAATGGTAAACTCATGAGGAACCGATGTCTTCCTACTCAGCATATCTGCCACTATATTTGTTTTATCATGTTGGTAAGCAATGGTAAACTCATAGTCTTTGAGGAACTCTAACTACCTGTGCTACCTCAAGTTCAAATCCTTCTACGTGAAAATATACTTAAGATTATTGTGGTCAGATAGAACCTCAAACTACTCTCCATACAGGTAGTGGCGCCAAATCTTCAATGCAAAGACAATGACTGCTAATTCCAAGTTGTGCATAGGGTAGTTTTTCTCATGCACCTTCAGTTATCGAGAAGTATAAGTGATGACCTTCCCGTGTTGCATCAAGACACAGTCCATGTCGGTTCCCAAGGCATCACTATATACCATGAACTCTTCTGACCCAAAAATCAAGGTCAAAACTAGAGTTGAGGTCAACCTCTTCTTCATCTCCTGAAAGCTCTCCTCGCATCGAGGTGACCAAACGAACCTTACCCCTTTTTGTAGTAGCTTCGTCATCAGGGCAGTTATATATGAGAAGTTCTGGATGAATCAGCAATAATACTTTGCCAATCCCAAGAAACTTTTGATCTCTGAAACTGTCTTCGGTTGCTCCCAAGACAACATAGCCTTCACCTTGGCTGGATCTAACATGTCCGATGAACACCCTGTCAAGCCAAAACTCACACTTAGAGAACTTAGTATAAAGATTTTGTTATCTGAGTGTTTGTAACATGATCCTTAAATGCTCTCTGTGCTCCTCCACACTTTCAAAACATAATGACAAACTGATCCAGCCACAATTGAAAGACTCGACTCATCAAGTCTATAAATGTTGTTGGCGCATTTGTAAGTCTAAAAGATATCTCCAAAAACTCACAATGCTTGTATCTGGACCTGAATGTTGTTTTCGGAACGTCCTCTGCCTTGATCGACAACTGATGATACCTTGAATAAAGGTTAATCTTTGAAAACACATTTGTCATGCATAATTGGTCAAACAAGTCATCAATCATAGGAAAAGGATACTTATTCTTCATGGTGACCTGATTCAGCATGCGGTAGTCAATACAAAGTCTCATAGATCAATATTTCTTCTTGACAAACAATATTGGTGCACCCCAATATGACACACTAGGCCTAATAAATCCCTTATCAAGAAGCTCCTACAATTGTTCCTTCAACTCAACAAGCTCAGCAAGTGCCATACGATATAGTGCTCAAGACACTAGTGTCGTACCAAGCACTAGCTTGATCAAAAACTTGATCTCTTTGTGAGGTGGTAAACCTGGTAAATCCTTTGAAAATGCATTGAAAAACTTGCAGATTACATTCAATTGCTCTAAAGGTGTCTCTTGGTTATTCGTAACTGACACATTGGCCAAGAACATTGCACAACTTTGCTTGCAATACTTCAAGATCTTCATCGCTTATATGATCTTCACCTCACCTACTAGCCTAGTCTCCTGAAATACCAATGTTGATAGATAAGGGTGCTCCAAGCAAACCTTCTTACCCTAACACTTAAGAGTCGCATTATATCGAGACAACCAATCCATACTCAGAATAACATCGTAAAATGTTATGTCGAGTATGATAATATTAGCAGACAACTTGTATCCCTTAATGACTACTCAAACTACAGGAAGGTAATTCCCATATCGAGTGGATATGCTCATGAGAGACATAATATCTAATGCATTCTCTAAGCTAGATGGTACAATATCAAGCAATCCAGCAAAAGAAGAGCATATAAAAGAACGGGTTACCCCTGAATCAAACATTATATGAGGAAGATGGTTAACAACTACAATAATAACTTCGATTAGGTTGGTCTGATCTTTCTGCTTTGTGGCTATGGCAGCGTATACCCACCCATTTGTCTTCCTCTATGTTTGTTGTTGTTGAGGTATCTATTGCTGCTATGACTGTTGTTGTTGGCTACCCTAAGCTACAGGCTTGTTCAGGCAGTATGGGGCAATGTGTCCAGGCTGCTTGCACTAGTAGCAGAGCTCCTTGAAGAGATGACAAAAACCATATGCATGACTCGTGTTACATCTCTTGTATACTTGTTGTACCTTCCCCTGATGTTGCTTCTAACCTTGGTGGTTTCCCTAATGGGTCCTCTACTTCTTGCTTTGGATCCCTTACGTCTTGCCACCCGCAAGTGGGTTCTTCTAAACTCCACCATTGTCTTTACCTTTCTTCGGCTGCCCTCCCTTGAATCACTCTCACTCCTCATTCAGGATGAAAGTTGAATCAATGGCGTTGCTAAACATTATAGGACATCTAGTCATAAAACAATAAATAACCCATCCTTGAGACCTCGTACATACTTGGCTGCCTTCGGCTTATCGCCAGCAAGAAGGTTGAGGCAGTATCGCTCCAAGCTCCTGAATTTGGTGGTATAGTCCACCAAACTCGAACACCTATGTCAACTCGAGAAACTACTATTGTATCTTTTTCCTAGCAAAAGATGAAAAGTATGCTTCTAAAAACTCTTTTAAGAAGGTCTCCTAGAGGATGGTCTCTACGATGGCGTACTTCACCCTGTGCAGTGTGTCCCACCACTTCTTAGTATCACCCTTCAGACGGTATATGCCAAAAGCAGTCTTCGAGCATAGGAAAGACATAGAATGCACACTTGGTCTCATCAACTCAGCTTTCAATGGCTTTTCAAAGAAAGTTGGTGGATCCAACTTCAGAAACTTCTCATATGTCATTGCACTAGTGTTCACCATCACTACTGATGCAGGGTGCACACAACTCGTGGGCTGCGCAGTCTGCACCTGGATGTGAGTTATCATAGTCTCAGCCAAACTGTTTAGGACATTCGTTAAGAAATCTCTCTGCTCCTGCCAATTTGTAGGGATGCTAGAACGATCACAAGTATACGTCTTAAAAAAATTCAACCAAAATTAATCAGTAAACTTTACACCCCTAGATCAAGCCTTCCTTAGGATTGATTCCAGTACAACAATATAATCATATCAAGTACACAATTTAAATCAGCACTCACTAATTTAAATATAATTATCCATATAGTTAAAAATAGAAATTTCTAAATTTTCAGACAGTAAAGAAACAAATTTTCACAAGATAGCTCTTACCAGTGATGTAGAGACTACTTCTGAAGTATGAATTTATGACATGTTTGGTGGTGGTTCTGACTAGCTCTGATACCAATTTTGTCCTTGAAGTATCCCCAAATAATCTTATTTTTGAGCTTTGATACTACCAACTCTGTAACAACCCAAACTTATCCTTGAAAAATGATAAATTTTTTTAAACAAATGCAAAAAACCTCCCAAAGACCAAGGGTGCATTATAAAATTAATATACCCATTACATCAACCATTCTAAACATAGAGTCAATTTAAAACTATGAATTGAATTTCATTTATTTAATCAAATAAGTCAAGAGAGTTCAAAAATCATCTATATTCCATCCCATGCACATTAGAACCTAGGCCACCAAGTCATAAACATCGAGTCATCCAGCCAGATAGTCCCTCTTATCACTGAACCTCTGTACCTGAAAAATATTTTTAGAAAATGGGTAAGAACCAAAGTTCTCGTACGAATTCTTCTAAAAATCTAAAAGTAAGTAAATAACACAAATTAAATCATACACAAATTTAAGAGGAAATCATAGGCAATAATTTATGAAAACTAACTTACCATTCAAGCAATTTAAGCAAGCATTCAACAATTTCATGCTAAATCAAATATTCAGGAATGCATGAAACTACTACTGAACAGTAAAAGATGCATGAATAACTTCTTAAGTTAATTATCAGAGTTATTTTTTCATGCATGTCCTTAAGTTAATTATTAGATTTACAGACCCACAAATACTAAAAAATGGGTAAAGTTCTTAATGTTCAAGGTAATTCTCAGTCATAGCTTAACACACAATTTGTATTTTAATTATTGGGTTTTACACTTGTTCTCTGACTGATATCTGGTATCAACACCATCAATCGAAACATTATGCATCAGCACATAATGTCGAGACATCAAAGACATCAACATTTATTGATGCCACTTTTTTGGTATACCAATAACTACAGCTAAGTCAACAACAACACCCAGGCAAAGTGGCTGAAAGTTTCCTACAACCATGGCTGAGAACATGAACCTCACATTAAGTTATTGGGGACAACAATTGAACACATTGTTTTAGTATCCTCACGGTCTCCCATGACTGTCATCCAAGATTTTCACACTATCAAAGAGACATCAAGGAAGAATATTATTACATTGTTTGGTCTTTTTTACCATCTTAATCAATTAAAAGTTCTTTATACAAGAACAGTTATGTAAATCAATATGCAATAACAAATTAGCGCCCCTGCCTTATCAATTCAACAATGTAATTAATTTTAAAAAAATCAATATTTTTAGACATAATTTTACAATGCATAAACAGTTTCAATAACACATGCTCCTAGCCTACATAGGCTCATCAGTGGTTCACATACAACCACTAATCAATCTCATAAATAATTTATGTCATTACAAAATTTTAGTGAACATAAATCACACACAGATATACAAACTTATGCTCACACTGCACAAACATCAATACATATTTTTGATAAATAAATGAATGAAATCTTACCAAATACATTACATTAGCCAAAAACTCAACTTTTAAAATCAACCAGTTTTAGCATCTATTTATCTCAAATTTATATGAATAAACAAAACCAATCAAATTCTACAATTTTAAACAGAAATCATATTTTCACATGCAGCAATAATACTTGCTACCAACTTATTATCACTACACATGTATGGACAACAACATGCTAACAGTGTGTTTGTTGTCCACTGCACAAGTGTGAATAGCAACATGCTGACAACTTGTTTGCTATCACAGCACATGTGTGACCAACATGCTGACAGCATGTTTGCTATCATAGTACAAGTGTGGACAGCATGATTGTTGGCACAACACCATTATGGACAATAACGTGTATGAATAGCTATATATATGATCAAAAATATGTATAAATAGTAACTTATAGCAACATGTATGAACAACCAATATGTATGAACCACATGTAATAAATAGCAGTATGCATGATTAGCAATATGTATAAACAACAATATGCATGATCAACTATATATATAAACAACAATATGCATGATCAACTACATATTTAAACAACAATGTGCATGATCAACAACATATAATGAACATCCAGTGTATGATCAGCAACATGCTAACAGCACGTTGCTATCACTGCACACATGTGAACAACAACATGCTAATAACATGTTTGCTATCACAACACAAGTGTGAAATGCATCATGCCAACAACATGATTGTTGTCACAACCCAAGCATAATCAGCACAAAATGCAGGCATGATACACATGTACATCAAGCTACAAAATAAATCCATAGTTCTGGCAAGAGCTGCGAAATCAGTCCACATTGCATGCATGATATACATGTACCTCAAGCTACAAAATAAATCTTGAACGCAGACAAGATATATATGTACATCATGTTGCAAAATCAATCCAAATCGTAGGCATGATATACATGTACATCATGCTGCAAAAGCAGACCAAATCACAAGCATGATATACATATACATCATGCTACAAAAATAGTCTAAATTGCAGGCATGATATACATGTACATCATGCTATGAAATTAGCCCAAATAGAGGCTAATATTCATGAACAAGAACACAACAATACATGTTATAAATATATATATATATATAATTGCAAGCATAATTAAGAATGCAAAAAATAAATTTTTAAACATCAAAACATCATAAATATAAGAAACATGCATGCTGAAAATTTGCAGACATGATTAAAGATACATAATCTTGGATTTAAGCATCAAGAACATCAAAAATATGCAAAACATGCATGCAAAACATTTTAGACACATTCATGAATGCAAAAATATAGATTTAAGCATCAAGAACATCAAAACTATATGAAATATGCATGCCAAAATTTTTAAATATAAGTTGCCCTTAATTACATATGATTTAAGACATGTTGAACCCTTGTTTTATCGAAAAAAGAGAGAAACTTGTACATTGATTCGAAGATTCATAAAAATCTAGAGGAAGGAAGAGACTTTGGAAGAACTTTTTCTCTTCTTCTTCTTCTTCTTCTTCTTCTTCTTCTTCTCTCTCTCTCTCTCTCTCTCTCTCTCTCCCATGGTCGGTTTCTAGAGAGAGATGCTCTTCCTTCTTTTTATAACTAGAGAGGCTCTCTAGAGAGGGGTGACGCCCCCTTCTAGATGATTACGGGTAGAGTTCTATCCAAAGTTGAACTCTACCTCTAATCAACCTTTAACCAAGTTTTATTATTATTATTATTATTATTATTATTATTATTATTATATTATTATTATTATCCTATGAAATATTCCACACTAAGGGGGATGCCCAGCATTAAGTGGGGTAGAGTTCTACCTAGGGTAGAACTCTACCACATCCTTTTTCTTTTTAAATTCATATTTATGTTTTTAAAATTTATATTCATTTTAGTTTTAAAGAGGTATGGATGGATTATGGGTCTGGGTAAGAGGATGGAAATTTTTTTTCTATCTTTGAAAACATTGCATGTTTATGGAAGAATCTAAAGGGTTTGTGATTCTCCACATGAAGGAATGGATTATTTTTCATTCATTTTTGTAGTAGTGAAGATCTGGATTTTGTCAGATTGGTCGGGGTATGGAAAATACCACACTGATTTTAAACCAATGGTACCTAAGATAACCATGGAAGTTAGAGGTAATGAAATCTATTCCCGTCTGGGTTCGCCTACCAAGACTTATCTATGGAGTTGTGGACTATCAATTTTTTCTTGGGAATAACTGAATATCTTGGAGTGAAATTGATTGACATAGATGCATTCACGCAAAACTTCCAACGAGCTGTATTTGCTCGTATTTGTATCGAGCTTCCTACATGCTTCTCTCCTGCCAATGATATTGGAGTGGAAATTGAGAACAAAGGTTGGTTTAACCAGCCTATTGAGTTTGAAAGGTATATTATTGTCTTGTTCTTCTTGCGGATTGACATATCCAGTGGCGTAGCTAGGATTCATGTGAGGGGGGGGGGGGCAAACAGGGGTGTAACAAAAATATATATATTTGTGTGATAGTTGGGGGGTTGGGGGTAGCGCCCCCGAAATTTTTTTTTGAGATAAACTAAAAAATGGCTACAATTATTAATAAAAATCTATTTCATATGGACGTATCAAACTATTTGCTGCAGTCAGGGCTGGGCTAGGACTAGGCTGGGCTACAAAAATGGATAAAAAACTATTTTATATGGAATTAGGGCTGGGCTAGGACTTGGGCTTTTAAAAAAAAAATAATTGTTTCTGGAGGCAGGATTGGGCTACATCCCAGTCCTCCCCCCCCCCCAGCTACGCCTTTGGACATATCATCAAGATGGAGCGTGCCAAAGAAGAAAAGAAAATAATCACAAGCAAACAACCTTAAATTAGGATGACTGGCAGCCGGTTAAGCTGAAGAAAGTGTGGAGGAGAAAGGAAGCTCAGACTACGCAAGATGATGGGGCAAACAGATTTGAGATCATTCGTGATGCAACGATGAATATAGACTCTGAACAGAACCAGCAAAATCTACAAGAGGGTGAGCAGGACAATGATGATCAAATGGACATTGGTGTTGATCACTCAAATCACGACACAAATAGGACTTGCACGTTGTGCATGGCAATGGCGCCTCGCCGAATTCCGGTAATGGCCGATCAACATTGGGTGACGATTCAAATTTCGAAAGTTACATTAATATAGGGAAGTCCCTGCCATCTCAAACAACTTCCATGAAGGCCACGACTTACCAACTCGGTAAGGACAAAGCAAAGGGGATGGTTTCCTCTAGCGTGGGTGCTGAGCAAGGAAGTGAGGACCACCTTTTGGAAAATGTTCGAAATGGCAAGAAGGTGCTCATGCATACGGAGATGCAGTCATTGATGTTGTGTAGTGGCTCCCATACGTTGGAGTTGCTTTCCTCTAATGTGGCTGCTGACCAAGGTAGTAAGGACCATTTTATAGAAAGTGCCCAATTTGGCAAGCAACTTGCCATGCATAGAGAGAGAGAGAGAGAGAGGCAGTCATTGACGTTGGGCAATGGATCTCTCACAATGAATGTGATCTCATCTAATGGTGTTGTTCACCAAGGTAAGAACAATTGTTTTTTAGAAGGTGCTCAATGTGTTAAGTAGTGTTCCATGCATAAGGACATCCATTCACTAGTGTTAGGTAGAGATGCCCATGCACTAAATTTGGTATAACATTCCATCCTCACTATGAACCTCGAATTGGACCAAATTTCCAAGGAAGATCCGAAATCCATGAACCGGTCAGCTAGGAAGAGAAGGCTTAGCTCCCCCAAAATAAGCCTGTTGGTCAAGGTGGCCATTGTGTTGGATGCTAACTCGAAAAGAAGCGACTTGAATTCCCCACATCGGCCATTAAAGGAGAGGAAAATCGATGAAGTGTTGTCTTTTGCTGCTGAGGTTGTTAGTCAAAATGCGGTAGTCATTCATGGAACTTCTTCAAACTTAGCTCACTATGCCCGAAGTTTCAATGAAGATGCTTAGCTGAAATATTCGTGGGCTCGGGAGATATTGGGCCAAGAGGGATATGTTCTCTCTTTTTCGTAGAACCAAGGCAGATATTATATTTCTGTTGGAGACCAAACTCACTAAAAGGGTTATGGAAGGAAGAGGCAAGGGCGACCTTGACTGCTTTTTTATGGAGATTATTGACAAGCTATGGCAGTTTGATCGTATTGTGTTCCTGGGCTAGCAAGGATCAGAAGTATTATGCTTGCCACCTTGCCCATGTGAATCTGATTGGGAATAAACGAATCTGGAAAGATAAGCCTTCAGATTGATTTCCCACTCTTGCTGATATGTAATTGTGTCTACTTATTGTGTTTTGTCTTCTGGTAGGGGTTTGCCTAACCCCAGCTTGCCAATAAAAAAAAACGTAGCAAAAGCAGGATATGTCATGAAAGATTTTCTTTTCTTTTTTCAATTTTTTTATAATTAAATTTTAGCCATCTGTAGTTCTCCATCAGCTGTTGTTCTTTGTGTGTATGTGTATGAGAGAGAGAGAGAGAGGTTACAAGTTACACCCAAATGCAAGGAACTAGTGGAATTTGTGGAGCTTCTGGTTTGTGCTTTCCCACACCAGGCATCATGCAGTGATGAGTATTACACCTTAAAACAGGCCACAAGACCTCAAAAACAAGCATTCAACCATCTATTCTCTAGTGGTTTTTCTCTTTTAAATATTGGGTCATTTCCTGCCTTCGAATGGAATGGAATACTCATCTGAGCAAGAGGCCTGCCATGGAAGGCTTCACATTCTAACTCTTCAATGCTCAGAGACCAGCCCAGCCTCAACCGCGCTCTTATACAACCCCCCAAGCATATGTAAGAGACATGCCCTCTTTATCATTTTATTTCTTCCTCTTTTGTTTTTTTTTTACCCATTTATCTCATACTAAATGCGAGCACAAGAAGAGTTAACGTTTAGGTTTAACGTTCACTTTGATAGTTGGGTACATCCACCTCTCTTGTGATGTTCGATACAATCACCTTTTAGTCAAGTGCATCTCTACGGAGCTTGAAATAGTTTTATGGTTACCATCAAGATTTTTGGGTTTGGTTGATAAAGTATAATAATCCATATCCTACTTCCTACCATTCTTCTCGACCATGATGAAATTAGTCTAAGTTAAAAATAATGATGGTGCTACCTTGGGACTTGAAAAGGCATGAATTGAATTGAATATTTAAGGGGACCAAAGGATTTAAACTGAAAATGACGGTATTATATGGCAAAAATGATACATTTTCCAAAAAATCTTATAATTTTTTAAAATTCACCTGATGTCTAAAATCGCAAATGTCTGACATTAAAATGACTATTTTAACCTTTGCATAGCAAATTTTCTTCAGATACATGAATTTTCTCTCAAATATATACCAAAATATTTCATACAAGGTCTATGACAGACTTTGTCAATGATTTTTTTATTCAGAAAATGAAGGATTCTGAAAAAACAAAAAAAAATAAAGAAAATAGATAGAAATATATTTTCAACGACACATGATTCGCTAAAAACCAATAAAGGGGTGCTAAGATACAGCCCCCACAACGTTCCTAAAATAGGAGATCAACAAGTGTAGCTACACCAATCCTAATTATTCCATGTTATTTTTGGCCACCTGCATTAGAACAGAAAAGCAATAAAAAAAAAAAGACAGACACTACCAAGATCACCTTGATCCGATGAGCGGTTGGAGAGAAATGTCATCTGAAAGATGGACTATTGTGTTGTTTTAGTCTGCAGAGCATATTTATATTCTTGTTTTGAAACTAAAAACAAGAACCCTAAAAGGGTTTTCAATTCTGACTCAAAACAAAAAAGTTGCAGGCCTATGTCTCAGCTTTTCAATGATTGTTAAAACATAGGTTTTAACATCAGATAAGAGATATATAGATCTGAGAACAGATATTGTTCTGCAGAAAATATGCGAGTATGTAAATTTTTGCCAAAATATATGTGAATTTTCTCCTATATATGTGATTTTCCTCTAAAATATAATTTTCTTTTACTAAATATTTAAATTTTCTCCTTAATATGCAAAGTTTCTCATAAACATGTGAATTTTCTTTTAAATATATGTAAATTTTCTTCTAAACATGTTAATTTCTACCTAAATATGCAATTTTTCTCCCAAACATGCGACTTTTGTTTTAAATATTTGGGAGAAAAATCACATATTTAGTTAAAATTTTGCATATTTAGAAAGAAATTCACATATATTTATAAAAAAATCACATATATTTATGAGCAAATTCACATGTTTAGGAATAAATTCACATATTTAAGAGAAAATTTTCATATTTGGGAAGAAAATTGTAAATATCAAAGAAAATTCGCGTTTAGGAGAAAATCTGCATATATTTAGTAGAAAATTAGCATATTTACATATTTTTTGCAGAACAGTCTTTGTTCTCAGATTTTTATCTCTCTAATCCAATGTCAAAAACTTGCATTTTTATAGTCATTGAAAAGTTGAGACATAGGTTTGTACTTTTCTGTTTTGAGTCAGAATCGAAAACCCTTCTATGGATCATGTTTTTGAGTTTCAATATCAAAATTGAAACATGCTTTGCAGACTGAAACAACCGAGCAGTCTATCTTTCAGAGTATGTTTATCTCAAACCGCTTATCAGATGAAGTTGACTTAGTAGTGTTGGAAATCTAACGCTCTGACCTATCTCTATCATTTTTATTGTTTTTCAGATTTTTAACGCTAGTGGCCTAAAATAATATAGAATAATTGAGATTGGCGCAATTGCGCATGTTCATGTCATGATTTAGGAACGCTATCGAAGTGTATTTCATAGTTCGTTCATCATTTTATAACAAATCAGGTATTGTTGAAAAGGTATTTTTGTCTAGTTTCTTTATTTATTTATTTTGTGTTTTCTCAAAGTTCTTCATTTTATGAGTTAAAAATTAGTGACAAAGTTTATCACAAATCTTGGATGCAATACTTGGGCACGTATTTGAGAGAAAATTCACATACCTATATGAAATTTGCTATGCGAAGGTTAAAATAGTTATTTTAATACCAGACATTTGCGGTTTTGAATATAGGGTAGATTTTAAAAAATTGTAAGGTTTTCTAGGAAACACATCAATTTTATGGTACAGTATGATCATTTTTGGATATTTAATTGTGTGAACCTGTTCAAAATAAATGTGAAAAGTACTAAAATGTTACGAGGAAAGTGTGGCCTGTGTCATGTCTTAATCCATGTGGTTGGCAATGTCCATTGAAGAACACCATTGAGGACTGAAAGTTTACCATTTGTGAGTTGTGGGTCTCACCAAAAACTTATAAGCAAACCTGCCCCCATTGGTGCACTTTTACTGATAGACTTCTTTTCACCTAGGTGCATTAGAATCCCATTTTTTTCATATAGAAACGGCAAAACTACCCCAAAGGGATGTAAACTCATGCGCACCCCTTGACCCAGGCCCGGGGAGCCACTGGCTTTGGCTTACGCATGGGGACTTATGCCCACGGGAATCGAACCCCAACTGCCCGTCTAACAGCCGTAAGCCCGTTCCAACTACGCTACACACATTCCCCAACTCTCTTCATTATATGTTTGTTTCACCATAGAGGAAAGCGTGCACTTTAACTTTGTCCGGCTAAGTTTTTTTTTTATAGACAAGCTGGGGTTAGGCATCTTGTCCGGCTGAGTTTGCTATGACGTTTACTCCATGGGTGACTCCGCGCTCAGCTGCATAGAATGGCATAGCAGAGCATTGACGAATAATGGATGAGAGAGATAAATGGAAGGGGGGCATTCACTTTTGCCACAAAGGTAAGAAAAAAAAATTATGGCCGTTCCTCAAATTCTAGAGTTCGATCTGACAGCGTGGATCGGCTGAACTGGTTTGACCGACGGACTAGCTAACGTTCTATCGCTCTAGGCGTGTTGCACAGTAAGCAAACACGTGGACACATGCACAATCCTCACGAGGCAGGCCCATTAATTCAGTGACCTAGTTGTCCATGAGTGTTCCTTCCTCATCAAAAAATAATCCAGTTCCATTATTTGCCCAACTCATTTCACCTGAGTTTGCTCCAAACTCTCTTTCTGATAAAAATTCAAGCCCTTGTTTTTTTAGTCTATCTGACCCAAATCCAGTTCCATTACCTATATTTGCCCTTAAATAAAAGATGGTTGATGCAAAAGATTCATGTGGCAGGCGTATTCCAGTCCAAAGCAGTTTATTTGGATGCACATCATGTGCATGACACCCATTAGGTGTAAAAAAGATGGAAGCAGATCAGGTCATGCTACGCTCATGCGGACATCGTGGCCTTCTGTTTGCATTTTGGATGAATGCCACGTGGTTTTGTCGACTTTTGAGCTTATTAAAATGCAAATCTATGTCCGCATGAGCAAAAACGCTCATGTTCAGCATGACCTGATCTGCTTTCAAAAAAGATATAATTAGAACTCTTGATTTGACTAGTAGATAATGTTCATGGTTGTATCTGGTATGGAATGACTGGTGGAAAGAGTTAAGCTTACTGCAGGCTTGGGCAGTGATGTTAAGTTTGGTGGCTTATAGAGTATGCGAAGTAATATAAAAGCAATCTGCCACAAGATCGCAGTCAGTGAAAATACCTATATTTTGGGGATATATGAATAACAAAAATCATCTTTTCTATCTTTCATCAATAGAAAGCTCTCTTAAATTGTTTTTCTGTGCAATTTAGCTGACTTAAACTCTCTTTTCTTTTTAATACCCTGATGTCTAAAACCTTGACTGTTCAATTTTTAGCTAAGGGAAAAGGCTTGGTTTACTAGTTCCCTAAAGCCCAGATTGCAGTACTTGGGGCTTGATCCTGGTCGTCCATATATAAATTCTGAAGCACCCAAGGAGTACACGCTAGAGAGCCAACTGCTGGCGCTGTTGATACATTTTGCCTTTTGGTACTACACCCTTAGCAGGTTTGACCTTCCTAACGTTTTCTTTTAGTTCTATTTGTATTGTCATTTCACAAGGATTTCATGGAGGTGCTATGCTTATTCTCCATGAGAAAATGCCATCCACTTGCAAAATAAATCGTTCAATTAACCTTTGAGCCCTATTCATTGTCATGCAGATGAATATTATTAGTCTTTTTTCATAAAAATGTGCCTATATTTTCAGGTTGATTACTTAAATTTGGAGAGAAATGGGAGAGTGCTATTCACTGTCAGTGCTAACAATCATGAGGTGCGTCAATGGATCCAGGGGAAGATATATGTTGGAATTATAAGCTAGACTCTTCGTATTCCTTCCTCATTTTTGGGAAACTCATTTTACTTTAAGGCTTGTTGGAATTATAAGCTAGACTCTTCGTATTCCTTCCTCATTTTGGGAAATCGTTTTACATTAAGGCTATTTGCAGTTTTCTATGCAACTCTTTGGGTTTCCCTCTCATTTAATTTTTCTCCTTGAAAATGTAATAGTCTTTTAGTTTTCCTATGGTAGAAATTTATTATGTAATTAAATTCTGGTTGAGCTTGAATGCTATATATATTGCAGCCATGTATCATCATTTTGACAAGTCATTGGAATGTATTGAAGCTTTTTTGCAGTCTTCTCATTCTCTTGCACCATTTCTATGTGTTTTTCATTCTAGAGAACAATCTTCTTCTCTAGTTTGTTGATTTATTTCCAACATAGTGGTATCAGAGCTAGGATGACTTCCAACAATATGGTGCAACCACAAGTTCCTTGCTTTGCTGAAAAAAATTATAACAAGTGGAGTATTCAAATGAAGGCATTCTTTGGTTCTCAAGATCTATGAGACATTGTTGAAAGTGGCTTCGATGAGATGAAGAATGTGGAGGGCGTCACTCCACGATAACTAACTGAGTTGAAGGAAAATCAAAAGAAGAACAATAAGGCATTGTTTTATATTTATCAAGTTGTTGATGAAGGCATTTTCGAAAGGATATCTACGGCGAAATCGGCAAAGGAAGCATGAGATACTCTCTATTCAACATATAAAGGAGAAGACAAGGTAAAAATTGGTGAGACTCCAAACTCTTAGAAGTGAATTTGATTCTTTAAAAATGAAAGAATCTGAAACTATTGAAGTATTTTTCAATCAAGTCTTCTCCATTGTTAATCAAATGCGAGTAAATAGTAAAAAACTTGAAGATCAAAGAGCTGTTGAAAAAATATTGAGAAGCTTAACTCGCAAGTTTGAACATATTGTTGTTGCTATAGAAGAATCCAAAGACTTATCCACCTTGTCCATTGATAGTTTAATGAGATCACTTCAATCCCATGAACTTTGTATAAAGCAATTTGATTCTCCTCCAATCGAGCAAGCTTTTCAGACACATCTCTCTATTTGTGGTGGTGCTCGAGGACGAAGAGGAAGAGGAAGAGGAAGAGGATATGGAGGTGGTAGAAATCAAGAAACGAAAGAAGATGAGTGATTCATCTTATTCTATGTGAGGAAGAGATCGAGGTCGTGGTCGCTCTCTCTCACAAGTTCAATGCTTTCATTGTCAGAAGTATGGTCACACCATAAACTTCTGTAGAAAGAGATTGGCAGAAGAAAACCAAAAGGAGGTAACTTTCATGCATGAGAAAAATGAAATTCTTGATGATGATATTCTCTTTCTTGCTTGTGATACCAAAGAAGAAATACATGATGAAGTATGGTATATTGATAGTGGTTGTAGTAACCACATGACTGGAAACCAAAAATTATTTGTGGACTTAAATGAAATGGTTCAAACTTAAGTTAGAACAAGTGATGATAATAGGCTTGCTGTCAAGGGACGTGGTGATATTCTTGTTAAAACTAACCATGGCAGCAAGCATGTCACCGATGTTTTCTATGTTCCAGGCCTCAAACACAATCTTTTGAGTGTTGGGAAACTTATTATAAAAGGATATGATCTTCATTTCAAAGGAGAAATATGTGAAATCAAGGACAAGAAGAATACTCTCATAGCCAAGGTGAAAATGACTCAAAACAAAATGTTTCCATTTACATTTCAAAGTGTTGTTCTTCCTTGCTTCAATACTATTATTAAAGATCCATCATGGTTATTGCATCTTCAATATAGGCATTTGAATTTCAGTTCCTTATTTCTTATGTGCAAAAAACATATGGTCAGAGACATGCCTAACATTCATCAGCAAGACAAAATTTGTGAAGGTTGTGTTCTTGGAAAACATCACAGAGACTCTTTTCCTGATGGCAAATCTTGGCGAGCATCAAAACCACTTGAGTTGGTTCATTCTGATCTATGCGGCCCTATGTGCACCATATCTATTGGAGGTAATCATTACTTTTTAACATTCATTGATGACTTCAGTCGGAAGACATGGGTTTATTTTTTAAAAGAAAAATCTGAGGTGTTTAAATATTTTAAGCAATTTATGACATTTATTGAAAAGCAAAGTGATCTTTCTATTAAAACCTTGAGTACTGATCGTGGGGATGAATATATGTCCAATGAGTTTGAGGAATTCTTGAAAAAGACGGACATCCGTCATCAGTTGACTACTCGGTACACACCTCAACAAAACGGCGTTGCAGAAAGGAAAAATCGCACGATCATGGAGATGGCAAGAAGTTTGTTGAAATCTAAAGGTATGCCTAACATATTCTGGGCTCAATCAGTGGCATGTGCTATCTATCTTCTTAATCGTGCCCCCACTAAAAGTGTTCAAGACCTAACTCCTCAAGAAGCTTGGAGTGGGCAAAAACCATGTGTTGCTCATTTGAAAGTATTTGGCAGCATATGTTATTCTCA
This sequence comes from Nuphar pumila, assembly GCF_984573655.1. Lineage (NCBI taxonomy): Eukaryota > Viridiplantae > Streptophyta > Magnoliopsida > Nymphaeales > Nymphaeaceae > Nuphar > Nuphar pumila. The sequence goes on from NC_143250.1 coordinate 86,576,783, forward strand.
TATTCCCGATGAACGAAGGAGCAAGCTTGAAGATAAATCTGAAAAATGTATCCTCGTTGGGTACATTGAATGCTTAAAGGCTTATAAGCTTTACAATCCAATCACCAAGAAAATTATCATAAGCAGAGATGTAAAATTCAATGAAGAAGAATCTTGGAATTGGGATGGAGAGAATGAAAATAAAAATTCACATTTCATTAATAAGGAGGAGAGTCATGAACCAAGTGGTGATGGAGATACTTCACTCTCCTCTCCATCTACACATTTATCACCATCTTCCTCATCTTCAAGGAGTTCTGAATCTCCTCCTATGAAGACAAGAAGTCTTCAAAAAATTTATGAAACAGCAAGAAGAAATCTTGAGGAAGACTTGGTGAATTTTGCTTTATTTGCGGACGCCGATCCAATTACTTATGAAGAAGCATCTCAAGAAGAGAAGTGGAGAATTGCTATGAATCAAGAAATGGACTCCATTAAAAGAAATCATACTTGGGAGTTGACTGAGCTCCCAAATGGACACAAATCTATTGGCGTCAAGTGGGTATATAAAACAAAATTCAACTCAAATGGAGAAGTTGAAAAATGCAAAGCTCGGCTGGTGGTAAAAGGTTACAAGCAAAGGTATGGCATTGATTTTAATGAAGTCTTTGCTCTTGTGGCTCGCCTTGAAACAATTCGCATGGTGTTAGCTTTGGCTGCTCAAAGAAAATGGAAGGTCTTTCAAATGGACGTAAAATCAGCATTCTTGAATGGTCTCCTTGAAGAAGAAGTGTATATTGATCAACCTCCGGGTTATGTAAAGAAGGGTGAAGAAAACAAAGTGTGTCGATTGAAGAAGGCTTTATATGGGCTAAAACAAGCGCCAAGGGCGTGGTATAGTCGCATTGATGGATACTTCTTGAGGAATGGTTTCAAACGGTGTCCTTTTGAGCATACTTTGTTCATCAAAGAAGGCAATCAAGGGGAGTTCTTAGTCATATGCTTATATGTTAATGATTTAATAATTACCGGCACTAGTGCAAGCATGTGTGAAAATTTCAAGAAGGATATGATGCACAAATTCGAAATGACTGACATGGGGCTTCTTCATTTTTTTCTGGGCATTGAAGTAAAGCAAGCCGAAGATGGAATATTCATATCTCAAAAAAGGTATGCTGAAAATATATTAAAGAAGTTCAGAATGGAGGGTGCTACACCTCTTAATACTCCCATGGAAGTTGGCTTGAAACTTAGCAAAAATGATGGTGAGAGAAAGATCGATGCAACTCTTTATAGAAGCCTTGTTGGTAGTCTTATGTACTTGACTACTACAAGACCTGATCTTATGTTTGCTGTCAGCATGATTAGCAGATTTATGGAATCTCCTTCTAATATTCATTGGGACATAGGCAAAAGAATTTTGAGATATGTGTGTGGCACTATCAATTATGAAATTCATTATAAATGTGTCGAAGATTCAAAATTGGTGGGTTTTTGTGATAGTGATTGGGGTGGAAACAGAGATGATAGTAAAAGCACTTCAGGTTTCGTTTTTCACATTGGCTCAGGTGAAATCTCGTGGGCATTGAAGAAGCAAGCAGTTGTGGCTCTCTCCGCAACCGAAGCTGAGTATATTTCATTGGCTCTTTCTAGTTGTCAAGCTCTCTGGCTAAAGTGGATTCTTCATGAGCTGAAGCATCCTCAATATGAAAGCACTCTTCTGTTTTGTGACAATAGTTCAGCCATAGCACTCACCAAAAATCCAGTTTTTCATGGCAAAAGCAAGCATATTCGAATCAAGTATCATTTCATTAGAGACTTGGTCAAAGATAGAGATGTCAATGTCAAGTTTTGCAAGACCCAAGACCAAGTGGCTGATATCTTTACAAAAGCATTGAAGAATGAAACTTTCAACAAATTGAGAGAAAAATTAGGTGTTGTCATAGTCTAGCTTAAGAGGGGTTGTTGGAATTATAAGCTAGACTCTTCGTATTCCTCCCTCATTTTTGGGAAACTCATTTTACTTTAAGGCTTGTTAGAATTATAAGCTAGACTCTTCGTATTCCTTCCTCATTTTGGAAACTCGTTTTACATTAAGGCTATTTGCAGTTTTCTATGCAACTCTTTGGGTTCCCCTCTCATTTAATTTTTCTCCTTGAAAATGTAATAGTCTTTTAGTTTTCCTATGGTAGAAATTTATTATGTAATTAAATTCTGATTGAGCTTGAATGTTATATATATAGCAGCCATGTATCATCATTTTGACAAGTCATTTGAATGTATTAAAGCTTTTTGTAGTCTTCTCCTTCTCTTGCACCATTTCTGTGTGTTTTTCATTCCAGAGAACAATCTTCTTCTCTAGTTTGTTACTTTATTTCCAACAATATACCCATAATTTTCAGCAACGGGAGCCAGACTTCTTGAATCTGCCATGAATGCATATATATTAGCATTTGTGTGCTTTAAGTGTACCTTTTTGTCATTTTAATTGATCATGGACATGATGCATCTGACGGTTGATACATACAATATGTACTCTGTTGTGTTCATTTTTACTGTTGTCTGACATTGGTCCTTGAAATCATTATCTTAACGAAAGAAAACAAGTCTAAAACATCTCAGTTTCATTAATTTCATACCATTGTTTGAAATGAAAATAATGACACCTGTAGATATTTGTTTATTTCAGTATGTTGTTCGTGTGATCTCTAAACATCCAATGCAACAATTGTAAAATGTTGATCTTACAATATCTTACGATCAACTCAGAACTTGTGTCCCATCCAAGTCTCTGATACTGTACTTGTTTTTGTGTGCCTTTAATCCCTCAACCTTATTATGCTTATGGAATATCATGGTACATGAAAGGTATGAAAATGAGGCATCAAGGAGAAGAAACGTACTCAAGAGGCAATGGAGATGGCGACATTAGATCATCCTTACAGATTGATTTCCAGTTTTATGCCATGTTATGGCCGGCTTTCACAATCTCAAGCCAGACAAACCAAACTCCGAGCTGGCCCACTTAATTAACAAAACATTTTTTTGAGAAGCCCACAGTAAGATTTGAACTCATAACGTAATGAATACATGCAAAGACTCAGTCATAAACGAGCTCAGAACAAGCCAAACCGAGCTCAGCCATGACCTGCTTGGTTTGTTTACCAACCCTAACTTAGGCACATGGATTCCTCTCTTTCTGTTGCCATGTTTTGTGCATGGTCTCACTTTTGCTCCATATGAATCATTTAGTGGTACTTGGTGTAATGAATAGAAAAAGACGCACACAAACAAATCCACTATGGGATGGTGCACATAAGCCACTAAGGGCTAGAACAAACACTCGACAGTTCACAAGCCACTAATGAGCATAACACAAAGATATAAAAAATATAATTTTATTATATTAACAAATTAATGCTCAAGAAAAGCATAACAACAAAGGGGACAAGATTTTCATTATATAGGCTAAAGAGTGTAATGCCCTCTTATTTATAAACTTAATTTTTAAAGTAATTTTTTTAAAGAAAAATAGCAAAAATAAGAAATCGAGAATGCTACAGACATAATACCAAACAATAACCATTCCAGCAAATTTCATAAATTTAAAAAACATCATTCATTCACATTGAATTAAATAAAAATATTCATAATGGTCCAGTTCAAAACCAATGAGTCAAACCCATAGTCCATTGCCAAACCCAAACCCCCATGGCATCCCAATGCAAGTTCTAGCCATAGTTCAGTTATGAATTACACAATCAAGCCTCACCACCTAAAAATGTTAAAATTAAATGGGTTGGACTCATCCAGCTTGAGTAGGAATGCAATAGTAATGCATGTGGTTACAATACCAAGCATGCATAAACGTACATCTTTCAAAACATATGTGATACAATTCTATATTGTATCATGATGTATTCCAGTGGATAGTTATAACAATTTAAAATCATGCAACAATAATCCAGAACATGAACATATGAAGACTATCCCATGTATATTTGAGGAACATGAAAACATCCAACACTTTAAAAACACATGACCTATATCACATTTATGCATGAGCAGTTATACAATGCATGAGCTTACCAGAATAATTGGAGTACAACTTTAATGCATGAATGGCTTCTTATCTTTCTAATTATATTATTTACTTAGATGATGCATGCAATGCCTTAACTACATGCACTATCCATAATTGTTTCGATATCACAAACTTTTATAGGTACTAACACAAACCTCATTGAATCAAAGTGTATGACCCAGGGTGTATTTTCAGACAATTTTTGACTTATTAAACCTGGCTCTGCATATCGTCACCTGTTTTGGGGTATGGGATGACCTTTGTCGAGGGAGTCTCTAGCCCTCCAACTTGATATATCATAATTTTCTTCAGCTGAAGACTATACATATCACCACATAATTGCAGTGGTAGCCTAGTCCCCTCTCTCCATGGCTGGAAAAAATCAACCTTCCGTGCTATAAAAAAACTCACAGAGCTTTGAGTACTGCTTACTTTCTCTATGTAAGCACAAGAGAATTAATGTATATTTTATGTTAATTTAATTAATTTCATTGTCATACATGCATTAATACAATTAACCACTTAAAGGGTCAATAGCCTCTAGTTTGGGCACACGCATAACCACCATTTTGGACACAAACATGCATAAGATCAAACTTAGTTCTTATCAGGTTCTCATAAATGAAATATAAAAGGTGTTCAAATAGAACAAAAAAATAATCTCTTACACATGATATATTTCAAACATAACATCAATACGTAAGTCACCCCGTGTGCATGCATATCAACAAGCATAACATGTTACATTATGACAGAAATTGAACAACATAACAACATATCTAATCATACTTAAGGACTTTGTCAATATATTAGTCTCATGTGCATAATGCCATATGCATAACATCATGTTGCATATTATTATATACACAACAGACATAACATCTCATCATATGCATAAATCATAGGCATACAAAATATTTTAACATTGAAACAAAAAATTAAAAGATATAAATCAATCCATGACCCCAAGTAAAGGCACAACCATATAGCATCATTGGGCTCACATATTGTACTCGAATAATGTGTGTGTTTATCTGGTCCAGCTCTATGACCCATACATGTTCAACTGGTCCATTTTTTGTACCAGACATGTATGCAAACAAGTGTTCCTAATTCAGAACTGCATTGATAGAATTTGTTAGTCGGTGTAAATTCTGCCACGGCATAAATATAATAAATTTAAATTTAAGCTTTTTACAGTAGATGAACATGTATATTAAATGTCTGCAGGTGAAAACCTAGGTTCAATCTTATTTCAGATCAGAGAGTAATAAATCTTTTACTGAAACTGGTTTTTTATTCACAGAATAGACTTGTCCTATTCAGCTTTACCGAAGAACTATCAACCAATGAATTTACAAAATAAAATAAATTATGTAAATTATATTATGATTAGATAAGTGTATCTAACATAATCCTCAATATAAATTAGGTCTAAATTTTATCTAGCTGAGAATTAAAATTCATGCACTACAGTCTATTCTTGTTCTTGGACATACTGTGCTCCAAAAATTTTAGGTTCCAAAACCAACTTTCAAAATTTTTAATTCATAAACCGTAATGAATCTATGAATAAAGTTTGTTATCGTGTGTTCTTCAATGTATGAACTAATAAACATAAAAATATTGGCCATAAAAATCAAACAATTTAGGATAAATAAAATCAGTAAAAATGTTCTCACTTTCAAATGTTATATCTCTTAATCCAAACATCAAACGAACCCAAATTTTTTGTGAGACTACTCCTACATGATTGAAATATCCCTCTAAAATTTGATAATTTTTGGATTCACCATTTTGGAGAACCATGAATTTCTTTAACATTGGTCAAAATAAAAATAACAGGACATAATTCATTTTCAACAATCATATAAAAAATTTTAGGATTTTCGTAAAGAAGCATCACAATCATGCATTTCTTGACTTTAATTCTATATAAACATCTCATACAAAGGAATATACATGTTCAACCATGTTGAATTCATAAAGATCAAATTCATAATACAAATCAATGCAAGATCCTAGGTATTTATATAGGAAAAACACAATTTTCTTCAAAAGAGACATTCATGCACTAAAATCAATTTTTACAATAAACTTTTTTTATTTTAAAACATTAATATACATGTAATAACAAATATAACATGAATCTAAATCCATACATGTTGTTCATACAAGAATGTCATGCTAAACAATCAATAGCATAAACCATTTATTTTTTCACTAAGATATCCAAAAACCCAAAAGTGATTTTTCATATATAGGCTTTTGGGATATTAATTAAATCTTGCATAGTCAATATCAGTTCCAGTGTGTTTTAAATTTGATACATGCATATCATATATAAAACCTATAAATCTAAACACACATAAATTGTTTTCAAGAAAGATAGTTTAGTTTCTCCAAAATCGATTTTTCATAAAATTGTTTTGGAGTTTAATACAACCAAAACCAATATTATATCAGCCTTCTCATTATGTATGACTAATGCATAAAAAAAATATTGATATGCATGTGTAAATCCTTCACAACACTCAGACGCATTTTTGCACTATGCACACACACACGATTAGTATGACTCTACATCGAAATCATAGGGTCTATGAATCCTTTTTCTTCACGGTTCAAATTTCTCTTCAAGTTGCACCTCCAATGGATATACAACACACCAGCACCAAGCCTCCAAGGGGGTCGTGTGATAGGGAAAAAAAGAGATAAGTGAGGAAGAACTAAAGAGAAAGATAGAGAGGAAGTAGGTGGTGTGAATGAGGTCTCCCATTTATAGCTCCCATATGGAAATCTCAATCTCATTAGGTAAGTCTCCTAAGTCTTTTATTATTTTCTAATTATATTTTCATTTAGAAATCTAACTTTTTAGGTCTCTTACAAATTTAATAAAACTTTGTACCTAAGTTTAACCTTAACCAACTAAATTGAAATTTTAATTAATTACTTGAGAAATGAAGGTAGGAGGAGATGTCACACCCCTTGGATTTCTTTTCTCAAGTGGAGTTCATTCCATAATGGACTCTCATCCATACAGGAGGGGTGTCTCACCCTAGAGGTCTACATTACTAAAAAATATATCTTAGATCCACTAATTAGCCTACTTTTTAAATTAAAAAACTAACCAATTTTTTTTTACTTTAATTAGTGTAAAATCCTAAGTCATTAGAAGTTACAAAATTAGGGAATTTTAGCCAAATAGAATGGCCCCACATAGGGAAGGCATCCCACCCACAGAAACTCATAAACATAGTGACAATTCATCTCTATGTGATTTGTTTGCTCATGAAAGGTGTGATTACTAGCAATATAGATAGTATTCTTTTTGTTGCAATACATCTTCAATGAAGTAAAGATCATAACATTTATATCCTCCAATAGACTTCTTAGCCAAGCAATTTTAGTAGTGGTAGTTGTTATTACTTGAGAGACACATTTTGTTGCTTATTATATCTTATGGATATAAGTGAGTCACCAAAAAATACACAATAACCTTTAGTAGAGATATAATTATTAGAATTGTCTCCCCAATCAGAATCAATATAAGCAATTAAATCAAGAGATAAGAAAGAGGATAAGAAAAATGCTTTGGTGATAGTGCTTCTCAAATATCTGATGATTCACATAATAGCTATCATATGAACTAAAGTAGATACACGTTGAAACTAGCTTATGTTGTGAATTGCATAGGCTATGTCAGGTCGAGTGATAGATAAATATGCGAGTGACCTAATTAATTGGCAAAAAGTAATGGGATCCTCTAATGGAGTCTCATTATTGGGTCGCATCTTGACTGAGAGCACTTCGAGAATATCCACTGCCTTTTCATCTATTAGACCAGACCTAGCAATTATGTCAGAAATAAGTTTCATTTGAGAAAGTACGTATCTTTTTATAAAGTACGCAACCTCGATACCTAAGAAATATCTTAGAAAACCAAAGTTAAACATGCCAAAGGTTTCTTTTAAGAACATACTCAACATCGACAATACCCTTAATATCACTTTCGATGATAATCATATCATCAACATATAATGATAAGGCAATTATACATATTTCTGCATTCTTAATAAAGAGTGCAGCGTCAGTATAATAAGAAACAAATCTATTGTCAATAATAACTTCTAAAATGGTTGTATCAAGCTTTTGGGGCATGTTTAAGACCATAGAGAGTTTTTTTAAGTTTAAGAACCTTACTCCTTTCAATATCAAATTCGTGTTGAGGGTCTATGTACACTTCTTCATTAATATCCGCATTAAGAAAAACATTTTTTTACATTTAATTGGTAAATTGAGAACTTCTTAATTGAGACTATCGTATTAAGAGTCCTAACATTGGTTATTCTAGCTACAGGTAGGGGTGGGCAACTAATCGGGTGGCTCGATGGGCCAAGCCGACCCGGCTCGCCATGAATCAGGTTTGGGCTAAGATTTTAAGCTTGGGCTCGTTAGATATCTAGTTGAAACTTGACCTGTTATATATGTGGGTCGGGCTCGGGCCGACACACGGGCTACTCGGTCAATCCGATGGGCATGAGTTATTTATTAATTTTTTAATAATATAAAATTTTAAAAATTAACTACTAAATAGTAACTTGGTAACTATTATTATTAATCTATAGTTGCATTAATTTTATGAAAACTAGAATGATAATTAGTTGGTACATGAGAAGTTGGAAACTTGTTAATTATTATTATTTACAAATGGATTTATTCATAGTCAATCTCATTAGTAAACGGACCAGGCCATCTTCGGTTCAGATCAGACTTAAAGCTAGATGAGCCGAGCTCTAAACGGGCTCGAGTTGGCCTGATGCCCAACCATAGCTACAGGTTCAAATGTTTATTCATAGTCAATCTCATATTTTTTAGCATACCCCTTGGCTACTAGCCTAGCTTTATACCTTTCTAAAATTACATCACTTTTGGTTTTAACTTTGAATACTTATCTATATCCTATAAATTTCTTCTCTAAGAGAAAGTTCACAATATCCAAGTTTTAGCTCTATAGAGGGCATATAACTCAACATTCATAACTTCTACCTAATGAGAGTAGTCTTTGGCTTCTTTGTTTGTAGATGGTTTAAATAGAGCATGAATGACTAATATACAAGATTTATATCTAGAAAAAAAACTCATATGACACAAACCTACTAGGGGCTCTAGATATACGATATGATCTCTTAAGGATTGTGTCATTTATAGACTTATTTGTTATATTTATACATTGATTTTGCATGAATTTATCTAGTGCACATGGATGTTCCTCAAGATTACGTTGGGAATACACCTTAAGTTCTTGAATATCATTGGTTTCATTAATGTTGTCTTCATTACCAATAATGTTTAGAGAATTAATATCACCATCATGATTACAATCACCATCAATGTTACTTGGTTCATTAGTGATGTAATCATCATCCACATTGTTTACAAAAACTTCATCAACATTAGATGATTCATTTACTTCCTTAGGCAACAAATCAAACAAGAAAGAATAGTGATTATCTTTATTAGTTATATCCCTTTCTAAACCATTTTCTTTTTCAATAAAGGTTACATTTCTTGAAATATAGAGTTTTTTATTTTTTAAATAATAACACCTATAACCTTTTTTACTTTTTTCATAACCAAGAAAGACACATTCAATAGCCTTAGGAGACAATTTATCATTTATTTCACAAACTACAAAAACACTTACAACCAAAGTCCCCTAGCTTTTTAAAATTTGGTTCAATTCAAAAAAGTTTTTCTAACGAAGAAATGTTTTTCAAAGCGGAAAATGTCATTCTATTTATAAAATATACCACGGTGAGAGTGAATTCAACCCAAAAAAAATTTGGAACATTTTTTGAAATAACTAATGTTCTAGTAGTCTCTATAATGTGTTTATGCTTCCTTTTGACAAGACCATGTTATTGTGGGGTTCTTGGGCAATATCATTGATGAAAAATCTTATTTTCTTAGATAACTCTTAAATTCATTTGATAAAAATTCTCCTCTTGAAAGATTTGTATATTGATTTGAAATTGGTTCTTTATTAAGTTATAATATTCTTTAAAACAAGAGAATGTTTTTTATTTTTGCCTAAAGAAATAAATCCAAGTATACCTAATATAGTCATAAATAAATATGACAATAGGAGAATCCTCATTTAGACAGGATCGTAGCCCCATACATTCGAGTGCACCAATTCAAAAGATTTCTTGATTTTATAAGATCTAGAATAAAAAGGAAGTGTTTTCATTTTTTCAAGAACACAATCTTTGTATACAAATTCTTTCTCATTACAATTTTTGTTTCAAAAAAGAAAAAAGAGAAAGTTTAGATATACTTGAATGTCCTAATCTTTTATGCCAAGTTTTTATATCATTTTCTTGGGCATAGTTACAAAAATAATTTTTTAAAATATATAAAAAGTTTATATAGTATAAATATTTTTTTATGATGATTATGCACAAAGAAACTCTTTGATGAGGAGATTTTATACCATGGTAAAAAAATTGAGAAACAGATCGTAAGTTTAAATTTAATTTAAGAATAACTCTAACTTTTAGAACAAAGAAATTTTTGGAACTATTTTTTAAAATCTTTAATACTTGTGATTTCTAAAGAAGTGCCATCGGGTATAAAAACATTAGAGAAAATTTTATTGGTATGACAATTAGATAGTAAAGAACCATTATGTGTCATGTGAAAGAGGCCCCTTAGTCAAGGATCCAAGGTGAATTACCCTTAAAAGATGATGAGACTGCGACACCCAAGGTAGAAATGGTAGATGTAGATGTCTTCAAATATTATTGTAGAGCGGTGGCCAATTATGTAATAGAAATATCTTTGAGGTCTCCTCCTTTGCTAGCATCATTGCTTATTGTAGAGGAGTCTCCAACGGAAGTAACCTTCTTTAACTTGGAACAAACCGGTTTTATGTAACTCGGCTCACTGCAAAAGTGACAAGTAATCTTACTAGAACCTTCATTATTTTGTTTTTCAAAATTTGGACGTCTATATGCCTTGATAGAGAAACTGGGTTTGGAAGTGGCAAGAACGGTGTCACAAAATTTGTCTTATTTCTCCTCTTTCAGTCTTTTTTCCTCTATACTTAACTTGGTGATAGTATCATGAAGGTTGGGGATTTTGGATTTATGTTGTAAGATCATTCTAAGCTTTTTAAATCTGAGCCTTAGACCATTAAGGAACATGAAAAAATATTTTCTTTTTGAATTGTTCTTGTCTAAGGTGAAGATCAATGATGGTATCTCATTTTGGCTCTAAAACGGCAAGTTTCTTTCATAGGAGGGTCATTTCATTATAATAATCATGGATGGTTTTGCCTCCTTGATTCAAGAACACCATTCAAAGTTTTGGCATGCTTTTCAAGATGAAGCTTTATCACCGTGTAGATCCACAAAAAGAATCAAGATTTTATTGGATCTAAAACCATGTAATGAAATATAGAAAGAGAGAGGTCCAATACAAATCCACTATAAGATGGTGTACATAAGTCACTAAGAGCTAGCCCTCCCAACAGCTAGAAATATAGTTGTTGGGGAGCCCCAACAACAATATGGCTTAAAGACCATAATGCCATTACATAAAAAAGGAAAGACAGAAAAAAATAAAAATATCAAATCTGTACCCTAATGGGTAGGACCTATTACATATGCAGACCGCCTCGCTAATGGGCAGGATCTATTAGACATACATGATTACAAAAATATTCATAAAGAGTATTACTTATTACAAGAAAAAGAAATGCACACATATATGTGTGTGTGGACATATATATTTAATACTTGGTAAGGCCCTAAAGAGCCAATTACCCGACCCGGCTCGGTATGGCGGGCGCACACGTATATGGTAGTCATCCCATCCCCTTGTTCTTTGGAACAAGTATTAGAATTTTCATGTAAGTTATAAAGCCCACAACCTTTTTGAGATTCTTCTATGAGACTATTTCACGTCATCAAAGTCCAAAAGCACCCCGTAAAAGAGTGGTCCCTAATTATTTTCTTTATTTGAATTACCTTCTCATCTCTTCTTACATCCGACACAATATTTTTGTTGTGATTCGTGACTAAGTACATGTCCAAACATATCATGTTCTCAAGTGATGCCAAACATACTTTAAATTGACACGGTTGCCCAAGAAATGCTTGCTTTTTCTGCACCGTAAACTGGCTTTTTGATCTATGAGCTTTGTCATGTTTCAGGGTGACAGTTGCTCAAAATGTATATGCACAGCTGGTTTCTTTAAAGAGATTGCATGAAACTGAAACGTCATTTCTTTTTATGAACGTGATTCTTACTGCTCTGCTTACCGAATATTAAAAGAACAAAAACTTAAATGCTTTAAAAACATAGTTAAAAGTTCTACCTGAACATTTGAATGAGCAGCTAGCTTCTAACTTAATATTCTACCTTGATGCCAACTACCACTCATGAATATGGATCGGTCGTTCAAGAACCCACTGCATTTCCATGAGTCAGAAACACATCTTAAATGCTAAGAATACATATCAGACGCCGTCGCCTGTGCATGAAGGATCGCCTAAACTACCGAACTGTTGCCCAAGTCTGCACTTTTCATATACTCAGTGCATGTTTTAAATAAACTGAACTTTTTTTTCAACAGATCCCAGCTGTGAACAAGATGAGATTCTGTTGTACAGTTTTTGGTTTCACACTTTATGGTTTAAAAAACGGATTAGAAGTTTGATCTCATTAATTTAACCAGAAACCAAAGAAAGCAGGAAAAAGAAAAAGGGAGGGGGTTGCATGCAAAGTAGTGTCAATTTCTCCTTTTTTCATGAAATAAACTTCACAAGTCATAAGTTAAAGCCGTCTATAGGGATAAGATTCTTTTCTATTGCGGTTTAAGTATGGTGGATGTGCTTTGGCATCTCTTTCTTTCTTTTGTGTCTAGAAAGAACCAGATAATATTGTTGAAGGTGCACTGCAACATTAACTCCCACTTCCCATGATTTATGAAAATCTTCCAGGTTGTTTAGATCATTATCTAGGTTTACCTGCAAGAAAGTAGCAAGCGTGGCAACACATTAATCTTTCTTTCTAAAAGGATTTAATAAGAAGATATTAGAAAAAAAGAAAAAATATATCCTAAGGATGTTTACTGATGAAAATAGAAATTGACTGTACATCTTGCCCCCACCTCCTCTTGGAGTAACAAGAGGTAGTTTCAGGTATTAGCATTTTGATAAGACCTTAAGAACAGATATATAGGATCATTCAATTCATGAATAATAGCTAATAATTACATGGTACACGAAGAAGGCTTGATTCATTTCATTAGTGCTACCAGATACTGTTCTCACTTCAGTAATAAGCTCTTTACCTGCTCCACTGGTTTCAACGTATGAATTGAGACTACGAGGGCTGGTAAACGAGCCAAACGAACCGAACAGAGGGTGCTCAAGCTTGAGCAAAGCCGAGCTTGAGAGCCGAACACGAGCAAGCTCATTTACAAAAAGATAAATAAATAAATAAAGTTGAAAACAATAGAATTTGGACCTTAAACCTACTAAGTCAAGCTCAAACTACTTCATTTACAAAATAAAAAATTGTTTCAAACTTGTAAGCAATAGGATTTGAGCTCTAAACTTGTTGCTTGCAGGCCAAATACTTCAGCCATCTTCATTCTATAATATAAAAAAATATTGTAAAATATATTTATTATTAATAAACGAGCCTATACGAGGTAATTTAAGCTGAGATGAACATCGGTTGTTCATGCTCGGGCTTGTCATAAGTTCGAACGAGCTCTTTATGAGCCGAACATGAGCCATGCCACTAGCGGCTCATCCCTATACACAGACCTAGAGCAGGATTGCCCACAACCTCCACCACCTGACCTGGGCTGGGCTCGTATAGAAGCTAATTGCCAGATGAAAGTGTCTAGAACTGCAGCAAAAGCAAGATAAGTCATAAAAGATTGTCTTTCCTTTGTCGTTTTTTTTATAATTAAAACTTTTTAGCCATCTGTAGTTCTCCATCAGCTGTTGTTGTTGTGTGTGTGTGTGTGTGAGAGAGAGAGAGAGAGAGCTTACAAATTACACCCAAATGCATGAAACTAGTGGAGTCTGTGCCTTCCCACGCCAGGCATCATGCTGCGATGAGTATTACACCTTAAAACAGGCCACAAGACCTCAAAAACAAGCATCCAACCATCTATTCTCTAGTGGTGTTGCTCTTTCAAATATTGGGTCGTTTCCTGCCTTCGAGTGGAATACTCATCTGAGCAAGAGGCCTGCCATGGAAGGCTTCACATTCGAACTCTTCAATGCTCAGAGACCAGCCTCAACAGCGCTCTTATATATAAGTTAACGTTTACTTCTACCGGTTAGCTTTAACTTTGAGAGTTTGGTACACCCACCTCTCTTCATGTTAGATATAATCACCTTTCAGTCAAGTGCATCTATAGTGAGCTTGAAATAGGTTTCCTGTTACCATCAAGATTTTTGTGTTTTGGTTGATAAAGTAAAATAATAATCCATGATTAAATTAGTCTGAGTTAAAAAAAAAATTGACGGTTCTACCTTGGGACTTGTAAAGGCCTGAATTGAATAGAATATTTAAGGGGACCAAAGGATTTAAATGTGTAAACCTATTGGAAATAAATGTGAAAAGTACTAAAATGGCTATGTCATCTCTTAATCCATCTGGTTGGCAGTGACCAATGAAGAGCAACCTTGTCAGTTAAGGAATCGAACCTGTATCGTTTGGTCAAGATTCAGGAGAATCTGCATATACCAATTCTCAAGTGAATGGTTGTGAATCGGCCAAAAAATAATTTAAAAAATATTACGTGTCAATCACAATGTGACACATGTTAAATATATTAAAATAATATTAAAAAATTTAATGTTAAGCTATTTTTATATTTATTAGAAAATAGTCAGATTAGTATCGTATCTATTTTTTTGGCGATACGATACGTATCGGCCCATTCAGCCGATATGCGACCGATACTGACAACACTGGTGAAGAACATCATTGAAGGCTGAAAGTTTGATTTTTTTTAGTTGTGGGTCCCACCAAAAACTTATAAGCAAACTAAATGCATCCTGCGGCAAACCTGCCTCCTGTTGTACTTTTTACTGATATACTCATTTCCATCCAGATGCATTAAAATCCCATTCTTTTTCATACAAGAATGAGAAAACCACCGCAGGGGGTGAGGGTTGTAAACCCGGGCGCACCCTTTGACTCCATGGAGCCAGGGGGGCTTTGTTTCACTCAAAGGGAATAACGTCCACGGGAATCGAACCCCAACTGCCTGTCTAACAGCCGATGCCCGATCCAACTACGCTACCCACGTTCCCCCAACTCTCTTGTCCTTTATTTGCATGTTTCATCTCCGGCTAAGCTTGCTATGACTTTTACGAGTCCTGATCGGGTGAAATGTAATTACCCAAAAAAAATTGCATTAAGCACCCCCCCCCCCCATCACCCTTCATCAGGTCTTATGTCCCACACCTGACAGGTCCACTAAGATGGAGGGTACAATCGTATTGCACCAGATCTATCTTTTAGCTACGTTTACTCCATGGGTGACTCCACACTCAACTGCATATATAGAATGGCAGTGAATTGACGAATAATGGATGAGAGAGATACATGGAGGGGGGCATTCACTTTTGCCACACAAAGGTAAGAAAAAAATTTATGGCCGTTCCTCAAATTCTAGTGTTCGATCGGACAGCGTGGATCGGCTGAACTGGTTTGACCGACGGACTAGCTAACGTTCTATCGCTCTAGGCGTGTTGCACAGTAAGTAAACACGTGGATACATTCACAATCCGCAAGAGGCAGGCCCATTAATTCAGTGACCTAGTTGTCCATGAGTGTTCCTTCATTAAAAATAAAATAAAATAAAAAATAATCCGTACCCTGCCAGCAAGCGTGTTGGTGCGAAGCAGGTTATATGTTCCCCCCCCCCCCCCCGAACAGGGCAGTTAGCTACATCTCATGATCGGGGGTCCCAAAGAGCACCACGTATGTAAGCATGTGTGTCTCGTATCCCCATGTTTGTCACCATTAATTAGCGTTGGAGTTTGATGCGATTGCAAAGACTTAAGTACCCTCTCCTCCATTGGTGCAAAAAAAAATGACGGTTCTTGAAAAGGAGTGGTTGTAAAGACTTAAGTGCCCCGAAGATGATTATTTAAGACCCAGTCTCTGCACTGCAGGATTATCCGAGAAAGAAATCTCCCCTGGAGGAGGCCATGAACATCAACTCTCTTACTCTCTCTCTCTCCCTTCTATTTCTCCTTTTGTGCACATCCATTAGAAGATCATACATTGCTCCATCAAGCACCGAATGACCTGCACATTGACTATTGTGGAGCCTGATTCAAAGTTTTTACCCTTACAGGAGGAGGGTTTGGGGGCTCATCCCAGCGTGGGTAGCATCATTCAACTCTCACTCTCTCTCTCTCTCACTCTCTCCCTTCTATTTCTGCTTCTGTGCACATCCATTAGAAGATCATACATTGCTCCATCAAGCACTGACTGACCTGCACATTTACTGTTGTGGAGCCTGATTCAAAGTTTTTACCCTTACAGGAGGAGGGTCTGGGGGCTCCTCCCAGCGTGGGTAGCATCATTCAACTTGAAGAGTTGTGGAGTCTGATTTAGAGTTTTTACCCTTACAGAAAGGGGCTTCTGAGAGCTCCTCCCAGTGTGGGTAGCATCATTCAACTTGAAGAGTTATGGAGTCTGATTCAGAGCTTTTACCCTTACAGAAGGGGGGTTTAAGGGCTCCTCCCAGCGTGTTCATGGCCTTTTGCCCTTACAGAAGGGGGGATTTACATTTCGTAGAACACCCATCACCGGAACGAGAGGAACACCCGTCACCGGAACGACGGCTCCGCTGAGACCTTCTCGCTAGGGAGAGGAAGACGACATGGTGGAGCTTCTGCTGGCCATCCTCAGCGCGACTGCACCGACTGGGTTGCTGTCGAGGAGGAGGGCGAGAACGGTGACTCTTAGCTTGGGCAATCTTTCTTTTGATGATTGTGGTTTTAATGTATCGTTGAAGTTAAAATGGGGAATGAAATGACAATAGAAATTGCTGAAAATTTACAGAAATAAACTAGACTCAATAACGAAGACACCACTTTTTACGGATTTGGAATATGACCTCCGGTTAGGGAGATATGGCTCTGACAAGTTGGTCCTAATTTGCGGAAGACACTACAAATCGCTATAGCGATTTGCGGAAGACACTACAAATCGCTATAGCGATTTGTGAATCGCTATAGCGATTTGCGGAAGACACTACAAATCGCTATAGCGATTTGCGAATCGCTATAGCGATTTGCGGAAGACACTACAAATCGCTATAGCGTTTCGCGATTTACGGAAGACACTACAAATACTACAAATTGTTGTAGGAAAGCCCGATAATACTACAAATCATTGTTGGAAGGCCCAAAAAAAATTTGGTCTGGAGGGCGCTGCCCCCCGAGCCCCGCCAGGGGCGGCCCCCCCTGGACCCCCGCCCGCTGACCGCGCAGCGGGATCCGCGCCGGGGGGGAGCCCCCGGACCCCCCTCCTGTAAGGGCAAAAACTCTAAATCAGGCACATAAGTAGAGAGAGAAGGGAGAGAGAGTGAGAGGGTTGGTGTTCATGGCCTTCTCCAGGAGGAACCCTTTACCTCCCTTGATTTCTTCTCTACAGAGAGAGAGGGTTTTACAGTGTTTTACGAAGAAGAAAGAAGAAGAAAATGACGATGGAGCAATGTAGGATCGTCTGTTGGATGTGCACAGAAGTAGAGAGAGAAGGGAAAGAGAGTGAGAGGGTTGATGTTCATGGCCTTCTCCAGGAAGAACTCTTTGTTTCCCTTAATTTCTTCTCTATAGAGAGAAAGGGTTTTACAGTGTTTTACGGAGAAAGAAGAAGACATGTTTGTCCTTTTTTTGAACAGAAAAAGAAGAAGACTTTGAAGAGTAAACATCATCCTCGACTTTCTGGATGGAGGACATGTTTGTCCTTTTTTTGAACTATTTGTTTTTTTCTTTTTTGATTGAAGGGCATTTTTGTCATTTTTTCAAACCATCACTTTATGAGAATAATAGCAATAAAGGGTACTTAAGTCTTTGCAACAACACCAGAGTCTGATGCAAAGTTATGTCAACATACACGGGAATACGAGCCCCATGTGCATGAATATGTGGCGCTCATTCGATCCCCCGAACACGGACGTGGGATTCAGTGAATCATCGGGGGCGAACATACACAACCCTCTCGTGTTGGTGGGAGGAGCATGTTTTCGGCAGCAGCACTTAAAACTGTTTTTTTATTTATTTTTCCTTTGAAAAGCTTCCAAGCCTCTAATCTTGACCCGAATCCTGTCCCACACCGACCCATTTTTAGCTGGGTTTGCTTCAAACTCTCTTTTACTCATCAAATTTAAACTCTTGTTTTGAGTCTCACCTCAAAGTATCTTACCCAAATCCAGCTTCATTATCTATACTTTCCTTTGAACCTCATTTCTGACCCCTTCATTATCCCAAATTACATAGCATCCAGTTCACTTTGACTCAAAATCCTACCTAACCAGTTTGACTCAAAATCCTCCTCATAATTCAAAGAAAAAAACCTTCGAACCAAGCTGTTTATTTGACCTACCCTTCCCTTTTGACCCAGTTTGAAATTTAAACTCAATTTTGGAGTATTTTGATCCATACGAATCCTTCTAACTTGGCCTCTATTCTATTTGTGTCTTCTCGGACCATCAGTTACTTGGATATTTCTTCAGCCATATTCCACCAGTGACAATCAACCCACATTTACAAGAAGTTATACAAGATAGGGTGGGATTGGAAGAAGTGCAAATGAGATCTCTGCTTAAGGGCAACTCTTCTTCAATTCAAGGAGAATGGTGCAGGAACAGGAGCATGACACTACGAAGTATATAAGAATCTATTTTATTATTTGGCATTTTAATTTGTGTTTGGATCATAGTTTAGGATCTTGTTTCACATTAGGGTTAGGGTTTTTAGGATTTTTTTCACTTTATTATAAATATTCATTGGAGAGAGGAGAAAGAATAGAGATTAATGAATTATGAAATACTGTTAGTTATTTTTTCTGCATTTTCTGTTATTCAACAATTTTTTTTGTTTGCTTTTTGGAGAAAATTCTATTTAAGGATCAATCTTTTGTCTATAATTTAAAAAATTAGCCACACTTTTCTGAATTTTCAGGTATGAACCAAACTTTTCTTGAAAACAGTCAAAGTAGGACCTATGCTCAACATCTATCATGTTGGAAAATGCCATTTATGTTTTGTTTCTTGTATTGTCTTTTGAAATTTTGAAACAGACTCATTTATTCTTGTAAAAAAAAAACGTGTTGAACTCTTAAAGACGAGGGTCACTGTTGTAATTTGACTTGTAATTTAACCTAATAAATGTGGGCCCTTGTTTGACAGTTTTCAGGAAAACGTAGGCCTATTTTCAGAACTTCAAAAACGTGAAACCATATTTAGAATTATGGGCAAAAGTTTGACCCCAAAATGGAATCTTTTCTTTTTTATATAGAAGGGAATCTGTACAGGTTCATGCCACATTGGGACGCATTCAAAGTGGTAAACCAGAAACACTCCTATGAATTCACAGACGCCTCCCCTAGTGGTTAGACATGGAGATTAGGGGTGTAAAAGGGTTAGGGTTTTGGTCTGGTCAGGTCTTAGACTTGTTTTTGAATCGCACCAGTTTAAAAATTAGACTCGAACCTGATCTATTTGATTTGAATCTGAATTTGGGTACGTATGTAGCTAAAATTGAAAGCTCATATGGTTTAGTTTAGTGTCCAAACGGTTTAGGTCTGAAGTAAACTGGCTTTTAATCGTGTCTAACAAATAGACCAAAACCTGATCCAGTTTGATTCAAGTCTAGGTTCAGGTTTAGGTATGACTGGAAATTCTGGACTGTAAGGTTTAATGGGTTTAGGTATAAAAAATGGCGGGTCTTCATTTGATTAATGTGGTCTAAATATTACTAAAATTGTAGACTTGTATGGTTAATCAGTTCAGGTATAAGTTAGGTCAAGCATGAATTAGTGGTTTTCTTTTAATGCAAGTAAGTTTTGTTTGGGTTTTTAACTTTTTAGAAACATATCAAATAGGCTCCTTTTATGATCATAATAATAATTATGTTTCTATTAAGAATAACTATATTTAAATTTCTCATAATCAGTAGGTTTCTATTAGGATCAGTTTGAGTGTCAAGTCCAAGACAAGTTTTGGTACGTGTTGGTTTTGGTTTGGCTCAGGCATAAAATAGTTTTGGATACATATTGGATTTGGATTCAGATTGGTTCAGGTATAAATTACATAAAACCAATAAGGTTGGTTATAAAAATTGGTTAATCTATAATTGATTTTAGGTATATATTTTTTTGAAAAATGACTGTATTGTATGACAAATATGATGTGTTTTTTCAAATGCCCTAAATTTCTGAAATCCACCCACTATCCAAAACCGCAAATAAGAAACTTTTAAGGACCTTTTTACCCTTCGCACAAGTGAACCACACGAAGTTCGCACGATATATCATTTCGTCTGTCGGCTAAGGCAAAACCTCACTTAAATGTATATTTGCGCATATTTTTTTGTGGCCATCAAGAAGCACATAAAAAATTATGTTATTTATGCAGTCTTCTCTGTTAATCGTAAAATTGCAAATGCCACAATTTGTTCGCACTTAAATGTATATTTGCACATATTTTTTTGCGGTGTTCGTGAAGTGCGCAAAAACAAGTTTTGTGAACCTCCTTATTGAAAGTTTCGTAGGATCGAGGCAACGAGCACTAGAGCGGGAGTGAATAGTGCTTTTAAAGTTCTTTAGAATTTATAAGGATTATGAAATTAACAAAGCAATCACACAAAAAACACAAGATTTTATATTGATTCGGTCTTTCCCGACCTACATCCAATCTCCAAGCAAAACCCGCTTGAGATTTCTACTATCAACCTTGTGTAACCACAAGAACATACAGACCAAATCTGGTCCCACTTTCAGTAACAACCCTACTGAAAGCAAACAACTCCTTTAAACAAAGGAGTCATTTCCTTTACAGAAAAATATAAGTAAGCAATCTTACAATCAACCTACGAGCATTTCTTATAAATGTAAATGAAATGCAATTAGCTTCTGATGTTGTTGAAATACTCAACTCACGAATTCACTATCTCTCAAAAGAATTTGAGTGAAAAACTAGAGTGAAAATATCAAGTGAGTGAGAAAAATAAATATTTGAATGAATAGGACTGAAAAGCGAAGAATTCAATCTTTGTAATTCAATGTAAATTGATTGGATTTGATGTTTTTGAGTGTAGAATTTACTATTATTTATAGTTGAAAGATTTCATACGTTGAGGGTATGAAGGGGTGTCAAAACCGTCACTTTTGAATGGTCAATTCGTTTAAAAAATGAAAAGACACGCATTTTAAAAGTTACAAAAAAATAGCTATATTAGTCGACTAGAACAGTAGTTAGTCGACTAAAATCAAATATTAGCACACAAACAGTTATCGTGAGTCGACTACTGTGTTTAACAGAACCGTTTAAAAATCTGAAGTTTGAAACTTAGTTGACTAAAGAAAAGTTAGTCGACTGATGAAAATCATCAGTAGACTGAAATACCTTTCAGTCGACTCCTGCTAAATTTTTCTGAAAAACAAACATTCTGTCTGGTCGACTAAGAAAACCTTCAGACGACTCCTACTAAATTTTTCAGAAATCAAATATTATGTTCGGTCGACTAAGAGTTGATTAGTCGACTAATTTAAAAAGTTGACATTTTTGCTTTAAAAAATTGGCGCAAAAAAGTTGGTCGACTGGTGAGTCTATTGGTCGACTAATAAACATGAAAAATTAAGTAAAGAGTTTTCTAAAATGATTTTCATGAAGGGTTCTTTTAGAAAAGTTTTTCTAAAGACTTTTTAGATAAAATGCAATTGAAATATGCAATCTAAGTAAGGCTCTTACAAGAATCTAACACATTTAATAAGATTTACATTTGCACATTTATCTTCAAAGATTCTTCATTGAATTCTTCAATTCTTGTGATCTTTCTTCATTGCCTTAGCTGAAATGCAGTTGATTCACTTGTTCATCATCAAAATCTAGTTCTAGAAATGTCATATACGGCTTCGTTGTCGTAACAATCTCCTTTTTTATGATGACAAACTAGTCAAAGATGAAGCATTTAGATGCATAGATGGAGATTTTACTCCCCCTATCAATATGATGCAAAACATAAGATGTTAGCACAATCAAAGCATATATATCACATATTGATTGTTTTGCATTTCTATTTCTTTTTCGTGAAATTGGTATCGAGTTCTTATGCAATTTTCAATGCTTTCTCATGCAATTTTCATTGTAATTTCTATGTTTATCTTCCCCCCCCCCCTTGTCATAATCAAAAGGCGTAAGTGCAGTCATAGTATAAGCAAAATGCAAATTCAAATTTAAAATATTACAACTTAGAAGTTATCAAAGTTCAGGAAAAGAAATGATGTT
Source organism: Nuphar pumila (assembly GCF_984573655.1). NCBI lineage: Eukaryota > Viridiplantae > Streptophyta > Magnoliopsida > Nymphaeales > Nymphaeaceae > Nuphar > Nuphar pumila. The sequence continues at coordinate 86,599,408 of NC_143250.1, forward strand.
TTATCAAAACAATAACAAAGTTTAAGAGAAGTGTTGTTTGATCATCGCTTTAAGTTCAACAATATCATTCTAAATTGATGAAAGTTGTTGAGTCACATCCTCACCAAAAGTGTGTTGATGTAGATCCAATGCTTCTGTTCGTTGCAAAACTTCATCATGATCTTGATCAATAGTGACTTTCTTTCATTTGCCTTGAGATGGAGGTGACATAGGAGAGGGTGATGGTTCAGAAGATGTAGGGGAATCAAAACGTAAAGGAGGTAGATAGGTGAGTTTCATGCGTTTAAAAACAGTTTCATCAAAGATTTTCTTTTGCAAAATAGATTTTTCATTAGTCAAAGGCACTTTGAAATATTTGAAAATGCACGTAAGAAGACATCCATACTGAAGAAAGGGTTTTTGTTTCCACAACATAGTAAAATATATGTTTGTCCAATTTGCAGAAATATTTCCAAATAAGACATAAGAGCAGAAGAAAGATCTGTTGAAAAGTAATCAAAGGATCCGGTTTTAGGGAGGACATTATGGGCAAGAATACGTCCGACAATGCGAGCGCGAGGTTGAAGATTGGTATTTTTGAAGGGAGGACAATGAGGTGTACCGGAAAGAGGAATTTGTTCAAAAATATTTTCATCATTAAGTTCAATAGAATTGAATGAAGTTTCCGAAGATGAAACATCATGGATTTATCCAAGGAGTTTGGAATCAAACTCGATTTCAATGTCTCTAACAAGAGAGGAAATAAAACCGGTATCGTGATCGATTTGCAAATTTGTATAAAACAAATGAATCAAGAACGGATAATAATCACGATTGGAAGATGCATCAAAAAGATGTGAAATCCCTGTAAACAATGCCTCAAGATCATATCGTTAATAAACGTGAAAAAGAGCACTTCTACCGAGTAAGATGAGAATGGTAGAAATAGATTCAAATGTGTCATATAGAAGGGGATTTCTAAGTAGGCTAAGAGAGAATCCATGATGTCATTTGCTTGTAGGTATAGATGAAGGGGAACCTTGTGCGGAGGTTGTTTTCTGACGAGGCATGGTCGTCAAGAATCAAAATGAAACGGATGAACCTATCGAAGAGAAGCGGTGCTGCAGGGAGTGGCTTGTCAACGAGGTCGCAGAGAGGAACAGGGAGGAGACGCTGTGGAAGACGACTCTCCAATGATGCAAAAGATGTCATCCGGCACGTGAATGATAACAGATGTTGCTGGTGTAAAGAAATTGTTGTCCAGCATCGCAAACGTGAGCTGTTGTAGAAGCACTCTGTCGCGACAAGATGGTTCCGACAAGGAGGAGTTCGTCCGGCAAGATATTGAAACTCCTAGGGTTTGTAGAAGATGAACATAAATGACAGAGGAGAGGTTATGAAAAGGAGAAAGCACACAGGCATGTTTTAAAAAGAAAATGACTTCCATGTTAAAAATAAAAACAAGAGCTATCGGGTCCCTTCCATTTAAAATTAAAAAAAAAAAAACATCAGTCGACTAATCGATTTTCATCAGTCAACTAAAAAATTTGATTTTAAGATTTAAAAAAAAAAAACAAAAAATTCTAAAACAAATTTATAAATGTAATAATGAGCAAATGCCTAGCTCTCTCCTAATTCTCATAAAATCTTTATTTTTAAGTGGTTTAGTGAAGATATCGGCATGTTGTGCATTAGTGGGTATAAAATTTAACGAAATATCTCCTTTTAATACATGATCTCATAAGAAATGATGTTGTATTTCAATATGCTTAGTTCTTGAGTGCTGAATAGGATTTTTCGAGAGATTTATAGCACTAGTGTTATCACAATAAATAGTTGTTGTGGAGTAATTCAAACCAAAATCTTTAAGGTTTGTTTCATTCATAGCACTTGTGAACACGCTAAACTAGCCGTTATATATTCCACTTTAGTTGACGAGAGTGACACTGAATTTTTCTTTTTACTAAACCAAGAGACTAAGAAATGTCTTAAGAAATGACAAGTTCCACTAGTACTCTTGCGATCAGATTTGCTTCCAGCAAAATTTGTATCACTATATAAAACTAAATCGAAGCAAGATGATTTCGGATAAAACAAACCAAAATATGAAGTATCTTTCAAGTATTGAAGAATTTGTTTTACTGCAATTAAGTGAGATTCCTTCAGATTGGCTTGAAATCTAGCACGCATACAAACACTAAACATTATATCAGGTCGACTAGCAATTAAGTATAATAGAGATCCAATCATACCTCTGTAGAGCTTAGTATCTACAGTTTTACCATTTTCATCTTTGTCAAGAGTGGCAATTGTGCTCATAGGATTCTTTCTTGATTTTGATGAGTCCATGCCAAATCTTTTAAGAAGTTCTTTTATATACTTAGCTTGATTGATGAAGATTCCTTCTTCAGTTTGCTTTATTTGAAGTCCAAGGAAGTAGTTCAATTCGCCCATCAAGCTCATTTCAAACTCTTCATGCATAGCTTTAGCAAATTCTTTACAAAGAGAATCATTAGTAGAACCAAATATTATGTCATCAACATAAATTTGCATAATAAGAATATCTGAATTAAGATTTTTAATAAATAAAGTGGAGTCTATCTGACCAATGGAAAAACCAGATTATTCTTGAAAATTTTGTAGTCTTTCATACCACGCTCTTGGTGCTTGTTTGAGTCCGTACAAAGCTCTCTTTAACTTATAGACTTTTTCTGGATATTTCTCATTTTCAAAGCCTGGAGTTTACTCTACATAAACTTCTTCATTGATGTATCCATTTAAGAATGCACTCTTAACATCAATTTGATATAACTTAAAATTTATGTAGCTAGCAAAAGCAAGCATCATTCGAATTGACTCTAATCGAACCACTGAAGCATAGGTTTCATCAAAATCTATGCCTTCTTCTTGATTATAACATTGTGCTACTAGCCTTGTCTTGTTTCGAATGACTTCGCCATTATCGTTCAGCTTATTTCGGAAGACCCATCTTGTTCCAATTATCGAATGATCTTTTGGTCTATCAACTAGATCCCATACATCATTCCTAGCAAATTAGTTAAGTTCTTCAGACATTGGTCTAATTTTGATTTTGCTGACGAAGTCTTATCAAACTTCACCAACTTTGTCATGTAGCCGTAGTACAAAACACATTGTCCTTGTTGTTTTTGCCACTGTTAATATCATCATCAATGTATTATTATGCATTGGGTCATCATCTCTGACCTCATCAATTCTTAACACCAATGGTACTCAAACTCGGAAACAACTATGAAATAATTGGCAGTCACTCCATATCTACCCAGGATTGTCTTGATCCATACATAGATAGATCTCTCTCCATAAAAGCATCCCTATGGATAAAGATAAAGACAGAGATCCTTCTTTTATATATATATATATATATATAGATTAGAGAGTAACTGCTTACTTGGTCCATGCTTACCACCGTGTATAGATCGGGCTTTTGAATGGTTCTTTTCCACATTTTGCTAAAAGCCGTAAACTGGCTTTTTGATCTATGAGCTTTGTCATGTTTCAGGGTGAGAGTTGCTCAAAATGTATATGCACAGCTGGTTTCTTTAAAGAGATTGCATGAAACTGAAACGTCATTTCTTTTTATGAACGTGATTCTTACTGCTCTGCTTACTCAGTGAAATGTTATGTGCTCCCATACCCAGCCAGGCCAAAATGTAAAAGAAAGAAAAGTTTCCTCTATCACAGTATCGATACATTACTTGCTTACACATCCATACCTTTTAGATTTTACCAGATTCACCATGTAATAGAGTCAGCATCCTTTTACATCCAAGGATGAATTTATCCAAGTACTTGGTCTACATGAAATAATACCAAGCACTCATTTTATTCACTTCTTCCATCCAAAGCCCCTCCGCTCTGTCCTTTGTCCCTCATGAGTATATATAAGCAGCGAATTACTAGAAATGAACACGAAATTATTTAAAGACATGCTAAACCGAATATTAAAAGAACAAAAACTTAAATGCTTTAAAAACATAGTTAAAAGTTCTACCTGAACATTTGAATGAACAGCTAGCTTCTAACTTAATATTCTACCTTGATGCCAACTACCACTCATGAATATGGATCGGTCGTTCAAGAACCCACTGCATTTCCATGAGTCAGAAACACATCTTAAATGCTAAGAATACATATCAGACGCCGTCGCCTGTGCATGAAGGATCGCCTAAACTACCGAACTGTTGCCCAAGTCTGCACTTTTCATATACTCAGTGCATGTTTTAAATAAACTGAACTTTTTTTTCAACAGATCCCAGCTGTGAACAAGATGAGATTCTGTTGTACAGTTTTTGGTTTCACACTTTATGGTTTAAAAAACGGATTAGAAGTTTGATCTCATTAATTTAACCAGAAACCAAAGAAAGCAGGAAAAAGAAAAAGGGAGGGGGTTGCATGCAAAGTAGTGTCAATTTCTCCTTTTTTCATGAAATAAACTTCACAAGTCATAAGTTAAAGCCGTCTATAGGGATAAGATTCTTTTCTATTGCGGTTTAAGTATGGTGGATGTGCTTTGGCATCTCTTTCTTTCTTTTGTGTCTAGAAAGAACCAGATAATATTGTTGAAGGTGCACTGCAACATTAACTCCCACTTCCCATGATTTATGAAAATCTTCCAGGTTGTTTAGATCATTATCTAGGTTTACCTGCAAGAAAGTAGCAAGCGTGGCAACACATTAATCTTTCTTTCTAAAAGGATTTAATAAGAAGATATTAGAAAAAAAGAAAAAATATATCCTAAGGATGTTTACTGATGAAAATAGAAATTGACTGTACATCTTGCCCCCACCTCCTCTTGGAGTAACAAGAGGTAGTTTCAGGTATTAGCATTTTGATAAGACCTTAAGAACAGATATATAGGATCATTCAATTCATGAATAATAGCTAATAATTACATGGTACACGAAGAAGGCTTGATTCATTTCATTAGTGCTACCAGATACTGTTCTCACTTCAGTAATAAGCTCTTTACCTGCTCCACTGGTTTCAACGTATGAATTGAGACTACGAGGGCTGGTAAACGAGCCAAACGAACCGAACAGAGGGTGCTCAAGCTTGAGCAAAGCCGAGCTTGAGAGCCGAACACGAGCAAGCTCATTTACAAAAAGATAAATAAATAAATAAAGTTGAAAACAATAGAATTTGGACCTTAAACCTACTAAGTCAAGCTCAAACTACTTCATTTACAAAATAAAAAATTGTTTCAAACTTGTAAGCAATAGGATTTGAGCTCTAAACTTGTTGCTTGCAGGCCAAATACTTCAGCCATCTTCATTCTATAATATAAAAAAATATTGTAAAATATATTTATTATTAATAAACGAGCCTATACGAGGTAATTTAAGCTGAGATGAACATCGGTTGTTCATGCTCGGGCTTGTCATAAGTTCGAACGAGCTCTTTATGAGCCGAACATGAGCCATGCCACTAGCGGCTCATCCCTATACACAGACCTAGAGCAGGATTGCCCACAACCTCCACCACCTGACCTGGGCTGGGCTCGTATAGAAGCTAATTGCCAGATGAAAGTGTCTAGAACTGCAGCAAAAGCAAGATAAGTCATAAAAGATTGTCTTTCCTTTGTCGTTTTTTTTATAATTAAAACTTTTTAGCCATCTGTAGTTCTCCATCAGCTGTTGTTGTTGTGTGTGTGTGTGTGTGAGAGAGAGAGAGAGAGAGCTTACAAATTACACCCAAATGCATGAAACTAGTGGAGTCTGTGCCTTCCCACGCCAGGCATCATGCTGCGATGAGTATTACACCTTAAAACAGGCCACAAGACCTCAAAAACAAGCATCCAACCATCTATTCTCTAGTGGTGTTGCTCTTTCAAATATTGGGTCGTTTCCTGCCTTCGAGTGGAATACTCATCTGAGCAAGAGGCCTGCCATGGAAGGCTTCACATTCGAACTCTTCAATGCTCAGAGACCAGCCTCAACAGCGCTCTTATATATAAGTTAACGTTTACTTCTACCGGTTAGCTTTAACTTTGAGAGTTTGGTACACCCACCTCTCTTCATGTTAGATATAATCACCTTTCAGTCAAGTGCATCTATAGTGAGCTTGAAATAGGTTTCCTGTTACCATCAAGATTTTTGTGTTTTGGTTGATAAAGTAAAATAATAATCCATGATTAAATTAGTCTGAGTTAAAAAAAAAATTGACGGTTCTACCTTGGGACTTGTAAAGGCCTGAATTGAATAGAATATTTAAGGGGACCAAAGGATTTAAATGTGTAAACCTATTGGAAATAAATGTGAAAAGTACTAAAATGGCTATGTCATCTCTTAATCCATCTGGTTGGCAGTGACCAATGAAGAGCAACCTTGTCAGTTAAGGAATCGAACCTGTATCGTTTGGTCAAGATTCAGGAGAATCTGCATATACCAATTCTCAAGTGAATGGTTGTGAATCGGCCAAAAAATAATTTAAAAAATATTACGTGTCAATCACAATGTGACACATGTTAAATATATTAAAATAATATTAAAAAATTTAATGTTAAGCTATTTTTATATTTATTAGAAAATAGTCAGATTAGTATCGTATCTATTTTTTTGGCGATACGATACGTATCGGCCCATTCAGCCGATATGCGACCGATACTGACAACACTGGTGAAGAACATCATTGAAGGCTGAAAGTTTGATTTTTTTTAGTTGTGGGTCCCACCAAAAACTTATAAGCAAACTAAATGCATCCTGCGGCAAACCTGCCTCCTGTTGTACTTTTTACTGATATACTCATTTCCATCCAGATGCATTAAAATCCCATTCTTTTTCATACAAGAATGAGAAAACCACCGCAGGGGGTGAGGGTTGTAAACCCGGGCGCACCCTTTGACTCCATGGAGCCAGGGGGGCTTTGTTTCACTCAAAGGGAATAACGTCCACGGGAATCGAACCCCAACTGCCTGTCTAACAGCCGATGCCCGATCCAACTACGCTACCCACGTTCCCCCAACTCTCTTGTCCTTTATTTGCATGTTTCATCTCCGGCTAAGCTTGCTATGACTTTTACGAGTCCTGATCGGGTGAAATGTAATTACCCAAAAAAAATTGCATTAAGCACCCCCCCCCCCATCACCCTTCATCAGGTCTTATGTCCCACACCTGACAGGTCCACTAAGATGGAGGGTACAATCGTATTGCACCAGATCTATCTTTTAGCTACGTTTACTCCATGGGTGACTCCACACTCAACTGCATATATAGAATGGCAGTGAATTGACGAATAATGGATGAGAGAGATACATGGAGGGGGGCATTCACTTTTGCCACACAAAGGTAAGAAAAAAATTTATGGCCGTTCCTCAAATTCTAGTGTTCGATCGGACAGCGTGGATCGGCTGAACTGGTTTGACCGACGGACTAGCTAACGTTCTATCGCTCTAGGCGTGTTGCACAGTAAGTAAACACGTGGATACATTCACAATCCGCAAGAGGCAGGCCCATTAATTCAGTGACCTAGTTGTCCATGAGTGTTCCTTCATTAAAAATAAAATAAAATAAAAAATAATCCGTACCCTGCCAGCAAGCGTGTTGGTGGGAGGAGCATGTTTTCGGCAGCAGCACTTAAAACTGTTTTTTTATTTATTTTTCCTTTGAAAAGCTTCCAAGCCTCTAATCTTGACCCGAATCCTGTCCCACACCGACCCATTTTTAGCTGGGTTTGCTTCAAACTCTCTTTTACTCATCAAATTTAAACTCTTGTTTTGAGTCTCACCTCAAAGTATCTTACCCAAATCCAGCTTCATTATCTATACTTTCCTTTGAACCTCATTTCTGACCCCTTCATTATCCCAAATTACATAGCATCCAGTTCACTTTGACTCAAAATCCTACCTAACCAGTTTGACTCAAAATCCTCCTCATAATTCAAAGAAAAAAGCCTTTGAACCAAGCTGTTTATTTGACCTACCCTTCCCTTTTGACCCAGTTTGAAATTTAAACTCAATTTTGGAGTATTTTGATCCATACGAATCCTTCTAACTTGGCCTCTATTCTATTTGTGTCTTCTCGGACCATCAGTTACTTGGATATTTCTTCAGCCATATTCCACCAGTGACAATCAACCCACATTTACAAGAAGTTATACAAGATAGGGTGGGATTGGAAGAAGTGCAAATGAGATCTCTGCTTAAGGGCAACTCTTCTTCAATTCAAGGAGAATGGTGCAGGAACAGGAGCATGACACTACGAAGTATATAAGAATCTATTTGTATTATTTGGTATTTTTGTGTTTGGATCATAGTTTAGGATCTTGTTTCACATTAGGGTTAGGGTTTTTAGGATTTTTTTCACTTTATTATAAATATTCATTGGAGAGAGGAGAAAGAATAGAGATTAATGAATTATGAAATACTGTTAGTTATTTTTTCTGCATTTTCTGTTATTCAGCAATTTTTTTTTTTGCTTTTTGGAGAAAATTCTATTTAAGGATCAATCTTTTGTCTATAATTTAAAAAATTAGCCACACTTTTCTGAATTTTCAGGTATGAACCAAACTTTTCTTGAAAACAGTCAAAGTAGGACCTATGCTCAACATCTATCATGTTGGAAAATGCCATTTATGTTTTGTTTCTTGTATTGTCTTTTGAAATTTTGAAACAGACTCATTTATTCTCGTAAAAAAAAAAACGTGTTGAACTCTTAAAGACGAGGGTCACTGTTGTAATTTGACTTGTAATTTAACCTAATAAATGTGGGCCCTTGTTTGACAGTTTTCAGGAAAACGTAGGCCTATTTTCAGAACTTCAAAAACGTGAAACCATATTTAGAATTATGGGCAAAAGTTTGACCCCAAAATGGAATCTTTTCTTTTTTATATAGAAGGGAATCTGTACAGGTTCCTGCCACATTGGGACGCATTCAAAGTGGTAAACCAGGAACACTCCTATGAATTCACAGACGCCTTCCCTAGTGGTTAGACGTGGAGATTAGGGGTGTAAAAGGGTTAGGGTTTTGGTCTGGTCAGGTCTTAGACTTGTTTTTGAATCGCACCAGTTTAAAAATTAGACTCGAACCTGATCTATTTGATTTGAATCTGAATTTGGGTACGTATGTAGCTAAAATTGAAAGCGCATATGGTTTAGTTTAGGGTCCAAACGGTTTAGGTCTGAAGTAAACTGGCTTTTAATCGTGTCTAACAAATAGACCAAAACCTGATCCAGTTTGATTCAAGTCTAGGTTCAGGTTTAGGTATGACTGGAAATTCTGGACTGTAAGGTTTAATGGGTTTAGGTATAAAAAATGGCGGGTCTTCATTTGATTAATGTGGTCTAAATATTACTAAAATTGTAGACTTGTATGGTTAATCAGTTCAGGTATAAGTTAGGTCAAGCATGAATTAGTGGTTTTCTTTTAATGCAAGTAAGTTTTGTTAGGGTTTTTAACTTTTTAGAAACATATCAAATAGGCTCCTTTTATGATCATAATAATAATTATGTTTCTATTAAGAATAACTATATTTAAATTTCTCATAACCAGTAGGTTTCGATTAGGATCAGTTTGAGTGTCAAGTCCAAGACAAGTTTTGGTACGTGTTGGTTTTGATTAGGCTAAGGCATAAAATAGTTTTGGATACATATTGGATTTGGATTCAGATTGGTTCAGGTATAAATTACAAAAAACCAATAAGGTTGGTTATACAAATTGGTTAATCTATAATTGATTTTAGGTATATATTAATTTTTTTGAAAAATGACTGTATTGTATGACAAATATGATGTGTTTTTTCAAATGCCCTAAATTTCTGAAATCCACCCACTATCCAAAACCGCAAATAAGAAACTTTTAAGGACCTTTTTACCCTTCGCACAAGTGAACCACACGAAGTTCGCACGATATATCATTTCGTCTGTCGGCTAAGGCAAAACCTCACTTAAATGTATATTTGCGCATATTTTTTTGTGGCCATCAAGAAGCACATAAAAAATTATGTTATTTATGCAGCCTTCTCTGTTAATCGTAAAATTGCAAATGCCACAATTTGTTTGCACTTAAATGTATATTTGCACATATTTTTTTGCGGTGTTCGTGAAGTGCGCAAAAACAAGTTTTGTGAACCTCCTTATTGAAAGTTTCGTAGGATCGAGGCAACGAGCACTAGAGCGGGGGTGAATAGTGCTTTTAAACTTCTTTAGAATTTATAAGGATTATGAAATTAACAAAGCAATCACACAAAAAACACAAGATTTTATATTGATTCGGTCTTTCCCGACCTACATCCAATCTCCAAGCAAAACCCGCTTGAGATTTCTACTATCAACCTTGTGTAACCACAAGAACATACAGACCAAATCTGGTCCCACTTTCAGTAACAACCCTACTGAAAGCAAACAACTCCTTTAAACAAAGGAGTCATTTCCTTTTACAGAAAAATATAAGTAAGCAATCTTACAATCAACCTACGAGCATTTCTTATAAATGCAAATGAAATGCAATTAGCTTCTGATGTTGTTGAAATACTCAACTCATGAATTCACTATCTCTCAAAAGAATTTGAGTGAAAAACTAGAGTGAAAATATCAAGTGAGTGAGAAAAATGAATATTTGAATGAATAGGACTGAAAAGCGAAGAATTCAATCTTTGTAATTCAATGTAAATTGATTGGATTTGATGTTTTTGAGTGTAGAATTTACTATTATTTATAGTTGAAAGATTCCATACGTTGAGGGTATGAAGGGGTGTCAAAACCGTCACTTTTGAATGGTCAATTCGTTTAAAAAATGAAAAGACACGCATTTTAAAAGTTACAGAAAAATAGCTATATTAGTCGACTAGAACAGTAGTTAGTCGACTAAAATCAAATATTAGCACACAAACAGTTATCGTGAGTCGACTACTGTGTTTAACAGAACCGTTTAAAAATCTGAAGTTTGAAACTTAGTTGACTAAAGAAAAGTTAGTCGACTGATGAAAATCATCAGTAAACTGATTTTATTTATTAAAGCGAGATACATGAATAAAACCAAAATATATTTTGTCACATTACACTAAGCATGGCGAATTGAAACAGGTATGCAAAATATTATTACCAAGATAGTATGATGCATCTTATAAATATGACATGCTCAAATAATAAAATAACAAAATGGATCAGAATCGACATCCAGCAAACAAAGCCCCAATCCCCATTGGCTATTTGAACAATTTCATGATGCATCGATACATTTGTGGATTATGTTATAGAAATTGTTTCCCAAACCAAAACACGCAAGACGGGAATTTAAACCTTTAATATATATTTTTTTATTTGGGTGTATACAGCAACACATTACATGCTTGACACAAGGCACACAGCAAATCACAGAATCCTACAGAATCACATTAAAGACCTACATCTCATTGTTATCTTCTTCTTCTTCTTCTTCTTCTTCTTTTTTTTTTTTTGGGGGGGGGGGGGGGGGTCATAGCAGCCGAACCCCCAAATTTGCCGATTTGGGTTTTACGGCAACCAAAAGAAAAACACTTCCCATGACTTGGGGATTTCCAGCACCCCACACCTCGGCTTGACCCCCGACACACCATGGAAGAAAGAGAATAGTAATACCCTACCTCTTTCGGTGATTTTCCGAGGATCGGAGACTACCATCGCGAGAGGAGGGTCGGTCGACGTCAATTTCTCTGTTGTCGAGCTCGGGTCGAGAGGGACAAGGAGGCAGAGAGGAGAAGACAGAGAGAGAGAGAAAGAAGAGGAGAGTGGGAGGAAAAGGATTCGGGGACCCCTTCTTGTAGGAGGGTGCCCGGAAAGGGAAGAACCCTCCTCGGCAGTTGCACAGTGCCCCCCCCCCCCCCCCCGTTCCTTTCATTTTGTTTTTTGCAGTGTTAGGGGCCATTCAGAACCCTAACACTTGCTTTATCAAGCAGCTCGTATCGGGTTTTAAATTTTTTTGTTTCATGGGGCATGGCCCGAATCCGAGACCTGAGATCCAACTGCAGGTTTGGACCTGCACCATCCTTGCGATGTGGATCCACAGGTTTTATCCAAAGGGATCAAATGTGGGTCCGCATATTAACATGTTATATATACATATATAGATCCATTGTGGATCTTGGATCCGAAATGAAGATTTCAGACCCTATCCAAGAAATTATGCATTATTTTAAATAATTTTCAAAGAATTAATGAGAAAAATTAAGGTTATTACATCCTTTCCCCCTAAAAGAAATTTTGTCCTCGAAATTTACCTGTAAGTGCTTACTCGAAAAGATTGGGGTACTTCTCCCGCATATTGGCCTTAGGTTACCAAGTGCTTTCATTAATGCCATGGTGCTGCCATCTCACCTTAACGAAAGGAATGGTCTTTGATCTCAAGACTCGCTCGCTTCGTTCTAATATTTCCACTGGTTTTTCTTTCATTGTTAGGTCTTCTAGTATATCTACGTTCTCATACTGGATGACATGCGACGGATCTTAAAGATACTTTCTCAGCATAGATACATGGAATACATTATGAATCAGTGCATACTGGGCAGGTAGAGCTATATGATAGGTCATTTCTCCAATCCGCTCTAAAATCTCAAAAGGTTTGGCATATCTGGGACTCAATTTTCCTTTTTTACCAAAATGAAAGACACTTTTGGTGGGTGATATCTTCACGAAAACTCAATCCCCCACATCAAAAGTGAGCTCTTTGAGCCTTTGATCCGCATAACTCTTTTGCCGACTCTGGGCTGATAGCAGTCTATCTCTTATCATTTTGATCTATTGGGTATAATACTGCAACACGATTTGTGATTCCATCGAGCGTTCACCAACCTCATCCCAATACACAGGTGATCTGCAAAGTCGTTCATACAGAGCTTTGAAAGGAGTCATGTCGATGCTCGTATGGTAACTGTTATTATAGGCATATTCAGCCAAAACCACATGCTTATCCCATTTGCCTCTTTAATCCAGCATACAGGCTCGCAACATATCTTCTAGAGTCTGAATAGTCCTCTCTGACTGTCCGTCGGTTTGGGGATGAAAAGCGGTACTCAGCTTCAGCTTTGTACCCAAGGCCTATTGTAATTTGCCCCAAAACCGAGAAGTAAACCTAGGTTCTTGATCTGATATGATAAAGACGAGTACTCCATGCAGTCAAACAATCTCTTTGATGTATAAATCTGCTAGGCTCTTGAGGGATTGATTTATTCGTATGGGTAGAAAGTGAGCATATTTAGTGAGTCGGTCCACTATTACCCATATAGCATCATGTTGTTTCCGTGTTTTGGGCAAACCCACCACGAAGTCCATGGTGATTTCTTCTCATTTTCACTATGGAATCTTCATTTGCTGCATCATTCGGTTAGGCTTCTGATGTTCAATCTTGACTTGCTGACAAGTCATACACTTCGAGACATAACTTGTGACCTCACGCTTCATTCCATTCCACCAATACCCCCATAGTAAATTTTAAACATCTTTGTACTCCCCGGGTATATGGTGTACTTGAACCTATGTGCTTCTCCCAATAGTTCTTCTTTCAACTTGGGATCACTAGGGATCCAAAGTCGTTTCTGCATCTAGATACTTCCATCTTCCTTGAGTGAGAAGTGCAAATTTTTTTGCTGAGCTAGTGACTTGAGCTTCTCATATTGGGGATTCTCCTTTTGGCCCTCAATAATCTTTGTAACGATCTCAGGATGGGCAGATAAGTTAGATAACTTGTTACTTCCCTCGTCATCTGTGAACGACTTCCAGTCAATGAATTCTTTCACCAAATTCTACCCTTTTGTCAATAGACTGGACAAACTGCAGCCAGCTTTGCAACTAAGAGAGTCAACTACAACATTTGCTTTCCCTAGGTGATAGGAAATAGTAAAGTTGTAATCCTTTATAAACTCCAGCCATCGTCGTTGTCACATATTCAACTTCTTCTGGAAGAACAGGTACTTGAGACTTTTATGATCAGTAAATACCTCGAATTGTTCCATATATAGGTAATGTCGTCATATCTTCAAAGCGAACACTACGGCTGCTAATTCGAGATCATGAGTTAGATATTTTTGCCCATGAATCTTTAGTTGGCAAGAGGCATACGCTATCACTTTGCCATTCGGTATTAAGACACATCTCAATCATGTACTTGATGTGTCTGAATATACCACAAAACCACCATGACCTGATGGTAAGGCCAATACTAGGGCGGTGGTAAGCTTCTTCTTTAAGATTTGAAAACTCTTTTTGTACTTACCCATCCATTCAAACTTAATTCTTTTTCTCAGGAGCTTGGTCATGGGCATGGCAATTCGTGAAAAGTCCTGAATGAATTTTCTATAATAGCCTGCTAGCTCGAGAAAACTCCTAATATCACCGATATTCTTCGGTTGACCCCAATTTAATATGGCTTCAACCTTAGCCGAGTCTGCCGATACTCCATCTTGCGATATGACATGGCCTAAGAACATAACCTTCTCTAGCTAGAATTCGCACTTGGAGAATTTGGTGAACAACTGGTGTTCCTTGAGAGTCTCCAATACAATCCTCAAATGGTTTTGATGTTTCTCTATGCTTTCAGTGTATATAAGTATATCATTGATAAAGACGATCATCACGAAAGTATCCAAGTACTCTCTGAATACATGATTCATCAGATCCATGAATGTGGCGGGAGCATTTGTCAGTCTGAATGGCATAACTACGAACTCGTAGTGACCGTACCTTGTTCTGAAGGCTGTCTTGGGAATATCATCATCCTTGATCCAGAGTTGGCGATATTCAGATCTGAGATCGATTTTTGAAAACACCTTAGCCTTTTGCAATTGATCGAACAAGTCTTCGATGCAAGGTAGGGGATATTTATTCTTGACGGTCGCCTGATTCAACATTCGATAGTCTATGCGCAGCCTCATAGACTCATCATTCTTCTTTACGAAGAGAACTGGTGCTCCCCATGGTGATACGCTAGGTCTAATGAAGCCTCACTCAATTAACTCCTGAAGTTGTTTTTTTTAGTTCCTCCAACTCCACTGAGGCCATACGATAGGGCGCTTTCGAGATCAGTGTCGTCTTAGGTACTAACTCAATATGAAAATTTACCTTGCGTTGTGGAGGTAGTTCAGGCAACTTCTCTGGAAACACTTCCAGGAATTCACAAACCACCTCAAGTTTTTCTAGTGGTGTGACCTTCGGCTCGCAGGAAAATACATTCACTAAGAATGCTCGGCACCCTTGCCGCATATACTTTTGAACCTTTAGTACTGATACCATTTGGGCTTTTACCGTAGGTCTAAAGAGCCTAAACTCAACCTTTGGCAATCTTGGTCGAGACAATACCACTTTCACTTGGCGGTAGAGAACATTGGCATAATGTTCATAAAACCAATCCATCCCCAATATGACATCATATTCAGTCATATCGAGCAGGATTAAATCAGTTAGTAAATTTTGCCCCTCTAACATAATTGTTACGTCAGGGATGTAGTTTACACATATTGAATTATACCTTATAGGAGTGTACACATCTAATACATGTTTTAGAGATTCAGTATGTGCACCTATAAGTTTAGCAAACTCTATGGATACGAACAAATATGTAGCACCACAGTAAAAAAGGATAAGTGCAACATGACCATCAACAATTATCATAACTTGCACCAAGTTCCCTTTCTCTAACTCTTCTGTCATAGTCGCATATACCCGTCCTGGCACCCTCTTATGTATGTTCTACTGCGGTACCTGTTGTTGTGGTGGTGGTGGTTGCTGCTGATATCCTCCTTCGGCATTCCTCCTCTGCATGTCTGCCATCTTCTTATGGCACTGGCGGGCATAATAACCCATCTTGCCATAGTAGAGGCATGCACCGGTGTCTCTGGGGCGAGGTTGCTCGTTATGGAACTAGTTGCAGTTTGGGCAAACCCGATTTTGTCCCTGATGTTGTGGAGGACGAGCATCACCATTGTACCTCTCTTTTTGTGAGGTGGCTGGTGTTTCTTGCCACCCTGGTGTTGTTGCGGGTCGGCTCCTTATTTTCACGATATGCCATTCTGACCCTTCCTTGATCGCTCCCAATCTTCGTTCAGCATAGTAGCCACTTCAATGGCCTGTGTGAGGGTGGATGGCAGATTAATCATCACTCGATATCGTAATCTGTCTTTGAGTCCACTGACATACTTGGTTGCCCTAGCTTTATTATTCCTGAACAAATTCGGGTAATAACGCTCCAAGGTCTGAAATTTGGTAGTGTACTCTACCAGATTCATATTCCCCTGAGTAAGCTCCAGAAACTCCTGTTGCTTCTGATCATGAGCATGTTGAAGAAAATATGTCTCTAAAAATGTCTCCTTGAAAACTTCCCATGGAATAGGATTCATCTCTGTAAAGTGGATGGTTTGGGTTGTGCCCCACCACTTTTGTGCATCTTCCATCAAGTGGTAGGTACCAAAGTTTGTTTGCTTATCATCGAGAATAGGCAGAACCCAAAAAGCTCGCTCTGTCTCCACGATCCAACTCTTGGCTAGCTCAGAGTCAGCCTTTTCTGAAAAAGTTGGCGAATTAACTTCAAGAACTTCTCATAGGTGATTGCACCAGTATTATGACTTTCGCTTATGGTCGTGGCTAGCTCCGTCTGGTTGCATGTTTGGGTGTCTATCGTCTGAGTCAGACTATCGAGAGTTTTCATCACGAAACTCATTTGTTCCTACCATTCATTTGTCATGCTCGAACTAGCTTGGACAGATTTTGACAACACATTATTACAAACATATCAAGTATCTTAATATGTCTACCATTATCATTATACATAACTACACTTATACAGGAGAAACAATGCAATTATCATGATTAATAATGAATTATACTCACAGAGTGCTTAAAGGGTGTGGCACAACCATGATCTTTAATTTATTGTTCTCAGAATCTGATACCATAATTGTAACGCCCCAAAATTTTAACCCGAATTTTGAGAATTTTTTTTTTATAACAGCGAAAACAATAAATACTATGAGGTTAAGCATTCTGAAACACTATAATGAAGAGCAAGCCAAAACGTTTATTGCATTTCACTATCAACGAATAATAACATCAGAGTCTTAATGACATAAAATGAACTCAAACTATCCCAAGAACAGTAAATCTAAAATCTTGATCAAAGCCTCATCCTGCAGCCACTCATGATATTTTATTTTTCACCTGCTATCAATGTTGAAGGTAGAGGCTTCATTTGGACAAGGTCGCTCTGATGCCACTTTGTTAGACCCTTCAAAATTTTTGAAACATGTGGTTCAGAGAAAGTCCCAAGAAGGTAGGTCTGGATTTTTAATGAACAAGAATTTTAATTTGAGCCTGAAGGACTCAAGAGGATCGAACCTAAGATTATTTGATTGTGGGACCTGTGGTACACATGTCAGGATTGCAGAACCATAATAGACACGACGGAAAAGAAGTTTGAGGTTTCTTGTGGTTGTGGATTGGTCAAAACAGTGGAAATAGGGTGAAATGGCTAAATCTGGTAGGTAAGGTTTGGACCTGATAAGCGTTTTGAGTGCAATTTTGATCCAGAATTGAAAAGAGCTGGTCTAGGAGTTCTAGGGTCACCTAGGAACATGTGTAAGGGTTTGAGATATATTCTAAACACAGGAAGAGGTTGTTATTGTTGAGGTTATCAATTTAGGAAATATGGGTATTTCGAGTACCTAGCATGATGAGGTTTTGGGTTTTGGGGTCTATGAAATGAACAAAAGTTGTTCTAAGGCTAAGGAAGGGTTTTAGAGATACCTTGAAGGTATGTCGCATGCTAGGATGAAGTTCTCCACATTCTAAAACTTAGACATACAATCTTCAACGTGGAGGCCTCACTCGACTCGTCGGGATAACAAAAACGCATGGTCCAAGACACTAAGAGAAATGAGAAAGAGAAAAGAGAAGTTGAGGTTGAGTCCTTAATCAATGCCAATAAACCTCCTCAAGATCTCCTTAAATAGGGAGAGTTGGGGTTGAGCCCTAATTATGCAAAACTTCATCTAATTAAAAAACCAAAAGCCCAACTAAGCTAGGACTCCTACTTACTAAGGACTCTACACTAATTAACAATTAAGGACTCTTAATTGAAAGCAATTAATAAAACTTAATTAACTTCTAGAATGACAGGACGTCCCATAGGGCTCTTCTGGATTCACGCCCTCCTCATATGAGCCCCTCTGCTAATTGACCTGCCACCTAGTGATGTCATATGTTTAGCTTCTCATTTTCCTGGTTGAGACTCTAAATAATTAACTTTTCCTTAATTAGAGAAGCCACATTTGTAATGCCCTAAAATTTTTAACTTGAAAAAAAATCAGAAAAAAATAAAGTTTTTGTAGTTAATCCTTTTTCAGAGTTTAAAATGATAGTACAACAGAATAATCTATTGAAATGATCAAGTTAGCAAACTTTGAGCCGATTACAAGCAAAGTATCTAGCAAATGAGATGGGTCTCCATATATTTTGGATTTGGGTCTGTATCTCCATACAAGTAATTCAACCCATAATAATTTAAACAAAATATTTTTTATTGAAATAGTTTATACAAAAGTCCATAAACAAGACACCAACATGTGAAAGGAGTGAATGGACAAAAAGAGTAGATTCATGACATCATCACATTATCGTGTCATTAGCTATAACAGTTGTCTACTCATTACTTGAATCCCATAAAAAGGAGGTCAGACTCATGAAAGCCTGATAGGTACAATAATATCACATAGTTGTAAAGAACTAATATATGTATCATAAATAGTCGGATATATACTAATCACATCAATAATACATGCAACTTGAATGATCTACAAATTTGTATAAGCAGATCATTGTTTTTATTCAAATTAAGGACTTTGTTTCGATATTACTCTACATGCGGATACTCGCAGAAGGAAAACGTAGAGACGGGTTGAGATCATTCGGGGGTTTATTAATTCATGTATTTTGTACCCTAGATGACTAGCTGAATCCGCTCTAAAGGGGATGGTGTAATGACCGAGAAAATTCTCTAGAGGCCACTTGTTTGGATACATCCTAACTTATGCAAAAGTTGTGAGTTCTACCACTTGAGATAATAATTGATAGCCTTGTCTCCTAACTTCGATGACTGAAGACGTCGAGTTATTGTCACTCAAAGAGCATAGTTATTTGACAACAATGTTCATCGAAGTTATACCTCTTATCCTCTCTCAATAGGTCATAAATGTGAATGAATTATTGGGTCCTCTATTATTAAAAGAATTTACCATATTTGCATATATTTCACTTTTATAGGCATCATCCACCTGTTCTGGGTAGACTCTCATATTTGTATTTCTAATTCAACTCATTTACTACGCTCTGATCTTTTAAATCAATTGAGCATCTTACCTGCAAAGGCGATCCTATATTTTTGCATGTGTTTTTTCTTGATATGGTACATTGTTGCATCCCAAGGTTTGTCATAAACCTCAACTCTTTTATAGCGCAGTACATTGTTACACTGCGAGAATTGCCATAAATGTTGACTCATTTATCAATGTATGGACATGTCTTGCATGTCTTTATGGTATCCCATGTGGTAAGCGGGGTGATGTGCTAAGTTGAAGGCCTAAGTTCGAATCCCTTTGTCACATGAGGCTTAAGAGATATCTGGTAGGGGTTTGCCTAACCCCAGTTAGCTGGAAAGACGTGTGGATTGGTGAAATCTAGTTTTCATTTTTATCTTAAATATGATAATAGAGATGCATTTTACATGCTTGATTTTATAAGAATCAACTCTTTTGAGGGTTAAAAAATCATGCTTTTTAGATAAAAAAAACATGATCTAAATGTTGTTTTCTAGCAAATCAACAATGCTGAACATATCTATAGGTCCAGATTTGCCAAAAACAGCTCAAAAACACTCATTTTCTCATGGTAAGTTAGCAGTAGGCAGCTACCACTTTATATATATATATATATATATATATATATATATATAGAGAGAGAGAGAGAGAGAGAGAGAATGGTAATTGCTAACTACTTTCACAGCTAACTGGGCTTTAGAAGGGTTTTCCATATTTTTCTAAAATTTGACCGTACGGATGTGTTTTATATACTTGATTTTATAAGAATCCACTTATTCTAATATGCGAGTAGGTTTTCATAAGGTTTAAAAACTCAATGGCCTAAGATTTTTTTGAATATTTAAGGCTTAAAAATCATGTTTTTTATTGAAAAAACATTATCCAAGTGTCATTTCTTAGTAAATCGGCCATGCCCAACACAATTATGGGGTGGGAACAGAGAAAACACAACAGAAAAGCTGAAAAACCCAGTTAGCATATTTCATTTAGCATGGATGTGTTACCCTATATATATATACATATATCGCATCAAATATGTAATACAAGAAATGGATCCATGTTGGATTCTATCCATTCTTTTGCATTTTTAAAATTTTTGTTAAAAGAACCTATGAATTCAAAGATTTGAGTAAAACATAGGAAAAACACTTTGAAAGCTTGGTTAGCTAGAAAAGCTACCTTTTATGTATATAAGGTAATACATCCATGCTAAATGAAACATGCTAAATGGGTTTTTCAGGCTTTTTTATTTTTATTTTAAAATTATGACCGTCTACTTGATTTTATAGGGATCGGCTCTTAAAGCGTTTAATTCTGACTCATGGGTGGGTTTTTATTATGTTCAAAAAATCAACAGTCCAAAATCCTTGTAAAATTTTTAGGCTTCAAATGTCTTTTTATCATCATAAACATGATCCAAGTATGGATTCTTAGTAAATTAACCATGCCCAACACAATTATGGGGTCGGAACAGAGAAAACACAACAGAAAAGCTGAAAACCCCAGTTAGCATATTTCATTTAGCATGGATATGTTACCTTATATATATATATATATATATATATATATATATATATATATATATATATTATCGCATCAAACATGTAATACAAGAAATGGATCCATGTTGGATTTTATCCATTCTTTTGCATTTTTTAAATTTTTGTTAAAAGAACCTATGAATTCAAAGAAACAAATGAGAATTGTTGTGAATATAGCCCAACCCAGTCCAAATTAGGCCCATGGGCCTAACTGGCAGACCGTGGGCTTTGTATTAGACCCGGGCCCGATCAGGTTGGTCAAAGGGTCGAGCTTGACCAGGCCCAGCATGTCAACAACCCGATCAAGACCATCCACTAAATGGACTGGGTCAGCCCGGCCCACCCATTGTCCAGCCCTAATCATCATTATCATTGAGCCTTATCCTGACTACATTATCTCAGCTTTCATATTCCTGGGATTTGACTAAAGCATTACAGCCCGCTGCCGCTTATGTCAATCCTCTAAGACCATTTAATTGCATGTCTAACTTTTTTGGGAAGATATATAATTAAGCTTAGAGGTAACACAAATGTGAACAACATCATCCTGACCACAAATGTTTAAGAATAGAACGAGACATCTTAGCTGAGCTCAAGGTTGGCCCTTGTCTGATAGGCAGGCCTGCTCAAGCTGTACTGGTGCTTGAGCCGACTGCCGAGCTCAATCAGACCTTATTGGCATGTCGAGCCTAGCTAAGCAGCGCGATACGATGGGCTCATTCCGTCTGAATGGCTCGATTGAGCCAAGTGGGATTCCGAGTTCTCGTGAGTACTTGGTAGTTTCTGACCGGCTGGCTTTGCCAATTCTCCTGTCTCACAGCTGCTTGGATTTATGTATGTCAGAACACCTGAAAACACCGCTCGAAGAATCTGTCACGCTGGCGGCATCCCTTGCCATAAGGTTAAAGCTGGGTGTACTCCTCAGTGGGCAGGGGGACCTTAAGGGTTTTACCAACTGGAGGCTTACCAATTTATAGTTGAGGGGTTGTTATACCTGAATCTTCTTGGTTGTCACCTACACTTAGGGATGCAAACTGTTTGGATTCAGAAGAACTAAATACATGGGGATTCAGATCGGAATAAAATCCAGAACAGCCTAAAACTGTAAAACCTTCATCATCGATCCGACCCATTTACTCTAATTATACTCCCACTCGAGAGAAGCCTCTTTCTTTTTTTAAAGGGCCATTTTGGAGAGAAAGAGCTTCCCCCGGGGAAAAGTGAACCCATTTTGTTTTTCTGCATTTATCATGCAAGTCCCATCATATATTTCTCAGAGACATGTTTGTTTCACCCTTTGTAGGAAAGAGGCTCTCTGTCCTAATACATATGAAAGAGAGCCTCTTTCAGAGGAAAGGGCATGGAACAAGCACCCCCTAAGAATCTGTGATGCAGTGTGATCCATGCAGAGTTCGCACTAAAAGTGTGCACGTAATTGTGAATCTTTTTAGGTGACTAACAAAAACAATATTATTCCAGCAGTGTTATAAAATGTCGGTGTTGGGATTTTCTTGCAATAGAAAATCTCCCAATAAATTTTAAAATACGATGGGCTTTTTCATGAATATTGGCATGTGGGTGTAAGACATCAACATTGTAATATTTTCAAATTAAATGACAATTCTAAAACTTCAGGATTCTTTCAGGATTTCATTAGTTTTGAAAAAATTCAGGAAAAGTCCCGCTTTTGGTGAGATGAACAAAATGGAATAAATTCGTTGAATAAACGGTTTTTAGGAATTTCAAACAAGATGCATTGCTCGAAGTGCTGTATCAGTGAGATGATTTTCTAGTAGCTCAAGAAAATGACACTGACTGGGTTCATTTTAACAGTTTCCTCAATTTATGCCTTTATTTTTCTATTTTATTTACCATGAATGATCACGCCCTTAACTAGGCTAAAATAAATAAAGGTATAAGATTTTTTATAGTAGAATTCTCTTGCTCTAATCGGTGGCGTTTTTCAAATTTTTTCTTGCATACTTTTCATTCTATTCCAATCCAATTGGTTTGGCTTTGTACCCTCACTGTACTCGACGCAAAATTTGCATCATTGAATTGAGCCAGCTTAATGAAAGCAATTAATATTCTTCAATAACACATGAATGCAAAAGAGACCTTGATCATTATCAATAGTGAGAGAAGCACATGCTAATAAGTTATTTAAATTAAAAATAAAAACAGTACAGTACATCAAGCTTGACCACCACCAGCATTATACATCTCAAAGTTCAAAATGATGCAAAGACGTCCACCTCAAAGGCAACTATGCCAAGAAACAAAGACTCCTGCCCAGGCGTAATGCATTGTGCAGGAAAAACCACGGAATTATATGGGCAACTCCCAACATATGACCATAAATCAATCACGCAAGTGTCATCCTTGGGGACCAAACACGCTATGTTACAGTATGCCATCTCGGAGATGGGTGACACTGCTGCAGGTAGCTCACCATACCTCCACTAGAATTGGATCTAAGATCAGTGTTAAAGACAATCAATGGATGTGGGCACCGATATTTGCATAAACCTTAAAAATCTCTCTCTCTCTCTCTCTCTCTCTCTCTCTCTCTCTCTCTCTCTATATATATATATATATATATATATATATATATATATATATATATATATATATATATATATAATCAAGGGAACCAGATAACCAACCAAAGAATTTAGAACTTGCTTTCAATTCACCTTAGAAAGGCCACAGGTCACCCCAAAGAGATCGTCGAGCCTGTTGGTGTAGGGTCGGGTTCTTATGTTGTGTGACAATCACACGTTCAAAGCAGCCATCAGAGCCATCACGTTTTGTTGATCGGCACACATCCATGGATATGCGCTTACCCCTTCTCACAGGTGTGAATATAATCCTGCCCCATCCACTTCCAAGATCTGCAGGAACAGTTTCCTCTTCAATTTCTTCCTCATGTGTAGCATCAACTTCTGTGAGATCGGAGACATCACTTCCTGGATCCACTTCATATGGTATATCCTCTACCTCGGACAGAAATTGATCCTCTGTCCAATATTGGTAATAGTTAGTAGTAAGTCTAACCGCATGAAGGAAAACAAAATGTAGCATGACAAGGCAAATTCATACTTGGTTAGCACATGATAAGTTTGACTCTATTGTTAGCAGATAACGTGAAATGAGAATTTATGTGGCACTTCATTCTTTGATGGGAAGAATTGAATGTTGAAAGCTATGCCTAATTAGTGAAAATGGGGCAAGCATCTCACCAAAGTCAATCTCAAGGTCTTCAGGATTCCGTTTAGCATGTTGTTCTTTCAAGGTTTCAAAACTCATACCATCAAGTGGCCAAGCTGCCCTGTGATACCAGCTTTAGTTAGAAAACTTAATAGCACGTCAACTTTGACACTTATGTGCAAAATAAAACAGAGATACAACACCAAAATCAAACCAGTCATTCAAGATCCAATTTAGAAATGCAAGATCAAATGCTTATATACTAAAACTATGTCACATGGACAAGCTAGACAAAATCGCATGTCAAGAGACATGATAGGATGACATAAGGCCGGGCCGTTATGATATGCATCAGACGTACATTATTTTTGTATCTCCTTAATTATTTTGAGTTTCATTTTAGTTAGTAGGCATACAGTTGAAGAAAATAAGAATTACTTGATAACGAACACTGGAGCATATGCTTTCGTATCTCATGTCTATATCCCCACCCCCGTGTCCATATGACAACAGTGAAGAAGTTAACCTTATTAGAAACCACGTTCAGTAATGTACAGAAAGGAACAAAACATGTATGCATTCATAAATGAACAGTGAAACAGAAAAGGAACACAAGCATGTATCCACAGCGGTTGGCACCACCCTTTTGGTAATTTAGTAGTCATAAAATTCAGAAATAAGTCAGTAGCTGAATGTTCGCAGAATCATTTCCAGGCATGTCCAAATGAAAAGACACCCCTCTAATTTGAGTAGGATAAGTTCTTATTTACCGTGTGCTAGATGTACACTTTGGTATCAATAAAATTGTGGCACTCAGAATTGCTTATCCAAAAAAAAAGAGTTGCAGTACATTGGCCTCAAGAAAATTGTGGTTCCTTTAAATTAATGACCTGAATGTAGACTATGTAATCATGAGAGATTAACAATCCAGATGGTGCCTTTCAAATCAGCTCCAGTTCAGTTCTGACATTTCTTTCTTTAGTCTTTTCCGGTACATATCCAAAGCTTGAGAAGCCTAAGAGTACTGTTACATGATGCCATATGAGTTTCCTCCTTTAATCTTAATACTCTTTTTGTTCCTTTTCTATCTTCTAAAATACTGATGATAATTGTAATAAAAATCTTTCTTCTCATGATCGAACAGGTCCAGGACAGAGAATAAACACCTTGGAAATCAGTAACCTATAGTACATGGGAAGTCTCCAAGGTATGTGATTATTGTGTGTTTCTAGTTTGGTTGAATGGTGATGCATCTTCATAAGGAACTCTTATTTTATTCTGAAACAATCAGATATGGAGGACCATGCTATTCATAAGGTTCTTCAGCATGCCATTAGACTTCAAGATGATGTGACTTCAATGTTGTTCCTCTCTATTAGTTCATTATAAGAGTGTAACCGTTAAAGCCAATTTACTTTTTCATGATAGAAAGAAGTATAGTGAGCTAGAATGTCAATACTGCACACATCAGTTCTTTGTGGTGTTATCTTCACTTACATGTACTCACTAATGAGCTTCCAGTTAGCAGGTTTCTTCACAAAATCATTTACTTCATTTTGCTGCCTTGTCATCCCTTACACTCATCATAATCACAAATAGCTTGTGATTTTAAAGGGCTTTTTGTGTACATGAATGCATGAGAGAGAGATAGTCATCTAATCAAATTCACCTGTGATAGAGCTCATCTATAGGAAGATGATTACCATAATGGTAAATATATTTTAAAAAGCATGTGTCACAGGAACTAAGATTATATTTTGCACCAAAAGAAAATGTTCCCCATTCAAAATGTAACAAACACCCCAGTTGTTCAGACCAGCACAAGGATTGCTTACTGTGGTCGTACACCACGCCTTATAACAACAAAACAGAACTTCTCATCCTCAAAACCCCGCAGTGTTTGGTTCTTTTCTTTCTGCAAAAAGAAGTCTAGAAAATATCTGAAGCAGTTCAAGCAGAATAAAAATACTGTAACTACTACATTCCAACTTAATAAACATAAGAAACACATAATTAGACATACTCTATATAATGGATAAAAACTGTAAAGTAAAGGAGGGGTTGTGAGGCCACCAACTCATATTGACAGACTATTTCCATGATCTTAAGCTTAAGCCATTTTTTACTAAGGGTGATCCATTCTGCCTGCACATTTACTTAATACCCATATTTCTTAAGCTTAAGCCATTTTTGACTAAGGGTGATCTATTCTGCCTGAACATTTACTTCATACCCATATTTCATTAATAAAAATTTACATCTCTTGGATTTAAAGAAAAACTAGCAGCACATGCAAAGATGCATCAAATATAAGTGTACACATGTGAGATGAACTTTTCTCTAGACCAGCCTTAGCTCATATGCCCTTGCTACTCTGGACAAACCATAGAAACACAGTGTTAGATGAATAGAAGGATGTACGCTGGCTTCAACACCATCCCTAGCCCACATCCCTCTGATGGCCAACACACTAAAATACTCAAGGTATTTATATATCAAAAATAGTGAGATAGGCATCAAACATATTGTTAAACTATAGGAACATACGCAAACCTTTGCATCAGATAATATATATGAAAGGGCAAAACCTTTGCAACAAATGTCAAACCTAAAAGGCTACCACTATTGCAACATTATTGAAATCAAAAGAAAAAAACAAGCATTTATGAACGTTTTGAAAAAAAAAATATGAAAAGCACAAACCGTTGCATCAAATAGCATACCTAAAAGACCAGGCTATTGCAATAACTTATTGAAAACAAAGGAAGAAAACAAGAACTTATGGGTGTTTTGAAACAAAATGAAAAGTACAAACCCCTGCATCAAATTGCATATCTAAAAGACCAGGCTGTTGCAATAATTTATTGAAAGCAAAGGAAGAAAACAAAAACTTATGGGTGTTTTGGAAAAAACAAGTAGCATATCTAAAAGAACAGGCTGTTGCAACAACTTATTGAAAGCAAAGGGAGAAAACAGGAATTTTGGAGTGTAAAATAGAAACAACAAAACACAAGCCTTTGCATCAAAATAATATACATAAAATGCCAGGCTGTTGCCATAACTTACTGATAGCAAAATGAGAAAACAATAATTCCAGGGTCTAAACAAAACGCGCATACAGATTTTCAGAGTATCAGAGAGTTAAATGGAATATACACTGTAGGACAAATAGGAGGATGAGATGGTGGTACGAGGTATCTTCAGTGCCATAGCACTTTTATAACAGCCAAAAAAGATATTCAGTATTTCTGTGGTCCAAAGGTATTCAGTACCCTCTATAAAGCATCAATTTCAAACTGTTAAACTATCATTATTGAAGTTCAACCATTAAGCACCAACTACTAAGTGATGGGAAATCAAGTTATTAACCTGTGAGTGGGCATGGACTATGGATTACTTCAAACTCAATATTCTTTTAAAACAAAATTATATGGATAGAAGATATCGGTAGAGATAGATAGAAAATATCATGGCAAGATCAGACATTAGTTTCAACTTAGCAATATTATTGCGACATTTCAATTATTTTTAAATTTATTAAGATATTTGTCTCTATGTATGTGCATAAAATGCTCAAACAAGAGCTACAGTACATACAATACACGCTTTTCCCCAATTACAATCAAATAATCTTAGCACTTGTTGCACACTGCAAAGTTCATGCAAGCAGGAAACTACAATTCATAAAGCATTTTCAATGTACAAGAGTTGTTGATGTCTATGGCTTGTAGCAAAGAACTCTTGGGACTACTAAATTTTAGGTCTTATTGAAGAGAAAAGGCTTTAGATTTAAGAACTGAAAATTAAAGACAGATGATGGCTCTTTCTAAGAGTTTGTAATACATGCCAATGTCAGTGCAAACAACACAACAGTTTGTAAGGCACTACCATAAAAGTTATAGCTTGTTTAGGTTCATAAAGATTCATGGCATACATATATAACAGGTCCACACTTTTGCTGCCTCCAGGTAGAAGGCAGTTGTCGCACATATCAGCTTGAAAGGTTATGTTCACTTTTAGCCATAGGAAGCACACAGTATTGCCTTTGCAAAGCTTACACTTTTTCAAGAGCCATGCACATATCACTAATTATGTTTCGGTCATAAATTCACAACTTCTGTGAGCATTGGTATATTTTTTCCACTTCATCCCCTTTTTCCTTTGTACACAAGCTGGGAGATTTTCCCCATGGAATTTGAACCAAAAACCCTTCAACTAAATCAATGCAACTCTACCAAATCCAGCTGCCACATTCAACCAACAGTTCTTGTGATCACCTATCCTCAATTAATTATAGACTGTAGACATCAGATGAATGATTGAACCCACCATGTAATACCTTATTTATGACCATATCAAAATTTCCAGACATTAAAATGAAGGTTGTGTTTCACATGTTTTCTTGGTGAAAGTGCTCGGTCAGAAAGAATCATGCTCTCAACTTAAATTTCTTGTCCAGTTGACAGCTTAATTTACATGCTGATCTGAGAATTTACTGCCTGCATTCAATAATTGATTTGAATCAAACAATGAGCTAATACATCTAACAATCACTCTCCACATTTTGTACTATTTTTTTTTCTAAAAGCTTCCCTAATTTTTTCTTTTCTGGAGTTTCAATATTTTTTATGGTTTATGCCCTAGAGGAGCCAAACCTCTCTTGCAGCTTCTCAACTTCAATTATTTGAAAAAATGTGCGCTTTATGATACATGTTGATAAGTTTATAGGCATGAGAGAACTATTACAAGATTTACAAGCATATTTAGATCATATACTCATATATGCAAGTGTGTCATGTAGGGAATACATTTATGCTTGTTAGGGGGTGGAGGGAGGTCAGAAAGGACAGTTTTAAGGGGATTGACTAAGCCGAGTAACATAAAGACTCAGTTAACTCAAGCCATGACCTGGATACTTGAGCAATGACCAAGTTGACCCACATGATATCCAATTGAAGCTGTCCCAAAAAGACACAGAAAAAGCCTAAAGCTTCCGATGTCGTAGCTACATAAAAAGGAAAAAGCCTCAGTCCAAGACAAATTTTCAAAAGCTACATAAATACCTTATATGCTCGTTGTGATGACGTTCTCTCCAAGCGCTGAACAAAATGACAATACTTTCCAGTGTTCTCCAAAGGACAAGGTCCATCATGAGGGCACTACAAAAAAGAAAGCAAAAATGTATCAATGATTCAGCAAAACAAAATATTATATTCTTATTGTGATAGGAAACCTGAAAAATAAATCATAAATACTCACAGGTGCAACTACAAAAGCATCACTTTTGGAAGGCACCTTACTGTTAGCAGCATCCACCAGTTCTTCAGAAGCTTCATTGGAGATGTGGTTGGACTTTTTGGATCTCTTGTAAAAAAAGAAAAACGAAAAGGTCAATAAAAAATTTAATTAATTAGACTTATGAAAACGCTGAAGGAAATAATGTATCTAGTAGTTTGTATTTGTACATGGAGCCGGCAATAGAGTAGTCACAGGCATTGTAATAGCTGATGGATGCACATCCAAAATATTAAGATAAAAGGACTATATGTTCAAAACTAATATGGCATTTGAAAGAAGCCTTCAGAAGATGAAATGTTGTACCCTTTTTTCCATCCATAGGATGTGAGACCGCATTTGAGATATGATGCTAAACCCTAGGGGGGTGCCAGGCTCGATCAAAACCTGCCAATCCGAGTATATAATTGTATAGTGACAAAGCTCAATAAAATGAATTAACGGGATACCTAACTACATGAAATGCAACGGAGGGAAGATACACAAAATGATAATGATAATGTTGATAAAGGTACAATAAAATATATATCATTGTAACTATTTCGATTTCTTGGAATAACTAATGCTCTTCTTTATAAGGAAATAAGTAATGTTTACATTATGTTAACTGATGATGCATGAAATGTACATCATATTAATATTATATTCATGCATTTTTACGCATTTTGAAGGTTTAGAACCCATGTATTGATGTAATTAGGTATAAAGAGGTCTCGGTTCGAATCTCACTCGAATTGGAGTTAAAATGAGAGAAATATTGCATTTTTAGGGTTTTGGATCGGTTTTCGAGGCAAAACGGATCCAGATCCAACCCAAGAGCTCAAATTTGGATCTTGAACTGGACCCAAACCTTATAGATCCATAAACCCACGTGATTCAATAAGTTTTCCAATAATATTTGCTGAAAACCCCTTCTTTCTAATGTATTTTGGTAGCTAAGTGCAATTAACAAGTAGTTTAGGCATTTGAACTAAAACTAATTTTTAATTAGGTGGCTTTTAGAATTAGAATTAACTTAGGAGGTATAAAAGGTTTCTAAAAACCCCTAGGTTGACGTTTTTGGAGTTGACGCCCAACCTTTCTCTCTCCTCCTTTCTTCTCTTCCCCTCTCTCTCTCTCTTCTTCTCTCTCACACGCCCTCCTTTGTGTGTCTTCTTCCTTTTGTTTCTTTTCTTTCTCCTTCACTCTTTGTTGTGTTTTCCTTGTTGTTTGGACTGTGTTTTTGCAGGTGTTGCAGACCTAAGGAGGTTTTTTTCGTCGGTGTGTCGTTTACATCCACAGGAAGTGGCCGATCCTCTCTCCCATGCAGTCTTCTCCTTCTTATAACCCTCTTGAATTGACCTCCGGAAGGGTGTAGCATCGTAGAACCACCGTGCAGCACTTCAAGGATGTGTTGGGCGCGACTTCAACCTCCATTGATCGCTCTTCCTCCCCCTCCATCGTCGGATAGCCCTCTGAGGTGCGTCTTATCTTCTTCTTCTCTTTTAGTGTAGATCGAGTCAACCCCTTGCTAGTCAAGTCATACCCAATTTTGATTTCTTTATTTTCTGATTTTTTTACAGCAAACCTCTGTCTGTAACTGGTGTTATTTGCATGTTAAGATTGAGTTTTAATCCAGTTTAGTGGGTTAAATCATTTTATGAATTGCGTTTAGGCTAATTGTGAAAATCGGCTAAGGATAGCTTAGCCGATTTGTGTCAATTTTTAAATTTTGATTTCTTTAGCAAGTTAACAGTAGGTTACCTAAGTTATTTTTACAGCTTAAAGTCAATTTTAGTTGTGGTTTAAGGTAAATAGAAAATTAGTTTTTGAGTGTTTCGAAATTTGTTTATTTAAAAATCTTTTTTTTTAGTGTAGGCAAAATCGGGTTTTGGAATTTAAGGGTTGTCGTCTTCTCCAAGAAGGACGGCAGCCATTGATGATTCAGTGAGATCTTAGGAATTTTTAGTAAGTGTTAGATTATTTAGGAAATGTATGCTGACCAGATTCAAGGCATTTATATTTTTGGTAAATCTTATTCCTTAGCTAGCGAATTTGACTTTTCAATCTTATTTTTTTTAGCAAGGATTCACAAGTTTCATTGCATTCCTAGGCTACCCTTGCATCTACTAAATCAGACATTAGATACATTAGGTTAGTTAGGATTTAGCCTAATTAGTTTTCAATTGTTGAAATTCGAATGAAGGGCATATGTGTCAATGCATAAGGGTGGTGATTTTTGGTAAGGTTATGGGTTTTCTAAAATGTGTGAAATCCAATTGAGGTAAGTCTTTGACCTCCTTTATGAGTCCAGCCAAGAGGATCCTTCCCTCTTTTTAATTTAGGAAATAGATTGGAATTTCAAATCTATTCCTAAATTCATATTGTATTGCTTTGGGAAGGATTTCGAATTGGCATTAAATCTTTAACAAAATCGTGTGGGCTCAATAGGGCTGGCAATTTTTGGACTTTGGAGAAGTCAAGACTCCTCCTTAAGGTAAGAGATATAGGGCCCAGCTAATTCCAAATTAGTCATTTGTATTATTGCCCTCTTTCAATTAACTATTTAGATTAATATAATTGATGACTTCTTTTCTAATTTAGGAAAGTTTAATATAGATGATTTTTTAGCTTTGCATATTAGTTAGGTTAGTAGTTAATTGAATTTCATTGCATTTTGACATTTAGTTAGTTTCTAAATAGGGTCCACCTAGGGGGCGTGAGCTTCTAAGTCTTAATCCAAGTCAAACCAGCCCCCCTTGTACCCTAATTAGATAGGTTAACCCTAGTTGGTTTTAGTTCATTTCATTTTTTTTAGGAAGCAAGTTAAAGTAATTTTAATTTTAAGTGAAATAGTTAGTTAATCTTAAAGTACATTAGTTCAGTATTTTCATTAGTTTAGATAGTTTACTTCATAGTTGTATTTTAGTTTAAGTTAGTTTAGTAATTGTGTGCATTTAAAATTTGATTTAGAATTAATTTGTTTAAGTGATTGTTATGTTTGCTTAGTTAATTTAATTGATTTCATTTACTGTATTTTAGCAGAACTTAGGTCTGTAATAGTGCATGAATTGGTTGTTTTCAAGTGAATAGTGCATTGAATTTTAAAACCGAAAATTGCAGCAACTTTCAGTCGTCATTTTATGTGCATTTTTTCTGAGTTTTTCTAAAAAATCAAATCTATTATATTCATCTGTGTGTTGACTGTCACCAGACCAAAAATCAGCTCAATTGGAGTTGATTTGGTCTGATTTTTAAGCATTTTCCAAAAACAGGTTTTTCGGGTTTTTAAATTTCGGGACAGACAATTTTCAAAATTTTATCGGATTTGAAATGCTTATATCCGGAGCTTCCGGATGAATTTTTCAACTCTGTAAAATCTGACAGATTCTTGAAACTGTCAGAAATAGAACAAAACAAATTTCAGTAATTTTGGACTTCGTTTTCCCTTCCAAACAGTATGTTTTCGAAAACCTGTCAGAATTCAATTTTGCATTACATTAAGGGCAAACAATCATTTTGCTAATTAGTTAGTTTTCGGTAGTTTTTCTTGTTTTTCTGCTTAATAGTTAGTGTATTTACAGTAGTTAGCTTAGTTAGATTTGATATAATTAATTAGTTTAATTAGATGTATTTTAGTTTATTTTTATTTTAATTATAATTTAGTTTTAGTAATTAATTTTAGAATTAGAATTAGTTGTAATTTAAAATTTATTGTAATTGTTTGAATACTGATTTTTTATTTTATTTTGTTTAGGTTGATAAGTTCACTACAGGTCAAAAGGTGTATTCATACTGAGAGCGCGAATGCAGATGTGGTGAAAAGACGATAATGTCCTTGCGATCTGGAGAAAGCTTTAGCAACCTACTTTAGGAGTTAACTTTATTTTTAGTCTGTAACTTAATCATAGTTGTAGTGTTTGATTAATTATAAACAATTGTTATATTAATAAAGTGAAGTTTTTAGATTTAATCAGAATATTCTCTCGTTCCCTGAGGATTCGACCCGTACTCGCCACGAAAGTGGAAAGTCGGTTTTTATACTTTTGGTTGACGATTTTCCAAAATTTTTATTGAAAATTATGTTTTAAAAATACCACTGCAAAAAGATCAACCATTAACTATTATAGAAAATTGGGATTTTGAAATATGACCAAGACGCATTTCAGATATCAAAGCAAAACAAATCTATGGTCTTCTGCTCAATGAGGAACAGTGCAAAAACTATCCATCAATATGGCTACTTCTAATTAGATGAACTGTATGAGTCCATCAATATGGCTAAGTGCAAAATCATTACCATTTTACAGTTTTAAGCAATTAACTTTTTGCTTTCTTTGCATGCAAGTCCAATTGGTTTTCGTGCATAATTTGAGAAATTTGTTTTTGCTTCCTAAAAATATATTTTATGGTTGTAAATGCCAGAAAAGAGTTGCTTGCATAAAATTGAAGCAAGAAAAGATTAGCAAAGGATAATCTTAAGATTCTCAAAATTCTGAGAAAATGAAGCATAACTAAAATGACCGGCTAACATAATCAAGCATAAGAAAGCATTTCAATATTGTTTAAAAATCAAGGACATAATATACTTTATCGTAAGGTTAAAAGGCAGACCAAGACATCCTGTGTAAGATCCCAAAGCTGGCGAACTGTTGTAATCCGATCTTTCAATGATGGAATCTCTCCAAGAACATACGACTGCATTGATTTAACAGAAAAAAATTAAATGACATGAGAAACAGTATAGCATATAAAACAACACAAGGAAAACATAATTGGAGCAGATGATTCAGTCCCTATCCTAAGGAAGTCATACGTGTTGAGACTTATGTATCATATGTATATTACCATTCTTGTGTGCTGCCCCTTTACGTATTTATATGTACATAGCATTCCTTTTAGGGATATTTTTGTACCTTCTCAGGTAGTACAGAGTCAACGGTTTTTGTTCTATAGTGGGGTAGAGGGGATGTCCACTTATATGGTTGTATTCTTCTCATTTCAAGGTTAATGAAGTTTCTCTTCTCATCTTTTTTTTTTATCTCTTTCATGGTTGAAACTCTATTGCTTTGATATGGTATCAGAGCTATATTCAACCTTAGAGAAAGGTATTTGGTGATCATTTGGAAGGAAATAGGAAGAAGAAACTGCATTCTGGTGTCGGGTGTGTGTCTCATTTTGTGCACCCAAGAAGGACATTTGTACATTTGATACAGTTTGGTTTGATTGAGTTGGGGCTCTGGTAGCTCTTGATTTTAGATGATTTCTAAATCAAGAATTATTGCAATCGGAAATATATTCAATTTTAAATGGATTTTTTCCTGATTTTTTGAATAATGACGTGAATGGTGTCCAGATTTGATGTTTTGATGGATTCTGATCAGATAGATTGGTGTTAAGTGCCCTAAATGCATCGATTCAGGATGTTTTTGAGTTAGGAAGTGACTAAAATCATCTTGGGTGTGTTTTCTGTGCATTTTGTTGGGTTCTTATTGCATTTGAGGAGGGTTCTTGCTGGCAGTAACTTGGTTAGAGTTTTAGTACTTGAGTGCTTGGGTGTATATGCTCTAGTTTGATTATACAATTGATTGTTGTGGATGGGTCATGAATCTTGTCATTAGTTTTCAGTTGTGGGGTGCTTCTTGCATACATGTAATATGAGAGTGATTGACTTGGTACACACATTGGAATTTTATTGTGGTCGTGGAATTCATATTGTGACTTGTGTAGTTGAGGCTTTGTCTTCTAGTATACATCATATTGGAGTTGGTTTTGTTGTGCTGCATATTGTCTCTTGTGCAAGCATTGAATTTACAGTTTGAGAGTTTGGAGAGTCTGAAGAAAGAGATTAAAGTCATTCTCGTAGAATTCGACAAGACTAATTTTGCATTTTAAGGCTGATATTGTGCATACCATTGTGTTTGGGGTGTATCATGTGACAAATCTTTTGGTGTTGATATAGATTTGTGGCTTAGATAGTGTGGTGACTGGTTGCCCCTTACATTGTTTTTGGCTATTTTTGTTGTTGTTATTGTTAGTTTTGTGCAAGAAATTTATTGTTTAGTCGAGGGTTGTGATTGTGAAGGAGAATGGAGAATTAATTTGGCTTGACCCAACGAAGGTTGATGGAATTCGTGCATCTGTTTGTCAAAATGGTAGATTCACTAATGAGAGGATTACAATGGCAAGAGCATCCAGACTCCAGAGGTGACACAAGTGGTATGAGATGCCACTATTGCAAAGAAATGGGGCATACAAAGTGATCATGCCCTACATTAAAAAAGATGGAGTTTATGTGATTCAGTCCATTGGAGAGAGTCTTAGGGACAAGAATGGGCAAATAGATGGTAATGGAAATACTCAACTTTCTCACTTTCCTGTGGGAGGTTTTGACTCTTGAGCATTTTGGTTGGAGTCAACTATGGATCTCGGAGTTGATGTGGTAGATGCAATAGCAGATTCTCCAATTGTAGCTCTTAACTCAGTTACCCCTTCTCCTGCTCTCTCTTTTGTTCCTACTTCCTCTTCTGACATTGTCCATGTAGGTATTTCTGGTAGTCCTCTTAGGTGGTTGATAGATTTAGGAGGATCATGTCACATGACTTCTCATGAATCCATAATAGCTAATTGTGGTGCCTTTTGCACTACAAATGGCTCCTCCATGGTTGTATCTAAAGTTGGGCCCATTACCCTCAATTCTTGTCTCAAGAGTAAATTGAATATTTCACAAATTTATCATGTCCCTTCTCTTGCAATGAATCTTATTTTTGTTGGCCAAACTACCATGATCAGTTGTCAGGAAGGAGGATTAGAGTTAGACATAGAAGGGGAAACTTATATAAACTGGACTGGCTGGATATGATTTTACAAAGGAGACATAGAGTTGATCTAAGAGTTGCAGTTGTGGATGAGTCAGTCTTGTGGCACCAAAGATTAAGTCATATCTCTAGCTCTAGGTTGAAACATTTTGTGTTTGTTGGTAGTTTAGGTGGTTCAAAGTTAGTTATGTCAAGGTATGTGTAGAAGTGTGAGAGTTGTAGGCTAGTGAGGGGTCATGCTTTGTCATATGCAACTAGAGATACGAAAACTGAGTGTCCAGAAGATCTTGTATGTGTGAGGTCCCTCACTGGTCCTATCCAAGGGGGGTTCATCATATTTTGTCACTTTTATTGATGACTGAACAAAATATACTTGAGTATATTTCATGAGAAGTATATGTGAACTCTTTGAGATCTTTAAAAAGTTATGTACTATGATTGAAACTCAGTTCCCAACGAAGATAAAGACTCTTCAGACTTTTTCTAGTGGTGAATACGTTTATTTTGTGTTTGAAAAGTTCTTGCAAGAAAAAGGAATAGACCATTAAAATCTTGTCCCTATACTCCTGAGCAGAACGGAATGGATGAAAAGAAGAATAAACATATTTTGGAGACAATGACGGCTCTTCTCTTTGGAAGTTGTATGCCAAAAGTTTACTGGGCTGATGCAATTCAGTTGGTTGTCAATCAAATAAATTATATGTCATCAAGTGTTCTTAAAGGTATATCTCCTTTTCATAAGTTATAAGGAATGGTTCCAAATTATATAATAATGAGGGTACTTGAGTGTACTTTGTTTTGTGGTTCTACCTGATAGCTATAGAGACAAATTATCTCCCAGAATTATTAAATGTTGTTTTTTTTCAAATAGTTAAAAAGGCTATAAGTGTTATGATTTGGTTGAAAGGAAAATTTGGGTATCTAGAAACGTTGTCTTTCACGATGATACACCTTATTTTAGTCAGATGGGGCATAAGGGGTGAGATGAAACTAATTTAACTTTCTTAGCGTCATTTCTTAAGAAAGAAAGAATAAATGAGTATGTGAAAGTTCAGGAGGAGCAATTCCATTTAAGAGACAATAGGTTTGGACAAACCTATTCTAGAAGACATGAAAATATTGTTGAGATTCCATTCTTGGATCAAGTGGAAGTGAAGGAATTAAAAAATATAGAGGTCAATCCCGATCCAATTCCTTTTTCAGTTGAACCTGATCGCTCAAGCTTGAAGCCACCTACTTCGTTCTCTCCTCCTACGTCCCCTCCTCAGGTACACTAAAGTTCTAGAATATTTATTCCTCCTCGTTTTGTGTCTTATAAGTCTTTCTCTCCTAGATATCATGCATTTTTTGAATTGATTCATTCTTATTTTAAGCCAGAGTCCTATTCAGAGCATCTTTAAAACAAGAGTGGCAACAGACTATGGTTAAGGAGATGAATGCACGAGAGAAGACATATGCATGAGAGTTATTAAAGCTTCCACCTAGAAAGAATATTGTTGGGAGCAAGTAGGTTTGTAAGATCAAGACAAAGGCAGATGGAGAGAGATACAAGGCAAGATTAGTGGAAAAGGGCTTCATTCAATAGTTTGAAATTGATTTTGCATAAACCTTGGAACCAGTGGCTCATGTGACAACTATAAGAACCTTGTGGGCAATAGATGCAATGAGACAATGGAACTCGTGGCAACTAAATGTGAAGAATGACTTCTCGTATGGTGATCTAGACGAGGAGGTTTATATGGAGTTGCCACAAGGGTACTCAGATCCTAAAGGTAGAGTTTGCAAATTGAAAAGGACTATAAATGAACTCAAACAGGCACCTCGAGCCTGGTTTTAAAAATACAGTTTTGTTATCAGATCTCTTGGTTTTAAGCAAAGTTATAATGATTCAGCCTTGTTTATGTCATCCTCCATTTAAGTAAGGTGCAAATCATAGTTGGCAAACTTGTGACTTGGGCTCGGATCAGACCCTTACCGGGTCACCGAGTCAGCGGGTTGACTTGGTGACTCGGACGAGTCAGGACTCTATATTTTATAGTGTAAGCACATGAATAAGACATGAAAATACCCAAACTTCAAGCTAATATGTCAATAGATAAGTTGCAAAAACATATAATTATACATGATTATTAACTTTTTTCATTGAACAATATTAGATTCTTCATAACAAGTGACTTTATATAAGAATTATGCATTAAAATAATAAAATACATGATAAAAAATTTATTTAATGGGTTGGATCAGCAATCCTGAATCATGACCTTAGGGTTCGATCCAAGTCAACTCGAGTGATCCTCGAGTTGACTCGCCGGGTTTGCCAACTATGGTATATATTACTTCTATATACTGATGATATGATTATTACAGGAGACAATTTGCAGAAGATGGATGATACCAAAAAGAAACTGGCTAGTATTTCTGAAATGAAGGATCTGGGAAATCTGAAGTATTTCCTTAGTTTAGAGGTTGCATACTCAAAGAGGGGACTATACCTATCTCAGCATAAGTATGAAATTGATTTGGTTGTGAAGGCAAAATTGGCAAATGATTCAAAGAGAGTTAGTTCTGCCATTTAAGCAAATTTAAAACTAAGGGCTTAAGATGAAGTGGAATATAGGTAGTTAGTTGGGAGTTTGATATATTTGACTATATTCAAACCAGATATTACTTATGCAATCTATGTGGTTAGTCAGTTTATGATCTCTCCCAAGACGGGTTGCGGTTCTCAGGATCATCAGATATATAAGGGATACTATGCACTATGGAATGTTCTTTTTACCTTCTTCTACAGAGTTGAGAGTTTCCTATGATGCTGATTTTGAGGGCTCTATTGGAGATTGTCTTTCTACTACTAAATTTTGTATTTTTCTTGGGAGCTCTTTGATCCCTTGGAAAAGTAAGAAACAAGAGAGAGTTTTCTTATCTACAGATGAAGCAGAATACAAGGCTATGGTTCAGGTTACAGTTGATATTGTTTGGATAAGGTGGCTATGAAGAGAGTTAGGTATTTCTGTTGATGGTGGGACTTTCTTGTATTAAGGCAATATGAGCATCATTCATATTGCAAATAATACATATTTTCATGAAAGAACTAAGCACATTGAGATAGATTGTCACTTTACAAAGATGGCCTCCGAAGATAGACTTTTCTCACTTGAGCATGTGGGCTCTAAGGATCAAATTGTAAATGTGTTCACTAAGAGTTGCTCTTTTAAATTTTAGTTCAGTCCTTTCCAAACTTGGGATGATTTCACTTACATCATATCAAGTTTGAAAGGATCTTGTGTGCTTCCCTTTTATGTATTTATGTGTAAGTAACATTCCTTTTAAGGGTATTTTTATACTTTCTCAGGTAGTGCAGAGTCAACAGTTTGTCCTGTAGTGAGGTAGAGGGGATGTCCCCTTATATGGTTGTATTCTTCTCATTTCAAGGTTAATGAAGTTTCCCCTTTCATCTTTTTCTTTGCTATCTCTATCATGGTTGAAACTCTATTGCTTTGATAATAAAAAAAAAAGAAAATCGCAACAAAAGAAAAGCAAACAGATGATTTTTTTATAAAGGAGTAGATGCACCAACAAACAGTTGATTTTTTCATAAAAGAGTAGATGCATATCGAAGCAGCCTCTACAAGAGAGAATTGGTTAACAGCTAAAAAAGATGTGCAGACATAAGACAGAGCAATTGTTAATAAGCATACATGCTCCAATAAAACTACAAATTTAGACCTCAGCTGGCACAAGGATTATTTTCAACCCACCAAGTTGACGTGGGGTGGTGGAATAATTCAACTCAAAGCAACCATGAGACCAGCAAAGCAAACTTAAAAACTGACCAAAGGTCATTTATTTATGTTAAACAAATCTAAATTTTGTTTCTAGAAACCCAATATGCAGAGATAGCACTTTTGAAGGTATTCAACCTAATCAATCAAAAACACAATTATAAACAATAAATCGAGACCCTAAAGCAAATATGTAAAAGAAGTTCAAGAAACTTTATTGAGATCAGGAAGCTTACAGCGATTACAAGGTCATGCAATCTCTCAGGCTTTTCAAGTTTTTGAGACAAAACTTGAATGGTTTCATAGCTCTGAGTTAGTGGCAAACCCTTTACATCTCCCAAACCCACAGAAAAAGTCAGTCATCAAGGATCTAAAACAGCAACATCTTCTTTTCATGACAGTGAAGCTCGCCATCTAAATAAGGAAACAGAGTAATAATCAAAGGTTCCAGTCAAGAAATAGTACCCTGTAAAAGGCTAATACTGGCACGCAGCATAGATTTAGATGGCTCCACCAAATTGATCCGCTCTAAAGATCGTGACCAGATCTCATGCATTGCCCTGCCAGATTCAAAATAATAACAATAAGTGAAATCAACACATTTAGATGACTGAGAAACTATACTTCATACTGCCAGTGAAAATATTATTTAGTTCTCTAAAAAATTAAAGGAAAAATATATGGTGGTTTTGTACCATGATAGCATACAGTGGTACACACTCTTGTTTGTATAGATCTAGACACCAAATGGTAAATCTAAGTGTACAGATGTGTTTAGCATGATTTATTTACTATCATTAGAAGGTTTTATCATGTCTAATACGCCATAAGATTCAATTTTTTTAGACAGTGAAAATCAATGGCTCATAATTCATGAAAATAAGGGTTGTTTTAAAATGGTATAAAACATCATATTTAGTCAACTTTAACACATGAAAATAATAAATAGAACATGCTAAACAAGATCCAATGGTTAGATTTTGCATTTGGAGCTTAGATCTATGTAAATCATGTGTGTACCATGAGCTACTGATGCAGTGCGGGGATCGGCTTCAAACGTACTCGATTTCAGAAGATGATGGCACAGCTCCCATGGTCGTGCGAAGTGCAAAAAACCAAAAGAATAATCACCGTAAAATGACGGTGCTTGCTTTATTTCCGTAACACTTTAAGCAACAATAGAATGAAACTAATGAAAGGGAAATAACAATGAAGGAAACTAGATTCCAAAGGAAAACTGTAGAAAAAAAAATATCAGAGGTGGTTGTTGACACTTCAATCACGTCTACCCACGCAACCCTAGAATAGGGTATTTAAAGAATGCAAGTGGACCCGGGTCTCGAGTCCGGTCCTGGACCCAAAACATCTTCACTCTGCTGATGGATCTGGGACGCCCTGGGCCTTCCCTCGTCTGGAGTAGGTACGCAGGGTCACGTCCCTGAGTCGAGGCACCTTGCCCGCTATCGGATCCAACTCCTGGGTCCGATCGTCCATCCCTTTTGGGTCGGGTTCCTTGGTCGTGCTTGGGTCATGCGGTACAGGCCCAATCCGGTCCTGCTCTGCATCATTCTCCCCTGGTTGGGAAGAAGTCGGCTCTGACGACTTGTTGTCTCCACAGTAACCATGTAGATCAGACACATTGAAGATAGGCGAAATGTGTCAATCATAGGGCAGTTCAAGGAGGTAGGCATTTGGACCCAATCGCTGAAGGATCTTGAAAGGGCCATATTTTCTAGGACTCAATTTACCATAAGTACCCACAGGGAAACGCTCTGGACGTAGGTAAGTCCAAACTAACTGACCAACTTGAAACTGGACATCTCGACGACCCTGATCCACGAAAGCTTTGTAAGCTTCGTAACTCTCAACAAGTTTGGCTCGGACCTGCCTATGTATATCACGCATGTACTTAACGGCATCAAACGCGTCCGGGGCTGGGTCTGAAAGACTCGACACAGGTGCTAGATCTACTACATGGGTTACTGACCGCCCATAAACCACTTGAAAACGAGACTTGTCCGTTGACAGGTTGATGGAACTATTGTAGGCGAACTCGGCTTGTGGCAAGACTAGATCCCAAGTTTTTACATTTTCACCAACTACACTCCTTAGTAGGTTCTCTAAGGTACGGTTCACAACTTCGGTTTGGCCATCGGTTTGTGGGTGGTATGCACTGCTAAACTGGAGTTTGGTTTTCAATAAGGCCCACAATGATTTTCAAAAATGGCTCATGAAGCAAGTGTCACGATCTGAGGTGATCGTGTGAGGCAATCCATGAAAGCGGGCCACATCCTTGAAGTAGTATGAAGCTAATAACGATGCGTCAGTAGTCCGCTTACACGGGACAAAAATAGCCATTTTGGAAAACCGGTCAACCACAACTAAGATGGAATCAAAACGATACGAGGTTCTGGGAAGACCCACAATAAAATTCATAGAAACATGTTCCTAAGGTCGCTCAGGGATGGGCAACGGAGTATACAAACCACTATTCTGACGTCGACCCTTGGACACTTGACACACTCGACAACTTTGAACAAACTTGACAACATCTTTGCGCATTTTGGGCCAAAAGTATCGTTCATCTAGCAGTGCGAACGTCTTATCATGTCCAAAATGCCCAGCTAGTCCCCCTTCATGTAACTCGGAAATCAATTGAATTCTAAGAGAGAATGCAGGCACACATAACTTATTACCGCGAAAGAGGTAACCGTTATGTATGACAAATTGTGAGTCTATCATGCTAGTAGAGGAAAGACACTCTTCTCAGACCTGCTGAAAATCAGGATCTATCGGGTACAATTCCTTACACTGCTCAAACCCAATGACCTGCACGGACAGTCATCAAAAGACTATTATTCCTTCTAAGTGTGCCAGCTACCTTGTTCAGAGTACCTGATTGATGGCGAATAGTGAAGGTGTAATGTTGTAAAAAGTTGACCCACTTGGCATGTCTAGCACTCAACTTCTTTTGACTATTCAAGTACTTCAATGCCTCATGATCCGTGTACAAGACGAACTCCTTATAAATGAGATAATGTCTCCAATGACAAAAGGCTTGTACAATGGCGTAGAACTCGACATCATAAGTGGAGTACTGGCACCTTGCCTGAGTCAGCTTTTCACTATAGAAAGCAATGGGCCTGCGGTTCTGACTTAAGACGGCACCAATTCTCACTTTAGAGGTGTCGCACTAAAACTCAAAGACTGCGCTAAAATCAGAAAGGGCTAGGACGGGGGCACTCGTCATTTTCTCTTTGATGAGCATGAAGGCCTTTTCCGCGGCAGGCGTCCAATGGAAACTAGTACCGTTTAAGCACTCTGTGATAGGGGCCATGAGGGTGCTGAAGTTTCTCACAAAACGATGGTAGAAAGTGGCTAACCCGTGGAAACTACGGATCTCTCCTATAGTCTTTGCGGTAGGCCATTCTACAATCGCACGGACTTTGGCGGGATCCGTCTTAGCTCCATCAGACGACACGATAAAACCCAAAAATAGAGCACTTGACGTCATAAACTCACACTTTTTTTAATTGACATACAACTTCTCCCTCCTTAAAATCTCTAGGACCTGACGCAAATCACTCAAATGATCAGACAAAGAAGAACTATAAATCAAAATGTCATCAAAATATACAACGACAAACTTCCCTGTACAAGGACGCAACGCTTGGGTCATCATGTTCATGAAAGTACTCGGGGCATTTGACAACCCGAATGGCATGACTAACCACTCATACAATCCATCACGTGTCTTGAATGTCGTCTTCCACTCATCCCCCTCTCGGATATGGATTTAGTTGTACCCACTCTTTAAATCAATTTTGGAAAAAATAGAGGCACCGGCCAACATATCAAACATGTCATCCAACCGAGGAATGGAAAAACGATACTTAATAGTGATGTGATTGATCGCTCTACAGTCGATACACATTCGCATGGACCCATCTTTCTTAGGAGTGAGTAGGGCAAGCACTGCGCAAGAGGTGACACTCTCACGAATAAAACCCTTTTGTAGTAACTCTTGCACCGGCCTCAACAACTCAGCGAGTCAGCGTGCTCGGATGGGTTCATGTGATAGGCGAGGAGGTTAGGCAAACTCGACCCCGAGACAAAATCAATGGCATGTTGCACCACCCTCATCGAAGGTAGGAGATCAGGAAGGTCGTCTGGCATAATGTCGCGAAACTCCTCAACAAAGGGCGCGATGTCGGCGAGAACGGGCAACGACGTACTCATAGACGGCTTAACCACCAGGGCATAACAATAACCATCCTCCCTACAGCGGCTCAAGAAAGACCGGTATGATAGGCCCGCGAGCCGGGGAACTCGCTCAGGCTTATCCACAGTGGGAAAACATGTTTCCTTGATAGGGAGAAGGATTATTTTATGACCCTTAAAATTAAATGAGTACGTGTTCCTGCGGCCATCGTGAATGGTCTTGCGATCAAATTGTCAGGAACGTCCCAAAAGAATATGACACGCACTCATAGGGGCTACATCACACCACACCTCATCATGGTAATGCTCCCCCAAAGAGAACCGAATGAGACAACGCTCAAACCCAATGACCTGCACGGACAGTCATCAAAAGACTATTATTCCTTCTAAGTGTGCCAGCTACCTTGTTCAGAGTACCTGATTGATGGCGAATAGTGAAGGTGTACTGTTGTAAAAAGTTGACCCACTTAACATGTCTAGCACTCAACTTCTTTTGACTATTCAAGTACTTCAATGCCTCATGATCCGTGTACAAGACGACCTCCTTATAAATGAGATAATGTTTCCAATGACAAAAGGCTTGTACAATGGCGTAGAACTCGACA
Source organism: Nuphar pumila (assembly GCF_984573655.1). Classification (NCBI taxonomy): domain Eukaryota; kingdom Viridiplantae; phylum Streptophyta; class Magnoliopsida; order Nymphaeales; family Nymphaeaceae; genus Nuphar; species Nuphar pumila. The sequence goes on from NC_143250.1 coordinate 86,644,149, forward strand.
TCATAAGTGGAGTACTGGCACCTTGCCTGAGTCAGCTTTTCACTATAGAAAACAATGGGCCTGCGGTTCTGACTTAAGACGGCACCAATTCTCACTTTAGAGGTGTCGCACTCAACCTCAAAGACTGCGCTAAAATCAGAAAGGGCTAGGACGGGGGCACTCGTCATTTTCTCTTTGATGAGCATGAAGGCCTTTTCTGCGGCAGGCATCCAATGGAAACTAGTACCGTTTAAGCACTATGTGATAAGGGCCATGAGGGTGCTGAAGTTTCTCACAAAACGATGGTAGAAAGTGTCTAACCCATGGAAACTACGGATCTCTCCTATAGTCTTTGCGGTAGGCCATTCTACAATCGCACGGACTTTGGCGGGATCCGTCTTAGCTCCATCAGACGACACGATAAAACCCAAAAATAGAGCACTTGACGTCATAAACTCACACTTTTTTGAATTGACATACAACTTCTCCCTCCTTAAAATCTCTAGGACCTGACGCAAATCACTCAAATGATCAGACAAAGAAGAACTATAAATCAAAATGTCATCAAAATATACAACGACAAACTTCCTTGTACAAGGACGCAACGCTTGGGTCATCATGTTCATGAAAGTACTCGGGCATTTGACAACCCGAATGGCATGACTAACCACTCATACAATCCATCACGTGTCTTGAATGTCGTCTTCCACTCATCCCCCTCTCGGATATGGATTTAGTGGTACCCACTCTTTAAATCAATTTTGGAAAAAATAGAGGCACCGGCCAACATATCAAACATGTCATCCAACCGAGGAATGGAAAAACGATACTTAATAGTGATGTGATTGATCGCTCTACTGTCGATACACATTCGCATGGACCCATCTTTCTTAAGAGTGAGCAGGGCAAGCACTGTGCAAGAGGTGACACTCTCACGAATAAAACCCTTTTGTAGTAACTCTTGCACCTGCCTCAACAACTCAGCGAGTCAGCGTGCTCGGATGGGTTCATGTGATAGGCGAGGAGGTTAGGCAAACTCGACCCCGAGACAAAATCAATGGCATGTTGCACCACCCTCATCGAAGGTAGGCCATCAGGAAGGTCGTCTGGCATAATGTCGCGAAACTCCTCAACAAAGGGCGCGATGTCGGCGAGAACGGGCAACGACGTACTCATAGACGGCTTAACCACCAGGGCATAACAATAACCATCCTCCCTGCAGCGGCTCAAGAAAGACCGGTATGATAGGCCCGCGAGCCGGGGAACTCGCTCAGGCTTATCCACAGTGGGAAAACATGTTTCCTTGATAGGGAGAAGGATTATTTTATGACCCTTAAAATTAAATGAGTACGTGTTCCTGCGGCCATCGTGAATGGTCTTGCGATCAAATTGTCAGGAACGTCCCAAAAGAATATGACACGCACTCATAGGGGTTACATCACACCACACCTCATCGTGGTAATGCTCCCCCATAGAGAACCGAATGAGACAACGCTGGGTGATGGGCACCTCGTTTCCCCTCTTGAACCATGCCATCTTGTATGGTTGGGACAATTTCTCCATTTTTTGGTTCAGGGTGGACACAACACTCTTGGAAACCATATTCTCACAAGACCCAGTATCAATGATAACATCGCACGCATGCCCCCCACAGTTGCACCGGGTCTTAAAAATGTTATTCTGCAACCGTCTTGCAGCGGTCGACTCTCGGGGTACGGTCAAAACATGACGGATGGACAACAAATTTTCGACGTTACTGTCGAACTCTACGACTTCCTTCTCATTCTCTCCCTCAACCGACGATTCGCTCTCACTATCGGATGCGGACTCAACAATACCCTCGATGAAATGGGCGTTCTTGTTCACGATGGGGCACTTGGACGCTATGTGTCCTAACTCGTGACACCTAAAACAACGGATGGTTGACTCACTAGGTTTGGACTTGGACCTGGTATGGTAGGCTAGTTCGGACCGGTTAAACTTGCTAGAGTCTGCTCTTGGGGTAAAGTTTGAATCTTCCTTCCTTGGGGAGCTCGCTCCCCTGGTTGGGAAACTCGACTTGGGTCGACTGGACTGGTCACTCTGGGAGACTCTATACTCCTGCCTCCTTTTCAATTTTTCCTCCACATTCATTGCATAACTGCAAACCGGATCCAATGACTCGACTGTGACACAACTGAAATCATCAGAAATAGCGGGACAAAAACTAGAAATATACCTCGTGACATGCTGGCGGGCGGTCTCCTCGATCTGCACTCACAGGGATAGACGATGAAACTCAACAGTGTATTCCGCCACAGTACGGGTGCCTTGACCTTGTAGGCTCTCTCGGAATGGTCTGAAGGCACAAACTTGGACTGCATCTCTTCCCATGTCTGCACACGCTCTTGCCTCTGCCGTTCCCTCGACCTTTGCAGCTTAACCCACCATGTCTACGCTAGGCCCCTCAATCGAGTGGACACTAGAGAGACACGACGGTACTCAGCCATAGTGTGGTAGTCGAAGAAAAACTGCACGACGTAGGCCCAGTCGAAGAACTGCTCGGTGTTGAATCGTCCTGTAAACTCTGGAAGGTCCAGCTTCACCCCGTAGGTGCTCATTCCAGGGTGCTTTGGATGGCGCTCTTTGTTGACGAGGTTCTACCATTCCAACAGGGTGCTCATTCCAGAAGGCTTCATCGTCCATCATGGCAGTGTCATTTTCGTCACGGTATTGCTCGACTGCAGGCTGGTGTTGGCGAACTCCCATGACGTGTGGTCGGCGCTCAGGCCGCACCGATCCCTGCTGAATCTGCCTCAGTCTGGCCCGCCCGTGGGTGGGAGCCATCTGCGGCCGGCATTAAGGCACCGGTATAACAGGAGGTACTACTAAAGGTGGAAGGGTTGGTCGGTTCATAGGTTCTAGGTTGGTGGGAATGGGATAATATGGGTTCGGGTTATGGGTTGGGTCAAGGTAGAGGTAGTGTGTCGGGTAGGGTACCGGGTTATGTATCGGGGGCGGGTTAACAGATTGGGTCTGGTATGGGTATTGGGTTTGGTTGGTGTAATACTGGGATGATTCACCCGATTGGATCTGGATCGGGTCAAGTCCTAAATTATTCGTCGAACCCAGAATGGAGTAGGTAGGATCAGGGATCGAGTTGTGGTGCAAAAAGGCCTGGTTAGAACTCGATCCTTGATCCATAACAAGATGGGTCTGGTTTTGACCAGGCTCAAATTCAAACTAGAGCTCTGTCTGGGTTCGATATAGGTTTGGGTCGGTATTGGATCTATTTTGGGGCTCAAGACTAGGTGGGTGGGTCTAATTCGGGGTGAACCGCGAACCGAACCCAACTGGGTAGGTCGGGTATGGGGGTTCAAGACTCGGACCCACTCCTTGGAACCCAAAGGATGGTCCTCGAGATCCGGATCTGGGTCCCGTTGTCACAAACTCCGGTTCGGACCCATCCACAGGGATCCCCCTGCTTCCGCTCGCGGGTGTACTGCCACAGGGCCTCCACGCACGGGCTCAGAAGGGAATGGGAGTTCCTTCTCGGGTCGGACTGACGAACCCGGGCCTGCAGCAGGGTCCAGCGTGACGTTGGGGTCCTGCAGACCAGGCCCGGCCTGCGACACAGCCACCGTGGCTCGAGGCCAGGGCTGTAGCGCACCCGAGACGTGGGGGGCTCCTGTCGTGATACCCTGGTTCGGCTGGAAGGTACTGGTTGTGTGATTCACAGCCGCTACCGATTCTGGATGGAGAAAGGGTACCAGATGCAAAATGGTGGCGCGAACAGAATGAGGGTGTGTCGGCTGGATTGATTCCGCGAGTATTGCATTTACACGATCGGTTGCGCCGTCATCCAGCTATGCTCCCATTCTTTGCATTGACGTCGCGTGTTGCTCCACCGGCAACTTAAGGGCGACAATCCGGCCTTCGATCCCGTCCATACATTTTGACATGTCGGCTACGTCTTTGCTTACGCGTAGCAGATTTTCTTGGATCTTGGTCATCATGTCTATCATCCGCATCATCGGATCCTCATTGTCGGTTTCCTCCCGCTCTTTCCCGCTCGTAGGATCGTTCCTCGCTTCTTGCGCCATACCGTTGACCAAGAAGGAGGACTGGTGCTCTGATACCACTTAATGCAGTGTGGGGATCAGCTTCAAACGTACTCGATTTCAGAAGATGATGGCACAGCTCCCACGGTCGTACGAAGTACAGAAAACCAAAAGAATAATCATTGTAAAATAGCGGTGCTTGCTTTATTTCCTTAAAGTGACAATAGAATGACACTAATGAAAGGGAAATAACAATGAAGGAAACTAGAGTCCAAAGGAAAACTGGAGAAAAAAAATATCAAAGGTGGCTGCTGATACTTCAATCACGTCTACCCACGCAACCCTAGAATAGGGTATTTAAAGAATGCAAGTGGACCCGGGTCTCGAGTCTGGTCCTGGACCTGAGACGTCTTCACTCTGCTGATGGATCTGGGACGCACTGGGCCTTCCCTCGTCTGGAGTAGGTACGAAGGGTCACGTCCCTGCGTCGAAGCACGTTGCCAGCGATCAGATCCAACTCCTGGGTCCGATCGTCCATCCCCTTTGGGTCGGGTTCCTTGGTTGTGCCTGGGTCACGCGGTACAGGCCCGATCCGGTCCTGCTCTGCATCAGCTACGATGGTACAGTACCACCATAGAAGCACCCAAAATTAAAAAGTACAAAAAAGGAAAAAGAGTAACATTCTATTTGTCAAGAAATACTTTTAGAAGGTCTTATCATATCAACATATGTTTCCACCACTCCACAAATTATACATACCTTCTGTTCAGACACTCAAGACCTACCCATGAATTTGGGAATGGTGCTAGCATGTTCATATAGCTTATTTATGTACTCGTACATAGTATTCTATGTTCATTAAGAGAATTATGTTAATTTACCTATCTATTTATTTTTATTCATAAAAGATACAAGTGCCTTTGGCCCTTATGCATTTGTATATTTAAATAGAAGTCCAAAGAAGTGAATATGGTATCCAAATGATGATAGATGTGTAGAAAACATGTCCGATCACTCTCCTTCTTCCAAGCATGGGATAACCACAAGGAGTTGCGGGTTTTTTTTCCACTACCAATTGGGGCCCTCGCTTCACCACCTGCATGGGGATGGTCTACAGGATTCATAACCACTCTTCTATGCACAAAAAACAGGCCGATTTGGTAGATTGGTTCAATTACTCGTGGAGCTAAATTCTCAATGGTATGTGTCAATGGAATATCTTCCCAGCCTCCGATTTCCATGTAAAGGATGTGGCAGATCTTCCTCCAAGTCATACACACCTCTTTCATTGAATAAGGCTTTCCACAAATTGAAAGTGCATCATACTCCATAAATATGATATTTATCTAGTATGATATATGGTATATATGACAAAGATGGAGTGTTGGAGCACTCCTATTGATCAATATTGTGGACACTTGTTCATTCTAATTAAATCAAACCTATGGTCCACTCTCTTGTTCACGATTCACTTTCATGATCGAGCCAAGTAGGATTTATATCAATGCGTAATATCTACTAATGCACATTGATGTTGATCTCACCACCCCCTAACTACCTTGATTCGTGTTCCAGAGAAGAAAAGGATAGATTACATGTTTCAAATGACAGACAATACGTAAAGGTTTCCTCATTAAGAGGGAAATACTCAATAATGTAACACTATGCAAAATGAAACCTGATAATAAAAAATACTAGAGTTGTTTACCATATTGCAGCTCCTGAACCAGAGCCAATATCTAAAGCCCTCTTAGGAGAAAAGTCCACCAGTCTCCGAGACACCTACATGAATCAGAATAGTTAGTGCAACTTTCAAGCCTAGAAAGTTCAAAGATATTAAAAAGTAGCAACCCATAATATACAAAATGATAAAATGTTCCAAATCAAACAAGCATACATTTTAATATATGACCTACGCACCCACATATTCAGACAAAGTGGATGAGCTGGCACAAACACAGAATCCCAATTTACCCACTTTTCTGGATAGGTGGAATATGCCCAAAAGATACATCTAGATGTCATCCAAACTTCAGAGTTCACTCAATTTTGAATTTCCCACTTCTAATAGAGACATAACAGCATCAAAATATCTCGTGATTCCACTGATATTAAAGAATTTCCTGCACTTTCAGCTTTCCCACTAGTAATGGAAATTTTGAAAGACCAGAACATTCTAATATTAGTTGGCACCCAGTATACTGATCAAACCAAGGCACAATTCACTTCAATTTTTCTATTTCTAGTAAATGACTGTCAAATCTAAAACAGATGATACTGCCTGCAGTCCAATAATTGTGAAGTACACACAAATAAGATAATTTTAATTAGTTCAAGAGTATCATGGTGTTTCCATCATTCAATACAACAGTTTCATAAGGGTCTCATTCCCTAGAATGAAAAACTACGTGAAAAAATGCATTAGAAGGTACATAATAGGATTATATACCATAAGTAACATCATTACATTACAAGCACAGCCAACATCCTGCAGTATACCAAGCATCATAAAACCTTTTTTAATTGGGAGAGAGAGAGCATCATAAGCCTTGCTTTACCATTTTCCACTCTCATTGTATAATTTCTATATTTCCAAGGCTTATATCCAAACCCCATAACATAAAATGTATTTAAAGAGGGACACCATGATCAAGTACTTATCTTTATAGTTGATCATCTAACAACAACAATTACAAAATCGATCAAAACAAGCCACAAAAATAAAACTAAAAAATGGAAATCAAGGAAAAAGCTTAATCATCTCTAACATGTGAATTCACACCCTCACCCAACGTCGAACTACCCATAACCTAGATCACTCTCAAAACAAATTCACAAACGGATAGTGGGCATCTCCTTCCAAACATCAAACAAGGCACGCAAACTTAAAAACCCATACCAAGCAAGCTCCCCTTCCTCCGACAAAATATCAATGGCAAGACATGAAAAGAAAAACAAACGCCATGTTGGATTTGTACCTCTCTCAGCACTCTGTAACACGCGCAATAGACTGCGGGCATCCGGGCGGCGACATACGCGGCGGTCTCGTTGTCGGTATACTTGAGGCCTATATCCCCATACTCGCTCTTGATCTTCCAACGTTTGGAGTGCTGGCTGGACGCCATGAGAGGGTCCTCGACGAGCTCGCGCGACGCCGCGGAGCTGATCTGGACATTGGCGTTCTTGATCTTGTTGAAGGATTCTGCCAACCTGAGTACCTTCCTCTTCATGTGGTCCTGCTCCTGTTCTGGGGGATCCCCATCTCCAAAAATCACGAAAACGATACCACCACCCAAGAGAAAAGGAAAGAAAGGGAGGGGATGTGGGGGTTTACCTTGAAGGAACTTCCTGATGGCTCTGCGGAGGCGGTGAGGGACGAGGTGGAGTCCAAGAGACTGCCTCGAGGCAGAACGAAGCGAGTCGGCCGTCCAGACCTTCGCGGCAGTCTCCGGAACTAACGAAGACGCCATCTTCTTTCTTCTTCTTCTTCTTAAAGCTTTGGTTCGGAGTTCAGGGAACGGTGAGCAACAAAGCAAGCATCGCAAGATGAGAAGAGTACTATTTGTACCACTTGCTTTATTATGGTTGGAGTATGTAAGGTTGGGCATGCCCACATCTTTACCAAAACCCGATCCGTTACGTACCTGGGTCGGCCAAGCCCAGGGCGTCCTGATGAGCTTGAGTTATTTATTAATTTTTAATAATATAAAAATTTTAAAATTAAACTTTTATTTTTTACCTAATTAGTTGCATGTAAACTTGCTATTTATTAATTATTATTATTCACTAATTAAAAATTAAGTTTTTGTGTCTATCATGTAGGTTTGGGCCTCCCGGCCCTCTTCATAATGGCCCGTTGGGCCAATGGCCCGAGTGGGCTTCTCTTCAAACCCGAGCTCCTTAAGAACCGGGCCGGCCTCGTCAACTGCCCGGCCCAATGCCCACCCCTACTCGCATGAAGGTGGGCTCACTATGACTATTTTTCTTCATCGTTAAAAAAAATATATATATAGTAATTGTGGGAGTGGTTGGTTTAGTAACACCGTATTGAGCATAAAATGGCAATTAAACGATCGTTAAATTCTCATGGTGCATTAGACATTTTTCATTAACTCCTGTTTTTATCTGCAAATTATCAGCAAAATAGTTATATTAAAGTAATAGAATATGAGTAAAAGGAATTAAAAAACAAAATATGTAATGAAATATCAATGCCATTTTTATCTCTTAGACAAACATCAGGGTAAATTTGCAAATGTTTCAAAATGAAGTTTTGGTTGTTGAAAACGGATGACAAATTATCACAATATGTTTGTTTTTCAAAAATACATATGTGTGTATGAAAATATTTTAAAAAAATAAAAAGTTTTTATTGTCTTATACCACGATGAAAATGCATTTTTTCAGAATAGGTGATACTTTGAAAATATTGCTTAATTTCTTGGGTTTTATCGGCCTTTGGAAAGTGGGAACGTCACTAACTGAATCGCAAATATTTTCAAAATGATAAAAGTATAATTGTGACAGCGCGCTAGGGATGCCCATTGGGTCCTGATTGAGTTGGATCCATCATCAACCTGAATCCGTTTGTTTGGCTCCAGTTCCTGCATCCAATGTGAATTAGATACGACTTGAACAGATTCAGAGTTGGACATCGAAAGCTATTACTGAGTCTGAATCCAGATTTGATTGGCTTAAAAGTATGAGCTTTTATATGTAGTCAGATTCAGATATTTTGCAAATCTTAAAACTGTATGGAATGTGCTACTGAATCCAACTAAGCAATAATCAATTGGTTAGTGTAAACACCTTAAATTTTCTTCATTCATTTTCAAACACCCTCTTTCAACAGATGACAGTCAGTTTACCCCTAGGTCCAGTCTAGTTTAGGTGTCATTTAGCCCTTTTTGTCAATGAAGTTACCATTTTACCCCTAAGACACCTCAGATCCTCGTTAGTTAAACTCAACTAAGCTCAATTTAGGTTCAAAACTGTTAGAATGTCAGTCACTTTTAGCTCCCCTGAGCTCACGATAAGCAGACACTGTTCATTTCTGACCATTTCAACTAAAATCGATCCATTTCTTTAGAAATTAGCTCATATCCAACTCAAATCCCAGTCAATTATTTATGAGTCAGTTAATTCTAATCGACCCTATTTTTCTCAGTCTAATTTGAGCTCATAAGGAATTCAAGTGATTCAGTTCCAGTTAAAATTTGTTTCACATACTGTTGGAGTTCACTTTAGCCCATTTTGGCTCATTTCAGCTGAAATTGAGCTAAGTTCAATCAGTCTAGCTAGTGTATGAGCTTCAGATTTGGTTTACCTCAGTATAACCGACAACCCTTAGTACATTTTTGAAACTCACCTCACTCTAGTGTTCATTTCTCACTATTTCTCTGATAATTGTGTCATTTCTCGATCATACAGCCTAGGAGTTTAGTTGAGTCAGTGCCTTTTTAGTTCATGAGGGTTCAAAAACCCTAGAAACCAGTTCAATCTAGTTTAAACCAGTTAAAATCTCATTTTTCAGTGTCACTTTTTTTCCTACAGAGGCAAAATCATTTCTGAGATCATTTTCATTCAAAACATCAATTTTATCATTTTTCAAGCTAGTACAATTGTCAATCGGGGCTCGGATCAATTCTTTTTTCTGAAATTTTAGCTTTATCTGAGATTCAATTCACATTCAGATCGGATCTAATATTGGATCTGATATCTAATACTCATTTTTTGTCCTCAGATAGGAATTTTCAATTCATTGTCTCTGTCAGGGGTCCAGGACTTCAAATCCCTCATCCTGGGTTTGCATTTCGCATGTCATTTCATATCATTTCATGTATTTTCATATCATTTTATTGCATCTCATGTCATTGCATGTCATTTTTGAGATCCAACACTCTTATTTTTCAAAATATCAAATTCAGACTTGATTTTAAAACCTTTCTTTCGAAATCAAATTAAAAAACCTGGGTTTTAAAACCAATTTTTGCCATTTGGCCAACCCCCAGGGCTTTACATTCGTTGTTTCAAAGCATTTTCCTTAGAAAAATGATTTGGATTCATTTTAAATTTGATTCTTAAACCAATTTTTAACTTTCTCAATTTTCTTCAAGCGGGGCCCACCCTACAGGGAGCGCCAAACCCTATTTATCCATCTTTATTCAATTTTATTTTATTTCATGTTTTACTTGTTTCAAAAGTACAAAAAAAAATCATGAATATAGGTGTCTTTTTAAAGCTTTTAGAAAATCTTGTTTTTAACCCCTTTATTTTTACCCTTTTAAAATTGTTTTGAAAAACAAAGGGCCCACATTAGGTGGCACCACATTTGAAAGTCTTTAAATCAATTAGGTCTAATTAGTTAAAGTTCTTTTAGGTTAGAACTCTCCAAGGAAAATCTCCTCCCCCCCCCCCCCCCCCCTCCCTCCTTTTGATTTATCTCTTTTAATTAAGAGAGTTCCAATTCAATTGAAATTCTCTCTAATTAAGTGTTTTGAAAATCTATAAATAGAGCCCCATAGCAAGGGTCTCTCTCTCTCTCTCTCTCTCTCTCTCTCTCTCTCTCTCTCTCTCTCTCTCTCTCTCTCTCTCTCTCTCTCTCTCCATAAGATCCTTATTGCTCCAGCAGCCTCCATTAATCTCAAGGTAAGATCTTATTCTTTAGTTTATTTTTTATAGCTTTTTATTTCATGATTCTCCATTGAAAATACCATCGTCGCCCCTTGTAGTGTAGATTTTTTTTTATTCAAGAAAGCATGTATATGATTCAAGAATGTGATCCACTGATTATCTAATGCTATTTGCACATTTTTTATCCATTAATAATTCTTAGAATCATTTTTATTTCATAAAACGCCTAAAAAAGATTGAGATTCGACCTTTCTATAGGTTGAATCCCTCTTTTAACGGCTAAATCAAATTTGATCCAATGATTTTTTATTAGTTTTCATCCTGTGTTTATGTTATTTTTACCATCTACACATTCAAGCATGATCAAGAACCCTTGATCTCATATTTTTATGATTTTTGCACGCATAAATTAGATTAGATTATGATTAGGGTTTTATTTTCGAGATATGCAATTTTGGTCGTCTGATAATGATGTTGTTTTGCCTATTTATATTTATTATTTAAATCCAATTTTTTTATTGTAGAATCATGCATCTGTCTACAGTTTTCAATAAAAAATCAGATTTTTTAATGTGTATAAACCTGTTTTCAAAAATCAAAATCGAAGCCCATTTTTTGAACCGTGAAAATGTTGTGTAAATCAAGAGTGGCTTGTCGGGTCATATCTCCCTAACCAAAGATCGTATTTCAGATCCGTAAAAAGTGGTATGCCTATTAGAGTGTCTAGTTTAGTTTTTAAATTTTTTAAATTTTTTCACTATCTTTTACTATTTTTCTTTTAGCTGAAATCAGAACCTATTTCTTTGAAATCGTTAGGCATTGTTTAAGCCCTGGGTCATTTTGCCAAAATGATTTCTCTCTAACTAGAGATGATCTATTCAATTCGTAAAAAATATCATGTTTGTTTGCATATCTAGTTTCTTCAGTGTGATTTTGGTGATTTTTAAAGTCTGATTGCTATTTTTATTTAATCCAAAATCAGAACCTACTTTTCTTGAATAGTTATACGTTGGCCGAAATCAAGCATAACTTGCCAGAACGATTTCTCCCTAACCAAAGATTGTACTTTTGATACATAAAGAGGGTTATTTTCATTAATATGTCTAGTATACTCTTATTAAATTTCATAAATTTTTACTGCGATTTGTTGTGTCATTTTAGTCTGACATCGTGACAGGTATAGAATAGTAAGTAATACAACATATTTTCACCCTTATTATTTAATACTTATATCCAAAATAATCTTAAAATTTTATTTTTTTATTACATTTTCTTTTTAAAATTACTAAAAGCGTCAATATCGATTTTCATGATTTTTAGAATTCATTCGATATGTTATTAAGTTATTTTATAAAAACAGGATGCCCACAGAGTTCTGATTCAACCAAAACACGGGCAATTTTCATTTTTTTTTGCATATTTTATTATTTCTATACATTGTTTTGGTGATTCTAGGATTTGATCATTTTCATAATCATGTTAGGGTGTTCTTCACCCGATTTGGCATCATTTTGAATCCGTTTGATCCCCAGATTAAGTGTATTACAAAAGCTTTTTTGAAAACCCCTATTTTTTAACCCTATTTCACAATAAATATCAAATTTTAAGGGTATTTTGATCCTTTTTCCCTCAATTCTGAATTTTTAAGTTATTTATTTTTATTATTCATTTAGTTATGCATCATCCATTATGTTATTTAGTTGGGTTTTTTTCAGGAAAGCATGGAAAAAGGCTTATATCCGAATAAATTCCTCAATTTCCTGCTATTGTTGGATAAATCCAGAAAAAACCGATATATTTCTACTAACAAGTTTATTAATTTTGCAGAAAAGCTCAAGATTAGATTTTCTTTTATTTCTCTATTTTTCTTTATTCAATTATTGATGTAAATTGTAATTGTAGTATTGGAATAAGAACATTTTCCTTCCTCCTTACCTTAGGATGCATTCACATATAATTTGATTTTAATATTTTACTGATATTTTTTGTCAACCATGCTGTGATCATCGCAAAATTTTTCCTCTCTTGGTGTTTCTCTCTCTTCCTTCTCTTCTTCCTTTCTAACCTCTATTTCCTCCTTTTTGAAGGGAGAAAATAAAAGACAGAAAAGAAGAGAGAGAGAGAGAGAAAATTTTCTGCAAAGGTCTCACTTGACCTTAATTTTGAAAAGATTTTGAAAGATTACTCGCCTCCATTTTTTTAAATATTTGCGGGAAAATTGGGAGACGGGATTCGCTCGTTGGTACGAGGTTCGACCGTTCCTGGTGCCTTTACCAGGGGTAATCAAACCAAGGATCAAATTTATGCCTTTTTGCTTTGCTAAAAGATTATCTAAGAATTTATCCTAAGTCAAAATGCACAAAGAGTCATGCTTGTGCAATGCAAGGATGCATGCTCTTTTGAGAAAATGTTTTGAAAATTTCCAAGTTTTTCTTAGATGAATCTGATAATAGAGTGAATAAATGGTTTTAGAACTTAAGATTTAAAGTTCTAAGTTTTTGGAATAATCAGAGCTTTGGAAAAATAAATCTGAACTTCGAAAGGAATGATTTTGAAGTTGAGATAAGTGGAGAAGAAATGGAAGTTTTAAAGTCATAAATGGACTTTAGAATGTTGAATTTGAATCTAGGAGAGGGAATGAATATTTGGAATGGTATTGAATTCTAGCTTTGAAATCAGAATGAGATTTGAGAAATCAAAATAGAATTGAGAAATGGAATTGGATTCTGGAATTTCTGGGAATCAAGATAAACTTGGATTTTGAAATCTGGAATGAAATGGAATTGAATTTGAAAGTTGGAATTAAATTTGATTTGAAGTCTGGAATTCAAAATGGAATTCAAATCCGAAGTCTGGATCCTAAATAGAATTTAAGATTCAAGATGAAATTGAATTCTGGATTTAGAATCCTAAATGGGAATTGGATCTGAAATCTGAGATCCAATAATGGAATTTGGATTCTGGGTTTTAAATGAAATTGGATCCAAGATCTGAAATCCAAGATAGAATTTGGATCTGAAGTCTGAGATCCAAGATGGAATTGGATCCGAAATTTGGAATGAAATTTGGATCTGAAATCTGAGATCCAAGATGGAGTTGGATTCTAGATCTTAAAATGAAATTTGGATCTGAAGTCTCAGATCCAAGATGAAGTTGAATTCTAACTTTGGGTTGGATTTTGAAAGTCCAAAGGGGACTTTTTGAAGATGAATCTGGGTTTTGAAAACCGAGATTGAATTTAAAATTTAGGAAGGGTCAAGCTTTGAGATTAAGAATCAATCTTAAACTGTGATCTTGAATTTGAAGATAAACTTGGTTTTGAATCAGAAAATGAATTAGAAACTTCAAAGTTAAATTGAATTTTGAAATTGAATTTTGAATTGAATTGGAAATTTGAAGTTTGAATATAAAATGATTTTAAAATTTCAAAGTCAAATTGGACTTTGAAATTGAATTTTTGAATCTTGGAATGAGATAGAATTGAATTTGAATCTATAAATAAGATTTGATCTGAGAAATGAAGAAAAAGAATCACTTGGAATTTAAAAAGGGGAATTTTGAAAATATGATGCAATTTTATCCTAAATGATGAATGAATTTAAAGAATTTTGAAATTGGATTTTAAAAAAAGTATATCTTATTCTTTAAATGAATTAAAATAAGATTAAAAATATAATACATCCTTGACTATGGTCATTGAATGTATTATATAATAATCATATTAAAATTCAGATGAAGAATAAAACACATTTTTTGTGCTTTTATAGGGTTTAAAATGAAATTAACTCTCAATATATTCTGACTATGGCCATTGATATATATCTTGAGTTAACTTTAAGTTAAATCCTGATAAAAAAAGAAAATATTTAAAAATATGATGATTTTTAGAAAGAGATCCAGTGTGGATCCAATGTTATTCCATAAAAGATGAAAATCCTAAGCATTGTCCACATTTTGACTATGGCCATCAATGTGGGTCATTTGCTTAGGATTAATCACCTCCCATTAGAATGGTGCACGTGCCATTTGTGTGCTCATTTGCGAAAATTTTGAGAAATAAAGGAGAAAAATGTTATAAAAATAAGCATTTTCTGAAATATATGCATGCTCATACATTCTACCCTAATGTTAAAAATGTGAAATTCTTATTAACATCTAGTCATTGCAGCGTTGATTCAAATACCTAGATTAAGAAGGAAAGCAAAATTTTCTATATAACCCCTGCAAAACCAAGTTAGCCAAACATGAGTATTATAAATGCAAATGTATATGTATGTACTGCTAGGATGAGAGAGATTGCCTATGCTATCAGCATTTTTATGCTACTAAAATGAGAATTGTCTACACCATTGGACCGTAGCATGATGTATACATCAAGTGAATTTACTACAAACAGGTTGCACAAGTGGGAACCATTTGCATTGGCAACGAATATACAGAGGTGGCGATGAGTTGTGTGCAAGTGCAGGTGGGAAACACGACAAGGGGCAGCAGTATACTATGCTTATGGGTGTTGTTGTTTGAAGGATAATGGAACTGGAGGCATGGTTATTTGAAGATGGGTGGATGCTAAAGGTGTGGTTTTGATGAAGGTGAGTGAAGGCAGCAGCTGGTGCTGTGAAGGTTGGAGGTTAATGGTGTTTGTAGGGGCTGGAACTAATTTAAAGGTGACAATGGTTGGTGAATGTTGTAGTGGATGGTAGTAAGGGCTGTTATGGTAAGGAAAATTGTAGGTAAAGCAGGGTGAGTATTGTGCCTGTAACAGGTAGCAGTAAAGCACTTATGCAAGAGTAAGGGCTAGGATGCCATTGTATATAAGTATATCCTTTATATTTCAATGTAATTCAATGACTTTCAAGAGGGCATGACATTAATACCAACAATGATAAGGGTACAGTCTCAACAAAGTTTTAGGCAAGACATATATCTTATGATTTTAAGGATATCAACAGCTAAAGACATGGGCCTAGCTATAAATGAGATCTCAAATTCTAAAATAGCAAAGGATAGAGCTACTGTAATCTGAAATAAAGTAAGAGTACTTGCGTCAATGCACCTTGACAGCCATATTGCAAATTTCCTTTTACCTGTGTTACTCATGGCCATGACTTTACTTTATACCCACGTTCAGATATTTTAAGCTATCTCAAGTTTCTTTCTTGACTATAGAACAAATGCTTGAGTTCACATAAAAAAATATAATAACTTCGCATAACCAAACTGTGATTTTTTTTTTAAACTCGAACCTCAAAACGATAGGTGAGAGGGCTAAAAACTTGGTATACAAACTTGTTAAATTGTTAAACACATAATCAATTACAACTTCATTTCAATGATTTACAAAATAATTGAAAACAGAAATCACTGCCTTAGATCCCTCAGTCGTGATTGTAGCTGCTTGTTCACCCTTGCATAGTTTTCTATTATCACAGCTTGATATTGTATAATGGCTAAAGACATTGCAGTAAGTGTTTCCTTAAGCACACTTATTTTGGCTTCCTTTGCAACAAGCATATCCTTCAATTGTTTGATCTCTGCCAGCATAAGAGCCAATTGAGTATCTACTCCACTTATATTTTTTCTATGCTTTTGGCCACGCTCCTCCTCTTCCTTCTCCTCCTCCTTCTCGACTCAACTTTCAGAGGGACTGCTTGCATCATAATGAGAAGTTACAGGATCGTCATCACTAACTATCATAGAAGACAAGCAGATGTCTTGGTCGCCCTCGCATCAGTATGCAAATTCCAATTGGAATAGGGTGGGGTAATCTTTTGACTTATCTTTGATTGTTATTGGGACAATTTTGCTAATTGCACCAAGGGATTAGTTCATTGTTGAACATAGTCAAATTGTCAGAGCACTTGGTTGGCCATTTGGCGCTCTGCTTCATTTATGTTATGCAACCAAATGTACTTCATCGCTATAGTTGTTGCTTGTACAACGATATCTCGGTCCTCCTCCTTCTCACCTGCATCTTCATAGGGCCACCACTTTACCTACATGAAGAATTTTCATTCATGGTTAGTTCTATATTACATTACTTCAAAACATGTATCACATGTTAAAAATATATATATACTTATATTTGCCATGGTTAGCTTCTGCAATTTCTTGAAGTACTGGTCACAACCCATATAATGATGAGACTTCCTTGCACAAGGTGCATCTTCATTGATATTCTGTCTCCACATTGCAAAACATAAAAAATCACATACAGCCTGACCTTTTAAGGGCCTTCCAACAAATATGTGCTCCCATAAACAGACCTACAAGGTTTAACACATAACAACACGATAAATTACATAAAAAATATAAAACACGACCAACATTATAAATTACATACCAAATATTTTATCTTAAATCAACAGTTTAAGTATAATGAAGGAGTAACTACCTCCAACAAGACCAACATGCCAGTCAAGTTTACTTTTTTGGCCTTCACGCTATTTAAAAAGGCATAAAGGTGTGCAAGCGCAGTTGCTCCCTATGTGTATTCATCGACACAATCCAAGATTGCTACCATATTAACATAGGAACTATGTATAGACTTTCCACCACTGTCAATGAATAGGCATGTGCAGAAGAAGTAGAGCAAGAATGCTCTCAGATTTTTCTCCCAGGTACTACTGGCATTTTCTCCAGCATATGGTAGTTTGTCATTCATTCTCCTCACCGTTGTGAGGTCATGATAATTTCTAAACCATACTAACTTCAGCCTTTCTCCTTTGAAGGCACAATTTATCGCTCCTGAAACCATTGTAGCTATGTAAGACCTACAAATTTTTAAGAAATAATTAGATAAATAAATCAGTGTAAATCCAGATTTTTTAGTTTTATCTTAATTAATCTATTGAAAAGCTAATATAATCATCAGCTCGAACAAACTAAAGTTTTTAAGAAATTTAAAACCAAAAATTTAAGTTCACAAATTATATGTATTTAAAAGCTATTGAACTATGCGAAAAGAGGAATGTCCCATCTGTTTATGCCATTGTTCAATGGATGCTCATTCTTCAATATATGCAGACACTTCACCCAATCTACCATGCTTTTTAGGGACGTCCAATTTGTATAGCCCTTGATCATTTGTACCATGCAACACTGATTTCTTCATTTTGTGAACCTTAACATGGCAACAATCACGATGAAATTCAAAGAATACATCATTGTCCTTAGCAAACTTTTGAACATATAATAAATTTTGAGTAATGGCAAGAACATGCATAATATCATTTATAATAGATTTAGAATCTGAGGTGCGGAGAACTGAACTACCAATATTCTTAACTTGCAAGCTAGAGCCATTACCAATTTTGATGTGTTTGTTGCCTTAATATTCTGACTGAAGTGATAGATTATTCAGATCAATAGTGACATGGTGAGTTGCACCAGGAAACCATGCATCACTGTTAATATTATTCATCATAGTTGCATTATATGTTTTCAGGTTCACAAGATCTCTCTGAAACTTGAAGGCTTTGCATTGGAGAGCATCATGGCTTGGCATGTAGTACGACCACAAAACCCATGATTTTGGCCGGATCGATTATAGTATTGCCCCCCACCTCTGCCTCATGAGGGGTTAAACTGATTTTGAGTGCCAATACCTCTCATTAGCTGCCCCTGATTGGGTATTTTATTGGTCAAATTGGCCAGGCGGTTCAATGTCTTCAAGCTCTTGCAACTGAGCTTCATGGACTAACAGCATGCCCAGCTATGTCACAGGGACTCTCCAACTAGATGCCGCACCCGCACTCGATGCGGTCAACCTGACCCTGGGTGCAGTCAACGCATCCAGGGTCATTTATGTACAACTTTTGGACTTTATATATATATATATAATTTTTTAGATTTTTGCCGCACCCAAGTTTTTTGAAAGTGCCGCACCCGCACCCATGTGACATAGATGCCCAGCATGTTTTTAGGAGTGATGGGATCTTCTCTAGTGTTCAGGACCATCCTCAAGGATTCTTATTCACTCATGGGAAGGCCTGCAAGGATGTGCATGTTTAGATCCTCATCAGAAATATGTTTGCCCATCATGGCAAGTTATTGGGCTATACTTTTGGCTTTATGAAAATAAGTTGAGATATTATCCGGTCTCTTTTTCAAATTTTGTAATTGGGACTTGAGTTGTTGCACTCTAGCTCTAGAGTGGGCAGCATACATTTTTCTGAGGGTGTTCCACACGCTATATGATGTTTTTAACCCAACCACTTGACAATGCATAGTGTCAGATGGGGATGATAGTATCCAGCCCAGTAGCAGTTGATCTATGTATTCCCATTTAATGTATTCAGAGTTTTTCTCAGCCTTTTTCCCAAGATCAATCAGGTACTCATTTGGGCAGGGTTTTGTGCCATCAAGTTGTAACTCTTCAATAATGGGATAAAATGTGATCCTCACATTTTATAATTGTTCGTAGATAGTTTTACAGACAAATAATGTTTCAGGCTTGTTTGTTCACCTTTCTTAAGAACCTAAAGTTAGGACTTTAAGAAAGGTGACAAAACAATAGATGAGTATTTTCAGCACACACATGCTATTGCCCATCAACTGGTTGTAGCATCGAAACCCATTGATGAAAATGATATGATCTTACAAATTCTTAGAGGTCTGGCTCATGAATATTCTGCGTTTAATACCTCGATTGAGACAAGATCTAATCCGGTCACCTTGTCCGAATTAAACAGTCTTCTACTCATGCAAGAACCACATCTTAAGGAAATCTTTTTGTTTTTTGAGAGGCACATCTTAAGGAGATTTATGAGACCCTACCATAAACATAAGATGGATCTTCGATCTGAAATGTGTGTCTTCATCAGTTATGTTGTTCAACATTATGGGTATTATTGTCTCAATTTGAATACTAGGAAAATAATTGTTTCGTGCCATGTGTTTGAGACGAAAACAGTTTTACTTTCAAAGCTCCTAACAAACCTCTTTAAGGTACACCCTCAATAGCTCAAACTCCAGTCGTTATCTCTTCACCTGTAGTTGTTCCCCAACATATGAGTATAGTTTACAGTCTTCAACACTCCTTTGTCCTCTCCTACATCAAGTCACCAACCAACTAAAAATAGTCAACAATTATTTTTAGATGCCTACAGCCCAGGAGAAGTTAGTGCTAATCATGAACCTACACCTCTCATGTCTTTTCTGAACACATCATATGATCACTAGATTTCAAGACAGTACCTTAAGATCCAAAGTGTTTTAAACTACCAAATACCCTATTCCCATGGCTCTCCTAACTGTTCTACAAGATCATGAGCCCTTAACCTTCAAACAGGCCTACCAAATCCCAAAGTGGCATGAAACAATGCCAAAGGAGTATTGGTCTCTTATTCTTGCTCATGAAGCTCCTGTCTTAAATTGAGTGTCAGTACATGTACTCACCTACGGATGTTCATTGGGCACCTATCAAACACATTCTTAAATATCTTAAGGACACTATTCATTATGGATTTTTGGTTAATCCATCCTCACATATGAATCTTTCTGCTTATTTTTATGTTGACTGGGCAAGGTGTCCAGATGATAGAAAATCTAGAGAAGGTTATGCTGTATTCTTTGGGTCCAATTTAATATCTTGAAACTCCAAGAAATAGTCTAGTGTCTCAACATTCAGTACGGAATCAGAATATTGTGTCATTGCCAATATAACTGCTGAGTTAACGTGGTTACAATATCTCCTTCAAGAACTTGGAGTTTAGCAGGATGATATTCCCGTGATTTGGTGTAATAATGTGGGAGCTTCATTCCTTGCAGTTCACCCTATATTTCATAAGAGGATCCAACATATTGAAATAGACATGCATTTTGTTCGAGACAAGATAGCGAAGAAACAGACATATTTCTTCCAAGGATGAGCTTGTGGATGTCCTGACTAAACCTCTTATTGCTCTGCATCATCATGATCTCCACAGAAAGTTCAATGTGCTTTCAGTCCCCTTGAACTTAACGGGGGCTGTTAGAGAACAAGCTCAGGTCTCACATAGTTGGGTCACACCTACTATATCCAGATCCAAATCCTCCAATGCTATAGAGTCCAAGTCGGTATCCAAATCAATAGAGGTGGTCACCTCTAATGAAGATAAGGACCTATCCAATAAAGCCATAGAGGGAAGGACATCTAAAGAAAGAGTTAATTTGAGATCCAATGAGGAAAGTGTATCATCAATTATAGATATTCATATATAATAATAATAATAACCCTATGCTCTCAAACATGTCAAGAATTGAGAGTTTTTCTGTGGACGTAAATCCATGTATATTGTGAGCCTTTCTTTGTGTGTTGGTGTTGCTTCCTTGTGTCGTTTTATGAACAAGGTCACACCCATTTCACAACACCACAATCATGACTTTAGGTTTTATCAAATGAAGAAAGGCACCGTGTGAGGTGGAATTAAAGGCATGATTGGGGGCTTCAGCGGCAAGGATGTTTTTGGTTAACTGGCCATGGAAACACATTGCTCAAACATGGGTAGTAAGAATAGTCCTAGGGATGGCAGTTGACTGGAGGCGTGGGCGGGGGTCAAGGTCTCCACTCCCATCCCGTCTCAAAATCCTGCCTTCCATCCCTGCATCCATCCTCGCACGAGTCTTGATTTTAACCTCCATCCCCGTTTCATGTCCTCCATCCCTGGTCCAAATGGGGTGAGGTGGGGCCATGTTTCCCCTCGATCCACTGTCATCACTAAAGAAGGATTGAGGATGGGGCGGGGCGGGGCAAGGAAGGGATTGGAAACGGGGACGGGGCTAGGCGGGGAAAAGTGTAAGTCCATCCCGGCACGTGTTTTGATTTTAACCTCCATCCCCGTTTCAAGTCCTCCATCCCCGGTCCAAACGCGGCGATGCGGGGTGGGGCCCCATTTTCCCCGATCCACTGCCATCCCTAAATAGTCCATGTAGCTGCCTGTCATACTAAAAGGAAAACCGTCGTTCCATTAGTCAGAAGGTTTTTCACTTAATCACATCCATGTTAAGTAATGATCGTCTAGAACTCCAGGTGCCTGAAACTGGACAATGCTGAACGGAGGGTGTTAGATTAGGTCATGTATAATATAAAATCTATTTGCGGTTCTGAAGCATCATAACGCACGGGCTCTTCTTTGTATTGATCTAGCCAGACATGTTCCTTTAGCATTATTTATTGGACATGTTAGCAACCTGCTTAGTGAGAAATACACTTTGGATTGTGCACAATCGATGAATGTAATGAATAAATGAGTTTTGCAAGAACTTTAAAGAAACAGCAGACAACACTGCAACCAGATTTTATGTTATGGATGAATAAACACAGCTTGCATCTTGGCTTCCTACTAGATAGGACTGTACTAATGGCTTGGCTTACGTCACAGTTCACACACGTGCGCACATGAGTGTGTATGTCAGTCATTGTTGTGGATGTGCATACAGTATTAATGGCTTCAATCGAACCTTCTCATGGACTTTCAAGCAGATCGGACCGTGTGGATGAACTGAAATTGCTTATTTAATGCAAATCATGTTTTTAATCTAACAATTTGGTAGTGAAACACCTTTTTCTATAATTACATTTAGGTGCAATCTGGACCGTTCATTTTTTGTGTAGAATATATTTAAATATTTAAACTTGTTAATTCAAAACATG
This sequence comes from Nuphar pumila, assembly GCF_984573655.1. Lineage (NCBI taxonomy): Eukaryota > Viridiplantae > Streptophyta > Magnoliopsida > Nymphaeales > Nymphaeaceae > Nuphar > Nuphar pumila. The sequence goes on from NC_143250.1 coordinate 86,666,436, forward strand.
CTCTAAAATAAATTAACCATGATAAATCCATAGATGCGGTCGGTTTTAGCCGAGAATGTAAGAGTAATAAGATTTACTGACTGAACAATTTTTGGTGGAAACAATGTAACCAAAGACTTCTTTTATGCAACGCAAGCTGGGGCTAGGCCGACCCCTACCAGTTATACAACTATACCATTGGATTTTGAACCTGCAACGTCCCAACACAAGGTGACGTGCACTAGCTGCTCCTACCAAAGGCTTATTTTGTGGGAGCAGATGCATTTCATGAACCATTCAAGCTTTTTTGTTCTACGCATAAAGGGCATCTTTTGTTTTATTTCAATATCGAGGCGTGGCAACGCATGGACGAAATGTAACTGTCATACTCAGTCGGCCACCCCAAACAACTAAGACCAGCTTTGTTGGTAGGAACTGTCAGTGCACGTCTCCTTGTGGTGAGACGTTGCAGGTTCAAAACACAGTGGTACGTTGAATAATAACTGGTGGGGTCTGCCTAACCCCAGCTTGACTTTCAAAAAACAAAAACTAGTCCACACTCCACAAAAGCCATCAAGAAAGATGACTCCCATGATGCACAGTTTCACTAAAAGAAAAAGAGAAGGTGATCCGCACAATCTCAAAGGTAAGCAGTATTCATTAAGGATTTAACAACCCCAATCCCATGATGTTAGAGTGCACGAATGGGGAGTATCTTAAACTTTGCAACATTAAGTAGTTGAAGATGAAACAAACTGCACGCTGGCATGTGAAGAATCTTTTGAATATAGTAGCAGTTATTGGGAGGTAATTGACAATCATAATACCATGAATTCATTCATGCAAAAAAAGTGGAACACAATTCTCATGATCGTGGTCAACATTAAATTTTTTCATTAAAAGAACATTAAATTAACCAACTTCTAAGATGCAGCACTGTCCGAAGGATCTCAACCAACCTTAGGATCCACTCCATTCCCATGAAATCCACCCTCACAATTCAGAGACATCTAAGAATTCCAAGCTATTGGCAAGGGTAGGCTAACACGAATGACAAAGCAAAAAAGCGATAGCTGAACACTATAAACCATCACAAGGGCCTAGTGTACTACTGTTTGGCATCTCTCAAAACAGGGAATGTCCATAAAGCCTATAACACGTATACACAGGGATCTACGGCCGCACATATTATGTCTCATTCCTTCAATACTGCAAATTATTGCAGAATCATCGCAGCAAGATATCATTATCATAATTCAGGCAGCACAACAAGATAGATGATCAACACAGTAATATGTAGCATATAACCTTGCTACATTAGGCACATCTCATATATAGGCACATCTCGTATATGAGAAGATAAACCACCCCAGTGGTTACTTCAGCAACAGATATGTATCTTTTGTTATTTGTACAGGTAGGTGTCCGGCCCCCCAAGTTAACAGTACGTACAACTAGAAGTTGCAAGCATTTGGAATGCAATTGATAAAGCATGCCAAACGTCGGAAAAACCTTTGTGTGTGTGTGCGGAATTTGTTCCTTAAGACCCATTTTCATTAAGACCTGCAAAGGCCCCGCAAAAAATACATAATTGCAAATATTTTTTTATTAGTCTGAACCTGTAGGATGCATGTCATTGTTTATTTACTAGAAAACATGCTTTGGACAACGTCCATTTGATGAAAAACGTGAACTTCTATCAAGTTTTGGTGGGGGATGAGCAGCTAATTTTTTACCTCTAAAATAACATCTGAACATGAAAAATACTTCATATAATACATTTCTACTAATGCATGAAAAACACATACAAGTTCCAATTAAGCAAAAAACACCAACTTCAACTTTGGCGGGTCTTCACAAACCTCTCTCTCTCTCAATATTTGGCTGGAAATGGGCTTGGACTTTCCAATTTTCTCGTTGGAACGTCAACAGACTAATCAAATGGCTAAAAATGGACACTGGATTAACAAAAAACTGTGCATTTGCATGGAAACGGATTGACAAAAAGTGTCATTTGCATCCAGGGACCAGCAGTACCTAATTACCTATACAAAAAGTATTCTATAGAACAGACGCCCAAAAGAGAAAATAATGAAAAGCACCAAATCTTTTTTATAATGAACTGCAGCAAAGAGTTGACAAACATATACTGTGCAGGCAGCAAATAGCAAATGCTACAAAATTTCGATCTCTAGCAAATATTAGTTCAGCAATATCACAATAAGTTCCTCCATTTTAATCTGACTACCCATCAGCTAAAGCCAAGAAATCTAAACTATCCTGTCTCAAAGAGCAAAATCATTTGAAGGGAACAAACAAAAAGAAAATAATTCACCTACTGTGTGAGAAAAGAAAGCTGCAGAAAAGGTGAATGGACAGAAACTTCTCATTCACTGAAGTAGGTGCTTTTTGCCTGGGAGGAACGACCAACAAATTGTGCAGGAGACCAGATGCACCATTTAGAATACTCTATTTGCCCTTCCCATGGTACTCTTCAGGTACAAGCACCTCACCTAATTAACCAACCAAAGGAAAACGATTGAGCTCCTGAGAAAGATATATAAAACTTTTACAAGCAGCTCCAACAGAAAGGATCTATCATTAACTGGAATGTAGAGCGAGGCTCGTCAGAGAACACCACATAAACATTACGATCAATAGGGTTACTAAATTTTAGTTCTTCTGGGACAGTTGAGGGTTATTAATTTTAATTCTTCTGAGAGCTGAGGATTATTTTTTTAATTCCTCGGGAAGAGCTGAAGAATGAGGCACGATACACTTCACAAACATTGAAAAGGTATTTTCCTTAAAAATCAGGATGTGGACCACAGAGAAATTTAAGTAATCTGTAAATGAAGAAATCAACAATGAGGATAATGACAATCACAATAGCAACAAGAAAGGCAGTGTTGACTCATATAAGCAATAAGACCATAAAACATTTTATCAGATGTAACATGGGTACTTATACCGTGCCCCACATGGTGTCGTACCTATGCATACCATAGAGGTACTAGGTACTCCTGGGTATGGGTCATATTGATTTCAAACTTAACTCAACCCATTTTGTCCATCCTATGATTCAATCAATATTTAGCCTAAGATCGACATCAGAAGTATCTACTATTTTGTATATCTGTTGATCATTAGTGTTAGTTAACTCAACCCATTTTGTCCATCCTATGATCAATTAGTGTTAGTTAACTACATAAATTGATGCAATTTACATTTTCAGTTTGTGATTGACAATCTATATATTCATACCTAGAGCATCTTCCAAAATGCAACAAAAGATGGGTATACGGGTCACATATAGAGTACTTCTGTGGTTGTGAACTTTTGCATGTATGTGGGTGTGCGGGTGTGTGTGTGTATAATGACAAGGGTTATAAAAGATGGGTACACGGGTCACATATAGAGTACTTCTGTGGTGGTACACTTGATATACTTAGATCTAAGCTCCAAAACCAAATCTAACCGTAGGATCATGTTTAACATATTCTATTTATTAGTTTCATTGGTCAAAGTTGACTCAAATATGATATTTATACCAATTTTAAACCACCCATAGAATTGTGAACTGTTGATTTTCATTGTCTCAAAAATATAATTTTATGGTTTATTAAACATGATGAAACCATTTAATATAGTAAATAAATCAATGATAAACACATCTGTATAGTTAGATTTACCATTTCATCATTAGATATATGGAAACAAGAGTGTGTACCACCATATGGTGTATATATATATATATATATATATATATATATATATATATGAGTCCCAATGTTTGGGAAGGAACCATGACTGAAGCCCCTGTTTAAAGCCAATAAAAAAATTATTATATGTTTTTAATTTTTATGTCTTGACCATCATAAAATGCATTAATACTCCCTCCCTTCTTGGTCCCGCACTCATCTCCCTTCCCAACGTAATCTCTGGTTCAACTCCCCACTTCTCTCTTTTCTGTGGAGCATTTCATCAAAGGTTGGTTTGCTCTCTCTCTCTCTCTCTCTCTCTCTCTCTCTCTCTCTCTCTCTCTCTCTCTCTCTCCATGTAAGTGTGCTCATTAAGATTTCTATATTTCACCTTCAAAATTTATGTTGGAAATTGAAAGTGCATGAAGAGTTCCTATGAATCATCAATGCTCCTTTTCCCCTACTTGGTCTCTCTATTTACCCAACACACCATTGAACATGCCAGCCAACCCCCAAGGCAAGCTACAGAGGTGAAAGACGGGATGGATCAACTCTCTGGGAAGGAGTAGCTCTGATATTGACATGGTAATTCCTTTTTCTCTTTTCCTAGTGTTTCCCCCTTTTCTCTTCTCTGGATTTGTATATGTGGTTAGAGTACAGGAAGGGTTTTGGATGAACTCCTTTGTCCTAGAAAAGTGGGATAAGTTGGGGGTCTCTGTAGATTACCCATACAAGCCCTTGATTTCTGGATAAGTGGGTGCATCGAAGCACACATTCTAAGGTGTCTCTGTTAAATGGGCATGCTTTGATGAAGTGTTTGAATGCCATGAGAAGCATTAACAATGGTTATGTGGCAGAGAAGAATGACGATAATGCTTTCTTTTAGCTTAAAGTTGGATCTTGTTTATGTGTGTCTTTGGGTTGGAATTAGTTATAGATGAACCCGACACATGTCTAAAGATTTTGCTAACATATTTGGTGTGTTAAGTGAAGAAACATAAAGAGATGTGTGTTAAGTTCAAGATTGACAACAAGGATGCACATATGGGTAATGCAGCCTAAAGATTTTGCTAACATATTTGATGTGTTGGAAAGCAACATAAAGAAATGTGTGTTAAGTTCAAGATTGACAACAAGGATGCACATATGGGTGATTGCATGGTTGTTGCAGACGCATGTGTCCTACTATAGTATGACTTTTTGGTTTGCATTAATTTAGTTTCTGAATTCTGAAAGAAGGATCTAACAAAGAGATCATTTACTTCATTTAGTTTCATCACAGTTGTAAAATTCAGTTTTGATCTAGAGTATGAATCCCACTGGAGAGTTATCTGCCTGCTTGGCTACTAGATAATAATAAGCACCTGAGAAATGTTCAAATTACTACAATGATTTGAAGTTTTTCCTTTTCTTTTGTACAGGTGAGTAGATTCATGGCCATGGATTTTATTTGCAACAACTCGGCAAACATTGTAGGAATTTAAAGTTTTCTAAACTTAAAATGGTAAGTGGGAGAAATGTTGATAGTTTCAGTAGCTTGATGTTAACAGTTTTATTTTTTTTCTTTGCGCCTGTGCGGCTTGAGTGTTCAACACTGGCAAAAGGAGCAGCCTACACCTTCCCACACAATGGCTAAGACAAGGGATGGCCTGCGCTAGGGTGTTTGAGGCCAAACTGCAAGGGACCAAGGAGAAAGGGACCGGGGACTAACCCACATGAAGCCACTCACTTACACTAAGGCGCAAGAAAGGGTATAAGAGCATACAGGCCCACTTTATTGACTATACCCCTGCAGCTTCACTGTTTACCCTCAAGGGTCTGGTGGGTGATGTATACAGGCCCCGTGTATACCAATTTACAAGGAGTATAGTACAATTGTCCCCTGGCCCTGGCCAATACAAACCACATCCCAGCCCATGTAACCCACAACCTTGAACAGCATGCTGCAATGTGCAAGTGTCATTCCCAATGTTGCCTACAAAGAACATGATCCTCCTGCACCAGTCTACACATCCCTATATGCAACACTCTCAATCCATGCATGCCTTAGTTGTCAAAGGCAGCACCTAGGGGCATCCCCACGGCCTGGGCAACCAGGTTTGGGCAGTGGTGCCCTATACTACCGGCTAGGCTTGGACCACCTAAGCTTTTTTTAGAGCCTAGGCTTTTTTTTTAAAAGACATCATTTGTTTTCTTCTTCTTCTTCGAGAAGAAGAAGGAGAAGAAGAATTGTTATTTGTCTATTGCTTGTATTATGTATATTGTTGAGAAGAAGAAGAAAAAGACATTATTTGTCTATTGCTTGTATTATGTCTATTATTGTTGTAGTTAGTTTTTTTGTATACATGATTTTATTTTTTGTGCATTGTTCATTCACATTGTTATAACTGTTTAGTTATACACTGCCGGTCCCAAGCCCGGATAAAGGAGGAGGGTTGCGGTAGGCCTGTGACAACCAGTATAAAAACTTAGACATACCATATGAATATGAACCAATATGAGAATTTCGTTGGGGCGTTCCCTACTGAGCGACGCGCTGTACTCTATAGGCCCGGAGGCAGTGATAAATGGGCAAGGTTGCTAGGTCGTTGCCCGGAAGCGACGCGTCACACCGGCGCCCGGGTGTGGTGTCAAATAGGCAAGGGTTCCCTCACTTTGTTGGACGGGTGGGGGTAAAGAAGTTAGTCCAAGACCATAAAATTAGGTTAGCCACTTGGAACATAGGGTCTTTAACTGGTAAGTTGGTAGAGTTAGTAGATGTTATGTGTAGGAGAAAGATTGATATTTTATGTCTACAAGAGACCAAATGGGTAGGTGAGAAAGCAAAAGTGATAGAACCTTGGGGATATAAGATTTGGTATATAGGAATAAATAGGAATAGGAATGGAGTAGGGATTGTTATGAGTCGTGAGTTTATAGATAATGTAGTTGAGGTCCGTAGGAAGGGTGATAGGATTTTACTTATTAAATTAGTATTAGGTACGGATATTATTAATAATTATTAGTGTTTATGCACCTCAAGTAGGTTTAGATGATTCCACTAACCGTCAATTTTGGGAAGATTTAGATGGAGTAGTACAAGGGATATTTTATGGAGAAAGGCTTTTCATCGGCGGTGACCTTAATGGGCATGTAGGCATTAGTAGGGATGGATTTGAGAATATCCATGGAGGCTATGGTATAGGAGAAAGAAACGATAGTGGAGAAAGGATTTTAGATTTTGGTTTGTCCTATGATATGATCTTAGCAAACACTTGGTTTAGGAAGAGGGAGTCTCACCTAGTAACATTTAAAAGTGGGGTTAATACGAGTCAGATAGATTTTTTCCTACTTATAAAGAGAGATAGGGGTTGTTGCATCGATTGTAAGGTTATACCGGAAGAAAGTGTAGCTACACAACATAAAGTCTTAATTTTAGATCTTAGAATTAGACAATGTCGCAAAAGGGATAGACATAGGATAGATCCTAGAATTAAGTGGTGGGCACTGAAAGGAGCTAAACAAGGAATGTTTGTAGAGCGGGTAGTTAAGGAAGTTGATTGGTGTCTCGAGGAGGATTCAGAATCTATGTGGAATAAGATAGCGGGTGGCATGAGAAAGGTGGAGGAAGTATTGGGTGAGTCTAAAGGCGGTGCACCGCTAGGTAAGGATACATCGTGGTGGAACGAGGATGTCAAATTAGCTATTAAGGTTAAAAGAGAGTGTTATAGAAATCTAAGTAAAAGTCGTGATAATGAAAATTTGGAGAAGTATATGATAGCAAAGAAGGAAGCTAAAAAAATAGTTCGGAACGCGAGGGATAAGGTATATAAGGAGGTTTATGACAAATTGGATACCAAAGAGGGTGAGAAGGATATTTATAGGATTGCAAAAATGAGAGATAGGAAATCGAGGGATCTGGGTATGGTTAGATGTATCAAAGATGAAACGCAAAGGGTTTTAGTCAAAGATGAGGAGATTAAGGAGAGATGGAAAGATTATTTTGATAAGCTATTTAATGAAAGTCATGCTCAGGATCTTGGAGACTTTTCTATTCCTTTTCATGAGATGAATCGTGACTTCATGCGCAAGATTCAAAAGAAAGAAATTGCAGAGGCTTTGAAGAAAATGAAATCAAGAAGGGCAGTTGGCCCAGATGGTATACCTATCGAGGCTTGGAAATGCTTGGGAGAGAAAGGTTTAGAATGGTTGACAAATCTTTTTAACAAGATTTGGCGGACAAATAAGATGCCTAATGAGTAGAGGAAGAGTACTTTGGTGCCTCTATATAAGAATAAGGGTGATATACAAGATTGCACAAACTATCGTGGTATAAAACTCATGAGTCATACAATAAAACTTTGGGAGAGGGTGATTGAGTCTAGGTTGAGGAAGATTGTCATGATATCGGAGAATCAATTTGGTTTTATGCCTGGAAGATCTACTATGGAAGCTATACATCTTCTTAGACAACTTATTGAGAGAAATAGAGAGAGGAACAAAGATTTGCATATAGTTTTTATTGATTTGGAGAAGGCTTACGATAGAGTACCTAGGGACGTTCTCTGGTGGACAATGATGAAGAAAGGTATTTCTCTCAAGTACATTAGTATAATTAAAGATATGTATGAAGGAGTAGTAACCAATGTCCGCACTTGTGGAGGGGTGACAACCAATTTTCCTATAACGGTTGGGTTACATCAAGGATCTGCTTTAACCCCTTTCCTATTTGCTATAGTGATGGATGAACTTACGAGATCAATTCAAGAAAATGTGTCGTGGTGTATGTTGTTTGCTGATGATATTGTTTTGATTGATGAGTCTAGAGCTGGGGTTAATGCTAAGTTAGAATTATGGAGACAAACATTGGAAGCAAGAGGTTTTAAGTTGAGTAAGAGTAAGATAGAATACATGGAATGTCGATTTAGTAAGCAACAAAATAGAGATGGGAGTGTAGTGAAGCTTGGTGAGCAAGAAATACCGGTGGATGATTCTTTCAAATATTTGGGATCTATCATTCAAAAGAATGGAGAAATTGATGGAGATGTAAATCATAGGATAAAGGTTGGGTGGATGAAATGGAAGAGTGCAACTGGAGTGTTGTGCGATCGAAGAATGTCATTGCGGTTGAAGGGAAAGTTTTATAGGACGACTATTAGGCCCGCTTTACTATATGGTACGGAATGTTGGGCTGCCAAGAGACATCATATTCAAAAAATGAGTGTAGCTGAGATGCGTATGCAGAGATGGATGTGTGGAAATACAATAAAAGATAAGATTCGGAACGAGGAGATACGTAAGAAGGTAGGTGGTGCACCCATTGAAAATAAAATGAGAGAGAATCGTTTACGGTGGTTTGCACATATTCGACGAAGGCCTAATGATGCTCCAGTTAGAAGGATGGAGAAATGGGAAAATATATTAGTTAAAAGAGGTCGGGGTAGGCCTAGGAAGACATGGATGGAGGTGATAGGAAAGGATATGAATGCTTTGAACCTCACCGAGGACATGGCATTGGATAGAAATGAATGGAGGAGAAGGATTCATGTGGAAGACCCAGAATGATTTTCTTTGTTGGTTCATATCGCCGACCCCAATTGTTTTGGGATGAAGGCGTAGTAGTAGTAGTAGTAGTAGTAGTAGTAGTTGTTGTTGTTGTTGTTGTTGTTGTTGTTGTTGTTGTTCATTCACATTGTTAGTTGTATGGTTTGTTTATTCAATTGTTAATTTATTCTTAATTTGTTTGAGCAGGCTAAGGTTATGTAATATAATTGTTTTCCAGTGTTCAACGACATATTATTTGTCTATTGCCTATTGTTAATTGATTTTATGTTGTATACATGTTTCTTATTATGTTTTTTATTTGGCATACCGCCTAGGCCCCAGCTAAGCCTTTTTAAGGGCTCACCACCTAGGCTCCGCCTAGCGCATATGACAACTAAGATGCATGTGCATCTCTTCCAGAGCATGCATAGCCTCTGCAGGCCAGCCTAATGTGCAGCTTGCCATGCCTATGCAATCCAACCCTTAGGACGCACAACAAGCACTCATCATACCTGGACTAGTGCCTACAGCTACCCCTCCAAGTCACCTTGTGATTGGATGTAACTCTGTAGCTGTTAATACAGACGGGCAGCTATCTTTTTGCTCGTTGCGTTGTCAAAAGCATATGATTCCTAATGCTTAGTTATTGTTCAGAACTATAGGATATTCTCTCTCTCTCTCTGCATTGCACGGGTTTTGTACAAGTATATGTATATTCATCTTTTCAGAAATTCTATTATTGTACCCCATACCCACGTGACATATTTTATCAATTGCACCAAAAAGTGCAAGTATGTTTCAACCTATGGCAGCAAAACCGCATGCCCAAAGAATTGATCTTTCAATCAGCACTCTCAGTGCACAGTGTCATATGTTGAATAGTGTAATTCAGTTGTATCATATGTATTACTACTCATTTGTGCTTCCCCACTGTATGTGTATATGTTGCTATTGCTATTATTAGGGTTAACAATGTAATTTGTCAAGCAGTTATAGGGATGTCGATGGGTCAGATATACGCATTACCTAATCTGACTTAATCGGATTCAGAGTCGGATGGAAAAAGATAGGACCAAATTTGGATCCAACTAGTCCAAAATCCAATATTTAAACTTAATCGGATTCAGAATCGAACTCAATGAAAAATTAATACCAAATCCAAATAAGATTTTTAATCGGATTTGGCTACCAAATCTGACTAATCGGATTCAGATTTGGGTCGGATATCGGGCTACATCCGGCCCATTGACATCCCCAAGTAGTTAGAGGTCAAGAACTTTTATCCTGAAGTCCAAGGAAGGGGATCAAGTCATATATGCTGTATGCTTTTCATGTTTCTTAAAAATGAAGCTCTATTGTATTCTCCTTCTATTTCTCTCTTCTTCCATGGTTTTTGCCCTAATTTCCTGATTTTGAGTATCATATGAAGTTTCCAATATGACTTGTATATAAGGGGATACGGAACGGGAGTGGAAATGGAGTATCCATGTGACATAGAGGCCAATACAACAAAAGAACATGAGAAAAATGCAAACTTTAAAGTGAGAATGAAAAAAAAACTCACATTTTGCCAGTTCTTCTTTAATAGTGAAACAAGGAAGTTAACACTAAGTTGCACATTCTGGAAGATCTGCTTCTCCTCCATGGCACAATTCCCAACAGCAACTCCCATGCAGAGGACCTTCTTAAGTTGGAACTTAACCATTGCTTTGGTTTCATTCACCTTTGATTCGAGAGACTCCTGGTGTGAAACAAGGGTTGGAAACTTCCCAGCCTTGTTAAGACCTGGACCAAGGAGCCTAGGAATCTGTTTGATAATAGCTTCTGATGCAAGAAAAGCATGATACTTCTTGGCAAGCTTCTTAACCAACTTCTTGTTCTTGTTCATCTTCTTTAAACCTTCAACATCCATGTAATCCAGTCCCATCTTCTCAGCCTGCAGTTTGTCAAATAAAATGAAGAGAACACTCAATAAGCACATTTGAACCAACTTTTGGTCCTGAATCTGAGTGTACTACCATAAGTGTGTATTGTTTGCAACAGGGTTTAACTAAGTCCAAGAAGATTAGAACATCTTCAAGATACGTACCTCCTCCACATGCTGAGCATCACCTAGCATGCAAACTTTCATTTTTGGACGGGGAATATGAGGTAGCTTTACAGATCCACTGAAACGTTTGTCTTTTTGTGGATCATAGTTTTTCAAACCAATCTGAAGCTCAATTGTTTCAGTGAACTTGCGTTTTTTATCTCTTGATTCACCAACCACCTGAGTAATAGCTTCCCTTAATGCATCACTCTGGAGCTTGCTGCAAATCATTGAAAAATAAAACTTTGAAATTTGAGTACACCATATATTTAACTATACTTAGAAATATTAAAGAGAGGTACTCACCTCAGCTCCATGAAATGTCAGATTCTAAGACCCCGACCGATTGCCTTGGACATACGTATTAAAATGTATTGATTCATATATATATATATATATATATATATATATATGAGAGTATATATTTGTATGAGTGTATGTGTATATATTATATAATTTTAAATTGTTTTTCTTCCCTTTGTAATAGGTAATACCCTCTAGGGGTATTTTTGTAATTCTGTAAATATGTAATAGGCACTGCCCATTAGGGGCAGATTTGCCTTTTTATTTTATTCCTATTTTTTTCATTTGAAATAGGATTGAGGGCTTTTTAGTCAAAAGCCCTTATAGTCGTTGGGAGCTCCCAACAGCTATATGGGGCTTCCTTGGCCCATTTTGAAATGTATATAAAAGGGACCTTTTGTCCCTATTTTCTTTAATCATTTTCCTAAGCATTCTATCTCAATAAAGGATTATTATTTTTATGTTTTTGTGATCTTATGTATTTGTCATTGATTGGCTTGTGTTTTGTTCCTTTGTGGACTTGTGCTTGTATACATTTAAGCTCTTTGTAGTCATTGTATGCACTTGTGTGCTTGTGTATCACCTTTGTTTGTATTGTTCCTTGTAGGACTTGTACTTGTGTTTGTGCACATTATGGTTTGTGTTCCGCTTTATTTCATTACAATAAGATCCAAAGTGATCTTGGATCCTAGGGTCGGGGATTATAGGATATCAGATCCTAGGATTTAAAACCGGATCCAAGATCCCTGCGTGTGAGAGAGAGACAGAGAGAGAGAGAGAGGAATATAAGATTCATGTCTCTGGCAAGACCCTCCCCCTTTGGGCCAGATATTCATAAATCTGCAGGTACTTTTGCATGTTGGATCCAAGAATATATGATCCATGTGTGCAAAAAAACTATATATTGACATGGGTCCTGCAGCAAATCCAATAATGTGATCTCATATCCAAGGTAATCAAGCACACCCTCAGAGAATGGGATATCATCATCAAGCCTTAACTAGCCTATATGGTCAGCATCACATAAGTCCTATTTCCACTGATCCAGAAGATAACAAAACTTCTCTCATAAGAAAAGAATTTCAATAGGAAAGAAAATACTGAAGGCGCCCACAGTAGTGGAGCCAAACACATAATATACCTATATGCAGCCTCTCGAATACACAGGAGTTTCCAATAATAAGTTCAGGCAAAGAGGAAGAGTGCATTTCATTTTACTTTATTATTTCACAAAACAAGTAATAGAGCATCTATTTTATTATTTCTTTAGATACTCGATTGGACAGCCTACTAAACAAAGGAAGACAAGAAGACTGGTTGCTAGGGCCAGCAAAGTCTAAAAGAGAACAATGGACAACACACAGATGACCCTCATGCTGTTGAGAAACTCAACCAGCCTACAGCTGCAGGTCAGCAGTTTAGATTTTACAATAGAATACGCAAATTCACTTGGGGACCAAAAAATTACAGATATATCACCAAACAGAACACTAAACATGAGATTGACTACTTATCGCTAAATGCAGGACGTGGACATGTATGCACATCAGACAGTGGTATCTTTATCAGCAATTTCTCAGCCAAGAAATTCCTAGGTAGAATCAAAGATAAATTGCTTTGTTGGGAACATCAGAAGACGATCTCAGCAGTTACAAAAGAACAAGTAGATGAAACAAAGAAAAAATTACAAACGAAAGGGTTATTGGCATTTGTACAAATAACAGACAACTATAAAATGCTTAAAACTTTGAAAATGAAAAGCAAAATAATTTCATTTAAATTGGAAAAAGCTTTCATGATAGTATCATGATATTGCTACTATTTTAAAAGGTTTTACTAGTATGACTTAACACGCTTTTAGAAAATTCAATTTGTAATAATATCATTCAAGCCATTGGATGAACAATAACTGGCTTACCGCGGTTATGCCCCAAGAATGCCACTGTTCTAACCCTTAGAAACAATAAAAAAACAAGATGATGTATTGAGGATCAAGCAACTTTGATGTTAAGATAGCTCCTCAAAAAGATAAAAAACAAATTAGTGTACTGATAGTGTCCTGAAAAACCCTCACAAATGCATGCAAACACACGCGCAAACGCACATGCACACACACACACACACATATTTGCAACACTTGCTTTTTATCTCATGATACCATAGGCATATCCTTGTATAGCCAGTAAAGCAACGAAATTCAACAAGAATTTTCAGCATAAATTGTCCCAGGCATCTCATATGTAGTAGGATCCCATCCCACCGTCCATTCTCTGTGCCATCTTATCTAGGTTCATGGAAGCGCAAGCAGGGCAAGTTACTACAAGTTAGAATCACAAATAACACATAATGAACCACCACGCTTATCTGAGGCACAGTACTTTGTAACAATATAACAGAAAATATCTTATGAATTAAAGTTTGGAAAGCATAACTAGATCGTCGCAAATACCATAATTACTGAGACATCCAAAAAGGCCACCTCTTCGTTATACTCATCCACTATTTCTTCCATGGCATCAGACCAAAACATATATTTGTAACGCATTTAATTAGACTCCACCCTTCGTATATTCTTAATGCATTCAATTAGATTTCATCAAAGAATAAAGTCAATCTATTTTTTCTAATCACATTGTTCTGATCTCGCTTCCCCAAATCCCCATATCCCATATTTGGATATTCCTTTCTTTAAAACTTAATTAGAGCCTCTAAATGAATCCTAATTCACAATACTTACCTCGAAAACAATTTCGTCTTTTGACTTTCAAACATCTCAAGTTTATCTAATTCACTATGTTTCCTGTTCTTCACCTTTTCTTCCTAGCATTCAACGTTTGTTCTTGAAAATATCATCACATTCTATAACCACCAATGTCAAAAAAGATTGCAATTCAACTTCTTGATTATATAAATATCATGCTTCTTCAGTTCAGGCCCGGTTTCTCTATGCAGGTATCCTGCCTTATCACCATATTACATCTTAGAGCATTTTGGGTGAGGCAACTTGGTTGTAGGTTGAAACCAAAACATGAAATTGCCCCTCTTCTAACATATAGACGTGACACAAGCTGTATACATGTGATAAAACTGTATAAATCTCTACGCCATGGCAGTTTTCTGAAAAGCAAGTTTTTCAAACAAACATGAAAGTTGACTTCATTTTTTGAATTTTGTTAAGAAATAATTTCTAGTAAATTGGTTCTTGTTGATTGATGAATCCTACCAATGCATATACTTACCCCAAACCACCACTCTCCTAAGATTAACCCTTCAGAAGAAGGGATCAACCTAAATAAAAGGGAATACAGATAACTATTTAATTCTAGATAAAAGGACTCAAAACACATACCACGGTAGATTTTTTACATCAAAACGTTGAGAGCCAAGGACTATGAAGAAAGGAAATATAAGAAGTATGAGAAATCTTTGTTCATTGAAACCGTTTAATAAAAGACTAAGCAACTTCTTAAATCTTCAGAAAATGAGATTTAATAAGCTGCACACTCTTCTGTTGCATTCCTTGTCTCAAACTTTTGCTGGAAGCTTTATCAAAAGCTTGGGAGGATAAGTTTACACTCCTATACAGGCACATCATGTCAAAACAGAACTTGAACCACATGGACTTTTCCATTAACCTTCCTTAGCCAGCTTGACAATACTATCACTCTGGTGAAATACATTCTGAGCCAGTGGGAAGTATTCATCGCCCTGCAATTGTGGTTCACACATGCACACCAGCATCAACTTCGACCATGCTGGGCCAGCACAACTCTCCACAGAGAAACAAAAATCCAACAAAGACATTTGCCTACATGCCCCCATGAATCTCAATTCACAATTTTCTCAACCACAAATTTCTAGAGCATCACAATGTGCTGCAACTAAGCTATGAAACGTTTTGCAAATAAAAGCACGTTTTATTCAATATTCCAATTAGGTAAACAATGACAAGAAAAACCAAGAAAAAGAATAAGATACCATCCTCAATTAAATCAAATTAGGAGGCTGTCAGAAACCACTAAAAGGGAAACGCAAGCTTCAATAGACTTGGCGACAACCAAACTTCCCCATATGATCCAGAAACAACTTCTATTGGATAGAACTACATATTCATCTTCCCAGACGAAAAATAAAATCGACGCAAGGGAATATAACAAAAATAGTACACTTCAATAAAGTTATCAGAATCAACCAACTGTTTAATCGCATGTTGCATTTTCAATCGCTGCGTGTGGCCAATGGATTGCGCTCTTTCCACATACCAAACTCTCACAGTAAATTCTTCGAATGATTTAACGGTTTAGACCCAATAATACTACCATCTGAAAATGAAAATGAACGTACGCATGTGTATGCGTGTGGAGAAATAGGAGAAGCACCGGGCGGGCGGGCAGGCGCGCGCGCAGACACAAACAACAAACAAAGAAAGAAACACCGAATCAAGCAAAAGATTGAGAAAGAAAATCAGAGCACCTCATCTTGCTGGCTTTTGCACAATAACTTCAGCTCGAGCCCTGATCAAACGCAAACGAAAGAACCAAAACCACGTCAGAGAGCCGACGTGAACACCGTCCTCATTTTCAGGAAAAAAAAACAATAACAAAGATCTATGAATCTAGCAATAGAGGAAATAAAAAAAAACAAAACATCGAGTAGATGAAAAGTAGAAAAAATCCCGAAATTTACAACCCTCGACGCATTGATTCGATCGAGAAAAAAGGGAAACTCTACAATCAGAGGAAAACTAATTCCCCGGGAAACGAAATACAAGAATTCAACAGAACCCTTTCCAAGAAGAAGAAGAAAATTCTTAGGATTTCCGAGCAGACGTACCGGAGAAACCCTCGCGGGAACGGAGGAGAGAGCGAGAAAGGAGAGGGGACGCCGTAGCACTGCCGCCGTGCTTTCTAGGGCTAAAACCCTAAAGAGATAACGACAAACGGTAAGATGAGGACCGCACTCATGTACTTGGGATATGCATACCATCTGGAACGTAGTCCTCGAAATCGGCGGCAGAGGTTCTTGTATAGGCGGAACTACACTTAACGCCACATACTTTTGCATGAGATGAGCAATCTAAGCCGTCGGATTTTCCCTTCAGATGGTGCAAGTATGGTTTAGTGGACCGTGGACTACTTGGATCTGGGTCCGGGTTCTGTTAGACTGCATCGTAGGTCCAACTTTTTTTTTCTTTTAATCTTTCGGACCCAAACTCTATCCATTAATGGGTGAAGAATAGGGATGTAAACAGTTCGGATTGGGATGGGATGTGGCCAATTCCATGTTCGATTAGTCGGATGTTGGCTAAACGGATTTGACTTCAGTTTCACATTCCGATGGTGAAAAGCTCATACCAGATCCACTCTTTTACGTGTAAACAGATTCTGATATCAGTCAAATTCGGAAGTTTTCTGGATTCAGTAGCGAAAAAATCAAAACCATATCCACATTATATTATAATAGGATATGGTTTTGGCTTACCTAATGTGTCTAAAAGGGAATCGATTCATGGGATATTGGATAAAATCCAATTCATTGCTCTAGGTCGTAGTCACGATCCTCGTTATCGAGAACTCCTCAAAAAAAAGGAAAATCTACTAATAAAGTAAAAAAAAACTCAAGAAAAATGTTCGAATATCTAGATATAAAAAATATAATAAAATACAAATATTACAAGCATAAAAAAAGATACAAATATCTCGTTAATGGTGTGATACTATGGCGATGAAAGCATGATATTTTTGAAATTGGTGATATTTTAAAAATATCATATTTTTCTCAAGATAATATCAGTTTTTGAAAATCTCCCGATAAAATCCCAATATTTTCAAAAGATGGAGAATATTTGTGATGAGGGTTTTCACTTGGATTTTTAAAAAAACACACCTTTTATGGGAATTGCGTTGCCTTTTGAAAACATTAAGATATCATGGTATTTCCAAAACATAGATGATATTTGTGACATGGGGTCTAGCACTTTATTCAAATGTTTGCCATGTCTTCTCTTGACCGGTAATTTGAGTAGTCATCTAGTCGATGAGCTTTTAGTATAAATATGGGTTGGTTTCGCTACAAGAAATCTTGTCTTTCGCACCACCAAAGACTTAGTTTTGCATTGTCGATATGTCGATAAGTACGACATAGTAGGTTTTGTCGGTAAGCGCCCTACCTTTTGTAGTGGCAGTAAACATGTCTTTACTGGCATGAGAATATGTCATGCCAGTAAAGCCTACTTTACTAAAGCATTTTTTGCACCGGTAAACATAACTTTTTTAGAGTAATTTAACATCAAAATTGTGTTATTTTCTAACGCATATTTCATGCCAGTAAATCTCACTTTATTGTTCATTTTGTGTGTCAGTGAACATAATTTTTTTTGGTAAATTTTAATGCCAAAAAAGTATTGTTTTCATATGCATATTTTGCGCCAGTAAATCCCACTTTACTACCACATTTTGTGAGCAAGTAAACATAACTTTTTTGGTATTAAAATGTGCCAAAAAATTTATATTTACTAGCGCAAAAATATGCCATTAAAGTGGGCTTTACTAGCGCAAAGTATTCACACACCAATAATGACATGTTTACTGGCTCGAAAAATGCATCGATAATTCTAATATATATATTTTTTATTTCTTCAATATCAATCTATTCATACATATTACCGACACAAAAGATGCGCTAGTAAAATGGGCTTTACTGGTGCGAAATATGGTTGCATCAGTAAATACATGTTTATTGGTGCGAAAAATGTGCTAGTAGTTCTAATATATATTTTTTATTTATTCATTATCAATTTATTCTTACATACATTGAATAATGAACCTACTCATAGATTCACTCATTCATTTATGAATATGCTTATACATTTATTGAATACAAGAATTGCTTATATATTTATTAATGAACTTATTCATTCATTTATTTATGAACATGCTAATACATTCATGAATACAAAAAATGCTTATGCAATCATTCATTAATGAACCACATCATTCATTTAATACAAAAAAAGTTTATACATTCATTCATAAATCATATATACATTAATAATTTAAACATGTTCATTCATTTATTCATTCAATGCTTATAAATTCATTCATGAATCAGATCATTCATTTCCTACAAAACTTATTTATAAATTCATTTATTCATTCATTCATTCATTCATTTATTCAACATTCATATATACACTATTATATTTCTTCCTTCAACCCTCCATAACTCCAACAATCATAATTAAAATTAAAAAAAAACTACAATGTGCAAAGCATTCATACATACACTATTATAGGTATTTCTTTATTCCTTAATAACTATATATTTCATGACTCTATCATTCACATTTGAAACTTTGCAAGAAACACAACATGCAAAGCAATTATAAAAATATTATTATATCTCCTCCTTTAACCCTCCATAATTACATACTTCATAACTCCAACATTCATAATTAAAACCCTACAAGAAACACAATATACAAAGTATTCATACGTACCACTATAATTCTTCATTCATCCCTCTATAATTACATCATCCATAACTTCAACATTCACAATTGAAACCTTGCAAGAAACACAACATACAAAACAATTATAAAAATACTATTATATATCTTTCTTCAACCCTTCATAACTACATCATCCATAACTCTAATATTTATAATTAAAACCCTGCAAGAAATGTAACATGTAAAGCATTCATGCACACACTATCTTAGATTTTTTATATCCCTTTATTACTATATCTGTCATAACTCCAACATTCACATATACCAATGCATAACCCTAACCCACTATAAAAAAAACATACATAAATCAGAAGCAATTTTAAATATATGTCAAATAATAGACAAAAAAAAAGATTTATTTCAAATATATATGCAATATCTCTGTTCATAAATTACATGAAAGAAAGACAGTCTCAAAACATAGGGTGCACCACACTTGTACAAGGCCTACAAATAAACATAGGTAAAAGAATTATAGATACATATATATATATACACAAATATATATATTTAACATGCATTCAATAAATAAATTATAAAATATATAATTAAAATGTAAAACCCTTAAAATCTAAATTATATATGAGAAAAAATATATTTAATATGCATTCAATAAATAAATTATAAAGCAGACACTTAAAATATAAAACTCTTAAAATATAAATTATATATGAGAAAAAAATATATTTAGTATGACTTTAATAAAAAAATTATAAAATAAATAATCAAAATGTAAAAGCCTAAAATCTAAATCATAAATAAGAAAAAAATACATTTAACATGCATTCAATAAATAAATTACAAACTATGCAATTAAAGTATAAAACCCCCAAAATTTAAATCATATATGAAAAAAATATAAAATAGGTAATTAAAATACAAAATGCTAAAATATAAAACATATATGAAAAAACATACATTTAACATGTATTTAATAAATAAATTATAAATAGACAATTAAAATATAAAATCCTAAAATTTAAATCATATATAAGAAAAAAAAAATATTTAACATACATTCAATAAATAAATCATAAAATAGCTAATTAAAATATAAAGCCCTTAAATCTAAATCATATATGAGAATAAAAACTTATTTTAATATGCATTAAAAAAATAAATCATAAAATAGAAAATTAAAATATAAAACCCTTAAAAATTAAAATCATATATGAGAAAAAATATATTTAACATGCATTTAATAAATAAATTACAAAATAGGTAATTAAAATATAAAACTCTTAAAATCTAAATCATATATGATAAAAAAATATATTAAGCATGCATTCAATAAATAAATTATAAAATAAATAATTAAAATATACAACAACAAATAACAACAACTATGCCTTCATCCCAAAACATTTGGGGTCAGCGATATGAACCAAAAAAGAAATTCATTTTGGGTCTTCCACATGAATCCTTTTCTTCCAATCATTTCTATCCAACGCCATGTCCTCGGTGAGGTTCAAAGCATTCATATCCTTTCCTATCATCTCCATCCAAGTCTTCCTAGGCCTACCCCGACCTCTTTTAACTAATATATTTTCCCATTTCTCCAACCTTCTAACTGGAGCATCATTAGGCCTTCGCCGAATATGTCCAAACCACCGTAAACGATTCTCTCGCATCTTATTTTCAATGGGTGCAACACCTACCTTCTTACGTATCTCTTCGTTCTGAATCTTATCTTTTATTGTATTTCCACACATCCATCTAAGCATCCGCATCTCAGCTACACTAATTTTTTGAATATGATGTCTCTTGGCAGCCCAACATTCCGTACCATATAGTAAAGCGGGTCTAATAGTCGTCTTATAAAACTTTCCCTTCAACCGCAATGGCATTCTACGATCGCACAGCACTCCAGTAGCACTTTTCCATTTCATCCACCCAACCTTTATCCTATGATTTACATCTCCATCAATTTCTCCATACTTTTGAATGATGGATCCCAAATATTTGAAATAATCATTCACCGGTATATCTTGCTCACCAAGCTTCACTACACTCCCATCACTACTTCGTTGCTTACTAAACCGACATTCCATATATTCAGTCTTACTCTTACTCAACTTAAAACCTCTAGCTTCCAATGTCTGTCTCCATAATTCTAACTTAGCATTAACCCCAGCTCTAGACTCATCAATCAAAACAATATCATCAGCAAACAACATACACCATGGTACATTATCTTGAATTGATCTCGTAAGCTCATCCATCACTATCGCAAATAGGAAAGGGCTTAAAGCAGATCATTGATGTAACCCAACCGTTATCGGAAAATTGGTTGTCACCCCTCCACAAGTGCGGACATTGGTTACTACTCCTTCATACATATCTTTAATTATACTAATGTACTTGAGAGAAACACCTTTCTTCATCATTGTCCACCAGAGAACGTCCCTAGGTACTCTATCGTATGCCTTCTCTAAATCAATAAAAACCATATGCAAATCTTTGTTCCTCTCTCTATATTTTCAATAAGTTGTCTAAGAAGATGTATAGCTTTCATAGTTGATCTTCCAGGCATAAAACCAAATTGATTCCCCGATATCATGACAACCTTCCTCAACCTAGACTCAATCACCCTCTCCCAAAGTTTCATAGTATGACTCATGAGTTTTATACCACGATAGTTTGTGCAATCTTGTATATCACCCTTATTCTTATATAAAGGCACCAAAGTACTCTTCCTCCACTCATTAGGCATCTTATTTGTTCGCCAAATCAAGTTAAAAAGATTTGTCAACCATTCTAAACCTTTCTCTCCCAAGCATTTCCAAGCCTCGATAGGTATACCATCTGGGCCAACTGCCCTTCTTGATTTCATTTTCTTCAAAGCCTCTGCAATTTCTTTCTTTTGAATCTTGCGCATGAAGTCACGATTTATCTCATGAAAAGGAATGGAGAAGTCTCCAAGATCTTGAGCATGACTATCATTAAATAGCTTATCAAAATAATCTTTCCATCTCTCCTTAATCTCCTCATCTTTGACTAAAACCCTTTGCGTTTCATCTTTGATACATCTAACCATACCCAAATCCTTCGATTTCCTATCTCTCATCTTTGCAAGCCTATAAATATCCTTCTCGCCTTCTTTGGTATCCAACTTGTCATAAACCTCCTTATATACTTTAGCCCTCGCGTTTCGAACAACTTTTTTAGCTTCCTTCTTTGCTATCATATACTTCTCCAAATTCTCATTATCACGACTCTTACTTAGATTTCTATAACACTCTCTTTTAACCTTAATAGCTAATTTGACATCCTCGTTCCACCATGATGTATCCTTACCTAGTGGTGCACCGCCTTTAGACTCACCCAATACCTCCTTAGCTACTTTTCTCATACCACCCGCTATCTTATTCCACATTGATTCTGAATCCTCCTCGAGACACCAATCAACTTCCTTAACTACCTGCTCTACAAACATTCCTTGTTTAGCTCCTTTCAGTGCCCACCACTTAATTCTAGGATCTATCCTATGTCTATCCCTTTTGCGGCATTGTCTAATTCTAAGATCTAAAATTAAGACTCTATGTTGTGTAGCTACACTTTCTCCCGGTATAACCTTACAATCGATGCAACAACCCCTATCTCTCTTTCTAAGTAGGAAAAAATCTATCTGACTCGTATTAACCCCACTTTTAAATGTTACTAGGTGAGACTCCCTCTTCCTAAACCAAGTGTTTGCTAAGATCATATCATAGGACAAACAAAAATCTAAAATCCTTTCTCCACTTTCATTTCTTTCTCCTATACCATAGCCTCCATGGATATTCTCAAATCCATCCCTACTAATGCCTACATGTCCATTAAGGTCACCGCCGATGAAAAGCTTTTCTCCATAAGATGTCTCTTGTACTACTCCATCTAAATCTTCCCAAAATTGATGCTTAATGGAATCATCTAAACCTACTTGAGGTGCATAAACACTAATAATATTAATAATATCCGTACCTAATACTAATTTAATAAATAAAATTCTATCACCCTTCCTACGGACCTCAACTACATTATCTATAAACTGACGACTCATAACAATCCCTACTCCATTCCTATTCCTATTTATTCCTGTATACCAAATCTTATATCCCCAAGGTTCTATCACTTTAGCTTTCTCACCTACCCATTTGGTCTCTTGAAGACATAAAATATCAATCTTTCTCCTACACATAACATCTACTAACTCTACCAACTTACCAGTTAAAGACCCTATGTTCCAAGTGGCTAACCTAATTTTATGGTCTTGGACTAACTTCTTCACCCCCACCCGTCCAACAAAGTGAGGGAACCCTTGCCTATTTGACACCACACCCGGGCGCCGGTGTGACGCGTCGCTTCTGGGCGACGACCTAGCAACCCTTGCACATTTATCACTGCCTCCGGGCCTAGAGAGTACAGCGCGTCGCTCAGTAGGGAACGCCCCAACGAAATTCTCATATTGGTTCATTTTCATAGGATATGACAAAGTTTTTATGCTGGCTGTCACAGGCCTACCGCAACCCTCCTCCTTTATCCGGGCTTGGGACCGGCAGTGTATAACTACACAGGCGGAGTTAAAATAAATAATTAAAATATAAAACTCTAAAATTTAAATCATATATGAGAAAAAAATACATTTAACATGCATTCAATATATAAATTATAAAATAAACAATTAAAATGTAAAACTTATAAAATCTAAATCACATATATATAATTAATATAAATTTGATTAATAAATCATAAAACAATAATTAGAATATAAATCCCTAAAATTTAAATCATATATGAGAAAAGTATATATTTAACATGCATTTAATAAATAAATAAAAAATAAGCAACTAAAATGTAAAACCTTTAAAATCTATATAAAAAAAATACATTTAACATGTATTCAATAAATAAATTATAAAGTAGGCAATTAAAACGTAAAATCCTTAAAATCTAAATCATATATGAGAAAAAACATATTTAACATGCATCTAATAAATAAATCATAAAATAGGTAATTAAAATTTAAAAATTTAAAAATCTAAATCATATATAAAAAATGCATTTAACATGCATTCTATAAATAAATCACAAAATAGGCAATTAAAATATAAAACTCTAAAATCAAAATAATATATAAGAAAAAACATATTTAATATGCATTCAATAAATAAATTTTAAAATAGGAAATTCAAATATAAAACCTCTAAAATCTAATTTATATATAAGAAAAATATATTTAATATGCATTCAATAAATAAATTATAAAATGGACAATTAAAATATAAAACCCTTAATATTTAAATGATATATAAGAAAAAAATATAATTAACATATATTTAATAAATAAATTACAAAATAAGCAATTAAAATATAAAACTCCTAAATTCTAAATCATATATAAAAAAATGTATTTAGCATATATTAAATAAATAAATTATAAAATATGTAATTAAAATATAAAACCCCCAAAACCTAAATCATATATGAGAAAAAAATATATTTAACATGTATTCAATAAATAAATCATAAAACAGGTAATAAAAATATAAAACCCTAGAATTTAAATCATATTTTAAAAAAAATATTTAGCATATATTTAATAAATAACTTACAAAATAGGTAATTAAACTGTAAATCTTTTTAAATCTAAATCATATATGAGAATAGAATATTTAACATGCATTCAATAAATAAATTATAAAAATAGACAATTAAAATGTAAAAACCCTTAAAATCAAAATTATATATGAAAAAATACATTTATCATGCATTCAATTAATAAATCATAAAATAGATAATTAAAATATAAAACCCTTAAAATCAAAATCATATATGAGAAAAAAATACATTTAACATGCATTTAATAAATAAATCATAAAAAGTCAATTAAAATATAAAACCTCTAAAATCTAAATCATATATGAAAAAATATATTTAACATGCATTCAATAAATAAATTATAAAATAGATAATTAAAATATAAAACTCCTAAAATCTAAATCATATATGACCCATGTTCTACATTTGCCCTTAACTATGCGAACAATTTAAAGTTTCATTATCTATGTTCTTTATTACAATACAAATGTTGTTTCATCCGGTTATGGTAGTTGAGGAAAGTTAAATCAAGATATTATTTGGCTTGTTCAGAGTCTAGCCATCAGTAGTTGCTATAAACAAGTGCACATTGTGTTGAATAAGATAGTTGGACCATTTATATTCACACTACCTTAACCGACAAATCTTGGGTTTGAATCCCTATGAGGACATCTCTTAGCTTGATAATAAAAGAAAAAACAACTAGATGAGATCATCAACTCAAGCATGGAATAACAATTTTGTTTGGGTTCCCATGCTGAGGACATTAACTTGCTCTGGCTGCCAGTGGCAGTAACCTGTTATGAAATATGTACCACCGATTATGATTAATTTATTAGTCCTTTTGGTGAAAGTGAATACTATCTATTTTCATCGTTATCTTTTCCTTTTTTGCAAAAATAAAGAAACTTATCATTTCTTTATGTGGTTTCTCTATTTGTTTTTTGGCAAGTCCAAGATTATTGCTTCAATCAAATATTTGTTGAACCCACTAGCTTCTTCTTCTTTGAAATATATGCAGATAGACGCCATACATTATAGTCTATTCGCTGATGTGACAAAAACCTATTGTAGAATTGGAGCTCATGATACCTTTCTTTGTTTTTTTCTTTTTGTTTTTCTTAGATACTTGATTCTAGTGAGAGAGTTGTAGGGGCATAGTCTAGCAAGCAAAGGGCATGCTAATTATGAACATGAAACAAAAGTGTACTCACAAAGCTTTAAGACTGCATGCTTCACATGGCTCTTGATCTTTGCCATGAGTTGCGTGTTTGTCATGTCGTGCTTCTCATATGTGTGACTTGAAAGGCGACTTCCTGCTAACCATAATCTGTGTGATAAATTATCATGATTACCTGCATTATTGCATAAATGGCTTTAAATATCTCTATTGAGTATATATATGGAAGATGTTTTCTGCAGTTCGTTATCAACCAACACATCTTGAGACTTTCACAAAATAATGCTAAAGGATAAGTTGGCTGCATTACAAAGAAAGGATATGCTTTTCTTTATTATGCAAGTACTGAATTCATGAAGCCTTTGTATCTGGTCATGTGTTTTTTTTATGTGTGGATTGTGGATAAAAAACAAACTTCCTCTAGTGGCCCATATATGCATTAGCAGCATTACACCTTTAAAAGCAATGACATTTAAAAAAAAATGCATGTTTATTTATAGAAGTCAGGTCAGTTTTTTAAATTTTAGAAGAAACAAAAAGTCAAATGCATTGCTTAAAAACATAAAAGAATAATTAATTATTTAAATTTAAAAATTGAAAGTGTCTTTAATCTTAAAAAATAATATGTATTTTAAAAAATATATATTTTTAATAATGTTTTGATCATTTCAATTAGTCAAATACTATTGACATTAAGATAGATAGATAAACCAATATATGTATGGTTAATATTCGGTGCTAGTAAAGGCACATAATTATTGAGGTGAAAATCATAGGTTCAAGCTATATCGACTCAATCTAACCACATAGAAGTTTTCAGCATGGTTTGTTTGTTAATGATCAAACCTTGGATCGTGTTATTTCGATCTATAAATATAACTTTTTAAGTCATGAAGATTTACAACATTGTGGGCCGTTATTTTTTAAGCCCTTAAAATACTTTCTTACATGATTCAAAACTTATTTTTTACTAAACAAACATTGTAGATCACATTTATAGAGTCTGATCTATAAGAAAAGCCTAAAAAATATTAAAAAATAAGTGATTTATACTCATTGGTTTTATGCCTTTAATAGCACCAAATATTGGCTTATATATATAAAGTGGTAGTTGTGTAACCCTTAGGTGTGCAACTACTAGCGCAATCGTATTGGTCGTCCATCACGACCTTGATGAACGACCATCACGAAAACATGGAAAAACTCACTAAAAAGCGAGTTTTTCGCTTTTTAGGTTGTAGTGGCACTAAAGGTCCCTGTTATGCTGGGACCTTTAGTGATGCTAAAAACATTGTTAAATGCTTTTTAAAAAAGGATGTATGTGTCCAAGTGTTTTACTGACACTTTTGAGCGCTATTAAAAGTCCCAACAAAACTGCTGGGACCTAAAGTTTTTCAGCATTTTTTTACATTGGTCTTTCATCAAGGTTGCGATGGACGAACAATATGATTGCACTAGTAGTTGTGCACATAAGGGTTGCGTAGCTACCACTCACTATATATATATATATATATATATATATATATATATATACAAAACAACATATTTTTGAACACCCCTAGCATCAAACGAGGTTGGACGCACAGTCGCATGATGCACATCAATTTTTTTCAAAGTGTTTTTAATGGCAATTCTGGACCATTGCTAAAAAGTGTGTTTGCTTAAAAAAAATGTGTCGTTGATCGCGTGCGTGACCAGTGGTGAAAATTTGGCTGATTTTGCATTAGACATTTTGGGTGTTTGACAATACACCCTACTCTCTCTCCATATATATAATAGAGTAATTGCTAAAATTCATAAGCAATTGCTAAAGGTTCATGCTTTTCCTATGGAAAACATGGATGTTGAGAAACTAGGTTTTGATGACACATAATATGATATACTGTCATATAGGCTTTAACATGATATGATAATATGCCTTCATGAATAATGTTATATTATGACTGAATATGATTTGTCATGTATTTAACGAGTATTTGATGCAAGGTTATCTCACCCAAAAGGATGGAGACCTCTTGCTCAAGTACAACCTTTGGTGCAATCATACTCTTTGAAGAAAAAGCTTGATGGGCCATTCATTCTTAAAGACCATCTAAGGAAATCAACTACTTCAAGATGAAGATTTTTTTCTTTAGAGTCATATGTAACAGAACCTTCAGAAGCATGCATATTGCATATTACATGCTTTATCATACAAGCCACTCATTCACAAAAGCTATGTTTCATAAAAGCATACGATATTTTAAAAAGCACCTTTTTGAAAACTAATCATTGTACCTTCTTACAAACTTTTATGAAAAATGAATTTTGACAAGATATAATAACTCATGATTTTAAAAGCATTAATTGTACCTTCTAACATGCAGTTATGAATAAGACAACTTGAAATGAAATAAAAATTAATGATTTTAAGTATGAAAAAAAAGACAAAATGAATTTAAGTCATAATACAAAATCGTCTACCTTGAATTGACAATGTAAGAAAACTAATATTATTATTTTATGTTTGGAAAAGACTTTAGTTACTTTATACAACTCAAGAATGTTGACTTACTTAAAGTCATCATTCCTTCTGTAAACATTAAATACCACCTCAAAAGCATTTTAGAAATAACTATTTATTTAATCCCCACTCAAGAATGTCGACTTACTTAAAGTCATCATTCTTTCTATAGACATTAAATAATACCTCATAAAGCATTTTGAGAAATGATCATTTACAAATAATATACTCAACAAAGCATTTATTGTACTTACATACATTTAAGTCAAGAAGTGACGATTTCTAATAAAAATACTAATGTACTACAAATCATTAATTTGAATAAAGACAAAACTGCATCATGATTTACAATCCAACGTTCAATGTACTACAAGTCATTTAGTATAAGAATAGATCTTTTACAAAATATATCACACCTAAAAAAAAAACTACAACGAATAGTCTACTCCAAAGTATTACACTTATGGAAAGAAGACCTTTTAGAAAAAGCAATATAGTACACAAAGGTGTTTTTGAAATGACTTGACATCTCACAAGGACAATCATTCCAAAAGGCAACGACTATTTTTCTAAGGCTATATATACACTAACAAAATAATATTTTAAACAGGGGACATGTGAGCATACAACGAAAAAAATTCTTATTCGATATTTGAAAAAAAAAAGCCTAGAAAAAGAAAGAGAAAAAGTCAAGAATAGCTCTTTGACAAAAAGTATTATCTGAGTGAAAAGAACAGAACATTCTGAGAATCCTTCATTCGTGCATTCATATCATTCTGAAGGTTCTATAGGAAGTATTGTAACTTTCTGTTTTTTACTGTACTTCTTCTTTGTTGAAAGAAGAAGACCTCTGTGAAAGAGGGTGTGTTCCTTCTTTGTTCAAAGAAGAAGACCTTTGTGAAAGAGGGTGTGTTCCTTCTTTGTTGAGAGAATAAGACCTCTGTGAAAGAGGGTCTGTTCCTTCTCTGTTGAGAGAAGAAGACCTCTGAGGAAGAGGGTGTTGTACTATTTATCCGATAACTCAGATGTTTTAGTGAAAGGCTCAAGTGTTTTGCTTGGGGACTGGATGTAGGTCAGTGACTTGACTGAACCAGTATAAATCCCGTGTTTTATGTATTCTGCCTTATTGC
The DNA here is from genome assembly GCF_984573655.1 of Nuphar pumila. Classification (NCBI taxonomy): domain Eukaryota; kingdom Viridiplantae; phylum Streptophyta; class Magnoliopsida; order Nymphaeales; family Nymphaeaceae; genus Nuphar; species Nuphar pumila. Next base: position 86,695,934 of record NC_143250.1, read on the forward strand.
ATTTAATTTTTGAATTATCGATCTATTTCATATTTCACTATTCACCCCCCCTCTAGTGGAATTTTATTTGGTATCAGAGCAGGTTTGTTGGTTTCGACATAACAAGTCTTCCAGCACTTATGGCATCAACCTTTTATGCTCGTGATATTGAAGGTCAATACGCATCTCGTCCTTCTTTCTTTAATGGCTCCAACTATGGATACTGGAAATGCAAAATGACTATATTTCTAAAGTCCATAGATTTTGCAGTATGGAAAATGGTTTAACATCCATACACATCTCCATCCTCAGACTATAGCTTATGAACTTATGAAGAAAAGAAGATGGTCAATCTAAATGCAAAGACTATGAATGCTTTGTATTATGCCATTGATCAAAATGAATTCAACAAAATATCTATTTGTGAATCAGCTCATGATATTTGGCATTCTCTGGAGGTTATTTATGAAGGAACCAACAAAGTGAAAGAAGCCAAAATCTCATCTCTAGTTCGAAAATATGATTTGTTCAAAATGAACAAAGATAAACCCATCACAGAGATGTTTACAAGATTCACCAACATCACCAACAACCTGAAATCCCTGGGAGAAACCTATTCTCAGACAGATAAGGTGAAGAAAATCTTGAGATCTCTCACAACTGATTGGGAGAAAAAGACAACAACAATTGAAGAAGCTCAAGATTTATCCAAGCTTACCCTATATGACTTAATAGGCAATCTTATGGCATATGAAGTCCATATGAAGGAAAGAAGGGAAGATGAACAACCTACAAAGAAAACTCTAGCCTTCCCAGCCCTTTGTGAGAATGAGGACTCAAAAAAAGAATGTGAAATTGCGCTACTCACTAGAAAATTTCAGCGCTTTATGAGAAAGAACCGGCTTCCAAATAAGCACAAGGAAAGAAAGGACTCTAAGGAAGATTCCATGTGCTATCAGTGTAATAAGCCAGGTCACATGAGACGTGACTGTCCTCTTCTAAAAAGAAAATCCAAAATCGAGGAACCAAAGAAAAGGTTCTTCAAGAAAAAAGGCTCTGCATGCTCAATGGGATGATTCAAAACCATCCACAAGTGAAGAGTCAAGTGATGATGAAGCTGAAACCGCCAACATGTGCTTCATGACAGAAAGCTCTGTAAGTGAATCTCTTGATTTTTCTTTCGAAGAACTTCAAAATGCCTTTCAAGAACTTTTTGAAGAATCAAGAAAAACAATTCTCAAAAATAAAATTTTGAAATCTGAAAATCTAGAGCTTGTGCAGAAAAATGAAGAACTCAGTACTGAAATTTCTGAGTTGAAAAAGAAAAAATTTATGATTACTTCTGAAATCTCTTCTACTAGCTCCAAGACTAAAAAACTTCAAGTAGAAATTTCATAATTAAAAAGTAAAACTGAAAACCTTATGAAAACGGTTTTCAAGTTTACCAAAGGAAAAGAGAACCTGAATAAACTTCTATCCTCTCAAAAATTCTCTTTTTACAAAAATGGTATTGGTTACTCTCACATGAATAAACCGTCTTGTTTAAATAAAAAGATTGTTTTTGTAAAAGGTTTTGTTGAACCCAAGCAGAAGTATTACAACTTTTATACTATGTACTCCTCTAAAGTTATAGACAAACCCAAATCATAATGGATATGGGTTCCAAAGTCTAACAAAAAGGGACCCGATTGGGTACCACAAAGAATTTTTACTTGATGTTTTGCAGGCTCCAAAGAAGAAGAACAGATGAATACTAGACAGTGGATGTTCAAAACACATGACAGGACATCCAGATCTTTTTGTTGTTCTTCATCATAAAGAAGGAGGAACTGTCACCTTTGGAGATAACAACAAAGGTCTGATAATTGGTATTGAAAATATTGGTAATATCGATAAACCTCTTATCAAAGATGTCCTCCTTGTTAAAGGCTTAAAACATAACCTCTTAAGTATAAGTCAAATGTGTGACACATGTTATAATGTTAGCTTTAAACATGATGCATGCCTTATAGCAGACACCAACGAAAATATCATCTTAAAAGGAATAAGAAGAAATAATATTTATGAATTATACCTAGAGAATATTACTGAACACTGCCTTATAGCTAATAATGACACTCAAAATTTATGGCACATGAGAATGGGTCATGTCAACTCAAAATACATGTCTAAATTAGCTAAAAACAATTTAGTACGTAGGTTAACTAAAATGACATTTAAAAAGGACTATTTTTGTGATGCATGTCAACTAGAAAAATTGTCAAAATCATCCCTTAAGTCAAAAAATATTGTTTCAAGTAAAAGATCTTTAGAGCTTCTCCACCTGGATCTTTTTGGTCCTTCTAGAGTAGCTAGTCTTAATCATAATAAATATGCTTTTGTCATTGTAGATGATTACTCAAGATTTACTTGGGTAATATTTTTGAAAAACAAAAGTGATACGTTTAGTGAATTTGAAATTTTATGTAAAAAGTTACAAAATGAAAAATCTTGTTCTATTATAAAAATTCGTAGTGACCATGAAGAAGAATTTGATAATGATCTTTTTGTAAATTTTTGTAACTTGCATGGTATTTCTCATAACTTTGCCTTTCCTAGAGCTGCACCTCAAAATAGTGTAGTAGAAAGAAAGAATAGAACCCTTCAGGAATCTGCTAGAACTATGCTCCAACATAATAACCTTGCTAAATATTTTTGGGCAGAAGCTGTTAATACTGCATGCTATATATCAAATAGAGTTCTTATTAGGCCCTTATTAAATAAAACTCCTTATGAATTATTCTATGACAGAACTCCAATGATAGACTACTTTAAAGTCTTTGGGTGTAAATGCTTTATCCTTAACACAAAAGATAGCATTGATAAATTTGATGCTAAATCTGTTGAAGGCATATTCTTAGGATATTCAAGTCATAGTAAAGCATACAAAGTTTTTAATAAGAGTTCAAATACTATTGTAGAATCTATGCATGTCAGTTTTTGTGAATCTATTGATCAATCTGTTCATTAGCAGACTAACGACGATGATGTTGAAAGTACAAATTTATTTTTAGATATCATAGCTAAACCCAATGAAGATGATCTTCAAAGAACATTTGCCGAAATAAGAGATCATCCTCAAAAGCAGATCTTGGGAGACCTGACCAAGGGGGTTCAAACTAGAGCTCAGCTGGAACAGATTGCAAACATGACATTCATTTCTCAACTTGAACCAAAGAAGATTGATAAAGCCATCATCGATGAGTTCTGAATGCTAGCCATGACTGAAGAACTGAATCAATTCCAAAGAAATAATGTTTGGGATCTTGTACCAAGACCAAAAGATCATCAGTTCATTGGGACAAGATGGATCTTCAGAAACAAGCTAGATGAAACATGTAATGTTATAAGAAACAAGGCAAGACTAGTAGCTCAAGGATACAACCAGGAGGAAGGTATTGATTTTGATGAAACATTTGCTCCTGTTGCTAGACTTGAATCTATTAGAATGTTTTTAGCATATGCAAGCTATATGGATTTCAAACTATATCAAATGGATGTTAAAAGTGCATTTCTAAATGGTTTTATAAATGAAGAAGTATATGTAAAACAACCTCCAGGCTTTGAAAATGAACAATTTCCAGATCATGTTTTCAAACTAAAATGTGCCTTATATGGATTAAAACAAGCACCTCGTGCTTGGTATGACAGACTTAAAACCTTTTTATTAAAAACTGGTTTTTCTATAGGCAAAGCAGATTCTACTCTATTTGTAAAAATAGTGAATGATCATACCCTAATCGTTCAAATTTATGTGGACGATATCATCGTTGGATCTACTGACAACAGTCTTTGTGAAGAATTTTCTAAGTCCATGCAGAAAGAAATTGAAATGAGTATGATGGGAGAACTCACCTACTTTCTTGGACTGCATATTAAGCAAACCAATGATGGAGTCTTCATCAACCAATCTAAATATGCTCATGAACTTCTGAAGAGGTTCAACATGAACTCAACTGCTTCAAAGACTACTCCTATGAACACAACTACTGTATTGGACAGAGATGAAGATGGTAAGACTGTGGATACAAAGTTATACAGAGGTATGATAGGATCACTACTATATTTAACTGCTAGTCGTCCAGATATCATGTTCAGTGTTTGATTGTGTGCTAGATTTCAGTCAAATCCAAAAGAATCACATCTTAAAGTTGTAAAAAGAATAATGAGATATCTAAACGACACAATTGATTTTGGGTTATCTTATTCAAAATCATCTACATTTGATTTAATCTCATACAGTGATGCTGACTTTGCTGGAAGTAAATCTGACAGAAAAAGCACAAGTAGAACATGTCATATGCTAGGGCACTCACTAGTTTCATGGTTCAGTAAGAAACAAAACTGTGTATCATTATCAACTACTGAAGCTGAATACATAGCTGCTAGCCTAGCATGTACACAGGTCATCTGGATGAAACAAACTTTAAAAGACTTTGGTTTAAAATTCAAAAATACAACTATTTTATGTGATAACACAAGTGCTATAAATTTATCTAAAAATCCTATTTTACACTCTCGAACTAAACACATTCAAATTAGACGCAACTTTTTAAGAGAACAAGCCCTAAACAATATAATCAAACTAGAATTTATACCCACTAATAAACAATTAGCGGACATTTTCACTAAACCTTTAAAAAATGAAGACTTTATAAGAATTAGGAGAGAATTAGGAATATGTAAATTAAGTGATTTATAAAATAAATTCATATGATTAATTAAAATATAGAAGGATTAGTCTACTTGAGTTCATCTTTACAAATTATTAAAATATAATCCTTACTTGACAAAATTTATCTTAACCAAAGATTAACAAGAACGATAAAAACACTTTATGTGAAATCTTGTTTTCTTTTACAAATTTGTCATAATCGAGTATTTGTATTTCTTACTTTTTTTGTCATCATTCCATTCACCACCTTTTTCAAAGTTGAAAAAGAGTCTTTTATACTTCACGTACATCATAAAGTTTTACTTTTAAATTAATGCTTTATGTCATCTTTTATATATCATATCTCAAAGTACAATCTACTTTTTGTCCTATCATCTTTCACAACTTTCTATAAAAAATTATATATATATATTCCATAAAAAGACTCCTTCTCGACAAACTTGTCTTTCATTTTTTTTTAATTATTATATGTTCCTTTCATTAGTACCATTAGTACCATCTTTCTTTCTCTCTCTCTCTCTCATACGAATTGAGCCTCCATTCTTCTTAATCCGTGACTTTGACTCATTTACAAGTCTTGAAATATTTAAATCTTTTTCAAAAACCTATGAACTCCCTCCAATCAAGTTTCTCTAAAAACCATGTCCTTTAAATAAATATCAATTCATGTCAATCATGACATTACTTTATGCCATTCATCTCATCTCAAGCATCAATTGTTTTTTGTCCTTTTTTTTCACTCTTATCTCACTCTAAATTCGTATATGGCATCACCCTTTCTTTATGTCTACTCTTACTCCTTCCACACATATCCATAAAAATACTTCTTATATAAGAAATCATTACTCCTCACTCATGTATTTCTTTTGTCTTCTTCTAAATTCATCTTTCACGAATTTAGAATACATTCTCATAAAGTAAAAAGATTATTTAAAGTTATTTGTTTTATTAGGCCATTATTTATCTCACATGATATGGCTTTATGACACACTTACACCTTCCTTTCACGAATTACTTTTACTCCTCACATCTTATCACATCGTACCATGGATATCTTCAAAATCTATGGATCCTAATCGTAGAACACACCTCCTTAGCCTTACTCTTTCATCCTATCTTTTTCACCTATATATTTTTTTACTACTTCCAATCAAACACTCCATACTAAAATTTTGTCACACTTCACAAATTCGATAAACTCTCTCTCTATAAAATTTTCTTATGTAGAAAAATAATGTTTGAATTTTTTTTTTCACTCTTCCTAATATAATATACTCTCATCAACACTATCTTCCAAATAATGATTTGATCTATCATTCACAAGAGCCTTAAGTTACAACTCACACATTCTCCTTTCAATTAAAATATAAAATTCAAGTGTCACTCACTTCTTATCATAATAAGTTTCTTCTCTCTATTTAATGAATTGATTCATCCCTCACCAATTCACTCGAAAATCTATATCATTCTTCAAGCCTTTACTCTCTCCAAGTACTTATTTTTTTTTCAAAGTTTCCATTCTCTCAAGACCTTTGGAAATGGCATCCTCTTCACGATCATCTGATATCAACATGATTGAAGCATCGGATTTGAGATATCCAGATCTCATTCACCTTTTTCATTCCATTAACTCCATGCCAATTCAAACCGGTAAGTTAGTACACCTTGAAGCTTTCCCCTTATTCGACCTACAAACATCCCTTTCAGATTTTATTCATGTTCTAGTATCATCCTAATCTATGACCATTTATCCCCATCTTATCAAAATTTTCTACACAAATCTTTCAGTCGACCAAGACCATTCCACTATCAATTCCATGGTTCATGGAAAAATCATCTCTTTCAACATTTCTCAGTTAGGTTGTATTCTTAATATCTCTTCTTACGGCATTGAGCTCCCCAACATAGTTTCTATAGATCAAATTGTGTTTAAAAAGATCCTCCCTCCACACGTTCAACCCATTTTTTGTGGCATACAAGCAACTTGAAGCCTCATGCTCTGTTATTGTCACAGATCCTCTCTTCCAACGTATTCCCTAAACCGCCATCCAAGGGATTCATTGCTAATGAAATCTCTCTTATTCTCTATGCAATCTTCTGTGCTTTTCCCATAAACTGGTCCAATATCATCTTTAACAACATGATTAACTTTCGTTCTTTTAGCTCTCTTCCTTTCGGGTATTTCATCTCTCTTATTCTTCAATACTTCCAAGTACCTCTTTGAACCGATGTTGTCTACTACTCCATCCAAACCTTTGATGACTCCTCCCTCCCTAAGGAAGAATCAACTCAACACTTATCTGACGACGAAGGTCATGAAGAAGCAGATCCAGCAGCAACTTCTGAACTAGACATCCTCTCAGCAATTGTCGATGTCCAGAACACCCAGGATCTCCTTCTGAAGAGTCAAGCCTCTCTGCATCAAGCCTTTGAATCCTTGAAGATAGGCCAAGATGCTTTGCTTCGACAGTTTCCTCCCACATCTGACTCTGAATGAACATTTTTCTATTCATTGGTTTGTAATAACTTTTTATACACTGATCCCCTCATTTTTGTCCATGACAAAGGGGGAGAAAAACCTGTCTTCTACGATGGAGAAAAATACTCTGATTTTTCTTTTAAACTTAAAACTTTTATGTTTTATGTATTTTTTTATATTATGCATATGGCTTATTGACAGGGGAAGCATATTTTGTCATCATCAAAAAGGGGGAGAATGTTGAGAAACTAGGTTTTGATGACACATAATATGATATACTGTCATATAGGCTTTAACATGATATGATAATATGCCTTCATGAATAATGTTATATTATGACTGTATATGATTTGTCATGTATTTAACGAGTATTTGATGCAAGGTTATCTCACCCAAAAGGATGGAGACCTCTTGCTCAAGTACAACCTTTGGTGCAATCATACTCTTTGAAGAAAAAGCTTGATGGGCCATTCATTCTTAAAGACCATCTAAGGAAATCAGCTACTTCAAGATGAAGATTTTTTTCTTTAGAGTCATATGTAACAGAACCTTCAGAAGCATGCATATTGCATATTACATGCTTTATCATACAAGCCACTCATTCACAAAAGCTATGTTTCATAAAAGCATACGATATTTTAAAAAGCACCTTTTTGAAAACTAATCATTGTACCTTCTTACAAACTTTTATGAAAAATGAATTTTGACAAGATATAATAACTCATGATTTTAAAAGCATTAATTGTACCTTCTAACATGCAGTTATGAATAAGACAACTTGAAATGAAATAAAAATTAATGATTTTAAGTATGAAAAAAAAGACAAAATGAATTTAAGTCATAATACAAAATCGTCTACCTTGAATTGACAATGTAAGAAAACTAATATTATTATTTTATGTTTGGAAAAGACTTTAGTTACTTTATACAACTCAAGAATGTCGACTTACTTAAAGTCATCATTCCTTCTGTAAACATTAAATACCACCTCAAAAGCATTTTAGAAATAACTATTTATTTAATCCCCACTCAAGAATGTCGACTTACTTAAAGTCATCATTCTTTCTGTAGACATTAAATAACACCGCATAAAGCATTTTGAGAAATGACCATTTACAAATAATATACTCAACAAAGCATTTATTGTACTTACATACATTTAAGTCAAGAAGCGACGATTTCTAATAAAAATACTAATGTACTACAAATCATTAATTTGAATAAAGACAAAACTGCATCATGATTTACAATCCAACGTTCAATGTACTACAAGTCATTTAGTATAAGAATAGATCTTTTACAAAATATATCACACCTAAAAAAAAAACTACAACGAATAGTCTACTCCAAAGTATTACACTTATGGAAAGAAGACCTTTTAGAAAAAGCAATATAGTACACAAAGGTGTTTTTGAAATGACTTGACATCTCACAAGGACAATCATTCCAAAAGGCAACGACTATTTTTCTAAGGCTATATATACACTAACAAAATAATATTTTAAACAGGGGACATGTGAGCATACAACGAAAAAAATTCCTATTCGATATTTGAAAAAAAGAGCCTAGAAAAAGAAAGAGAAAAAGTCAAGAATAACTCTTTGACAGAGAGTATTATCTGAGTGAAAAGAACAGAACATTCTGAGAATCCTTCATTCGTGCATTCATATCATTCTGAAGGTTCTATAGGAAGTATTGTAACTTTCTGTTTTTTACTGTACTTCTTCTTTGTTGAAAGAAAAAGACCTCTATGAAAGAGGGTGTGTTCCTTCTTTGTTGAGAGAAGAAGACCTCTGTGAAAGAGGGTGTGTTCCTTCTCTGTTGAGAGAAGAAAACCTCTGAGGAAGAGGGTGTTATACTATTTATCTGGTAACTCGGATGTTATAGTGAAAGGCTCAAGTGTTTTGCTTAGGGACTGGATGTAGGTGAGTGACTTGACCGAACCAGTATAAATTTTGTGTTTTATGTGTTGTGCCTTATTGCATTTAATTTTTAAATTATCAATCTATTTCATATTTCACTATTCACCCCCCCTCTAGTGGAATTTCAATGGACACTTCAAGGGGGACTGCCAGATAAGCGTGAAGTAGTCTACATTGTATCTGAGTCACTAATCACAGATGGTGATCTCCCAAGATGGTGGATTAACTTAGGGGCAACACGACATATTACCAAGACTAAGGAAGGACTTGTAGAATTAAAGGAGTAGAAGCCAGGAGACCATAAGGTATATATGGAAAATAATACCTATAGTGATATAGTTTGAATAAAATCATATAGGCTTCAATTAAAAGTGACTAGTTTGCTTTTGACCAATGTATTGTATGTACCTTCCATGAGAAGAAACCTCTTATTTATAGCGGACATTGTCAAGAAGGATTTTGAAGTCCGTTTCTATGGCGATAAAGTTACATTTGGGAAACGTAAAAAAAATAAAGCTCAGGGGTCACTATGATGTAGATTATGGTATTTTCACTTTAATGTAATTCCTTCAAAGATTAATGCAATGATTATTTTTTGTTATACTAATTATAATGGTTGTGAAAGCATATTTATGGTATTTAAGATTAAGCCATGTGAATATAAATAAAATGAAAAGGATATTAAGCATGAGGTTATTACATGCACTTAAGAATGTAGATTTTAAAAAATGTGAACCGTGCATATCTGAGAAAATGACTAGAAAATCATTTCTTAAGAGTAGCAGAGCATGTAAATTGATAGTTATAGTATATATTAATATACGTGGTCCCTTAATAGTAGAAACACATGAAAGAAAATTATATTTTATCATATTTATAGATGATTATTCAAGATATAGATATATCTACCTAATTACTAGGAAGTCAAAAGCTCTAGAAATGTTTAAGGCATATAAATATGAGGTTGAAGGGTTATTAGGAAAAAAGATCTAAGTAATAAGATCTAATATGGGAGATAAATATAACTATGATAAGTTTAAGTCATATGGTTATGATAATAACATAACCTCTCATACAACTATGCCTTATACACCATAACAAAATGATATATCAGAAAAAAAGAATAGAACTCTAATGGATATGACAAGATCTATGTTGACACATGCAAGCCTTCTTAAAAAAATTTGGAAAGAAGTCATAGGCATTGTCATGTATATTTTGAATAGAGTTCTTTCTAAAGCTATAAATTTTACACCCTATGAATTGTGGATTGGCAAAAAGCTAAATTTAAGTCATCTGCAAAAATGGAGGGCGCAAGCACATGTGTTAATTTCTAGTCAATTAAGAGATAAGTTGGATAATAAGACTATCAAGTGCATCTTTATGGGGTATCCAAAGGGATCAAAGGGTTATAGACTACATAATTCTGAAAAAAGATTTTAGAAAGGAGAAAAGTAGAATTCCTAGAAAATAAAGAATGTGGCTTTGATCCTTCTTAATATAATAAATGATTCAAGGATACTAAATCAAGAGTTTGAGCATATGGATCCATTTGTGAATGACCAACAATCTTTACAATCTGTGATCAAGCTAAAAAGGTCAAGAGCTCCTCCCTCTTATCTTAATGATTATTACCTTTCTTGAACTATGCTACTCCATGAATTTGGATGAAACTCTTCATAACATAAGTTTTAAAGATGCAATTGCCTTTAATAAACCTAAACTTTGGGTAGAGGCAATGAGAGATGAGTTAAACTCCATAGAAAATAATAGAATTTGGGAACTGACTACTTTATCTGAAAATTTTAAGGCAATTGGTAGTAAGTGAATTCAAAAAAATAAACTTAAGGCTGATAGAACTATTGATAAGTTCAAGGCAAGATTAGTGATGAAAGAATATTATCAACGTGAGTGTATAAATTATGAAGACACTTATTCTCTTATGGTAAAATTGGCTTATATTTGTATTATTTTGGCATTTGTGGCTTATTTTAATCTTGACCAATATAAAATAGATGTAAAAACTTTTTTGAATGGTGAATTAAAGGAAATCATATTTATGCAACAATCTAAAGGCTTTGAAATTGAAGGTCAAGAAGATAAAGTATACAAATTAAATAAATCCTTATATGGGCTTAAGCAATCACCTATGTAATGATATTTGACATTTCATAAGGCCATAAACAAGTTGAGTTATGAAGCAAACAATTTGGACCACTGCGTATATGCTAAGAAAAGATGGAGTACGTTTACTATTTTGTCCCTCAATGCTGATAATATATTAATCACTGAAAATGACATAGACACGATAAATGAGACTAAGACTTGATTAAATTTTTGATTTAAAATGAAAGATATGGGTGAAGCCTCGTATATCATTGGAATAAAAATTCAAAGAGATAAAAAATCGAGATTGTTATGTCTAAGTCAAGAAAAATATTTTGATCATATTATAAAGATATTTAGAATAGAAAGTACTAAGGCGAAGGGTACTCCTATGATTAAAGGTTTAAGACTAAGTAAGAATGATTGTTCAAAAGATAGATAAGAAAGATTCCCTATGCTCAGGTAATTGGAAGTCTAATGTATGTTATGCTTTGTACTAGACCTGATCTAAGTTTTGTTATAAGTCTAATAAGTAGATACCAGAGTAATCCTAGGCTCCCTCATTGGGAGACAGTGAAAATAATTTTTCAGTATCTAAAGAGAATTAAAGAAACTCACACTATACTATTAAGCAGATAGGGTAAGGCTTCTAGGTTATTCTTGATGATGTACAATCAATGTTATCTAGTAGTGATGTTTACTTGAAAGTATGTAAAGTTAATGAAGGAGCAGTTGATTAATGAAAATATGTGAATCCCGTAGAAAATATGCATGTATCTTAGACACTATCTATCAAGTTGATTCCTTTGCCGATTATCTAACTGTCCCAAATAATGGACGCTAATGATGTTGTACAAGGTCAATGAATCACTACAAAAGATATGAAACCACATGGGCAAAGAAGTGAAAAATAATCTTCATCACAATGATTTGAATGACATGCAACCTTTTCGAGAATACAACAATGCTAGGTACAAGTTATAATTTTAATGTAATTTATGGTTGAGATATATGTGTGATGATGAATGTAATATTTTGATGGTTAATCTTGAATGTTGAAAATGCAGGAATTATGCATACATAAAAGCAAATGAAATGATAACTATAATGAATTTTGATTTAGTTGGTGCAATCCAACAATCAATTAGTGGTAGTAGCGATTATGTTGATAGTGAACATTCATATGATATCAATGGTGAGTATACTATGTCGATAAGAGAGGGTTAAGACAGTGATGACATGGGACAAATAAGGGTGGGTAAAAGCGATAAACCAATGACATTTGAGAATATGAACCCTTGGTTTTCATTCAATGGGTTATCATACAATAAAAAATAATTGAAAATTATTAAAGCAGAGACATATAATTTGTATGAGCAATTGCGTAATGAAAGGCTTAATTATTGTAAATAATTTCAATAACTATCAACACACTCAAACGATCGAGAAATTGCTTTAGGTAAAAGGTTTAATAATCTCCAATACTACCACGAGTTTTAAAAGATCATGTGATCAAGAATAACTATAAAATAAAATTCTCAAAGAGATGTAATAATAGAGTCATTGTCATATGCAAGAGAAAAAATGCTCATATACTAATTGATTGCCCCTAAAAGATCCAGTGCACAAAGGTACGTAGAGTAAGTTTCTTTCGAGTGAAGAGGTATGATAGCAAACATACATGTGATGAATCACTAAAAAACCTTCTAGTGAAGAAAGTGCCTTCCAAATGGATTTCAGGTATTATTCACAAATGCATACATGATAACCTAAAGATAACTCTAAGAAAAATCATGAATGACATCAATCGTGCGAAAGATGTGGAGGTCACTTACAAACAAGCATGGTGTAGACGAGAACACACTAATGCTGCATTATATGGTTTATTTGAAGAGTCTTTTAAGATGCTTCTTACCTATTTGGATCATCTGATGAATGCTAACCGAGGGTCACTAGGGTATATTAAGACCAATCAGAAAATCAATTTTAGTATTTGTTCTTCTCCTTTCTGTCAAGCATCAATAGATTTTTTAAAGGATATCCTACAGTTCTTATGGTAGATGACACATTCCTAAAAGAAAGATACAGATATATATTGTTGTAGGCTCATACTATTGATCCTTGTTGTAAGATATTTTTGGTAACATTTGTAGTTGTTGATAAGGAGTCCAATGATTCATGGGCATGTTTGTAGAGCATCTAAAGCACGAAATAATACACTTCAATGAGTTTAGAGAGAGAGGAGTATTGATAGTTATCTCAGATAGGCATTCAGGTTAAAAGTATGTTATCCCCCATACATGGCCTACATGTCATGTTAGAATTTACATGAAGCATTTGACAAAGAACTTTTCAAAGAAATTTAGTTTACTACTTAGTGTACTTTGATGTTGTGTTGCTCGAGCAGTCATGAAATAACAATGCAATTATTTTCATGACAAAATTAAAGAATAAATCATAAACACATACAATTATGTTGCCATTGACATTGTAATACCCAAAATTTTTAATGATTTATAAATTCTGAAGAAAATTCAAGTTTTAATTTTTATTTATTCTGAATGTGAATTATAGTTAAAACCCTTATTTTTATGGTTAGTATTGTTCAAAGTAAAGATCTGAATATATATTTAAAATCCTGATAAAATTTTGTTGAGGCTTGTTCAAAAATCAGAATTCAGGGACATTCTAGTCATTAATCAAATTGTCAAAGGGTAGCTTAGTAATTTGCCAATTCAGTGGCATTTTTCGGTAAAATACCCAACTATATAAGGTCAAAATAGTAATCTTTCTTTTAGGATATTTTCAGGGAATTAATAAAATTGTCAGGGACGAAAATGGTAATTTACCATTTTCAATGGCAGGCTATGTAATTTATTGAACTACAGAAGGACACTCAAGTAATTCTAAATCTCCTATGGCATTTCTGAAAGATGGAATTGAGCCAAGGTTAACTTGGGTATTAAAAAGTAGCAAATTGAATAAAATATATTAATTTATAATATTTTAATCTCAGACCATGGTTTTAGAAAAACCACTGGCCCAAAACCATGGACAGGCCATGGTTTTCCAAAACCATGGGAGGACAAGTGTCACTCCTCAGTGAGGAGGTGACACTAAGCCTCTCTCTCTCTTTGACACTTGTCAGAAGAATGATAAGTGTCATTCAAAAATTAATTTTTTATTTACTTTGGTGACAAATGTCACCAAAGTGGGCCCCACAAGGGGGGGGCGACCTCCCTTCTCTCTCCTATAAATACCCCTCACCCCCTCTCTCTCTACTCAAGTTCAAAACCCTCCCTTCTCTCTCTAAGCTCTCTCTCTCCTACTTTCTCTCTCTACCTTTGATTTTCTCTCTCTAACTTTTAAACCAAAACCTCCGTAGAATCTCAGATTTTTTCTGAGAAACCTCTTCTAGCCCTTTTCCTCTTTCTTTTAGCAAAGTCCGTTCTTCTGCAAGAAGCTTCGTCAGATCAGAAACAGCCTCAGAAGCACTACCTGCAGGAGTTCTGCTAAACTTAGCAGAAAAGTCAGATTTGGATAGCGGAAGCGCTGCTCAAATCAACTAAACAAGGTTAGTATTCAAGAACCATCTTCTGAATTCAAATTCTCCTTCTAAACCCCAATTCTACTTTGTGTGGATTTAAATTTTGACAATTTTGTCAAAATTTAATCCAACCCAGCCTCTACGCAAGGGAAGTTCTGTTCAAATTTTTCTAAATATTTTTAAGTATTCCAAACTACTTTAGCAGTAGTTCTGGCAAAATTTTATAAAAGACTTTTGAAAAATTAAGTTTTTATAGCAGGAGTTCTGTCAAAATGATTTAAAGATTTTTGAAAAAAAGTAGAATTAGTATAGCAGTAATTCTGACCAAATTTTTAAATAATTTCTAAAGATTAATTATTTTAATCAGAATTTTAGCAAAAGCTTTTCAGATAGTTTAGAAATTTTTAGTAGAAGATATATCAAAATTTTTATAATTATTTCAGAAAAAAATTGATTTTTATAAAAGAAATTTTGTTAAAATTTTTCAAAAATCCTTTTAAATATTTAAATCAAAATTTTTGAAAAACCTTTATAAAAATATTTGTGACGCAAAGTCATGTTCAAATTCTTACAACTCGAATTCAAGTTCAAACTTTTTTTCGAACATTTGAGTTATTACAGAGGAAACTCTGTGAAAATTCTTATAAAAGTTTTAAAGTCAATTACAAATAAAAATTTTTAGATTTTTAATAATTTCTTCAAAAGATACATCTTTAAATCATAGGGCAAATACTACTCAAAATTTGATATAAAAATATTAACTAATATAATGAATTCTATCAGATTTAATCAAAGCACGAGCGCTTTATCCTATCGAAATCCAAGTAAGTTATTCTATCAAAATCTTATAATTTTATATTAGACATGCTTTTGATTCATGTTTTTGATTCATGCATGATTATCTAAATTTGATTTATGATCAAATGCATATTTCAATATCTGCATATTTCAATTTCAAATCTTATGATTTTAAATCGAATACTATGGTTAAGACATTGATGATATTGATAAATAGAAGAATTTTGTATAGCATGTTGATTTTTGAAAGATTTTATTGCTGCATGAGTCATGTATACACAAACTTAATTCTCGCCTTCACAGGCGAATGCTCGTTATGATAGAGCAAAATTCTGGATGGGCTGGATACATATGAACCGTGTTTATTTGAAAGGAATGATTTGGCTATTGAGCCTAGTTTTTGAAAAGATGAAAAGTCCTATAAAAGAATCCTTCAAGCCCATCTAGGTTTAGCCTACCCTGGAAGGGGTAGTGGTACAACCAGGAGTGACATTGTGAAGATGATAATTGTTGGGAGCGATAGATTCCCTGGACCTCCTGTCACTCGGGTTGAGGAGGTCGAGACAACGGGTCTCAAGGCTGCCGCATGCCAGTGGATGCATCCAACTCTCCTTGTTTGCTCGCCATTGCTGAGAATCTTCCCGGTCGTTGACCGCTCGCATGGGAGCCCGTTTCACTCAGGTATCCGGGTAATCCACAATAGAATAATATACCCCCGGAATACTTAGTTTGAGATCGGAGTACTCTCCACCGTACCAGGAGGGCGTTAATATCGAAACAATGACCTCTTTCTTTCACAGAATTTGATCTGAGATTATGCATTATTTTAAATTGTTTTTAATTGCCTTATTTTGCATAATTGTTCTTGAATAAATGCATTTTGATTTGTAAATTATTGAAATCATGCTTAATATTTGAATTGTATGGTTTTGATTAATGACTTACTTGGCTATCATAAGTCTAACCCTGTTTTATGGGGATTTCAGGTTCAAATATGGAATAGGAAATCTTACAATGGATGTTGGACAAGTGTGGCATCGAAGAATCCAGATTCCCAAGATCCTGAGATTAATTTAGGATTTATTTTAAATTTAATCCTAAATGTTTTTCATTTTTGAACCTTGTGAAAAGACTATGTATATAATGTTGATATAAATTATTGTTGTTTTTGTTGTTAATTGGAATGTGACGTGCCTGAGGTTTAGGAAACCGAAAATCAAAAATTATTTCCGCTGTTTAAAAAAAAAAAAAAAATCTGCATTTTTAAAGGTTTTAAAACCCCGGGGCGTTACAGTTGGTATCAGAGCAGAGTTTCGGGAAATCTGGTTCGAGATCCACCTTGTTCATACATTACACTGTAAGTATGTACTTTAGATTTTTATTTTATTATTATTGTTAAATCATTATTCTTCTTATAGATGACTCCTCAAGATCTGGTCAATATCATTAAAGAACTTGTCAAGGATGTTCAAAAGCTAGAAGAATCACAGACAGTACAAAAACGGCTGGTGGATAATTTAGAAAATCAAGTTCTAAGTCTCACAAAAGAAAAAGAAAAATTAGAAAAATGTCATAGGTGTTTACAGACTCATTTATCACAACCTTGCCCACTGGAATTGGAAGAATGTTTATTTTGTGGAGAAGTTGGGCATATAGAAAAAGAATGCCAAGTGAAGACGGGTTGCATTAAAAGACAGCAAGCTGCTGAAAACCTACCAGATCAACAATCCCGTGTGGATATTCTTGCTCCTCCTCCTCCAATGGAACCTATTGTCATTTCATCCGACTCAACCATAATACCTGCTCCTGCACCCACTTTAACTCCTTTGGACTTTGTATTTTCACTCCAACCTCCTGATCCTATATATACCCCAAGGGAACCTACGGATGACCTTAGCTTATATTTAGGAAATCCAGATAAACAAGTTTATAATATAGATCCAAATATTGCAGGGCCTTCTCATCCACCAGAGCGGATTTGAAACAAGAGGAATTATTTGGGAAAATTCCTCAAGCTTCCATAGGATATCTTTTGTTTACTTTTGTTAAATATGTAAATTCTTGTAAATATGGGTTTTGATGTATATATATGTTCATATGAATAAATGTTCTTTCTACTTTAATCTAAGTCTGATCATTATTTATCAAGGATGCCTCGTCAAACATCAAAGAAGCAACCCAAGGAGCAGAATGGTCAACAAGAATTCATTATGGAAACATTAAATAATTTGGCAGCTGTTATAAGAGATCAGAATCAGAATAGGCAAGACTCAGCTACATCTTCAAAATCCTATCAAAACCATAATGAAGTATCTTATGAGAAGTTTCTCAAATTAGATCCACCTACATTTTCAGGAAAGATGGATCCAGAAGCTGCTGAGGTTTGGATCCGAGAAATAGAAAAGATTTTTCGTGTTCTGACCGTACCTGAAGATCGTAAGGTGAACTATGCAGCATACAGATTAAAAGGAGATGCAGAAAGATGGTGGGCATCCACCTTAGAAATTAAATTTAGCAATGGATCCGTTACTTGGGAGCAATTTGTTGAAGTTTTCTATGCTGCATATTTCCCCAAGCATGAAAGAAGCCGTAAAATGAGGGAATTCCTTGAATTACTACAAGGAGGACTCTCTTTATCTGAATACATTACTAAATTCAGAAATTTAGAGAAGTATTGCCCAAATGTCTATATTACGGAAGACGAGAGGGCAATGAAATTTACTAGAGGATTGAAACCAGTTCTACGAACCAAAGTCCTCACTAGTAGGCCAGAAACTTTAGACAAGGCGGTGGAAATAGCTACATTGATACAAGAAGATTGGGAAGAAATACAGAAGAATCAATCTGGCAGAACGGTTTCTCAATTCAGAGGCCAAAGGAGTTGGCCTAAAAGAAATTTTGAAGGAAGAAGGTTCATCCCTCCAGCAAAGAGGCCACGACAGCAGTTTCAAGTCAATCAACCACAATTACCAGCTACACAACTACCAGCTAGATCGTGTCAGAATTGCTATCGATCCCATCCAGGACAACCCTGCCCCCGAACAACTGGTGGTTGTTTATATTGTGGTAAGTCTGGCCATTTCATTAAAGACTGCTATAAAAAGGAAATGGATGAACATGCTCAAGGCCTTATTAGACCTCGCCCTCAGCAACAACCCCAGTATCCGTACCAGCAACAACAACAACAGCAGCAACAACAACAACAACAACGACCGCAGAATAAAAAAGTACCAGGTCGCGTTTATACCGCCAATGTTGATCAATTACCTAAGGGTGACCTGATTCAAGGTACTTTATCTATAGCTGGACATGCTGCTTTTACTCTATTTGATTGCGGTTCAACTCATTCTTTTATTTCCAAGAAGTTTACTACTTTACTTAATATGCCTATCAAGTCTTTGAGCTGTGCTCTGGAAGTGGTCAACCCAGTAGGATGTAAATCTTTTTGTGGGTTATACTTGCCGAATCTAGAAGTATATATTGAAGGACAGAATTTACCTGCTGACCCAATTCTATTAGACATGTCAGATTTTGATATTATATTGGGTATGGATTGGCTACATCAACATCATGCAAGAATATTTTGTCAGGAAGGAAAAATTACTTTTTCTCAACCAGGTATTCCTAAGGTAGAATTTAGATTATCCAATTCTACTCCTAAAAATCGAGTTATTTCTTCTTTAAAGGCCCAAAAATATTTGAGGAATGGATGTACAGCCTTTCTAGTCAGCATTACTCTTGCCAGACCAGCAGAAATTTCTCTTGAAAGTCTGGATATTGTTCATGAATTTTCAGATGTTTTTCCTGATGAATTACCAGGACTTCCTCCACATAGAGAGATAGAATTCGGTATTGAGTTAATGCCAGGAACTGCACCAATTTCTAAAGCTCCTTATAGGATGGCTCCAGCAGAACTCACAGAATTAAAAAAACAATTATTGGAATTAATGGAGCTGGGATTTATTAGACCAAGTATGTCTCCCTGGGGTGCACCAGTATTATTTGTAAAGAAGAAAGATGGGTCATTAAGATTATGTATAGATTACAGACTTCTTAATCAAGTTACCATAAAGAATAAATATCCGTTGCCACGAATTGAAGATTTATTTGATCAATTACAGAAGGCTAAGGTATTTTCAAAGATTGATCTTAGATCTGGATATCATCAACTTAGAATCAAGGAAGAAGACATTTCTAAGACAGCCTTTCGGACAAGGTATGGACACTATGAATTCACTGTCATGCCTTTTGGACTTACAAATGCACCAGCAGCCTTTATGGATCTTATGAACCGTGTGTTCAGACCGTTTGTAGATACATTTGTGATTATTTTTATTGATGATATTTTAATTTATTCTGAAAATAAGGAACAACACCAGGAACATTTAAGGATTATTTTGGATACTTTGAGGAAAAATCAGTTATATGCCAAATTTTCTAAGTGCGAATTTTGGCTGGAAAAAGTTATGTTTTTGGGTCATGTAATTTCAAAAGATGGAATCTCAGTAGATCCTGCTAAAGTGGAAGCAGTATTAGAATGGAAACAACCTAAGAATATTACAGATATTCGAAGTTTTCTTGGACTTGCTGGATACTACCGAAGATTTATTCAAGATTTTTCCCGTATAGCATCACCAATGACTAGACTTCTGAAGAAGGGTGTTAAATTTGATTGGGACATTAAATGTGAAGAAAGTTTTCAAATTTTGAAAGAAAAGCTCACTACATCTCCAGTGCTTACTTTACCCTCGGGACATGGTGGATTTGAGGTATATGCAGATGCTTCTGGTACTGGTCTAGGTTGTGTATTGATGCAACTCGGAAAAGTTATTGCTTATGCATCAAGACAATTGAAAAATCATGAGAAGAATTATCCAACCCATGACTTAGAACTTGCGGCAGTTGTTTTTGCACTAAAGATCTGGAGACATTATTTATATGGAGAACAATTTGAAGTATTCAGTGATCACAAGAGCCTCAAATATTTGTTCTCGCAGAAAGAATTGAATATGAGACAGCGACGTTGGCTAGAATTTATTAAAGACTATGAGTTCACACTTTCTTATCATCCTGGAAAGGCGAATATTGTAGCTGATGCTCTTAGTCGCAAAACTAGAGACACTTTGGCAAGTCTCATAGACAAAGAATGGAAACTTATTGAAGATTTCATTAATTGGAAACCCTTTGCAACTAATACAGGAAGGATTTTATTATCAAACTTAATTGTTCGACCAGAAATCCTCATCCGAATTATTTCTGAACAAAGTAAGGATTCTCAACATGAAGAATTTTTAGCTCGAGCCCAACAGGAAGATGATGTTTCTTTTCGACTTAAAGAAGATGGGAGTATTTTGATGAATGATCGAATATGGGTACCAAATAACCCTGAATTGAGAAATGAAATCCTTGAAGAAGCCCATAAAAGCAAGTATACTATCCACCCAGGAAGTACAAAGATGTTCAAAGATTTGCAAAGAAAGTACTGGTGGACTGGTATGAAGAGAGATGTGGCAAATTATGTTTCAAAGTGTTTGATTTGCCAACAAGTTAAGGCAGAACATCAGAAGCCAGGTGGAATGATGCAACAAATTGAAATTCCACAATGGAAATGGGAAGAAATTACTATGGATTTCATAGTGGGTTTACCAAAAACTCGAAAACAGCACGATGCAATTTGGGTTATTATTGACCGATTAACTAAATCAGCTCACTTTCTACCTATTCGTATAAGTCAATCTTTGGAAAGTTTGGCAGATTTATACATTCAAGAGATTGTAAGACTACATGGAATACCATTTTCAATTATCTCTGATCGTGATCCCAGGTTTACTTCTCGATTCTGGAACCAACTTCAGCAGGCTTTGGGAACAAAGTTAAAGTTCAGTTCTGCATTTCATCCCCAAACTGATGGACAATCAGAGCGTACTATTCAAACTCTGGAAGATATGTTACGCGCCTGTATGCTAGAATGGAAAGGAGATTGGGATATTCATATTATGCTAGCTGAATTCGCTTATAATAATAGTTATCATACCAGTATTGGAATGGCGCCATACGAAGCTTTATATGAAAGACCTTGTCGATCGCCACTCTATTGGAATGAAATTGGTGAACGAAAGTTAGAGTCACCAATGATACTACAACATTATACTCAGCAAGTAAATTTGATCCGAGACAGACTACGCGCTGCCCAGAGCCGACAAAAAGGATATGCTGATCAAAGACGGAAAGAACTCGCTTTTGAAGTTGATGATATGGTCTTCGTCAAAGTATCTCCAACCAAAAGTGTGTTCAGATTTGGAAAGAAGGGAAAGTTAAGTCCTAGATTTGTAGGACCTTTTAAGATTCTAGAACGAATCGGTGAAACTGCTTATAGAATCGAATTGCCTCCTCAGTATGCACAGATTCATAATGTATTTCATGTTTCAATGTTGCGAAAATATGTTTATGATTCATCTCATATTATCCAGCATCAAGATATAGCAATTCGAGAAGACATGACTGTTGAGGAAAAGCCTATAGAAATTATGGATAGAAGAGATCAAATTTTGAGAACAAAGATTATTCCTCTGGTTAAAGTCAGATGGCAGCATCACGGAATTGAAGAATGTACTTGGGAACCTGAAAACAGCATCAGAGAGAAGTATCCAAAATTGTTTGTTTAAATTGTACATAAATTTCGAGGACGAAATTTTTTCTTTTAGGGGGGTAGAATGTAATACCCAAAATTTTTAATGATTTATAAATTCTGAAGAAAATTCAAGTTTTAATTTTTATTTATTCTGAATGTGAATTATAGTTAAAACCCTTATTTTTATGGTTAGTATTGTTCAAAGTAAAGATCTGAATATATATTTAAAATCCTGATAAAATTTTGTTGAGGCTTGTTCAAAAATCAGAATTCAGGGACATTCTAGTCATTAATCAAATTGTCAAAGGGTAGCTTAGTAATTTGCCAATTCAGTGGCATTTTTCGGTAAAATACCCAACTATATAAGGTCAAAATAGTAATCTTTCTTTTAGGATATTTTCAGGGAATTAATAAAATTGTCAGGGACGAAAATGGTAATTTACCATTTTCAATGGCAGGCTATGTAATTTATTGAACTACAGAAGGACACTCAAGTAATTCTAAATCTCCTATGGCATTTCTGAAAGATGGAATTGAGCCAAGGTTAACTTGGGTATTAAAAAGTAGCAAATTGAATAAAATATATTAATTTATAATATTTTAATCTCAGACCATGGTTTTAGAAAAACCACTGGCCCAAAACCATGGACAGGCCATGGTTTTCCAAAACCATGGGAGGACAAGTGTCACTCCTCAGTGAGGAGGTGACACTAAGCCTCTCTCTCTCTTTGACACTTGTCAGAAGAATGACAAGTGTCATTCAAAAATTAATTTTTTATTTACTTTGGTGACAAATGTCACCAAAGTGGGCCCCACAAGGGGGGGGGCGACCTCCCTTCTCTCTCCTATAAATACCCCTCACCCCCTCTCTCTCTACTCAAGTTCAAAACCCTCCCTTCTCTCTCTAAGCTCTCTCTCTCCTACTTTCTCTCTCTACCTTTGATTTTCTCTCTCTAACTTTTAAACCAAAACCTCCGTAGAATCTCAGATTTTTTCTGAGAAACCTCTTCTAGCCCTTTTCCTCTTTCTTTTAGCAAAGTCCGTTCTTCTGCAAGAAGCTTCGTCAGATCAGAAACAGCCTCAGAAGCACTACCTGCAGGAGTTCTGCTAAACTTAGCAGAAAAGTCAGATTTGGATAGCGGAAGCGCTGCTCAAATCAACTAAACAAGGTTAGTATTCAAGAACCATCTTCTGAATTCAAATTCTCCTTCTAAACCCCAATTCTACTTTGTGTGGATTTAAATTTTGACAATTTTGTCAAAATTTAATCCAACCCAGCCTCTACGCAAGGGAAGTTCTGTTCAAATTTTTCTAAATATTTTTAAGTATTCCAAACTACTTTAGCAGTAGTTCTGGCAAAATTTTATAAAAGACTTTTGAAAAATTAAGTTTTTATAGCAGGAGTTCTGTCAAAATGATTTAAAGATTTTTGAAAAAAAGTAGAATTAGTATAGCAGTAATTCTGACCAAATTTTTAAATAATTTCTAAAGATTAATTATTTTAATCAGAATTTTAGCAAAAGCTTTTCAGATAGTTTAGAAATTTTTAGTAGAAGATATATCAAAATTTTTATAATTATTTCAGAAAAAAATTGATTTTTATAAAAGAAATTTTGTTAAAATTTTTCAAAAATCCTTTTAAATATTTAAATCAAAATTTTTGAAAAACCTTTATAAAAATATTTGTGACGCAAAGTCATGTTCAAATTCTTACAACTCGAATTCAAGTTCAAACTTTTTTTCGAACATTTGAGTTATTACAGAGGAAACTCTGTGAAAATTCTTATAAAAGTTTTAAAGTCAATTACAAATAAAAATTTTTAGATTTTTAATAATTTCTTCAAAAGATACATCTTTAAATCATAGGGCAAATACTACTCAAAATTTGATATAAAAATATTAACTAATATAATGAATTCTATCAGATTTAATCAAAGCACGAGCGCTTTATCCTATCGAAATCCAAGTAAGTTATTCTATCAAAATCTTATAATTTTATATTAGACATGCTTTTGATTCATGTTTTTGATTCATGCATGATTATCTAAATTTGATTTATGATCAAATGCATATTTCAATATCTGCATATTTCAATTTCAAATCTTATGATTTTAAATCGAATACTATGGTTAAGACATTGATGATATTGATAAATAGAAGAATTTTGTATAGCATGTTGATTTTTGAAAGATTTTATTGCTGCATGAGTCATGTATACACAAACTTAATTCTCGCCTTCACAGGCGAATGCTCGTTATGATAGAGCAAAATTCTGGATGGGCTGGATACATATGAACCGTGTTTATTTGAAAGGAATGATTTGGCTATTGAGCCTAGTTTTTGAAAAGATGAAAAGTCCTATAAAAGAATCCTTCAAGCCCATCTAGGTTTAGCCTACCCTGGAAGGGGTAGTGGTACAACCAGGAGTGACATTGTGAAGATGATAATTGTTGGGAGCGATAGATTCCCTGGACCTCCTGTCACTCGGGTTGAGGAGGTCGAGACAACGGGTCTCAAGGCTGCCGCATGCCAGTGGATGCATCCAACTCTCCTTGTTTGCTCGCCATTGCTGAGAATCTTCCCGGTCGTTGACCGCTCGCATGGGAGCCCGTTTCACTCAGGTATCCGGGTAATCCACAATAGAATAATATACCCCCGGAATACTTAGTTTGAGATCGGAGTACTCTCCACCGTACCAGGAGGGCGTTAATATCGAAACAATGACCTCTTTCTTTCACAGAATTTGATCTGAGATTATGCATTATTTTAAATTGTTTTTAATTGCCTTATTTTGCATAATTGTTCTTGAATAAATGCATTTTGATTTGTAAATTATTGAAATCATGCTTAATATTTGAATTGTATGGTTTTGATTAATGACTTACTTGGCTATCATAAGTCTAACCCTGTTTTATGGGGATTTCAGGTTCAAATATGGAATAGGAAATCTTACAATGGATGTTGGACAAGTGTGGCATCGAAGAATCCAGATTCCCAAGATCCTGAGATTAATTTAGGATTTATTTTAAATTTAATCCTAAATGTTTTTCATTTTTGAACCTTGTAAAAAGACTATGTATATAATGTTGATATAAATTATTGTTGTTTTTGTTGTTAATTGGAATGTGACGTGCCTGAGGTTTAGGAAACCGAAAATCAAAAATTATTTTCGCTGTTTAAAAAAAAAAAAAAAAATCTGCATTTTTAAAGGTTTTAAAACCCCGGGGCGTTACAGACATGATCTAAAATATTGAGCTAACTGTCACTTTCCTATGAAAAGATATGGTTGTTTAACGTCTAATATAACAGAAAGCTTCAATTTGTGGATTCTCACTATACATGATAAGCTTTTAATTCCACTTATTGAAAAACTTTATCTTATATTGATGAAACTTTTTGAAAAAAAAAGATTGTTGGGCACCATATGACAGGCGTTATGGTGCCGAAGGTAAAAGAAAAACTGAAGAAACTGAAAAAAGGCACAACAAATATGTGTGCAAGTAGTGCATTGCCTCTGACAATGGTACAAAGCCCGTGACCAATCTCACGGTTACAATATTGATTTTCAAAGAAGCTTGTGCTCCTGTGAAGAGTGGCAGATTAGCGGGATTCCTTGCAGACATGCGATTACATGTATTTTGTATGAGGGCAACCTACCAGAGGGTTACTGTGACAAGTTCTTCACAGTTAAATCGTATCGAGTTACATATAATCAATATTCATTCTTTTCAATGGCAGATAATGTATCACATGTCTCCGCCTACTTTGATAACTGTCTATCCACCAAAAGTGGTTCACAAAGTAAGGCAACATAAGTTTAGTAGACAAAGAATAAAACACAAAGATCTTATGTCATACAAGTGCATTGTATGTGGTGAGGTAGGCTAGGCAGAAGCATGAATACCAATATGTATTTGTATGTGTAGTATTGTTTAATCAATTACTTCTTTGTGTGTATATCAAGTGTTATTTAATTAATTGCTTCTTTGTGTATATACCTATTATTTTTTAATTAATTGCTTCTTTATGTATATATCTAGGTAGTTTGAGGTGTATAACCATACACGTTCTTGTACTACAAAGGAATTTAAACAACCTCGAGGTTTGAACAACAATGAATAATCGATCTTACATTAGGTATAAACAATATCTCAAATCATGTGTATATATTTGATATTAATCATATATAATTTACATAATAAGTTAACAAACAATTAATAATAAGTTAATACGAAAGGAAAAACTATAAAAAAAATAACCTAGCACCAAAAGAGTATGAGTTTGGCAAAGAAACTCTCTTGGCAAGTGAAGTAAGTCTTAGTTTTGCACATTCTTTTGTTTGTTTTTTGTTACATTTGCACGTTATTTTGTTTGTTCTTTTGTTACCATACTGAATTTACTATGTAGCATCTAGCAAGATTCATAAAAAGACTCCAACTGGTTCACAATGAGGATAGAAAAATAGACAACTTATTGAATACCCTTTACCTTACCCTATATTTCTCTGTAAGTCCGAAAAACAATGTTTATATTGTTTTACTACTGATTAATACAAACTAACTGATAAATCTTGTTTATTCATAACAAATGGCCGCAACTAAAAGGCAACGAGATGGAGCAGTTGATTGCTTGTAGAGAAACTACTTACCATATCACTTTCTTGATGCTGACAATGCATGCTTTTATATAACTTTGTATACTTACAAATAAATTTTCACATTCACAACGACGTTACATTAGATTTATATTGCAACTCTTAATTCCTTTCAACTAGGGCAATAAGCAATGGGTTCTTTAAAAAATGGACATAAAGGAAAAAAACTTTAGGCTATACAATTTCATGTCGAACACATATGTAGTAGATAAAAACCTCCAACAAGTAGTATTATAACATAACTTACTCAATAATGTACTCACTTTTTTGTGTATGTTTGTTATCTCTTTTTCATGCATATATGTTACATGTTTATTTTTTTAATGCAATTTGTGTTTGATTGTTACAAAGATTGGATGATACAAGCCATATAAGGTATTCCTCAATAAGAGAATGAGTAATTATTTTGCATTTGTTTGTTAACTTGTTTCATACATGTACATATTTTTCACTTGGTATTTTCTCATTTTACAAGTATGACTGTAGTATATTTGTCATACAATATATGAAGTACTTGAGCAAAAATTGAAGATTAAACTTCACGCAGATATATGTTATATGTCAGTTCACTAGTTTGAAATGTTCACTGTAGTTAGTTATTACTAATAAAGGGTTATTTTTAGCAGGATGTCACAAATATAAGGAATCATATGATTAAGTTCTACAAGCACATGAAGGAAATGACTTCAAAGGGTGCGAAAGATAATGAAAAGGTGGAGGCATTGGTTAGAAAAGTGACAAAAGAGTTTGTCTAGCTAGTTGAGTTGTGGATAATTATGCACTTTTTTGATAGATCAAGTTAAACTTACATTTATAATTGGATAAATCAAGTTACTTTGTAGTTGAATGAATCAAGTTAAACTTTGATTATAACTTTGTAATGAATTCTCTGTATTGAATGTAACTTTGTAATTGTTAAACTTCAAGTTATCTAATTTCTTGCAAACCGATTGTATTTAGTTTTATGTTAATCATATTGACTTGTCTATACATGGAGAAACAATTTTGCAAAACTATCAGATTTTTACCGATTAATATGATTTTCGCAAATAAACCTCACGAGATTTCAAAACGTATACGAAAAAATATGATATATGTAAATGAATTGGAAATAGTTGCTGAAAATAGTTGCCAGAAGGAAAGCAGGTTGGACACCATTGGTTGGAGGCAAAAGACAAAAAAAGCCCTACATTATGCAAAAATTTGGGGACCACTATAGGTTTATATATGATTCAAGAAATTCGCAAAAAATAAGAAATATTACATATTTATCATAATTCTGTAAATATTTAAGTACGATGTTTGCAATATAAAGAGATTTACAAATAACTTTATGCAAGATCATGCATTATATGCGAATAAGTAATATATTTGCGAATTTAGTAGTAAGTGGTTTTACACATAAATTTATGCAATTTCGGAAAGTATATGCGAAAAGTAGGATATTTGTGAGAGGTGTTTCACAAATATATTTATGCGAAATATTGACGTATATGTGAAATAGTAAGATATTTTTGATTTTAGTGGTTTTAGTTTTATTGAAATTTTGTAAATAAATTTATGCGATTTCGTGAGGTTTGCATAAAAAAACCTATGATTTTGAATTTAAGTTAGAGTTGGACTTGGCCGACAAGCAATACAATTTTATCGCAATAAAGCCTAAATTCATAGTTACAAAGGATAAAAGGGTCCTAAAGATGTCAGATATTTAAGATTTTGGATATTAGAATAATATTGAAAATTATAGGGTTTTTTAGATAATTGGGTCAAATTATTCGTAGGTTATGATCATTTTCTGCAATAAAATTATAAAAAGTTATAGCATTTTTTTTTTATACGCAAGCTCAAACCGGTACCAGTGATACAACTATACCATTGGGTTTTGAACCTGCAACCTCCCAACACAAGGTGATGTGCAGACAAGTGGAGCCCCCATGGCAAAAGTTAAATAGTTTGAAAACAATAAGATCTTATCTCTAAACCTATTGCTTGCAAACCAAATACTTCAACCATAGGTTCTTAGTTATATTTTATGGCGTACAGTATATTTACAACATATTTATTGCAACTTAACAAGCTTATACAAGCTCAGCTGAGTTGAATACCTATTGTTCATGATTGGCTTGCCAAGTTTATTTTATGAGTTCCAACGGGTTACAAGTTAAACACGAGCTGAGCCACGAGTGACTCAACTTGTTTCCCAACATTAGATACATGTATGTGCAATCCTTGGATCTCATCATTGAGTTTGGGATCCGAGCACTCAAACACACCTTAAGAATTGTTTGATTGTTTCTAATCTCAAATCCAATTTGGTTTGAGATCCAATGTTTTATGTTTCGCATATCCATTTTCCTAGTGGCTATGCTTAGGGCTGGAGAATGAAACGAACAATCGGCTTGAAAATTGAGCTGGGCGAGCTGGGCTATGAGCCAGCTCATTTAGGTAAATGAGTTGAGTAAGAACGTGGCAAGCTCGGCTCATTTTTACATATTATATACATATGCAATATATATATTATCAAGCTTAAAAACACTTAAAAATAAATTTCTTAAAGAAAACAAGCTAGCTCCTGATTGGCTCACCAAGCTCAGCTCATAAAGAGCTCAGACTCGGCTTGGCTCAGCTCGTGACAATCTCATGAGTCGAGCTGGAGCTGGGGTGTATCCTTGACGAGCCAGCCCAGCCCAGCCCAGCCCGAACAGCTCAAGCTCGGTTTGTTTACCAGACCAACTTATGTGTGTGCAGGAAGTTGGAGGGTGCTACTTATTTTTCCTTTTTTATATATGTATTATACATATTATATAATATTCTATAATATGCACATATTATATATTACATATTATAACAAACTAAAAAAACATTGAAAAATAATTTTGTTAAAAACCAAAGCAACTGTGGAGCTGGGCAGGGCTCATGAGGAGATCAGGAGTCAGGAGCCAAGGGGTTCACCCAAAACAAGCCGAGACAAAGCAGCCTGACCTCTACTCGTTGGGCTTATTGGTACCAGCCCCCCTCATGAGTACTCGCGGGAATGTCGCGATCGAGAGGTATTAAGAAAGACAAAAGGAACAACGCTTCTCTCTCTCTCTCTCACCCCTGCACGACGTCACCACCAAGCGTCTTCCTTCTCCCCCAATTACAGAGAGAAGAAGAAGAAAAGATTGCGAATGAAGAAGAGCCGTAGTTCAAGGGTCAGGTGCCCCCTCTCTCTCTCTATCTCTCTTTGTGGTGTTGGAATATCGATTGTTTCGATTCGGTTTTATTAATTAGTTATGTGATTTCGGAAAAAAGTAAAAGCGCAATCTCTTCCTGGGTCGTTTTTCCGTCGCTTACCAATGCGATCTCATTAGTTTATTGTACCGGTAGTACCCTAAGCTAGAAGGGGGATGGTTTTCTCAATGGCCTTCGTTTTAACGGAGGATTTATATGGTTTTATGTGTACGATTATTCTTTTCTTATTTCTTTTTTCGTTCGGCTGATTTTTTATGATTTGGGTAATTTTGGTAGTAATTTATTGATTGTGATCACTGATTAGGATGTTTTTCATGCGGTAATATGACCGCAACGATACTGGATTTACAACCTGTTTTTTCAAGCTGAAGCTCGGACGATCATTCTTTGGATTTAAATTTTGCCTTAGATAATGCTTCTAAAACGAAATGGTGACAGTTGAAAGGGGATGACAGATCTAAACTGCATAAAAAATTCTTTTTTTTTTTTGAATTTTCTTTTATGTGGTAGATTACTAAGGGGATGTTTGGATGCACCCACATTTCTAGATAACGGCTAGGTCGAGATATTTCCCTGTTGAGTGGAATTCGATTATACCAACCTATCCCATTTTTCTAAACAAGTGTGGAAAACCACCTAATACCACTTATCCAGAGTTAATGAGGTAAGCTGGACTGCGTTGCAGAGTGCAGTTGTAGTATCACTGCTTATCGCCTTTATCCGGATAAATGAGTGTATTATTACATATTCTTGGAGTTGGGCAAACATCCATCACCAGTAGTGAGAAAAATTTCCTTTGCGGAAGAAATATACAAAGGAAACGTAAACAGATGGCTTGGTCTAAGTAGCAAGCCTCCTCAAAGGAAAGTTTTCATTGGTGCCATCTGAAACCAAATCTTCTTATCAATTTAATCTTCTTTTAGTTTTCACTCCTAATTTGTTTTATCTACAAAGTGGAGGCGGGGTTGAGTTTCTCTTTTCTAGCTCTCTGAAGAGCGGGTATAGAGGACACTGTTATAACTTTTGCAGGTTGGGCTTGGGAAACTATCCAACTCTCTTTGTGGAGCATTTGCAGGTCACAAGTCCCTATGCATAAGCCTTTAAAGCTTTGATTTTTGACAATAGACAACAATTTCCTTCCATTTGCTCTCTTGAAGTCTACTTGGTGGTGTTGTAAATTCTCCTGTTCATAACAACTAAAACTCGTTGACCATTTGTTTTCCCTTGTATGCTGTTATTCCTGGTCATGTGTTCACTATGTGCCACATTCTGGTGTAAAACATGGTCTTCTACTTTTTCATGTGGCAAATAATGTTAGAACATAGAAGTGTTTACCAAGTTTATGAGTGTTCTGTGTGTCTCAAACTCGAGGTGTGTCATTGTCATCTGTTATGTATGTTGTTGTTTTATGCATAGTTGGAAAACTAGGCGAGTCAAGTCGTGACTAGGCCAAGTTGACTGGTATCGGCAGCAAACTGAGTAAAGAAATTAGGTGAACTCGGTTTAAACCAAATTCAGCTGAGTCCTTACATTGACTTGGCCGAGTCGGCCAAAACTCGGACGAGTCAACGAGTTTTAGCATTGACTCGATCGAGTAAGCCGAGTCATAGCCATAAATTCAAAAAAAAGCTCGAAAGCTATGTCACATGGGTGCGGGTGCGGTGCGGGGGTGCGGCACTTTAAAAAAACTTGGGTGCGGGGGTGCGAAAATATATATATATATATATATAAAGTCCAAAAGTTGGACATAAATGACCCTAGGTGCATTGACCACACCCTGGGTCAGGTTGACCGCACCGGGTGCCGCACCCGCACGCGCTCCCGCGTCGTGTCGATGCGAGTGTGACACCCAGTTGGCCGAGTCCCTGTGACATAGCTCGAAAGTATAAAGTAAAGCACCATTTACTTTTGAATGGGCAAAATGGTAATGGAAGGCATAGCCTTCAATGCTACATTTAAGGCCCTTACCAAAAGTAGGATGTGTAGAGTTGGGTGGATGGAAGGCCTATTTATAATACATGTTGAATGGGCCTTCCACCCCTTCCCATCAATATGGGACTATTTTTTTGCACATACACATGACAAGAGTACTAATGTACTATCACGAAGGCATGGTGCACTAGGCAGCAACACTAGATTCTTCTAACTAAGAAAAAATATTGAAAAACTTAAAAAGGTATTATGATATTGAGAAATTTTTTGAGAAGATATTATGATATTGAGATGATCAAATGTTTTGTATATATTTAAGAAAAAAGAAATATATCTAAAAATCGTATAAGATGCTAAAATATTTTTAACTATCTTTCTTTAATATATATATATATTATAGGTGTGTTGAATATATATATAAATATATATGTGAGAAATTCATATTTCAAATGAATATATTCTTTAAAAAACATTTTTGTATTTATGAAACATATGTTTGTTATTAATTTTTTATAAAATTAAATAAAAACAGTGACTCGTCCGAGTCACCGAGTCAGGTTTGGCTGATCCAATGCCGAGTTCTGAGAATACCAACCATGGTTTCATGAGTGCATTATGCTAAATGTAAAGAGTGCTCTAAATGTTGTTTCACTGGCCCCTGATTCCTTTCTGATTCTAGAACATTTAAGACAACTGGAAAATGTTTGAACAGATGTCTCACAAGTGAAAAGTCAAAAATGTATAGGCTAACAACCCAGTACGTATAAAGATCTTCATGTAGCTGTATCATATATAAGCATTATATCAACAAAATACAAGAAAAGATAAAGTAAAAGGATACTGTTAAGTATATGTCAAGTTGAAGCAAATGGAAGGAAACAGAGGCATATCAGCAGAAGCATGAATTTGTTTAGTCTTATTGAATTGACTCATAAACTAGTTGATGCCACACCTAATCAGTCTCAGTTATGGCTAATATATGTTGAAAATCATTAGCAATTTACTGAATCTTTGTGAGGACACAAGCATAAGGAGATGGGACACTCTGAATTTTGGCCATGTTTGAGGTGCTTTAATTATAATTGGAACTTAAATCAATCTTATCCAATCATTTGGTTCTTGACCAGAGTTACCGTTAGATTGGTGGGAAGCTCATTTCGGAAGTGCGATACTCCTTGCTTTCGAAACTTGATGAGAACCTTGATTCCCCCACGCTTCTCCTATGCTTTCCATATGCTTCATCTATTCTTCTTATATGTTCTCTTACTCAACTTTTCATGTTTTTTATGTGTTTTCACTCTCTTTCACCTCCATGTGTTTTTTTTAAATTGCTAGTCATCATTTTTAGATTTTGTTAAAAATTTAATTCTTACACTAAAAAAACATGAAATTTAATATTGGTCAATTTTATTTTAGTTTTTATTTGTGTTTCATTTTGATTCCCATTCAATTCTTATATATATATTTCATTCCCAACTTCCCGCTTCCTATACATTTTAAAATGCATCGCTTGTCGCTTCCGCTTCCTGTATCGTTTCCCGCTTCCGCTTCCTAGTCTGGCAACCTTGTTCTTGACAGTCCAAAAAGAAATTGTTTTACAATATTTTTAACTAATTTTTATTACTGCTGGCAGCATAAGTTGACATCTAGATAACTGAACTTTGCTTACCACCTATTACATGCCAATTCCCAGTTCCATATTATTCTTTAACTTCTTTGTCTTCCCTATATGAGTTGAAGATGCTTTACATAGCCATATTGATTTTGTATGCCTAATATCTGAACAAGAAAGGGATTATATTAAGTTGAAGATGCTTGATTCTGCTTCATTGTCATCTTCATATGTTTTACAGCGCATCAAGTATTCAAGTTTTTCCCAGGTATACAGAATCTTTGAGCAACTAATGAGAATTTCTCCTGTCAGAGCTTACATATTTTAGATCATTGTCTATCCTGATACTGTATTTGTAGGTTTAGACACATGATACTGGTTTTAAGTTTGATGTGAAAGTTTTATCTTAATTATTCTTTGACCTACTGTCACTGTGATTTTGGTGTTTTTTGTCTGTTTTTTTCCCCTTTTCCCTGTTGATGCGTTCTTCAGGTTGCTAATTTTCACTGGGTATCAGGGCCCGTGTAATGTGGGATGAAGCTAACTTAGTTGAAATAGAGTCAAATAAGCCCGTAAGACAAAAAATTGATGAGCCCAAGACTCCATATCATCCTATGGTCGATGATGATGGTATGTATAAATCGTTCAGCAGTGTCTATCATGTTATTTTAGATTCCTTTGGTTAGACCTTGTAAGTGTAACTGTTGAAAAATGTTGACATCAGTAGGTCACCTTTCTGCAGGCTCTGTATCACCAATACGTGATGGCGAAGAAAAAATAGGTGGATCCGTTCATGTGGATGCAATTTGGTCTGCTTTTGGTGATGTTGCATCCTCAAGTACACAACAGTCCAGGAGGAATGGAGGTTGGACATCCTCTGAAGACGAGGTGGATGCCATGGAGCTAGATGATGAAGGTTATTTAATTCATTTACAATTTGTGTAAAATTGGAAATGCATTGACTGCTTAATGCTCTTCATTGTTGCTTTCAAATTGCTTTTAGTTCTAAAAAGTGAACATGTGAACTGGAATGGCTAGGACTTGCAGCTTATCCAAGGTATGTTGAACTGCTGATTGTGTCAGAACATAGGCATACAATGTG
Organism: Nuphar pumila; assembly: GCF_984573655.1. NCBI lineage: Eukaryota > Viridiplantae > Streptophyta > Magnoliopsida > Nymphaeales > Nymphaeaceae > Nuphar > Nuphar pumila. The sequence goes on from NC_143250.1 coordinate 86,730,644, forward strand.
GGACCTTAGGTACTAGATTTCCATGGCTTGAATGACTGAGGCCAACACTTAATGCTCAGGAGATTCATCCTGATGATGAAGAGAAGGTGAGGTGAAGGCATTCCGCTGTAGCTTCTCCATGGAGTACAGAAGGCATTTTCTACTGGAAACATCAAAGAGTTTTTGACCTTATGAAACTTTGCCAAATCACCATTCTCTATCCAAGAAGATTACAAGACAATGTTGCAACATTTAATTTAGTTTGGTTGCTGTGGTAGCTTGTAGCGAATAGCCCCCACGAAACAGGTACTTAATTAAGTAGTTAAGTCGAACAGGCCCCTGTTCTACTATCTGATAGATGAGTTAGAGCGTACCGTCTGCTGGTTGCCAAACCAACCCTGTTCGCCTTTTGAATCAACAAAGTAAGGCGAACACAGCTTACACTTTGTTGTTGGGGCAACAAAATGGAATCCGAGTAAGTCTGTTGTTGTATTGTAGTCGGTCGGGGGGAAGCGGCAAGGGTGGACTGTGCATTTTCTTATTTTTGAATCCTGATTTAATTTTCTTCCAAAGTTGTTTCATCAGTGAGGTCTTTCAGATAAACAAGCTTCTTCTTGGGAATGTCCAACCCCACCAACTTCAGCTTTTTTAACTGCATGAGTGTTAATTCAAAACCCCATTGATGTTTGAGGCCTCTGTTTAATTAAGTGCAACAAGAAGAAAGATGGTAGGAAAAGAGAGATAGCAAGATGGAAGAGGAAAACGAAGAAGAATGATGGAGTAAGGAGCTATGTTTCATTAAACCTGGCAAGTCCAATAATAAAAGGAAAATATCCTACGAGCTTGGATTTACATGCACCTTTACCCAAATGCCTTCAAAACTTTTAGCTTTTCCTCTGCTCCTTATCCTTTGGTTAGTATTTTTTCTAGGTCCTGTTCCTATTAATTTAAATTATGTTATTAATTTTTATCCATAATAAACTAATCTACTGAAAACATCCTCAGTTACATTGTGCCTCTACAAGCCAGTCTTATAGGAGATCCAACCTGATCCATGACTCATTTTAGAAAATGTATAACAATTTAAAATAATTTCCTACTTTTAACAATATTTATCCCAAAGTACATTAAGCATCTTGCTTGCTTGGATAGCAATTCTTTTTTTTTTTTTTGACAAAGTTCCCTGCTGAAGCAGGGCATACTTGCAGTTTGCAAACGAATATAAACAAAAGTGGGTTGAATAGATCAAACTTGAAATAAACTCACTGTACCAAAGAATAGCTAGGTTAAAGAAAAGGAAATATTTAAAATTATATATATATATATATATATATATTTAAAAGATTTATTATTGATCAAGCAGGATTTCTATTCCATTTACCACATTCATCAGCATATCTTTGGATGGATAAGAAAAGATTGACTATAAGTTGGATCCTACTTGATCTGCAACCTATTCATTTTCTGCAAAGTGGTCTCATTCTTGAATTCAATTCTAGCTTGGGAGGAGTATGAAAGATATAGTTTTAGATATATGCCTAACTTTGTCACACTAGAATAATTAGATTGTCTTTAATGCTTTTTTAAAATCTCTTTATTATGTAAAAGGGGAACAAGAGGCTACTAATTCATGCTAATATCTGCTTATTTTATTGGTTATAGATCTGGATAAGATAAAACCTAACCATATAAATGTAGACTTATCCCAAACTCATAAAAGAAAATTCTGTAATATGGTTTAGATCTAAATTGGATAATTCCCACATCTCTTAGTGTCAAGGTATAAGAAAAGAATATTCAAGGATGGATAGATGTTCATACTGTTGAGATTCTTGAGAAATATGAAAATAATTCAAAATTATGTGAATAGTTCCACATGGTGTAATAAGGGGTACACTCCAGGATAAGCTACAAGTTTTAAAGGCTTGTGGGTGAAGTTGCATCCAAACCCTGGCTTGTAGGGAATTTTCCCAATAGCTAAATGCAGATTAGTAAAGTCTTTATAAATTAGTGGAAAATCAGATATAAGACAAATCAAACACATTTGCAAAAGATAAAAGCTGAAAAAAAGAATTTTATGATCAAATTGGAAAAGCACATCTAGCTTGGGCAACCTCAACTATAAAAAATACTCCCTTTTTTCCATAACTTTTTTGTAGGATTTAACCTTATGTTCCTGTACAATATACCATCTAATAAATCATGGTGCTTCATCCTTTCTATCTAATGAATCATGGTTATTCATCCTTTATTACATGGATATTATTCTTCTTTGCTAAAAGGTCTCGTCTTGCAGCAGGACTGATGCTATGAACAAGTTAATTGACCTTTACTCCTCTCACTTGCCACCTTTTATCTGGGCAAGCTTCATTTTTTTTTGATGACCTCTTTCCTCTTTTTCGCAAACTCTCCTTTGTTAGCCTTCAGCAAAAATTGAGAGCACCCTTTTTGACTCGGAAAGAAACTGCTATAACGTAGTGGAAGAGTGACTGGAAAGCAGTCTGAGACGTGGTAACCTTCCAGTCACCAGCTGATAATCAGAAAAGTTTTTTCTTCTAAGCAAAAAATCTTATGACTTCTTATTGATCCATTGAATGATATCAAGCTAGACTTTCTCGTTCTTCTCTCACATCCTAATTTTGCAGTATAACATTTTAGAATCTTCAGTCTATTCTATAGGATAACCTAAATCTTAGAAAAGAAAGCGTTGCATCAAATGTTCTAGTAAATCTACACCAAATATGATTTTGTGAAACTACTACTAGTGTTCTCATATGGGGTTCTTGTAAAATGAGTTGCTCGTCAGATATGTGCCATAAACTCCACTGGCAATCATGAGGATGACTGTAGCACGAGTTTGGATGCAATGTCATCAATCTCTGCATGTTTTTTTCCTGTTCAAGAAGGGGAAACGAGTCTATAATCTTGTGACATGTTTGAAATGAAAAAGAAGTGTTGACACTTAAATTGCCCAAATGTGATCTTGCAATGAAAATCACAGGCAAAAGAAACCTGAGTATAACAAGTGTCTGAAGTTCCAATTGGTTTGCTGTGTTCACTATCAAGGGGGAGTAAATTAAGTTGGATTAAGTTGTGCAGGTACCATCTCCCTCTTGGGCTACCCAGGAATTGCCATCTTGCTGTCATTTAATGATTATGTGTAATAGGGGTAGATATCCCAGGAGATCAAGTATATGTATGAAGCATGCTTTTAAGCAATTGGAAGATTGTTGGTTGTGGATGAGCTAAAGCGCATAATTTTTCAATTGATACACAAGAGGATTGAAGAAATAACAAAAAGTGGGATGAAAAGACAAAGGGAATAGATAAAGATAAGAGTTTTCAATTGAGATTGAGGCATCTCTCTCTCTTTCTCTGCTATTTTTGAATCCTGTCTTTATAAAGTGAAAAAAATGAAAAAGAATGGAACTTCAGTCCACACATTTACTGGGTGTAAGGCCAAGGCAGGACTGTGTGTGTGACGGATTGGTTTGATGATAAAGTGCTATGGCATTTCATTCTTGTTGATTGTGTAACTTTGGCCATCGTTTAACTTCTCAAAAGTGTATTGTTATGGATACACCTTCACATTTGGTATTGCATAAATAGTGGATAGGGAATTGCTTTTAACTTTTCTTTGTCAATGTCTATTGTTCTTTCAATTCGTGATGTAAATAATGAATGTAGCGAATGATTGAATACCTTTTTTGTTGAAATAAGTTAATCGTTAATAATTCTGGACTGAACTCAATCACATCTTCCTCTTACTTTCTAAATTGCAGATTCAGAAACGGATCGGGACAGGTTGAGTTTTAAGGAGCATAGGAGGGCACATTATGACGAGTTTCGCAAGGTGAAAGAACTGATGCAAAAAGGGTCCCTTTTCAGCGATGAAGCTGACGACAATGATGCCAAAGGCAAGAAAGAAGGGAGCACTGACTCTTCTTTTATGGGTGGTGTGGGTGCAATAGACATTGAAGGAAGTGAAACAGTGCAAGCAGCCCCACAGCCACAAGCAAACAATGGAACCCAGCATTAGCAGGGGGAATAATCCGTCTTTTTTTGGTTTGGGCTTTGCGTTTTGTTAGTTGATTTTCAGATAACCTGTTGTTCAATGCTTGTATGTAGTCTGTTTTTCATGCTAATTTTAACACGTCAGTTTTTGGATGCTGTATAATTAGCCATCCCGATTTCCTCCTAAAGTTTGTAGCCTGCCATTGTTTAAACTTCAACAGGTACATGAATTTCTTATGTTGTCTGTGGACGTATACATAATGATCAGTATGTTGTGATTGTGGAGGAGGTAGATGAAGATGACAAGTTGATTTGAACTCCACATAAATGTGTGATATTTATGGAAGAGCAAATGTTTTGTTTTGGACTTGTGTTGGACAAATTTCTTCGTGCAAGGATTTCTACAAATTTTGAAGGTTGGAGCCTGAGACCAGGACCAGGTTTGACTGGAAGGATTCGGGCCCATTAGGCTGGGTGGAAATGAGTGTTTTTTGGGCCTCTCTCGGTCCTTTTAGGCTTGATCCTGAACCCAGTTCTGATCTCGCCAGCCAGCGTAGACTTATTGAAAGAGAATGTGTCACGTCCTCCCAATTTCCTGAGCTTGCTTTAGCTGACCAAGCTTGTGGACTAGGCTTGAGCTCGTCTGGCAGACGTACTTCCTCGAGCTGGTATTGCTCGCTAACATCTGAGCTTGTATACCAGCAATAATCATGTCATGACTTGACCGAGTAGAGCAACCATATGTAGTCAGGTTTTCTTAGACTTGGTTGATTCAAACATGCTACACCAAGTTACCTGAGGCCTAGTCCAGTATTACTCAGCTGCCAAGTCTTTGGTTTCTTGGTTGTTGGTTCCCTTGTGTTCACCTCTTTATGTGCGTAATTTCTATTAAGAAACCGTTCACTAGCAAGGATGTCAAGGATTTTCTTTGCAAGGGTAAAATCTCATGATAAATGAAAAATTGTTTTTAAAAAAAACTCGATAAAAATGCTGATATAGATCAAATTTAAATAAGTTGCGGCCTAACCTATCACCTATCTATGAAAAGATGCTTGACATTTTGATAACTACATTTAGCTGCCTGCTTTTATAATTTATGTTTTAAAGACAATTTGGTCGTAAAAATCATTCAGCTAGCCTTTGTTTATCCAACAAAATTGACTGAAGTGCCATAATTGTTGTTTAAAAAACACCATGAGATGACATAAGATGAATCATTCAACAAAAAAAAAAGGCACGTTATTTACATCCTTAGGCGGGCATTCAAAATGTATTCACATAAAAGAGGCGGTTAAATGTAATAATACGAACATGCGGGCAGTTTTTTGTAAATTACTCTTAAAAAAAATTAAGAATACGTAAATTAGTAAACACTAAAAAATATATATAAAATAAAAAAGGGTGCTAAGCTAATGTCAACAATATCATGATAAGTACTTTTTATGGATGTCAATGCAGTGAAGCAGGCATTTTACCAGAAGTTCTCATCGTATCAATGTTGAATACTGCCGATATTTGTAACCATTCCCCAATGCATTTAGCAGCTCATTTAGGAAGCCTGACGGAATGAGTCCCTGGCCCCCTTAAATGAAGAACAGGCCTGGACCCATTACATAGAGACAGGATCATGTCAGAGGCACCTCTGATGGTAATTGCATGCCGTTCATCACATAGATGAACGGCAACCCAAATACCATGGTTGGATAGTTTACCTCTCGTATGGGTCTCATAATATTGTGAAAACAAGATGAAAAAACAACACAAATTTATAATATTGACCCTATTAAAAAATGGGTCCAATTTTTAGCTTGGACTCTACTAACTGGTCATGTCAATACCCTTGACCGTATTAAAAAATGTGGGTGCAGCTCCCTAACCGATGTACGTGTGAGCATGATTTGGAGACTTCAGTGCAGTTGTTCTGGTCCTGCTCCTTCTTTCCCATTCTTTCAATCATTATTCAACTTGGCGTGGCACGACCTAAACTTAAGCTTCCACTCATTGGCAAGCCTCAGGGATCTGATCTTGGGTCCTCCATTTGTCAAATATTCGAAGTGGAGATGAGTTTGAAAATGCTGGCTACTATCAGCATGGTGGCAGATTTGGAAATAAAGAAATGACAGTTTGTTCAATGGGATGATATCTATATTATTTGCATGACGAATCCTCTAGGTCTTTACTGACTGAATTTTAATGAAACCTTCTTTTTTTTCTAAAAAAAACACAAATTTATAACATGCATTCATTTTTCACAGAAACGACTTAAAATGGCATGCGCCAGGTCTCGCACATTAAATACTCATGACATTAAAGACTCAGCCTCTGCCAAAATCTTGCTTATATTCTGATTTATTTTGTCCTGTTAACATCATAAAAGCATGTCGTACTCTTTCCACGCATAAACTTGAAGGCCAACATTTCACATGTGCGTTTACCATGATTAATAAAGTGTTGTTCTCTAGTTAGCTAAATAGGTAAATTACATTCAGATCTTATTTGCATTTTGAAAGATTTATCGTTCATACTCCTGTTTCTGAATAGATCAACCAATGAACTTTTTATCTTCCTTTTGTTTTTCTTCCTAACAAATCTCGTAATTCACCATGATAATTCAGTTTTAATCATTTCAGTATGAACATACCTTATATTCGTCTTCAAAATATCATCATATTATTGTCTAAATGCCTTTTTCCTCATATGATTTATAGGTTATTAATCATATATTTATAGTTTATGTATAATTTATTTGCATGTAACTAAAAGAGCACAGTAACCAGAAAACTAAATAATCACAGGTCAGAGTTTAACGTGGTTCGGTGAAAACCTACATCTCCTATGTTATCACAAAAGTGGTTTACATGAAGTTGTAATTTTATCAGAACTCTTCACTAATGATAAACTCTTCCTTGGTGGCGTCTTTGATGAGCATTCGTAGCCACTTCTGGATGGCGTCTCATTTGGTGAAGACTTGACAATATCCGGACCAATTCTATCCATTTGATCAGAAGGTAACACCATATTTGGTGTTATCTTATCAGTAGAGGATGCCCACACCACATTTTCTGTTATCTTATCAGAAGGTAGCGCCACATTTGGCATTATCATATCAGTAGGGAATGCCGCCACATTTGGTGCTCTAACTAGACTTGGATCCAGATTGAGATCCATAGCTTTAACATCACCCCACAAACTCAACGGGGCAAAATAAACGTTGAGTTTGGACCGAAGCTCATTGAAATGCTCAGTTTATAAGGGCTTGGTGAGGATATCCACAATTTGATCACGAGAGGGAATTTGGAAGACAACCGGTTGCTTTTTGTGAATTTGGTCTCGAACAAAGTGAACATCAATTTCCACATGCTTGCTTCACAGATGAAAAGCAGGGTGAGCCGCCATGTAGGCAGCACTGACATTATCACCCCATAAAATCGGAAGTCTTAGATGATATACCTAGTTCTTGAAGTAGGAGTTCAATCCAAATGAGTTCAGTAGTTGTATTTGTTGGATCATTTTTCGGATCACACAGTTTCACAATCGTCATCATGATATAAAACACGATATGAACGAGGAAATACAACAGTGTAAACAACATGATCAACAGACGATCAAAACAATAACATGGAGCAGGCATGTTGATTTCCGCATACAACCAAAATCCAGACAACAACATACGAACAAACGGATGCAAAGAACATAAAGAAAACAACATAAACATGTTAATTTATGTAATAGGCTAAGGCATACGAAAGTACCCCCTTAGAGAAGATTCACCCCCACATACAGTGCAAGACAGGGTCCGGCGTCCTTCCCCCAGGATAGAATAGCCACGACGATCAGAACGGTGCACTCCAATGGATCGTCCTTCGAAAACAGCCTCCACGAACCGAAGTTGCAGAAAACCCCTTTCGGGATAACCCAGGAAAGAGAGAGAGAGAGCAACAGGGAGATGGAAAATCGCAGAGCTCTTCTTCAGAAATCCAGAGCGTCTCAGATTTGTTGTAACCCCACCCTCCTCACGCTTTTATAACCCACGAACGGTTACACAACGTGGAAGGGCCCGTTACAGATTCTGAGGAGACGTGACCCCTTAACAGACTTCGAAGAGTCGAGATTCGTTAAAGGAATCCAAAGAGCCATAACAGGCATGAACTACGAGGAGTCGTGACCCATTATCATTTCCCATAACCCGTTACAGAATCCAAATATCCAAAAAAACTTTGGGCAAAAAGGTACTTTGGTCTTGATTGGATATGGCCCTAAAGGGCCAATTACCCGAACCCGACCCGGCTCGGCTCGGCACGACACGACACAACATGTCACGGCGAGCAAGTGCGCGTGTGTGCGCGTGTGTGGTGGTCATCCCACCCTCTTGTTCTCAGGAACAAGTGTATGAGTTTACATGTGGCTTATAGAGCCCATAAAAAACTCAAGCACAATCAATGTGGGACTATTCTATGTCATCAAAACCACCTGTTCCAAAACAGACCAGTTTCTCCTTTGAATTCTCTCTCCCTCCCTTCTTACACCTAACAATATTTGCAACTGCACGATACTCCACTTCAGTGCTGAATCGGGCAACAATTGGTTACTTCTTAGAGCTCCACAAATTAAAGTAAATTTGGCCCAAGATAGATGACTTAGCCTGTAGTGGATTTTCGATCATCAAGGCACCCAACCCAGTCAGAATCAGAAAAGGCAAACAAGGAGAGATGGGTGGTGGGATGGATGAGAAGTCCATACTAGATTGTGTGTTCAACATATCTCAAGATCTGTTTAATTGCTGCTCAGTGATCTACAGTAGGACGAGCCATGAATTGACAAACTTTTTTTACTGCATAGGCTAAGTTTGACCTTGATAATGTCAAGTATTGCAGTGTTCCAACAATGCTCATGTATAATGTTGAATCATGAAAGGTAGATTCAGATCCTGTCGATAAAGTTTAAGAGGGAGATAGATGAGTGTGAGTAGGTTTTGCCCCAGTCATATTTGCACGACTTAATAAATCAACAATATACTTTCTTTGGGAGAGCAGAAGACCTTGCAAAGTGAGAATTGCCTCTATTCCCAAAAAGAAATGAAGATGTCATAAGTCTTTGATAGCAAAAGACTATCTAAGCGTGAAGACCAAGGTGTTAATAAAGGGAGGAGAATTTCTTGTCACCAAAATATCACCCATATAGACTAATAGAAAAAAAATAATTTTGTCCCTCTTTAACATGAATAAACATGTATCTATCTGGGAGTTTACAAATCTCATAGTTAAAAGTGCATTACTTAACCATTGGTACTAGGCTCTGAGAGCTTGTTTTAAATCATAAATAGCTCTTTGAAGTTTACACACATCATTGTGATACTTTAAATCCATAAAACCAGGAGGCTGCTCCATATAAATAGTTTCATGAATATCCCCTTGTAAGAAGGCATTTTGAACGTCTAATTGCTTGACTGTCCACCAACGACTTATAGAAATAGTGAGAACAAAATGGATTGTTGTGGGCTTGACCATAGAGCAGAAGGTCTCAAAGTAATCAACCCTTTCCTCTTGATTATATCTTTTGGTAACTAAACACGTTTTATAACGTTCCAAAGTTCCATCAGACTTGCTTTTGATCTTAAACACCCACTTGCACCCAATGATATTCTAAAAAGGATGAGAAGACACAAGAACCCAAGTATTATTGTGCATCAAAGCATCAAATTCCTTGGCCATAACATTTCTCCAATATTGATGCTGATTGACTTGTCGAAAAGTCTTGGGTTTAAGATCTTGAATAAACTGAGTCAACAAGACAACAAGTAGAGGGTATGACCTGGACAAGTACACTTTAGGAATATGGTCGTGTCACCACACTATGGGTGCGCAAGGGTTCAACATGTATAATTGGTTCAGGAGCATGTAAATCTGTTGGAGAGGTTTCTGGTTCAAAATGTTTCATTGGGACTAGAGGGATCAAGCTGACTAGGTTCAAGATTTGGACTCAGTGGTGTTGGATCTAAACTAGTTGAATCGGGTATTGGCTGATTCAAAATTGGGTTTAACATTCTAGCTAGCAGAGGAAGATGACTTGGTTGTATTGACATTGATGGGCTTGACTTTATTAGACTATTGAAAGGAAACTGTGCTTCATCAAAAATCACATGTCGAGAAATAATGATTTTTTCAGTAATAACATTGAGGCATTGATATCCTTGGTGACTATTATTGTAGCCTAGAAAAAACTGTTTGTTTGATTTATAGCCCAATTTATGGGAGCGATATGGTCTTAAACATGGGTAGCAGGCATATCCAAACACTTTTAAAAACTTATAATTAGGTGGTTGTTTAAGCAATTTCTAAAATGGGCATATATTTTCAATCAGAGTGATGAAAGACAGTTTATCAGATATACTGCAGTGCTAAAGCCATATGTTCAATATTTCATAGGAACACCAGCTTGACTCATAAGGCTTAGCCTTGTATCAACTATGTGCTGATGCATTCTTTGAGCAACACTGTTTTGTTCATGTGTGTGTGGACAATAAATTGTGTGAGATTCCACATTTACGTAGAAAGAGATCTAATATTTTATATTCTCCACCAACATTAGTTTGTAAAGACTTTATTTTTCTCCCAAAGAAATTTTCTACTTTTTTTTTAAAAGTTCAAAAAACATTGGCAACATCCAATTTATAAATCCAAGTAAACCTTGAAAAAACATCAGCAAAATGCACATAGAATCAATATCGGTCCAAACTAATCACCGGAGCAGGGCCCCACATGTTTGAATAAATAAGTTCAAGAGCTTCAAAAATTTTATGTAAAGATGCAGTAAAAGGAAATGCATATTTTTTCCTTGTTGACAGGCACTACATATAAAATTCATGTGATCATGATAATAAGGCAGACCAAATTGATGCACTACATTTTGTACCACACACATTGCAAGATGCCCCAACCGCGGATGCCACTGATTCAGGGATACTCTTTCACCTACCCAGGCAAAAACTCAGATTTTATTGGCTTCTTTATTCTTAGGAAAATTTATTTGGTAGAGCCCTTCACTGCTCTTCCCTTGGATGTTCTCTTTTCTTGATGCAGGATACTTAACACAAAAATATTCAGGGTGAAATTCAAACATAACATTATTATCATGGGTAAACCTATTTACTGAAAGTAATTTGCTAGTGATATAAGGGACATGTAAAATATCTTTAAGACTAAACTTAGAATCATGAACAATTAACTGAGAAGCACCTACATGATGTATTTTCAAAGTCATTCTGTCACTTATTTTGACTGTGTCACTCCCTTCACACGGAGTATGAAGAGATAGAGACTTTAAATCGTGTGGGATATGATGGGATGCACTGGGTACCAGTTGCCTTAATCCATACCATGAGTTGTCACTTGATATACTTGAGGGTGAGACTCTCGACCATTATTGGTATTCTTTGAAACATTCTTGGTAATTTGAAAACAATGTTTAGCTGAGTGACCAGGTTTGTCACAATATTGACAAACCATACTGCCACAATTTTGGTCATCCATCAGTCTTTGATTTCTTCCTTTGTTCCTTCCTCTGTATCTTTGGTATCCACCACCTCTATTGTTGTTTTGATTTTGCTTAAGCTAACCACCAAAGGGTTGATGTTGAACAAGGTTTGCAGATGAGTTAAGAGTAGTGTCATGATCAGGGTTCACAAATTGTGCTTCTTCAATTAGAAGGAGACTATGAAGTTCATTGATGGTGACAAGTTCTTTTCTTGTAGAAATAAAAGTTTTAAAAGAAGCATATTCTCGAGGGAGACCCCTCAATAGATGTAGAATCATAGCCTTTTCACCAAAAGAATGAGACACCATATCGAGCTGGTGAGAGAGCAACTTAGCTCTATGAAAGTATTCATATTCTTCAGATTATGCAGTTGTACCTTTAACTGCAGTATTTTAGAATGATATTGGGCAGCATATGAGTCCTTGAGGGTGTTTCATACCTCATAAGAAGATTTGAGCTCAATGATTTGGACATGCACAGTCTCTGAAAGGGATGAGATGATCCAACTAAGAAGAAGTTGATCATGACAACCAAGTTTGGTAATCAGGGTTAATAATATGTGATTTCCCATCTGAACTAACAAACATTGAACATAAGAAACATAACTTTCGTGAACAAGTTACCAAACGTTTGACGAAATATAGTTGTTACAAAACAAATAAAACATGTGTTCTATCTATTTTGTTTGTTCGTTCTATCTAATATTAGACAAGCCACCAAACAAGCCCTAAGAACCCATTTGAGAGAGCTAATAGGATTGTGTAGAACAGTCTTGCTGGAACACTACTGGCTGGCACAAAGGTATCTTGAGCAAACCACTTTAGCTACAAATAAGAGAGTATCCAAAAAAATAAAAGATACCAAAAGAAGTAGCTTCGATTGTTGAACGTTCTCAAAGGTCATATATGATATTCCTATTTTGATATTGCTCAAATTCTAAACCCCAAAAGGGATAATTCACAAGCATGAACTGTTGGACATAATGAGTCTGGGTCCAACCCACAGGGTGACCCAGTTTGACAGCCATTAGTGGGTCACATTAGTGGCCACATAATGGGATTAGTGGGTGGGAGTTACGTGAATATGGAGAGATCACATTCACGTAACTACCTTTTTCTCCCATTATATAAGGGGGTAGGATGCTACGAAGATGATGAGAGATTCGTAGCTGTAATCCTACCCAACATCCAATTTACGTGGTATAGGGTCCTGCTCACCGTCGACCTAAGGCTTGGGTTCATTGTGGGCGTCGACCGAATGAGGAGAACGCCAAATTCCTTGCACACGCTCCATGGCGAATACAAATACGCTTTCTGTGTTTGTTTTACAGAAAATGCCAACATGAACAAGTTTCCTACAATCTAAAGGGATAAAAAAGAGGAACACAACACAATTCATAATATCATCAATTCCCTATCAAATCACCAGGCAAAAAAAATTACAAAATTCGATCCCACAACCAATAATAGCAAACAGAGAGCAAAACACTCAAAAGAACCCAATGCAACAGCAACAACAATAAGATGAAGAAGAACAAACTGCCCGATTCCCTGCTCAATAACACTTCATATAGATGAAACCAAAGATCCTTGACAACAAATTCCTAATAATCACCACGAAATTGTCATTATAGTTTCCCACCAAAACGAATTCCACTCAAGCTCAAAAATAACAAAAAATCGAAGATACATTGCTCAATTTCGACCTAAAAGAAAAGGGGACACTCAACATTTCCATGACCCAAGAGAAACGGGAAAAGAGGAAGCAAAAAAACCTGGATCCATCTAATAATCCATATAGATCATAAGATAGCAGTAAGGGAGTGAATTGGGACTCCCACAGGATAAAGTTATTTGCTGTCAATTTCGTGCTAAAAAAAATGTTGTAAGCTTGCTGGAGCAGGCAACGAAGGAAGAGATGGAGCACTTATTTGAGAGACGAGGGCTGACGACGATCCTGCCATTAAAACTCTTCACAAAAGGATCTCTTGTGATGATAGATCAATGGTAGATCTGATACCATAAAAGAGCTCAATAACCAGAAAACAAAACAATCATAGAAAAAGAGAGTGAGAGCTTAGAGTTTAACGTGGAGTGAAGTCTCTCACACACTCAACCATTAACGTGTGAGAGGTTATCACTATATATATATATATATATATATATAGTGGACCTCTATGAATGAGGGCTCCTACGTTATCACAAAAGTGGTTACATGAGGTTGTAATTTTATCAGAACTCTTCAATAATTGAAGATAAACTCTTAGTGGCGTCTTTGATGAGCATTCATAACCACTTCTGGATGGCGTCTCATTTGGTGAAGACTTGAGAATATCCAGATCAGTTCTATCCATTCGATCAGAAGGTTACACCATATTTGGTGTTATCAGTAGAGGACGCCCACGCCACATTTGATGTTATCTTATCAGAAGGTAACGCCATATTTGGCATTATCTTATCAGTAGGGAATGCCATCACATTTGGTGCTCTAAGTGGACCCGAATCCAGATCGGGATCCATAACTTTAACAGTAACATCGTTCTGTTGGTCCACTGCTCTTCAACTTATCTCACAGACCACTTTTCTCTTTAGTCTGGTCCAATCGCAGCTGCCTTTGAATCATGCAATGCCAAATCACTTACAATGCCACTCTTTACACTGGACTATGGTTCAACATCTAATCTTCTATATATTAAAATACCAAGAAACTACTGATTACAAATAGCAACATATTCGTATCCTCGTCATATTTTTAGGAAAATTTTTGAATTTTCATGTCACTTCTGACATATAAGATCCATCCCAATCGAAAAAATATTCACAAAATTATCACAACACTTTTTGTTGCCAAGAAAATCTTGACGCAATGCTCACACTACCTGTATCAAGGTCAAGATTCCATAATATAATTGCGGATAATAACGGTTTTTGAAAAGATACTGAACTGTTTAGCAGAAATCACCTTTCTTTATATATTTTATCAAAATTTTCAAATTCAACTCATCGCATGTTGGGACTACACCCACCATCCACTCCAAAGAGATGGAGAGAATAGCGTCCGACACATATCACACGCATTCTCCAAACAGTGTGACGGAAGCAGGCAACAACCATCCTTTGAGAGAGAGAGAGAGAGAGAGAGAGAGAGAGAGAGAGAGAGAGAGAGAGAGAGAGAGAGAGAGAGAGTCACAATTTGAATATTACCAGCTAATTTCCATGCCTCAGCAAAAACATCTACGTGGTTTGTTTAATAGAAAATGAATTTCAAATAGTTTTTTCGAGGGTATAAAAATCGAATGGTTATTTTCTTACACCCAAAAAATAGATGCTTCACGCACTTACGATCAGCCCCCCTGTATAACAAAAGTTACAGAACACAAAAACAGATGTAACAATCTAAATATTTGCTCTATCAAATATTTTCCCCACACATGCAACTCCTAAGACACGTTTCAAAGAAGATAAAAATTCCCATAATAAAACACACCAACACATGCCCTCATCGTATAACATACACAATAAAAAGTTCCATTTAATTTTATTTTTGAAGGTTCCATGTAATAACATTCGTTTTTCCCAAGTTAGTTGTTCCAAAGTTTCTTAAGAAAATTTCCCAAGTTGTAGTTGTCATGCTATCAGAAATCACCTGCATGATAGAGAAATGAGTAAATGAAAATAGAAACCTAGTGTAGATACCTCAACTTTACCTGAACCATAAATGTGTCAGGATATCAACTTATATATATAGATCGTATTGATAGATACATGTTTACATAATGCATTTACAGTTACATATGTAAGTACACAAAGTTTTTAGCCTAAAGCTAGATATTTAAATTGACAAGTAGATTTTACCTTACCAAATCTTGATACCAAGATTTTAGATATTGGCCTGAACAAGACACACTGGAAGACTTATTGCAAATCCAGATATGTTTAGCTTTATCCTACAATTGGACATGAATCTAAATGTATTCTATATTGAACATGCATCATGTTTCATATTTATTTTGAATTTGGGCATTTATAACTCATTCCAAAGTCAGAAATGTTAGAATAAAAGACCAAGGAAACACCACTTACTGGAAAAGGGCATTGTGGGTCCGAACAATGCTTTGATTGGGGTGGGTTGTCGGCATTCTCCTCAACCAATCGACACTTATGATGAGCCCAGACCGTCAAGTTGAGAGGTGAGCATGACCCTTGAACCCTAGAGAATAAGGGAAACCAAAATCACGTAGTCCTCATCATACTTCCGTAGTGATTTATATAGTGGGAGATTCTGTAGTGGGAGGTCTACATTCATGGACAGTTATTGTGATCACTTCACATTCTAATAACAGTCTTGTAACCATAACCTCCAAAAAAAAATTGAAAACCTTTGATTCCCTGGGTCACTCCAACATTCTTCTACTTGACCTATTGACACGAAAAAATTCATTATCAAGGTTCTTTACTGCTATCTCAATTCAAGTTTCATGTGGGTTCACATGCTATACTGAATCAAAAGAATGCATCATATGAGTCACATAGATGGACATCTCTATATGAGATGTCATATTTTCATGTACTACAATATCATTTACTTTAAGTGCTTAACATGTTAAGAGTACCTTTATGAACAGATTGGTCTCTGATCCATTCTTTTTTGTCCTTTTAATATTGCTATTCTACTATTCTCTCTTAAAAAATAAGACACTTTACACATAATTTAACAATACATAAAACATAGAGAATCAATTTAGTTTTAGAAATATGATCACATTAAAATATAATGTATTGTCATACATCGAAAGGAATTAAATAAACCCATCCTCATTACATGCTGGGAATACAATCTCGGTGCTAGCCCTTTAGTAAGAGGATCCACAATCATTTCTTTTGTATCGATTGTACCAATGCACACTAAATTATTCTCAATTTTTTATTTAACAACAAAGTACTTTAATTTCATGTGTTTACATAGAGTGAAGCACTTGTTGTTATAGAGAAAGACACAATAGATTCATTATCACAAAAGATCTTTAGTGACCTCTCAATGGAGTCCACAATACCAAGACCCGAAATAAAGTTTTTAATCTATATGGCATAAGATGAAGTCTCATATAGAGCAATAAATTTCGCCTTCGTGTGAGTTGCAGTTGTAAACCGTTTTTTACTTTCCCATGAAAAGGCACCACATGCTAATAGAAAAACATATCCAGTAGTAGACTTTTTATTATCAAGACATCCTCTCAAATCTGCATCTGAGTATCCAACGACTTCTAGGTGGTCTACCTTCTATAGGTCAACATATAGTCATTTGTTCCTTGTAATATCACATGACCTTCTTCACAACCTTTTAGTATGTAATGCCTGAATTAGACTGATATCTATTAAGCATCTCAACGACAAATACAATGTCAAGTCACATGCAGGTCTGCGCATATTTCAAACTCCTAATCACCGAAGCATAAGGAACACTTGCTATCTAAACCTTTTCATTATCATCCCGAGGGCAATTCTTTAAGCTTAATTTATCTTTTTTTACTATGGGTGCTTAACTTGGAGAACAATTCTTTATCCCATATATTTTAAGAATTTTAAGGATATAGGATCTCTAAGAGAGGCCTAGTATGCCCTTAGTTCTATCACGATGAATCTCAATTTCAAAGACATAAGTGGCCTCACTCATGTTCTTCATATCAAAATGAGAGAAAAAAAATTCTTTTGTATTATTAGTTGCAAAAAAAATATCATCAACATACAAAATCAAAATTATGAATTTACTCCCACTAGCCTTAAAGTATATGCACTAATCAATACTGTTTTCAATGAATACAAAAGTTAAAATCAACTTATTGAACTTTTTATACCACTAGCGGGAGGCTTGCTTAAATCTATAAATTGATTTCTTAATTTTGCAAACTAAATTATTTGAGTCATCTACACTGAAACCGGAAGGTTGCTGCATATATACTTCCTCTTCCAGATCCTCATTTAGGAAGATCATTTTCACATCCATTTAATGTAGCTCTAAATCAAAATGAGCTATGAGGACCATGATTATTCTTAATAATTCCATATTTGAAATATGAGAAAATATTTCATTATAATTAATGCCCTTCATCTGAGTGAATTTCTTTGCAACGAGCCTAGCCTTGTACCTCTTTACTTGCCCTTTAGAGTCAATTTTGGTCTTAAAGACACACTTACAACCAATCGGTCTAACTCTATCAGGTCTAGGTATAAGATCACATACTTAGTTCTTTGTCATAGAGTCAAGTTCTTCTTTCATGACAATGAACTAATATGTCAATTTATCACTTTCAATGGCTTCTGTAAAGGTTAATGAATCATCATCAATATCTATGAAATCGTTAGGATCTTGCAAATACACTACATAATCAGGGTAGATGGTAGATTTTTTGGTCCTCATGAACCTCCATACAAGTGCTACTGGTGGTTCAATTTGAATATTTGCATCTTATTTTTGCATATCCTCATCAACAATTTGTTCTACTTGAGATTGATTATTATTGACCAAATTTTTCTTAACATAAACCAATGGGTAATGATAGGGAAAATTGAACCTTTTTATTTTACAGGTAAAGAAACATAATCATGTAATTCCTCAAATATAAGACTTTGATATGCATTTATCCTAATAGAACTATGTTCAAGAAATCTTTCTTTTATCTATTTTCACTATTTGTGGTGTATGAGATGAACAATAAAATATAAATCTCTTTGATCTTTCTAGATAACTAATAAAAAATTCACTTGTCATCTTAGAATCAAAGGCTTTTATATGTGAGTTATACAATTTAGCTTCAGTCAGACATCCTTATATGAACATATATGACAATAAAGGTTTTCTACCTGTTCATAACTCATAAAGAGTCATTTGGACAACCTTCGTAGGAACCTTGTTCAATATGTGCACAACTGCTCTAAGAGCTTCACCCCACAAGGTCAAGGAAATGGCTGAGTGATTTGACATTACTCAAACTATCTCTTTAAACATACAATTTACCCTTTTAGCTATATCATTTTGGTAGGCACTACCAGACATGGTGTATTCATGCACAATACCTTCTTCCTTTAGAAACTACACTAATGACCCTTCCTTTTAACTCATTTTAGTAAAATAACCATAGTATTCTCTACCTCTATCAGGCCTGACCACTTTTATAACTTCACTGGTCTATTTATTTGCTACTTTCTTGAAGTCATTTAAAACTTGAAAGACTTCAAATTTCTTAAACATCAGGTAGATATACATATACTGAAAGTAGTCATCTATAAAGGTAACAACATAATTTTCACCCGTGTAACACATGGTAAATGACCTATAAATATCCGTATGCGCAATCTCTAATTTACTATTGCTGCGTTCGACATGCTTCTTATATATGTTAGTCTGCTTAGCCTTTATGTAGTCAACATACAACTTTGTATCTGTGAAGTCAAATGATCTAAGAATTGATTCTTTCATAAGTCTTTGGACTCTCTCTTTCGAGATATGTTGTAACTTTTGATGCCAAAGAAAATAGGATTGATCATTATTCAAACAATGTTTATATATTTCCAATCAACGTATTCTTAATGGAGTAAGATTCCTGGATATAGAGTTTGGTTCTCAAATGATACGAACCATCACACATATATCCATAACCAATAGAAATTGATTTTTTAATAATAATAAGTTTAGAGTTTTCAAAATTAAAAGCAAAACCAAACTTATCAAGTCTTGAAATTAAAATAAGGTTCTTATTATAAGATGAAACGTAAAACGTATCCACCAAATTAAAACTAATTCCAGACTCCAAAACAACTCTGCAAGTCTCAATATTCTTCACACATGAACACATCTTGTTTTTTGAGAAGATGCTTCTTTTATGATCTTTTGGTTTTCTTTTATTCAAAAATGTCCGCAATGAGTTGACAATGTATACAACAACACCAAAATTAATTCACTAGCTATTCAATGAAACATGGATTAAATTATACTAATGAAAAACAAATGACTTGTTACCTTTTTTATCGAGTCATTTCTTATGCTTCATGCAATCCACCTTCTTATGTTCTTTTTTCTTACAAAAGAAACACTTTATAGAAGAACCGCAGTCTAGGATTTGACATTCGCCTGAGACTTAAAACTCTCACTGGAGGTTTTCCTCTTGAAGATTTTTTTTTTGCTCCAAGCCTATACTTTACGTGATGGGAAGCCATATATGCACTTTATACTTTTTCACTCTTCAATCTTTCTTCCTCTTTAATACACTTACTTAAAAGGTCATTAAAAGATTATTCATCATTATGTGTATTGTAAGAGATTTTAAAGAATTCATAATCTGTAAGCAATCAAGTCAGAATCAAATGCACTAGGAAGGAGTTAGAAATGGTTAGCTTCATATCATTTCGTTGAGATGCAGTATTTTTCATTTCTAAATTGTGTTGTCGGATGTAACTGTTTTAGAATATTTTATTGATACTAACATAGACATGAGAGTACATGTCCTAACCTTATTAGAACTAACAAACTAAGCTTCAATGACTCTCAGAAATTTCTTCACTATCTTGCCGTGAGGGATAACACCCCAAATATTCTTAGCCACTCGTGATTTCAAAAGCAACATGCTGAGCCTCTTTGAGCGCTCTCACTTCTCATAGCCAGCCTTCTGATCGGCTGAGCTTTGCTCTGTAAGAGTGAAAGGTTCATCAGTTCTTAAAACTAAATCTAGGTCCATAAACCTCAAAGTGAACAACATAATTTTTTTCCAATAAAAAATTTGATCTGTCTAAAATAGGGATATTGCTAGAATCATCAACGATCAAAGAACCTGGTATTGCAAAAATAAAAGAAAAGACCAAATAAATGATCATACAAGTTTCATATCAAAAAGGTAAATAAGAGACCCTTTATTATTCACCTTTTCTAAGGCAAACATAATAGTCATTATAGTTTCACTTTGGTGAAAATGATAATACTAAAAGATGCTTCATCTTTTCAATTATCAAGAAATTGTCACTCAATTGATTAAACTAGTAGTTCATGTAACTAGAGGCAACAATCTGTCTTTGTATGGTGTATATACCTACTATTACACCGTGTATGAATTTGAAACACAACAATCTGTCTTTGGATAGAATTATTGATTAATAAAATCACACATAATTGTAGTGCCAAATTTCAATCTTAACACGGTCCAAAGAACTCTCAATGAACACAACTGAGATCACTTTGGTGATTGCAAGAGTAAGTTGATCGAGATCGTTTACCATAAGTGTATTCATATTGGAAAGCATGCCATAATACATATATTATGAATTCAGTCATAATGTCATGCTTAAATTAATGAATAACTCAAAACAATCATAAACACACATAATATCATGCTAAAGTCACACATCCATGATGAAAATACCATATAAAAGTAGGAGAGAAATAACAAATGCATCCTATTATAGATAATAACTAGAATTGGCCTAAAAATGGTCTTGAACGGGTCTTGAAAGACCCTGAACTAGTTATGTACTTTAAAGAGTTAACAAGGTTTGATTTAGAATCTGATTCGACCAATAATGTGGTGCTTGGGTTAGATCCCATGGATCTAGAGTCAGTTTGCCAAATCGGACCCTTGACCTAGGCCAAATTCAAGGATCCAAGCATGGTTGGCTAACCTAGACCCTTGACCCATGCCAGATCCAATGATCGCAGCTCAGTCCACCCAAAAACAGGCACCTAGATTGGGTCAAGACTTGGTCCAACCAGAAACTAGGTCCCGGGTCTAGGTCCTAGACAAAACCCAGGTGTGTTGGGTATAGTCTCGGTCCACCCAGAACCCACATACTGGGTCAGGGTTTGGGACAATGTCCCATTGGTTCGGCCTCAGACCCGGTCCACCCGAAACGCCTGTACTGGGTCCGGGTTCTGGACCAGGTCCTCTAGGTTGGCCCGAGACCCGATCCAACCGGAACCCCTGTACTGTGTCTGGGTCCTGGATTGCGTCCATCGGATCGACGATTCACTGTAGCTATAATGCTATAATGAATCTCGCCCCCCACCAAGATTAATGTTTTTTTAAAGGTTATGCCCTCTCTCTCTATCCTTTACTGCCTTCACATCCAACAACCACCATCGAAGGCCGACCACGACTACTGTCGGCGACGGCCAGACGTCATCAGTCTCAACCGTCCGTCGATGACTGCAACATAAAAAAAAGGTAAAAGGAGGGGGGCGGGCACAAACGCAGGTTGAGTCTCAACTCCCGGTGACTCTACTCATCGACGACAACCACCATCAACCACGACGGGGCCTGAATGACATCAGTTGCTGACCTGCAGGCAGTGGGTCATCGATCAATACTTCCCCTTGGCCGCTGACTTCCAAATTCGTAACATCCTTGGCAATTTGTAATTTGAGTGGCTATGTGCCTCCAAGTTCAGAAAAAATATGAACCACACTTCTTGCAAAAGAGAGGGAAAATGTGGAGAGGTTGCTGGAGATTAAAAAATATTCATGAGAGCAAAATGAAGTTTCTATTGTGTCTGATGGATGTACAGATATTCAAAGGCGTTCATTGATCAATTTCATTGCTTATTCGCTTAGTGACCCAATATTCTTGAAAGCAGTTGATGCATCTGGGGAATATAAAAATGCAAAGTATTTGAAGGAATTGTTTATAGAAGTCATAAAAGAAGTGGGTGATCAGAAAGTGGTACAAATCATTACAGACAACACACCAGTTTGTAAAAGTGCAACGTTGAGTTTGGAGAGTGAGTACCATCCAAAAAGGGAGAAGGATCTTTTGACGATTCTCCCCCCCCTCTCTCTTATACGTCAATGGCCTAGCGTTAATGTCCATACCCAGCTGGTCATCGACGACTGACATCGACTCAAACTCGAGCAACATGGATTCGATGGGAAAGGAGAAAAAAATGAGAGGGAGATTCTGGTGAGCACGACATGGATGCCACCGCACCCACACATAACACACACGACAAAAGCAATGTGGTGTGGGCCCATAACCCAATGTTAGAATAAAAGACCTAGAGAACACCACTTACTAGAAGCGTCCATTGTCGATCTGAACGATGCTTCAGTGGAGGTGGGTTGTTGGTATTCTCCTCAGCCAATCGACGCCTTCGATGAGCCCAAGCCGTCAAGTTGAGAGGTGAGCAGGACCCTTAAACCCCAGAGAATGAGAAAAACCAAAATCATGTAGTCCTCATCACACTTCCATAGTGATTTATATAGTGGGAGACCCTATAGTGGAAGGTTTATATTCATGGACAGTTATGTGACCACTTCACATTCTGATCATAATTGTCCTGTAACCATAACCTCCAAAACAAACATAAAACTTTTGATCTCCCCGGATCATCTCCCCGGATCAATACGGGTCACATCGGGTTAGATTCGATCCATAGTCCAACAAGAAAAACAACCAAGTTTTAAAAACAAATTTGTGCTTCTATATCATGATAATGTTCTTTGAACCATCCACAACTGAACATAGCCAGGACAAGGAATGCCATAGATAACACTATTACGCAGAAAACAAAGTAAAAAAAATATGATATTTAGCATCATTTTGCAAATGATAAAAGGTAAATACTTGTGATATGCATATAATATAAGATTCAGTTGTAAGGAAAAAAATATTGAGAAGCAGATGTTGGCTATGGCTATCATTTTGTTTGGACGGAGAGTATCTCTATCACAATCAATATTGGGTTTGATCTTCTCACCTTCAGCAGTAGATGATACACTAGCAAAGAAGGGATTGGTTAGTAGAAATAACAGATTATGACAGCTTCTGCCATGAACTTTGATGTGTAATAGATAGTAGGTTTGTACGTCTGAGCTCAGAAGATTTGCAGATTTTGTTCTAAAATAGATTTCAATCTTCCATCTGTATGATGTGGATCAAATATCAAGTGTTTAGACCCTCTAAAAATTTGTATATTTGATTCACTTATACAATTAACCTATACAACAACAACAACAACAACTACGCCTTCATCCCAAAACCATTGGGGTCAGCGATATGAACCAAAAAAGAAATTCATTTGGGGTCTTCCACATGAATCCTTTTCCTCCAATCATTTCTATCCAATGCCATGTCCTCGGTGAGGTTCAAAGCATTCATATCTTTTCCTATCATCTCCATCCAAGTCTTCCTAGGCCTACCCCGACCTCTTTTAACTAATATATTTTCCCATTTCTCCAACCTTCTAACTGGAGCATCATTAGGCCTTCGCCGAATATGTCCAAACCACCGTAAACGATTCTCTCGCATCTTATTTTCAATGGGTGCAACACCTACCTTCTTACGTATCTCCTCGTTCCGAATCTTATCTTTTATTGTATTTCCACACATCCATCTAAGCATCCGCATCTCAGCTACACTCATTTTTTGAATATGATGTCTCTTGGCAGCCCAACATTCCGAACCATATAGTAAAGCGGGTCTAATAGTCGTCCTATAAAACTTTCCCTTCAACCGCAATGGCATTCTACGATCGCACAGCACTCCAGTTGCACTTTTCCATTTCATCCACCCAACCTTTATCCTATGATTTACATCCCCATCAATTTCTCCATACTTTTGAATGATGGATCCCAAATATTTGAAATAATCATTCACCGGTATTTCTTGCTCACCGAGCTTCACTACACTCCCATCACTACTTCGTTGCTTACTAAACCGACATTCCATATATTCCGTCTTACTCTTACTCAACTTAAAACCTCTAGCTTCCAATGTCTGTCTCCATAATTCTAACTTAGCATTAACCCCAGCTCTAGACTCATCAATCAAAACAATATCATCAGCAAACAACATACACCACGGTACATTTTCTTGAATTGATCTCGTAAGCTCATCCATCACTATCGCAAATAGGAAAGGGCTTAAAGCAGATCCTTGATGTAACCCAACCGTTATCGGAAAATTGGTTGTCACCCCTCCACAAGTGCGGACATTGGTTACTACTCCTTCATACATATCTTTAATTATACTAATGTACTTGAGAGAAACACCTTTCTTCATCATTGTCCACCAAAGAACGTCCCTAGGTACTCTATCGTATGCCTTTTCTAAATCAATAAAAACCATATGCAAATCTTTGTTCCTCTCTCTATATCTTTCAATAAGTTGTCTAAGAAGATGTATAGCTTCCATAGTTGATCTTCCAGGCATAAAACCAAACTGATTCTTCGATATCATGACAACCTTCCTCAACCTAGACTCAATCACCCTCTCCCAAAGTTTCATAGTATGACTCATGAGTTTTATACCACGATAGTTTGTGCAATCTTGTATATCACCCTTATTCTTATATAAAGGCACCAAAGTACTCTTCCTCCACTCATTAGGCATCTTATTTGTTCGCCAAATCAAGTTAAAAAGATTTGTCAACCATTCTAAACCTTTCTCTCCCAAGCATTTCCAAGCCTCGATAGGTATACTATCTGGGCCAACTGCCCTTCTTGATTTCATTTTCTTCAAAGCCTCTGCAATTTCTTTCTTTTGAATCTTGCGCATGAAGTCACGATTTATCTCATGAAAAGGAATGAAGATGTCTCCAAGATCTTGAGCATGACTATCATTAAATAGCTTATCAAAATAATCTTTCCATCTCTCCTTAATCTCCTCATCTTTGACTAAAACCCTTTGTGTTTCATCTTTGATACATGTAACCATACCCAAATCCTTCGATTTCCTATCTCTCATCTTTGCAAGCCTATAAATATCCTTCTCGCCATCTTTGGTATCCAACTTGTCATAAACCTCCTTATATACCTTAGCCCTCGCGTTTCGAACAACTTTTTTAGCTTCCTTCTTTGCTATCATATACTTCTCCAAATTCTCATTATCACGACTCTTACTTAGATTTCTATAACACTCTCTTTTAACCTTAATAGCTAATTTGACATCCTCGTTCCACCATGATGTATCCTTACCTAGTGGTGCACCGCCTTTAGACTCACCCAATACCTCCTTAGCGACTTTTCTCATACCACCCGCTATCTTATTCCACATTGATTCTGAATCCTCCTCGAGACACCAATCAACTTCCTTAACTACCTGCTCTACAAACATTCCTTGTTTAGCTCCTTTCAGTGCCCACCACTTAATTCTAGGATCTATCCTATGTCTATCCCTTTTGCGGCATTGTCTAATTCTAAGATCTAAAATTAAGACTCTATGTTGTGTAGCTACACTTTCTCCCGGTATAACCTTACAATCGATGCAACAACCCCTATCTCTCTTTCTAAGTAGGAAAAAATCTATCTGACTCGTATTAACCCCACTTTTAAATGTTACTAGGTGAGACTCCCTCTTCCTAAACCAAGTGTTTGCTAAGATCATATCATAGGACAAACAAAAATCTAAAATCCTTTCTCCACTTTCATTTCTTTCTCCTATACCATAGCCTCCATGTATACTCTCAAATCCATCCCTACTAATGCCTACATGTCCATTAAGGTCACCGCCGATGAAAAGCTTTTCTTCATAAGATATCCCTTGTACTACTCCATCTAAATCTTCCCAAAATTGATGCTTAATGGAATCATCTAAACCTACTTGAGGTGCATAAACACTAATAATATTAATAATATCCGTACCTAATACTAATTTAATAAGTAAAATTCTATCACCCTTCCTACGAACCTCAACTACATTATCTATAAACTGACGACTCATAACAATCCCTACTCCATTCCTATTCCTATTTATTCCTGCATACCAAATCTTATATCCCCAAGGTTCTATCACTTTAGCTTTCTCACCTACCCATTTGGTCTCTTGAAGACATAAAATATTAATCTTTCTCCTACACATAACATCTACTAACTCTACCAACTTACCAGTTAAAGACCCTATGTTCCAAGTGGCTAACCTAATTTTATGGTCTTGGACTAACTTCTTTACCCCCACCCGTCCAACAAAGTGAGGGAACCCTTGCCTATTTGACACCACACCCGGGCGCCGGTGTGACGCGTCGCTTCTGGGCGACGACCTAGCAACCCTTGCCCATTTATCACTGCCTCCGGGCCTAGAGAGTACAGCGCGTCGCTCAGTAGGGAACGCCCCAACGAAATTCTCATATTGGTTCATTTTCATAGGATATGACAAAGTTTTTATGCTGGCTGTCACAGGCCTACCGCAACCCTCCTCCTTTATCCGGGCTTGGGACCGGCAGTGTATAACTAAACAGTTATACACAGGCGGAGTTTATACAATAAACCTATGCTGCAATTAAATTGGGTGAAGTTTATGTTTGAACCTATTAACTTATATGCGTCGAGAAGTTCAGTCATAGCCGTTCTGTGAAAGCTGAGTTCAATCTTGAAAAGATATGAAAAACTTTACAAGACTCTGATGGTTAGAATAGTGCCAATGTCTTAAAGACAACCACTAACATCCACGCAAATCATAGTTCACAGAACCATTAACAATGTTAAAACCAAAAAGCCAGCAAACGTAAATTTTATTGGACTTTGAAATTCTGAGAAAATTAACAAATCTCAGTGTGAATACTTTGCACTCTAAAGAGAACAATAATGAGAACAAACAGAGATTT
Organism: Nuphar pumila; assembly: GCF_984573655.1. Taxonomy (NCBI): domain Eukaryota; kingdom Viridiplantae; phylum Streptophyta; class Magnoliopsida; order Nymphaeales; family Nymphaeaceae; genus Nuphar; species Nuphar pumila. Next base: position 86,757,748 of record NC_143250.1, read on the forward strand.
TTTGGGTTTCAGCAATGCTATGAAAAACAAATTAATTCACAATATGTTGGCTACTTGATTTGTCTCGAAGCAAATGTGTTAAGAATGGAGCATCAATCCAGTTCATTACTGGATGGACTGCATATTGTCCGGCACATCAGACAGTCAAAGTTCAATTTAGTGAGGTTCAAAGAAGGTGGTGTTGAGAATGAAGATCTTTATTCAAAATAAATAAAACGAAAACATTTTGAAGGACATAAGAAATGACATCTCTCATACGACAGATTTAGTCTTGTAGAGTACAGCTTTCCCAGCTCCAACTCATAAGGATTTGAGCCACCGAAATCTTAATTGTGGCTGCATCTCCAGTCACCTTGTCAGCTAATTATGTGGAAAAACCCAGAAAACAATACTGCAAGAGCATGTTTAATGCAATGCAAGTGCAACCACGCAGTTTGAGAAAGTATTCAATGTTTACATATAGAAGTTTGACGTGAAAAGTGAAAAAAAGCGTTGAAAAGGTGCAAGACTTAAGCTCTACTACATTCTTTGAATACGGTTTACAAACAACGATTCTAAAGGAAAAGTCTCAAGTCTTTAAATATTGTAACAATTGTTAGTAAGGATGTGTTTTCTGTTGGAAAACATGGTGGGACAAGATCCAAAAAACAATCTATAAACTTTATGAAATTCAAATATTACAAGAAATAATATCAATTGAGTATGACAGATGCACGTATGATTGCAGTTAAATATATAATTTTATTATTTTGTTTTACGAGAAACAATCATATTTTTTTTATTTTTTATTTATTTAAAATAATCATAGTAATGAAATTAACTATACACTTATATGATAAAATCTTCATAACTAAATTAATATATATAATAATAAATAATCAATTGAAATATCTAAGCTTCTCTAGATGGATCAAATTTCAAATAGTAAACACTTGCAATAAGGCACAATGTTAGGTCAACTTACTTTAACTTGAACCATTATAAAAAATAGAATCAAGCTCAAGTTTTTTTTGTTAATCCTAGGTTTAGAAGCACACCGAATGTGACAGACCTGAACTTGCCTCTTGGCTACATAGCATAAGGCTACCTAGACGAATTTCTCTATTGCTTTTCCCTAGGGTGAGACCCTGTATTTATAGAGTATGGGGACTCCAGTCTTCCATTAAAAAAAGAAGTCTCAGTTGATGCCAACCTCTAACCACTAATCATCCATTAGTAGGTAATACTTTTAATTAAAATAAGACTCTAAAAGTTTTAGAGATTTTAAGAATACAATAAAAATTTTTAACAAACACAATAATTATAAACATATCTCAAAAATAAGTTTTACAAAAAACTTATTTGGGAAATCATAGTTTTGAGTCAATATATGCATATTTACTAGTATAATAACTGAGATCACATTGAAGGATGTACTAGTGGCATAACTTTAATTTACTAGTATACTCACACTAGTTACCATTATGAGCATCAAAAAAGTTTTGCTAACCCAGTATATATACATACAATACAGATATATGACACACTGATTGTCTAAGACCAAAGTTCACATAACCAATCCTATCTCGGAGGCTTCTAATAAGTGTGATTATTAATCATTGCCTCGCAATAGGGCTACCATTCCCCATGTATATCAAATTCCCTATCAGTTCTACTTCAAGCATGTGTGCCATATGCTTTGTGGTCTCTATCAGGTTCTTAGGTGATTTTCTCATACTGGCGCAATGAGTAAGTGTAAGATCCGCAAAATTTTTGGAATTTTAATCAATAGAAAGAAAAATTTTATGTGGCAAATTAAATTGATGTCTAACTGAAAATATTGGTGATTTAGTATTTATTTTTGCTAATCAAGATTTATTAGCATTTATTGGTTAGATACTAATCATTTATTCACAAATTAGTTGCTAACTAACAAGCATTTGATGTAAATTATACTTAAGGTACTAAGTAAATTATTACAATTGATTTATAAATGTAATTGTTTTTTAATTTAACCTAAGGTGAAATTGGTTAACATATACTAAATAAAAATATGTATGTTCTTTTGGGTTTGGATCCACATGGGTTTGGGTTTGACCCAACTGGATTGGAACCAAACTGGTTTGAGATCCAAGGAGAGAACTATGAGATTTTTGAAAATTCGAAGGGATGGGAGTGGGGTTCACTTGATGGGGACACCCCATCTCCTCTTCTTTAAAGCCCATGGTGTCATACATATGGCCCATGCTTGCTTCCAAGACAAACCCAAAATAGCCTCTTTTACATTTCTTTCTCCTTTTATGCACCCTTTCCATTTTTCTGAAAACATGGAAAAGGTTTTAAAAGAGAAGAAAGGGGTCGAGGGTTGATCAAGCTTAATCCTCCATCTCCCTTTATTCTCTCTCAACTATCCATTTCCTTCACCCCTAGCCATCACATTTTAAAAACACGCCCTTTGAGAGGGGGGTTCTCATTCTCACATTTTTGGCTAAGGGGTTTTCTCTCTTGTCGTCTCTCTTCTCCTCCCGCTATCTCCCTACCCATTGTTCTTGAGGAAACCACACCCCCAACATGTCTAGTGTAGAAAAGGGTGCATTTGAACTCTTCTCTACACAAATTCAAATGGGGTATTTACTATTTTTATTCCTGCAAGGTAAGATTCTATACCATCATAAAGATTTTTTATTATAGAATATTTTTACCAACATGTTGTTCATGCTATGTTTAGTTTATTTTCTAATATTCTTGTTACCTTATTCATGTTGTGTGTGAATTACTGTCGTTCTCAGTCTATTGTGGTCTTAAATGTTGTTGTGCTATTTAGTTTATTTTCCAGCATGATATTCTTAATCTTGTTGTGTTTTTTTTTCCAGCATGTGGTTCTTAAGTCATGTCAGTTTCTTGTTTCATTTCCTTTTAGAAGACATGTTATCTTACCTTATACTGTGACATTGGTTTTCTAGCTTATTGTTGTTTTTAAATCACACTATGCTTTCGTTTCCTTTTTATTACAACATTGTGCTAAGTATGTTGCATTCTTTTTCTTGTATTTTTATTTACAACCATTTATAGTTTTCTTTTTAGTCAAATTGGGATGTGTTTAGTTATTTCAAAACATGGATCAGTTTGAAGCATGCGTAGTGGTTTTTAAAGGTTTGCAATAGTTAAAAAATTTGTTTGAAAACTTGGTTCAAAGTCGACTCCTCCTTTGTTTTGTTTCAGTTGGGTTACTAGGGGGTCGAATCCTACAGAACAGGTGTCGACCCCTCCTTTGTTCTTTGTTTCAGTTAGGTAACTCCAAGGTTGACCCTTGTTTATAAGAGTCGACCCTTCCCTGTTCTGCACAACTATTCGACCCATCGGATCAACACCTATTTTTCTAGGGTCGACACCTCTATGCTTTCTATTTTTTTATGTTGACCCTGAGGGTCGACCCCTACTTTTTCAAGGTCGACACTTCTCTACTTTCTTTTTTTTATGTTGACTCTCAAGGTTAGACCCTTATTTTTTCAGAGTTGACACCTATCTGCATTCTATTTTTTTGTTGATCCCCGAGGGTCGACCCTAGTTTTTTGAGGGTTGACCCCTCCCTCTTTATAGATTTTTGGCCAAAGGGTCGACCCCCTATTTAATGGACTCACCCCCTCTCTCTTTCTTATTTTGGTTGGTTAACCTAAGGGTCCATCCCTATTTGCTAGGGTTGACCCCCTCCTTATTTTAGTTTCATGTTGGCCTGATTTTTGACCACTAGGATTCAAGGTTGACCCCTCAGTCTTTTCTAAACCTATTGGTCTATTCATTAGGTTGACCCCTATTTGCCAAGGTCAACCTCTGTATGGCAAAATTGACTCTATCCATGGATGAGTCGACCCCTGCAGAGAAGAGTTTACTCTTTTCTATTGCAGAGTTGACCCTTCCAGTGGGTGGGTCGATCCCTACTCACTAGGGTCGACCCTTGCAGTGTGCTTTGACCCTAGATGATATGTGGATTGACCCTTAAGGGTCTAGGTTGACTCTTTTGCTTGAAAATTGGTTTTTCCATGGTGTTTTGAGTACATGTTAATGCAATTAAGCTCAGCTATGAGTGATCCAACCCAATATGGAGTGATGTGGTCCAAAGGATCTCTTTTTAGTTGTATGATTATTGTTCATTCTTGGGTTGACCCTAGAAGTAGAGGCTCAACTCTCCTTACTGCTTGGAGACTTCTTTGTTATGATTTTGTATATAGACCAATCTTCACTAAATCATGTGATAGGTTTGAGTTACTGTTCCAAAGTCTTAATCTAATTATGTTTTGTGAATATTTTAGTAATAGAGAACTTACCTATGAGAGCATATATATGATTGCCTAAATTCAATATACAATGCTAATGTGTGCCATAAATGTGAAGCATGCCATGTATGTCATTCTATATATGAGATGCATGCTTGTATTGTTATTACTTATGATTGGGCGTACGGTTTAGGGAAACTTCATAAGACATGATCATGTGGATAGTATTGTTGTCAATTTAATATTGTAATGTATGTGAGTCATGTTGAACTGCTTGAGAGCTCATGTACGAGCTTAGGTCTGATAAAAACCACCAAGTGCACAAAGAACCACCATACTTTAAATAATACATACATACATCCACACCTTGACTTGTTATGCTTGGCTAAAGGTGCCAGAGCAACGTATAATGGATTTAGGTACTTATAGCAACATTATGACATGATTGTTGCTCTGAGAGGGTACTTGGGCTATTGAGCCCTGATTTGCCTCATGGATCGAGATATATAAAATGATAAATCATTTAATTAGGAAAAAACCTTGTAACCCATTCATATTGATGGTATACCTTGGAGAGGGTAGATGATACAACTTAACACAACACTAGCATATGTAGATTCACCTACATGTCTTACTGAATGTTTATGGGAGCAATAACATCCCTTTTGGTCTATAGTCACTCAAAGTTAGGGAGGCTGGGGTTGTTCATGTGTACTAGGTGACAAACTCCAACTACTACAAATAGTTTTTGATTGCAATCATTACTGAACGTTTTAGCCTTGGTGGGAATTCTCTCGGCCATGGGTCACCCATTTTGGATATGTGGTCTGTTAGGAAGTTCAAAAAAAAGATTCATGTGGCATAATAAACACCTATCATGACCTCATCAGATACAAGGATTATACCCAAGTACCTAGGGATATTAATCAAGAAAAATAAGTTATGCATTGACACATGAATGTTATTTATTCTCTAATAATGAGATACATGTTTGCTAATTATATTAATGTTGACATACATGTTTGCTAATCCGAAGATACATGCTTGCTCTTTATTTTGCTTCAATTATATCATGATTATGTTAAATTGCTGAATTGTGATATCATAATTGTGATGAATGTTCTAGCATTGTATAATCTTTATGTTCGTAGTATTATCTTATATGCTCAAAAGAGTCTTGCCCCATTTTATGGGGATACAAGTGATGAATGAACTACAGTGTGGTAGCAAGATGTAGGGACGAGGCCAACAGACCATGTTTTTATCCTTCTGTCGATGCTAGGATATTTTTATCTTTTTGTATCTTAATTAAATTGAGATCTTTTTTGGACTCATATGTATGAACATGTTTTGGGTTCAAATGATTACTGATACATTATAATTTATGTTGGAATGACATTGCATTTATTTTAATTCATGTTGAATCAGATTCTTGATGGAATCATTTAGTGTGCGGATCTTGATCCAAGTCCAAATAAAAACTGAGGCATTACAACTTTGGTATCAAAGTATTGATAAAAAATGGTTCTTGGCCCGTTCAGCATTCGACATCGCATTGCAAGTATAACAAACTTAATTGATTAAATTAAAGTGTTAATTTTTTCTGTGTCTTATAAACTTATGTGTGAAATCGAGAACCTAGAAACAAAGACACTAGGTACATCACACAAGAGCAATTCATACATAGGTGAATTGTATTATAATGATGGTGACATGCTTGTTTGAGCCGAATATAGGGTTTATGTAGCATGAACGCTTGCTATGGATGTTATGGATCCAAACTTGTTCTTAATGATGAGAGCATATAAGTAATAAATATGTAAAGATACCTGAACAATGAAATAATTTGCACCTAAGATAACTGAATTTGGGAATTTAGGTATACTGAGCGATGTTTGGCTAGGGTGGTGATTCCCAATTATGCAAACAATATAGTTTAAAGTGGTGATTCTCTAACGATAGCCATTCAAAGTGGTGATTCTTTGACGGTAGCAACAATGGGTGGTGATGCCTGATGTCCCAACTAAGGGTGGTGATGCCCATGACTATGTCATTTAAGAGTAGAGATTCTCTAAAATGGTAGCTATCTAGAGTGGTGATCCTCTAACGATGGTGGCATAGGGTGGTGATACTCGATGTCTTAACCGAGGGTGGTGATGTTGAAGTTGCATGGTGGTGATTCTATAATGATAGTTATTCAGAGTGGTGATTCTCAAACGGTAGCGACATAGGGTGGTGATGCTTGATGTCCCAGCCAAGGGTGGTGATGCCTAAGGCTGCACCATTTAGAGTGGCGATTCTCTGAATGATAGTCGTTTAGTGGTGATTCACTAAATGTAGTGGTCCAGGGTACTGATGCCCAATGTGCCAGTCGAGGGTGGTAATGCCCAAGGATGTGAACAACCCCATTAGAGTGATGATTCCCTAACAAAAGTCATTGAGAGTGGTGATCCTCCAAACGAAGACATCTAGAGTGATGATTCTCTGACGATGGTGGCCGAGGGCAGTGATGTCCAAGGTCGACTGAAGAACATGAGCAAGACCGATTAAATATGATTAAAATACACCAGGTTTTGCTTTGGACTTCAAGGAATTTTCCAGTTACAATACTTTAGATAGATAGCAAATAAAATGTTAAACTGAAAGATAAAAGATTGCCTCATACATGCATTGATTCATGCATCATATGAGATGCAAACATGATTGAATTGTTTATGCATTATGTAAACTCATTTACTATGACTATCTATCTAAAGATAAGATGACATATGTGTTTTATTATCGCTCATATAAAAAATTTATGGCGGTACTGTGTAACATGTACATTGCGTGAATGAGAACTTAGAAATAATGCTAGAGACATCACTTAGCATGCATGACTATGGAACTTAGTGGTGACAATTTTGAAAACAATATTTTTAAACCAAGAATTGCGCACCAAATAATAATTTTAAAACCAATTCTTGCACTCGTTGCAGAGTAGCAAGTCAGATCGTCTCCTTAGAGAATGAAACTTAGGCAAAATAATTCACTAAACTTCACTTTATTAATAACTGAAAAAGAAACTTACACTATTCTTAATTACAAGCTAACTGAAAAACAAAAGAGACAAAAATAATAAAAAGAAATATCTCTAACTATACTCTGGAATCCCTCTAATAAAATTTAGAGAGTTGTATAATCCTCTTCTTCTGCATCCACCTCAACCCACCCTCCTCCTTATGCTGGCACAATTATAGGGATCTGTAATATAAAAAAACAAAAGGGAACCTACCCTATTCTAAACATTAATCATATATTCTAACTAAATAAGGGATGATAATACAATTAAAGGAGAACTAAATTAAAAGGGGCAAAATTTAGGGAACTATCAAGATTAACCAACTAAACTAAATTATGAAATAAAGAGGGTTCTTAATACTAAAAAGAGAAAATCGATTAACTAAATTAACTAAGTGCAATAATTAATAACTAAACAACTGATCTAACGTGGATAAATATCAAGAATCAAGAATTAACTAACTTAAAAACTAAATAACTAATTAATAACAAAGAATCAATAATTAATTAATATCTAACTAACTAGCAAATAAGGAAACATGCTAACCAAATTCAAGATTTCACTATAACTAACATGAATGAATAACAAACTAACTACTTGTTGTATGGATGACAAATATAACTAATAAAATTTGAAACTTAATAAAACTAATTAACTTATTCTACCTAATGAATTAATCAAAAAAACAAATAAAGAATCGACTATGCTAATTTTATTCCAATTTAATTAAATAATCAAAGTAACAACTAACTAAAATTAATGTAAATTAAACAAAACTCAACTGACTACTGAATTGAAAACTACCTTTTAAGCTACAACAATTCCTAATTAATGAAAGTATTTTACACTATGCTAAAAAACGATAATTGAGACAAATGGAAGTTTGGCTAAATTAATTAATTATTTCTAAACTAACTGATCTAAATTAATTTCTAATGAATCTAAGTTAACTTACTCTGATCTAATTGACGTGAAAACCAGAATTGATAGAATTTAAAACTGACTAATTAAAAATTCAAAAAAATGATAACTAGCTAGTTAGGCTAAAACAAAAATTTAATTAAAAAATGATAATTGCCAATTAAATAACTATTATCTAATCTAAATGTGGGGCTTAAGGTTTCTGGAATTAAATAACAATCTAGCTAACTAATAAATAACAAAAAATTAAACTATTCTATTCGGTTAATTAAGAATCTACTTAATTGATCTATCTTATTCTATCATTTTCAAGAAAAACTAACTAAAACTAAGAAAAACATTAACTAATATGATAAAATAGAAAGAAACATGATTTGATTAAGCATGAACTAACCTAAAACAGAAAATAAACAATAAATAACAAGATCTATCTACCAAAAATAAAAAAGATTAAAAAAGATTGCAAAACATTCTAACCGGCTAATTAAAAAAAACTAATTACTTAATTAAAAAAATACCAAATATTAAAAACTGATTTTAAATTAGATCTACCCTACATCTAACCTAAATTGAGTGAAAAATCACTAAAATACTAAAAATACTTTGTTTTAGATCTAACAATTTACTTGAAATAAGATTATTCTACATGGAAATCAAGAAAATCGGCTAAAACTAATTTGATCTATTTTATTTTCTTAAAAACATAAATCTAAAAATACCAAAGTCTAAAAACTAATCAGACCTGAGACACACTAACCTAAGATAACCAATAAAAAAAAAAAAGACCGACAACGACATAGACAAGATTTCTGCAAAAGACCTCTAGCCGGCTAGCCTTTTCGGCTAGGGTTTTGACAAAAAATGACTCAAGATTCAATGAAAACACCATCAAGAAAATGATTAGACCCTAGAATCTGATTCTAGATGCAAAATATGATAAATTATCTGAAACCCAAAACAAAACAAAAAAAGAAAAGGGGCCAAGAATCGGGTTCTTTTAAAAAAAATAAGGGGTTAAAGACCGAAAAGTAGAGAGGGGGAGGAAGGCACACCTTAAGGGCTGCCCGACGAATGTAGGGGTAGAAAGGAGTGGACTTACACCTTCAATATTATGCCACAAACATCCTTTTTATTGCTGAAATATGTTTTTGGCTGCAGCACATTGGAGACCGAGTTAACGAAAAGGGAGATTAGTAGAGGAAGAAAAGAGATCGATTAGTTGCAAAGGGAGGGTTCTCGATCGATCGATCGTGAAGGTAGATGGTGGTTCACACCAAATCTGAGTTGAAAGCCTCCAGCCGTTGGTACCTGCAACAAAAATTAAACCACAAAAAAAAGAAACATGCAAAACAATGAAAGGGAAGAGAAATAAAGATCACTGGCGAGGAAGAATAAGGGGGAAGAAGATGAAATCAGAAAGTAAAAGGGAAGTAAGAGGATGGAGAGAGGGTGGCATGAAACCCTAGGGGAAGATGCTGGACAATGGCTGGACATCCTCTTTAAATAATAGTATTTTATGAAAATTATAAAATAGGTCCCTATTTTAACTATTTATAAAACAATACTTATAACTATCTAGAATTGCCTAAAATCATCTACGCCAATTCTAGATGGACTTTTTGGAAAATTTTCAATGTGGATCATAGACTTTGGGTTTGAAGGATGCGTGGGCCAAATCTGAATGCTATTTGCATAATTTTGGATCATGTCTTGATCGAGTTGCATCAGTACAAATCTGATTTCTCAAAAAATGCTATAATTTTCTTGTTTCAACTCAGATTCTGATAAAATTTGAATCGAAGCTTCTTCACACCTAAAACAACATAAACACGTGTATAAAATCACATATAAATGCATGCATTTATGATAATATGATATGCATTATCACTTAGTATGATTATTTTTGTCTATTTAGATGACATGAGCATCCAAATTCAACACCTAACAGGGATCATGCAACAACAAACAATCATGATACAAACCATGGGGGATAGCTTGCAACTGGTTGCCTAGAATAGATCGAATGTTGGTAATGAGATCACCTATAAGAGATTCATGAATATGAACCCTCTTGACTTTACTAGAAAGACAGACCCCAAAGCAGTTGATAACTAGGTTCGAGAAATATAGCAAATTTTCTAAGTGTTGTGGGTTCCTACTGATAGCAAGGCCAACTTTGGTACCTACTGACTGAAGGAGAACACAAAGCGTTGGTAGGCGATGACCGTTGAGGTCAAGTTCCTAAGTGGACCCATTACATGTGAGCAGTTTGTGGAAGCCTTTTATGTAACATACTTCCATAAGCATGAGAAGAGCAGAAAGTGCATGAGGAAGAAAATCACCCAAAGTAAACACCAACAGACCCAGTGCAACAACAGCAACACCAACTCCAACCTACCTTGGATTAGGTTCACAACCAAAGATTAGCAATCTATAGGGATGGAACCATAATGTGTAACAAACAACTGTCAAAGTATTCAAAGTCCCTTTTAAAGTTACCTTGGTGCCAAGTCCAATTGAACCTTTCCCTGGTTCAATGGGTGTATCATAATCAATTGCTCTATATTGTTCATTTTCCTTTACCTTTTTTTGTTCAAGAGAAATCCTGCAAAAAATTGGTAGAAAGAAACAGCACAAATGAAGACAATTACATAATAAATAATTATTATAAAAATGTATAACCAATATTTACCATGATAATACAGGTCAAATGTACTGAAATAAATAAAAGTCAAAATTTCCTTCAACCTATGTTTAGAGACTCATATAGAACTAGACTAAAACCCATATGAGGGTCTTACATCAATCTTTTTCAAGTTGCGGAGTAAGAACTGGACGATTCTGCTCAATGAACTTATAAGTTGGACGTGTCAAGGACTCTCACCAAATTCCTCTGTTGTGTAGAGCTTGAACCCTTACCTATTAACATGAAATAGACACATCTTCAAAAGGTCTATAACCTATGTCACACAGATTCTTCTAATAGGACACTGCACCCGCGTCACACCCGCACTCAAGCAGGTGCGACACTTGGACATAACTTCCTTTGTGTTAGGTGAGTCGACCCCTAAGAGTCTAGGTTGACTCTTTTGCTTAGAAAATGGTTTCTCCATAGTGTTTTGAGTACGGGTTAATGCAATTAAGCTAAGATATAAGTATTTTGAAAATTGGTTTCTCCATAGTTTCTCTTTTTAGTTGTATGAGTGTTGTTCATGCTAGGGTTGGTCCTATAATCATAGGGTCGACTCTCCCTATTTCTTGGAGACTTCTTCGTTATACTTTTATATATGGACCAATCTTCACTGAATCATGTGATAGGTTTGAGTTACTATTTCAAAGTCTAAATCTAGTTACATGCTATGAATATTTCAATAATATGAAACTTACCTATGAGAGTATGTGTATGATTGTCTGAATTCAATGTATAATGCTAATGCATGCCATAAATGCGAAGCATGCCATGCATGACATTTTGTGTATAAGATGCATGCTTGCACTGTTATTACTTGTGATTGAGTGTATAATTCCAGGAACCTTCGCAGTGTCATTGGGCACGATCATGTGGATAATATTATTGTCAATTTAATATTGTAATGCATGTGAGTCATGTTGAACTGTTTGAGAACTCATGTATGACCTCGAGTTTGATAAGAACCCATGGGGTGCGCAAGAAAGCACCATACTTCAAATAATACATGCATGCATCCAGACATTGACTTGTTATGCTCACCTTCATCGACAAAGTGCTCATATGAATTAAATTCGCCAAAGCAATGTATAATGGGTTTAGGTACTTATAATTGCATCATGACATGACTGTTACCCTAAGAGGGTACTTGGGCTATTGAACTTTGATTTTTCTCATGGATCGAGGTACATGAAATGATAAATCATTTAATTAAAAAAAAACTTTATAACCCATTCACACTGATGGTTTACCTTGGAGAGGGTATATGGTACAACCTTGAGTGACACCGGTATATGTAGATTTACCAGCATGTCTTACTAAACGTTTATGTGAGCATTGACGTCTCTTTTGGTCTACAGTCACTCAAAGTTAGGGAGGTCGGGGTTCTTCATGTGTCCTACGTGATATACTCTAACTATTGCAGGTAGTCTTGGATTGCAATCCTTACTGAACATTTTAGCTTTGATGAAAATTCTCTTGGCCACGGGTTGCCCACTTTAGATATCTAGTCTGTTAGGCATTTCAGAAAAAAAATTTATGTGTCATAATAAAAACCCATCGTGACCTCATCAGATACGAGGATTATAACTAAATACCCGTGGATGTCAATCAAGAAAAACAAGATATGCATTAACACAAAATGTTATTTATTCTCTAATGTTGAGATACATGTTTGCTAATTACATTAATATTGACACATGTTTGTTAATGTGAAGATACATGCTTGCTCTTTATTTTGCTTCAATTATATCATGATTATGTTAAATTATTCAATTATAATATCATGATTGTGATGAATGTCTTATCATTGTGTAATCTTTATATTTGTGGTATTATCTTACCTGCTTGAAAGAGTTTAGCTCCGTTTCATGGGGATACATGTGATGAATGAACTACAGTATGGTGGCACGATGCAGGTACGAGGCCAACAAACCATGTTTCCATCTTTCTGTCTATGCTAGGATATTTTTATCTTTTTATATCTCAGTTAAACTGAGATATTTTTTGGACTCATGTATGAACATGTTTTGGGTTCAAATAATTATTGATGTATTATAATTTATGTTGGAATGATATTGCATTTATTTCAATTTATGTTGAGTCGGGTTCTCGATGGAATCATTTAGTGTACGGATCTGGATCCAAGTGCAAATAAGAACCAGATCCAGTCTGGTTTAGAGTTTTTAGTTTCTTTAACTCGCCTAGGGTTGTCCAATTAAAAGATTAAAACTATTTTCACTGTATATCGATCATCCCCTTTGAGTTGGATTATATTTCAAAAAAAAATGTTAAAAATGTTCACTTATTTTGAATTAAAAATTCTGGGACGTTACAGTAGGTCTATCTTTTGAAAGCCTCATCTTTAAGAGAACCTACTGCAAAAAGAAAAGATATGATGCATCACCCCAACTCACTCAAGGTTATACTCCTATCCTGATTTGTGAGATATCAAAGACAATGTATCAAAAGTTCTCAGGCTGGATTTTTTTTTCTGTATTCAAATTGATAACTTATATGAATTTCTAGATGAGCCCATTCTGCTACCAAAACTAGTAAAACTGTAATAAGATCTTACAAAAGTCATAGTTGTATACAATACCAAAACAACAATTCATGAACATAATCATGACCATATTAGATTGTTCATGAATTTCATCAAAAGTTATGCAGGCCATATAAAATATCCAACATTCTCATCTTTCTAGTTGACAGTAGTATTGAAATCTCAACTCAAGCTTGATGTTGCTCATCTTTAACACTCTTTGTGTCTCTCTATCACGGTCTTATTGAACAAGTAATTTTTTTTATCTCTGATGCTTTGTGTAACGTGTTTATCTAGATTTGTTTTAGTTTTGTAAGGTCAAATCTTATGATGGTCTAAGTTGGATGCTCCTTGGTCCAATTCAGGTGCCGCAGGTAGGGATGCACACGATCTGGGTTCGAGCCGAGCTTGAGCTGACTCTCGACTAAAAACCATGGCTCATGATCGACTCTTGTAAAGCTTGTCTCGGCTCGAGCTGAACATCTTTATTTTTAAAAGGTTTTAAAGTTTTTAAAAGGTTTTAAAGTTTTTAAAAGGGAGGAAAATGGCGGCATTTGAACCCAAACCACTTCGAAAGAAAACTAAAGACTTACTCATTAAGGATATTATGAACAAAATACATACATATATAAAATCTAATTTCTTTATATAACTATACGAACTGAGCTTAATCAAGTTTACCGAGGTTATCCGAGCTGAACTGCCTATTTAAGCTTAGCTCATTTATGTGTATCGAGCCTGAACCCTTGTTCAAGGTCCACTCATTTACTTTTTTGAATGAGTTCAACCCGAGCTTAAACGGATCGAGAGCGAGCCAAGCTCGAGCTAGCTCACTCGGCTCATTGTGAATCCCTACTCGCAGGCCACAAAATCGACCAAAGGGAACCAAAATATGCAATGTCCTTTATGGTCAACGACACCATCCTAGTCATTCTTAAAACTTGTAAGCACCAACTGAGCTTTGCACCTTGCGAGATCGCCACTCAGCGGGTGAACCTAAGAGCATCAAACAAACACCCACCTTAGGAAGGCGAAGCTGGGTTAGCGGGTTCGTATTCATTTCATGATATTTAAGATGGGCTTATACTTCAGGGCAATTCCAATATTTAAGATGAGCTATCCCAAGTTAGATTGATCATGTATCATACAGAAAGACCACCAAAGAATAATGATATGCACATCATAGACATTCACATAGATCACGTCATTCTTTAATCACAAACTCGCCAACAGGGTGGCGTTCTTACCTGCTCAGACCATGGCCGATGACCAGAAGGATGGTGGTGGTGGGCTGCTGCCTATGGGTAGTCTGTACGAGGGGGCAATGTTCGTGCTGTTCGAGATGATGGTCTTCCGGTTGGCCTCTGAACTTGGGCAGACCTCTGATGTCATTGGGTCTGGTCATACCAATCTAGAATAATAGAGTTGATCCTTTTCGGTCCTCTTTCCTTCTCGTTTTTGTTCTTATATATAGATAAGTTTCCACACTAGTAGAGTTGCCCTTGTAATTCTAGTTAGAGTTGATAAATGAAAGCTGTGGATGGAACTTGGTTTGATCTCGCTAAGCTCAGGCGAAACAGGGTAACTGAGAAAACCTTGCTTCTCTCTCTCTCATTGCACGGGCATTTCCCACCGTCAGCGTTGGTCATCATTTCTGTTGTCAAATATTAGTTAGCTAGTGTGATCAGATGTGGAAAACCATTACAATACAAAACTGATACCGGGTAGGAATACAGCCCAACTGTTAAAGGTGGGAGGCAAAGAAAACAATGAATAGATTGACAAGAATTACAAGATTTATCAACTGTACAAGAATCGACCGAGGGTCTGCTATGGCTGCAAGGATGATATCTCTTGATCGTTATGAGAAAATGGCATTAACAAATTCCACTGCATCAAATGGCTGGAGGTCATCCAGTCCCTCTCCTACGCCAACAAACTTTACAGGTATCCCGAGTTCCTCGACCACACTGACCTGAAAAATACCCCTTAAACCTGCTTGTTATATTGTAGGAATGAACAGTTAACAAGAAGCCCCAAGGAGGGGGGGGGGGGGTGTCTTGGCTCCTAGAGGAGTGGTCAGGATTCCTTTCTCACGTGTGTCAGCCCCTTGAATATAAGAATGGGCAAGGGTATTATGCACCTTGCTCGTGCCCAAGCAAGGTGACTCATTGGAGGTAAGAGGTGCGCCATGGGTTTTACACCAACGGGAAAGCGACCATAAGTACCACAGGCTTAGCCAGTCCGGCTAGGTCTCTGATCCCGGGGATGGTTTCCTTGTTCCTCATGGAAAAAACAAAAAACAGTTAACAAGATGAAAGTATACCACACAACCACCTCGAGCAGAACCATCAAGCTTAGTCAGAATCAGACCAGTGATACCAACCACCTGAAATGGAGTGTCCAGATTAAATTTCCACAACAAGCACATGCAATTATATTATTATAAAGCAGCAAAATGAACAATATTGCACACGTAAATAATGATAAATCAAATGCTCATTTATATCCTGAACCAGTGGTAAAGTTTTTTCACTGCAGAGAAGAATGGATGTCACCTTTCATCTGAACTTCACCATAGGGCAGACCAATAGCTATCATCTGGTCTTTCCAACTTACAAACGGAAAAAAAATATAAATTGTACAGGAAAAATGAAAAAAATTGCATATAGTTTTTATTCATGGCGTAAAACAGGTAGCCTCCTTTTTAATGCAACATCATAATTGGATTTCTAAGCATAAAAGTCCCAGATAATGCATGCTTTGTTCAAACAAAGCAAACAGAAACATTGGCCAGTAGAACTGCTTGGCATAACTAGGCAGAACTTCGACAATCTGACTTTACCAATGTAGAAAAAGTTCATTCATGGGCAAGCTACAGTATTAAGCGATGCATATTTTAGGATGAAGTTTCATCAAATCATACTATCATCCACACCTTGACAGAATGATGAACCTGATAAAAAGCTTCAACAAATCCAACTCATCTCGATCTGATAAGAGGAATCCTGGAAGAACTGCAAATCCTTGTTTAACGAACTCCAAGGTACCTAAGGAGTTTATATTAACTTGTTTACAACAGCCCAATCTTTCCCAGTGGTTACCGTATCTAGGTTGAGTGTCATACATAGATATGGCAATGCACATCTAAATATTCCACTAATCTGGTCATGCAATGCACGTCCAGTTCTTATCCATATGTAAATTTCATCGAACGATATACAGAATCCAATGAGAAGAAACACTTATACATGACTGATAAAATAAACTAAAAGTTTTGTTTTGGTTTTTCTATTAATATTAGAAAGCCTCAAAACCATTGAGTGAGCATTTGGAACTGCAGCAATTAGATAATTAGCTACAGTTGACATGAATTGTCAGCTGAATTGTTTACCTTTGCAGGCAAAATTTTCTTCTCTTTTATAACAAAATCAGCATTTTCCTACAGATGTTGCAATAAGTTCAAGGTGTCCTACTCTAGGATTAGTTCAATTACAAGGAATTAATTAGAGCTACTATGTAGGCTTACTTCCACCTTACCTTACTGACCTCACGGTGAACATGGGAAGAAGAAATCACTAAATGATGTCAGTTAACATATCTTGCTCCCTTTCTTGCTCAAGCAAATTATCAGATTACAACTCAACAATCACAGCGATTATTTATTTATTCGTCTCCTACCACTGTTCCTTAAGCCATTTTGCATTAAGTCCTTTGATTTACAAAGGAAATATACTACTTATTGACTTTTCCTAGAATAGTATGTATTCCTTCCGCACTCTTGCTTTGAATATCTAAGTGACATGTGTTTTAAATAAGTATTAAATATATGCATTTCATTGGCAATCATTTTCTTTAATTTGTCTAGATTCTGATTGTTTTGGCGAGTTTTAGCTATGGTATGCCTAAAACTATTCATATAAATTTATACATATGAAGGCATAACAATTCATCTAATGGTGCACGTTCCACAAATGAAAAAGGCTTGGTACAACCTTGAAATGTTAACTTGAGATGTTAATTTTACCACATTACTGATCTGCTTGAGGAAAGCTCATGAAAAAACTATTTCACCTGATATAACTAAATAATACACAAGTAATTGAAAATTCTGACTTAAAAGGAAGGAGGAAAGAAAGAGAACTAGATGCTAAATATGGGGAAAATATTCTGTTTATGAAGAGTTTGTGTCATGAAAAAAAAGATAAGACTTAAATTATAAGGGTAACCTTGTGTACACATGCGTGTGTGGAGCTATAAATGTTGTTTTTTTCCCCAATGGTATCATGTTTTCCAAAGGTTTTTATTCAAAAGCAATATCAAATAAAGATATGCATTACAGTTACACTTCTTGGTAATTTGAAGACTAGGCAATGCCATTACCTCATTGAACTCCCTCGCTTGTGAAAGCATATTCAGGCCAGTTGTCCCATCCAATACGAGCAAAATCTCCTGCAATGATTTTGAATAGGCTTCTTAATGCAAGAAGTTATCAATTTTTGTCTTAGTTGTTACCTAATCCTGTATCAAAAACTGAGAGCCAAGACTTCAAAGGCCATTCATAAGGGAAGTACATAGATAATATGATAAAATTTTAGATGAGTGACATTAAGGTGATTTTTTGGCCACTTAAGGAAATCCATGAACCAACCCACCAATCAATAGGTTGTGGAAAGTGATCAAGGTACCAGCATCAAGCTCCCAACTACTGGTTCTGACCTTGCAGTGGCTGGTAGATCCCATGATCACTTCCATACTAGGTCTCTCTCCAGCCCCTGCAGGTTTGTTGCCAGATCACTTTTTTCTGTTCTACAGTAGCAACCAAAATAATTAGAAGCTACTGCAGAAGATATTAATGTGTAACATCTGAAGTTTTACATGTGATTTTTGTAGGCACTAGACAGTTGTCTCCATGTATTGAAAGCAGAGTAGAAAATTTATAAAGAAATTCTAGCTTAACAACATACATTCGGCGCACCAGAGAGAACTTTGGAGATGGCTTTCTTGCAAGCACTCAACTCTTCCATTAAGCTATAGTTAGTGTGAAGACCTGAAAAATCAATTACAACAATATGACTGAAAATGATCAAGAAAGACAGTAGAAGAGCACTAAATTAGCAGTACATACGTCCTGATGTGTCACATAGCACGACATCAAAACCTTGTTCTTTCCCTTTTTTGACAGCCTGAGAGAGAACTGTACAGGAACCAGTCCATTAGTAATGTATGTTGCGCATAGAAAATCTATAAATTCAATTCAGTAAACAAAAACCACTGATGACATTTCACAATCTTCATCTGCACACCTGAGGATGCTTTAACCTTTTCTCCTTCACCCATGACTATCTCTGATCCAGTCCTCTCAGCCCAAACTTCCAGTTGCTCACTTGCAGCGGCTCGAAATGTATCACCCGCTGCCATTAGTACCTAAAATAAACGAGAGTCAGTATTAGTAATAAAAACATTTATTACCTAACTAATTAGAAACTCATTTTAACACATATCATTTCATTCTAATTTCTAAGGGTTGTTTTGACAGCCATATAGACACGCCACAACAAAATCAGTTGTATCTCCTGCAACATACATATGCTGATTATGAAGGAACCCTATCCTTTTGAGTGAAGAAACTCAATATTGTGTTTAGTCAAAGTTCTCCAGGATGATTCATTAGAGTGAACTTGGCACATTTTGTGCACCAAAATACCCCTGGTAACCTTAACACACATAAGAGAGGGTTCTATATCAATTATAGCTGGTTACAATCGCTAGAGTCTCCTAAGCTCCTAACACCTAATCCCCCCATGATGAGAATTGTATTATTGTTACATGTTTTCTATTGTAAAGTCTCCATTTTTCACATTGACACTAAATTTTTTTGACAATGATCCTAACAATTCAAATGAGTGCACGTGCATAAGCATGGAAGCAAAAGTTCGAGAGAAGAAAACTGAAATTGACACCCTTTCACCTTTACACCTTCCTTCTTTAATCTGTGAGCAAGCTTTCCTGCAAGATCAAACGTCTAAATAAGTCATGAAGAATAGATTCATGAAATTGATACAAAGTGTTCACACTTCAAAGTTAAAAAAAAGGAAGCATCCTTGGAAATCGTACCCAGGGACGTTGTCTTCCCTCCTCCATTGACACCAACAACCATGATCACTGCCGGCCGCCTGCCAATTCAACAAACAACAAAATTCAATCCTCACAACTTAAACCAGAACTATAAAACAGTCAAAATGCAATCAAATTGATAAATACAAACTGTCGCCTGGAAATTCAACAAACAACAAAACTCAATCAAACACGCACCCGAATCCTAATTGGAGATCCGTCTTTACAACTTAAACCAGCATTGAAAAAAAATAAAAATCCAAGTAATCAATAAGTATACAAACCTGAATCCTAATTGGAGATCCGTCTTTTTCCCTTTTCTTGTCAACAAATCAAGCACGCACTTCTTCAGAGCAATCTAACAACCAAAAAATAACAACGATTACAACTCTAACGTCGATAATTTCTCAACTCACATGAAAATTTTAAACCATATTTGTTATAGCTTAATCTAAACAATAGAAATAAATTCAACCTCAATTACTTCTCTACTGACTCAGAGATTTTAGAACGTAATCGCTATACCTTAATCTCAGTTCCCGACTTAAGCTTCCCGGCTAATATGTCCTTCCGCAGATCCTCGACGATTTTGATGGAGATTTTCGGTCCGAAATCCGAAACCAGCAATGCCTAAAACGCAGCAGTTCGACAACAGGCGGATTGATAGAACTCAAAAGAAGAGAGGAGGGAATGAAGGAAGGAAAAAGAAGAGAAGAATCGGAGAAGGAAACGCCGGATCCAAACCCTAGCTCATAATCCAAGAAGAAGGAGTACCTCCTCGAGCTCATCGAGCACGCGATCGGTGTCGGCGAGGTTCCAGTACAGGAGGAGCTCGTCGATGACCGCGAGGTTGTCTCTGGTCTTGGAGAAGCCGGAGAAGATCTTCTCGACGTCGCTCTTCGCCTTCTCCTTGATCAGGCGGCCGAGCTTCGTGAAGAACCCCGCCCCTGTGGAGGCGGAGCACCGGAAGCATTCAAGTCGCCGGGGCGGAGGGCTAGCGAACCGCCGGAGAGGGGGACGGGGGGCTGGATACCGAAGTGGCTTCCGGTCTAGGGTTTTAGGGGAGCTCAGTGAGGACACCGCCGGTGGAATGCACGCCATCGTCGTCGTCGTCCTCTCTCTCTCTCTGCAACAACGCGCGCTCGGCAGCCTTTGATTTTCTAATGTCTCGTTCTTAGCGGGTGTTTGGATGCACCCATTTATCCAGATAAACGGTATGAGCTGGGAAATCGCATTATCTTCTATAATAGAAGATCCTACCTTCTCCCGCTCATCTGGATAAGTGGTCTCATCCATAACACAGTTAAAAAAAGCTGGTTTGGATCTGGATCCGGTTTGGATATTAAGGTTCTTGGGTTAGTCTGGATCCCCAATTCCGAATCCATCTAATGGATGCGCCATTGTGCGCTAAGACACAAATTTGTGTTTTTTTAATGAAAAATAGGAGAGGACATGAAAACAAGCTTTTAAATATTTAATATACAAAAAAAAACAATGTATTTGTATGTTAAAAAGCCAGCTCGGGCTCATTTTTTTTTTTTTTAGTTTCTGAGGAGACATTGGCTACTTTTTCATTTTTACTATTTATAACTTCTATCGACGTGGTTGCATTGTTAAGATATGTCGTGTCGTGTCACTAAATATGTGAACTCACACCGTGTGTTTCTATGATTTTTAATCGTTCATTACAGAGGATTATAAGATATTAGGCCTGACCTAGTTTGACCCATAAATCTGAAAAATGATAGGTCCAAGCCATAGTTACTAGAAAACAAAATGAATACGAGAAGGAGGAATGAAGTAAAAGCGGGAAAAGTAAGGGTTAAAATGTAATAGGAAGCAAAAAGCAAGATATGGTTATGAAGTGATTATGCAAAGGCATAAAAAAATGAAAACTAATCACATAAAAAGTAATATGAAAGGCTTGAGGAAGCAAATAAGAGACTGCGTGAATACAAGTATAATACCATATAAAACCAAACATGCAAGCTTGTTATTAAAAATATTATAATTTTTAATACTAAAAATATAGAGAGTGAAGGGAAAGTGACAAGAAGCAAGCGAAAAACTTTAAAAAAATAAAAGAGAATCTTTTGAAAAATGAAAAGAAAGTGGACTTCCCATTTTAGGGAAATCAAATTTCTCATATTTTGGAAGCGGGTTTCCCAAAGCTTCTTCTCCTTTCCAAAAAGCGAGGAGTTTTCCACTTCCAAAGTGAGCTTCCAAGAAAGTAAGTTTTCCCACGTAACAAGAAGCTTTTGATAGCTATGGTCCAAGCCTCACCTCTTTATTTGACCTATTTGGATGCCATATACTCCCTTAAATCCTCAACTTTTGAAAAATAATATCTATATATACATTGAATCAAGAATTCTACAAATTAAGAACTCAAAGTTGTTTGAGCTTGTTGAGGCAAAAATGACAATTGAAATAGACAATTTTTATAGCACTTGATATGGTGGACCAAAATTGAGTAATGTCTCCAATGCATATGTAGAAATTCCATGAAAAAACCATCCAAGGATTTAATAATAAGGGCTAGTATGGGTGCATTTGTGTCATGAAAGAGAGCTCTATGGGAAGCATTACCGTGGAGCTCTCTTATGTGAAAATCGAGTATAACCCCCCATAAAGCGCTACTACAGAAAGAGAGGGGGCGTTAAACTTGGGGGCCTCCTTTCGCACGAAAAGAGGTTTCCTCATTTTCATAGCCATGGTGGGCTATGCGAAAACACGTGGAATACTGCACATGTAATATTTGATTTTTTTTAGAAATTATTTAAATAAATAAAGATAAATTTTATGTCTTAAATATACATTTTTATTTATTTAAATACACATGTGAGTTAGAATTAATTGTGTATATTAATTCAAAATTGAATCCCAAGTGAATTGGAATTTTAACTAAAGTTAAATTAAAATTTGAATTTAATTTAGTTAATTTTATGCAAATTAGAATTTAAATAGAATTTACATGAATTTGGGTTTATATTTAATTTAATTAAAGTTAGATTTGATATGTGGGTTTGGATCCAAATTAGGTTTGAAAATAATTAGGTTTGGATTAGGTATGAAATCTAAAACCTAGAATGGATTTAAGATCTAAATTAAGAATTATAAAAATAAAAAAAATAGTAAATCAAATAACTTATTTAATGTGGTAAGTCAACCCAAGAGCACGGGACATCCCCCTTGGTGGGCCCACACCTCTTGGCTGGAATTTGGTTTCTTAAAACTAAATTCACTTGAAATATAAGTAGAAAATAAAAGGTTATAAAGTCAAAACTTACCAAATTTGATTCAAGGCTTTGGTAAGGAAGCATGGAGTCAAATTTAGATTCATTTGGTAACTAAGGCAAAGAGGGAGACCCACATTGAATGTCCCTACCAACTTGGAAGTTAAAGAAAGAAAAAATAAAATAAAATAAAAAGAAAAAGAAAAAAGAAAGACAAAGGAAACTTGAAAAAATGATTTTGAGTGAGATTTAAAAAAAAAGAAAGGGCCAGGAAGGGAGGGTCAACCCACCCTCTTTCCTTTGGTAATTGGGCTGCTAAGGCAAGCACAAAGTCTTGTCTTAGTTGGACCCAATACCCATAAAAGTGGGGGGAGCCCAAGGGGACGTCCCACCCTAATCTCTCTTTTTCTCTCAATTCTTTTCCAAATTCCCTTCTCCCTCCTCTTTTACATCTAGATCAAAGCTTTCATCAGCCATTAGAGATCCTTAGAGGTGTTATAATGGGAGGAGGAAGCGTGCGTGTAATCGAGAACCATTACGAGGTAGGTACCTCTATCGTATAAACTCGAAAAGAGGTTTCAGGTGCATAAAGTATGTATTAGTGGGTATTATGGTTATCCTTAATTGAATCAACCATAAAACCAGTATGAGGGAGGTTTTAAATGTCTAGATTTGACATACCTCATGCATAGGTGTTTTCAAAAATACAATTTCTTTAAAAACCATGTTCGTTTCAGGTTTTAACCGAAAATGATTTTAGAAAATCGTGGCCTCAATTAATTTAATGCAAAACGATTTTGATGTGTGTTTATAATGATTTATTTGCAAGTTTGGATGTATGAATGGTGCTGAAAATAATGTGTGTGAGGGTTTAATAGTTCTAGAAATTTGGTTTTATTAAATCTCATGTTTGTAAATGAAAAACAAGTTTTTTTAAAAATGTAGTTTTGAGATCTTGGCAAAAACGTGTATTGAATTATGATCTAAATGCATACACTAATTTCTGTTCTAAGTTGTGTCATCATGCTTGATTGATTACATGTGTATTATGCTTAGAAATCCATGACATATGTGTTTGTACATGTGTTTTCATGTAGAGTATGAAATCTGAAAATTTGTCTACATGTTTGCGATTTTCCTACCCAACTACGATCGATAGAAACATTATAACGCCTAAACCCTGAAGAGTCTCACTAGATCTTTTTTTTTAAGGATTTTAGACACCTAGGATGATCCTAAAAAAATAAATATGGACCTAGGGTGGCACAGATCAGAAGCATATGACTGCTGCAAAAGGCTCTAGGTATTCTGGTATGTGTGCAGAGCAAGATCCGGTAGACTTTGCCACAAAAAATCTAATAATTTGATCGTATGGATTTTTCAGCCAAATTTTTGATATGTTGTGCTAAACATTTGATAGAATCCAAAAAAAATATTTGAAAAATCAGAACTTTTGCCCATGATTTTAAAAAATTTATCAAATTTGGTGAAATTTTGTTGATTGCAGAAAAACAGAACTAGTGCAGTCCCCTAATAGGGGTACGGTCCAGAATATTTTTAAAATTATGGCATGGAGTTTTACAATAAGAGTAAATTATTTTGAAAGCTGACATTTAAAACTATCTCCAAAAGAATAAAGAAATTTATAATCCTTCGGTAAGGTTGTTGAATCATTGTTTCTTTTATAATTATAATTTTGCACATGTGTTGGGTGATAGAAAAACTAGTTTCTTTTTCCATAATTTACTGTGATAAAAATATAATAGATTTTTTAGATCCATCACTTGAAAATGTTAGGAAACATATGTATGTGTCGCATAAAATTTTTGGTAGTTCAATGGAGATCTGTGTGCAACATGACACAACCTGAAACAACAATATATTTTATGCTATATGTTGTTTTAATGCATTGTTTGTGAACCTATACTATGTGATACATATCATTCTTACATGAATGTTATGAATTTGCAAATCAGTGTAAAGCATAAAAATTATATGCAATTGTTATATGCTAGCATGATAAATGTTTATGAATGATGATTATGATCAATGTCATGCTTACTTGATGTGATATAACATAGTGAAATGAACCATATGTGAGGGCAAATTTGCATGAGTGATGCATTAGTGGTTTATGTTATAGGCATGGGCATCATGCATCGTGTCAAATGGTGTATGTGTAACATGTTGAATGTGTTACGACAATGAAGCCGTATATGATACTTCAAGTACAAGGTTTTGATGATGAACAAGTTAAATCAACTGCATTTTAGCTAAGGCAATGAAGACATTGAAGAATCTTTGAAGACTAATGTGCAAATGTTAAATTTATTTAAAGTCTTAGATTCTTGTAAGAGCCTTACTTAGAGTGCATATTTAGGTTGCATTTTACCTAAAAAGTCTTTAGAAAAACTTTTCTAAAAGAACCCTTCATGATAATCTTTTTAGAATTTTTTTTCTTAAATTTTTGTGTTTATTAGTCGACCAATAGACTCACCGGTCGACTAATCCTTTCGCTCCATATTTTCTAAAAAGTCATTTTTGTCAAATTAATCGACCGAAGGTTTTTATCAGTCGACTGTACAGAATGTCTGTTTTCTGGAAAATTTAGCAGCAGTCGACTAATGACTTTATCAATCGACTGGACAGAACATGTGTTTTCTGAAAATTTAGCAGCAATCGACTAATGCTTTTATCAGTCGATCAGACAGAATGTATGTTTTTCAGAAGATTTTAGCAGCAGTCGACTGAAAGGTTTTTCAGTCTACTGATGATATTATCAGTTGACTAATTTTATCTCTAGTCAACTAAGTTTCAAAAGTTCAGATTTTCAAACGGCTCGATAAACAGATCAGTCGACCGACGATAACTGTCAGTTTACTAATAACTAACTATTAGTCGACTAACTACTGTTTCAGTCGACTAATTTTGCCGTTTTTCCTAAAACTTCAAAAAAGGTGTGTCTTTTCATTTTTCAAACATTTTGATCATTCAAAATAGATCGTTTTGACACCCTTTCATACCCTCAATGTATGAAAACTTTCAACTATAAATATGAGTGCATTTTACACTCAAAAGCATTTTAATTCAATCAATTTGAATCAATTACTCTTTGCTTTTCACTCATATTCATTTTCTCACTCACGTGATACTTTTCATTTCAGTTTTTTACTCAAATTCCTTTGAGAGATAGTGAATTCATGATTAGAGTATTTCAACAACCTCAAAAGCCAATTGCATCTCATTTGCATTCAAAAGAAGGGCTCATATGTTGTATTGTAAGTTGTTACTTATTTTCTGTAAAAGAAAGGACTCCTTGGTTTAAAGGAGTTGTTTGCTTTCAGTAGGTGTGTTACTGAAAGTGGGACCAGATTTGGTCTGTATGATCTTGTAGTTACATAAGGTTGATAGTGAAAATCTCAAGCGGGTTTTTGCTTGGGGACTGAATGTAGGTCGGGAAAGACCGAACCAGGATAAATTCTGTGTTCTTTGTGTGTTTGCTTTTCAAATTGCAAAATCCGTCAATATTCTGCAGACAATTTTTAAAAGCACTATTCACCCCCCTCTAGTGCTCGTTGCCTCGATCCTACTGCACTTTCAGAATGGGTTGTAGATTATGAAAGAACCTACATGCACATGATTTAGGAGTGAGCCTGAGTTTCGTGGAACTACTGTGGTGTTTGTATACATCATATAATGAATGATTGTAACATATGCTCATATACACTTTA
This sequence comes from Nuphar pumila, assembly GCF_984573655.1. Taxonomy (NCBI): domain Eukaryota; kingdom Viridiplantae; phylum Streptophyta; class Magnoliopsida; order Nymphaeales; family Nymphaeaceae; genus Nuphar; species Nuphar pumila. The sequence goes on from NC_143250.1 coordinate 86,784,298, forward strand.
ACCTCAAGGGAGGTATGACTCATAGGTACTTTCGAAGAGAATATGTTACCACAAGTTAAGGCTCAAGGGTATTTCAAAGCGGAGATATGTTATCGAGAGCTTGGTTTTGAATGTGTTGAGGTTTATCTTGTATTGTTTATGAGAGTATTCTGAGGAAAGCTTGAGCTGGAGAGCCATGATGTTGAGGCACTTGAGTTGACTTATGAGTCTAATTAATCAACATTAAGTAACATATTCAAACCATTTATCTACCTTAGAGAGGGTAGACAATGCACACGATAAAAAAAAGGATGTATATTTTGAAGAGCGAGGCATCTCATTGGTTCCCCATTCTTAGCGTAAGGAACCAAGACTACCTGATGAGGCCTATGTAGGTAGCTCTACGATAATGCATAGTAGGAATCAATTCCCTAGACCACTGATGTGTCTCTTGGTTGTGGACCAACCTAGTGGGTGTTTGCAGACTCTTTTAAGTCCTTTAGGATAATAAAATACATGACATAATAAACACCTCATTGGATTAGTTGAATTGAAGTTGAAGTCTTTGAGAGTGTATTCTTATAGGGAGAGAAAAGAGAAACAATGCATTGAAGATGAGGTTCACATATTTCATATTTAAGTGCATGAAATGAATTTATGGAATAGTGCATGATCTTGATTACTAACAAGTTTGAATACATGTACAATGCTAAAAAGTAAGTTAATGTTGTGTATTTACCTGTATGCTCATTTATGTTTGAATGTAATTGAGATCTATGATATATCAAGTGCATGTTTCGTGTTCTCAAAATTTATTTTTTTGTTTATATGGTAGTGTTATCTACTAGGGCACAATGGACCCCCTACTTTCATTACTTTTTAGGCAATGAGTAAGCTAGTGATGCACATGCTTGGGGTGGTGCCAAGACAGTCGTCATAGCTCTATTCTCGAATACATGGCTCTTGGTTTTGTTTCTTGGGCAATCAAAACATTTTAAATGTTAATGTTTTGTTAAGACTCTGATTTAATTATTGCTTTAATGTTTTAAATTTTAAATGAATGATTTTGTTTAAACCTCTATTTCAATCGTGTGTGTGTTGTAGTTTGATTGTAACCTACCCAAGTTTATTCGGGTTTTTGTATGGCTTGTATAGCACTCTTGCTGGTTTTAAAAAAATTGCTTTGAAATTTTTTAATACAAATTTAGGGTGTTATAGCGCATTTATGTGAAAACTTCTAGCTTTCTGTGCTATGAAAACGGGCACTAAGGGGGCGTTTTCTTGTCTTGGAAGAGGGTTCCACGGACTCTCCTTCCACTAAAAAGTAATCATACCCCCTCCCAACGGGAACCATTTTCACTAAAAAGAGAAGTCCAATGTTTATTTTGGGCTCCCTTTCCTCGCAGAAAGATGATGTTTGTTTTGCCACTGTGGGCCCCAAAAAATGCATCGACAAGTGCACTTTTAGAGAAAGCCCAAGCTTTCTGTGACAAGCAAGCACCCCCTAAGGATACATTTGTGTGCTGTAAAAAATCAAGGGCTTCCACAAAAACACATGGGGCTCCATGCATTTCTGTGAGCCCCAAATAGAGGAATGTCTTAATGCAAAGAAAGAGGTAGGTGGTGGTTTTAGTTTCATTTTCTCAAACAATGATTCCTTGGCATGGGTAAAGCCTTGTTTGCACCACACAAAAACATTAGAAGAGAATGTCTACATGCTATAGAGAAACATAGGGGTTTCTTTAGAAATGCATGAAACTAATGTGTTTTTACTGGCCCACTTTTAGCAGCACAAACATCAAGATTCATTACAAAAAAGATCAAGTACAATCACATTGCACATTTTAAATGTGCTAAATATGCTGCTCCACTTAAGCACCCACCATTTTCTGTTGGGATCTACAACTACTAAGATATATGAATGCTTGTGAACTGCTCTAAAACAGCTCCCTCATGCAGTAAACGAGCCAAAGTATTATGTTGGTTGCTGCATCGTGAAAAAGAAAAATGCAAAAGACATTCCATGAAATAAGTTTCATGGATTTTGGGTGGCAGAAAAGGTACCCTTTGGAGTTGACTCCAAACGACAATCAGTGTGGTGACCAACTGATTCACTAGAAGGAGCTTGCTTATGATAATCAGATGTTAGTTGAATTGGATCATGAAAGAGCCATTTATCGAAAGTGGATTTGAATGATGCTTCAGTGGAGGTGGGTGGGTGGCATTCTCCTCAGCTAATCGATGCCATCAATGAGGCCAAGCCACAATGTAGAAAGATGAGCTGGACCCTAGAACCCCAAACATAGTGAGAGAATCAGTTTCAGTACTCATCACACTACCATGGGTATCCTATTTATAGTGAAATCTGGAAGGAGGTCCATAATAAGCATGCATGGACATTTATGAGATAAAGTAACCAAGAAAACTGATGAAAGGCCTCTCTCATGTTGTCCATTGATGTGTCCATGTCAATATGGGTCACATCTAGGTTAGATATGATCCGATCAAAAAATCCAACATTTTCCCACTTGACTCATTGGCATGAAAAAACACATTATCAACATTGTTTTACTATTATTTCGATTCAATTTTCATGTGGGTTCACATGCTATCTTGTATCACAATAATTCATTTTAAGTATTTAGCATGTTAAGAATACATTTATGAATAGATTGATTTCTAACCCATTCTATTAGTCGTTTAATATTATTATTCTCTTATTCTCTCTCTAAAACTAGAGACACTTTACACAGAATCAATAATACACATACCATAGATAATCAATTTAGTTTCATAAATATGATCACATGCAACCATAATGTATTGTCATACATCTGAAGGAATCAAATAGACTCATCCTCATTACATATTGAGAATATAAGCCTAGTGTTAACCCTTTAATAAGAGGATCCACAATCATTTTTTCATACTGATTGTATCAATACACACTGAATGATTCTCAATCATTTCTTTAACAACAAAGTATTTTAACTTCATATGTCTACATGAGATAAAACTATTATTGTTATTAGAAAAAGACACAACTTCATTATCACATAAGATCTTTAGCGACCTCTCAATAGAGTCTACAAGACCAAGACCTGTAATAAAGTTTTTGATTCATATGGCCTGAGATGAAGTCTCGTATAAAACAATAAATTTTGTTTCTATGGTGTGAGCTGTAGTTGTAAACTGTTTTCCACTTCTTCATAAGATGTCACTACCTACCAATAAGAAGGTGTATCTCATAGTAGATTTTATACTGTCGAGACATGTTCTTAAGTCTGCATCAGTGTATCCAACAACCTTTAGGTGGTCAATTTTTCTGTAGGTTAACATATAGTTTTTTGTTTCTTGCAAATAGCTTTTCTTTGCAACCTTCTAGTGTGCAATGTTTGGATTAGACTGATATCTATCAAGCATCCCAATAGCAAATATGATGGCTGGTCATGTGCAGGTTTGCACATATTGCAAACTCCCAACCGCCAAAGTAAACATGATGCTTGCCATCTGAGCCTTTTCGTTATCATCCCAATGACAGTTCTTTAAGCTCAATTTATTCTCTCTTACTATGGGTGTAGAACCAAGAAAGCGATTCTCCATCCCATACCTTTTAAGAATTTTAAGGATATAGGATTTCTGAGAGATGCCGAGTACACCCTTAATTCTATCACTATGGATCTCAATTCAAAGGACATAAGCAAGCTCACCTATATCCTTCATATCAAAATAAGAGGGAAAAAATTCTTTTGTTTCATGTAGCAGACCCAAATCATTAGTTGCAAAAAGAATATCATCAACATACAAAACCAAAATTATGAACTTACTCCCATTAGCCTTAAGGTATATACACTAATCAATAATATTTTCAGTGAATCTATAATTCAAAATTACATGATTGAACTTTTTATACTACTGATTGGAGGCTTGTTTAAGTCTATAAATTGATTTCTTCAAATTGCAGACTAAATTGTTTGAGTCATCTATACTGAAACCAATAGGTTGTTGTATATATATATCCTCTTCTACATCCTCATTCAGAAAAGTCATTTTCACATCCATTTGATGTAGCTCTAAATCAAAATGAGTTACAAGAGCCATAATTATTTCTTAGTTGATACAAAAGAAAATGTTTCATTATAATCAATGCTCTCTATCTAAGCAAATTCTTTTACAACAAGTCTAGCCTTGTACCTCTCTATTTGCTCTTTAGAGTCTGATTTAGTCTTAAAGATTTATAATCAACAGGTCTGCAGGTCGAGGTACTAAATCTCTCTCTTGATTCTTTGCTATAGAGATAATATTTTCTTTCATAAGATCGATCCAATATGATGATTTATCACTATCAATGGTTTTTGCAAAGGTTAAGAAATCATCATTAATACCTATGAAATCATTGGGCTGTTGTAAACACACAACATAATCAAGTTTGATAGTAGATTGCTTGGTCCTCGTGAACCTCCATACATGTACTACTGGTGGTTCAAATTGAAACTATGAATCTTATTGTTATTGTATATCCTCATTAACAACTTGTTCTACTAGGAATTGAGGTTCGTTAACCTATTTTTTCTTAACATCTACCAAATGGACAATTATAAAAAACATTAGGTATTTTTTCTTTGTAGGTATAAAAACTGAATCTTGTAATTCCTTAAATGCAAGACTTTGATATACATTTATCCCAATAGAATTATATTAAAAAAATCTTGCTTTATCTATTTCTACTATTTGTGTTGTATGAGATAAACAATAAAACCTAAATCTCTTTGATCTTTCTGGATAACTAATGAAAAAACCTCTAATTGTCATAGGATTAAAGGCTTTTATATATGGGTTATACAATTTAGTTTCAGTTGGATATCCCCATATATGCATATATGACAAAAAAAGTTTTCTACACTCATAAGGTATAATAATTAATATTTTTTCAATATTTTTGATCAATTATAATATTTATGTTTAAATATCTTTGATAACTAATTTTATGTTGTTCGAGTATACGATTGCGTTCACATAAATTTTTTGAAGAGAACAAAAGTGATTTTATTAAAATCAGAGTTCGTATGACTACATAGCATGCCCGACAACACCAAGGGCAAAATCATAATTTTAAAAGTCTATTTTATGAGTTTTGAACACATGATTGCATTCATATAGAGAGCAATCATTGAATGAGTTGGGTACACAAGACTATGGTTATAACACTGGACGTGTACTTGGGTTACTGAACCACATTTTGGCTTACGAGAGTGAAACACATAAGATAATGATCTCTATGATAAAGATAACCCTTATACCCATTCAAGAATAATATCTACCCTGAATAAGGTAGATGGTACAACCTCAAGTAATTTTGATATATTTTTGGGAGCAAAGTGTCTCAATGGTCTTCATTTACTCGTAGGTTTTAGAGGCCGGGGCTATCGACGTATCCTAAGTGATAAATTCTCAACTACTGTAGTTAGACCAGGATGCATCACATTTCTGTTTTGCCTTAGCGATGACTTATCTCGGTCACATACAACCCGCTTTGGGTATTCTTTAGTCAATCACCCAGGTTAAAATACCTTAGAATAATACACCTCTGAGATGTTTCAGTTGTCTGCAATGATTATTTTTCATGTATAAGATGGATGGTTAAATATCGAAATAAAGACTTTTGAATAACACAGTTTGATGTGAAAATATATCATGATAATGCATAATAACTAAGTATATTCATTTTTATGTTTTTGTTCATACCTTTTTTGTAGAATGACTTTAGTCCTCGCTATGGATGAACTGTGATCTCTGAGTTACATTTTGATTCTTGAATATGTCTTAATATTCTGAATTATCTAAAATTGATGTAAACTTACCAGACTGTCAAAAGTCTAATCCTTTAATGAGATTTTGTTTAGGTTCAAAACAATGAATGCAGCCGGCCAGAAGTGACATCGAGGACTAGTACTCTCCAAAGGATCCATGCAAATGCAAGCTTCCTAGTGGTGCAACATGAAACATGCATTTTTTTATGGTTTTCTTGATAGACTTGCTACAGGATTGCCCCCCATAGGATTCGAACCCGAGAAGCTCATTTATGATAGTGTGATCTAACCGACCAACCCAAAAAGAACTACCATTTGTTAGCTAGCCAATTTTTTTTTATGCACAAACAAACAAGCAAAAAATTTTCTTTTTCGTTTTCAGCCCTTTTTTCTCATGCTACACAAATAAGCCAAAAACTTTCTTTTGAAAAACTTCTAGTATCAAAAATTCTCGTGGGCAAAACTTTCTTTCCTTATGAGAGTTTTTCTTTCTTCCAAACGTGCTCGTAATCCTAGGGCCCACGAAAGCTAAGAATTCTCATCCTTGTGTCTTTTGTCTTGAATCTTTAATCTTGAAGAAAGTTCAGTGAGATTCAGTCTATTTGCTTTTTATGTGTCACATATCAAGTATATACCTATACCAAATATCACACCCAAATGGCAGCAGGTATGGGGAGAAGGTGCTGAACCCCTTCGTCTCAGGTTCGACTTTCACCGGGTGTGCTAGTACTTTTAACTGATGAGTTCCATAAGGACTTGGCTATCGGTGATCCCATCCGGGGTTTACCTTGCAGGGGGCCAGGCCACCGAGGGTAAGTAGTCGTAAAAAGAAAAAAAAAATCTGTAGCAGTACCTCTTACTCATACCCATTTGCGACGACTGTGTGGGTCTCCCTTTCAAAAGAGACTAGACCCGTGTTGATCCGGATCCCATGAACAAGACTGCTTACAACCTTGTGATTGAATCCAATTCAGTGCCAAGTTCTAGACCCACAATAGTGCGACCCATTCATGAACAAACAGGGTCAAATTTGAGCAGAAAATCAAGAAATCTCGTACATTTTGGTAATTACAAACCGATGAAAACAAGCAGCGGAGAGGCACACAGACAGCTAGAAAAAGGCATTCTTTAGAGGTCCAATCCATGATCCACAAGGTGTTTGTGGGGCCCTTTTGTGGACCCCACCGCCTATTGCTTCCAAGGCCCGCTGCCTGTGTGTCATTCCAGCAGCCACCTTCTGGAAACAATCAGAAGCAAGAAACACTGTCCTGTTTATATTTAGTGTTGGCGTTGTCAGAGGTGCAGATTTGGATCGGATAATCTGACCGAGTCCGAGTCCTTGTAGTGGGATTCGGTAGAGTATACCAACATCCTATTAGTGATTGAATTTGGATTCCAGATCGAGTTATACATCCAAACCTAACGGATACCTGAATTGGATTGCATGCAAAATATATATCTGATTAGCCTTTTCCATCTGAATCTCAACCCCTCTCCTAATATCCGATTAGGAGCTGAATCCGACATCATTTATTCCTAATTTAAAAGCTGTAAGGGATACAATGGTGATAGGTTTAACTATGGGATCTAACATGATCCAAATCCAACCAATTCTACCAGCCAACTTGCTTCGGGTCCGATTAGCTAAATGATCAAGCTTATTATTGGAATTTGGAGTCCAGTTTCAACAAAGATCCAGAAATATCCAATCATTCAGAATCCATGAGCAAATTCATAGATATGACAATGTCACGGTACTACTTGGATTTTGCATCTGATCTTATAAAGGATATTCTCTTATCCAGGCCCAAATATGATTATAACAGATACAATTACATTAAATATCTGCATCCGAACTGGATCCGATCCAACCAATTTAACTTCAAATTTAAAGGTTCAGTTTAAATGACATAAAAAAGTGAGGACTGATCTCATTGGAGGTGGCTATGATGGGAAGGCTCCAAATCAGTATTGCTTTATGCTACAAAGCAACAAATGTTATAACAACCCCGAAAACTATAGAAACTACGTGTACGACGTTTAGGGCCGGTTTGCATGTCACAGAAGAAGGAGGTTTTTGCACAAAGCACAAAGCGTTTTCGTAGGGCCCCACCGTAATTATGCAAACGGTGCCAAGCTTTTCCTAGCAGAAAAAGCAATCTCAAAATCAACGGCCACCCTCATTTCCACGGAAACCATTCGTAATTATGCAAACGGTGCCAAGCTTTTCCTAGCTGAAAAAGCGATCCCAAAATCAATGGCCACCCTCGTTTCCACGGAAACCATTCCTATGGAAAGGGGGGGTGGGGGCGTGATCCGCTTTCATTACCGCAGAAGGACATCGATGAGCGTGCCTCTTTGAACCCCATGCCCTCCGCAACCCCTTCACTATCTCCTCCGCGAAGCTCAGGGGCATCGCGTTCTCTCGGAGGCCCATCGACTTGTAGTATGCCTCTCCGCCGTGGTTCTCCGTCATGTTGGAAACCTGCCAGAATGAGAGGGATCCGACGGTGTTGATGAGCTGATCAGCGGAGACGTTCGGCAATCACAAAGAGAGCGTCAGCGTCATAGATGACGATCTGATTGGGGATGCCGAATGTCCCGCTCTCCTGCAGGATTCGGAGCTCGGAGACCGGCTGTAGCATGGAGATCCTATTGTGGAGCCGCTCAATGGCCTCCGACGAGTCGATCACGCGGGAGCTCATTTGTTTATTTCATTGTTCATCAAAATGTCATCAACTTGATGCTACAAAATATGATAACGGTAAAAATTAAAATCTTGGCAGTTTGGCGTGAATTTTGTTTGTTTTAAGAGAATTTAAGAATATGAAAATTCAATTCAAGATTTATATTCGGGGCAAAAATCAAATTTCAAATTCATATTTAGGGCAAAAATTCATGATTTTAGATGTAATTTTGTAATTAGATCCATATCAGACAAAAAACCATAATAAACTTGTTAAAATATGTAAAATGATGGATAAATCAGGTCATACCATCCGAAACTAAGTAATTTGATCTATTATCAATGAATGTCCAAGTTGTCCGCACATCATCATCAAACAACAAACATTTGAAACATAGCATTTGAGTACAGTCAACAAACATTGGACTTGGAACAATTGTTACAAAACGAACAAAACCAATGTTCTGTTCTGTCCTTTTTGTATATTTTGTCCAACCCTGGACAAGCCATCAAACATACCATTAAGAGCATGTTCGATGTGTCATTCCCAGCGGGATTCAGACGAAAATCTCTCGGGGAACAGTAGTTTCCATCAAACGTTGGATGCGATCGCCCGTGTTCATAATAATATGTGATTTTCAATCCACCTCTCCCTTATTATAGAATGAACAGGAATGGAGGGGACAAAAAAAATGCATCAACGGGTGCACTGCCCGTCGATGGGTCTCTCTCTCTCTCTCTCTCTCTCTCTTTCTCACTCTTGCTCTCCTTCTCTGCTTCAAACTCACCATCGCCAAGCTCCTTCCCCACCATCGCTGTGTTCCTTTCCCACTGCACCAGGTGCATCCTTTCTCCTCTCTCTCGCCTTATACCCTAACCGGTAAGGGCCTGCTCCCTTTCTTTCCTCCATTGTATAAGAGACACTCACAAGAGGAAAACCACGATAAGATTCTCCCCCTCTCTTTCCTCCATTATTTCTCCTCGAGCTCGCCTTCAAGATCACCGCCCAAGGACCCGTACAAGGAGCACACCTACGGGTTCGTCAAGAGATTGATAGAGAGCAATGATTTCTATTCCAAGGATTGCAATGCCCATAGAAAAGATTGATGCGATTGAGATTGTTTGTAGTTGGGAATCGATGGTGTTCAATTTTTTCTGGATTTATGATGTTGGGTAATGGTTAATTTGACGATGGTGGTGGTTGGTTGATGGTTTTACCAGATGGGTAGTGGAGAAACAAATGTTTTTGAAGGAAAAATAGAGATTGGGATGTTAATTAGTGTTAATTGATTGATTTGGTGAATGTTAGTTCTCAAAAATTTGATTAGGTTGAAGATCATAGAGTCCTCAGAGAATGTTGATATTAATGATGAGAGAGGAGCAAGGTTCATTCTCTGTCTCAAGGGGAGAGATTTTGCAACATATAGAATGAGATTGCTTCTGCCGTTACTGAGTTAGCAAGAATTAGATTGAGGGTTCAAAAAAAATTGGTTGGTGCAAAATAAGAAGCAATTGATCACTCTGAAGCAGGGGAATAGAAGAGGATCAATGATTTTTTTTGTTTATTAGATGAGAGAATAAAAAACTGTGAAATTTTGAATGGATCATCTATCTTGCATTATATGATCGAAGTAGCAGAAAAAAAAGGATCTGAGGTTCTGACATTAGTGGCGAATTTCCAAAACTTCTGTCTAAATAGTTTTTTGTTTATTAGAGCTTGTTTCTTTTTCTAATGCTGCTCCTTTTATTTGGTGCAATATGAGACGATAACCAAGCAAAACAAAAATTGTATATTTTATTAGATAATTCAATGCCGTTGAACTAGGAAACACCATGAATTGGTGATGAGCAAACATACAAAATGCATTATTGTAGTCAAATGATGAAATTGTAAGATGACCAATGCTAAGCTTATCATATAAAGAATATGTAATGAGGACACAAACTTAAGGTGGAGTCACAAGTTATTTTTTGATGACCAATGCTAAACCATGTTATTTTTTCGATCAACCTATACAATGATTGCAACAAGTTATAACTACATTAAGTTGCACCTTCATAACCTAAAAACCTCTTCTTTTCACCAAATGAAACAGTACACACTAAGTGTTTCATTGATCGGGTCATCATATTTGCATATGATATTGTTTTTTAGCATGAAACATTGAATTCCTTTATTTGTCTTGGTTGATCCTTTTCTTTTATTATCTACACCTACTAATGAGATCAATTCCAGCTTGAATGGCCAGTTTGTGGGAAGAGTATTTACAATTTTCTATGTAAAATGTATATTGAGTCCTTGTTAGCACTTTCTTGTGAAGGTATCAACATTTCAAGTTTCATACCGGTGTTTTTTTATCCCATCTATGATCTTATTGTTTTCCAACCATCTAATCATGAATCTTTCAACCTTCTTTGGATTAGTTAAGATTGTTAAATTCAATTAGATGCTAGATTCAGCTTCAAGACAGCTTCAAGACATGCACAAAACAATTTATTTCTGACCCACCTCTTAAAGCTATGGACAAACTCGTGCATATCAAAGTTTGATAAGGTGTCTTCAACTCAATACCTTCACAAATCATAACCACATAGCTGGCCATGCGATGAACCCAGGCAGTGGCGTACAGTGACGTTAAGCCACAACTTTTTCCTTTTCACTCTTTTGACATTATCCAATTCAAGATCTATATTCGAGGTAAAAATTCAGATTTGGGCCAAAAATCCAATTTGAGATTCATATTCAGGGCAAATATCCAATTTAAGATCCTTATTTTTTGAGCAAAATCTATATTTAGGGCAAAAATACCATTTAAGGTCTATATTCAGGGCAAAAATCCAATTCCAATTCCATATTCATGGCAAAAAATCTTGATTTTTAGATATAATTTCATAATTAGATCCATATATGAAAAAAAACCCATAATAAATTTGTTAAAACATATAAAATGGTGGATGGATCGGGTAATACAATCCAAAATAAAGTAATTCCACTCATTATCCATGACTGTCCAAGTTGTCCCGCACATCATCATCCTACAAGGGACATCTGAAACATAATATTTGAGTACAGTTCAAACAAACGTTGAATTTGAAATAGTTGTTACAGAACGAACATAACCAATATTCTGTTATGTTGTTTTTGTACATTTCGTCTAACCCTGGACAAATAGTCAAACGTACCCTAATTTAACTAAAGGTGCTGGCTAAAACGGGTTCCCACTTCCCCAGCTAGCGCTGACCGAAGCAGACCCACTAGGTTTGGTCTTGTCCCTGTCTTATCACATGTGATGAGGGCGGACGAGTCGTCTCGGATGCGAGAAGGTGCCTCCGATACGTATGAATGGGAAGATCTAGAACCTTATCTAAAAGAGGATCACGTGGTCGTCTCGGATGAAGTTTCTGGAAATGCGGCGGGAGATGCCACCCTTTTGCTCCTCTTTTAGGCCTTTTATTTCTCTGCCACCCTTCTTATATCTTCGTCCGACGTCCGACGTCCGCCTTCTAGAACGAGAACGCCCTCTAAGTCCGGCGAGATTCTCGACAGTTTTCCGACGGAAATTTCTGAAGAAAGCGGTCTTTTTTTGTCTTGATCAGATAAGCGACCCCGATCTCATTCCAGTTTGCGTTTTGGTAATTCAACGTTGTTTTTAAGATATTCCGCCGGGATCCAGCCGGAGATCTCTTTTTGCAAGGTGGAGGAGATGGTTTCTTCGGCGGAGCAGAACGGCGAGGCGACGTCCGGCGGAGACGCTCACAGGTCCTTGCCGACGCCCTTCCTGGCGAAGACGTACCAGCTCGTCGACGATCCGTCGGTGGACGACGTGATCTCGTGGAACGACGACGGGTCGGCGTTCATAGTGTGGCGCCCGGCGGAGTTCGCCCGCGACCTCCTCCCCAAATATTTCAAGCACAACAACTTCTCCAGCTTCGTGCGGCAGCTGAATACGTACGTAAGTATCGTATACGGATCCATATGCTACGCACGTCGCCTCCTAATATTTTTTTCGGGTTTTCCCCCCTCTTAATTTTTCCCTAGGGTTTTCGGAAGATCGTTCCCGACCGGTGGGAATTCTCTAACGATTGCTTCAGGAAGGGCGAGAAGAGGATGCTGTGCGAGATCCACCGCCGGAAGAACCCCCAGTTGGAGAATTCACCGGCGAACCTGCAGGGATCCCCGACGAACTCTGGCGAGAAGCCGGCAGCCTCGTCGATCTTCCCGGCGAGGGAGACGGCGGCCGTAACGGTGGCGATCGCGTACCCCGGGAATGGCGCCACCGCGGCGGAGCTCCTGGAGGAGAATGAGAGGCTGAGGAAAGAGAACTTCCGCCTGAGGCAGGAGCTCAATCATATGAAGGGCCTCTGCAGCAACATCTTCGCCCTCGTGACGAGGTGCGCCAACCGGTGGGAGAACGGGTTCACGTCAACCACAGCTGGAAAGCCGGAGGAGACGCCCGTCCAGCGGCAACCGAAGAGGGAGGATGAAGTGGTGGTGGAGGAGGTGGAGGATGAGGATGAGGAGGAGAAGGAGGTGGTGGTGGAGGAGGAGACGCCGGGGAACGGTGCAGAGGAGAAAGAGGAAGCGACGAGAAGAGGGGCATCGAGCCGGAGACTCTTCGGCGTTCCGATACGAACGAGGAAGCGGGACAGAGAGGAACCGGACCGAAGCGAGGCGGTGGCGGAGGCCAAATTTGAGCAGTTGGGTCCGGAGCCGCAATCTTCGTGGCTCCAGTATGGGTGTCCAGTCAACCATAGGTTTGAATTTTGGGAACCCGCCGGAAAATGAGGGTGACTCGCACGTGCCATCCTTTCAGTTTCGGCGTATATTCCCTCGAAACTGAAATTTGTATAAAAGACCGCACAGCGATGAAATCAAAAGTATTTTCCTTTTACCATGAAAAATTTCGGCCGTCGATCTTTGCGATTACCGTCAGGAGAAACCACTCGGGGGGAACATGTCCTGGTGGGCTCAAGGTTTGACTACTCTTTAATAGGTCAAAATTTTTACAGAATCGTCTCCTCTAGGGGGTCCACGGATCGGGTTTGGTTCAGGCTCAGGTGAAACCAAACTTGACCCCAATTTTCGAGTATGGTATCGGCTTCCGGGTCTAATCAAACCTATCATAAAAGAAACCATACTTGAACCCGATAATAATTACATGAACCAGACCTTGGCTAAACCGGGTAAAACAGTTTTTTTTATCATTTTTACATTGAAAAATTGTGGGTCTTAATCCGAACTCAGGTTGGGCCAGAGTCTGGTCACTACAACAGAGCAGTAGATTAGCGACGATCACCTTCCGTCGCTAATCCGTCGCTAATCCGTCGCTAACCATGTTAGCGACGGATTAGCGACAACGCGGCGACAATATGCTTACGTCACGAATATTTCGACGCTAACTGGCGACAGAATAATTTCGTCGCCAAGTCCGTCGCTAATTGCGACGGAATAACGAGCGCTATATTCCGTCGCCAATCCGCCGGTACTAAACGGCGACCACGGCGTGGCGACGGATTTAATTCCGTCGCTAAGCCGTCGCTAGATTAATATGAATAGCGACAGAATCATCCGTCGCTAATCCGTCGCAAAAACGAAAAAAAATCAAAAAAAATTTATTTAAAAATTAATTACGGAGAACTGTACAATTTATATTTCCTGTACAATTTATATTTCCTGTAAATAAAAAACAAACCACACAAAAAAATTCATATAACAAGTATCTATAATAATTAATCGTTCCACCTTAAAACTAAGAAGTTTAATTATTTACAATTCAACAATTACAATTAGGAAAAATAAAAAAAATAGAACTTCTTCAACACAGTCCTCTAATCATCGCCAAGATTTTGTGCGTCTTCTTGTTCATTGTCTTTATCTGTCCCTTCAGCTCCACTACCCTGATTATCGCTAGCAGCCTACACAAGAAAAGAACAGTCAGTATTGATAAACAAAATATAATGAAATAAATTACACACTATATGTGATTCTATCATGTGCTCATGTGTGATCTAAGGCAATAAAAAAACTCTATATGTGATTCTATCATGCTCATATGTGTGCTAAGGCAGTCAAAAAATTGAATATGTGATTATAGCATGTTCATATGTGTTCTAAGGCATATAAAAAAACTCTATATGTGATTCTACCATGCTCAGATGTGCTTTAAGGCAAGCAAAAAACTATATATGTGATTCGATCATGCTCGTATGTGTGCTAAGGCAGTAAAAAAATTGAATATGTGAATATAGCATGCTCATATGTGCTCTAAGGCAGGCAAAGCCAAAAATTTTATATGTGATTCTATCATAAATGATATATAACATGTTCATATGTGTTCTAAGGCAGTTAAAAAACTCTATATGTTATTATAGCATGTTCATATGTGTGCTAAGGCAGTCAAAAAACAGAATATGTGATTATAATATGCTCATATGTGTTCTTAGGCAGTAAAAAAACTGAATATGTGATTATAGCATGCTTATGTGTTCTAATGCAATCAAAAAAACTTTATATGTGATTCTATCATGCTCATATGTGCTCTAAGACAGACAAAAAGTTAAATATATATATATGTGATTCTATCATGCTCATATGTGTGCTAAGGCAGTAAAAAAATTGAATATGTGATTATAGCATGTTCATATGTGTTCTAAGGCATCTAGAAAAACTCTATATGTGATTCTACCATGCTCAGATGTGCTTTAAGATAGTCAAAAAAACTATATATGTGATTATACCTGAGAGGGACCTGGAATCGAAGATCCCCTATCCTGAACAGCGGCCTTGATCTCATTTCGGAGAAAGGGGGCGACGATGTATTGGAAGTAGTTATTCAGTGATTCATTAATGATCTCGCGTACATCATCACCGGAAAAAATAGTCGGCTGCTTGGAGCTTATGTCGGCGCAAGAAGTTGGTGAGCCGTAACTGGAAGAACCAATAACTGGTGAAGTATTCATATTACTCCCAAACCCGAACACGCGACCTTTTTTGGGTTCACCTGCTGCAGTCACCCATGCTGTAGGATCAAATGATGGATGCTGAGTAGCGTCTTCACCATATCGCTCTACCATTTGTTGCTCATATGCCTCCTACAAAATAATGTTTAAAGTATTCATTAATAATTAATGATAACATTATGATGACTTGCATATATATTGCAATGATTATTAATAGAATTAATACATACCATTGTCGTTCTCGCCTTCTCTGATACGAAGACTCCCGTGGTCTTCCGTTTATGTGTTTCTACAAACACATCCTTATATGGTACACTGCCTCCTTTTTCTGCTTCCTGCGAAGTTAAATGACAAAAGATTTAGTACACAAATTTGCAACTATACTTATAAAATTAATATTATATATTGATGAGTTACCATTTTCTTTAGGTGGCTCCCAAATGTCTTAGATCCACCTGTGTGTAGATGGGCTTCGGGCATCTTCGATCGATTTTGTGAAGCCTTCGCAGAGCGATTTTTAAATGCATCTCCCGCCCACATATCGCACATTTCATCCCAGTAATCTCTCCTGATAGTAATAGGACCATGGCCCTTCCACAGTAATGGATCATCTACTACGCCAGATGCTTTTTTTGCTGCAGTCTTCATAGTGTGCAGCATGTCTGCAAATCGATTGGCAGCCACCTTCTGCCACACCTTCCTTGCATCATTTTCTTCCACCGTAGTTGCAAAGCGATTCGAAGCCTACAAATATTTTCAGAAAGTTAGTAGACATTGCTTAAATAAATTAAATATGAAACACATTAACTATGAGGAACAACTGTATACCATGAATGAGGACCACAATCTGTCTAATACCTCCTTTGGGTACTCTTTCCATTGAGCAACTGGTCCTGGTAGATGTTGAAGAAGTAAATTCATAATCTCCCGTACTACTTCTTGTGGCTCAAACCTCGTGCTGCACATGAATTGTTACACAGTAAATATCAATATAAAATATTTAAAAGATATGCAATAATTGAAAACAAAATACTTACGGTCGATTATCGATATACACTATTCGAATGAGTCTTCTTGTGCCAGCCTGTGAAGACCCTGTTTCCTGTGTTGGCTGTTGACTTGTGCGATCAACTGGTGTAGGTGGGTCGTATACAGGCGCAACATCATCTGTAAAAAAATACACACCAAGTTCTCAGAATGTGCATTTGAACTAATCAAGCATCTAATTAGTTATATGATATACCTATCACAGGAGCCCGTGAAGATGAAGGTTGAGCCTGGCTACTACTGGATGAGCGACCACTATAACCTCCACGAACCATATTCTAACAAATAACATATGTCATACAATACATTCAAATAATTCACATCAAGTATTACAATGCATTCAAGTCATTCACATCAAGCATTGCAATGCATTCAAATAATTCAAATCATTGACATCAAGTATTGCACTAATTCAAATCATTCGTTAATTGCATAAATTATAATACATTCAGATAAATTACAATGCATTCGAATCATTCGTATCAAGTATTACAATACATTGTAATAAAATTTTTAATCATTCACACCAAGTATTGCAATACAACTCACATCAAGTATTACAATGCATTTAAATAGAGGTTTGTAGTATAAGATTTTTTTCACTAGCTTGAGAATTCTTCCTCGTCACTAGTTTGACTTTCTTCTTCTTCTTCTTCTTCTTCTTCTTCTTCTTCTTCTTCTTCATTGTTTGCCCATCCACTTGGTACATCATTTGGATCACATTCCTCTATGAATGTTTCATCAGCTAATGGAGATATGACATGCATATCATGCGCAACATCGTGACCATAAGCGAAGTCACAGACATCATCTGATTGATAGTAATCACTGTCTTCAGCTAACTCATCTTCTTGTAACTGATCATACTCGGGGTATAGTTTGGATTTCACCTTGCAAACTGCCCACCATTCATTTCTATCTGACTTTTTTATACTCGGATATGAAGTATAATAAACTTGTTGAGCTTGCGAGGCTAATATGAATGGTTCATATGTTCCAAACCTGGATTTATGATTCACCTCCACAATGCCTGAAGCTTTGTCGAGTCTTGTTGCAGTTGGATCAAACCAATGACACTTGAATACCGTAACCCTGTTATTCATGCCTAAGTAAGTCAACTCCATTATTTCCTCTATAACACCGTAGTAATCATGTTCATTTTCACCGTAGCTGCTACCCTTGACACACACGCCACTATTTATCGTTGATTTGTTTATACCGTAGTCTTTTGTATGGAATCGATAACCATTTACGATATACCCGTTGTAGCATTGCACAACTTTGGTCGGACCATTTTCTAAATCACATATTCCTTGATCTTTAACATCACCATGGCGAACCTACGCACAGACATAAACAATTATTGTGATCACGATCAATTAAGTAACTTAGTGTTGTTTATAAGTACAAAATTTATGTTAGCTTCTTTACCAACTGTTTCAACCACTCCACAAACTTAGTTTCACGTTCTTTTTGTACTTCTGCATTAGTGAGATGTGAAACTTTGCTTTGCAACTCCAGATCAAATCGTCTGCAAACCACAAATACTTATATTACCGAGCCATGTATCCACATATAGAACATAAAAGGATTTATAATTGAGTTGCATATACATATACTTACTCGATGTATGGGTCGATCGCTGAACAATTAAAAAGAATATAGATGTGTGCTGCATCTTGCTCTCGATCTGTCAATAGCCTTGATCGGCAACTACCAAATGCATGCCCAAGTCGTTGAAATATCGACAGCTTGTCAGCTACAGTTACTTGTTCTCCATCATCGTTACGGGGCGGGCATGTGTAACGTGTTGAAATATGAGGTTCGAAGTACATAGATGAGAAATTTGAAATCTCTTCTAAAGTGTACGCCTCACAAATAGAGCCTTCTACTCTTGCTTTATTACGAACCTTTTTTTTTAGGTCGAACATGCATCTGACAAGAATATACATTTCAAATTTTAAATATCTGTCATTAAAGAGACAAATATAAAAAAACATATACCTTTCAAATGGGTACATCCATCGATATTGCACAGGGCCACCAACCCTTAGTTCATATGGCAAATGTATGATCAAATGTTCCATAACATCGAAAAATGCTGACGTAAATATCTTTTCTAACAGACAAACAGTGGTGATGACAGAGTCCTCGAGATTCTTTACATCTGATACAATGACCTCCGATGCGCACAATGTTCTGAAAAATCCGCTCAACTCAGACAATACCCCCCATATAGGTTTGTCTAACATATCATGGAATGCTAGGGGTATCAATCGTTGCATAAAGATATGACAATCATGGCTCTTCAACCCATATAACTGTCCATCGTCAATCTTCACAGCCCGAGCAATGTTAGAGACATATCCATCTGGAAATCTCAGTTGTCTCAACCATTGACATACATGTTTTATTTGATCAGGTCCGAGCACGTACTTCGCCTTTGGTTTCAGTACTTTGCCATTATACTCTTTGAGTTCCAATTCTGGTCTTTTACATATTAATTTTAAATCCATACGGGCCTTCGGATTATCATTCGTTTTTCCTTTAATATTCATTACTGTATTGAACACATTATCAAACACATTTTTCTCTACATGCATCACATCCAAATTATGTCGTATCAATAGGGTCGGCCAATACGGTAGTTCCCAAAAAATAGATTTTTTCGTCCAATTGTGTTCCTTCCCAAATCCACGGAAGGGTGTAGGACTGCGGGCATCTGTTAATACATCTGGAAAGTATCGCAATCTTCTTAAAATCTCTATGCCAGACAATCTTGAGGATGGACCTTCCATTTCAGTTGTGCCTGCTGTAAATGCATTCTTTTGACGTCGGAACGGATGATCGCTGGGTAGAAATCGACGATGGCAATCAAACCAGCAAGGCTTCCTTCCATGCCTCAATCTAAAAGCTTTGGAATCCTCCATGCAGTACGGACAAGCCAACCTCCCATGTGTGCTCCAACCAGATAACATACCATATGCAGGGAAGTCACTGATTGTCCATAGAACAGCGGCCTTCATGTTGAAATTTTGTTTTTTGTGGGCATCATACGTGGTAACACCGTCATCCCACAGTACTTTTAATTCATCAATCAATGGCCTTAGATATACATAAAGATTTTGGCCAGGTGAGGTCGGACCAGGGATCAACAGAGACAAGAAAAGATTTGGACGTTTCATACACAAGCTTGGTGGAAGGTTGTATGGAGTTACAAATACTGGCCAGCATGAGTATGGAGTTGATCTACCCCCAAATGGATTAAATCCATCTGTACATAGACGGAGTCTAACATTTCGCACTTCCATTGCGAAGTTCTGATGAGTACGATCAAAGTGCTTCCAAGCTTCAGCGTCAACAGGATGCGTGATCTTGTTTTCATCGTGTTGAACTTTATTTGCATGCCATCTCATGTGTTTAGCTGTCTTTGAAGACATATACAATCGCTGCAATCTAGGAGTGATAGGAAAGTAGCGGAGCGACTTGTATGAAACTTCCTTTGATCTCGTGCTACCATTGCCTCTTGTCTTTGGCTTGAACCGAGGATGCCCACATGACGGGCATGATATGTCGTTTTCCTGCTCCTTGAAATACAACATGCAGTGATTTGGACAAGCATCAATCTTTTTGTAACCCATACCTAGAGCGTTGACCATAACTTTCGCACGATAGAAATTTTGTGGCAATTTCTCATCTTTAGGCAACATACTCTTCACAATCATGCACAAACGGTCAAAACATGATTGACTCAAATTATACTCGGACTTCAAATTCATTAGTTGAAGAACTGCAGACAAGATAGTGTGACTCTCACAACCGTTCCAAAGTGGCTCATCAGCATCTTTAAGTAAATCATAAAATCTACTAGCTGCATCGTTTGGTGATTCTTCATCTACGGCAGTTCTTACATCACTAGAACTCATAGCAGAACCCAGTTCTGTTCCTGCAGCATCAAATATCAAATCCGTATATGGATTATCGTGCACCACATTCACCCGTGCATCAAAATCGTTTCTAAATTCTTCTCCATGAAACGTCCAGTTCTGATAATCACTCACAAAACCCTTCCTGTATAGGTGATGTCTAACGCCATGAGGTTCTACAAATCGATTATTCTTACAAATCTTGCAGGGACACCTAATCCGACCTGTGGGATCTACCGTACTGACACTTGCCGTTGCAAATTCAATAAAACTGTCGACACCATCCATATATTCATGCGATAACTCATTGTCCACTATCCTACGGTACATCCATTCACGGTTTGCAGTCATTCTGTCGTATGATGTTACGAATAGTATCCTAACCAGTTAAAAGAGAACCATCAAAATGCTATGATGAAGAAAATATCAAATTTATCATGCAATATATGATGTCATACAATCACAAGAATTATGATGCATGTATTGATAACTTAATATTTTCATGTGCAAACTATTCATGACACGATACATTCATTTGAAGCATGCTTTCAGTATACAATTTCACATGGAAGACATAATCAAATTGAAAGTAACTACATGTAAGCATGGATACAATCACATCAAACATTGCAATACATCGAAATAATTCATATCAAACAAATGTCAAACATGTACCTGCAGCAAACACACTTCAATATCCCACTAACTACTACCACGCATAGCATGGACTCCGTACTCCAAAAATAAGAACACTTCCATATTCATACATTAAAATCATGCTCAGCATGATCTCCGAACTCCAACAAAGCAGTCCTAGATATCAACAACTAAGTGAGTGTGTGAACAATAAAGTGTTACATTCAATAAATTAAATAACATGTGATGCGCTTGCCTCACTTACTCACCACGGGTATTTACCCGATTTGCATTGTTTTTGTCACTTACTTACCACGGGTGGCGGGGCACAAGCGAGTTCCGTTGAGAAATCTGCACAAAAAAACAATTTTTTAAAATGAAGTCACCATGGAAAAAAAACTGTTCTGACAAGGGGTCGACTCCCCTGCTGTTCCGACAGGGGGTCGACCCCCTGCCCGGGTCGACCCCCTACCGGAAAGGCAAGGGGCAAGGGTCCTCTGCCGAAAAATGCAGGGGGTTAACCCCCTTCCGGAAAACGCGGGGGTTAACCCCCTCCGTTTTCCGGAAGGGGGTTAACCCCCTGCCGGAAACGGGAGGGGGTTAACCCCCTGTGAACCGGGAGGGGGTTAACCCCCTGCCGGAAATGGCAGGGGGTTAACCCCCTGCGTGAAAATGGGGGTTAACCCCCTGCGTGAACCGGAAGGGGGTTAACCCCCTGCCGAAAACGGCAGGGGGTTAACCCCTTACGTCAAAACGGGGGTTAACCCCCTGCCGGAAACGACAGGGGGTTAACCCCCTGTGTGAACCGGGAGGGGGTTAACCCCCTGCGTGAAAATGGGGGTTAACCCCCTGCCGGAAACGGCAGGGGGTTAACCCCCTATGTGAACCGGGAGGGGGTTAACCCCCTGCCGTTTCCGGCAGGGGGTTAACCCCCTGCGTTTTCCGGCAGGGGGTTAACCCCTTGCCGGAAACGGGAGGGGGAGGGCGTTACCTTTCTCCGGGCGGCGAACGGTGGGACCAGCGGACGGTGGGACCGGCGGACGGTGGGACCGACGAACGGCGGGACCGGCGAACGGCGGGACCGGCGAACGGCGGGAGCGGGACCGGCGCAGGAGCAGCGAAAGAAGAAAAGGAAAACCTGGTTGGGATTAGGGTTATTCGAAAGTTAGCGACGGCTTAGCGACGGATTAATTCCGTCGCTAAGCCAACGTAAAATCAAATTCGCGAAAATAGCGACGGATTATATTCTGTCGCCACATCCGTCGCTAGTTAGCGACGGACTAGTTTCCGTCGCTAACGTCGTCGGTAAATGGTGCGATCGTACCGACAAAACAATCTGTCGCAACATCCGTCGCTAATTAGCGACGGACTAGGCGACGAACTATCTTCCGTCGCTACTTTCATAAGATTCAGTGATAATAGCGACGAATATTTGTCGCTCGCCAATCCGTCGCTAACTAGCGACGGAAAGATTCCGTCGCTAACGTCCGTCGCTAACAACCTATTTTCTTGTAGTGGGTATAAAATTTAACAAACTATATCCGGGTGCATGTATTAATCAGATTGGATTTTAATTGGGTTTTTTTTATTTATCACCATACCCGGACCCTATAGAGTTTGGTACGGATCCAGATAAACCCCACCGGTTGAAGCTCCTAGTCTCCTCCGTGTGATAAGTCCTACATGCTCACTTAGAATTTGTTGAACGTTCACTTGTGGCTTTCACCCTTTGTGCTAAGGGTAGGGTATGCCCATATCCTCTTGTGTTCGGGATGAGAAAGAGGTGGACACTAGTGAAAGAATGTTTGAAAAAGGTGGTAGGGGTCCGTGTGGTCAGTGGGGGTGGTTGTGAAGGTGCTCAGATGAGGGAACTGGATCAAATCTCACTGACGCATGAGTGTGTCCGTAGCTTTTAGATGTGGGCCATGTAAGGCAGGACAGTCTTAGGGCTCCACCCAGTGTTTTTCTTGCTTAGGCAAGTGTTCTTCATCATAAAAGAGAGAGAGAGAGGCGTTCGGGGAGGAGTGTGCTAGGGAAGGTCAGCCACCTTCGGTTTGAGTTGGTGTGGTGGTGTCGGCTAGTTGGTTTAGGGGCAGGGAACTAGCTATGTTAAATTGTATCTGTTTGGGGGTTTCTTGAATCTGTGGGTCCGATATTCTTAATCCGAACCATTGCACTCCATCGTGATTGGGTCCGTTACCCTAGTGGACTGCTGCTACATCCAATTTTGACCAGCTACGACTTAATCCTGTACAGGCTTGTTAATCCGGTGCAGGTTTGTCACTTGTGAGTGTATAAATTGGATGGTCAATCGTGCAAATCGTTTGACTTTGATAACGATAAATTGATGCTTACGGTTAGGCAACCCCCCCCCCCCCCCCCCGTTTGGACCGGAGATGAAGGGCATGAAACGGGGATGGAGGCGGGGATGAAGGTTAAAATCTATCCCCATGCGGGGATAGACTTACGCTTTCCCCCGCCCCGTCCCCATCTCAATCCCCGCCTTTCCCTGCCCCGCCCTGTCCCCAATCCTTTAAGGAATGACTATAGACCAAGGGGAAACCGAGCCCCGCCACGCCTCCACCCCATTTAGATTGGGGATGGAGGACATGAAATGGGGATGGAGGCGGCGATGAAGGTTCAGATTTTGAAACGGGGTGGGGGTGAAGACCTTGTCCCCCACCCCACCCTGGTCCACTGCCATCCCTACTTACGGTCAGACATGTTAAAACTTATGAGGATAATAAAAGGTGTGGCATTGGTATCTTGTCAGGTCGCTCTCCCAAATACCATGCTACACCTTCTAGATGGGTCTCACATTTTTTAATTTTCAGAGCCAGAGCCGTTGATGCCTTGGATGAACATTTAAGGTTTTCAAAGTAAACAGCTTAAGTACACAATGTTACAGAGCTCTCAAGAACAAAAAAAAAAATACTAATATGCAGCTAATGTGGATTATCTCAACCAAAATCTGCACCACTTTCTTTCTCTTCCCTTACTCCAAACTAAATAAGCTGCCCTTCACCCTTGTGAAAAAAACTCTCAAACACCTTTTTTGAAAAATGATGCCTTAGAACCACTTATATAGTTTTCTAATACTTAGTCTCCAAAAACAAAGAAGAAAACCCTAGTAAGTTAGAGTTTTCTTGGTAAGATAGGAGAGAAACTCTAAGTGAGTCTCATGTCTCATGTGACAAGACAAAGCCCCATTATCTCAAGAGTTGGATATAAAGGCATTTAGTGATGGGGCAAAATGTTTGGGCAGAAAAGGCATTTAGCGACGGTCAAGACCACCGCTAAAAGTTCTTTTTTAACAAATGTGCATGCACGTCCGATGTTACACCCTTATATATATATATATATATATATATATATATATATATAGAGAGAGAGAGAGAGAGAGAGAGAGACTAGAATATAAGATCTATGGTGTGAACTATGATTTTTAAGGATTTTTTGATGTTTTTTCCTTAAATCTAACCATATGAATGTGATCTACATATTTGGTTTTATAAGACCAGCTCTTGAACCATTTGATTATGATGCCTAAATAAAAATTTTTAAGGCTTTAAAATTAATAGCTCATAATCTTCATAAGTATTCATGAAGCATCCAAAATTTGTATTTTTTTGTCGAAGATACATGATCCAATAGTAGATTCCTAGCAAATTCACCATGTTGAACACATCTACATCGTTGGATTTGCAAAAAAAGTGTTTCAAATGCCCAGTTCTCATATTCTAATCTCTCTCTATAATATATATATATATATATATATATATATATATATATATATATATATATATATATATCAAATCACTAGAATATGGGAACCAAAAATATGAGAATTAACGTGTGAACCACCATTTTCATGGATCTTTGTTCTTTTTTCTACATGCTTTGTTTTATAAGAACCTGCTCTTGAATCATTCAATTTTGATGCATAAACAAAAAAAAATAAGACTTTAAAATCAATGACTCATAATCTGCATAAATATTCAAGCATTCAAAAATCAAAATTTTCATCAAAAATACATGTTCAAATGGTTGATTCCTAGCAAATTCACCATGCCAAGCACATCCACATGGTTGGATTTGCAAAAAAAGGTGTTGTAAATGCCCATATTTCTAGTTTTCATGTTCTACTGACGCATTCTCTCTCTCTCTCTCTCTCTCTCTCTCTCTCTATATATATATATATATATATATATATATATATATATATATATATATAAAGTTATAATCGTTTGTGTGTAAACTCTACTTGAGGTATCTCATGATGCTAATGGTTTTCTCAACCTGTCATTGTACACATATTCAGCATGGTCGATTGTTTAGAATTGATCCTTGGATCATTTTCTTTATCAAAATTATGTGTTATGAGTCAAGAAATTTTGAAGCATTTATGTCCTTTGTTTATGTATCGCTGGAGAAACCCATTCACACCTTGAAGTCTGGCAATGGCCAAGTGCCAATCCTCATAAAATTGATGATCCATTTACATGGTCAAATTCACCAAAATAAAAAATAAAATTTGCTAATTCGTTTGTACGTACAAACGGTTGTAGCAAATATAGAGTTTTAAAAGGCTATGAATTTTTCAAAAATATTCAAGCCTCAAAAATTTCTAATTCTAGCAAAATGGAGCATTCACGAAAACATTGGCAGGGTTAGATTTGCCTAAAAAAGTGCCAAAATGCCCAAGTTCTTACAATTCTTTGCCCATTTCTGGTTCGCATGTTCTCATGACCCTATAAGTGTTCGGTACTAGGCATGCACACCGAACCAAGCTGGCTCGGGCTCGGCTCAATTAAAGCTCAGCATGGGCTCGTCTGCTTTGTAAATGAGCCAAGCTTGAACCAGTGTATCAAGCTCGGATGAGCTATCGAGCCCGATAAGGCCCCTATATATATAATATCTTTGCAAAAAAAATTACAACTTCATTGTTAATGTAATGGGTAGGGTGTTAAGAATGTGTTGGATTCAAATCCCACCTTTTGCGCCTTTTTTACTGAGAATTTTTAGTATGTATAGATTTTTTTTAATAATAATAATAAAAAAAACATATTTTTTTGCTTAATGGTAGGTTCATTGGTTAACGTTAAGGAGGTTGTGGGATCGAATCCCTCCTCGGAAATTGTTTTTTTAATAAATCTTGTTTAGGCTCGGCTCGGTTGGAACCGAGCCAAGTTCGAACAGCCCAAGCTCGGCTCTTGTGCATCCCTATTCGGCACAGATCATTTGGTAGAAACCACATTTTGGATGTAGAAACATGAAATTTTCAATTGTGAATTTCTTGTGTACCTTGTGAGTTGCCTTTTGGAAAATCGTCAGGATCGGAGGGCTTTTCAATTGAATATTTTAAGAGTATTTGGGATGCATGTAAAGTGAATCTATTAGAGGCATTTGAGATTTTTTTTTGACCGAGAAACCTGGGGTTAGGCAGACCCCTACCAGTTATACAACCATACCATTTGGGGGTTCGAACTTGCAACATCCCAACTAACTGCTCCTGTCTAGGGGTGGCAATCTGGTCGGGTTGGCGTGTCAGCATACCTCAACCCGAACCCGACCCGTTTATTAAACGGGTCGGCTGTGGCAAACACTAACCCAACCCATTTAATAAACAGGTAACCCGACATGACCCGCCAACCCATTTAATAAATGGGTTGGGTCGGGAAAACGGGTTGGCGGGTAGCGGGCAGGTTGGCGGGTCAGGTTGGTGGGCGGGTAGCGGGCAGGTTGGCGGGTCGGGTTGGTGGGCGGGTTGACGGGTTGGGGGACGAGTTGGCGGGTCGGGTTAGCGGGTTGACCCGCCTGCCTAACCAGTTTATTAAACGTGTCAGCCGGGTTGGCGGGTTGGCATACCCCAACCCGAACCCGACCCGTTTAATAAATGGGTTAGGCGGGTTGACCCGTTTATTAAACGGGTTGGCTTAAGCCCAACCCGAACCCGCCTAAGAGGGAGGTTGGCGGGTCCTGTCAGGTTTTGCCACCCCTACTCCTGTCAGGCATTTGAGAATTTTTTCAAGCATGGAAGATTACCAAAAAAATGGGGTCAATCACTACTCATTCTTATATTGAAAGAATCGAGTAGTTGCAAGATCTCAAACTTTAGACCTATTTCCCTACTAAATAAATACTACCTTGAAGATGTTCACAAAGGCCCTTAGCAACAGACTCAAAAAAGTTCTCCCCCTCCATCATCTCACCGGTTCAATGTGCATTCCTACCAAGACAGAGATTGCATGATTGTGGAGTAAATGCTCACAAAGCATTACATCTTAATCATACATCAAAATAGATCTAAGAAAGACATTTGACTCATTAAACTGGACTTATGTATTAAGATGCTTAGAGCATTCGGGTTGTGGAGAAAGTTCTCTACAAGAAATCCGGGTTTTGAATGTCATTATGCAAAATCAATCTGATTTCTTTCCATTCTCTGTTTTTTTTTTTCTTTTTGGAGTTCTTGGGTTACATTTCTTTCATTCTTTATGCCTACTCAGCTAAGTATTTCTATATCAGTTTGTGAGTGTGCAGAATGATCTTGTGTCGGGTTGCAATGAGGTAATCCTGCCTTCTGTTGGTCAGCCATATGCATTTAAACTTAGAATTAGCAAGTGGGTAGATGTATTGTTCTTGTAGCTAAGAAGTTATGCTCGACGAGATCATAAATTAAATGTTTTGTCTTGAATCTGTGAACGGTTCTTGTAAGTAATTGGCAAAGCAGTTGTGCTCGACGAGATCACAAGTTGAGGTGCGTAGTTGATCTCCATAATTGAATAGAAGCTCATGATAACTTAAAACTACAGTACTGCTTAATTCTGTATATTCTCTCCATATTTCAGTTTCTTTCCATAAAGTTGGCCACTGTGAAACCAAGGCTAGACTTCAACATGGATGGCCTCCTTACAAAGGATGTAAGTCCTTGTATTTTAACCTTTGTATAATGGTTTTCAACTTTAGCATGTACAGTAATCTTACTAAATTTGCTTGATCTCTTGAATCTCTGATATCAGATGCTTTATTCACGTATGATGTACCCATTAGAGTCATCTGCTTCAGCATTTCCCCTATGGTAACCATCCCTAATAAAGACCACTCCATAGCATAGTGACAAAAGTTAAAAACGGCAAAAATATCATTTTTCAAAAACTTGCGAGAATTTAAAATGTTTCATAAATCTCATGTTTTTTCAGAAAATTTTGAAAATAAAAAATAAATAAAAAAATATAAAAAATAAATTTATAAAAAATATTAATAAAAAATATTAAAAAATAAAAAACACATGGTTTTTTTCACAATAAATAACCGTTTAAAACATAAATATCACATTTAAATTGCGGCATTTATGTTTTTTCATAAATGTCATGATATTTTGAAAATCTTGCGAGAAATTTTTGTTTTAAACTTTCAGGCAATTTCTCGCATATTATCACGAGATTTTTCATAAATCTGGCCATATTTGTCACTATGCTCCAGAGTTCCATCACTTCGGCGTCAGAGACACAATGTTCTGTAAATCCATTAGAGACTTCTGTGTAGAAGTCTTGGCACGCAATTGCCTTTGACTTATGGATATGGCAATGCTTCCTCACGGGTAATTCTATAAATTCCTTTTATTCAGTTTTCAACTCCACAAAAAATAGATTCAGGAATCCTGAACAATAACAGAATTCTGTATTATTTTCAGCTGACAGAGTTTTGGGACGATGAACTTCAAAGTGTTGTCCAAATGGCTTTCGGACAGAATCAGGAAGCTACACCAGTAAAGGCATTTGCCCTCAGGCTTACGCCGCGTGCGCCTCAGAGCGAGGTGTACCTTAAGCTAAGGTGCACGCTATTTTTATTTTTCTTTATACACGTTTACTAGGGCATTAAATAAGTGCGCCGGTAACAACGTTTATTGGCGCTAAATTAGTGTCAGTAAAAGTATTTTCTGTCTTTGGGGTAATACTGCACCAGAGAAATTGCTTTTTCATTGACAAATATAATTTGCACCAGTAAAAGTTTTACCAGTAAGGCTTTTAGGTGCAATTGTTGCGTCAGTAAAGGGTTTTACTAGCGCAAACATTGTGTCAGTAAAACTGAATTTTTCTGTAGTGTGTGGTGTGTATGAATTATAGCTATACTCTCTTCGGTTTTAATTGCAGTGAACATAAACGGTGAAAGAGGTGATTTTTTAAACCATCCAGAAGCCTCAGACAAGGAGACCCATTGTCCTTGTTACTTTTTATCATGAAAATGCAAGGATTTGCATGTATGATGAATGACGCATGTGAGCAAGGCTTGTTTAAAGGCCTCAAATTACCTGGCTCCCCAAACTTCTCACATTTGTTATTTACGGATGATATCATAACCTTGCGAGAAGCGTTTGAGAATAATTTTCAAGCTCTATGGCTGGTTTTGAGATGTTTTTAGGAGATGGCGGGACTACAAATTAATGGGGACAAGAGTCAGGTAGTAACCTTTAATAATGATGGTGGGGAAATGGGAAACTTGGCTTCATGTATTTTCGGGTGTGAAAGAGGAAGCTTCCCTCTTAAATACCAGGGATCCCATTGCATTGGGGTGTATCTAGGGACAATCATTGGGTGTGGGTGGAGGTTAGGGTAAATAAAAGACTAGATATGTGGTCAGCCAATCTCTTCGCTCTTTTGGAAAGGATCACTTTGGCAAAACATGTTTGGTCACCCTTGACTTATGATTATCTTCTTAGTGCCAAATAAGACTGAATAAATCATTAAAAAATTTTATTTGGGCCGATAGTAATGAAGGGAATTCATGAAACCTGATGATTATGCATAATATTCATATTTTATTCATCTTTATTTAAGAATGATTCATGATAAAATTGCATTAAAAACTCATCTTTATCGTTGTTTTTGAGGTTTTCTTTTAAATTGATTTTTTTGAGAAAACATCGTATTTTTTGATCCAGTCCTACATTTTTAGTGTTTTTATTAGTTTTAGAATTTTCTTAATTATAGTTTAGATAGATTAGGCTGCAATTAATTTTTTAGTTAGTTTAAGATTTTTTATTTTAGAAAAACACGTTTTTAAGAAGCGACCCTTTTTAGAAATTATTAAAAAATCATTGGACTCTTTTTGAAAATTATTGTTTTAACCTAAATAGAAGTATAAATATGGCTTTTTCAACAAAAAAGTACGTTTTTCCCTTATTGGATTTCACGCCCCCATGCTCTCTCTCTCCTCCCTATCTCCCTTGCTCTCTCTCTTCTTGCCGATTTTTTCTTTTCCTCTTCTTCTTCTTGCTTCTAGCCTTGCTTGTCATCGGCAACATCATCTTCATCGTCGGGGAGGTGTGTATGCAGCCTGTCAACAACCGCTTCTTCTTCTCAACTCATTCGTTGAAAGCGGATCGTACAATTTGCTTCTTCTTCTTCCTCGTTTCATCGTAGTTTTAGTTTTTGCATCTCATAAATCATATCATTTGCATATTTAGTTAGACTAATTTTAGATTTACCATCTGAAAAATAATAAAAAGAAAAAAAAATTAAAATTAAAATTAAAAATTAAAATTAAAAATTAAAATTTAAAATTAAAATAAAAAATTAAAATAAAAAATTTAAAATTAAAAGAAAAAAATTATTTTCTTGATTTATGCATAGAATAAGATTAATTTAAAATTTAAAATTTAAAATTTAAAATTTAAAATTTAAAAATTAAAAATTAAAAATTAAAAATTAAAAATTAAAAATTAAAAATTAAAAATTAAAAATTAAAAATTAAAAATTAAAAATTAAAAATTAAAAATTAAAAATTTAAAACTAAAAATTAAAAATAAAAAATAAAAAATAAAAAATTAAAAATTAAAAATTTAAAATTTAAAATTAAAAATTAAAAATTAAAAATTAAAAATTAAAAATTAAAAATTAAAAATTTAAAATTAAAAATTTAAAATTAAAAGAAAAAAATTATTTTCTTGATTTATGCATAGAATAAGATTAATCTAGGGAGATCGATAGTTTTAACATAGGGTTTCGTATCTTTTCTTGATTCTTGATTAATTTTAGGTTAGATGTAGGGTAGAGTAGTCTCACATTTTTATATTTGTTTTTTTAGATCACATAAATAGTTTCTTTTCTTTATTAGCCGATTAACCTTTTACATCGTTTCTCTGGAATTTTATTTTGGGCGTCAAGTAGATATGAACCTTTCTTGTTTATTTTCAGTATTAGGTTAGTTTATTCAAGGTTTAAGTCATGTTCTTTCTTTTTATTAGTTGCTTAAATTAGTTAGATTTAAAATAATATTAGTCGATTTGTGTCTTTATTCAATTCTTGTTTTCTGTTTAATTAGTAATTATTATTAATTTTAGTCAATCGTGAATAGTTCCAGATTAAGGTAATTTTTAATTTAGTTAGATCAGAATATTTGATTCATGTAATTTAGCTAGTTTAGAATTACTTTTAATAGTGTAAATTGTATAGATTAGTTAGTTACTTTAATAACCTACTCAATAGTTCACATATTGGTTTCTTAGAATAGTTTATATTAATTTTAATTAGTCATATTTTGTTGTAGATTTTGGTTTAATTATGTAGTTAGTCTTAAAATAATTCAAGTCAATTTATTCAGTTGTTTAGTTTATGTTTTGATTTTTTTAACTTGCATAGAATAGAAAAGTAGCATAGCCGATTCTTGCTTTTATTTAATTCATTTACTTAGTTCATTAGATTAGATAGCTAGGTAGTTTATTTTATTAAGTTTCAGCTTTGATTAGTTATATCTGTATACCATGTGTGTGATTGTTAGTGCAGTTTGTTATTTATTTTGTCATGTATCTGGTATGTTAGTTTAGTAATATGTTAGTTTTAATTGATGTTTGATATTCAGTTACTGTATTTCCTTAATCTCTTAGTTAGATTGTCATTAATTTGCTAGTAGTTGAATTAGCTTCTTGTTTGTTAGTAGTTTGTTTTGCTATTTCGTTCTCTAGTGTAGTTAGTTTGTTTAGCTTGTTTCAATTCTTATTTGCTGAATTTTTAGTGAATTAAATCTTAGCTTTTGTTTAGTTTTGCTTCTTTTCTGCTGCGTTTCGTGTTTTGATTTTTGCAGGGAGGTGATCGAACGTGCGTTGAGCCCCATTTTGTGCCCTCGAAGTACCCTCTAAGGTCCTGAAAAGGCCCTTCAAACCCCTCAGAGAGCCCTCAGGAATACAAGACATTTAAATAAGAATAAAATACTAGTAACTTGAATTCAGAGGGAAGCACAAGGATCAAGGGGACCAAAGACTCAAAGCATTGAAGACCCTTTTTTTCTTGCTAGCTTAGGTTTTCTTTTATTTCAATTAATTTGGGTTTGCAATAAGGCCACTTAATTATTGTTTAAAGTTATCCGCAAAGGGCTGCACTCTCTCCTTATTTACTCAATTGATTGATTTTTCTTGTTTGCAATAAAGCGTAGTTTAATTGTGTGCTTGAATACAAAGTATTTCTCGTTCCCTAACATTGACCTAGACTCCACTACTCGTGTGAGCCAGTTTTTATTTATTTGGTGTCTGGCTTTCACTTTTTTTACATAAAATATTGTTTAAAAAATCATTTTAATAAAACTCACCAAATTTTTAGTGTTGTTGTCGGGGAACGACGATTAATACGAGTATTCACTTTATAGCCATTGTTTGTTCGCATTTACTTAGGTTGCTAGTTTCCTTTCTATTCTTTGATTAAAATTGCTAGTTTCTTTTACTGATTTAGGATTGTCAGTTTCTTTCAGTACTTTGGAGTTAGAACCATGTTGCTTGAGAGCCCTAGAGACCAGCTTACTATTCTTGCACGTTTCACCTATTAGGCTACCCTTAGGAGGTGACTGCACACAAGTGGTATCGTGCTCATAGTTTATTTTTCACATAATATCTATTTGGGTGTAAGTATGTGGTGATTGTTTACTACTTTCTAGTTATTTTTATTTTACTTGCTTTGTAGTTTGTTGTGGTTTGACCGCTTTGCACGTTAGGTAGTTAGAAAACCAGTTTCTTAGGACAGTTGTGACACCAGTCAACCCTCACGTGCATGCAAGGGCGACGCTCACTTGACCCTGATCTTGTGGAGACTTTAGAGGACCCCGAGTCCCTTGTTAGGAGAGCCCGCAGACCCGGCCCCATGGCTGAGGATCAACAATTGACCCGTCCTCTCAGAGAGTACTTCATTCCCAACATTTACACTCCCACCTCTTGCATCACGAGACCTGATGTGGGAGCAAACCATTTTGAGATCAAGGCCAGTGTCATCCAAATGTTACCATCCTTTTATGGCCGTAGCAATGAAGACCCCTACTGTCATCTCGATGAGTTCCAAAAGATCTGCTCTATGGTGCAGATCAAAAATTTCGAGGCTGATGCATTGAGGTTGACATTGTTTTCTTTCTCTCTCAAGGACAAAGCCAAGCACTGGCTGAAGGCTTTAGATACAGTTCAGATTAACACTTGAAAACATATGCAAAGAGAGTTCCTCAAGAAATATTTCTCGATTGGTAAGATAAACCAATATAAAAAAGCCATCACCAGCTTTTCGCAAATTGAGAGAGAAATGTTTCATGAGACGTGGGAGATGATGAAAGATCTTCTCCGGAAGTATCCCCACCATCAGGTGCCTAGTTGGCAACTGGTGCAATATTTTAATGATGAGCTGACCGAGAAGAACTGTCAAATGGTTGATACTCCCTATGGGGGCACTTTCATGCTGAAGAGTGAGAATGAGGCGTGGACTCTATTTGAGACCCTGAGTGAGAATTCGATGCATCACGCTTTAGCACCACGAGCTGAGAGGGCTACACCTGCCCCTCTTGGAGCCAAGAAGGCTGGTATCTTCGAGTTAGAGACGAACCTTGAGTTGCATAACAAGGACCCAAAAATTGGATCAGTTGTTGTCGAATCCCTCCCTAGCCATGTAGGTGTGCGCATTGTGTGCTAGCCCAACACACTGTCTTTGACTGTCCCATGTTTCCACAGTACCCTGAGTTTGTCCAGAAGCAAGCTCAGATGGCGCAAGGTTTCGCCAAGCCTGCATCCAACCCATTTTCTAATACATATAATCCAGGTTGGCGTAACCATCCCAATTTCTCATGGAGAAATCCACAGGTCCACCCCCCCCGCCCCACATCCCTTTCCAGAACCAACCCAGGCAAGGTGATTATGCGTTTGGTTTTCAGAGATCGAGCTACCCCCAGCCTAGCCCTCCTATAGTCAGCCTCCGTCCCAGAAGTCTGCTTCTAGCCGGTCCTTCGAGGACAAGATGCTGCAGGCCTTCTCAGACCTCAAGACGAACTTGAG
The DNA here is from genome assembly GCF_984573655.1 of Nuphar pumila. Classification (NCBI taxonomy): domain Eukaryota; kingdom Viridiplantae; phylum Streptophyta; class Magnoliopsida; order Nymphaeales; family Nymphaeaceae; genus Nuphar; species Nuphar pumila. The sequence goes on from NC_143250.1 coordinate 86,818,642, forward strand.
TTCCCACACGCACTCCATTGCGAAACTTGAGACACAGATGGGACAGCTCATCGAGGCGCTTAACAGGCGAAGTGAGGGGACGTTACCTAGCCAGTTGTTGGTTAACCCTACAGGTAAGGAGCCGATACATGGCCTGCACATGACAGATGCCCATCAAGAGCAGGCGCAAGCAGTATAACTCTTAAGAGTGGGAAACAATACTAATCGAGGGAGGGTGCAAAAGAAAGTGAGAGACCTAGTGAAAAGTAGTCAGTCCCTACTATCATACCTCAAGAAAGTGAGAAGGCTCCTCATCTGAGCCTTCCAAGTCCTATATCCTCAAAGCTCCCTTCCCTGAGGCGTTAGAGAGACCGAAGTCGTTCGGCAAGCAGAGAGTGAATATGCAGAAGATGCTTGAGATATTCAAGCACGTTAAGACAAACCTTCCCTTGCTTGATGCCATCCAGCAAGTCCCTGCATACGAAAAGTTTTTGTAAGAGATTTGTATGTAGAAAAGAAAGTTGAGGTCCCATGTGTTGAAGAAGATCTATCTTACTGAGTAGGTGAGTGCGGTGCTATGGCATCAAACCCCACCGAAGCTCAAGGACCCAAGGGCTTCTATTATTTCGTGTGTCATAGGAGACATTACTGTTGAGCGTACCTTGCTCGACCTTAAGGCAAGTGTGATTATCTTGTCGGGTTTCTTTTATGATAAGTTCGAACTTAAGGAGATGAAGCCGACACCTATGACTCTGCAGTTGACAGACAGATCGGTCAAGGTCCCATGAAGGATTCTCGAAGATGTTCTGGTCAAGGTGGAAGATTTCTACTTCCTTGTTGACTTCATCATCTTAGATATGAACGAAGTAGATGATAAGTGGTAGACCCCCATCATTTTAAGTCACCCATTCCTGGCCACCACCAATGCTTGCATCAATTACCGCATAGGCACAATGATTGTTTCATTCAATAACAGGAAGATGATGCTAAACATTTTTTATGTTGCGATAGGGCCTGCGAGTGATGAAGCTTCTTTCGAGGTTGATCTCATTCAAGACCTTGTAGAGGCAAAGCATGTTTGGACGTTGAGTGATCCACCTCAGAAGGAGGTTAATGCATCACTTGAGGGAGAGCTTGAGATTGATTGATAGACGGTCAGGCTAGCTGAATTGGACTTGGCACTTTGAACCGCTCCCTGAGTTGGTAGATAAACATGTCCGACCTTCCATTGAGAATCCGTCTGAACTTGAGTTAAAGCCCTTACCGGCCTCGCTTAAGTATACCTTTTTAGGCAAGAATCGAACTCTCTCTGCCATTATTTTTGCAGACCGGACTGACACTCAAAAGTGGTAGCTTCTGCAGGTCCTGCATAAGCATACAAAGGCGATTGGATGGTCAGTGACAGATCTGAAGGGGATAGATCCATCATTTTGAATGCATCATATTATCATGGATGAGGGTGCCAAGCCCTCAAGAGAGATGCAAAGGAGGTTGAATCCCCACATGAAGGAGGCGGTGAAGGAGGTAGTCAAATAGTTGGATGCAAGGATCATTTATCCCATCTTCGATAGTTAGTGGGTGAGCCCCACTCTGGTTGTTCTAAAAAAGTCTTGGCTCACCATTGGGTTGAATGTGAAGGGAGAGAGTGTACCCATGAGGACTACTACAGGGTGACAAGTATGCATTGATTATAGGAAGTTGAACAGTATAACGCAGAAAGATCATTTCTCATTGCCGCTCATCGACCAGATTTTGGAGAGACTCGCAGGCCAACATTATTTCTATTTCTTGAATGGTTATTCAGGATACAATCAGGTGGTCGTTCACCCTAAGGACAAAAAAAAAAGCGACGTTCACCCGTCTATATGGCACATTTGCATTTAGGAGAATGTTGTTTGGGCTCTACAATGCCCCGACAACATTTCAGTTGTGTATGATGGCAATCTTTTCCCATATGGTTGATGGCGTCCTTGAGATCTTCATGGATGATTTTTTGATCTATGGCTCTTCATTCGATGATTGTCTTTAGAAGTTATCGAGAGTGATGAAGTGTTGTATGGAGATAAATCTTGTGCTTAGCTGCGAGAAAAGCCATTTTATGGTTCAGCAGAAGATTGTTCTTGAACATATTATGTCCAAGAAAGGGATTGAGGTCGATAAGGCCAAAGTGGAGTCGATTGCTAGATTATCTTCACCGAACTCTATGTGGCAAGTTCATTCATTCTTAGGGCTTGCAGGTTTCTATCGATGGTTCATCAAGGATTTTAGTAGGATTTATCGACCGTTATATAACCTACTATCGAAAGACCTACCGTTTGTTTTCGATAATGCCTCTCTGAAGGCATTTGTGTCTCTAAAGAAGGCCCTGACCACAACTCCCATCCTTTGTTCTCCCGATTGGTCAGTGCCTTTCGAGATCATGTGCGGTGCTTTTGATTATGTGGTTGGAGCCATTCTTGGCTAGAAGATCGATCGACGATCTCATGTCATTTATTACGCCAGCAGGACCCTCTCCGATGCGTAGATAAATTATACGACCACGGAGAAGGAACTGTTAGTTGTAGTATTTGTGCTTGAGAGGTTTCGTTCATATTTGTTGGGCTCCAAAGTCATCATTTACTCTGATCATGCAACTTTGCGATATTTGATAAGTAAAAATGATGTTAAACTACGTCTGCCTTGGTTCACACATATCATCAGCTTCTTGGTGACTAGAGAGTTTCCTGCGTATTGGAACCAGAATGAGAGAGATCACTTCTTCTCATAGGTGAGACATTATTTCTGAGAGGATCCAGAGTTGTTTCGATTATGTTCTGACCAGATGGTTCAGAGGTGCATCCCCGAGGAAGAGTATGATTCCATCCTTTCTTTTTGTCATTCCCTGGCTTATGGAGGCCACCTTTCTAGTCGAAAGACCGCCGTAAAGGTCCTCCAGTCTGGATTTTGGTGGCCAACACTTGATAGAGATGCTTACACTGTCAGTAGATAGGGAGCATTTCCAAGCGTGATATGATGCCCCTTCTTTCCATTCTTATCGTAGAATTTTTTTGACGTTTAGGGCATCAATTTTATGGGTCCTTTTCCACCATCGTTCGGTTGTGTTTATATTTTAGTGGCAGTCGATTATGTGTCGAAGTGGGTCGAGGCCATGGCCACTCGAATCAATGATCATAAAGAGGTGCTTCGATTTATCAAGCACAATATATTTAGTCTGTTCGGTGTCCCGAGAACGATGATTCATGATGGAGGTACACACTTCTGGAATGTGCAGGTTGCTTCCTTACTCAGAAAGTATTATGTGCATCATCGGATTGCTACACCATACCATCCACAGACGAGTGGTCAGGTTGAGGTCTCTAACAGGGAGATCAAGCAGATTCTTGAAAAGACAGTCTGGTCAGACCGCAAGGACTAGTCTCAGTGCCTTGATGATGCATTATGGGCATATCAGACTGCTTTCAAGACCCCGATTGACATGTCCCCTTACCGATTGTTTTTTGGAAAACCATGTCATTTCCCTGTTGAGTTGGAGCATAGGGCATATTGGGCTATCAAAAAGTTCAATTTTGATATGACTCAAGCTGGCGCAGAGCACAAACTGCAAATGAGTGAGCTTGAGGAGTTGCAAAATGAGGCTTACGAAAGTGCCAAGATCTACAAGGCTCGAACGAAGCATTTTCATGATTAGCATATTTTAAGAAAACAATTCGAGACTGGTCAGAGGGTTTGGCTTTATAATTCGTGGCTCCATCTTTTTCTAGGGAAGTTGAAGTCCAGATGGGATGGCCCGTTTATAGTCCACAAAGTTTTTCCACATGAAACTATTGATATTTCGGACCCTCGAACGAGGAGCATTTTCAAGGTCAATGGGCAACGACTGAAGCCCTATATTTTTTATATCATGGTTAGTCAGGACATCGAGATCATTGACCTCGTTGATGAGTGAGGTAGTACACAGGGCTTGTATGTTGTATTTTTAGGAATTAGATTTCTTGTTCTTTCATAGTTTTCTTATGATGCATTTGTTTATTTCTTTGTTCATGAGCGTGCTTGTTAGATCATGTATGCATTATATTTTCAGAATTTTGTTTAAGTTATATTCATTGAGAGAGGTGGAATCTCTACAGAGCCAGAACAATGCCACATCAGGTAAGATTCCGCTGTATGGATCATGTGACTTCTACTACTTTCCTCCTATTTCTTCTGTTTTCATGTGCATTCATATAGTTTCATGCAAGCATGGGGGAGTGCCATTGAGGACAATGTCATTCAAGCATAGGGGAGGGCGTAGTTTGCATACCCAAATCTTTTTTTGTCTTTGTACTTGCACATTGATGAAAACTCATAAAAAATGGGCTTTTAAGGAATGAGTTTGATCTTATATGAATGCTTTGCAAAATCTAATGTTTTTAGAGAATTTTTAAGCCCCACAATTTTTTTTTCTGACACTATTCTAGAAAAACGTAGTTATTTATGTGGATTTCAAAGAAATTATGATAGATGTATGTTAGAGTTTATTTTGAATCATAAGTATGAATATGCACAGTTTTATTTTTTAAAAACTAAGCAAATGAATAACATTGCATTTATGAGCTCAAAAAGTAAAGAGTGCATATGTTTAGTTGTTTGATATCTTCGTATTCCCCACTAGCTAGGATCAGACACAAGTTAAAGTGTTTGATTCCCATGTTGAAAAGGATAACAAAGAAAATCACTTCTTTGTCTAAGTTAATATTTATGGTCTATTTTGTTCGAGCAAGTAAAGCCTGAAGGGTGTTTACACCTGGTGCCCTAAAGCCGTCTAGCTCGGGAGTCATCGACCTGAAAGCCCCTTACATGAACTTTATAGAAAGCTTAATAGATGTTGACATTGCACATGACAGAGAAGTAGACTATACGTAAAACTATGAAAATTGAAGGTCTAGTGACTTGAGTAATTAAGTCTGAGGGATACTTTATATCTGGTGCCCTAAGGTCGTTTGGCCTGTGAGTCACTAACCCAAATCTCTTTGCACAGGTCACGAAAACTGAAAATTTGATATAGTGCTCAACAAAAGAAGAAATAAAGAAAAAAGAGTGAAAAAATTGAAAATTAAAAATTAAAGAAACAGAAAAGAGCGTAAAAGAAAAGGTTTACTGCTTAGAAGCAAATATTGAGAAAACCTGTGCAGAAAACATATGAGTGAGGATTAGTAAATAATAACATGTACATATTTGATTTTCTGAGAATAAAGCATAAATAATTATGATATTTAGAAAAGTGAAAAAAAATATTTTATTCTGTGGTGACCTATAAAGGACCAATTATGTTTTGATAATGTAATATTGACACAAAATACTTACCAAAACAAACTCCTTAACCGGCTAATGGTTTTTAAAATTTGTATGCATACATGACAGAGATGTTTGTGAGTAGCATCACTGCAGACCCTCACACGACCTTACTCGTCCACTGGGATAACCCAGGTGTCGAAAGGGCTTGTTGCATACGCTAAATGCAACCATGATTCTGACGTAAGTGAGTTAGGTTTTTGTTTTGATTAGTTTAGTATTTTTATTTTTGCTTCAGTTTGCTCAAGGACTAGCAAATAATAAGCATGAGAGAATTTGATCATGCATAATATTCGTATTTTATTCATCTTTATTTATGCACGATCCATGATAAAATTGCATTAAAAACCCATCTTTGTCGTTGTTTTTGAGGTTTTGTTTTAAATTAATTTTTTTGGGAAAACATCACATTTTTTGATCCAGTCCTGCATTTTTAGTGTTTTTATTTGTTTTAGAATTTTCTTAATTATAGTTTAGATAGATTAGGCTGCTATTAATTTATTTTAGTTAGTTTAGGAATTTTGATTTTAGAAAAACACATTTTTAAGAAGAGACCCTTTTTAGAAATGATTGAAAAATCATCAGACTCTTTTTGAAAATTAGTGTTTTAACCTAATAGAAGTATAAATATGGCTTTTTCAACAAGGAAGGAAATTTTTTCCTTATTGGATTTCATTCCCCCCTTGCTCTCTCTCTCTCTCCTCCCTATCTCCCTTTCTCTCTCTCTTCTTGCCGATTTTTCCTTTTCCTCTTCTTCTTCTTGCTACTAGCTCTGCTCGCCGTCGGCAACATCTTCTTCGTCGAAGAGGTGTGTATGCAGCCCGAGAACAACCGCTTCTTCTTCTAAACCCATCCATCAGAAGCAGATCATATGGTTTTCTTCTTCTTCCTCATTTCATCGTAGTTTTAGCTTTTGCATCTCATAAATCATATCATTTCATCATTTGCATATTTAGTTAGATTGGTTTTAGATTTAGCATCTGAAAAATAATAAAAAGAAAAAAAGAAAAAAAGAAAAAAAGAAAAAAAGAAAAAAAGAAAAAAAAGAAAAAAAAAAGAAAAAAAGAAAAAAAGAAAAAAAGAAAAAAAGAAAAAAAGAAAAGAAAGAAAAAAAGAAAAGAAAGAAAAAAAAATTATTATTTTGTTTAATCCAGTCGTTTAGTCATTTTCTTGATTTATGCATAGAATAATATTAATCTAGGGAGATCAATAGTTTTAACATTGGGTTTCATATCTTTTCTTGATTCTTGATTAGTTTTAGGTTTGATGTAGGGTAGAGTAGTCTGTATCACATTTTTATATTTGTTTTTTTTAGATCACATAAATAGTTTCTTTTCTTCATTAGCCGATTAACCTTTTACATCGTTTCTCTGAAATTTTATTTTGGGTGTCAAGTAGATCTGAACCTTTCTTATTTATTTTCAGTATTAGGTTAGTTTATGCAAGGTTTAAGTCATGTTCTTTCTTTTTATTACTTGCTTAAATTAGTTAGATTCAAAATAATATTTGCTGATTTGTGCCTTTATTCAATTCTTGTTTTCTGTTTAATTAGTAATTAATATTAATTTTAGTCAATCATGAATAGTTTCAGATTAAGGTAATTTTTAATTCAGTTAGATCAGAATATGTGATTCACATAATTTAGCTAGTTTAGAATTACTTTTAATAGTGTAAATTGTATAGATTAGTTAGTTAATTCAATAGCTGACTCAATAGTTCACGTATTGGTTTCTTAGAATAGTTTATATTAATTTTAATTAGTCATATTTTGCTGTAGATTTTGGTTTAATTCTGTAGTTAGTCTTAAAATAATTCACGCCAATTTATTTAGTTGTTTAGTTCATTTTTTGATTTTTTTTATCTTGCATAGAATAGAAAAGTAGCATAGCCAATTCTTGCTTTTATTTAAATTATTTACTTAGTTCATTAGATTAGATAGCTGGGTAGTTTATTTTATTAAGTTTAAGCTTTGATTAGTTATATCCGTACACCATGTGTGTGATTGTTAGTGCAGTTTGTTATTTATTTTGTCATGTAGCTGGTAAGTTAGTTTAGTAATATGTTAGTTTTAATTGATGTTTGATATTCGGTTAGCGTATTTCCTTAATCTCTTAGTTAGATTGTTATTAATTTGTTAGTAGTTGAATTAGCTTCTTGTTTGTTAGTAGTTTGTTTTGCTATTTCATCCCCTAGTGTAGTTAGTTTGTTTAGCTTGTTTCAATTCTTATTTGCTGAATTTTTAGTAAATTAAATATTAGATTTTGTTTAGTTTTGCTTCTTTTCTGTTGTGTTTCGTGTTTTGATTATTGCAGGGAAGCGATCGAACGTGCAGTGAGCCCCATTTTGAGCCATCATAGTACCCTCTGAGGTCCTGAAAAGGCCCTTTAAAAGACCTTTCAAACCCCTCTGAGATCCCTCAGGAATACAACATTTAAATAGGAATAAAATACTAGTAGCTTGAATTCAGAGGGAAGCACAAGGATCAAGGGGACCAAAGACTAGAAGCATTGAAGACCCTTTTTTTATTGCTAGCTTAGGTTTTCTTTTATTTCAATTAATTTGGGTTTGTAATAAGGTCGCTTAATTATTGTTTAAAGTCCTCCGCGGAGGGCTGCACTCTCTCCTTATTTACTCAATTAATTGATTTTTCTTGTTGGCAATAAAACGTAGTTTAATTATGTGCTTGAATACAAAGTATTTTTCGTTCCCTAAGATCGACCCTGACTCCACCACTCATGCGAGCCCGTTTTTATTTATTTGGTGTCGGGCTTTCACTTGTTTTTTACATAAAATATTGTTTTAAAAACTCATTTTCATAAAACTCACACCACCTGGTGAGTTGGCTAGCAGTATCACTTCATATTGAGGTAGGGGGCTTGTCATTAGAGATCTTGCTAAAGCTAATCGAGCTTTGCTCACGAAATGGTGGTGGGTGATGTGTAATGAAGAGAGCATGGCAGCAAAGTGCCTCAAAGTACAGTATAAAAGGGTGTCCTTGGCAATGGATTCAAGATTCAAGATGGAAAAATGGGTCTCGGTTTTGGAAGGGACACTTTTTTGTTCTACTGATCTTCTTGGAATACTCAAGAGTGGCTTTAGAGATGGTTGTTCTATGAGCTTTTGGTGGGATGTATGGGAGGAGGATCAAGCCTTGAGAGTGAGGTTTTCGAATCTATTACACGTGGTGATTGGAGCTAATCGTTCGATTGCCACAATATGGTCAGACCAAGAGGGTTGGAGTATTGAGTTTAGAAGGAATTCATCTACAACAACACTTGGTGAGAAACAATCCCTGTTGAATCTTCTTTCTCATATCAGATTTGGTGAGAGTGGAGACCGGATTGCTTGGAAATTATCCCCTCACGGTGAAATCATGTCACTGGGCATTATGTCCCAATGCAGTCTACTATCTTCCTAAAGGGACTCTTTGGGGGTGTGGGTCTCGCACCTAGAGGGTCTATATTCGCATGGATTATTTTGCAAGACAAAGTCAGGACATATTTGGTGTTCAAATTTCATGGGTTTCATTTAGGAAGTCAATATAGAATGTATGGCACTAGCAATCAACATTGCATATTTTCAAAGATTGTATGTTCATGAAGGAACTTAGGCAAGTGGTGTGAGGGAGTTTGGTCGGTTGTTCGACAATCACCAATCCCATAGAGACATGCTATTGACTAGGAAACTTCAAAACAAAAGGTCGTAGACGGGTTTGAATGGCGATGTTAGGCAAAGATGCAGGCATATGCTTTTAGTATGAAGAATGTAATGGATGAAATCTGATTTATTGTTTTTTTTTGTTTTTTTTATCCCGTTTCATGTGTGCTTTCAGGGTGACATCTACTAAAACATGTTTTTACTTTAAAAAAACTATGTCAATCATGTATGTAAGGCCTTTTTCTGGATACCTCTCAATGGCTGGCTTCTTGATTTTAAAACCCTTGAGGTCTCCCCACCCACAGGAGAGTACACACCCAGCTTTGGCCTAGTGGCAACGGACGCCACCTGTGTGTTTCGAACTTGTGACGTCCCATCAGCTTGGTGACATTCACAAATGGCTCCTACGTCTTGGTATGCAAAAATATCAAGAAAACGTGACAAAACATGCAATTCCTAGAGATGTAAAGAAAAAAGTTCGACGCACAACTTTATTTGTTTGCAAATCTTAACAAATCTGACAAGTATTTGAGGAGGAACTTTAAATCTCCTTACAACCTAAACATGGTAGAACGGATGGTGTGCATGCCAAAGCGGCGTACCGGCGACAGCCCCGCCGGATTCCTGCACAGCCACCATCGGCATCGACAACGGTGGCGCCAGCGATCTTGAGAATATCTCCGGCAACCATGTCATCACCTTTACCGACAGATTGATGATCCCGTTCCTTTTCCCATCCTTGTCGAGCAAACGGTAGCTGAGAAAATGCACGTAACCGCACGGAACGTTGTAGACTCCTACGAAATCCTTTACCAGAATCGTCGACCTACCGACGGTCTTCTCCCCTAAGGCTGTTTTGCACCGAACGCCGACGTGGAGGGAACGGGTTCCGGGTGCGAACGGCAGAGTTAGCTTCTGGTTCCAAGATGGGTACGCCCCGCCATGGTGATCGGTCGCAGTGCATTGGCGGTTGCTGGAGTCGGTGCCGACGACGACGAACGCGTTCTTTCCGATGGTCCCGATGGGAAAACTGAGGCTTTCGGCCGAGATCACGTTCACTTCAAGACTCCCTGCGTGGTTCATGGGGGTGGGTTGCGTTTTCAGAAGGAGGAGCGTCGCTATATCACTACAAGCTTTTCATTCCTTTTGTCGTCGTCTTCCTCTTCTCGTAGGAGAGAGCGGGGATCTTCTTATAGAAGGAGACAGGGGCCTTGCGAAAGGAAGGGGAAACTTGCTGGCAGTTGGAAGGAAATCGAAATCGATGACGGTTTCGATCTTTTCAGGGAAGGAATGCTGTCGCCGGCTTTGAAGGTGCATATTGGGAAATTAATTTCACGTGGGATTGAATTCAACGGACTTGAGAAGATACTCGTGAGAAAGTTCGTACTAGCGCGTTTATTGGAGACGCGTTGGCCCGTTTTGGGGGGGGGGGCATATAACCTGCTTTGCAAAATGTGGGTAGCCGCGAAACTTCTATGACGAGGTATGTCATCAACCTTCTCTAAAACGCCCCTGATTTTTCTTTAGATGGGATCCGGTCAGACAGTGCTCTCACGGTATTGCCGTTGATCTCAAGTCTCCACTTGACCTTGGCAGGTTAGTTTTCTCTCTTTTTCTAACCTAGTTGGACCGGACAGAACTAATGTTAGAGTCTCCCTCTCAACCGAGTGGGTCAAACCTACTTTGACCTAAGCTAGGTCTGACCCATTCTTAGCCAATATCCCTCCTTTCTCGCACTTTTTTTGCGTGAGACAAGTGCGTAAAGGTGCACGTCGCGAGTCAGCGCCACCTCTATCACTCTATTTTCTTTCTCTATCCTTATAATCATGCAAATCGACCTTGTCGTAACCATACCAAACTAAAGTATGTGTCAACCATGACCCAAGAGCGACCTTACGCTTAGCATCATCTACAAATAAAAGGTAGGTTTATACACCGATGACATCGGTATTAATATGTTAAAATTCATGTTATAGGGTCTTAGTCCTTGGTTTATGTCATCTAGGCCACCATGTGTCCTTGCGCCAGGTGTCTAGTCATGTATCCTTGTAACTACGTTCTCACGTGTATGATATAAGGTCTTAGTCTTCGGTTTACGCCATCTAAGACACCATGTGTGCTTGCGCCAGGTGTCCACTTGTGTATCCTTGCGACTACGTTTCCACATATATAATATGTATACTATATATGTTCTTTTCTATAATTTATTTAGTCTGACGCATTGTTTCACGTCTAGGCCACATGCTTAGGCAATTTATTTAGCCTGGCATGTTGTTCCGAGTTTCGGACATGCATTTATGTGAGTATATAAGCATTTTTCGTGCACTGTCATGCTTATTTTAAGATTATGTACGCATCTATTTGGGTGTGTAAACATTTTTGGGTATTACCATACTTTTATATAATACTTGCATACTATATGCATAAAAATAGTATATATTACTATACGTGTTTAGCATACCTGCTCTGATTATAAATATAACTGCGCAATAATAGCGTATATGTATAGGATATACATACGAAGACTAATTCTTATTACTGAAGCATTTCAAATAATCCATTTCACCCAAAATGATGTTTAACGAAGAAACCCTTAAGTGAAGGGTTTCAGATTTGCGAAAAACACTAACATACTTCAGGTTTTTCACAAAATCACTAAGGCACCAGCTTGAGGCCTAATTAAGGTCAAGGTTTTCGATAAACCACAGAAGATGTAATGTAAGCACAATAGTGTGCATCTCGAGTTTGGCTCATAGGTCTATAGTTCAAAATGCTAACAAAGTTTTGAAAACAATATTTTTTTTTTTGTAAATTAGCCAGCTCTAACTTGGCTCGTTTAGGTCAAGCTCATCATGAGCTTGAGCTCGGTTCGGCCTGCCATAAAAACTAGCAGAACTTAAACACCTTTTGTCAGTAGACCTTGTAATCAAGCTTTTCTTTTATTAAACCGGTGAATAAATTTTTTTTTTTATAGTTTTATGTTGGGGGTTAATGATCTGGTCAGTAGAAGGTCACCAACTTGATGAATGCTGATGATTAAATAGGTTATTTATTTCCAGAATAACTAATTTTCAATTGGTTAGTTGGACCGTCCCAAGTTGGCTGTTCTGGACGTAAGCAGGGGCTTTAGGATAGTTGTATCAGTGTTGCAAGCCCGTAAGGCTGTGTTTGGGAGCTATGCACTGCGTTTGGGAGCAGCGTTTTTACCAAAACACCGTTTGTTTCTTAGGTACTTTTTTCTTGTCATTTGTGTTCCCGTACGTCTTTTTTTTATTGTTTGCCAAGCCAAAGAAACAAAAATCACCCTCAAACCGCCTACACATTGACGGGCCTTCAGTTGCTAAAGCACACCCAGTCTCGATCACGTAGCGAGCAACTTCTTCTGTGGGTCCAATCTTGTCAAGCTATGTCACGGGGACATGAAGTTATACGTGGACACTAACATGTACATGCAAAGGCGTCACCCTCAAACCGCCTACACATTGACGGGCCTTCAGGTGATTTTTTTTCTTGTCATTTGTGTTCCCGTACAGCCCAGTCCTGCCTCCCGAAACAAATTTTTTTTTTAAAAGCCCAGTCCTAACCCAGCCCTGATTCCATATGAAATAGATTTTTATCCATTTTTGTAGCCCAACCCTGACTGCATCAAATAGTTTGATTCCTCCACATGAAATAGATTTTTATTAATAATTATAGCCATTTTTTATTTTATCTCAAAAAGGAATCTTGTTTCATTAATGTGTTACGATTAGGGATGGCAGTGGACCGGGGGACAACAGGGCTCCACCCCGCCTCGCCCCGTTTGGACCGGGGATGAAGGGCATGAAATGGGGATGAAGGTTAAAATCTATCCCCGTGTAGGGATGGAGGTGGGGATGGACTTACGCTTTTCCCCGCCCCGCCCAGTCCCAATCCCCGCCTAGCCCCGCCCCCAATCCTTTAACGAATGACTATAAACTAAGGGAAAATGGGGCCCCGCACCGCCCCGTTTGAACCGGGGGTGGAGGTTAAAATCCATCCCCGCGCGGGGATGGAGGCGAGGATGGAGGTTTGAATTTTAAAACGGGGCGGGGGTGGAGACCTTGTCCCCCGCGCCTCCCCCGTTCCACTGCCATCCCTAGTTACGATGTCAAATTTTTTGCCTCAATCGGTGAAGTACTTGGTGTGAGTTTTGAAAAATGATTTTTAAAACAATATTTTTAATGAAAATCAAGTGAAAGCCAGACACAAAAAATATAAAAACCGGCTCGCACGAGTGGTGGAGTCTGGGTCAATCTCAGGGAACGGAAAATACTTTTTGTATTCAAACACACAATCTAAACTACGTTTTATTGCCTTGAAAAATAAAAGATTAATTAACTAAATAAATAAGAGAGTGCTGCCCCTACAGAAAGCTTAAACAAATAATTAAAGTGCCTTATTATAAACCTAAATGAATAAATAAAATCCTAATCTAAAAATGAAAGAAAAAGGTCTTCAGTGCTTGAGTCTTTTGTTCCCTTGTGTCCTTACCTCTTTGTAAACTTTTGTATGGTTTGATAAATCAGAGGGAGAGTTCTGCCGTGAGAGGCTTGAAAGACCTTTCTGAGGGCCTGAAGGGACCTCAGAGGGTACTTCAAAAGCACGAAAAGGGGCTCACCGCACATCCAAACACTTCCCGCGCAAAAAAGAAAAACAAGAAACAAAACAGTACCAATCGATCTAAACAAGAATTTATTAACTAATGACTAAAAAATTCAGTAAAAACAAGATTTGACTTTAACAAAACTAAACTAAAAACAAGAATTAACTATGAACAACTAATAACAGACTAACACTAGAAGACAGAATAGAAAAACAACCTAGCTAACTAAACAATCAAGAAAGCAAACATAACAAACTAACAGCACTAATTCAAGAAAGCAAGAAATTAACTAAACCTAAAGATCAAGAACACACTCAGCTGCACATGACATCTAATTAAACAAAAAATATTAACAAGAACTAAGCACGGCAATCGGCTAATACTAATCTATACTAATCGGCTAATCCAAATTAATTAAAACTCATAATAAATACATGCAAAATTAAAACTACTAACTAATGATGACAACATAAACTACCTTAGCCTGAGTTCGATGTTGTACAAAAGATGAATATAAACTAACAAAATCAGAAAATAAAACATAAGCTAACCTACTAACCTATCTACTCTATCTAACTAGTAATGAATTAAAATAACTAGAAACCGACACCTATGTATTACTTATGACTATGCAACACAAGCATTAAAAAGTTCTTAACAAAATCCAAATAACGTGAATCCAATTAAAACTAAATTGAATAATAGAATTAAACTAACGTTGAACTATAAAAATTATGATTAATCTAAAACATCGAAATAAAATAAAGACATAAACTATTCAAGAACACGATAATTACACTATGACTTAATCGGTCAATTTGTTTTCATCTAAACTAATTTTTAAACAATCTAATTAACTTAATGACCTCAAACTAACTATCAGACTGATCTCAGCATTATCATGACTGAATTTAACAAATAAACAAAATACTAAGTATTCCTAAATCGGCTAAAACTATTTCTATATACAAACAATAGTTAATAAAACTAATTGAATCTAATAATCAACTAAAGCAATTGGAAACAATCAATAACATGGATTGAACACTAAATAAACTGACCTAATGTTGGAAATAATCAAGAAAGACATGAATCTAAGTATGACAACTAAAACAAAATTGAAAGGATTAAAAGAAAACTACTCAGCTAATAAAGAAAACTCTAATTAATCAACCTTTTGACTACCGAATAAAAAGAAGTCAATCTGGATTAAAACTAACCTAGATCTAACATAAACGAATCTACAGCTAATCAAGAAATAAGAAAACAAAATATAAAACCTATATTAAAACTACAATCTACCTAAATCGAGACTTTTCAATGATTAAATCCAGAAAATGGCTAAACTATCAAAATAAAACATATTTTTGTTCTTTTTATTTTTCATATGCAATAAAACTAGAATAAACTAAACTAAATCTATAGATGATGTGAAGATCAACTAAAACTACATGCGATGCTATGCTTTATGAGATGAAAACCTAAACTATGGTGAAAAAGAGGAAGAAGAAACAAATCAGATGATCCGTTCCCGACGGATGGGTTGAGAGAAGAAGTGGTTAATCTCGGGCTGCAGATGCACCTCTCCGACAAAGAAGATGGGATTGCCGACGATGAAAGAGGCTAGAATCAAGAAGAAAATGAAGAGGAAGAAAAAGAAGAAAAAGAAGAAAAAGAAGAAAAAGAAGAAGAGAAAATCGACTTTGAGAGAGAGGGAGCAAGAGAGAGAGAGAGGAGAGAGAGAGCAAAGGCGGAGTGAACTCGAAATCAGAAAAAACATGTTCTCCTAATGAAAAACTCCTATTTATATTACTCTAATTAGGTTAACACACTTTTTCAAAACAAGTCCAAGAATTTTCAATAATTTTCAACAAAGGCCTTGTTTAGAAAAAGGTGTTTCTCAAAATTCAGAATTTCTAAACTAATTAAAATTAACTAATTAAAACCTAATTTAATTAAAATATAATTAAGAAAATTCCTAAACTAAAAAAAACAATAAAAACGTAGGGCAAGGCTTGAAATTCATGATTTTTTGATAATTTCAATTCCAATGCGGTTTCTCAAAACTAATGATAAAAATGAGTTTTTAAAATGATTTTATCATAGATCATGCACAAATAAAGATAAATAAAATGCAAATATGTATGCATGATCAAATACCCTCATGCTTATCGTTTGCTAGTCCTCGAGCAAACTGAAGCAAAAAGCAAAAAGCAAAAAGCAAAAAGCAAAAAGCAAAAAGCAAAAAGCAAAAAGCAAAAAGCAAAATTATTAAACTAATCATATATAGCAAAAACCTAACTCACTTTCGTATGAATCACAGTTGCATTTAGCATATGCAACAAGCTCTTTCAACCCCTAGGTTACCCCAGTGGACGAGTAAGGTCTCGTGAGGGTTTGCAGTGATGCTACCCACAAACATGTCTGTCATGTATGCATAAACATTCAACTTCAAAAATCATTAGGCAGTTAAGGAGTTTGTTTTCACAAATATTTTGTGTCATTACATTATCAAAACATAATTAGAGCCTTTTATAGGACACCACAGAATAAAACCTTTTCTTTTACTTTTCTAAAATCATAATCATTTATGCTTTATTCTCAGAAAATCAAATAAGTACATGTTATTATTCACTAATTCTCACTCATATGCTTTCTGCACAAGTTTTTTCAATATTCACTTCTAAGCAGTGAACTTTTCTCTTTTACGTTATTTTCTTTTTCTTTTTCTTGATTTTTAATTTTTCACACATTTTCTTTCTTTTGTTGAGCACTATATAAAATTTTCAGTTTTCGTGACCCATGTAACGAGCTTTGGGTCAGTGACTTCTAGGCTAGACGACCTTAGGGTACCAGATACAAAGTATCCCTCAGACTTAATTGCTCAAGTCACTAGACCTTCAATTTTTATAGTTATACGTATAGTCTATTTTTCTGTCATGTGCAATGTCAACATCTATTAGGCTCTCTATAAAGTTCATGTAACGAGCTTTTGGGCCGGTGGCTCCCAAACCAGATGACTTTAGGGCACCGGGTGTAAACACCCCTTAGGCTCTACTTGCTCGAACAAAATAGGCCACAGATATTAACTTAGACGAAGGAGTGATTTCCTTTGTTATCTTTTTAGACATGGAATTCAAACACTTTAACTTGTGTCTGAGATCAACTACTAGGGAATACAAAGATATCAAATAACTAAATGTATGCTCTTTTTACTTTTTGAGCTCATAAATGCAATATTGTTCATTTGCTTAGTTTTCAAAAATAAAATTTTGCATATTCATACTTATGATTCAAAATGAACTCTAACATGCATCTATCGTCATTTCTTTGGAATCCACATAAACAAACACGTTTTTTCTAAATTAGTGTCAGAATTGTTTTTGGGGGGCTTAAAAATTCTCTAAAAAATATTAAATTTTGTAAAGCATTTATATAAGATCAAACTCATTCCTTAAAAGCCCAATTTTTATGAGTTATCATCAAAAGTGCAAGTACAAAGACAAAAAGTTTGGGTGTGCAAACTACACCCTCCCCCATGCTTGAATGACACTGTCCCTAATGACACTCCCCCATGCTTGCATGAAACTAAGTGAATGCATATGAGCACAAAATAAATTAGAGAAAAGGGGTAGAAGTTACCTGATCCATACTGTGGAACCCTACCTAATATGGCATGTGAATGGGTCTGCAGAGGTTCCACCTATCTACCTGTTATGCAACTCATAAAAAAATATACAAAATGTAATGCATACATGCTCTAACATCAAACTCATGAACGAAGAAAAACACATCCTAAGAAAACTAATAAAGAACAAAAAATCTAAGCCTAAAAATACAACAGACAACCTTGTGTGATGCCTCACTCATCAACAAGGTCAATGACCTTGATGTCCTGACTAACCACGACATCAGAAATATAAGGCTTCAGTCGTTGCTCATTGACCTTGAAAATGCTATTCGTTCGAGAGTCCAAAATGTCAATGGATCCATGTGGAAAAACTCTATGGACAATGAACGAACCATCCCATCTGAACTTCAGCTTCCCTAGAAAAAAGTGGACTCGCGAATTATAAAACCAGACCCTCTGACTAGGCTCAAACTGTTTCCTCAAAATATGTTGATCATGGAAATGCTTCGTTCGAGCCGTATAGATCTTGGCACTCTCGTAAGCCTCATTGCGCAACTTCTCAAGCTCACTCATCTGCAATTTTCTCTCTGCACCAGCCTGAGCCATATCAAAATTGAACTTTTTGATAGCCCAATATGCCCTATGCTCCAACTCAACAGGGAGATGACATGGCTTCCCAAAAATCAATCGATAAGGGGACATGTCAATCAGAGTCTAGAAAGCAGTCTGATATGCTCATAATACATCATCAAGGCACTGAGACCAGTCCTTGCGGTCTATCAGGACTATCTTTTCAAGAATCCGCTTGATCTCCTTGTTGAAGACCTCAACCTGGCCACTCGTCTGTGGATGATATGGTGTGGCAATCCGATGGTTCACAGAATACTTCTTGATTAAGGAAGTGACCTGCAAATTCTGGAACTGCTTACCTCCATCACTAATCATCGCTCTCAAAACACCGAACCTACTAAAGATATTATACTCAATAAATCGAAGCACCTCTTTATGATCATTGGTTCGAGTAGCCACGACCCTGACCCACTTGGACACATAGTCGACTGCCACTAAAATGTAAACAAAATCAAACGATGGGGGGAAGGGATCCATGAAATCGATGCCCCAAACATTAAAATCTCTACGACAAGAATGGGAAGGAGGGGCATCATATCATGCTTAGAAATGTGCCCTGTCTGCTGACAGCGTACGCATCTTAGACAAAAATCATGAGCATCTCTATGAAGTATCGACCACCAAAATCCAGACTGGAGGACCTTCGCAGCGGTCTTTTAACTAGAAAAGTGGCCTCCACGGGCCAGGGAATGACAAAAAGAAAGAATGGAATCGTATTTCTCCTCAAGGATGCACCTCTGAATCACCTGGTCAGGACATAATCGAAACAACTCTGGATTCTCCCAGAAATAATATTTCACCTGCAAGAAAAAGTGATCTCTCTCATTTCGGTTCCAATGTGCAGGGAACTCTCCGGTCACCAAGAAGTTCATGATATGTGCAAACCAGGGCAGACGCTTGACATGAAGAAACTGCTCATCCGAGAAGGAATCATCAATCGATCCATGATCAATGGATGACTCCATAGTCAGTCTGGACAGATGATCTGCTACAAGATTCTCACATCCACTCTTATCTCGAGATCAAATTCTTGTAGCAAAAAAATCCAATGGATGAGGCACGACTTGGCATCTTTTTTACTCATTAAATATCGCAGAGCGGCATGATCTGAGTAAATGATAACCTTGGAGCCCAATAAATATGAATGAAACTTCTTAAGGGAAAAAACTATGGCTAGCAGTTCATTCTCAGTGGTCTTATAATTCATCTGAGCATCGAAGAGGGTCCTACTAGCGTAATAAATGATGTGAGACTTCCGTTCTATCTTCTGGCCAAGAATGGCTCCAACCGCGTAATGGGAAGCGTCACACATAATCTTTAAAGGCACTAACCAATCGGGGGAGCGAAGAATGGGAGCGATGGTCAGGGCCTCCTTTAGAGACACAAATGTCTTTAGACAGGCATCATAAAAAACAAACGGTTGATCTTTCGGCAGTAGGTTACATAACGGTTTAGAAATCTTACTGAAATCCTTGATGAGCCGCTGATAGAAACCTGTATGCCCTAAAAATGAATGCACCTGCCATACAGAGGTCGGTGAAGATAATCTAGCAATCGACTCTACTTTGGCCTTATCGACCTCAATTCGAGGTCGGTGGAGATAATCTAGCAATCGACTCCACTTTAGCCTTATCGACCTCAATCCCTTTCTCAGACACAATATGTCTAAGAACAATCTCCTGCATCACTATAAAATAACTCTTCTCTCACCTAAGCACAAGATATGTCTCCATACAACGCTTCAGCACTCTCGATAACTTATGAAGACAATCATCAAATGAAGAGCCATAGACCAAAAAATCATCCATAAAAATCTCAAGGACGTCATCTACCATATGAGAGAAGATCACCATCATGCACCGCTGAAATGTTGTCGGGGCATTACAGAGCCTGAACGACATTATCCTAAATGCAAAGGTGCCATATGGGCAAGTGAACATCGTCTTCTTCTGGTCCTCGGGGTGAACGACCACCTAATTATATCCTAAATATCCATCTAGGAAGCAAAAATAGTGCTAGCCTGCGAGTCTTTCCAAAATCTGGTCGATGAACGACAATGAAAAATGATCCTTCTGCATTGCACTGTTCAACTTCCTATAATCAATGCACACTCGCCACTTCATAGTAGTCCTCATGGGAACACTCTCTTCCTTCTCATTCAGCTCAACGGTGAGCCCAGACTTCTTGGGGACAACCTGGGTGGGGCTCACCCACTGACTATCAGAGATAGGATAAATGATCATTGCGTCCAACCACTTAACTACCTCCTTCTTCACTACTTCCTTCATGTGGGGATTCAACCTCCTTTGCATCTCTCTTGAGGGCTTGTCACCCTCATCCATGATAATCCTATGCATGCAAAAAGAGGGGTCTATCCCCTTCAGATCAGCCACTAACCATCCAACCACCTCCTTATGCTCATGCAAGACCTGCAGAAGCTGATACTTCTAAGTGTCATTCAGGTCTGCAGAAATAATGATGGGGAGAGTTTGATCATTGCCTAAAAAGGCATACTTAAGCGAGGTCGGTAAGGGCTTCAGCTCAAGTTTGGGCAGACTCTCAATGAAAGGTCGAGGGCTTCTCTGCCAACTCAGAGAGTGGTTCGAAGTGCCAGGTCCAATTCAGCTCACCGGACCATCTATCAATCAAACCAGGGCTCTCTCCCTTGAGTGATGCATCAACCTCCTACTGAGGTGGATCACTCAATGTCTAAACATGCTCTGCCTCTATGAGATCTTGAATGAGATCAACCTCGAATGAAGCCTCATCGCCCGCAGGCCCCATCGCAACATGAAAAATGTTCAGCCTCATCTTCCTATTGCCAAATGAAACGCCCATTGCGCCAATGCGGCAATTGATGCACGCATTGGCGGTGGCCAGGAAGTGGCGACCAAGAATGATGGGGGTCTGCCTCATACCATCCACTCCCTCTATATCCAGGATGATGAAGTCTATAGGGAAGTAGAAGTCTTCTACCTTGACTAGAACATCCTCAAGAATCTCTCTCGGAAACTTGATTGATCTGTCTACCAACTGCAGAGTCATAGGTGTCAGCTTCATCTCATTTAATCCAAATTTATCATAAAAGAAACCCAACAAGATATTCAACCTTGACCCAAGGTCGAGCAAGGCACATTCAACAATAATGTCTCCTATAACACACGAAATAATAGGAGCCCCTGAGTCCTTGAGCTTTGGTGGGGTTTGGTACTGTAACACCACACTCACCTGCTCAGTCAGATATATCTTCTTCGGCACATGGGACCTCAACTTTCTCTTCTGCGTACAAAGCTCCTTCAAGAACTTTGCGTATGCAGGGACCTGCTAGATGACATCTAGTAATGGAAGCTTTAATTATCTGAACGTGCTTGAATATCTCAAGCATCTCTTGCATGTTCACTCTTTGCTTGTCGAATGACTTCGGTCTCTCTAACGCCTCAGGAGAGGGGGCTTTGGGGATGTAGGACTTGGATGGCTCAGATGGGGGAGCCCTCTCGCTTTCCTGAGGTAGAACAATAGGGACCGACTGCTTCTCACTAGATCTCTCACTTTCTTTTGTAGTCTCCCTCGACTAGTACTACTACCCACTCCTAAGGGTTATAACTGTTTGAGTCTGCTCTTAGTGGGCATCTGTCATGTGCAGGCCATGCACAGGCTCCTTACCCCTAGGGTTAACCAATGTTTGGCTAGGTAATTCCCCCTCACTTCGCCTGCTAAGCGCCTCGGTGAGCTATCCCATTTGCATCTTAAGTTTTGCAATGGAGTGCGTGTGGGAACTCAAGTTCACCTTGAGGTCCGAGAAGGCCTGCATCATCTTGTCCTCAAAAGATTGGTTGGAAGCAGGCTCCTGGGACGGAGGCTGACTATAAAAGGACTAGGCTGGGAGGTTACTAGGTCTCTGAAAACCAGGCGCATAACCGCCTTGCCTGGGTTGGTTCTGGGAAGGGATGGGGGGTTGGGCTTATGGATTTCTCCATGAGAAATTGGGATAGTTATGCCAACCCGGGTTATAAGTGTTGGAATATGGGTTTGATACGAACTTGGCGAAACCTTACGCCATCTGATCTTCTTTCTGGACAAACTTAGGGTACTGCGACACTACGTGATAGTCAAGGATATGGTGTGCTAGGCTAACACACAACGCACACACCTGCATGGCTGAGAAGAGATTCAACAATAACTGATCCAATTTCTGGGTCAGGAAGTCGACCTTGTTATGCAAATCAAGGTTAGTCCCTAACTCGAGGATACCAACCTTCTTGGCTCCAACAGGGGTAGGTGTAGCCCTCTCAGATCATGATGTTGAAGTGTGATGCATCGAATTCTCACTCAGGATCTTAAACAGAGCCCACACCTCATCCTCACTCTTGAACATGAAAGTGCCCTCACAGGCAGCATCAACCATTTGACAGTTCTTCTCAGTAAGCCCATCATAAAAAATATTATACCAGTTGCCAACGAGGCACTTGGTGGTGGAGACACTTTCAGAGAAGATCTTTCATCATCTCCCATGTCTCATGAAACATTTCTCCCTCAATTTGTGAAAAGTTGGTGATGACTTTTCGATATTAGTTTGTCTTACTAATCAGGAAATATTTATTGAGGAACTCTCTTTGCATGTATTCTCAAGTGGTATTTTGAACTGTATCAAGAACCTTCAGTCAGTGCTTGGCTTTGTCCTTGAGAGAGAAAGGGAACAACATCAACCTCAATGCGTCATCACCAAAATTGTTGATCCACACTGTAGAGCAGATCTCGAGGAATTCATCGAGATGACGATAGGGGTCTTCATTGCTAAGGCCATAAAAGAATGGTAACATTTGGATGACACTGGTCTTAATAAAATAGTTTGCACCCAAATCAGGTCTCGTGATACAGGAGGCGGAAGTATAAGTATTGGTCATGAAGTACTCCCTAATAGGACAGATTAACTATTGATCCCGAGCCATGAGACCAGATCAATGGGCTTTCCTAATAAAGGACTCAGGGTCCTTAATTATATTAGCAAGCTTGGGGTCAAGGGAGCATCACCCTTGCATGCACCTGAGAGTAGACCGATGCAACATCCATCCTAAGACACTAGTTTTCTACCTACCTAACGTGCAAAGCGGCCAAACCACAACAAACCACAAAGCAGGTAAAATAAAAATAACTAAAAAGTAATAAACAAGCACCACGCACTTGCACCTAACAGATATTATGTGAAAAATAAACTATGAGCACAGTACCAATCATGCACAGTCACTTCTAAGGGTATCCTAATCGGTGGGCTGTGAAGGAAAGGTAAGTTGGTATCTAGGGTTTGCAAACAACATGGTTCTAAACCTAAATGCAGAAAAGAAACTAAATAGTCCTAAGTAAAGAACAGAAAAAAAACTAGCAACCTATTTAAACGCGAATAAACATTGAAAATAAAGTGAATACTCGTATTAATCACCGTTCTCCGACAACACTGCCAAAAATTTGGTGTGAGTTTTGGAAAATGATTTTTAAAACAATATTTTTAATGAAAATCAAGCGAAAGCCAGACACCAAAAATATAAAAACCAGCTCGCACGAGTGGTGGAGTTGGGGTCGATCTCAGGGAACATGAAATACTTTATATAGAAACACACAATCTAAACTATGCTTTATTGCCTTGAAAAATAAAAGATTAATTAACTAAATAAATAAGAGAGTGCTGCCCCTGCAGAGGGCTTAAACAAATAATTAAAGTGCCTTATTACAAACCCAAATGAATAGATAAATGAAAGAAATAAAATCCTAATCTAAAAATAAAGGAAAAGGGTCTTCAATGCTTGAGTCTTTTGTTCCCTTGTGTCCTTACCTCTTTGTACACTTTTGTATAGTTTGATAAATTAGAGAGAGAGTTCTGCCCTGAGGGGCTTGAAGGGCCTTTTTGAGGGCCTGAAGGGACCTCAAAGAGCATGAAAAGGGGTTCACCGTATATCCAAATGCTTCCCTGCAAAAAACAAAAATAAGAAACAAAGCAGTACCAATCGATCTAAACAAGAATTTATTAACTAATGACTAAAAAATTCAGCAAAAATAAGATTTGACTTTAACTAAACTAAACTAAAAACAAGAATTAACTATGAACAAACTAATAACAGACTAACACTAGAAGACAAAATTGCAAAACAACCTAGCTAATTAAACAATCAAGAAAGCAAATGTAACAAACTAATAGCACTAATTCAAGAAAGCAAGAAATTAACTAAACCTAATGATCAAGAACACACTCAGCTGAACATGGCATCTAATTAAACAAAAAATACTAACAAGAACTAAACGTGACAATCGGCTAATACTAATCTATACTAATCGGCTAATCCAAGTTAATTAAAACTCATTATTAAACACATGCAAAATTAAAACTACTAACTAATGAATGACAAAATAAACTACCTTAGCCTGAGTTCGATGTTGTACGAAAGATGAATATAAACTAACAGAATCTAGAAATAAAACACAAGCTAACCTACTAACCTATCTACTCTAACTAACTAGTAATGAATTAAAATAGCTAGAAACCGACACCTATGTATTACTTATGACTATGCAACACAAACATTAAAAAGTTCTGAACAAAATCCAAATAA
Source organism: Nuphar pumila (assembly GCF_984573655.1). NCBI lineage: Eukaryota > Viridiplantae > Streptophyta > Magnoliopsida > Nymphaeales > Nymphaeaceae > Nuphar > Nuphar pumila. The sequence continues at coordinate 86,843,096 of NC_143250.1, forward strand.
TGTGAATCCAGTTAAAACTAAATTGAATAATTGAAATAAACTAACATTGAACTATAAAAACTATGATTAATCTAAAACAACGAAATAAAATAGGCAAACTATTCAAGAGCACGATAATTACACTACGACTTAATCGGTCAATTTTTTTCATCTAAACTAATTTTTAAACAATCTAATTAACCTAATGACCTCAAACTAACTATCAGACTGATCTAATTAACAACATTATCATGACTAAATTTAACAAATAAACAAATCACTAACTATTCCTAAATCGACTAAAACTATTTCTATATAAAAATGATAGTTAATAAAACTAATTAAATCTAATAATCAACTAAAGCAATTGGAAACAATCAATAACATGGATTTAACACTAAATAAACTAACCTAATGCTGAAAATAATCAAGAAAGACATGAATCTAAGTATGACAGCTAAAACAAAATTGAAAGGATTAAAAGAAAACTACTTGACTAATAAAGAAAACTCTAATTAATCAACCTATTGACTACCAAATAAAAAGAAGTCAATCTGGATTAAATCTAACCGAGATCTAACATAAACGAATCTACAGCTAATCAAGAAACGAGAAAACAAAATATGAAACCTATATTAAAACTACGATCTATCTAAATCGAGACTTTTCAATGATTAAATCCAGAAAATGGCTAAACTATCAAAATGAAACCTATTTTTGTTCTTTTTATTTTTCAGATGCAATAAAACTAAAATAAACTAAACTAAATCTATAGATGATGTGAAGATCAACTAAAACTATATGCGATGCTATGCTTTATGAGATGCAAAACTTAAACTACGGTGAAAAAGATGAAGAAGAAATGAACTAGATGATCCGTTCTCGACGGATGGGTTGAGAGAAGAAGTGGTTATTCCTGGGCTGCAGATTCACCTCCCCAATGAAGAAGATGAGATTCCCGACAATGAAAGAGGCTAGAAGCAAGAAGAAAAAGAAGAGGAAGAAGAAGAAAAAAGAGAAGAAGAAGAAAAGAAAATCGGCTTTGAGAGAGAGGGAGTAAGAGAGAGAGAGAGAGAGGAGAGAGAGCAAAGGGGGTGTGAAATCCAAACCAGAAAAAATGTGTTCTTCTAATGAAAAACTCCTATTTATATTACTCTAATTAAGTCAACACACTTTTTCAAAACAAGTCCAAGAATTTTTAATAATTTCCAACAAAGGCCTTGTTTAGAAAAACATGTTTCTCAAAATGCAGAATTCCTAAACAAATTAAAATTAGCTAATTAAAACCTAATCTAATTAAAACATAATTAAGGAAATTCCTAAACTAATAAAAACACTAAAAACACTAAAAACACAGGGAAAGGCTTGAAATTCATGATTTTTTGATAATTTCAATTTCAATGCGTTTTTTCGAAACTAACGATAAAAATGGGTTTTTAAAATAATTTTATCATGAATCATGCATAAATAGAGACGAATAAAATGCAAATATGTATGCATGATCAGTACTCACACGAGCTAAGGATGTTCAAGCAAAGATGGCATAACTATGATGTCGTATAAATGTATGTTGTTTGGGACCCCGCCCTAGAAGGCTCAGTCTAATCTGGCTCAAGTAGGCATGATACTCATAAGGGATGCAGTGCCTAAATGGTTGATCCACCTCGAACAAGCGAAGTACTCGTAAGCGCCGCTATGCTAGAGTGGTTGTTTCAAATCTTTAGGTTGGTGCTCATAAAGGCTAGTAACGCCCAAGGAGTCAATCAAAGACGATCACATCATATGCATGCTTATGTGATTCACTATTTTAAGAATGATACTCGTAAGTGTCGTTGTGCCAGAGTTAGTCATCCACTCGAATGAGTGAAGTGATCGTGAAGGCCAAAGGTGCCAAGAGCAATGTTTGTATGCATATAAACAAACGTAACTATGATATCTGCCCACACGAGATAAAGCTCATACTTCAGAACTGACTAAGTGAGGTTGGGTTCATATTGCCCTTCATGCGTGACACACTTGTTGCCTATGAGGCACTCGATGTTCATATAATAAAGATTGTATCATCGGACCCCTTCAGGACTTATGCTCATCATAGAGATGATGGTGGTATCACTAGAGTGACATATATTATTATATTGACCAAAGTGTTCAGTGGTCTCCCATCACTCGGAGGTTAAGAGGTTAGGCTATCTATTTTTCTTAGGCAATAGACCCCGACTACTGCAGTAGCAGGATGCATCCGAAACGGCCTAGCGTGGGTTCTCTCGACAAAATTTGTCACCCTGCTACAGGTAGGGTCATTCAGGTATCTAGGCACGAAAATGCATAGCATAAAAGGCACTCAGATGCTTTGTCTGATGGTGAACTTAATTTCTCCCACGTACCATGGGTGAAATAGTTAAATAATGAAACAATGCATTAGTTATAGGTTCACTGACAAATGAATGAATATATGTTAGTATAAATCATGTATCGCCTTATGTAAGGCATTTTCCTCGGTACACTATTAGACCGAATGAGTGAAATACCCAATTTGTTTTTGCATGGCAAAGATGAGCTCGAGGAGCTCATGCTTCAGTACAGGGGTACTTATGGATGATACTATGCTAAGCCAAGAAGACTTGTGCTACAATTCGAAATGGATGTTTTCAACTGCGACCCTTGAATGGCCAATTATGTTTTAGTATATTATACTTGTTGGAACTAGAATGCTTTTCAATTAGTCTTGTATGGTACTGACCTCATTTTTTGAGAATCTAGGTAGCTGACCTATTGTGCGAGGTGCGGAGCAGAGCGACATCTAGATCCAGGGTTTCACCATACTGTGACTTACGTAGACTTTGTTTTTGTGGTATTGCTTTACCAAGCAGTATAGTTTTGTAATAAAGACATGTAAATAAAATATTTTGGTTTGTTTAAGATTCGAGTATGTTGTTGGATACATAATTGTGACTCGCTTGATGTTTTATAAACCGACGACCAACCATCATCTTTTTTATGCATTAAAAAAAATTAAGTTTGATATTTTAACTAGTATTGGCTCTGAAAATTCAGAGTGTTACAGAATTAGTATCAGAGCATAAGTCTAGAAAACCTGGTTCAAGATCCTCCATGCTCACGACATCACACTATAAGTACTTCTTTGAAGTCTCTAACTTTGAAAAGTATTTTCAAATATAGATGGCATCTCACGACTCGAGAGGCTATTGCTATTGAAGTCAAGTTATGCATTTGAAATGGATTGCCAGTTCTGCATAGAAGAAGGGCATTCCGTTAATGAATGCCAAAGAAAATGCACCCATGACATGGGTTGATGAGTAGTGCATGATCTCAAGGCCATGGTCTCGCACACCAGTGGACCCTGAAACTCCAGTCGAGAGAGTTGTGCATCCTTGACTTCGATAAAAATATCAAATTTGCAAGGAGATGAACAAGCCTTTACTATTGCGACCTATGACTCACCAAGTTACCATCCAACAACACCTCCCCATGGCCTATATGACCCACAAGACTCATACAATTCATTTTACTTACCGATTGATATCTCAAACTTACCGAGTTATCATCTAGCAACACCTATGTATGAACAGGCATCACCAGTCTATATCTCGACTTCACCAACACATACACAAACATCGACGGAGTACACTCCGAATATGTCATCTCTGATTCATCTTCCTATGCCTAAGCCCACACATTATGGGAATAAACAAAACTATCTAAGGTCGTTTAGTTCAAAAAAGAAACTCAGTTCTTAAATTGGTTATGTTTTCGAGTCAGTGGACTCAGGTGTGATGTTTTTATTGTTTATCTTCACCAATATTGTGAGACTTTTAAGAACAACAATGTATGTTGCTTTGCAAATCGAATATATATAAATATATCCTTCTTGTCTTAATATATATAATTAAAAGAAATAACCTATGTTGGTTGTACTTTTAAAATAAAATGATGGCTCTCTCAAGAAGGAGGATCGTACCTAGCAAGGAGTCCAATACTCAAAGGTTTCTCTTGAAAATCCTCAACAACCTGTCTATGACAATATGAGAAACAAGGCATACACAGGTCTTGCCTCGTAACAAGAATGTAGGAAAAATCACTTATAAAAAAAATTTTAAACATGCAGATCCGTCGATGTTCACCGACAAAGCTAATCCAGAGCTTGCAGAGAGCTCAATCGAAGAAATAGAACATATGTTCTAAGTGTTATCGATATCCGAGGAAAAGAAAACAGATTTTGGTACCTACCATATTAAGGACAATGCACGAAAGTGGTGGAACACCACTAGATGGATTCAATTTTGAGGATTGAAATCATTCTATTGGGGGATTTTCAAATGGCCTTCCTCGATAACTACTTTCCTCTGCAACCTAAAAACAAGAAGAAAATAGAAGTCTTGGAGTTTGGACAAGGTGGTGTGAGTCTAATCGACTACACTATCAAGTTTCAAAACCTCAAACGGTACCGCCCTATATTATTCGAAACCGATCAGAAGAGGGCAAACAAATATGTTCGAAGATTAAAAGACGGATTGCAATATCTTGTACTAAAGAGTATGTCATAGACAATCTAGGCTGTTGTAGCAGCAACGACCATGCTGAGTGAGGACTGAGAATGATCCAAGAGGATCGTAAGCAAGAAGCCTATTAGGAATGATGGGAACATAAGAGATCATCTCCTGGTGGGCAAAAATCATGATTGCCCTTTAATAAGAGAAAGTTTTGTGGAAAGAACTCTACTCCTCTGGCCAAAAATGAACTGCGAAAACAGGAAGCTGATCAACCCCGCCAACAGTCCAACTTTAGTTGCCCGAGGTGTAGCTCACATCACTCTGGACAGGTTTGTCCCCACGATATAGGTGGTTACCTATATTGTGGTAAGCAGGGCCATTTTATGAACGATTGTTGCAAGAAGACCTTGGATGATCAACGGAGAAATACCGAATCAGTAGGACCCTCCAAACAACAACAATTTCCTTTGTCCCAGCGACTACTACCACCAAAGACAGAGCGGAAACCAACAACGAGTCTTATTTATGCCATTACAACCAAACAAATTGCTAATGGTGACCTTATCGAAGGTACCATACTTATCAATGGTCATGTTGCATTTGTTTTGTTTGATTGTGGAGCCACCCACACATTTAACTCTTACAATTTTGTCGATTAACTTCATATCTCGATGGAGCTTGCGGATTACATGTTCGAAGTGTCTAACCCATTGAGTTATCACACTATATGTACAAAATGTGTAAAAAATCTAGACACAGAGCTAGAGGCATAGAAATCTGCCTACTAACAGAGTTCTACTCGAGATGATGGAGTACGATGTCATTTTGGGCATGAGTTGGTTAAGCTAGAATCATGCTAAAATCTTTTGCCGTGAGGGTAGAGTCATATTGTCTCAACCCAAGGTACCCAAGGTAGAATTCTAGTTATCTAGACCTGTTCTGCAAAAACAAGTGATATCATCACTGAAGGCCCAGAAGTACCTCAAAAAGAGTTGCGTAGCCTTCCTGGTCAATCTCTCGGTTGTTGAGCTGACATGTACGACACTTGAAAGCCTTGAGGTAGTGCAAAAAAATTTTAAATTTTTTTTCTAAAGAGTTGTCATGACTCCCTTTGCTTTGTGAGGTTGAGTTTAAAATTGAATCCTTACCCAGGACAATGTCAATTTCTAAAGCACCTTACTGGATGGCACTAGCTGAACTCATGGAGCAGAAAAACCAACTGGAAGAGTTAATAGTGCAAGTATTCTTTAGACTAAGTATATCACCTTAGGGAGTACCAGTGTTGTTCATAAAAAAAATGATGGATCATTAAGGTTGTTCATCAACTACAGGATGCTCAACCAATCCATTATAATAAATAAATATTTGTTACCTCGAATTTAAGATCTATTCAATCAACTCCAAAAGGCTAAAGTATTCTCTATGATCGACCTTAGATCTGAATATCACAAACTCAGGATCAAGGAAGAGGACATCTTGAAAACTGTCTTCAGGATGAGGTATGGACATTATGAATTCGTAATAATGTCTTTCGGACTCACTAATGTGTCAGCTGCTTTGATAAACCTAATGAATAAAATATTCAGGCCATATTTGAATACATTTTTTATAGTTTTCATCGACGATACCCTAATTTACTCCCAAAGTGAAGAATAAGATCAGGAGCACTTGAGAATTGTCTTGAAGTATCTTCAAGAGCATCAACTTTATGCAAATTTTTTGAAATACGAGTTTTGGCTTGATAGGGTAATGTTCCTAAGGCACGTGATTTCCAAGGATGGAATATTCATAAATTCTGCCAAGGTAAATCTCTTCCCAATCTACGTAAAATTCTTAAGTTCATAAATTTTGAATTTTGATCATTTTACATAAAACTCGAATACTCTGATAGGTAGAAGTTGTATTGGATTGGAAGTAACTAGAGAATATCATGGACATTCGTAGCTTTTTAGGCCTTATCGGGTACTACCAGAAATTCATACAAAATTTCTCTTGGATCGCCCTACCAATGATGAAGCTCCTAATAAAGGGAGCTAAGTTTGAGTGGAGTGATCGATATGAGGAATGTTTGCAAGTTATTAAGCAAAGGCTTACTATAGTCCATGTTTTTACCTTACCTTTTGGTCAAGGAGGCTTCATGGTTTAAACTGATGGCTTGGGGATAGGTATGGGTTAAGTGTTGATGCAACACAAAAAGGTGATTATATATGCATTATGACAAATAAGAATTCATGAGAATAATTGTCCAACCCACGACCTAGAGCTTGCAACTGTGGTGTTTACGCTAAAAATGTGGTGACATTACTTGTACGAAGAGAGGTTCAAGGTCCTGTTGAATTATAAGAGCATGAAGTACCTCTTCTCTCAGAAGGAGTTAAATATGTGACAACAATATTGGTTGAAATTCTTAACAGACTATGAATTCACGCTTTTCTCTCATTCGAGAAAGGCGAATGTTGTGGTCGATGCCCTCCATCGCAAGGTTGAAGGCACTCTCGCGAGCCTCGTAGCATAGTTGAAGTTGGTAGAAGACTTCGTCAACTGAAAGCCTTTTATAGCAGATCAAGGAAAGATCCAACTGTCAAATTTGGTGATGCAAACTGAGATCCTCTCTCGAATTATAGCAGAACAAGTTAAGGATCCTCAATACAAGAAGCTAAAAGCAAGGACTTAACAAGAGCATACTCCTCTTCACTTAAGGGAAGACAAGAGTATTTGGATGAAGGATAGGCTATGGATCCCATATAGCCCTAAGCTAAGAAATAAAATAACTTAGAAAGCACACAAAAATAAATATACCATCTACCCAGGAGTATCAAAATATTCAAAGATTTACAAAAGAAATATTGGTGGAGTTGTATGAAGAAAGATGTAGCTACTTATGTCTTGAAGTGTTTAACATGCCAGCAAGTCAAAATAGAGCACCAACAACCTGACGGTATGATGAAACATATCAAAATTCTATAATGAAAATAGGAGGACATTATGATGGATTTCATCAAAGGGTTATTTTGATCCATAAGTCAACATGATTCAATCTAAATGATTGTGGACAAACTCACCAAGTCTGCTTACTTTCTAATAACCTGTACCAAGCAATCAATAGAGAATCTGGCAAAGCTCTATGTAAGAGAGATAGTTAGACTGTATGGAGTGTCGGTCTCGATCATCTCCAATCATGACCCTAAGTTTACTTCTTACTTCTATGAGTAGTTGCAAAAAGCATTAGGGACAAAGCTAAAATTTAGCACGACGTTCTATCCCCAAACAGACGGACGATCTGAGTGTATGATACAGACTCTGGAAGATATACTACAAGCCTGTATGTTAGAATAAAAAGGGGATTGGGATTCACACTTAGCACTTACTGAATTTGCCTACAACAATAGCTATCACGCTAGCATCAACATAACTCCATACAAAGCTTTATACGAGAGGCCATGTCGATCACCAATCTACTAGAATAAAGTTGGTGAGTGAACTCTAGAGCCACCTATCGTATTACATCACTACACCCAACAAGTGCGTATGATTCAAGAAAAGCTGCTTATTGCTCTAACCCGACAGAAGTGCAATATAGATTAAAGGTATAGGGAACTCACTTTTGCGGTTGAAGACAAGGTTTTCGTTAAAGTCTTTTCAACCAAGAGTATTTTCTATTTTGCAAAGAAGGAAAAATTAAGTCCCAGTTTCGTCAGTCCTTTTGAAATCTTAAAGAGAGTCAGAGACATGGCTTACCAGATAGCATTGACATCTAAATATGCTCAAATACACAATGTTTTTCACGTGTCAATGCTTATGAAATACGTCCATGACCCATCTCACGTCATTCAATATGAGAACGTCGACATTCAAGAAGATATGACTTTTGATAAAAGACCTATCAAAATCATGGACCGTAGGGATCAGGTGCTTAGATCAAAGGTATCGAAGATTGCACCTAAGAGCCTGAATTCAGCATGAGGGAGAAATATTTTGAACTATTCACATATTATCCCATGATAAAATTTTGAGGACGAAATTCTTTTAAGGGAGAGATGTTGTAAGATCCATAAATTTTTTTATAGTATTTTGAGTTAAATATATGAGGTATTTTATATACACTCATCGTACTAACCTAAGGATACAAAATAAAGAATATTCTATGAGCCAATTATGCTTAGGATACGTACATATATCTCCTTGATGATTTTTGCTGAAAAAAGTTTGAAGAGCCATATCGAGTTCGTTAGGCGAAACGAGAAGTTTTGTAATTAAATCTGCTTTGGCTCGTCGAGACGAAGCCAATAGACCAACATTGATTTTTGCCAAAAAATTATCGGCGAGCCTTTGAAATACGTGGGCCCCATAAAATATTTGCGGGCCCCATATAAAATATTCCATAAAAGCAACTAGTAGGTTTCATAGGGACATAAATGTTATTCTATTACTTCTTTTCTACGTAATTGCTTTTTAGATTTGGACCTGGATCAAATCTAACCCATATACAGATCCAAGACCCATATTTTTCCTATAAATAGAGGAAAGCACCCACCCCCATTGAGTTTTTCTCTCCTCTCTCTCTCTCTCTCATGGTTCTTGCTTGGGTCAAACCCACTTGACCTGGATCAAGCCCACTTGAGGTAAGCTTGAACCTGCTTGGCCTAGATCGAGCCTACCTGTGTCAAGCTCACTTGACATAGCCAAGTTAATTCTCTCTCTTCCTTCTTCTTGATTAACCTACTTAGGTCAAACCCACTTGACCTAGACAAAGCCTACTTGAGGTGAGCTCCAACCTACTTGACCTAGTTTGAGCCTATTTGGTTCAAAACCAGTTGACCTTGGTAGGTTAGTTTTCTCTCTTTCTCTAACCTAGTTAGACCGGACTGAACCTAGGTTAAGGTCTCCCTAACCAGTTCTAGGCTCAACCTAGTAGGTTGAAGCTACTTTGACCTAAGCTAGGCCTGACCCATTCTTGGCTAATATCCCTCATTTCTCACTCTTTTCGTGGGTCAAGTGCTTAAAGGTGCATGCCGTGAATCGATGCCACCTGACAAAAGTACGTGGCAGCTATGACCTAGGAGCAACCTTACACTTAGCCTCATCCACAAATACAAGGTAGGTTTGTATGTCGATGACATCGATATTAATATGTTAAAATTCATGATATATGGTCTTAGTCCTCGGTTTACGCCATCTAAGCAACTATGTGTGCTTGCGCCAAGTGTCCACTCATGTATCTTTGCGACTATGTTCTCACATGTATGATATAGGGTCTTAGTCCTCGGTTTATGCCATCTAGGCTACTGTGTGCACTTGTGTCAGGTGTCCACTTGCGTATCATTGCAACTATGTTTCCATATGTATGATATAGGGTCTTAGTCATCGGTTTACGCAATCTAAGCCACCGTGTGCACTTGCACCAGGTGTCCACTCACATATTCTTGCGACTACGTTCCCACATATATAATATGTATACTATATATGTTCTTTCCTGTAATTTATTTAGTCGGGCATGTTGTTCTGCATCTAGGCCACGTGCTTATGCAATTTATTTAACTTGGCATGATGTTCCGTGCGTAGGTCATGCATTTATGAATTTATTTAGGCATGTGCACATTTCTCGTACACTGCTATGTTTATTTTATGATTACATGTGCATCTATTTGGGCGTGTAAGCATTTCCATGCATTGTCATGCTTTTACGTAATACTTGCATGTTATATATGTAGAAATAGTATATATTACTAAATGCATTTATTTGGCACATATGCGTTTAGCGTACCTACTTTGCTTATAAATATAATTGTGCAATAGTAGCGTATATGTATAAGATATACATATGGTGACTAATTCTTATTGTTCAAGCATTTCAAATACCCTATTCCATGCAAAATGATGTTTGCTGAAGAAACTCCTAATTGAAGGGTTAAAGGTTTGTATAAAATAATAAAGTGTTTCATATTTTTCACGTAATCACTAAGTCACCAGCTCAAAGTCTAATTAAGGCCAAGGTTTTCGATAAACCACAGAAGATGTAATGTAAGCACAATGGTGCACATCTCTCTAACAAAAAGATTCTAGTTTCGTTAAAGTGTTATGATGCTGAATTTTGTCTCAATTGCCAAAGTGTCCGCACGAGCTAAGGATGCTCGAGTAAAGATGACATAGCAATGTTGTTATACAAATGTATGTTGTTTGGGACCCTACCCTAGAAGGCTCGGTCTAATCTGCCTCAAATAAGCATGATACTCGTAAGTGCCACAATACCAGAATGGTTGATACGCCTCGAACAAGCGAAGTACTTGTAAGCGCCATTGTGCCAGAGTAGGCACCGCCTAAATTAGGCGAATTACTCATAATCGCTGATGTGGTTGCACTTCTTCAGGCTGGTGCTCGTAAAAGCTAATAACGCTTGAGCAATCAATCAAAGATGATCACATCATATACATGCTTTTGTGATCCACCATTTTAATAATGGTACTCGTAAGTGTCATTGTGTCAGAGTTGGTTATCCACCCGAATGGGTAAAGCACTCGTAAAGGCCAAAGGTGTTGAGAGCAATGTCTGCATGCATATAAACAAATATAATGATGGTACATGCCCACATGAGATACAACTCATGCTTTAGAACTGATTGAGTCAGGTTGAGTTCATATTTCCCTTCATGTTTGATATACTGGTTGCCTACAAGGCAGTCGAGGTTCCTATAATCAAGATTATATCGCCGAATTCCTTTAAGACTTATGCTCATCATGGAGACGATGGTAATACCACTCAAGTGACATATTATTATGAACCAAAGTGTTCAACTGTCTCTTGTCACTCGAAGGTTAGGAGGATGGGCTATTTATTTATCCTAGTAGATAGACATCAATTACTACAATAGCCGAATGCATCCGAAATGGCCTAGCATGGGTTCTCCTGACAAAATTTGTTGCCCTGCTACGAGCAGAATCATTCATTTATCTGACAAGAAAGTACATAGCATAAAAGACACTCAGATGTTTCGTCTAATGCCAAAGTTAATTTTTCTCGCGTACCAGGGGTGATCTAGTTAAATATCGAAACAATGCATTAGTTGTAGGTTCACTAACAAATGAATAGATGTACATTAGTGTCAATAATGCATTGCCTTATGTAAGGCATTTATCTCGATACATTATTAGACCGAATGGGTTAAAGACCCAAGTTGTGTTCGCATGGTTAAGATGAGCTCGAGAAGCTCATGCTTCGGTACAAGGGTACCTGCGAACGATATTACGCTAAACCGTGAAAACTTGTTCTATAATCTGAAAAAGATGTTTTCAATTGGAGCCCTTGAATGGCCAATTGTATTTTAGCATACTATACTTATTGGAACTAGAATGCTTTCCTATGGTACTAACCTCATTTTTTGGAAATTCAAGTAGTTGACCTGCTGCTGAGCAGAGCGGTGTCAAGATACAGGGTTTCACCAAACTGTAACTTAAGTAGACTATGTTTTTCTGGTACTACTTTACCAAGTAATACAATTTTGTAATAAAGACTTCTAAATAAAATGTTTTAATTTGTTCAAGATTTAAGTATGTTGTTGAATAAATAATTGTGACCAACTCGGCGTTTTCTAGATCGACGAACAACTGTCATCTTTCCGCTGCATTAAAAAAAAATAAGTATGATATTTTGACTTGTATTGGTTCTGCAAATCCGAAGCATTACAAATACTTTTAAAACTTTAAAACCAAATAATAAGCTTACCCTTTTTTTTGAAACATCTATTCTTTACCTAACCTCTCTCAAAGACCACTCTTTTCTTAATCTCTCTTTCATTCAATGGCATACTCACGAAAGATCATTAAAACACAATCTGGCGTGATACCTTCTACCATCCGACTCTATACCTTCTATCGTCCAATGTAAAAGAGAATCAAGGGTGAAAACCTTTTGTCATCCTTGCATATACCCATCAAAAATCTGCATTTAGTGTACCAGAAATCAGACATTTACCGATTTCAAATCTAATACCGTGTTGAAAACAGGTAACTAGATCTCATCCATTAAAAATAAGAATATAACATGAATACCGCTGAAAATCCGATCTCTCATTACGGCATGTACCCACTGAAGATTGGCATACAATGAGTGCAGGTCGAAAATCAAACCTTTCTATACAAAATTTGGATCAATGTCAGAAATCAAACATTTCCATTGAAAATATGGATCGATGCCAGAAATATATTGCACAATGGAAATCGGTATCTTATGTGAGTACTGAGTAGTGCTGGAAACCACTGAAAATCTGCACCAAATGTGAATGCCAGTGCCAAAATCAGACCTTCCACAGAGAGAGAGAGAGACAAAAAAATTTGTTCAATAGGTAACTGCTATGATAATGGAAAATATGATTTCAGACAAGCATTCACACCAGATTCTGGCTTCGCATGGGTACTCCGGTAGGATGCTGGTAAAAAAGGACAATGGGTGAAAAAGGACGTGAAACTAACAGAGACTTGTGGTTTTTAAGGAAGGAATACCAGTAACTGGCTGTTAAAAATTAAATACTATATTTTACAAAAAGACAAAAAAAAAACAACTCATGTACTATGGGCACGCCATTCTCAAGGGAATATTTTGTCTGGAAGCTTTTTGTGCATGATATTAATACGCACGAATGTAGTGCATTGTAACAATTTCCACATATATATATATATATATATATATATATATATATATATATATATATATATATATAAAATTTTGGTATAGAAAAGCTAAAATAAGCTCAATTTTCTCTCTCTAGAAAAGCCAAAGGGTGGCCAAAATTAGGGCAACAAGTAATATATATATTCTTTAAATTCACCACAAAGTGCACAATAAACTTAGTGAAAATACCTATACATTCAAGTCGTTAAAGGGAATACAGCTATGCTGCCATGCAACTAATGGTGGTACTTGCGGCTCCTTTAAACATGCACATGCTACCCATAGAGGTATACCTCAACCACAAGCATGTCCCATTAGACTCTCACAAGGGCAGCAGTGGGTACTAGCAAGGGTTGGCATGAACAACCCTCATAGGGTACATGAAGGAGTTGGCATACACGAAGGAGAAGATCTGGCCCGACTGGATGGGCTCTCCATCGTTCACCAGGCAGTCATCCACAGCGATCCTCCTGAAGACCCGCGGGTTGACAAGCTTGGTCGAGGCAAAGGCACCACAAGAAACGTGCACGTCGGAGATGCCGCACGAGGACTCGCAGGTGTTGAATATCTCCACCAGAAATGTAGGGATCCCGTTCGGTAAAGGGTCCCCTGCGGCTTGCGCTAGGCCGATATCAGAAGTTTTGCACTCCATGTAGTAGTCATGCGAGTTTTCTGTTGGAAAAATTAGGAGATTTAACAGAAAAGAGAATCCATGTTGTAAAAAAAAAGTGTAGAGAAGATTTTAAATTACTAGATTTTGTGTTTAGGATTCAAGAAATGAGATAATGTTATTTATATAAAGCTTGAAAAGTTCAAACTAGCTATCCTAACTGTGGTTGTCTCCAAAATTCTCATACTGTACACGAAATTTGTGACTTCGATAAATACAGAGAAAGATATTTCACTCTTGGAAAGCGCATTCTTGGTTTTGAGTAAAACCAGTAGGAATTGAAGCGCAAGGGCTCCACTCCCCTCATCTGATAGGGGTAACTTGTTAAGGTCTCCGTGTTAAAGGACGTCACAACTTCAAAACCCAGAATGTCGAAACTGGGTTCACCCCTCAGTGGAAAGGGGCGACCTGAGGGGTTTTACCAACCAAAGAGCAGATAATGTGCAGTCAGTGGGGTTCCCATGCATGGATTATAAAAAAAAATAGTAGTAATTCTTAATGCAGAGTTGACTAAGCTGATTCTGATATAAGAAAAATAAAAACAGCAGGGCCCTCTATGAGGAGACTTTGGTGGATCTGGTTTCTAACACAACATGACATTGAGAGTTTAGAAATCAATAAAGAAAACAAAAAGATAACAAAACCTATGTAAGTGTATGGGTTCTTCGTAGTTTAATCAATATTTCTAAGATGTCATAAAAATCCCGATTGTAACTTGTTCTGTGATTCTTGTTTTTGGATCTAGTAATATAGTTCGGAGTTTGACGCCTCGATTCTTCATAGAATACTGTCGTATCCATCTAAATAGATCTAAAGTATGCGTGCACCCACCAGAAGGGTGAGATAAGACGGAAATTTTATGTTGTGGTTCACATGTTCCTTCCTCACCCTAGCCCCATTCTTATGAATGAGTAGCATCCAAACGCCTCCTTTGGTTCGATGGTGCACAATAGAAAAATCTTTTGCATGTACTGAAGCGAATTTAAAGGACATTGTCAGCATTAAGCTTACTTTTTCTCTGCACCAAGTGAAAAATACGGAATCAATTACTTTCTAGAAATCTTTTAAGTGTCGCGAGGAGCCTTCAAATTAGTGGCAGATAACCACAGACAAAATTTCGTGAGAGAGAAAACCACTCAATGGGTGCCATCACAAGAGGAAACGAATCGAGAACAACAGACAAAAACTCACCACCACCGATCATCATCCTTCGGTTTTGAATCCGTTGCATCCCATCTCCTGCATTTACAAGCCATGACCATATGATTAGAACATTAACATTAGGTATCAAAGAGAGAGAGAGAGAGAGAGAGAGAGAGAGAGAGAGAGAGAGAGATGATTAGACCTGTTGGGGAAGCGTTTGCAGAGAGATTGATGGAATGATGAGAAAGGAATGCCTTAAAGACGAGAACCACCCAGATGGCCTTCATGATCACCATCATCAGCTGCTGCATAAATGATGAACTAGCCGGCCTATCTCTATCCTACTAAACAAGCATGTAACAACGTAGCTCCTCGGTATAAAAGATACCGGAATGAGTGAGAGAATGAATTCCTTCTACCTCGGAACCATTCACCCGTGCATAGCTTTAATCGTCCCAGCCTGCCCTCTTAAAAACACACACACAATGGCTTTTCAGCTTCCTATGAAACCCCCTCTACCAATCTGTCCCCATCATCTCAGTCAAACTCAAGAACAACCCATATATAACCAAATAACCATACCCACCTTAACGTTCCCACACATTCCCAACGGAGCTTTTGATCCTGTTACTCGTTAGGGTTATCTTTTCAGCATGGAAGAAAGTCAAGAACCACTGGTGAGCCATTCTCTGAGCCCTCTTGGTTGGTTAGCCGTCTCATCATTAATGTGCTTGTGCAGCCTTCTGTAGAAAAAGGAGCAATGGAGGAGGAATTATGGCGTTTAGAGAGGAGAATAAGGCGTCTACTACTCACAGGAGAAGTGGCGCATTAATGACTCCGTTTGGTAACAGAGAATTCCCTTTGAGAAAAAGTCTGGGCAGGTCGCGTTTTCCGATCATGCCTTTGGTTTTAATGCATTGCCGGCCGCCTGCGACCGCTCCTTCACGTTGGAAGTTGGAACAGTAACTCCACTCTTCCCCTCACGTGGCGGGACGTTGGGGATTATAAGCTTATAATGCATTGTTTTTGTTTGGAAGCATTCTGGAACCAGGACTATTGTGGTATAAAATGGGATATCGTAGGCTTAACTTGTAATGAAACAGTTCTTTTTTGGATACGCAGTTGCATCCAGACACCCCTTTAAAAGGAGTTGGACATGCTGGTATCCACTTATCCAGAAGAGTGGGATATGTTGGGATCCATTAGGGATGTAATTTCCTAGATTATCCTACTTTTGTGGACAGCAGCTGCATATAGTTATCAGACTGTTATCCGCCACTGATCACACGTTGATCAGCAGCGGATAGCCATTTTTTTGTAAAAGAGACATTTAGCAGTGGTTGCGACTAATGTGCCTATTTTGCACAAAATCAATGCACAAGGCGTGTCCGATGGACCGTTGGACAATAACCCGTTCGACATTATATATATATATATACAGAGAGAGAGAGAGAGATGAGGTGCCTGACTCATTTTTGTGCCTATCCCAAGACTACCGAATTTTGAAAAGAATGTTTTTATTTTTTTCTAAAATCTTACCATACAGATGTGATCTACATGCTTGATTTTGTGGGAATCTACTTTTGGATTGTCCGATCAATACCATGTTAGGTTTTTATAAAATTCAAAAATCAATAATATACAATTTTAAAAAATATTCAATGCTTAAAACTTTATTTTTTTCTCAAAAAACCATGATTCAAGTGTAATTTTCTAGCAAAACGATCATGCAGAACACATCTATATGATCATATTTTTAAAAAACAACCTAAAAACCTCGGTATGCAACCGGTAGGCACAAAAAGTGTTTGGCATATATATATATATATATATAAACAACACACCACCTTTAAGTTGCCAAACTCTGTCAGCCAGTCTCACCAAATTGGACTTGGTCATTAACCAAGTCTGGGTTCTGTTGTTTAACATCTATTTTTAGCAAAATCAGTTGGTTCTTAATCAGGTCCTGGTCCGGGCAAGAAGTGATTAAACTGAGTGTTCGAAATTCGAATATTTTAGGACTGGACTCGTTTGGCTGTGTGGCCCTTTCATGGCCACAGATCTGGCCTGGGAGCCACGTTCAATTGCCTCTAATCTAAACCAACCCTATTGATGGCTTTATATCACTTTAATCGGTCTTACCATTCAATGAGACCAAATTTTTTGAGCTAAAGCATACCTCTTTTTAGAACTTATAGAACGCACCGAGTCTAAGAAAAGGATTGTTGCATGGCTAGTTCAGTCCAAGAAAAGGATTTTCATGGAGAGCTTATTTTACTTTTCTCAGTCAGACCACATAATCCTGTATTTATGTTCTAAAATAGGTGGTTATGGACTTGAAACCTCTGCGACAAATATCGCGAGATTTATAAAAATCTCGCTGATATATCCTGAGAAATTGCCTAAAGTTTAAAACAGAAATTTCTCACGAGATTTGCAAACCGTGACAAATATCATGATATTTATATTTTTAAAAGATATTTATCGTGAAAACCCTCAAGATTTTTATTTTTAAATGTGCTTTATTCATATTTTCTTATAAAAATTGTTTTTAATATTTTTTAAATTTCTTTTTATTCTCAAGATTTTGCCTAAAAATGTAAAATTTATGAAATTTTTTAAAATCTCCCGAGTTTTTTTCCTGTCGAGATTTGGCCATTTTTAACTTTTGTCACTATTCAAGAAACCCCACCTCTCTCTCTCTCTCTCTCTCTCTCTCTCTCTCTCTCTCTCTCTCTCTCTCTCTCTCTCTCCCCTTTTGGGCACCTTTTTACAGCATCCTGAGGATGAGTCTTTGACATTTGGTATCAAGACGTGGGAAACCCAGTGCCTTTACTTTCCTACTTTGGCGAAGCCTCTCGAGACTCAGAAACCACAACCAATTTGAGCTTCCAAAGCCTATGAAAGCTACACCCATCAACCCACTTGGTCCAAAAACTCTATGGCACCACATAGAGTGGCAGACACAATACCGAGTAAGACAAGTTTAGGCCAACAACAAAGTATGGAACATGATATTGGAACAAGAACACCCTGTATTTTCCAAATATCCTAGTAGAATAAAAAAAATCCGGAAGAAATAAATTATAATACTGCTAACAGCAAGTTCTTAAGAAAATGATCATAAGGAAATGATCAAAAGTAGATAAGTCAATGGACGAAATGAGCATCATGATACTTCAAAAACTGGATGGTCTCTGACATAAAAAAATCATTAATGGGACAACTGTGCATGGACGGTGATTTGGAGGACTCAAAGAAAGTTTGATAAAAGAAAAAATACAGTCGATGAGCGTTGCTTTGATAAATTATAAATAAGCTTCAATTAATATATATATATCGCCTATGGGAAAGGTTTGCCATGATAAACATAAGAAAACCTGAAAATGGTTCAGTATATTACAGATTTTCAATTTCCAATGCAGGAGTAATGATGTTAGGAAAATAGTAGTTCGATTGGTTTTTTACATAAAAACTCAAGCATCCAATGGAGCTAGGGATACAAATGGATCAAAACCGGATCAGCTAAATACATAGGAAAGTAGAATCCGAATCAGGTCGGAACAGCCAAAAATCATAAAATTTCCATACTGGATCCGGTCCGTTTGCATCCCTAAATGGAGCGGTGCCATGTGCCCGGAAGAATCAAATACCTTCTAATTTATTCTCGTCATATTTTTCTTATCCATTTGATAGTTTGATTTCACATATTGACGAGCATTCACCATGCAATTGCTCGATCTTTCATGTTCTCTCATACAATTCGGCAAAAGAGTACAAGTTTTCCTTTTTTGTGTGTGTGTGTGTGGGGTGGGGGTGGGGGGGGGGGGGGGGTGGCTCATCACCAACCGCACATTGGCAGGCCTCCGATCAGTAAAACCAGTGAAGTTTCCTGCCCACCGTAAAATACACCCAGCTTCAACCTTGCGGCAAGGGATGTCAGGTGACCAACCACAGTTGCCCCTAGCCAGGAACATAGATGCTAGTTTTTCTTGATCAAGAGGACAAGCCCCACTCACGCAACCACCACCACCATTTTTCACTGCAACAAATTTCTTTTAATATAACAAATGCTTTGCATAACGAACATTTAATGGACGTGAAAAGGAAGCAAGATTCATTAAATTAGCAGCCTTGAACTGAACTGCCCATCCAAGTTACCAATCTGCGATACCCTGAGCATTTTAGATCCATGTGTGTCCAATTGGTATACAGATGGCTTTAAGTCTAACCCAGATAGACCATGCAGGATAGCTGGACCAGATGGAGCTCCACTATCGTCTCAATTTTAAATCCCCGTCTGGGGCTACCTCTAGCCTGGCCATGGAAGAAAAAAACAAAAGAAAATGAGAGGTGGGGGTTTGGGAGGGGAAACTAATCTCCAGCTGAATAAAGCAATCCCATGTCAGACCTACATAATAAGGTGGCCTAATGTCAGACCTATGTGGATTTGGGTCTAGTTCATCAGGGCTAGTCCAAATGACTGTGGCCACAAGGGTCGAACAGAACAGGAAAAAATAAAAACAGGCTGCTTCATCCACACCGGCATTAGGAAAGTCAATAGCTTGCTGTCTTGGAGATGCGTAAGCAATGACAAGGGCCATCAATACAAGGCCAAAGGGGGATCAAGCAGAATTTAGGCAATGATTTACTGTGTACTGTATGATAATATATGAATATGGCAAAATCCTATTGAAATATAAAAATAACAGGAAAAATTAGTTCAATAGTTTCATCGAATCCCTCTCTAAAGTCCCCAGCTTGGTTACCCAAAAAACAAAAGAAAACCTCTCTAAAGTCTTCAATGATTCCTATTTACGAAGCAACACATTCAGTATTAATTCAATATATCCAATATCTAAATAAAAACCAAACACAATATATTGGCTCGAAATGGATCCCATGATGTACCACTACCCGCTTTATAATTATCCTTCATGGATTGATCATCTCATGCATCTATTGGCATTTAAACTGCAGATGCATGTCATATTTTGGATACTCAAAAAGCAAGATTTTGCTTACAGAGAGACAATGAAGTGGATATTCTTAAAGCGCCCATCCAAATTAGAGAAAATAGACAAAAGGGGGTAAAGAAAAGAGAGAGACCTTAACAAAATGAAACACCATTTAACCGGATTACACATTTGCATATTGGTACTAGCATCATTCAATAACAAGCAAGGACACAAGCCTTCCAATATAAAAGCAGTAGAGACCAATAGGGGCTCCGCTTGTCTGGCAGGAGCAGTTAGTGCACGTCACCTTGTGTTGGGTGGTTGCAAGTTCAAACCCCATACGGTATGGTTGTATAACTGGTAGGGGTCTGCCTAACCCCAGCTTTCTCTGTCGAAAAAAAAAAACAGAGCATGAAGTCAGTAATCAGCATGGACAAAGCCCATGCCACGGGCGTCAAAAAGTGAACCCCAACTTTCTTGTATCACAGACTACTCGCCCATAAAAGTTTGTTAGCACACGCAGGTCCTGTAACAAGGTCCAGTAAGATATACATGCAAATGGCGAACTGATCCACATCCATACAAGAATTAACCTTCATTCCTTGAAAGGTTGCTCATTTCATTAGCTGATAAAGTGAAGAGAGTATTCTCAAACTTGAGAGTGAGTATGTAGACATGCTGCATGTATAAGACTATGGACATGATACACGAACATAAAAACATTCGCAGATATGCAAGAGGACATGCACAATTGCAGCTACCATAAGAGCCTTCTCATAAATGGTGAGCCATCCTGGCAAACCCAGCTGCACTTTTGTCAAAGAGCATAATGCTTCCGGGGTTGAGTGCATATGCATACATACAAAGCAGGTTCAAGTCATCTGTTTGACTGTCGCAACAAGCTGGAATAGGAGAGACGTGCTAACACAATAACCACAAACTACACTTCTTCTCTTGAATCGTTGCTGCTCTTTATGATGTTATATTTGCAGAGGACAGGTAGCATTGATGTATAACCACTTGTCTATACAGGCACAATGAAAATGATGCCCACAAGGAAGCTCCCGCAACTCCACACCATCGTCATATGTGGAGAGGCAAATACAGCATTCCTGTAAGCAACAGGAAACATTATAGGTCATAACCAACACAAGGAAAAAACTGAAAAACGTAGTGTCCAAGGTCTACAAAAGTCCAACCGAGGTCAAATGCAACATGCAATTGATTTAAGGATTTAAAGCAGATATCATCCTGATTTCTGAAGTACATAATGAGAAAATTCTACACCAAACAGCTTACAGCATCCTCAGCAGAAAGGACTCGCTCAACAGGTATCCCTCCACTGCATGTTGTCATTATCCCACCAAATGACTCTGTTTTCTCTAGATTAAGCTTCTCGATAGCTCCAAGTGGCCGAAACTTGTACCTAGTGAGTCGGCTGATATCCACTTCAGATGCACCTTCCTGCTTCAGTAACAACACATCAGCACTATTATCAATTACATGAGGATGCAGGAAAGAATTTCGACTCATTTTCATGCATTAGCATTAATAAGAACCAGGGCAGCAAAATGATTAATGACAATTTGCTGCTCCACATGACCCGCACCTAAAGCCAGACATCATAACTAGCTAAAAAAAGGTGAAAAACCTCAAGAAGGATTATGTATTTGACGAAATTACATTGTAAGAAAAAACATGCATCAATGAGCTACGCTGAACCCGTACACTACCATATCTGTCCACGCCATAGCTGGAAGCCAAGGCATATTTTCTTGTGCAGCCAATCCACCCATGTCACATCTCCAAAAGAAAGACATATTTTCTTGAGCAGCCAATCTACCGATGCCATATCTAATCAAAGCAGGATACATACGCTCAACAACTCTTCTACACTCAACAACTCTTCGCATGCCATTGCAGTTGCACAACTCCAGATGCAACCAAGTAATGCATCATATTTAATAGTTAATTCCCAAACTCTTGGTTCCTTATTTCGTTTGGTTTTATTTATTATAAACGGAAACTAGTTCAAGGCCTTGAAGGCTATGTCACATGGAGACACAGTTTTGGATCTGTGTCTAAGAGACACGGCATGACATGCAGACATACCACATGACACACTGTGACATGTCTTTAATATTCTATAACATATTATAACATTTTCTTAAATTCGTTATACTTTTATTATTAGTAAATGTATTTTTATATATTATATCCATTAAAATTATATTTTGTTAATTGTTATATATTAAAAATTAAAAATATGTGTTCTCATGCCCTACTTTTCAAAAAAAAAAATCACATTTGCATCTCAAATCTGCATCATACCAATATCCACATCTGTACCAGTACCGAGTGATAGATTCAAGGTAATCCAGTTTTATGCACAGATGCTTTCTGCCTCTTCACAGATTCTAGGCAGAAAGGTAGCATATTTCACTTGGAAGGAATAGTTGTTTCAGTAAGAAAACACCACTATTTATTTGATATGCATGGTAACTCGATGAGATATTAAGTTTCATCACTGCAATATGACTAGGGCAGGATGTTTGTCCTCAGAAGTCTTTTCATCTTGGATATAGCCCATAGCCACTTTGCTTGTTCTCTCCACTGATTCCTGACTTTTGTCTGGCAATTAATAGTCAATTGTAATAATCCCTTTTATCTTCAAAAGCCTTAGATAATGCTGATTTCCTCACTTCAAAAAAAGGGAAAAATAAGTAACATTTTGCTCTTACTTTCAGAGATAATAAATAATTAAAACTTCCAAAACTAATTCATCATTAATAACTGACCTAAATTTTATAATTCCATGCAAAACCAGATGAGCAACAACAACAACAATCTAAAGACAATGAAACAATGTTAAAAGTGAGCTACCTGATCTGCCACAGCATACAGAATTGCAATAATACAAGGTAGGCAACAGCATACTGCTATACCAATAATGCATGCCAAGGCAATGCAGAAGACAACGAAGAACATGTCAAAAGCAAGGAAAACCACGCAGAGCCTGTAAATCACAAAGTTTTGTCATTTATCAGTCAAATAATTGAAAAAAGGGATCAACCATAGGATCTGTATGTTTGGATGTGAACAGACCAGTAGAGCTGAGGAGCATCATGAATTAGGATCTGACCACCAGCAGACACCCAATAAAATCCAACGATCCACCATATGAATTAGAACATTGTATTCACAGACTCTAGATACTTCGCAATACTGCCAAAGGTGAAATGCAGACAAGTCAGATGAAGCAAGGAATTTTTCTCACTTTCAACAACTTTGTTTCTTGGGGGCAAGGCAAGTAATATGTTTAGCACGCTAATGTGTTTACAAATAACTAAATGGACAAGACTGAGTACCTAGCAGAACAACAAAAACTTATCATGTAATACCAGATGTCAAGTGTTAATGCTTGGGTTCAAATTCTAAAGTTGAATCTCCAGCGTAATGGCATTCCTTTGGCTTTTCTTTTCACTGAAGTTAGACAGTAACATGTTCTATAAATATTTAAACCTTTTGACAAATAACAATGATACAATTAAAGGAGAACTCTAGATATGTCCTTTTCCACGGCATATCAATGAACATCCTGATGAATAGTTGGTTTCAAATAAATTCACACGCCAGCCCATATCTAATGACTTTAGTGAAGCACATGTTGAACAGTTAGAGCTGCCCATTATATCTGGCTTGGCATCTACTTTATGGAACCTTCAGATCTAAAAAGAAACATGGTAAGATGCTACATAAATTCATGCATTAGTACACACGTGTTGCCAATGTAGTTAAAATCCTGCCTAGGCTACCTAGGTGCAAGTCTACCGCCTATATGCCAAGGCAAGTACCTAGGTTGGAGGAGGGAAACAAGGTTGGCATTTTACATTTTTCTATAATATTTAAAACATTATAATCAAGTTTTGTTTGAGTATTTTAAAATATTTTAAGTGTTTCAGTTTTTTCTTTTATTTGTATGCTTTTTATATTTTTATTTTAAATATTTTTAATTCTTTTATGCAACTCTAGGTGACGTAGCTAAACAAATATTTGTTTAGATGAAGTTGAATGTTTAATTATTTAGATTCATTCATGATTTTTTTCTTAAGTTTTGGTTGTTTAGATTCATAAATTATGTTGAATATGTATTTTATATTATTTTTAAAATTTTATTGTAATTCTTTTTTTTTCTTTTGTTTTGTTCTGAGTAGGTCGATTGGTCCCGCCTCACTTCAGTTTTTGGAGCGCTACGCTACGCCTCAACGCTTTTCACAACATTGGTCTCATGGGTATAATACATTACAACATTGTATCCTCTGATACTGATAAGTAGCAAAGAATAAACCGAATTTCTAAACATGGTTGGATACTACATTTGATTGGGTCACATCATATGACATAACACCAAAATTACAGCATTCAAGTCAAAAGGCTCTTAGAGCTAAATAAACACCAAATGCTCAAGCAAATGATCAGAGGAGCTAATATTGGACTTGGAATCTAGCAGCAAATATAAGTTAAACTGGCTCTGGCTCTATAGTCGCATGGGAGGGAGAGGAAGTAAAAAAAACTATCTTCAGTTTCTTTGCAAAACTTATATTTTATATTGGCAACAATAACCACTTTATCTTATAGACGAATGCCAAAACCAATGAGATTATGTTCATGTCTAGACGATATTGTTCATAGCATGCTCAACCAATCGAACATTTTGGCTGCAGTTGGGAGTCCAATAAGGGCCTCCCTTTAGGTATCTTAGTTTATGAGACACCAAATACTACTTCTAGTCGACAATAGATGCCTTGGTGGAAGAGATTTTCGGCTATGTCCCACTTGAATCTTAATATAAGTTGAAGCTAACCTAAGATGCACTTCTATTGTGCTAAAATCTTTTTGGGTGTTTTTTAACAAAAAAATGAAAATACAAAATTAAAACTCAAATATTGGATAACATGCCAATATTAATGTGATATACTCTCTTAGAGGTTTTCTCCCCTCATTATGTGAATATTCGTGTCGATCATCTAGAGATATGGAAGCTTCATTGCGTGTAGCAGTTGGACACGCTCACTTGACCATTCACAAGAAAGGGAAACCGACAAATCCTTGTTCTCAAGAGCATCTTTTGCAGGACTGTTGAGTCATTTGGCCACTCTTTTAAGGCATGTTGCATCTCCCCTTACCCTATTCTAGCTTAATATATGGAATACCCAAGGAGCACTGCACCTTCTTTTCAACCTTGAGTACCTACGAATACTATAGACAAAAATAATAGTAGTTCATGTATATTTATATCGCTCAACATCATGGCCAGGGATGAGCTAAGTTTTTGTGGCGTGGTAAGTTCTTGAAAGATAAATGACTTTATACTTTTATAATCATGGCTAAGGTGAATTCCATGCCTAACCTATTTTTTTTTTTTTTGGCTTTTAGATTTGCTGAACATGTGAAGCGTTTATTCCTTTGAAAATGAAATGATTGACGAGCCAGCAATTTTTTTGAAAGCTGGATGAAACTGTATACACTTGAGATTTCCACAACATGCCATGTGTGTGCATATATGTGGCTAATTTTGCAAGAAATAACATGACAACATTTAATATTATGAGAAAACTCAGTCAGGTACATTTGAATACCCACTAACAATTCAATCATATGAGGCATTAAACAAGGTCCATCACAACACAAATGCCTCTATAACATAAACCGAGATAACCATAGAGCTTATCATAGTCAAAACCCCAAAAAAAAAACATGAAAAACTAGGTTTCTCTTTTTGCCGTATACCACAACACAAGCTATTAAAATTCTAAAAGTTTTGTACATTGAAGATAAGCAGTATAATAGGGTATCGAACTGGCAGACCATATAGATGCAAGCTCCTGCAGCTCAAAATGCACAAACATACTGAGAATACACGCTGACACACAAGAGAAAAGAATTAATCATGATAATTGCTTAGTTCAAAAGGACACTTCGTGAACCTCTTGAGCTTGATAGATAAAAAAAATCAATTTCTTGTCCAACAGTTCTTAGTTCCACTTATCAACCATTACAACCTCTACAACCCAAATTACCAGAAAATTTCCACAATCATCAATCCAATTCTAATCAGTGCACAACTCATGTCAATGTTCAACTAGCGCACTAAAAAACACCAAAAAGAAATACTTTTAGCGATGACATTCATTCAGAGAAGAAAATTGTAACAAAGTAAAAATGGTTAAAAAGAAACTCCTCCTTACATTATGCTACCAATCCTTCTAAAATAGAAAATAAAGAGCACCAACATTAGTAAAGAGTTTAGGCCCAAAAAAATGAATTCAAATTAATTTGTATGAAGAAGAAAAAGTAAGGGCACCAATCTCCCAAGTCAGAACCAGTCCCAATTAACAAAAATACCTCCGTATTGTTTCGACATGATTGTGTACCTGATCATCTCCTCCGGGTGATCAGTGGCCGCATCATACTCTGCAACTTCCTCTCCGCCCTGTTGCCCGACTTGACGTGCGCTCTCTCCGCTGCCCTGCTGCACCGTTCGGTGCCTCCGGCTGCACTCCGAGCACACGCACACCATGTGCAGGACGCACTGCACCGTATACCCAACAATCCACAGCCTCAGCGGCATCGCTGGAGTCTCGTCCCTGCTCAGCAGCAACACCGCCGCCGCCACGAAGACGAACGCCAGATTCCAGATGATATCGAGGACCACGACGGGCCTCGAGTGCGCCCAATCGCTCTGCCGCTCCTCCAGCTGCTCGGCAGCCCTCTCCCGGACGAGCATTGACGGCTCGCGCATGATCCGCCGGCTGCTCACGCGGCGGAGGAACCGTGCCGCGCCGCGGATGATCGGCCGTCGCAGCCCCCGTCGGTTCCGATCATAGCCTCCAATCCTGTTCGAGTTTCCGAGCAACGGCGTGGAATCAACGACATCTTCCGCGTCGTAATTCACCGATGAAACGCCCCTCCTCATCTCCATCCCCGCAACCGAAGCCCTTGACCTCTCCAACCAGAAAACCCTAACCCATCCGATTGCTCTCCATCAAAACCTAATCAAAATCCAAACGAAAATCAATTCCTACTGAGAAACAGTGCGATCAAACCCTAGATATCGATCGAGCCCTTATCCATCGAGAAAATCGAGACAAAATTGGCGATGGGAAGAACGATCGACGCTAGGGTTGGGGGTTTCGGCTTCTCTGGGAATTTGAAAACGGGAACTCCTATGGTAGGGAGGGAAATCGAAATCCCAGGATTTATAGGAAGGGAAAGTTTGGGGAAGCGTAGGGAAACGGCGTCATCTTGGGGAAGAGAGGGGAATCGCAAGTCCGGATCGGGTGCAATCACATGGCACAAAATTTGTGCATTAAGCACATTGCCCTCTGACAGGCCTCACTGGATCGCCCTCCTTCAGGTCTTGGGTCCCACACCTAACAAGCCCTGTCCCCGAGATGAAAGGTACCTGACCTTTTCACACTTGAGTTGAGACTAGGGGGTGGGCATTGGGTCGGCGCAGCCCCCTTTAGAGTTCGGTCCATCGGGCTTTAAGTGCAGCATGACCCGAAGATAACCTGGTCAAGTTTTGGCATGATTCTTAACGGGTTCAGGTTTAAAGCGCAACTCATGGCTCATGGCCCATGGCCCAATCCATTGACCCAACGGGTCAATATAAAGCAGGTCGGATCCAGCTTGACCTTACCAAAATCAATTTGTAAACAGTAATAATTAACACTTTTCAACTTCCCATATACCCAACTAATTATTTTTTAGTTTTCATAAAATTACTTAATTAGGTAAATAGTAATAGTTATCAAGTTATTATACAATAGTTAAGTTTTTAAATTTTTTATTATTAAAAATTAATAAATAACTCAAACTCATCGAGCTGGTTCGAGCCCAGACCACGTATATCAGGTTGGGTTTTGACTTGGTACTTAATGGGTCCGGGCCTAAAATCTTGGCCCAAACCCGACCCATGGCCGGCCGGGTCAACTTGGCTCATCGGCTCTCCCAACCCGTTGCCCACCCCTACTTAAGACGTTGAATTAAATGAGATTTAATCACAGGTTGGCTAATGTGGATCGGATCCTGTAAAATTCTAATGGATATTCAGTCGGTTTGGAGTAAGGGCATGTTTTTTTTTTTTGAAAGGCAAGCTGCAGACCCCCACCAATTATTATTCAACCTGGTACGTCTCCAGCACAAGGAGACGTGCACCTAAGGTCAGGTTGCTTTGATCAGTTGTTATGAAAGTTGTTACTGAGAAAGTAATTTATGTGATTCACATTCTCAATCTGTTGTCTGTAACTTTGCTTGTTGTCCTCTTCTTTCTTTTAAGTTTTAACCTTTTTTTCTTTTTTCTTCTTTTTTTTTTTTAAAGGCAAGCTAGAGTTAGGGTAGACCTGGGTTTTGAACCTGCAATGTCCCACGACAGGGACACGTGGACTGACAGCTCCTACCAACCACGCGGTGCCCTGTTGGTAAATCATCTTCTTTCCTTCTTTAATCTTCTCCCTTTTGTAATCTTGTTTACCTGGTGATCCCTCGTCACCCATGAATAATCTTTTTACATTATCTCAAAAGAAAAAAAGAATCTGACATGGTATTTATGTTCAACAGTCGATTTACTAAGTATTAACTTTTCAGATTGAAAAGGAATTGAGAGGAATTATTTCTGTTTGGAAACACTTTGCCAAAATAAACACCAACGGGCAATCGTATATGGTTGTATATCGGGTAGGGGTATGCCTAACCACAGCTTTCTCTGTCAAAAAAAATAATTAAATAAACTGAACAGATTCTTAAGGGATATGGTGATTATCTAATCTCCTTGAAAGAAGGGAATGCAAAACAATGATACGGGTGAAGAAGCATTTGTGTGTGAGGATGTCATTGATGACTTCACACTTATCATTCATAATTTTATTTGTGAGGCTGATGTCGAAATTGAAAAGCTCAATCCAAGCCATGATGAGTTCATGGACATTCTTATCAATAAACCCAATATTTTTGAAAACTCTCGTGGTGAACCGATAGATGTTACAGTTTACTCCCGCTTTGCGTCTGACATTATTGTTGATATTGTTCCGACAAGTCTCATTAGTATATCCATTGTCGAGTCAACGATAAAAAAGGTGGATTTTCTTGATAAGAATCAACAAGACATGTGTGTCAATGAACGCTTAGATGTTGAAACTCCTTCTGCGAAGTTGAATTTAGAGTCTCATTTTAGTCATGACACAATAAGTCTAGTTGGCATAAAAACCCCAAATCTTGTTTATGACCACCAGGGTTTAATGAATAATGTTGATTTTGTCTCTTTGATAAATCCTGATAGTACATTTGGTATGTTGTTACTTTATGTTGCTTGTGACTCATCATGTGATTTTCAAACCAATAGCGCAAAATTTATAATTTTGAATCACATGCTATATAGTCAATTGTTATATGTTTCTGACACAAATTTTGGTATTATCTACAAAGCGTTGATGCAAGGTAAGGTCATTAAATATAATGTCTTAGATGCTTTTGAGATTCAATTTCATTGTTCTGCTTTATATTTGTTTGAATTACATTTTATAGGGCATATTGCATTGCATTGCATCAAATATTTTTGTCATTCCAATATTGAATCTCTTGCCATGTTTACTTCACTTCTATTTGCCTTGAACAGTGTCTACATTGATTATATTTTAAACTAGTGCAGGGATTATGGAGTGACGCTTGAGCAGATACAGGCTCCGAGAATGAAGCCTTTCGACCCAGGGAGAATGATGCAGAGCATCCAAAGACAGAAGCGGATTTGGATCCAAATCTAAATATCTAGACAAGTTCCAGACATTGCTACCCAAAGCGATCCATACGCTTGCAGGACGTCCCTGGTCCTTGTGGATCTCTCAGTTAGTTGATGTTCGCTGTGCTCCTTTTATTGTCTCGATTCCGTTGAGGAATCGTATTTTGGACTTTGTTTCCGGATTCTACGGATCCGAATAGTTTTGGTACCCTGTAGGATCTTTTTGTGATACTAGAGGGTGTATGGGGTCAAAGGATAGTTTTTATTTTTTTTCAAATTCGTTTCTCTCTTGGTGTTGGTGCAGGATCCAATTTCCAGTCTATTTGGATCCAGATCTTGATTCGTCTTCATGAGGGTGGTTCTAGGTGGCGCCACTTTAGTGTAGTCCATCCTGGACCTCATTTGAATTCATATTGATCAGCTCAAAGTAAAAAATAGACTGTTGATAGAGTTATTAGCATTTGGCAAAATCTAGGCTTGCACACTCATTTTTGGTGCAAAGCTTGGGAAGACCCAAGGTCTCTTTATTGTGGCTCTTCCCAAGCAACCTAAGCCCTTAACTAAGAAGGTCGACCAAGGGGTTAAGGGGATTCTTCATTTTCGTTTTTGGTTGTGTGGCTGGTGCTAGAGTGAGAAAAATTAAGTTTTTTGTGTGGTTGGTACTTGAGAAAAGCTTTTGAGTGTGGATGTATGGTGGAAGGTTGCTTGGAGAAGGTGAAACCGTGTATCACCTTGTGAGTGTGAAAGTGGAACTCGTGGGTGGTTTCATTCGTTGAGGTTGATCTAAACTTGTTCGTGGTGGCTGAGATTTCGTCACCTCCGTTCGTGGCTCATTTGTTGTGGCGTCGGTTGCTTTCCAACGACGGCCATTCCAACTTCAAACCGGATAATCGCGGGTTCTTCATTTTGTTTGTTTACTTTGATCATATGAAACTTGTGTTGATCGTTTTATCTTGCTGAAAGTGTAACTAGTTTATTGACTCTTTTGAATGCATGATTAGATCATTTTTATGTTAAAAATTGGATTACTCAATCAAATTAATTTCTGAAATATTCAGTGTGATTTGGAACTCGTTATTACAACAAATTTTGTAAAATCATTGTCTCGGTTCATCAGAGATACCTTCAAAGAAACGATTGTATACTGATCCAATTTAGACGTTATGTAGCTTTCCAAAAAGCTAAGAAGATTGTATCTAACTTTGTAGTTGAGACTATTTTATGATTCAGTCTTTTAAAGCTCTGAAAATCGCTATCAAAGTCTCAGACTGACAGTGATCCACTGTTATTAATTTGGTTCAGAACACTCCTAGTAGTGTTCGGTATTTTGTCGTTATCTAAAGATCCACTGCATAAAAATTATAATTTTTTTATTATGTAAAAAGATAAGATCAAAACCTACAACTTTCATGTTTGGTGATTTTATTGAATCATTGTCTTTGTATTTTGAAAATATCAATCTATGCTATCATCGAATACTTGAATTTTAATTCCTGCAATAATATTTCTATATCATTTCAAATATTCAAAAAATTCGTAGAGGACTGTAGAAAATTCCAAAAATAACAATCTTTAGTGTTCTGTAAAGGTTTGGATCTGACTTTCATTTCGTCAGTTGTGATTTTTCACAAACTCCAACATTTGAGGGGTCAAAAATCGCTTCAAACAATCTGTTCCTGAAATACGATAATCTGAGTTGGACTTGTTTAGCAGTCCCGGTGTCGAGTTCGTGGAGCGGACGTTTCTGCCCTAAATCTGGTGTGTTCGTATTCGTTGAAAAGTTGTGCAAGTTGTGCACAACTTTCATTTGGACCGTCTCTGTCGAAACAGAGTGCACAAGTCCCGAAAATCTATTTTTTAGAGTTCTATTCAGACTTTACATCGTATAAGCTTCCGCGTGCATTTGGATCCGTTTGGATCCTAGATCGTGGATCGGTGTGTACTGAATCCACCATAGGATTGCTTTCTTATTTTTTCATTACAGCAATTTGGAGTCAGTCTATGGAGATTTGAACTTAGTAAGTGTTAGAATTTTAAGCAGTTTGTGTTTTTTCATATTCGAGTTTAAATCTGAATCCAACACCGATTACAGTACATCCATTTAGTTGGATTCTGTATTACCCACATCTGAACAAGTTCCTACCCGTTTTTGTCTTTCACATGAAAGGCATGCTGGTGGAGAAACTACCCGCCTCACATGGGCA
The DNA here is from genome assembly GCF_984573655.1 of Nuphar pumila. NCBI lineage: Eukaryota > Viridiplantae > Streptophyta > Magnoliopsida > Nymphaeales > Nymphaeaceae > Nuphar > Nuphar pumila. The sequence goes on from NC_143250.1 coordinate 86,875,021, forward strand.
CCAAATTCTTCAACAGGAAAACATGGGTGGTTCATACGAAAGGGTTTTTAATGTGAAAACCTTGTTGGGTGAGGAAAACGTGGGCCCCATAGAATGAAAGTTTTTCCCTTAGGAGGTGTTTGTTTCACCCACTATGGGAAAATTACCATTTCATTTGAAAATGGGTTATCTCTTGTGAAACAAGTGGGTGTTGGTTACACTCCCACCCAAAGAAAGTAACGCCCTCAAACCCTCAACCTGAAATTTTACTTAAATTTTTTTAAAAAAAAATGTTTTTTACTTTCAATTAGCAAAAACATGATGTTTAAGGTTCTGGACATTGGTGTCGATCGACTCCTGGTGAGTCACAGTAGGAAAACATATCATATTCAAACAACCATAGCAAAAACTGCTTATTTACATATCAGAGTTTCAAAAATATATACTTCTAAAATGTTCATGATTCAAAGTAAAACAAAAAGTATCTTAAATTGACCCTCAGATTCGAAAGTTTTGGGTTTGAATGTTGTCATTGCCTCGTGCCATCTCTTGTTCATTGTTCACTTGAAATTTTATAATAAAGGGGTAAGACTTGTGACAACCTAATCGGTATCCTATAAATTTTAGGTAAAAAGTATGATATTTAATATTTACAACACAATATTCATAAATCTAAAAGTTATAGTGAATCTACATTATACCATTCAGATATCACAATAAGTCAACAGATATGCAGTTGTGTAAACATTAAGATCTTATGTTTTGATATTTAACTCTCATTGCAGGTACTAGCAGAGAAAAGACCATGACATAGCTGAGACTGTGCACGAGTTTATTATTCTATGTATTTTAATATTCCGTACGATTAATTGGTCACCATAGCCAATCACGAGATGGTACACTGATCGAGAGAAGTTTTTCTAGGGCGTGTTAGACAGATATGCATCATATTCTTATGCAAAAGTCAATAAAAACTACCAACCTAGGATATATATGTGATAGATCCTATCCCATATCTTTGATGGTCAGGGATGTCGAGTCATTGTCACTCGAGGGGCCTATAACAACAATATCTATCAGAGTTTGTACCACCTATTCTCTTCAAAGTAGGCATAGATCCCTGAATGAAAAACATAAAGTTTTCTTTCTTAGCTAGTGTTGTATTATTATATCTGCCTCTTATGGACATTCCAGAGCATCAGTGGTCAGCATACCCCTTCAGGGTAACCAATATCTTATAATATTGTTATATGTTCTCTCTCATTCAGTACTGCTATGGCCATTTTGGCACTTAAGAGCGCATCGCCTGTGAAGGCGAATCCCTTTGCTTGTATAAGCATTTCGCTTAAGAAGGTAGATCCCTTTAAGTGTGTGTGTTTGCATGCATTATTATATTTGTAGTATTGTTCTGGCACACACTACAACAAAGCAGTAGATTAGCGACGACCACATTCCGTCGCTAATCCGTCGCTAATCCATCGCTAACCCGTCGCTAATCCGTCGCTAACATGGTTAGCGACGGATTAGCGACAACGAGGCGACAATATGCTTACGTCGCGAATATTTCGACGCTAACTGGCGACGGAATTATTCCGTCGCCAGGTCCGTCGCTAATTGCGACGAAATAACGAGCGCTATATTCCGTCGCCAATCCGAAGGTACTAAACGGCGACCACGGCTTGGCGACGGATTTACTTCCGTCGCTATGCCGTCGCTAGATTAATATGAATAGCGACGGATGGTTCCGTCGCAAACACGAAAAAAAATTTTAAAAAAATTATTTGAAAATTAAATACCGAGAACTGTACAATTTCTATTTCCTGTACAATTTATATTTTCTGTAAATAAAAAACAAACCACACAAAAAATTCATATAACAAGAATCTACAACAATTAATCGTTCCACCTTAAAATTAAGAAGTTTAATTATTTACAATTCAACAATTACAATTAGGAAAAAAAATAGAACTTCTTCAACACAGTTCTCTAATCATCGCCAAGATTTTGTGCATCTTCTTGTTCATTGTCTTTATCTGTCCCTTCAGCTCCACTACCCTGATTATCGCTAACAGCCTACACAAGAAAAGAACAGTCAGTATTGATAAACAAAATATAATGAAATAAATTACACACTATATGTGATTCTATCATGTGCTCATGTGTGATCTAAGGCAATAAAAAAACTCTATATGTGATTCTATCATGCTCATATGTGCTCTAAGGCAGACAAAAAGTTTATATATATATATATATATGTGTGTGTGTGTGTGTGTGTGTGTGTGATTCTATCATGCTCATATGTGTGCTAAGGCAGTCAAAAAATTGAATATGTGATTATAGCATGTTCATATGTGTTCTAAGGCATCTAAAAAAACTCTATATGTGATTCTACCATGCTCAGATGTGCTTTAAGGCAGACAAAAAACTATATATGTGATTCGATCATGCTCGTATGTGTGCTAAGGCAGTAAAAAAATTGAATATGTGAATATAGCATGCTCATATGTGCTCTAAGGCAGGCAAAGCCAAAAATTTTATATGTGATTCTATCATAAATGATATATAACATGTTCATATGTGTTCTAAGGCAGTAAAAAAACTCTATATGTTATTATAGCATGCTCATATGTGTGCTAAGGCAGTCAAAAAACTGAATATGTGATTATAATATGCTCATATGTGTTCTTAGGCAGTCAAAAAACTGAATATGTGATTATAGCATGCTCATATGTGTTCTAATGCAGTCAAAAAAACTTTATATGTGATTCTATCATGCTCATATGTGCTCTAAGGCAGACAAAAAGTTATATATATATGTGATTCTATCATGCTCATATGTGTGCTAAGGCAGTCAAAAAATTGAATATGTGATTATAGCATGTTCATATGTGTTCTAAGGCATCTAGAAAAACTCTATATGTGATTCTACCATGCTCAGATGTGCTTTAAGGCAGGCAAAAAACTATATATGTGATTCGATCATGCTCGTATGTGTGCTAAGGCAGTCAAAAAATTGAATATGTGAATATAGCATGCTCATATGTGCTCTAAGGCAGGCAAAGCAAAAAATTTTATATGTGATTCTATCATAAATGATATATAGCATGTTCATATGTGTTCTAAGGCAGTAAAAAAACTCTATATGTTATTATAGCATGCTCATATGTGCTTTAATGCAATAAAAAAACTCTATATGTTATTATAGCATGCTCATATGTGCTCTAAGGCAGTCAAAAAACTGAATATGTGATTATACCTGAGAGGGACCTGGAATCGAAGATCCCCTATCCTGAACAGCGGCCTTGATCTTATTTCGGAGAAAGGGGGCGACGGTGTATTGAAAGTAGTTATTCAGTGATTCATTAATGATCTGGCGTACATCATCACCGGAAAGAATAGTCGGCTGCTTGGAGCTTATGTCGGCGCAAGAAGTCGGTGAGCCGTAACTGAAAGAACCAATAACTGGTGAAGTGTTCATATTACTCCCAAACCCGAACACGCGACCTTTTTTGGGTTCACCTGCTGCAGTCACCCATGCTGTAGGATCAAATGATGGATGCTGAGTAGCGTAATCGCCATATCGCTCTACCATCTGTTGCTCATATGCCTCCTACAAAATAATGTTTAAAGTATTCATTAATAATTAATGATAACATTATGATAACTTGCATATATATTGCAATGATTATTAATAGAATTAATACATACCGTTGTCGTTCTCGCCTTCTCTGATATGAAGACTCCCGTGGTCTTTCGTTTATGTGTTTCTACAAACACATCCTTATATGGTACACTGCCTCCTTTTTCTGCTTCCTGCGAAGTTAAATGACAAAAGATTTAGTACACAAGTTTGCAACAATACTTATAAAATTAATATTATATATTGATGAGTTACCATTTTCTTTAGGTGGCTCCCAAATGTCTTAGATCCACCTGTGTGTAGATGGGCTTCGGGCATCTTCGATCGATTTTGTGCAGCCTTCGCAGAGCGATTTCTAAATGCATCTCCCGCCCACTTATCGCACATTTCATCCCAGTAATCTCTCCTGATAGTAATAGGACCATGACCCTTCCACAGTAATGGATCATCTACTACGCCAGATGCTTTTTTTGCTGCAGTCTTCATAGTGTGCAGCATGTCTGCAAATCGATTGGCAACCACCTTCTGCCACACCTTCCTTGCATCATTTTCTTCCACCGTAGTTGCGAAGCGATTCGAAGCCTACAAATATTTTCAGAAAGTTAGTAGACATTGCTTAAATAAATTAAATATGAAACACATTAACTATGAGGAACAACTGTATACCATGAATGAGGACCACAATCTGTCTAACACCTCCTTTGGGTACTCTTTCCATTGAGCAACTGGTCTTGGTAGATGTTGAAGAAGTGAATTCTTAATCTCCCGTACTACTTCTTGTGGCTCAAACCTCGTGCTGCACATGAATTGTTACACAGTAAATATCAATATAAAATATTTAAAAGATATGCAATAATTGAAAACAAAATACTTACGGTCGATTATCGACATACACTATTCGAATGAGTCTTCTTGTGCCAGCCTGAGAAGACCCTGTTTCCTGTGTTGGCTGTTGACTTGTGTGATCAACTGGTGTAGGTGGGTCGTGTACAGGCGCAACATCATCTGTAAAAAAATACATTAGAAATTCTCAGAATGTGCATTTCAACTAATCAAGCATCTAATTAGTTATATGATATACCTATCACAGGAGCCCGTGAAGATGAAGGCTGAGCCTGGCTACTACTGGATGAGCGACCACTATAACCTCCACGAACCATATTCTAACAAATAACATATGTCATACAATACATTCAAATAATTCACATCAAGTATTACAATGCATTCAAGTCATTCACATCAAACATTGCAATGCATTCAAATAATTCAAATCATTGACATCAAGTATTGCACTAATTCAAATCATTCGTTAATTGCATAAATTATAATACATTCAGATAATTGAAATCATTCACATCAAGTATTACAATGCATTCAAATCATTCGTATCAAGTATTAATATACATTCAAATAAAATTTTTAATCATTCACACCAAGTATTGCAATACAACTCACATCAAGTATTACAATGCATTTAAATAGAGGTTTGTAGTATAAGATTTTGCTCACTAGCTTGAGAATTCTTCCTCGTCACTAGTTTGACTTTCTTCTTCTTCTTCTTCTTCTTCTTCATTGTTTGCCCATCCACTTGGTACATCACTTGGATCACATTCCTCTATGAATGTTTCATCGGCCAATGCAGATATGACATGCATATCATGCGCAATATCGTGACCATAAGCGAAGTCATAGACATCATCTGATTGATAGTAATCACTGTCTTCAGCTAACTCATCTTCCTGTAACTGATCATACTCGGGGTATAGTTTGGATTTCACCTTGCAAACTGCCCACCATTCATTTCTATCTGACTTTTTTATACACGGATATGAAGTATAATAAACTTGTTGAGCTTGCGAGGCTAATATGAATGGTTCATATGTTCCAAACCTGGATTTATGATTCACCTCCACAATGCCTGAAGCTTTGTCGAGTCTTGTTGCAGTTGGATCAAACCAATGACACTTGAATATCGTAACCCTGTTATTCATGCCTAAGTAAGTCAACTCCATTATTTCCTCTATAACACCGTAGTAATCATGTTCATTTTCACCGTAGCTGCTACCCTTGACACACACGCCACTATTTATCGTTGATTTGTTTATACCGTAGTCTTTTGTATGGAATCGATAACCATTTACGATATACCCGTTATAGCATTGCATAACTTTGGTCGGACCATTTTCTAAATCACATATTCCTTGATCTTTAACATCACCATGGCGAACCTACGCACAGACATAAACAATTATTGTGATCACGATCAATTAAGTAACTTAGTGTTGTTTATAAGTACAAAATTTATGTTAGCTTCTTTACCAACTGTTTCAACCACTCCACAAACTTAGTTTCACGTTCTTTTTGTACTTCTGCATCAGTGAGATGTGAAACTTCGCTTTGCAACTCCAGATCAAATCGTCTGCAAACCAGAAATACTTATATTACCGAGCCATGTATCCACATATAGAACATAAAAGGATTTATAATTGAGTTGCATATACATATACTTACTCGATGTATGGGTCGATCGCTGAGCAATTAAAAAGAATATAGATGTGTGCTGCATCTTGCTCTCGATCTGTCAATAGCCTTGATCGGCAACTACCAAATGCATGCCCAAGTGGTTGAAATATCGACAGCTTGTCAGCTATAGTTACTTGTTCTCCATCATCGTTACGGGGCGGGCATGTGTAACGTGTTGGAATATGAGGTTCAAAGTACATAGATGAGAAATTTGAAATCTCTTCTAAAGTATACGCCTCACAAATAGAGCCTTCTACTCTTGCTTTATTACGAACCTTTTTTTTTAGGTCGAACATGCATCTGACAAGAATATACATTTCAAATTTTAAATATCTGTCATTAAAGAGACAAATATAAAAAAACATATACCTTTCAAATGGGTACATCCATCGATATTGCACAGGGCCACCAACCCTTAGCTCATATGGCAGATGTATGATCAAATGTTCCATAACATCGAAAAATGCTGGCGGAAATATCTTTTCTAACAGACAAACAGTGGTGATGACAGAGTCCTCGAGATTCTTTACATCTGATACAACGACCTCCGATACGCACAATGTTCTGAAAAATCCGCTCAACTCAGACAATACCCCCCATATAGGTTTGTCTAACATATCATGGAATGCTAGGGGTATCAATCGTTGCATAAAGATATGACAATCATGGCTCTTTAACCCATATAACTGTCCATCGTCAATCTTCACAGCCCGAGCAATGTTAGAGACATATCCATCTGGAAATCTCAGTTGTCTCAACCATTGACATCATGTTTTATTTGATCAGGTCCGAGCACGTACTTCGCCTTTGGTTTCAGTACTTTGCCATTATACTCTTTGAGTTCCAATTCTGGTATTTTACATATTAATTTTAAATCCATACGGGCCTTCGGATTATCCTTCGTTTTTCTTTTAATATTCATTATTGTATTGAACACATTATCAAACACATTTTTCTCTACATGCATCACATCCAAATTATGTCGTATCAATAGGGTCGGCCAATACTGTAGTTCCCCAAAAATAGATTTTTTTGTCCAATTGTGATCCTTCCCAAATCCACGGAAGGGTGTAGGACTGCGGGCATCTGTTAATACATCTGGAAAGTATCGCAATCTTCTTAGAATCTTTATGCCGGACAATCTTGAGGATGGACCTTCCGTTTCAGTTGTGCCTGCTTTAAATGCATTCTTTTGACGTCGGAACGGATGATCGCTGGGTAGAAATCGACGATGGCAATCAAACCAGCAAGGCTTCCTTCTATGCCTCAATCTAAAAGCTTTGGAATCCTCCATGCAGTACGGACAAGCCAACCTCCCATGTGTGCTCCAACCAGATAACATACCATATGCAGGGAAGTCACTGATTGTCCATAGAACAACGGCCTTCATGTTGAAATTTTGTTTTTTTTGGGCATCATACGTGGTAACATCGTCATCCCACAGTACTTTTAATTCATCAATCAATGGCCTTAGATATACATCAAGATTTTGGCCAGGTGAGGTCGGACCAGGGATCAACAGAGACAAGAAAAGATTTGGACGTTTCATACACAAGCTTGGTGGAAGGTTGTATGAAGTTACAAATATTGGCCAGCATAAGTATGGAGTTGATCTACCCCCAAATGGATTAAATCCATCTGTACATAGACTGAGTCTAACATTTCGCACTTCCATTGCGAAGTTCTGATGAGTACGATCAAAGTGCTTCCAAGCTTCAGCGTCAACAGGATGCGTGATCTTGTTTTCATCGTGTCGAACTTTATTTGCATGCCATCTCATGTGTTTAGCTGTCCTTGAAGACATATACAATCGCTGCAATCTAGGAGTGATAGGAAAGTAGCGGAGCGACTTGTATGAAACTTCCTTTGATCTCGTGCTACCATTGCCTCTTGTCTTTGGCTTGAACCGAGAATGCCCACATGACGGGCATGATATGTCATTTTCCTGCTTCTTGAAATACAACATGCAGTGATTTGGACAAACATCAATCTTTTTGTAACTCATACCTAGAGCGTTGACCATAACTTTCGCACAATAGAAATTTTGTGGCAATTTCTCATCTTTAGGCAACATACTCTTCACAATCATGCACAAACGGTCAAAACATGATTGACTCAAATTATACTCGGACTTCAAATTCATTAGTTGAAGAACTGCAGACAAGATAGTGTGACTCTCACAACCGTTCCAAAGTGGCTCATCAGCATCTCTAAGTAAATCATAAAATCTACTAGCTGCATCGTTTGGTGATTCTTCATCTACGGCAGTTCTTACATCACTAGAACTCATAGCAGAACCCAGTTCTGTTCCTGCGGCATCAAATATCAAATTCGTATATGGATTATCGTGCACCACATTCACCCGTGCATCAAAATCGTTTCTAAATTCTTCTCCATGAAACATCCAGTTCTGATAATCACTCACAAAACCCTTCCTGTATAGGTGATGTCTAACGCCATGAGGTTCTACAAATCGATTATTCTTACAAATCTTGCAGGGACACCTAATCCGACCTGTGGGATCTACCGTACTAACACTTGCCGTTGCAAATTCAATAAAACTGTCAACACCATCCATATATTCATGCGATAACTCATTGTCCACTATCCTACGGTACATCCATTCACGGTTTGCAGTCATTCTGTCGTATGATGTTACGAATAGTATCCTAACCAGTTAAAAGAGAACCATCAGAATGCTATGATGAAGAAAATATCAAATTTATCATGCAATATATGATGTCATACAATCACAAGAATTATGATGCATGCATTGATAACTTAATATTTTCATGTGCAAACTATTCATGACACGATACATTCATTTGAAGCATGCTTTCAGTATACAATTTCACATGGAAGACATAATCAAATTGAAAGTAACTACATGTAAGCATGAATACAATCACATCAAACATTGCAATACATCGAAATAATTCATATCAAACAAATGTCAAACATGTACCTGCAGCAAACACACTTCAATATCCCACTAACTACTACCATGCATAGCATGGACTCCGTACTCCAAAAATAAGAACACTTCCATATTTATACATTAAAATCATGCTCAGCATGATCTCCGAACTCCAACAAAGCAGTCCTAGATATCAACAACTAAGTGAGTGTGTGAACAATAAAGTGTTATATTCAATAAATTAAATAACATGTGATGCGCTTGCATCACTTACTCACCACGGGTATTTACCCGATTTGCATTATTTTTGTCACTTACTTACCACGGGTGGCGGGTCACAAGCGAGTTCCGTTGAGAAATCTGCAAAAAACACTGTGTTAAAATGAATATTGAAGCTAATTAGGGAAACACAAACACTTATGCAATGCAAAAAACAACTAAACTGTTGATGATATATCTAATGATGAAATGCGATGAAATAAAGTGTGCAAGTAATGTACTGCAATGAATATTGAAGCTAATTAGGGAAACACAAACACTTATGCAAAGGAAGCAAAAAGACTAAACAAAGAAAAATAGAACAAAGAAAAAATAGGAAATGGATCATAAATTGTTTATCTCTGCTCAACGGACGATCTATAGAAGATCATTCTTATACAAGAGGTGACAAAAAAAAAATCATAAACCAGTACAGAGAAATACTAAACAACCACTTGCCTAACAGATTATAAAAAAGAGAGACACACTAAGAAACCATTTGCAAAATATACAATAAACTAAACCACAACCAATTAAAAATGGGATAATGATATACTCTCTTTAGGATTTCTTTGTTCCCATTTTCTCAATCAAAATCTTTTATAGAGAATAACAAAGGAGTTAGTCATAATCCAATTATAACTTGACTTAACACACATACACATTAATTCATTCAATTAATGGATTACAAAGATTTCATTATTGTTAGGTTGGTTTTTAACTCTGAATCTTGTTTTTCCAAACTAGTTTGGATGTAAACACATTTGAAAATTATGTAACAAATTTTGCTTCGTTTGTATTTTAGTGAGGATTTTTTGGCAATTGTATAACTTCCGTTTTAATAAGAGAATTCTTGAAATTGATTGAAAGCCCAGACCACATGATCTTTACCATTTTAACTAGTTGATCGATATGAAAATCTTCAAGCATCTTCCTAATAAAAGCATAGCATAATGTGAACAAATATTTAGAAATCACGACTAATATTTGTACTAAAAGACTTCTTGTTCATGATAAAACCAAGAAGTCTTTGTAATCCAATAAAACATAATTATTCACTGAAAATAATCAGCTAGTTACAAAGCCTCATCACCATGCCCAAATCATAAATCTTCAAGCCAAATAAAAAAATTGGAACCCTAAAAAATAGAAAAAACCCCCAAAAGCATGTTCTTCATAGATAAATGTTTACTCCATGTTAAGAATTTAAGTTATATAACAGAGAAAAATAGAACAATGAAAAACCCTATTAAAACGTAGGGGCTAGCCGGCTAGCTTAGTTTCAAACTTTCTAAGATGGAAAATCTAAAACTACCTCAATCTCCCCTTTTACACACAGAGAGAGACACTGCTGTTGTTACCGCCTGAGTGCTTTTGCCAGTCGGAGAGCTGCCGCTGTCGCCTGAGTGCTTTCACCGGTCGGACTCGGAGAGTTGGAGCGGAGGTGCTGGCGGTGAAAAGGGAGGGTTCCAAAGGGATGGGGGCCAAGGAGTGAGGCTGACGTGAGACTAGCTTGAGGGCGGTGGCGGGAGGCTGACGGGGAGCGACAGCTGGCGAGCGGTGGACGGCTGGCGAGCGGTGGACGGGGAGCGGCGGGTGGCGAGCGGCGGCGGTCGGGCGGTGGCGAGAGCCGACGGGCGGCGGGCGGGAGCAAGACAGCGAAACAGGAAAAAGAGAAAGAGGGATGGGATTAGGGATTTACGCGACATTTAGCGATGAAATAATTCTGTCGCTAAGCCGTCGTAAATCAAAATACCAAAAAAGCGACGGAATGTATTCTGTCGCTACGCCATCGCTAATTAGCGACGGATTAGCGACGACAGAGTTCCCTCTCTAAATCCATCGCTAAAATGGTGTTCTTGTAATAAGAATTAGCGACAAAAAATTGCAGTCGCTAATCCGTCGCTAAGTAGCGACAGAGTAGCGATAAAAGTTGTTTCCTCGCTAATCCGTCGCGAATTAGCGACAGATTGTATCTCTCGCTAATCTGTCGCTAATTAGCGACGAAAAAAATCCGTCGCAAATTTCCGTCGCTAATTAACAATTTTCTTGTAGTGACATTGGCCTTTGTGAGCACTTCGGCTGTATAGCCGGATCTCAATTATCATGCATTCAATCAAAGCATCGCACACCACGCAGAATTTAAATTGTATTACAGAGGTTCCTCGAATGTTGGCTCCATTTTGAGTCGTATGGATGCTTATCAATAATAGTCTTTACGTAATTACGTATATATATGGCCACTAGGGTTTCACGAACACTTGCAATATTATTGACTATTTATGTAAACCATGTTTTCATGTAAATGAGTGCATGCGAGTACAGTTTCTACGATTGCACACAAACATAGATGAGTATGAATTCTATGTAAATTATTGTATACGAGAATGGATTCTATGTAAATTTATTGCATGTGAACACACGTGAACATAGATCCTTGTAATATCTTATATGCATGAATATTTTATTCAAAGATAATCATTTTTATGAAAATAATTGTTTTTCCTTGTAAAATATTCATCAAATTATGTTTCCTTAAAAATTAAATATTTATTTCCTAAAAAATTGTTATTTCCTTATAAAATGTTCATTTCTTCATAAAATATTTATTTCTTCATAAGATAATCAATTTTCTCATAAAAATATTCATTTTTTAGAAACCCTCAATTCTTTAAAGAGTCTTGATTCTTCTCGTAAAATGTTCATAAAACATTGTAAAATATCTAGGATCCATTTCCTTCAAAAAAAATATTTTAATGTTTAAATTCTTGTATGATATTCATATTTTAATATATTATTTCTAAAAGAATTACCATAATGCATAAAGGAAATAAACAAATAGTAAATACATACATTAAATGTTATGCGCTTTTATGAGCATTTAGTAGGAAGCAACCCTACCTCAGAGTGTGTGTCAAAAGAAATGATTTTTTTTTCAAAATATCTCGAAGGAATTTTCCTCCAAAAAATAAAAATACCAGTCTCCGACGGTATGTGGACAGAGATGCAGAGTTGAACTAGACTGGTCTTACACAAACTGAGTCACGGGTAGGGAATCAGATAGCAAGGATACCGGGTTGCTAAGGAAAAATTGAGTCAACCAAGGGGTGAATCAGGTCAGGTGGGGGATGCTAGGCTTAGGGTAAACTAGGTTAACACCAAGGGATGTGAATGGTAAGTTGGTTTGGGTTAGGGCTAGGTTCAAACCAAGTAGGGGGAAGTTGAACCGAGTAGGGAGTATGATCAAGCCTAAACCGAGCCGAGCTCGAGTGGGCTGGGATGGTGACTAGGTTGGTGGCTGGGGTTAGCTGGGTCAGCACCACCACCCAAGGTGGTGGCTGAGGCAAGGGAAAAGGAAGGCAAATCGGGTGGCTAGGGAGGAAAGGCAACCACCAATGGTAGTGCAAGGGACGCTAAGGGAGAGAGGGACAAGGTTAGTCGAGTGAGAGGGGTGAGAAGGCTGGGTGAATGAAGAAAATGAGAAAGGGAGGAGGGTATTTATAGGGTGGATGGAGGGCAGGGATGATGACGAGTGCAACTTGGTAAAGGGAAAATAACAAATGTAAGGGGAAAGGGGAAGGGGTGTTCTCCTTTTGGATTTCATGGGCCAAAACCATGGGCCCATGGCTATGGCAAAGTGGGTCTAAACTGGATCCATTCCAGATCCAAACTATATTTACTTAGGGTAATTGAGTTTGGTTAAAACTTAATGTTGGTTTCACTAACTAGGCCTTAACCCCCTATATACATTAAGTACTTAAAAAGCAAGGTCTTTCAAAAAGGAAATTTTCAAAATAGTTTTTACATAAAGAATATTAGAATTTGCACTTACATGATTGATTTCTGGTCAACTTGGGGCTTGGACGACTATGTCCCATATCTCAAATATACCATTTTGCCTCTAAACTTACCGAGCATGTTTCAAATGCATTTTACTTCTGATTTTGATAAAATCAAAACCGTTCTCCTTGAAATTTTAATATGAATGCAACCACGTGTTTAAAACTTATAAAATATACCTTCAAAATTATGATTTTTCCATTAACCTTTTTTTGTCTAAAAATGATTTTTGTTTTCAGTGATCATAACCATGAATATGTATATCAAAAAATATATATATATATATATATAATAAAATTTATTTAAAATGAGAAGTTCATCCTTTATTTATTTAAAAAATTTATGGATGATATATCCTACCCCTCTTAAAAGAATTTTGTTCTCAAAATTTTGTTTCTTAGCCCTATAAAAACAACTTGGGGTATTTTTCTCACATGTTGGACTCAGGTTCCCATGTGCAATCTTCGATCTTATGATGTTACTATCTTATTTTAATGAGAGAAATGGTCTTCATTTTTAGCACCCGATTTCTTCAATCAATCATTTCTACATGCCTTTCTTTTAAAGTCATATCCTTATGAATATCAACATCTTTATATTGGATAATGTGAGAAGGGTCATAGATATATTTTCTTAACATTGAGAAGTGAAAAATACATCATGAATTTGAGCATATTTGAGAGGCAACTCTACTTGATAAGTTGTTTCACCAACTTTTCTCAAAATCTTGAAGGGCTGACAAATCTGAAACTTAGCTTTCCTTTCTTTCTGAATCTAAATATACTCTTTGTCAAAGATACTTTGAAAAAAACTTCATCTCCTACTACGAAGGTGAGTCCTCTGTGTTTTAGATCTAAAAAACTCTTTTGGTGACTCTAAGTTGTACGCGGTCTTTCTCGAATCATTTTCACTTATTGAGTGTAATGTTCTAATACAATTGGTGAATCTGTCATTCATTCGCCTACTTCATCCCAATGAATAGGTGATTGACAAGGTCTCCCGTATAGAGTTTCATATGGACTCATCCTGATGCTAGCATGAAAACTATTATTATATACAAATTTTACAAGTGCTAGATGAGAATCCCAGCTTCCTTTCTAATCCAATATACAAACTTGTAACATATCTTACAGAGTTGGTATCATTTGTTCTAATTGTCCATTTGTTTAGGAATGAAAAGTTGTATTGAACTTCAATAGTGTCCCTAAAGCTTATAGTAGTTGCTTCCAAAATCAAGATGTTAATCTAGGGTCACGATTAGTGATAATCGAGATTGAAACCCCATGTAATCTAACAATCTCTCAAATAGATTGGTTTGCAAGGATTAGCAGAAAATATACAAATTTGGTTAAGCGATCAATGATTACCCAAATGGCATCATGTTGCTTTGGAGTCTTCGGTAGACCTATAACAAAATCCATTGTTATTTTTTCTCATTTCTATTATGGAATCTTGATTTAATGTATCATTCTGTTGAGACTTTGCTGCTTAATTTTAATCTGTTGATAAGTCAAGCATCTTGAGACAAAATTTGTTATGACTCTCTTCATACTGCTCCACTAATACTTTTTTTGTAAGTTCTTGAACATTTTTGTGCTTCATGGATGGATGATATAACAACTTTTATGAGCTTCAATTATTTCATTTCTCAATTTAGGGTCATTAGATACCTATATTCCATTTTTTATCCAAATACTTTAATCTTTTCTAAGACGAAAAGAAGCATCATCTTCCTGCTGAGCTCTTGCTTTAATCTTTTCATATAGAGGATCTTTACTCTATTCTGCAACAATTTGAGTAAGTATCTCAGGTCGTACTGTCAAACTGAATATCAGAATCTTTTTAGGTTCTATCATAAATGGTTTCTAGTTGATGAAATCATCTACGAGTCTCCATCCTTTCACTAAGAGGGTGGCTAACGTACCTTCAACTTTACAATTGAGGGCATCAACTACTATATTCACCTTTTTCGGACAATAGAAAATGGTAAAATCATAATCTTTAATAAACTCCAACCAGCATTATTGCCTCATGTTCAACTCTTTTTATGAAAACAAATATTTAAGGCTCTTGTGATCACACATTACCTCAAACTCTTCCCCATATAAGTAATGATGCCAAATTTTAAAGGAGAATACCACTACTACAAGTTTCAAAACCTGGGTGGGGTAGTTCTTTTCATGGATATTTTGTATCAATACCTAGACATGTTCTTGAAGCATCAATATATACTATAAATCATCTTTGTCCTGAGGGCAAAGTTAGCATAGGTGCTAAGGTAAGCTTCTTTTTCAGAACTTGAAAACTTTCTTTATATCTATCATTCCATTTGAACTTGACTCTTTTTCCTAAAAGTTTGGTCATGGGTAATGCTATACATGAAAAATATTGTATAAATCTTCAATAATACCCTGGAAGTCCTAGAAAGCTACAAATGCCTGGAACATTCTTTGGTTGCTTTCATTTCAATATTGCTTCTACCTATAATGATATTGAAATCTTCTTAGAGTTTTAATCCTTTATCAAAAAATAAAATTTAACTTCTTGCAAATTAAAAAAATGAAATAATTACCTTCATGTGATCGACCGACACTCTATCTTTTGATATCACGTGTCCCAAAAATTTTACTTCCTTAAACTAGAATTCACACTTGGAGAATTTGGTGTATAATTATTTCTTTCTTAAAGTTTTCAAAACTATTCTCAAGTGCTTCCCATGTTGCTCTATATTTTCAAAATATATCGACATATCATCGATGAATATGATCACAAAAATGCCTACATACGGCCTCAATATTGGTTCATCAAATTCATAAAGGTTGCAAGCACATTGGTAAGTCTAAAAGACATCACTATTAGTTCATAATGTTTGTACCTTGTTTGAAGCATCGTCTTTAAAATATAATATTTCTTAATTCTAAGTTGATGATATCCAGACTTAAAATCAATCTTCGAGAATACTTTAGCCTTTTGTAGTTGATCAAATAGATCTTCTATATATGGTAACATATACTTATTTTTTATTGTGGTCTGGTTGAGCAGCCTATAATCGATACATAATATCAATGATCTATCTTTTTTCTTTACAAATAATATGAGCATTCACCAAGGTGATACACTTGGCCTAATATATCTTTTCTCCATCAATTCTTATAGTTGTTTATTTAATTTCTCGAGTTCTGTTGAAGCTATCCAGTAAGGTGCCTTAGAGATTGGCACAATTTTAGGTAATAATTCAATATCAAATTCTATTTCTCGAAGAAGAGAAAGACCTGATAATTCTTCTAGAAAGACACTGAAAACTCACATACTACCATCAGGCTATCAATAGATACAAATGTCGGCTCTATAAAGGATATAATAATAAAAAAGGCTATGCAACCATTCCTTAGGTATTTCTGAGCCTTCAACGTGGATATTACTCAATCCTTCAGAATGGGTTTGAAAATCTTAAATTCTACTTTAGGAAATCCTGGTCGGATAATACGACCCTACATTTTTGACATAAAATTTTAGCAAAATATTGGTGTAGTCAATCAATGCTTAATATGACATCATAATTTGTCATATCGAGTAGGATTGCATCAAGAGACAAATTTTGTCCCTCTATTTCAACATTCAGGTGAAAGGGCCACTTTGGAGGGAAAGCACTTCCCCATGGTAGAAGATATGAACTTGTTTTAGCAGGAAAGCTGCTTTTTGGTACTTATTATGTGGGTCCGATCACATATTTCTCATGGACATGTTTGGTTCACCCTTCTAGAAAAGAGGCTCTATTTCTTATGAAAAAAGGCATCTTTCATAGAAAAGGGCATGAAACAAAAGCCCCCTAAGAGGTGTGTGTTTTTGACAATAATGAGGGTAATTGGCCAAAAAATCTCATGAGATGGGCTTCTTTTGCATGAGGGTGTAACAAACAATCCCCATGGATATAGGTAGTGGGCCTACCACCTTTCATAGGAAACAACATGTTCATATGAAAAGCGCATTTCACCCTTTTCACTTTCAAGAAAAAAATATAAAAAAAAAGCACATTTCACCGTGAAACACTTTCATGTGGCTTGTGTTTCTAACAGTGCATTGTGTAACAAACACGCCCTAAAACCCAGCATGAAGTACTTGCCCACCTTTTTTTCCCCATGGGAAATTGCTGGACATGCCCACCATTGGGTCAAATAAATTAGGCAAATTGGGATCAACATATAGTCCAGCAATATTTGTTTTATTAGGAAGATCTTCATTCAAGATCCAACTAAACAAATGGTTGGGCCAGATTTGATGTTCTACATCTAAATTTAATTAAAATCCAAAACAGATGCATGTAAAATCAGATCCCATATGTCCATATCATTGTCAAATGCTATTCATCTATGAATTCCACTTCTTCCAGCCCGTGACCGGGAAGTGAAAAGCTAATTGAATTGAACTAGCATTTAGCAAACACTGTTTCCCACGGAATCCAAGAACTGGATCCATATCCCATGCAGAATAATTGGTATCCGACATCCAACAATGTCCAAAGGGATGTAAACAGATTCGTGTAGGAGCATATCCGATCAGTCTTGTGATGAAGAGAAGTCTTCTCCGATCTTCCACTAAGAAACATCACGATCAGGTCTCGGGGCTCCCACTGCTTGGGAGATTCTCTTTTCATCCTCAAAGCACTCTCAAAGCGAAGAGTATGGGCTTACCTACTTGGCTAAGTCTCAACTCCTGCCCCGAGGGTACAGCAGGTGCATTGGCTCTGCAGTCGCCCTTCGATCCAACCTCTAAGGTTGCAGGATCTCGGACTCCGGAGAGCAACAAGCAACAAGCAACAAGCAACAAGCGAAAGAATTAATTTATTAATCCCAAAGCCGATGCCTGCCTATCGCTGCCAAATACCATATTTGACTAATCGGATACTGGCTAAACGGATTCAAATTTGGTGAAAAACTCATTTCTTATCGACTTTTTTACATGTAAACAGATTTGGATATCCATCAAATTCAGATATTTGTGGGATGCTGTTGCAAAAAAACAAAAACATATTCACATCCAATTATAATTGGATCATATGACCTTGGCATAACAAATGCAAGTAATGGGAATCGGATTCAGATTTGGGTAATATGGATAAAATACTATCCATTGACATCCCTGTTCCTGACTGGGATCTCTTGGGCATATTCCTTGTAAGACGTAACGATGTAACTGATGAAGGATACCAATAGATTGCTTGCGAATGTAAGACGTAACGATGTAACTCGTTTACAAAGTAAAGTCCATGAAGTTGCTTGGCTGTTTCAAGATCCTTGAGGTTGAAAGGACAGATAATATAGTGAAAGACGGTTGCTTTACTACTTATGCGTAAAGATAAGGCATTTCAAGAGGGCCATGTGGTGTAGTCTGTCAATGGGTCGGGTTTGTATCGGTACCTGACGTGACTAGATTGCAAATTTCAAAGAATGAGCGTAAAAAATGCCAACCCAAATATTATTCGGGTCGACCTGAGGAGCATTTGGGTTATGATTTTTGCCAGATGATATCTGACTGGAAGTGATTTTTTTTTGCTCCATGTCAAACCCGATCAGAGTGTTTTATATGTATTTTTTAGTAAAAGTAAACCTATGAAATTATACAGATCCCAGTTTGGGATTTCATTTTCTTCACCCGACAAAACCCGAACCCGAACTCGAATTTGGCAGCTTGTTATTTGGGCCGGTTGAGGTACACCCTGATGGGTTGACTAGCCGCCCTAAGTGTAGAAGGTCCATAAGTGAATTAATTATGCGCTCTCTCTCTCCCCATATATATATATATATATATATATGATAATGATAGAGTGCTAGAAGCTTTAGATTTTCAAATTTCTTAAACTTTTTTTTGTTGATCAGACCATATAGATATGATCTATAAACATTATTTAGTAGAAAACAAGTTTTGGATCATGTGATTATGACATAGATGTATATATGTTTTTTAAGAACTTTAAAAATCGATCAAAATTTTATGACTTAAAAATCTTATTTTTATGTTGAAAAACATGATCCCATTCCTATCAAATAAACTATGTTGAGTACATCCATAAAGTTTAATTGAGAAGATACCACTTACAACCATGATTTCTAGTATTAGGGAGTAGGTGCTTCCCAACCACCATAGCATTATATATATATATATATATATATATATATATATATATATATATATATATATATGTGTGTGTGTGTGTGTGTGTGTGTGTATCAGATGAGTCATGCCCAAAGTAATACCCTTTGGTCATACTGCCCTCCAATCTCATTGTTGCAAGTTGTTTTGATCAAATCTAATTCCCTAGATATGATCTACATGGTCTGTTTAGTGAAGATTACTGTTTTAATCACCGGAACCCAACTCATATTCGGGATTTTTTGACAATTAAAAAACAACAGTAGTGAAAAATCTAAAATTTTATTATTTAAAAAATCATATTTTTCATTAAATAAACTTGATTCAAGGGTTGATTTCTATCAAATCAACCATGGTGAACCCATCAGTGCGACCAGAATTTATTAAAAAATTTACAACAATGAGATCCCATAGATTGTATGATGAAAGCATACAAGCTTGGAGATAACCGGAATCAATTTGTCTATTTAAGGATGTAAATAGTGCCGTTTTGGGTCAAATAATCCACCAACCCAAGTCCATTTAGTCAAATTCAGTTGAAAAAAAAAAAGATATGACGAGTCATGGATTCAGTTTTGATATTTTAGATACAAGTTTGAGTATAGAAATGGTCAAATCATGGTTGCATTTGTACTCAATGCACCCTAGCTTATGGCATATCAGGCGTACCAATATCAAATACCAATACTAAACTCGTTTCTGAAACCATAAACAAAAGTATCAAATGTTTAAGAGACTCGTTCCAATTATTTGATAAATGTGTACCGCCTGATGTAGAAACATGTTTCTATTACTTTATAAATGAGTATCAAACTCGTTTCTATTAATATTTTTACATACAAACAATAATTTAATTTCATAAAATTAATATTTTTATGAATATTAAATATTATAACTTATAAAAAGTTATTATACAATAATGACTGATTACATATGTAAGTTAACTATTTCAATTTGTAGATATCTTTATGAAACTGTATACCTTGTATCAACTTTTTATGAACTCATAATAATCTTTTTTCAAATCGTATGAATATGCATTTCAAATTCACATAAAACTTTTTAAGACCTCACATACCAGGAGTAGGGATGGCAATGGACCGGGGACGGGGGACAAGGTCTCCACCCCCGCCTCCATCCCTGTTTCATGTCCTCCATCCCCGGTCCAAACACGGATGAGGTGGGGCGGGGCCCCATTTCCTCTCGGTCTAATGCCATCCTTTAGAAGGATTGAGGATGAGGCGGGGCGGGCCGAAGCAAGGCGGGGATCGTGATGGAGACGGGGTGGGGTGGGGTGGGGCGGGGGAAAGCGTAAGTTCATCCCCGCACTGGGATGGATTTTAACCTTCATCCCCGCCTTCATCCCCATTTCATGCCCTTCATCCCCTGTCCAAATGGGGTGAGGTGGGGCCCCGCTTTCACCTGGTCCACTGCCATCCCTAACGAGGAGGAGGACCATGTACACCCTTTCTACCAACTATCGTGCCAAACAACTTTGGGTGTAATAAGTTGGTGCAAAGAAAGTTTTCCAGTAGAAAAAATGGATAGAGTGTGCCAGCAACTCTCGTCCCCTCCGAGAGGGAGATGCGAAACATGATGCCTCTCGTAGCCCTGGTTCATATCCATGGGTCATGTTCATCGTCCAAAACTGCCATGGTTGACCATGGTGAGAAGATTCGCCTAGGAATTACTCTGGATCATCACAATGAAATGTTGACACCTTTCAAGTGGACCCTTTTGGCCGGGTTTTTGGGAGGCAATCATTGAATACCAATATACTTTCCAGAAACTTCGTGCTTTGTGGAAATTTGCATTTTTGATCAAATTTTCATCGCTAAATCAAGACCTTTTCATGATCTGATTGAACATGGTGCAGAATTTGAATCAAGGTGTGCACAGAGATGAAGGAACAATGAAGAGGATGAAAGGGGTTTTTGGTAAATGGCATGCGTCAAGGGAGATAACACATATGTATTTTCTCACACCAATCTTGTGTGCAGGTGTTGGGCTCTTATAACCTCCCTTGGAGTAGTCGTTACCTTCTCAACATAACAACCCCAAGTTATTGGCCCTCCACATAATGTAACTGACCACAAAATGTGGAGTTGTAACTCCACATAACCTACTAATTAAGCCCACAAAAGTGGTTCACT
The DNA here is from genome assembly GCF_984573655.1 of Nuphar pumila. Classification (NCBI taxonomy): domain Eukaryota; kingdom Viridiplantae; phylum Streptophyta; class Magnoliopsida; order Nymphaeales; family Nymphaeaceae; genus Nuphar; species Nuphar pumila. The sequence goes on from NC_143250.1 coordinate 86,896,481, forward strand.
CAATTCATGCATGAGACCCTATAGCCATAGGAGAACTGAATCCTACACTGGATCCAATTCTCATACTGGATCCAATTTTTTTGGATCCAACATCTTCCACTTGGTCATACGGGTCGAAACACCCACATTATATCATAACCGGTGCATTATGTATTTCCCTCATAACTATATGACATCATGAAGTTTTACATACGCTAGTTGGATTTCTCCTTCATGATATATCCATATCATGAGGCTATTCACAAACTAGGTTATTTTTTTTGTCATGTCGTAAATTTTATCATAACCTTTAATATGTAACAATTTATTTCAAGTATTCACCATTCACTGCATACTGAGTCATGCAGTACAAAGTTCTAAACAAAAAGTAACTACTTCATAATGTAGGTCTTACATAGTCATAGGGTTCTTATGGTTCTTCCATAACCATATCATAGTCATGCACAATAGTATAATACTATGAAATTTATTAATTCATACATGAATTGCCAAAACATAGCAAATACTCTCATTTTTCAATCTTTCACCATAGTTTATACTCTCACTTTCTATGTGCATTATCACATGATCACCACCTGATCATTTTATATCAGTGTAGCCGGATCCAAATAGTCATAAATGTGACTGACTAACACCATTTAGCATTTCATGCATGAAAACAAAATATCCCTTCATGCATTTATATAACACTACAAGAAAAACGTTAGTTAGCGACAAAAATTTACGACAGATTTTTTCCGTCACAAATTTACGATGGATTAGCTAGAGAAAACTAGTCGTCGCTAAAATTGAAATTAGTTAAAAAATTAATGACAGAAAAATTTTGTCTTAAAATTTGTCGCTTATTAGTGACAGAAACATTTTGTCTCAAAATTTGCCACAACTTAGCGACGGATGAGAGACATAATTTTTTTTGTCTCAAAATTCATCGCTAATTAGCGACAGATTTAGAGACAAAAAATTTTCATTGCGAATCCGTCACTACTTTTTTATTTAAACTGACCCATCTAGGGCGCGCAAAATTCTACCTCGCTCTCGCTCTCTCCTCCTTTCCCTCATAAAATCCCTAATCGAGCCTTCTCTTTGCCGTGATGCCTTCTCCCCTTCCCCTTGTCCGCAGTCGAACAGAGCCAGGTGCTATCGCCGTAACCACCATCGCCTCCGCCTCTTTCCCTTCCCCATTTGTAGTCTCACTGGAGTCGGGCCGTCGCTGACCACCGTTGGCTGACGCATCTCTCCCGCCTTATTTCCTTATTTCCTTCTTCCCTCACTCCATCTATGTCGTCGCTGCTGTGAGCCTCGTCTGTGGTGCCACCTCCTCCCTCTTCTGTTTTTCCTTTCCCTGTCTGTGGCCTCGCCGGAGCATCATCATCGCTGACACCCCCAACCGACCCCTCTCCTCACCTTCTTCTCTTTCCCTTTTGTCCGAACGCTGGCCATTGCCGATGCCCCTCCTCTTCCCATCTTCCTCACCTTCTTTTTCTTCTTCCCCTTCTTTCTTCTTCTCTCTTCTCTGATCTATCGCCACATTCCCCTCTATCTGAGCATCGATCAGAGGTAGCCACCACCCATTGCGGCTGGTCACTATTTTGGCCACCCCTGCTGTTGCCTTTTCTTGGTGGTGCCCATGAAATGCAATTGGGAGTTGAGTTCAAGCCGATTGAGCACCCCATCGAGCCTCATGAAAACGACCAACCTGTAAAATGTCCCATGCCACAACATTCTATATTAAATGTGAGCAAAAAATTTCTTTATATTGATCTAAATTTCTGATCTTTCCAATGCCACTTTCTATTCCTTCTTGGTCCTCTGTGAATGCATTCCTTCTTTGTCTTCGTGTTATGTGTTTATGAGTTTGTGGTGGGGTGCCCTTCGCTTTACCTCTTATAGTTTGGAATTTATATTTTGATTTAGCTATTAGTGGAGAAAAAAAATGAATAGATAGACTCTGCTGAGAGTCTTGTTACTTTAGAAAGCTTGTTCTTTTTTTACTTAATTTCTAGATAGAAGTGATGAGAGCGTGTATAATATCATTAATGGTGTTTCATAACTGCGTATTTTAGGTGTTCTATAATTGTTTGTTTTAGATGGAACTGGTTTCATCTGCAAATCTATGTGGATGTGATCTATGCAAACACAGTTTAGATTAACTGAACTGAGGCTTTGGAAGCTTGACCTTGTTTCCTTTGTTCTTGAGAGGAGTGGTTGGTGCTTTTACACTTGACAATATAGCCAAATTAGAAAATACAAATATGTTTGTCATGATGGCTCCACCTCCACCATAGATTCAAGGTAAGTAGAATGAACAAGAACAACACTAGGGGCATGCTCGGTTGCATCCTTTAGAATCACTTTTTCACGGGCATGAGAGAGTGATTCTAATTTCTAAGGAGAAACCGAACATGAGATCTCAAATCAGTCGGGCCCACCCTTGATTTGTACTTTCTTTACTTGATTTTTAGTTTCTGTAACCTATTATGGAGTCATGATGTTGACAATAATGTAGTTTAGTGACTTTAGTCCTTGAACTCTGATATAAGAGGAACTGTAGATGCGGTCTTGAAATTTTTGCTTAATTATGATAAATGCAAACAACATAAAAATAATAGATGGATAATGATAAGATTTTGTGTAAAAAAATGTTCTGAGACCCACAATATCATGTCCTGTATTTTTTTATTGTTTTTTTGCAAGACCCAAATTTTGGCATTTTATTTTGTCCTATTTTCTTATGTTCATAACTTGATGAAAAATGGAGCAAACTTTTGTCATTTATACCGGGCCAGCCTGTTTTTTTATATCCATAACTTATAGCCATGTGTTGACCACATTATCTGGCTATATGAGTACAGGAGACAAGCTTCTCTCTGATTCATTCCCATACAAAGAGATTGAGAATGGAATGTTGTGGGAGGTTGAAGGAAAGGTTAGCACAATTACCTTTTGCTTCGCACTTATACATTAGCTACATTAGCAAATTTGATTGGTTTATTTTTTTGTTGCTTTGTTGCAAGGAGAGGTTATGGTTGGAATGAACTTGATTTAAATTTTTTTCTTTACGAGAAAATGATCATCTGTATGACTTATATTTGTTTTTTATATCTGTAGTATGTTATACTTCCAAAAACTTGATGTCTGGTCTTCTTCATTTCTTACAGTGTTTTCTTATAATCTTATAATTGCTGCCAGTGGGTTGTCCGAGAAGCAGTCATTGTAGACATTCTTGTGAACCCATCTGCAGAGGGTGGGGAAGAAGATGAAGGTGTCGATGATCAAGCTGACAAAGTAGTGGATATTGTTGACACTTTCATATTTCAGGTAGAGCTTGTGTGTGTGTGTGTGTGTGTGTGCATTACAGATATTGTGATGTATATATACAACTAAATAATACATCAAGGTTGTTCATTGCATTGTTTTTTTTTTCACATAAGCAACCTTCTTCTGACAAAAAGCAGTTTGTGACTTATATGAAATGTTACATTAAGTTGCTTACTCCCAAGTTGGATGGGGAGCAGCAAAAACTGTTCAAGAAGCACATTGAGGGAGCAACCAAATTTCTTCTCTCTAAGCTTAGTGACCTTCAATTGTGAGCACTTTGCTTTTTATTGGGCCATGTTACTTTTTAAATGAAACGATTATTGTCATGCACAAGGTAAAATACATGCTTATTTTGATTCATCTTCTCCCAGCACTGCTAGTAGTGCACCTTAAGTAAACGATTATTGTGTTAAATTTATTTCACCTACTCTATATTTGTATTTTTTATGTGTAGTTTGTCTTTTATACACAACTTATATAAATTGTATAACGAGAAATTTTTTCTCGATATTTATATTTTTATTTTTATTTTTAATTTTGTGATGGATTAGCAACGAATAATATCCATCGCTAAACTAGCGATGAATAGTTATTTGTCGCAAAACCAAATCTGTGTTTATTTAGCAATGGACTCGTGATGGGTCATCTTTGTTGCTAATTTGTGACATATTAGCGACATATCAGTTCTGACGCTAATTAGCGACCAAGAATATACGATGGATGCTATTCGACGCAAATCCGTTGCTAAACTGTTTAGTGACGGATTTGTGATGAATTTGCGATGGATAGCATCTACCGCTAATCCACATTTTTCTAGTAGTGTAAGTATACCATAGGAAAAATTATTTATAATGATTATTTATTATTTATTATTTACAAGTGGCAGAGAGAGAGCAAGGGAGTGGCCCTATTTTCTGGCATAACTGGGGTGCCCTGCTATTCTCTTGCTGATTGCCTGATCTGGTGCATTCAAACAGACGGACGATTGAGCCCCCGTTGCTGGGAAACCACCCCTTCAGTCAAGCCTCCTCTTCGATCTACTGTAGGTCAAACTTCTTAGTCTACAACCTCGAGTGATTCTTCAAACTATCGTTCATGTCATGCCCCCTGTAGTTGGCCCACCACCAGAACGTCTTTCGGCATCCTGTGGTGGTCCTGGCCTCATGAGGGTTAGAGATCTTCGACTCTCTGCTGGATTTGCAGATACTAGGGTTTCCCGATCGAGAGTTCGGGTTAGGGTTTATGGTGTTCGCAGCACCAGACGAAGATGTTGTAGGTTCGGCAGTGAACCTGATGGAGGTTGCCAGCGTGCTGAGGAGGCACGTCGTGCTGTGCAAGGTGTCCTAGATGGACATCGAGGGGATCAGAGGCATCTTCATGACGCTTGACGAGCTGTTTTTTGGTGAACATGATGAGGTTTGGCATCGATCTGACTGCGAATGACATCCTGATCATCTTTCTCGACATGTACTCTGGGGGTCAGTCGTCGTTCATAGACTCATAGGTGATTTAACGATGTGACTTTTGGCGGCAAAGGAGATGAAGGATCTTAAAATTGGATGGTCCAGATCTATAGGTTCTTTTTATTTTTATTTTTATTTCAGTTTGCCTTTTTTTCATCAGTTGTGGTCGAACCCCTTTGTTGTTATCGCATAACCATCATAGCATAACTCTTCATACGTGCACTGGAATTGTGGCTTTGATACCACTATAGAATCTGAATCGAGGTATGCACAGAGGAGGAATAACGAAGAGGATGAAAGAGGTTTTTTGTTACTCTTTTGGCAAGTAGGGGCGGGTCCCCTGCTGCTTTTATATTTCTGGCAGGGCATTGTGCTCCTGCCCCGTCTCTCTCTTGTCTTTTTAATATCATATTAACTTGTTGTATCTTTTCACTTTGCGCAACGGATCCCATTCGTGCTCTGTGGCCTGAGACCGTCATCACCTACACTCGTAGGCGCACGCAGCCTCGCAACCCTCTAAGGTAGGGGCAAGTTGCACAAAAAAACTATAAACGAACAAAATGTTAAAACAAAATGAATAAACATGGAAAAGCAGAAGATAATTACTTCCCTGCATTTATTTTTCTAGGCATACTTCTGTATTTACTTTCCAACACTTATTTTTTGTCTTTACATTTCGCATTTACTTTCCACATTATATTTCTGCATTTCCTGTTTGTCCTTACTTTTTTGCACATACTTTATGCTTTTAATTTCCACACTTACTATTGCATCTTTGTTCCCTTATTTCTTTTTGAGTTGTCATGCTCAATGTGAGGCCTTGCTTCTTGAGACTCTGCTTAGGTAAGCCTTGCAGGGTGTGCGGTTGCGCATATTGATTTTTGCACTTTTCGAAAAGATGCAAAATCGTGTATCAATGCTTTAATCTCGAGAAGAAGTTTTTTCTCTGTATAGATTTCCAGTCTTCTCGGGTACACAGTTGCATAGCTAAGCTGACATTTTCCCTGTACTCTGTGGAACGCAACTAGCTTCGCCCAAGTCATGTTTGCTTGGGAAAAATATGGGGATCTACAATGATCCTGAGTTTGTATATTACCTTTCCTGTAAAGACTGAGCATGGATTTACTTATTGTAGATTCTGTGTTGGGTTATCTTTTGGGAAACCCATGCTTACCATCGTAGTCGTGACCTTTGACAGGGACATTATAGTGTACTACGATGAGTAGCTCGAGAGGTCGATGAAACCTCGAAGTGTGCATTGTGCACATTTATTGAAAGGCACAAAAAGTGATATTGTGCCTTCACAGGCAAGATGCTCGAGTGGGTCTAACAGACCAGAGCATGTAGAATGGGGGGGCGATTAAGAAACCCCCGTCGTGTACATTCACCTCCTACGGTTCATCAAGAGAGAGGATGGATGGTACAAAAACTTTGATGGACATGTCATTAATGACCACCCCACGGGCAAATGAATTGGCTTTCCCCAGTCATCAGAGTTAGGGGAAAGGGACTACCATAATTATTCTAAGTGATAGTTTTTAGGCACTTCTGCAAAAGTTGGATGCATCCATAGGCCACGAATGCCTTTGGGAAAATCTCTCTTGGCCACAGGCCGTCCTCTTAGGAGCGGACTCAGTCAACTATCCAGGGTATAAGAAAACACATAGCATAATAAACCCCCAGATCAGTCTCGGTTGTTTCTATATTTCACGTTTGTGTGTACCCACAGGCTAGATAATATCAAAACTAAGAATATCTTGTTCACACTATTGCTTGGTTGTACACTTTGATATGCATATATTGCTTACTGTATTTAATGTCATATGCTTTGCTTAGCTACTCTCTGCTTGTAGAATTAATTGTTCTTAGACCTTTACATGCATAGCTAATTTACCATTAATTTCTATAATTGCTTATCGTGTGAGCATGCTTTGCTTTAGCTTTTGTTCTTTACTGTCTTTCTTTGCGCACCTACCAGTTTTTTGTGAAACTGGCCTGTTTTACGGGTAGGTGACGAATAGGTGCTTCTGACGATTGATAGAGTGATGCAGCATGGGTCGAGATCTCATACTTTCTACCTGCATCCTGGGTACCTATTTTCTTTGGCTTTTGTACTTTTGCTTACGGGGGTAAACCCCCAAATTTGTACAGACTGAAAATTTCAATGAATATATACATACTTTTTGGCCCACCAACTGTCTTACTAATGTGTTTTGCTGGTTTTTGCGCTAACGTGCCCAAAATTTGTCAACTTGTTCTCTTTCAAAAAAAAATTTATTTTCGTTGACTTTTGAAATAAAAAACTCTGAGTATTGAAAGACTTTCTCTAAACATTTTCAAAGGTTTACGAGTTGAAATTTTGGAGCATTATACTTAAGGCAAAAGTTTTAGGCTTAAAAACACAAAAATAGGTGATTTAAGGTGAAAATAGGTATACAAATATACATAAGGCTAAAAGAAAAGGGATAAAGGCAAAAATAAAGAAATATCTTAGAATAGCATCAAAGAAAATAAGTTCACCCTTAGTTTTTGTGTTTTAAACCCTTCTCCAGCTTTAACCTCACACAAATAAAACCCTAAGACTCAGGTTCGAGGGTAAAAAAAAAGTTGTTTAAGATGAAAATGGGTAGATTTGAGGTAAATCACACCTCTAAGAATCGAATATAACAAAAAACCCTAATTTTTTAGATACACCCATTATAATCCCACTAAGGTTTGTGTTGAGCTTCTTACACGTCTTATAGAAGATGATAAAAGAAAGCCGCAAACACATGCAACATTTGTCAAAGAAAAACGGATAGAAGTTGCCCCTGATTCAAAAGATTAAGATGCACTATCAACATCTCAGAATGGTGGACATTGCAGCAAAAGGAGAAAATCATTGAGTTAATATATACATGTGTGTGTGTTGAGCTTTAGTTTGTAACTTTGTATGGCCTTTGGTCCTAACATCATGTTATGTAAACCTTTTGATTTTTGTATGAAGCAATGTTGTGAAAAGCATTGAGGTGTAGCGAGGCGCTCTATCAAAAACTGAGGTGAGGCATAAGCCTTGAGGCATAAAGCGTAAGCCTCAAATTTAAAAAAAAACTTTAAAAAACTATAAAAAAATATCAAAATATACAAATAAATAAAAAAATGCTTTATTGATGAAGCAATAAGCAATAAGAAATAGAAAATCTAAAATAAATACTAAAAATATGAAATTAACATGTAAAAGTAACTGAGAAACTGATTGTAAAGTGTAAGCCTCAATTTGTTTTTTGAAAACTTAAAAAAACTATAAATAAATAAATAAAATGCTTTATTGATGAAGCAACAAGCAATAACAAATAGAAAATCTAAAATAAAATACTAAAAAATCTAAAATAAATACTAAAAAATATGAGAGATTAACATGAAACTGGTTATATAACTTAGAAAAAAAACTAAGGATTAAACTATAAAAAAATATCTAAAAATACAAATAAATAAATAAAAAATACTTTATTGATGAAGCAACAAACAATAAGAAATAGAAAATCTAAAATAAATACAAAAAAATGCTTTATTGATGAAGCACGCCTTAGGCCTGTGCCTTGAGGCATAGAGGGCCTCGCCTCAAGGCAAGGAGTGCCTTCTGCACCACAAGGCACACTTTTAATAGCACTGGTATGTAGTGATATTTTATTTTAAATTTTAATTAATTGCATTTATGGTAGTTAGATTTAGCAATGGTTCGACATGTTAATGACTTGATTTAACAATTTGATAAGGTTGTTAATGATCTCTGAAGGCATGAAGTTTTGAAATAAAGATTCTTTCATTCATTGATTCGTGGAGGCTTGCATCGCATTAAGCAACACATTGCTCATTAACCCAGTGTGTCAGTGCGACCATATATTCGAGCTCCAAATGATGCACAAGTATAATATTCACCAATCTAGATGAGACATATAAGAGAGAATAGAAATTACAAGAATCGGGATGTGCATAGAGCATTCATGCATTGGTACAAAGAAATGCAGATGAGGAGCAACCAAAAGCACAACAAAATGTATTTTCTGATTATGATCATTGAATGTTTGATAATGAAGATGAGTGATGAATCTTGTTGTTTTGAGTTTTTTTGACTTTTGTAGTCATGTAATAAACTATATAGTGAATTTCTATGTTATTGATTTTATATAGTAAACTTCGAGTGATGAGTCATATTGTTTCGAGTCTTTTGACTTTGGTAGTTGTGTAGCAAACTATGACCAATCACTTGTATCGTTAAAGGCAATTTCTCAACGACGGTATTTCTCAAAGAGATTTTCAAAAGTTGTTAAATCTCAAAAATATCTCGCAATATATAAAAAACTAAATAAAAATTTAAAAAAAAAAGTAAAAATACAAAAAATAGAAAAACGAAAGAAACTAAAATAAAGACCTTAAAATAAACAAGATAAATTGATAAATGAGCAACTAAGTTAGCAGCTAACAAATACATTAGTAACTACATAACTAACAAGTAACAACATAACAAATAATTATAGCATCCATCTAACAATAGGAAAAAGGGAACAATTTAGAACTTAGAAGTAAACATGAAATAAATAGCAAGTAACAACTAAACAACTCCAAAAAAAATGTCATCTCATAAGTCATAACCCATAACTCCATAAGTCATAGCCCATAGGCCCCATACAATGCCAAAATAAAGTTGAAGGTACAACATCATAATTTTTCAAAAAAAAAAAAACAAAAAAATATCACTCATCATCTGATGATGCAGAAGTCAGATCAACTGCTCTATGGCTTTAACGAATATCTTCTTCTTCCCTATCTTTTGAAGGTGGATTTTCCTCTATGCCATCATCAGCAAATAGATTCACGTGATCGATGTAGACTGGATTTGCATTCTTTACCTCTATTTGTGGAGCCATCTTTCATCCTAATAAACACTAAATCAGCTAGCCTTGCGGGTCCAAGATTTGATCTCCGCTTTGTATTAACTTCATCAAATGCACTCCAAATCCTCTCACAAGCTGAAGCACAGGAACAGAGCTATCAAACATCTTCCACCAAATCCCTATTATTAAAAAGTAAAAACAAAATCAAACCATATTGTAAGGCCAAGGTCATTTTTTCCTTTAAATTATAGTAATTTTTCCAAAATTTATTTATAATAAATTTGGGTTTTTTTAAAAAAAATCAGAAACTGAAAATCATGCAGTTTTTGTAGTGATATATCTCACGATAATATCATGATAATATCACAATATTATCGTGAGATATATGAATTGCTGATATAATAAATATATCGTGATATATTTCTGTTATTATCATTTGGCTTGAAAATGACAATATTTTTGCGATATTTTCAATATATCGACAACATCAGGGACTATGCTATGTATTGCTCTATGTTATTGACTTTATGTAATAAACTACTAAACTCTATTTCATGTTAATGACATGTCAATAGACTATGTTCATTTTTATTCGATCACTTGATTTTAATGACCATCCTCATGCTTAAATTATTTTTTTCTTGTATTCTAAGTTTTAGAGTTTTTTTCTTTTTAGATAGTTTAGATTTATCTAATTTTTTATGATTTTTTATTTTTTTCAAAATTTAAGTACTTTTTCTGATATGGTATGGTATGATACACCTGTATCTCAAGACTTTCTGATACAGTTTTCGATACGATATTTACAATATTGGTCATTGCATGTGCTCTTGCGTCACTTTGGTGACCATGACATTCCTAGCATTGATGATCATTTGGCATGGCAAATGAGCAGTCTTGGGTGTTCTTCAACATTCTTACTATCACCAACCTTATTAATCTTGCTTTTGTGAAATGCATGATGATTGGAGCTATCAAATGGCCGGCTCCATCTTCTCAATTGCCGACTAAAAAAACTTCGGTAATACAAGCAACCTCAAAATGTTAAACTAGTTATGCTGGTTGTGCAGCCTATACCTCAAACATAATTTTCTCCTTTAATCCGCCAATATAAGTCCATATTAATGCATCTTGGAGCCAGTCAATTATTTAACTTACATAAGCGCTCAAACTCGGCTTGTTATCCAACAAAGCTTCTGGTTTCCTAAATGCACAAAAGCTCCACATAATGGTTCACATAGACGAATAAACTGGAATGCATGGTGAGTTTCTTGGCAAAGGACTCCCATTTAGAAAATCCAAAGTGTGACTGACTATCTTAACCATTGAATACCATCATCTTTGAGGTGAATAGTAGTTAGGTTCACCTTCTTGGCATTGGATGTGTACACAATCTTGAAGTATTGTTCAACTTTAACTAACCAGCCAGTGGGGTCCATCAAAAAGACTTCAAGAACTCCAATTTTACTTGACGTTCTCAAATGATCTCTTCAGACATGGTTGAGCTCCTATGTAACACGGACTCTTCTAACGGGTCACCGCACCTGCACCCATGCGGGTGCAACACTTGGACACGACTTATTTTGTATCAGGTGAAGTCAACCACACTGAGGCCTATTTTTGTCCAAAAGTAGATTTAATTAACCCTAACCAAGTCCATTTTTATCTATATTACATATATAAATACATAAATGCGCACACACACACACACACTATATATATATATATATATATATATATATATATATATATATATATATATATATATATATATGCACTAGTGTGGGGTTATTTTTTATTGATGAAGAATAGTTGTAGATTGTTAATTTGATTTATTGCATGAATTTATGCATGATGAATTAATGATATGATAATTGTTCTTATTTCATTAGTGTTAACTTAAACCTATTAAAAATTATATATATACCCTCCCTGCAACCCCGCACCAATTTTTTTTAAGTGTCACATCACCGCATCCGCACACGTACGTGACACAGTTGAGCTATCTCCATGGTTGCAACCCCCATTAGCCCGAATATGAGCTTTATGGTTCACATCATTGTCACTCTTCATGTTGATTATGATCAATACTGAAGTCATTCTTCAAACCAGCTTTGAATGCGGTGAATTTTTCTTCGTACTTCACATTCAATTGCATCAATTGAACCTTCAAGATATTCCATCCAACCAATCTCATGAGTGAAACTACTCTCATCCATTTCACTTTGCACAAAGTCACACAACTCTTGAGCTTTCTTCATGGTTGCCAAATTCCAATAACGAACATGGAAGAAGTGAATTTTGGTTGTCAATACGCCTTCAAAGATTCTTACTCAAACTGAGACAAAACTGGTTATAGAGGAACCAACTTATGCGATGGAACTAGCTGGTCAATGGCTAGTCAGTGTCACTAGAATCTTGATCAATTTGATCATCTTCATGCCAATTCTAATCCACTAGCCTTGGGGACAATATACAAAAGGATGGGGAATGTTGCGATCCACTAGTTTTGTAGTAGTTTAGATGCCGTCTATAGTTGTGTGCTTGGTTTGGGTTTGTATGAGCCTATTTGGATCAAGGACCACAAGGTCCTAGTTAGGAGTATCATGTTATGTCTTGGGTTTGGATCTAGAGGTTTGGGTCTATTGTAAGATCCAATATGTATGCATGGGGTTAGACCATTAGAGTATAAATATTCATGTCTTATATTATAAGAATCATTCATGAATGAGAATTATTCCTGGCCCTTTCTAGACTTTCCTTAGAAGTTCCGGGTTTCCTTGAATTTGAAGGAACTTGGAGGCCCTCCTAGACATGGATTTCTTACTAAAAACTCAAAAAATTTGACAATTTACAGTTTATATATCAAAAACATTCAAAGATGGTTCTCCAATGAGAAAGGAAAACGGAATTGTGCATTCAAAAATATCTCAATAACAAAAATGATGATAATCAGCTATCTAAAAGTGAGTTGTGTCAAGTTCTTTTGACATCGTTAAGAGGACATTGCATGTTTCATTTGTGTTTAAAAACTAATCGTTTCCAATGATGGTATAGTGGTGACGATATCTAGTCTTATTTCATAGGAACTACTTTGTCCAAAATTTGCTTTGGTAGATCCAAATGGGGCATTTTCTATGATAAACGAACAAAATGAATAAGTCAATAATAGATGGTACTCTCTTAGTGCATAAGTACGGTTGACGTATAACCTTGGGTACATCCTACATGAAGTGAGAGCATCATAAAGAAATCACCTCTCCATTTGATGCTAAAACCAATAGAATCATAAATAACAAAGTCTTAGCTACCACGATCAAATGGCTGAAGAAACAAGTTATTTCGTACGATCTTAAAACTAGAAATTTGTTAACATATATACGAAAGACAACTATCAAGTTTTGTCATTAAGGCAAGTAATAAAAAAACATCTCCATCTCTCAAGGAAAAAATACCAATATCTCCTTTCAAAACCATAAATTTTTCTAGCCTAATGAAAAACAGGAAGAAATTACACCCTTTCTGCTTGGATTCCCAACTCTGATACTGCATAGTTCATCTGTCCCACATGCAATCAACGCAAACATTCATAAACAAATTCATTCACATATAAGGAAGGGGTCAGTAGACAAATTCATTTATAGCATTTGTCCCGATGCTATCCTATACACAGCTTTACAACACCCACTTATTCCTACTTTAAAAACCTAAGTGCCTGCTTGTTGCGGGAAGGGTGGGGATCCCCCCTTCCTATGAAAGGGGGCAGCGCTCCGGAAAACCAATGTGTGCCCCTTTTCATATGAAATGTTCCCATACCAAGAATGTTGCTAAATTTTATAAAAAAAGGAAGTTGAAAATTAATTACACCAATCAACTGTCTAGTTCCCATACCAAGAATGTTGCTGACATCTAAAAGGAAAAAGAAGTGAAAGATGACAAGATGGAAAATTGAGCTTGTACGGTAAAAAGAATGATCATTCACTAAAATCCAAAAATAATGTCTAAATACAGTTTGAAGGCCTTTCCATACAAGATCCTAGATAATACCATGGGCCTCAACAGAGGATGATAAACGTAAGAAGAAAGAGAAGGGTATGTCACTACCTTCTCAGCCTCAACCACTACCATGAGTCGACCAAGAATCTCTTGGTCTGATAACCTCGTGAACCGAACAAGTGCACATCTGCTCTGAATAGGTTCGATAACTTTGGAAGAGCTATTGCATGCAAGCGCAAATCTCGTAGAACTATAGTAAATTTCCATTGTTCGCCGTAATTAATGCCTGTTGTTTGCATGTAATTAATTACCTGTCCGCTTCATCCAGAATTATAATTTTATGGCGTCCAGGGGGAAGCGTTACTTTCTTTTGCGCAAACATCTTGATCTTGTTCCGAACAACATCAATACCCCTAAACAATCACAGGATCAAATAAAGGTGCATTTAAATCAAGATAAGACGTACGACAGAACATGGGCTGCAAAAGGAAATACCTGTCATATCTGATGCATTTAGCTCTAGTACAGCTTCTTTAAAATTTGCACCCAAAAGCTCGTGAGCAAGAGCCAGTATACTTGTAGTTTTCCCGGTACCAGGGGGTCCCTAACAATGATAAGACGATGCTAAAAGATAAAACAACGCACCAAAACTAACATTCAACCTAATTCTTCGAATAACTACCGTGATGACAACATAAAGAGAGAGAGAGAGAGAGAGAGAGAGAGAGATTGGGCATGTTGCCCCTCTCTGGCGATGACCTGAAGCCTGGAGACGGCGTCCTGGTTGCCAACGACGACCGCCACCCTCGTTGGCCGATACTTCTCCACCCACGGTACCTCCGACCCCATCCCTTCTCCTCCTCCTCGATCGATCAGCGAGAGAAGAACACTCCACCACCATTTCTCAGTGACCACCCAACCCCTTCCCCAAAAGTGGACCCAAAAATTTTGGAGGGAAAATGAATTAAGAGGCCAGCTCTGATGGATCCGGACCCGGATCCAACTTTAATATGCTGCTGCTACCAACTCAGTCCTGGATTAAGTCCAGCCTGGATTCGGATCCAAGTTAGTATACTTATTCGTGGATGCAAACGGTTTGGATTCGGGCCGGATCTGAATCCCAATACATAGTGTAAATAGTAGATCCGGATCTGAATTAGATCGGATGAGGTAAGGTTGTATCTGAATCCTAAATACGTATGGTAATACTGGATCTGAAAAAAATAGAACAAAAACAACCTATTTACATGTAAAAAATGTGATTGGGTCGGATTTTGATTTGGAATCAGTTCTAGATTCAACTTAAAATGCTAATATGAATCCGACCCAAATATGAAAGTAATTTGATTGAAGAGATCCGAATCCACATTCGGATTTTATGTCGGATTGGATATTTGACCATATCCGATCTGTTTGCAACTCTAATACTTAACATTAGGCCTTATTTTTATAAGCTTCATTTGGTAGGCACGGCTTGTGAACCTCACAGTTTACGGGACGTCACGAGTTTGAGACTAATGGAATTAGGGATGGCAGTGGACTGGGGAACAACGGGGCTCAGCCCCACCTCGCTCCGTTTGGACCGGGGATGAAGGGCATGAAACAGGGATGAAGGCTAAAATTTATCCCCATGCGGGGATGGAGACGGGGATGGACTTACGCTTTTCCCTGCCCCGTCCCCCTCCCAATCCCCGCCTAGCCCCGTCCCCAATCTTTTAAGGGATGACTATAAACTAAGGGGAAACGGAGCTCCGCCTCGCCCCCCGTTTGAATCGAGGATGGAGGACATGAAACGGGGATGGAGGCGGGGGTGGAGGTTAAAATTCATCTTCGTGTGGGGATAAAGGCAGGAATGGATGTTCGGTTTTAAAACGGGGTGGGATGGAGACCTCGCCCCCCGCCCCGGCCCCGGTCCACTGCCATCCCTAAATGGAATGCATACCTTGCTACAAGGTCAAAACTGGGTTTAATAAAAAAAAAAACTTTTTTTTTAATACCTTTTACATGTGAGACATTTGGATATTAATAAAATTTCAGCTCTGACACAGCTGGTTTTTAAACTTCAATACTAGATACAGGTCTATAACTATTTGGATATTAAGCATATGGACCAATTATCAAATCTAGGGTTTCTCAGCGTGTGCACACCTTAGTAATCTACTGGACCAGTATTTGAGTCAAGTAAAGACCCCCAGCCCATTGACAGACCTAGAACCAAGAGGAGTTTATGTGCCCTCTCTCCTCGCACATTTTCTTAAAGACAGTTTGTAAAACAGGAGTCTAAGAAGGGGGTTATTAGTGTCAGGCCCGAGTAAGGCAAGCAACAATTCGCACTTGGCATGTCTCGAACTCCCATGATTCCATTAGGCAACTTAACCTAGCATCAATACATGTTTTCTCAAACACATGTAAACACACAGTGTATATTTTCTTTTGCCAAGACTCCTCTCCGAAAATCCTTGAACCTTGTCGTCGCATAGTCGATTGTCACTTACGTGCATCATCGTCTCATACCAACGAGCACTTTCAACCAAAGAGTCAAATGTACATTGTCACTCCCATGGGCAAGTGCACGTTGTCATAAAGGCCAAATCATGTCTTTGAATCACTGTGAACATCCCAACGTTCAATACGGGCCATAAAGAGTATAACACATCATTTAAGCATTGTTAATGCACACTGCTCCTAAATTTCATTACGAGTAATTGTTTCAAATATTCGAAGGCAAAATGCACACAAGTGACCATCTTGTGTGTCATGGAGTGTATAGTGACCCCATGGGCATCGCCCTCACGGAACCTCACCCTCCAAAGGGAAAGGTCTTTCGACTACCAATCCGAAGACCAGTTGATAGATGATGCATCATAGTAAGCAACGGTACCCAGATTGCTCACTGATGCCTATGCATTCACTCGCATAGCCCTGAGTCATCATACTCAATTGAAACCACTTAATATGATCCTTGGATAAATTAGCCTTAACACACACGCACCCCTGTACGACCAACATTACGTGTAGAATACTCATCCAAGTTGAGAGGTCCTTAACAAAGTCTCCAAAAGCAACATCCTCTAATCCACTAGCATACTACTTAATCAAATAATGCTCGACCTTTGTGCTATCACACACCATCGCATAAACGATGATATTGTTGTCTATTGCATGTCATGCTTTCACAACACATTATCAATCAGCCCAATGCATACTGCATGTTCCAACACTCGATGTATTTTTCACTCAGTAGAGCTTCATACTATACATGCCCCATTCTGAAGGCACGGTCGAGGACATTCTCCCCCACTCGAACCATTGTCATCCTCAACAATGTTGGCGTAGGTAAGAATATAATCTTTAATTTTTCAGTTTCTGTTTTGCAAACAACTTTGTTCTTCTTTTTCTTCACCCTTCTCAACTTGTTTCTTTTCTTTTATTCTAGAAATCCACTTGACACTAGAGTTCTCTTTGCATATACACTCCCCATGTGCACTATAAACATTCTTCCATCCTTTAGGCGCCTCCTTTACTCTGACTCCACAACTTGCTCATCAAACTTGCAGACCACAAACTGATTGCTGCTACAATGAAGTCTAATATGAAGGTTTCTCTCAATTCAACTTTCCCTGTAAGTCTTCATAAAATGTCCCTTTGGACGCCCACTTCAGGTTCTATCAAATCAATTTCGGCAGTGACCCATGGATAGTATGTTTGCAGTTCACCCCTTGGGGTGTCTCAGGTTTGCCCCAAGAGCCATCTCAAGCAACATCTGCTCTGTATTATCCTCAAAATTATGAGTGACAGTCGAGCTTCACTTTGCACTACCCTCCATCACATAACATTGTCTCATGTCAACTATATAGTTTGTCATCCACATAGCCCAAAACAACACAAGTGAACCTGCCTTCGCACCAACTCCTTGGCCTTGGAGCTGTGCATTGCATCTTTGGTGCTTCGATGATACCGATTATGGCAAACTAAAGAGAAACCCGACCAAAGGCTCTCCAACACTTTAACCAACTTAGGCACTCACAACGTTCCTGCTCAAACCAAATTCAACAAGTAACTTAATGCGAACGCACAAGTCTGCTCTGATACCAACTTGTCACGGGCATAGCTCGAGTGAGGCAAACAACAAATTTTCTCTCTTGACATGCCTCAAACTCTAGTGATTCAACTAGGCAACTAAACCTAGCATCAATACATATTTCCTCAAACACATGTAAATACACAACGAATACTTTGTTTTGCCAAGACTCCTCTTCGAGGATCCTTGAACCTTGTTGTCGTATAGCCGATCATTACTTACGTGCATCGTCATCTCATATCGACGAGAACTTTCAACCAAAGAGCCAAACATGCATTGCCACTCCCACGAGCAAGTGCACATTGTCATAAAGGTCAAACCATGCCTCTGCAACACTACGAACATCCCAACGTTCGACATGGATCATAAAGAGCATAACATATCAGTTAAGTGTTGTTGATGCATATACTGCTCCTGAGTTTCATTCCGATAATCGTTCCAAAGATATGGTCATCTGAAGGCAAAACACACACTGATGACAACTTTGTGTGCGATGAAGCGTATATCGACCCCATGGGCACCAACCTCACGGAACCTCACCCACCAAAGGGAAAGGTCTTTTGACACCCAGTCTAAAGACCAGTTGATAGCTGATACGTCATAGCAAGCAATACTAACTAGATTGCTCATTGATGCCTAGGCATTCACTCGCCTAGCCCCGAGTTACCCTTGTGCGATCAACGGTACATGTGGGATACTCATCTAAATCGAGAAGTCCTTAACCAAGTCTCCAAAAGCAACATCCTCTAATCTGCTGGCATACTACTTAATCAAACAACACTCTATGTTTGTGCCACCACACACCATCGCATCAACGACAATATTGTTGCCTATCGCATGTCATGCTACCACTGCACGTCACTGATCATCCCAACGCATACTACACGTTACTACACTTGATGTATTCTCCACTTAGTAGAGCTCTATACTGCACATGCTCCATTCTGAAGGCTTGGACTGGAACATTCTCCTCCACCCATGGGAAGCCTCTTTCCTTTGAAATGATCATGTGCTTCTCCATGAGAAGAGGTATAAGCCAATGTTGTCAGTATCAAAATTGAACATGTATCATTTGACCAACGATTCAGGTGAATATGATTTTCAAGTGAATCATTATGAATCAGCCAAAAAATAATTAAAAATGTTATGTGTCAATTAGAAAATGACACGTTAAAGCCATTAAAATAATAATTTAAAGCTATTTTTACATTTATTAAAAAATAGTTGATTCAAGTCAGTATCGTATCGATTTTTTGGCAATACAATAAGTAACGGCTGCACTGATACTAACAACACTCGTATAAACCCACTTTGACATGAAAGTTTTTTTGTGCATTTATTATGTGGGTCTTACCACATCTTTCTTATGGACATATTTGTTTTATCTTCTTTAAGAAGACCAAGTTTCCTTTGAAAGAGAGCTTCTTTCATATGAAAGGATATGAAACAAACGCCCCTACTACAAAATAAAGAGGTATTAGATACAAACTTTTAACTACGACTTTTGAAAGTTGTAGTAAAAGTAATTATTAACTACAACTAAATAAGGACTCATAGTTAAAAGTATTATTAACTACGACCCTTGGACTTTTAACTACGGTTTTGGACCGTAGTTAATACTCCCACCACATATTTGGATGGGTGGGTAAAAATTGAGTATTAACTAGGGCTGCTGAAAGTCAGTTAAAAGTGGGTATGGGACTTTTAACTACGGCTTCAACAACCATGGTTAATACTCCGATCGTGCAGAAACAAAATATTTTTTCCTCCCTCCCTTTTTTTCCTTTTCATTCTCCACTTGCGTCATAAACCCTTTCTTTCTCATTTCCTTTTTTCTCCACCTACATAGAGTACCTCACTCTTTCCAGATCATCCCCTCTCTCTAGCACCCACATTGCAGATGTTGTTCTCTGAAGTACCCACGTTGCAGATGGTGCTCGCTGAAACCCCCATCTCATCTCTCTCACTCTCATTTATCTTGATCATCCTCTCTCTCTAGCGCAATAACCATACCATGTCATCGAAACCCCCTTGGTTGCCAGAGGGGACCTCTTTAAAAGCCCGTCCAAACCCCCATCTCATCTCACTATAAGCCCATGCTCACTATAAAGAGAAAGTGAGAAGAGGCTACCATTTTGAGGAGAGTGATAAGGATAACGTTGATAACGTTCATACGGTTATGACTCCCAGTGGTAAGGGGTTCTCAAAGACTGAATATGCAAAACACATTCTAGATATCTCAAATAAGGTTACAAGGAATCAGACTCAATCAGAAATAACATGAGCCAACTGTATATCTGGTAATCCGATATTATCATTTTTGATAGAGTTATCAAAAATGATAATTATTGTTTTTTGTATTCTTTAGTTGTTTTGATTTGTTATCCAACTGTGTAAGTCAATATTTTAGAATTGTTTATTCTCAACATTGTATAACTCTATTATGCCTATAAATATAATACTCAACCTCTCGGTGGACAAGAGAAGAAAATTTGAGTTTATCATCATGTTCGTTGCTCTTTCATGGTATCAGAGCTATCAACCTCGAACAAGTTTTCAATGGCTTCCTCACCATCTCCTTCCTCTCTTATGACCCAGTGGAATGTGATCGCCAGTATTGTCTCAATAAAAGTAAATTGGGACTACTTGTTATGGAGATCTCAACTCGAATCGGTCATGATAAGCCATGATCTTCTCAAATTTGTCGATGGCTCCTCTCGTCAACCAAATCTTTTCATTGCTGCGACAGATGGGGGTAAGATAGAAAATCTGAATTATCCTATTTGGATTCGTTTTGATCAGCTAGCTCTCTACTGGATCAAAGCTACTGTTCCCAAAACTGTTCTCGGTCAAATCATGAGAACAAAAATAGCCTGTGAAGTCTAGCTTGTCCTAAAAAAAGCATATGGATCTCAATCTCTTTTAAGACTCATGATTTTAAAGAAAGACTTGACCTTTATTAAGAAAAAAAATATGGATATGTTGTCTTATCTAGACTGCATAAAATTTTTTGCCAACTCACTTACTGTCGCCAATCACCCCATAGAAGATAAAAAATTAGTTCAAATAACTTTGAATGGTCTTCCTCTCGAGTATGAAAGTTTTGTGACCTTCGTTATCACTAATTCAACGCTATATACCTTCACAGATCTATATGATCTGCTTCTTAATCAGGAAAAATGTATGCTTCTAATTCATGCCAAGCCTCCTGAAACACCCGGACCCCAACAAACTGCCTTCACTACCTTTAGGGGTTGACGTCGTGGCCATGACTTTTATCAAGGCCATGGTAGGGGACAAGGAAAAAATTCCTCTCCAAACACTTCTAATAGTAATCTTGTGTCCCAAGCTCAAGGTGGTTGTGGGGCAGTCACATGTCAAAACTGTGGAAAATGCAAACATATTGCCAAAACTTGCTGGGATATTCCTAAAGTCTTCTTTGTCATGTCTCTTTAGCAATCCATTGATGACTATTGGTATCCTGACACTGGTGCTACGAATCATCTAACTATGGATGACCAATAATTCTTTAATAAATCACAATATCATAGGGGTGAGCAAATCATGGTTGAAAATGGTAAGATGCTTCCCATCTCACACACTGGTAATCTTATTCTGAAATCTCATGGCTCTTTCTTTAATT
This sequence comes from Nuphar pumila, assembly GCF_984573655.1. Lineage (NCBI taxonomy): Eukaryota > Viridiplantae > Streptophyta > Magnoliopsida > Nymphaeales > Nymphaeaceae > Nuphar > Nuphar pumila. The sequence continues at coordinate 86,917,856 of NC_143250.1, forward strand.
TAAAGAATGTTCTTCATGTTCATGCCATCACGAAGAACCTTTTATCTGTGATCCAGTTTACTGAAGATAATGATTGTATTTTTGAATTTACTCATTTTGAATTCCTTGTCAAGGATCGTCAGATAGGCAAGATTCGTCTCAGAGGACCAAAATTCAGTGTGGGACTTTACTCAATCAAATCGGATAATCATATGCAAGTAGAGACATATGCAGGCAAAGTGGCTTCTTTTGATTTATGGCATCAACGTCTCGAACATGAAAATAAGAAGATTATTTCCTATTTAAACTCTACTCATGCTATTTCTGTTAATAAAAATAACAAAATAAAAGTGTGTGAGAGTTGTCTTGTTGGCAAAGCTCACAAACTTTCTTTTGGCCACTCTTTTTCTTCTACATCATCCCCACTTGAACTTCTCCACACCGATGTCTGGGGCTCTGCTCCAGTCTCTTCATGTGAAGGATTTCGCTTTTATCTTCTCATAGTAGATGATTCATAGACTTCAGAGACCTCAATAAAGCGACTCTGAAGGATGATTATCCGCTTCCAAGCATCGATCTTCTAGTCGACAGCACGGCAGGACACGCCATGTTCTCTTTCATGGATGGATACTCCGGCTACAATCAGATTAAGTTGGGCGCCCGCGACCAATCCAAAACTTCCTTCACTACGCCTTGGGGCACTTTCTGCTATACAGTTATGCCTTTTGGGCTCAAGAACGCTGGAGCAACGTATCAACGGACAATGACCGTTATCTTTCACGATCAGATGCGCAAAATCATGGATGCGTATGTTGATGATATCCTCGTGAAATCTAAAGAGGAAGAAGATCACCTCGAAGCTCTTGACCAAGTGTTTAAGTGACTCATTCTTTACAAGTTAAGGCTTAACCCGCAAAAGTGTGTCTTTGGAGTCGAATCAGGCAAACTGTTGGGTTTTCTGGTCAGCAAAAAGGGAATTGAAGTTGACCCAGCCAAAGCAAAGGCTATCATTCCATTGCATACTAAGTCTCAAGTGTTTGAGTATTTTAAGTTTTTCAAGCATGTTACTGAAAAACAACTTCAACGATCTATCTGTGGTTTTCAAACTGATAATGGAGGCAAATTTATCAATCATGATTTTGAAAGTTTTTTATGGGACCATGGCATACTTCATCGGTTTTTATGCCCACATACCCCAGAACAGAATGGGCTCATTGAGCGCAAACATCGGCATGTCATTGAAATCGGGCACAACCTCTTACATACCTCCTCTTTGTCATATTTCTTTTGGGTCAACGCCTTTCGCACTAACGCTTACATCATTAACTGTCTTCCAACCCTAATACTTTATCGTAAGACCCCGTACGAGCTTCTCTTTCACAAACCGGCCTACTATCATCATTTTCATGGCTTTGGTACCCGTTGCTATCCACTTTTAATGCCCTATCACACCTCTAAATTTTAACCCAAGACTGATCCCAGTAATTTTCTTGGTTATGCCTCTCGCCATAAGGGCTACCTTTGCTTTGACACCTCTCAAAACTGCACCTATATTTCTCGCCATGTTTACTTTATGAATCTGTCTTTGGACCCATCTCTCCCTCTGCTAATCCTTCCTCACCTGCTCTTTTTGAATGGGGTCTCTCTCAGACCATCGTCTTACCTCCTCCTGATCCTCCTAAGTTGTTTCCTCCTAATCCAACGTTCCCCTTGATATTCCTATCTCTCCTGCTTTGCTTGATCCTTCCTCTTTTGTGAGCCACATTCCTGTTTCTGACCCACTAGTTTCCTCTTCGTCACTGCCCTCTTCTTCGCCTCTCCCTGACTCCATCATGAGTCTCCAGTCCGACAATACCCACCCAATGATCACTCGCTCTATGACCAACTCTCTTAAACCTCGTGTGTTCACCACTACCCACTATCCCCTCTCTCTTGATTGTTTTAGCTTTGTTTTACTCACACCCGAACCGACTTCGTTTAAACAGGTTAATCTTGACCCCAAGTAGCGCAGGGCCATGCAAGATGAGTTTCATGCTCTCAAACTTAATCACACTTGGCACCTCGCTCCTCCTCTTTCTCATTATAATATCATTATCTCTAAATGAATTTTTTGAATTAAACGACATGTTGATGACTTTGTGGCTCGCTACAAAGCTCATCTCATTGTTAAGGGTTTTCATCAAGAGGAAAACATCGATTTTTTTGAGACCTTCAGTCCCGTAGTGAAACCCACTACCATTCGCATTGTTCTTGCTCTTACGGTTTCGTCAGATTGGTTGATTCATTAATTGGATTTTAATAATGCTTTTTTAAATGGTATCCTTTTTTAAGATGTTTATATGGCACAACCTCTAGGTTTTGAAGACTCTTCTTATCCTCAGCATGTATACAAGCTGGATCGGGCCTTGTACGGTCTCAAGCAGGCTCTGCGTGCCTGGTACCAGCATCTCAGCTCTTATCTTTAGTCCCGCGGATTTCGTATCTCACTTTCTAATGCTTTGTTATTTATTTTTCGTGATCGCGGTTTGGTTATTTATTTACTGGTTTATGTTGATGATATCATCATCACCGACAGCTCCCCAGTTGCCATTAAACAGTTGATTCAGCACCTCAATTTTTCCTTTTCTATTAAAGATCTTGGGTGCCTAAATTATTTTTTGGGTATTGAAGTTCATTATGCCTCCTCTGGTCTTTTTCTCTGTCAGCGCACATATGCACCTACGTTACTTCATCGTGCCTCTATGGCTGATGCAAAGCCGATCTCTACTCCAATGAGATCCACTACTTGGTTATCTAAGGATGATGCCCCTCTTTTTTCATGACTCTACGTTATCTCAGAGCATTGTGGGCGGTCTCCAATATCTCACCATCACATGGCTTGACATTGCCTTTGCAGTCAACAAGGTTTGTCAGTTCATGCATCAACCCACGGTTACCCACTGGTCTACTGTCAAATGCATCCTTCGATATCTCAAGGATACTATTTATCATGGTTTGTTCTTTGCACGATCTTCCTCTCTCCAGCTCAGCACCTTCTCTAATGCTGACTGGGTGGGTAACCTTGATGACCGCATGTCTATAAGTGGTTTTGCTATTTTTCTGGGCTCTAATTTGGTTTCTTGGTCTTCTCGCAAGCAACAAACTATAGCTCAATCCAGCACTGAAGCCAAGTATAAGTCTCGGGCTTGTGTTGCGTCTAATCTGCTTTGGCTCAAGTCTCTTCTCACTGAGCTCGACTTCGTTCCTTCTTCGCCACCTACTTTTTCATGCTTGCACCAAACATGTTGAAATTGGTTTTCATTTTGTTCAGGATCATGTGCAAAAGGGACATCTTCAAGTACAGTTTATCACCTCCTCTGACCAGCTGGCTGACGGTCATACTAAGCCTCTTCCTTTTTCGAGGTTTGTTTTCATTCGTGACAAGCTTAATGTCATCGACCCCACATTGAGCTCGTAGGGGCATGATAAGGATAACATTGATAACGAATATGCAAAACACATTCTGGATAACTCAATTGAGGTTATAAGGAATCAAACTCAATTAGGAATAACATGAGCCAACCGTATATCTGATAATCCGATATTATCATTTTTGATAGAGTTATCAAAAATGATAATTGTTGTTTTTTGTATTCTTTAGTTGTTCTATTTTGTTATCTAACTATGTAAGTCAATATTTTAGAATTGTGTATTCTCAACATTGTAAAACTCTGTTATGCCTATAAATATAATACTTAACTTTTGGTGGTCAAGAGAGGAAATACTGACTTTATCATCCTGTTCATTGCTCTTTCAGAGAGATGCAAGGATGCACTGAATCCTTCACATTGTCTCCTCCGTTCATCCCATAGCAAGGTATGGGCTCTCATGATTCAATATGCTAGGAAGGGAGCATGGATCAGTTTAAGCCTAGGGTTTAAGAAAAAAAAGGGCAGTTTAGCCTATTGATTGCATGCTAGAGTAAATCAAAAGTATGCTTAGTTTGTTTTTTTATTATTAACAACACAATAATTCTGTCTAGACTTGATTCAATTTTATTGTCTAATATCCAAGGCCTTTTACCCATATTAAAGGGTTTTGCAGTAATTATTGTCTTACAATTTATTTATTTTTTTATATTGTGATGTTGATCTTAGGAATGATATTTGAAGATAGTGACCTTTTGTGGTTGTTATACCTTAGAAAAATTTGAACCCAAAGATTATGATATGACTTACCTTAAATGGGAGCACTTGTTCTTGCGTATGATGATACAAAATGATAACCAATCGTATGGTGTGCTTGTTGGGTTTGCTAAATGGAGACTTAATCCTATCACACATGCCACGTTGCATTAAAGTATGTTAATATTCTATAATTGGATTTTGTTTGTTTGTTTATTTATTTATATTTTGGAAAGAACATATCTTGGAAACACCCTCTAAAAGAGGGGCTTGTTATTCTTTTATTTTCTCTTTTATGCTTGTTATGCAATTCTCTTGCTCAATAATGAACTATTGGCATCTTAAATTGAAATTACTACTTTCATTAACTTCAAGCATTGCAAGCCTTTTAGGATTTGCATATACTTGACTGAGTGTTATCTAAAATGAGCATGCCATTTAGCAATTTTATCAATATATTATAAACATGCCATGTTAATTAATGTTGTATAATCCTATTGATTTTTATGTCTTCACATGCCTCCTTGCAATTTATATTGCTCTTGTTTAATATTTTTGTGTTTAAGCTTTGATATAATTTACTTATTTGGTGTTGTAGGATTTTGCAAAAAGTCTTTGGTGATGGATAAGAGTTGGGTTAGGAAGGATAAAATGTCTAGAGAGTATGACAAAAGGTTGGATGCATTCATTAATTATAGATTAGCTCATGACATGACCATTGATGGGATGTTGAAGTGTCTATGTATAAAATGTTGCAATTCAAGGTATCAAAGTCGAGTATTGGTTAAAGAGCATATGATAATATACAGGATGATGAAAAGTTATATTATATGATCAGAGCATGGAGAAAGTATAGTGCCAACATCTAGACATGAGCACATGCTAGTAACTGATAATGACCAATTAGAGGATGATGAGGAGGACATTCTAGATCATGATATGGCGAGTCTGTTACATGGCATATTTAGAAACTAGACCCCGATTGAAGAAGCTGGTCAAGAGATTCCAGAATTAATCGAATTATTTTGTCTCTAGGAACCTGTACACACTCAAAACTCATGTGCATAATCGAGTCTGCTGCCTGACACATTTGGAAACTAGACCTTGGTTGAAGACGTTGGTCAAGAGATTCCAGTATTAACTGAATTATTTTATCTCTAGGAACCTATACACTCAAAACTCATGTGCATAATCATGCCCACCCGAAGGTTGCATTGCAGAAGGGTACCTCGCATATGAATGCCTCACATTTTGCTCGAGGTACTTAGAAAATGTTGAAATCCGGTTGAATAGACAATCCAAACATGCTGAAGAAACTGCAATTGGGGGTATCATACTCTTTAACCTCACTAATATAGAGGTAGATCAAACACATAAGTATGTGTTGGTCAACCACAATGATGTCACTAAGTTCGTAGGGTAAGAAATTATTGTAATAAGATCATTAATTGAGATTTTCAATTTCAATTAATTGTAACCATGAACTACTCTTTTTGTGCAAACAACATCAAAGGGTTTTGAACATAAAATACGAAAAAAAGTGCAAGGGAGAAACAACCACAAAAAAAAGTTCAATGATTAGTTTAAGTTCAAGATTAGACTGATTAAGGAGGCCAACTGTTAATTGGAAGACGTTCTCGAGTCTCTCGCCTCAGGTCCGGTTTATCTTGCGAAACAGTTTACTGGATACACCATCAATGGATACAATTTTTGAACTTATGACAAGGACAGATCAACTAAAACTCAAAGTAGTGGTGTGATGGTTATGTAAGAGATTTCGAGTTTTGCAAGTGCTAAAGACAAACATCCAGTTGCTGGGGTTATACCATTTTATGGATGCCAGTTTATGGATGTTTAACAGACACAATTGAGATATTGTATCCTCGAGGGCTAAACTTTGTGTTGTTCAAGTGTGATGGTGGATGTGCTATTAAACAATGGTAGAAAAACTGATAAGCATGTTTTTACACTGGTGAACTTCTCACATTTACTTCCATCTCAGAACAAAGAACCCTATGTGTTGGCATCTTAAGTGAGCCAAGCTTTCTACATTGAAGATCCAATAGAACTTGATTGGCATGTTGTCTGTAAGAATAAGCCTACAGACACATACGATATGGGTGGAGACAACAATGCATTATTGGACAAATACACATTTGGGAATAAGGATCATGGCAGAGCTACAAAATTGGTAACTGATGAATTCAATTTTGTAAGGGTTGGTGTGGCTGGAACAATCATAGATGTGTAATTTGTTCTTCCCTACATATGCATAAAAAAAATATTTTTTGGAAACAAGCTGCTGAAATTTTGCAGTTTTGTGTTAAAGGTTTTTTTTTTTTTGTTTCGATTTTTTTGTAACTTTAATATACAGGGTATGATTATGCTTACTGACTTTGGCCTGTAATCGTGCCCCGCTTGCATAAAAAACCTGTGCCTTTTTTTTCTTTTTTCTGCAATTCTTTCTTTCTTTTTCTTTCATCTACTTGTTTTTTTTATAAGGATTATTTCACCCAGAACATAGAATTTCGGGATTAATGGTTGTATGCATAAAACAGGGCTATTCATGATTTCATATTGTTTATTGCTCTTCATTAACACATGCTTGATATCTGCATCAAACAACATGCTAAAGGCTTGAGAGAAAGCAAGCTTTAGTTGGGTACTAATGGAGGTCTTGTTAATTTAAGGTAAATAATGATATTCTTGGACCTTGTTCCTTCTATGACTTTCACTTTTCAGTCTCCCACATGTTTTCTAATTCATTGAATATGCAGTGATATGAATTCAGTGTGTTATTGTTCAAATTTTGGTGGCTCCTGCATGTAAATATGAGACAAGATGAACTTGTTTGAGAGTTTCCATTTTAATAATTTGAATGTTTTCTCATGATAGATAAGTGAGAGTTATGTGTTGAGTTGTTTGAAGTGGATTTTAGCAGCATTTATTAAATCAAATCTTGCTTGAGTCAAATATCTAGGCACATCCAAGTATTGTTGTATATCTACAAAATTAACAAGTGTGTTAATATGATTTTTTTATGATTCGAGTGGATAGTTTCTGCAACTAAGTAGTAGGCATGGGCATCCTAGCTATGGCGCTTATTTCTTTTGTATGTCTCCATGCCTTTACATTTTGCAATCTGAAAATTGAATGCATCTCTATGTATGTGTTTTTGTTTCTTTCTTAACACTTATTGCTTTTGATTATTTTTTTGCTTAGAGATGGCATCTGAAAAAAAAAACAATGGGAGAAGCTTCATTGCAATGGCTTGCAAAGCTAAAAGTTGGGGAGAAACTTTCCATTGCGTGTGAACATGGTGTATCGGTTGATAAGATTAGGGAGAAGCTAAGTGCCAGGGCATGTCATTTTGCAAGAGATTGCTCAAAATTTTTATTAGATATCTTAAATTTCAAAGATATGTCTAGTACCCCAGTTTTGGATGTTTACAATGAGTTAGCGGTAATATTTGTATATTAATTGAGATTCATTCGCAGTAATATTAGATGATGATGCTAATTTATTACCAAACTAGTTCTTGTAGGTCCATTTTCAGTTGCTGGAATATGAGGTGATTGAGAAATGGTTGCATGATACGATAAACAACACATGAAGGTGGCATAAGCATAAAGCAAAGAAAGAAGGATTTGTTCCATTTCATACTACTGCTGGGCATTATGCTCATCAACCACCATATATTGTGGATAGTTAGTGGCGAGTACTAGTTCAACATTGGGAGACTGAGGGTGCCAAGGTTAAATTCAAAACTATAGTCATTGATTGATCTTGATTGAATTTATGTTTTTTTAACAAGTGGAGGTTTATCTTACAGAAAAACAATGCTTAAAACAAGGCAAATCAAGCAAAACTAGTTACATGCAGTATATCTGGCAGCTGCAATCACATGAGCACTCATTATGATGTAAGTTTTTACCCATTACATATAAAATTCATTGACTATATATATATATATATATATATATATATATATATATAAACTAAACTTTACTTTATTATTTGAAAGTATTGTGCAATTTCGGATTGATTATGGCTTTGGTTTATTTATTTGTAGCTGAAGAGAAAGAACAATGGCAAATCACCTCCTAGGTAAAAAACATGGAAGGAATGTCATACTAGGAAGACAGGAGGAGCTGTGAATAGCCAGACATATAAAATCATTGTAAGAAAATTTTTATTAAGCATGTTTGATAATAAAATATGAGTAAATTAACTTGAATTAAATTTGTATAAATGTAGGCTAGGATAGACAATCGACCTGCTTAGTTGTCACAGGAGGGACTAGAAGACGTTACTAGCCGAAATGATGTGTTGTCTCAAGTCTTGGGTCAAGACACGCGAGGCCATGTGCGGGGTTTTAGAATAGGCATCCCTTCTGCAGACATTCTAGGCCCTTTATCATCTAGGTCATCAGAAGAATGTAGTTCTTTGAGGCAGGAAAACCGGGAAACTGGTTACTAGGGTAAATGCAGTGGAGGGAGAGTTGGCCAAGATCAAGGAGATGCTTACTCAAATCTTGAGGTCTCAGGTATATGTTGAATCATATAATTGTATATATTTTTTATTTTATTTTAAAGGATCATTAGTTTTTATGGTACATTTACTTAACAATTATTTGTTTTAATTTTGTAGCATTCTGCGTCATCGTCCCAACAAGATAGCTGACGATCATCAGCCACTTTTAGTTTCTTAAAGGTGAACAATCTTATGCCACTTATATGTAGTAGAACTCCTTGCCTTCTATGTAATTTATGTGTTGATGATATTTGGACATACTCTATTTTCAACTCTCAAATAACAGCATCATATGTTCTTTTTGCAGGCAGTGGTTACGGAGGACATGGACATGGTGGATCACCATTGAGCTTCAACATTGATACTAGTGTTCTTTTTTTGTTATAGTTGTGCAGCAATATGTATTTTAGATCATTGTATAGGACTATTGTTAGCTTTATTTGAATGTTTTGTCACAAACATTGGGTTATTAGCTAAGGGATAGCTCCCAACGAAATTTGAACATGACTCCTCACAATAGTTACTGTGTCAGTTAGTAGAATGGTTCTTGATATGTATGCCTAAATGACAACAATTGGGACTGTAATAGAAAGTTAATTCCTGCTGTCTATGATTTTGACTGGCATGCAAATATCATTCTATCAGGTATCTTATTGTCTCTGCATGCCTAAATATCATTCTATCAGGTATCTTATTGTCTCTGCATGCTTAAATATCATTCTATCAGGTAAAACATATATTTTATGCAAAAGAAGGTGACATCATCACATATAGATTATAATATATGATTCCTCGATGCTTTTACTACACGAATGCTAATGTTATATTGTTTCTAAAAATACAGGGGAGTCTTCCTTTGTCTTATCCAAACTGTGAATTTGTGATATCCCATTGTTTCTGTTGGCATTTGGCAACAATGACAGATAGTTTTGTTTCCTCAAAAATGCAGAATGCCGGGACATTCCTTGTCATGATTATCTGGCTGCATTCAAGGTTTTGATCAGCGCAATTTTGTGTTTTTCTCTAAAGGAAATTCCTCGCTTGTTCATTTCAGACAGAGCTTGAGGCAACCAAATCAGAAATCCAGAAGTGGCATTCTGCATTTCAATATGATGGGGAGTTGAAACTAGGCTTAGTTCGAGTCAATGTGCTTAGCTTTGCCCTTATGCCACTGAGCTTGTTTTCTATTGGCTATGTACCTGATCTTTTAAATTCACTTTGATCCAAAAATGATTTTGTGGATGATTATCCAAGTTTCCACTGATTTCCACCCTTGATTTCCGTCGTGGCTTCAATACAATGGTTACTCTTCTTGGCATTTTCATAGTTCATGGATTCCTATGATTAGTATCATTGTTTGTCTTGGTTGCTCAAGTAAAAATAAATAACATATGATCCACATGTCCACATGAGGCTGAATTTTTATTCTATTTTATGCTTGTGACTGGCTATACTGGGACTTGTTAATGACATACCAAGATTGCTTCCATATTGCAGGACTTATTGCCACAGGAACCGTTTGCTTATTGCTTTCTCCATCATCAGTTTGTTTTAAATAAATATATGTCCTAATGACATTGTGACACTTTACCAGAATCATTAGGTCATTTCTTTGACATGTTCTTTTGCAGTCAATATACTAAAATATTTCATGCTAACACAATTTCATCTTTCCTGATTTGATTATCTATGATGAAGTTGGAGTCTTTTTATGGAGGATCTGGCATCATTCTCATCTGTATAGAAGGATAAAGTACTTTTGAGGTTCATAATGATGATGTCATGGAACCTCAGGTTTCAGAAATAATGACTTTCTAAATGATACTCTGTGCATATCTCTGTTTCCTATGAAAAATGTATTCATCAGCTTCTAGTGATTATTCTTACAAATTGCGAAAATTGAGAAGTGAGAGAGGAATAGATGAGTGTGAACTACATACCTTATTTAGAGTTCAATATATACATAAAAACCCATAACACCCTTATTGTATAATAAGGAAAATAACAGACTAATAGCCTCAAGGATATATATAAAGGGGACAAAAAAGAGCAGGATAGATGCCCTGTACATAGAGAAAAAATAAAATACGTCTCTATGCACATACATATAGAAACACTAAATACTTCTCAATTATCATGTTGATGTCAAAATGTAAACCTAACAACCAAATACATGAAAGGAATCATAACAACAAACTTCAGTAGTTGATCTTATCTTTTAGATTGTGAACTTTATACTCTATCTTGAGCCAAGTTACTTGTGAAAGCTGAAATACCATACAATAATTGACACTGACAGTTATTGGCTCGTGAAAGAATTTTGCTTTTATAGTTTCTGCTCCAAATTAGCCATGTTCTCATTGGGAGAAACACTGATGTGACTGGAAGAAGATATGAATGCATATTTAATGCTACTTTTTGTAAATTAGCTCTGAATCTGGCACTCCACATCATATTACATGTTACAGCACATAAGAATGCATTCCTGTGCCCACAAAGGGCTCCCCTCATCTGATAGGGGTGACTTATGAATGTCAACCATAATGGTTGATTTGTTGAAGAAGTTGCTTTTTTGTCAGCCAAATGTTCTGTGCTTGATGCTGTTGAAATGTGATTGTCATCATTTGCTGTTACTGTCCCTTTCAATGTCAGTCTGTATTCTTCGTTTTTAATGGGATGCTTGAACTGTTGTTACCTACGTTGCTTATGTACTCTTTCATATTTTTTGTAAGGATGATCTCTTTTTTGGTACTTTTTGATTTCTTTTTCTCATTCCTAGCTAGATCAGTATGTAGCAGTGAAAATGGAAATTTTGATATATATATTTATAGCTATCTGCTTTTCGAGTATGGGTTTACTCATTGAAAATATCTTGTGCAGCCGCCCAACTGTATTGCAAGATCGAACAAGGGACAACAATGGTGTCAAGACATAGACTTTGATGTTGCAGCTCCAGCAAGTAACTTAAGCCAGGCATTTCATTATGGCATTTATTGCAATGATGACATTGAAGGGGTAACTTAACATATCTGACATCTCATGTATTTCATGTTTTTGCTGTTTTTGTTGTCTCTTGCTTGTCGCTGTTTGAGACACTGGAAAGAAACCAATAGCAGTTCTAGGAGGACTAACTAAAAGAAATAATATCATTAACAACTGGCATTAACTACAGGGACTTAATTGTCACCGTTAACTACGGCCTCTGGCCCCGTAGTTAATAGTTTGTCATTATTGGGTAAGTATTCTCATTTGCTATTATTATCAGCCGTAGTTAATGCTATAACATTTAGTATGAAAACTGGCCATACTTAATAGTCATCAGTTACATCCGCTACGGCTGCTGGCTATAGTTGAAGCTTATTTACTACAATTTTAGAATTTTGTAGTCCCTCTAAGCAGTTTATGCATTTGAAAAAGTGGGAGATACTAATTCCTACATTTAACAACTATCACCTCAAAGAAATAGTTACCAAATTCACTTTTGAGTGCAAATACAAAGGGGGAACCATCCCCGTTTCACTTCCTCATTTTTATAAAACTATCATCTCAAGGCATGTTTGCAACACCGTGCAACTTGTTTTTTTTTTTTTAATTTGCTCTGGTCACAAGTGGTGACTAGGGGTATCTGGGTCAGGTTTGGTTCGGACTCAGGTGAAACCAGACTTGGACCAGAATTTTGGGTATGGTATTGAGTCAGGACCCGGGTCTAATTGGGTCTACTATAAAAGAAACCATACCCAGATCCGATAAGAACTACAAGAACCAGACCCAGGCCATACCCAATAAGATAATATTTTGTATCATTTTTACATTGAAAATTTGCGGGTCTTAATCGAAACTCGGGTCAGGTCTAGGTCTGGTATAAAATTTCACAAACTATACCCAGGTTCATGTATTAATTGGGCCTTCGTGTCCGAACACGGGTCTTCTTATTTGTCACCATACTCGGACTCTATAGGGTTTGGTCTGGTCCAGTCCGGGTAAACCAGACCCATTGACACCCCTAGTGGTGACAGGTGAAAAAATGGAAGCTGTGATTGTTGGTCATGTGGTTATTCTTTGTGACCAACTTTGGTAAGATTCAAGGCAAAAAATAATCACAATCACATTTGCACTTTTTTCATGTTTTACCAACCTTGAGAAAGTGCTGTTATTGTTATTTACAATCATAAGATTTTGAGAAAATCTAAGAATCACAAAGCATTGCAAACATGTCCTAGAGATCTTATAATTGCAAATGACAATCACAGCACTTTCTCAAGTTTCTATAAACAAGAAAAAAGTGCTGCTCGGTTGTGATTCTTACTTGACGATACTCCTCTATTGAAACTTGAGAAAATTGGCCACCAGACCGACCCATTGACCAACTTTTTTCAAACTTCAGCTTTTTCAAGGGTGATGGCTCATCCCACCTGTGACCAATGCAAACCTGTCATCAATGTCATTCACTAAAACAACTTAAACCAGAATCCTCAACTATCAGTTCCCAAAACACAGCCTAAATTCTCTCAATCCCACTCGAGTTTGGCACCATCTGAAATGAACCATGATAGATCTAATTCTTTTTTTTTTTTTTCTTAAAGGCCAAGCTGGGGTTAGGCAGACCCCCACAGGTTACACAACATACCATTGGGTTTAACGTCCCAACACATGGTGACGTGCACTAACAGCTCCTACCCGTTGATATGATTGATCTAATTCTGAACGTGAAATGTAAGCATCATATCTAAGCATGAGGCTCTTTTAGAATTAGATTTTATGTGGTCGAGTTGAATCAGAAGCTAAATTTCTGTGACACCATTGAATTAGATATACAAGAAGGGTTTACAGGTAAAAGGTGCAAACAGAACATATTTAACGATATGTGCACAAATATCGTTAAATATGTTCTAATCAAAATAGGAAAAAAAATTGCTACAATACAAGTCTCAATCCAGTAAAGCTACATATTAGGATTCGATGTCATACAACCACACGCGTCATATACACAAACACACATGCACGCAAGCATGCATATGCTCACACGCACAGGCACGTGTATGAGCAGACCTATATGTTATAAGGCTATGTTTGGGAGCCAGACGTTGGGCTTGGAGCTGTGATTCTACATGTGAAGTGAAAAACAAGGATTTGGCACTTCTCACAGCCCCTTTTCCAATACAGTGTTTGGGAAGGGAGACGGTCAATTGATGCACGCTTAAAATTGAACTAGGTGGTAGTTGAATGCATTATCAAGCCAGAGTGGCTGTCACTGATCCATTTCTTCTCCACGGTGATATTTGATTTAAGGATTTGGAGGTAGCATTTCATATTCCAACACTCTTAAATGCCATTTCTCCATGCTCCCAATAGGGATGTCAGTGGACCCGGGCGGGGGACAAGGTCTCCACCCTTGACCTGTCTCAAAATCTTGCCCTCCATCCCCGGTCCAAGGACGGGCGAGGCAGGCGGGGGCTCGTTTCCCCTCGGTCCATTGCCATCCTTAAAGAAGGATTGGGGACGGAACGAGGTGGGGCGGGGCGGAGATCGGGAGGTGAAAAATCGTAAGTCCATCCCTACCTCCATTCCCACATGGGTTTTGATTTTAACTTCCATCCCTGTTTCATGTCCTCCATCCCCTGTCCAATTGAGACGAGGCAGGTCCCGTTTCCCCCCCCTCCACTGCCATCCCTAGCTCTCAAATAAAACCCCAAGTATGTGTATAAATATATATTATATATATTTATTTCATCATTGCAATAGGTAAATACCCAATAGAGGTATTTTTGTCTTTTCATAGTCTTGTAATAGGTTGTACCCGTTAAAGGGCACAACAGTCTTTTTATTTATTTTTGTACAAACTAAGAATTTAGTTTGACATTAAGGGCATTGAGATAATCTACTTTAGAGACATTGGGACCTCCTGAGTGACTCTATCTCTAGTCGTTGGGGAGTGTCCCAATGACCGTATGCTCTCCTTGATGTATATAAATAAGGGTATTTTTTCTCTTGTAATTCTAATGCTTTTTCAAGGATTTTATTATACAAAATCTTATATTTTTCAAGTGTGATTAGGCCCTTGTGTGACTCATGTGTACGTACTCTTGTATTGACCCATAAGTGGTTTTTGTATTATTTGATATTGTGTTCTCTTATGTCCATAAGAAGCATTCTCTTGCATTATCTTTTTTTACATGGTACCAGAACCATCAGTTAAGGAATTTGTTCGTGTGGATGCAAGAGCGTGAATGGTGTGATCATGAGCTCGTGGTGTTCAAAAAGTACTTTACTTTTATTTTACCTTCTCTTTTTGTTTTCCTTTTTCTATTCATTCTTTGTAAAAATGGAGGATGATAGAGAAGTTGTCATCTTCCCGTAAGACTCAATGATACAAACTATGTGATGTAGTCATATATAGTAAAACATAAAATATGATAAAAAGGTTTTTGGGGTTTGGTTAATGGTATCGAAAGAGAACCAAAGCTCATGCTTGCCAAGATAAAAAATAGCAATGAAGTAGCACTTCAAGGAGAATAAATGTTTAAAGCCATTGCCGAATATAAGAAAAAATGCAAATGAAAAGAATGAAGGATGAGTTATTCCAAGATCATTAGATGGCTCATCAATAATATTGACATCAATGAGCGTTTGAGTTTAGAAAAAAATGATTTTACTAGTGATGCATGAAAGTATCTTAAAAATATCTATTGTCTAAAAAACATAGCACACATATGTAATGTGCAAAATAAAGTTAGAATCATTAGGCAAATAGAAATGAGCATTAGAGAATATTATAATGCTCTTTTTCTTTTTTAGGGTGAATTGCTCTTTTAGAGCTTAAGTAACATTGTCCTCAAGACGTAGAACTTCATAAAAATCAAACTAAAACAAAACATTTATACTAATTTGGTAGGCTTAGACCCGGATTTGAAGGAACAAAATCAACCTTTCTTCATAGTGGAGGTGTTCCTTCTATAATTGAAACACTTGAAGAGTTAACTATGAAGGATAATAGATTAAATAAACATTTTTCTACTAAGACGAAGAATCATTGCTTACTATGTTAAGACCCAAAAATTACAGAAGGACATATAAGCCCTCTCACTTTGAGAGAAGCACCAATGATTATGGGAGAAACTCAAATGATCATGAAAGAAATGTCTATGAATATAAGAAGAGTGGCAAATTAATGTCACTTTTGCAATGAGTCGGGTTACATCAAACCTTTTTGCTTAAAAAGGAGAAGAGAAAATTGAAGAGATGAAAGAAAAGTGACTTTCGTAGAGCCATCTTTTGAAAAAAAATTGCAGTTAAAAGCTCCAAAAGCGTTAGCTCAATGTCTCTAGCATAACTAATGGAGGCACTACAAGCCAAATGTGTTGATCCTGGTAAGACTTTTTGGATTCTTGATTTCGAATCTTCTTTTTATATGACACCAAATGAGTTCATACTATTCAAATGTCATATTAACTCAAATGATTCTTATATTTCAACCATCGATGAAACTTCTTTGAAAATCAAAAGTTTTTAAACTTTTTAAAAGCATCAAACTTTTCATGTACTAAATGTTAAAATAGTATTAAAATTAAATTTAAATCTCCTATCCGTTTCCTAAATTGTGGACCATGGGTGCAAAATTTCTTTCTTAGCTAATAATTATTTTATAAAGGATCTTAAGTCCGAAAAGTCGATTGGGCGAGGCCATAAAAGGAAAGCGCTTTGTTGTGGATAATTTGGAAATACCAAAACATATTTTTTATAATTTTATGAAAAAAAATGGCATAAAAAATTAGGACATCCTAGTATGTCAAAACTGTATTTGTTTTTTATTTCTTACATATTATAAAAATAAGGATTTGGTTTGTAAAAATTGTATTCTTGCTAAAATAAAATCTTTTCCATTTTGATCTAAGTCATTTTAAATCTAAAAAACCATTTAAGTTAGTGTATTCAAATGTATGAAGATGGGCTCCGATTGTGTTCAAAAGAGGAGTATCATATTATATGATTTTTGTGGATGATTATAATAGAAGTACAAATTTTTTATTGTTTTAAAAAATTTCATTCTTATGTAAAAACTCAATTTCAAACTACCATTAAAATTTTTAGATCTGATCAAATGACTTAAAAAATGATATTAATTTACATGAAATTATCTATAAAAAATTGTCATTATACTCTTAAGTAAAATGGACTAACTGAAAAGAAATATAAACATATTGTTGAGACTACTAGAACGCTTTTTATATCAAGAAATATTTTTAAAAGTTTTTGTGGTTAGAGTTGTGGTTTTTGTTAAGAAGGTCAATAGTTCAAATATTATTTTAGACAATAAAAGTTATGATAAATATATTCAGTTGACAGCCCTACAATCAATCAAACTTACTTTGCTCGTCCATCTAAAGTAAGGGCAAGTTAATAATTTTATTATCATAATTATAAGAGTAAAATGGTAACATCACAACATGAGTTAGTTTAACCCAGGAACAACCCCAACGCTACTTTATAATTGAGGTCATTTAATTAACCCAACTAAAAACTTTGGTGGGCATTTGCAAAGTCTGAAATGTTTAGTATGCAGATGAATTAGGCCAAAACTTTTGAGAGGTATTTAAATTTTTTTCAAAAAAAATAAAATCAACTTAATGGCCTCGTTCCCTTTCTAATCTAAACTCTTCCCATCTCTCAGCCCCCACGGTGCTGGGAGCCTCCCTCTGACATCCTTTGCAAGCCTCCCTCCAACTTAAATCAGCGACAGGTCTCTCTCTCTGGCTCAGGCCGAAAAGGGCATCATAGAGGCCTTTTTCTACTGGAGAAGGACCTCTGTTGACCCTTATCTGGAAACCCCTCTCTCTCTCCACAGTTTAAATCATTTGCTGAGCATAAGAAACACAACTTTCATGTTTAGTCCAAACAAACGCTGAAGGGAGTACAGTTACAGAATAGACAGAACATGTGTTCTATCTGTTCTGTCCAATTTTGGACAAGCCATAAAGGTACGAACTCTTTATATTAATTCAATCATTTATTGGGAAAACAATTACATGTCCCTTGTGTACAAAATAAATCAATGCTGCTTTACTGATTCCTATGTATTGGTTAGTCTCAGAGTGGCCAGTCCCGACAATCAACAATCTTGGCATGATATGACAGCATAAGTGAAGCAGATGCGGCGAGATGCTGCATTTCGAACCCCAAAACAAGTATTTTCGAAGAATAGTCAAACACAGAAACCAATGAAAATCAAATATTCATTTCCGAATTACACTGCTGCTCTCTTTGGAAACTTCTTCCGTGCCGAAAGAGCTTCGAGCAACCTGTTTTAACCATTCTTGACCCTTCCATTTTATGCTGCTCCGCAGGAATGTTTTCTGGCGGCAGCCGAGGTGCTTCATCTCTATTTTCATCCTGATGGTATTCAAGTGAAGGGCAACGGTCATCATTGCACGTACATGAAGGCATGGTGACAGATGGGAATGGGGTGCATGAGACAGAACAGAATAGATCTGAAGAAACAGAATCGACGTGATTCTTGCAGAAGTCAGATCTACAAACATTGGTGGATGGTGGAGCACAGCCATGAGTCTGAAGCATGAATGGTGTGCACAGAACAAGGGAGTTCAATTTAAGATCTTTGGTAGGGGCGCAAGGCAATTTGACAAAAGAAAGGACGCCGTTGCGACAAAGGGGGCATGGAATAGAACCAGGTGGACTAACGGTATCGGATGTGATATTGTTAGTGGAGCAGAGGTAAAGGGCACACTTGACACAGAATTCGTGAACACAACCTGAAAATTAAAAAGAAAAAGAAAAGCACACACTTGATCAGTTTCAACTTGCCAAGAGGCAAAATGCAGCGTAGGCAATATGGAATAAAATCAACGGTTCAACAACGACATTAGCGTTTAACAGGATAGTAAGGAAAACAGCATATATCGCCCTCTCGTCCAATAAGATCAAAATGGATGAAAGATGTGCAAACAAAACAGAACTCCAAAAGACGGATCTGTTATCACAACAGGCAAATTATCTGAACATTCAATCTCTTTTGCATACTTTGGTCCATCAAAAACAAGTCAGTCTAGCAGATTGCTAGATGGATCAGTCACAAATTCTGTTATTGGATTTTCTCAACAAGGGAAATCTTAGTGATAAAATGGAACTTCATTTTTTTGGGGAAAAATATCAGGAATATCTTGGTACATTTATGATAAAAAATAATGATAAGGCATTAAAACATAAATTTTTTAGAGGATTTCTCAGGATTTTCATGACATGTGAATTCTCGCAATAAAATCACAAGAAATTCAAAATATCGATGATATTGGCGACTACAATATTAATGCAGATTTCAACAAAGTGCATGCTGTAACTATGAGCAAACCACACTAAGCAGGGATAATCTTTATACAATACAGGCACCCATAATAAGCAGTTAACTAATGTAACACATCAAGGGGCCACTGAAATGCAGCTGAATTAAAACTAAACCCGTGAGCAACCATACACATTAGAAAGTATAGTAGTAACTAAGATGTTATAAAGTATGTTAATTAACATTTAGTGTCCAACTGAAACCTAGAAATGACAGACCTACCTGATCATCTTGAGATAGTTTACCTCAATTCAATTGCACCACAAGATTAACAAATCTCAGCCAAATTAAGACCAAGATGAAAGGCCTCCCCCTCTACTGCTGCTACAGTATAATCTGATGGAACCATGCTGTTGACTAATTGGCCTACTCAAAAGGGTTTTCCACCTCTGGTAGCTTGAAATTAGACAAACTTTCATTTCAAGGATAGCAATGGAACAGAATCCATCGTGAGCTGGGCAGGTCAAACACCAGGTTTGGTTCAGGTCAGGCTATCAAGTATCATATAATAACATCAAGATTTGGCATTGATGGGACAAACTTTGTAGAGGTTTCTGTAGTTGGAGGGGAACCTCCATACCTCAATAATGACATAGTACTTGCAAAGATGAAGCTTGACCTTCAATATGTGCTAGGATGGCATAGACTAGATAAGGAGGATTCATATTTGATTGTACACTGCTGTCTTTCCTTGGGGTGATCGCTTGTCACCTTGTTTTGTATTATTTTTCTGGTCAAATTTTTTCTCTTTTCTTGGTTTAAGGCAAAAGTTATGAGATCAATCACACCAAATACAAGGGAAGTAAAGAAATTTGAAGAAAAATTTTTAGAAAACTAAAATCAGATATAGTTAGAAAACTTGTACTTCAGATAGAAATTTGACAATTTACAGTATAATTAAATAACAATGTACACTACTACCATATGGAAGTTTTATGATTATGTAACATGAACACACAACTGAAGAAATCTTATTGTTGTGTTGGGTCGTGTGACACTACTTATGATATCAACACTTCACAGAGAAAATGATTTGGCAAATGAACGCTAGAGTCAGTTGAATTTAATACGTGTACATGCACCTGTGCCTGCGCCTGCATAAGCATGCACACATAAACACACACAGACATTGCAAAAACTAGGCATCATCAACACAAACTCATGCAGTGAGCACATGCCAATTAGTTAGCTATGCATTCATAACCAATTCCAAACTAAGCATAAAATGGCAGAAAAATATCTAATAAGAATAATCCTCCATCAATAAAATAAAATAAAAAAATACCAGCTTTTATCAATTAGCAATCGATCTATCAAAAGATCACCCATCAAGACACACAGAAACTTCAACAAAACAAGCTCCTCAGCATCATGATATCTTGAAACGAGAGGCATCTACCAGTCATATAAGCATAAGAAGACAAATAGAAGTGGTGTCTACGATCAGATTATGTAAAACTGACCTTCAGCAGCCACAGAACAGGCTCTCTCCAAGCAGACAGCACAAAGATCACTGTCATCTGATGAGGCACTGGCAGATTGCAACCCATACTCTCTACATAGAGAAGCTGGTTAAGATATGCTACACACACATATGCTGCCTTTATGGGTCAAGCTTAACTCTAGGTCCTATCCAAATTCAAGAAGATATGACACATTCTGACAGTGTATCTAAACTATGGCCAACACCAAGCAGTGAAAGTAAGTTGAAATATGACAATGATTGAAACAAATATAGAAACTAAAGACAAAGACTATAGTAAGCATATCAAACTGCATGCTGCATGTTGTCAAATATCTAAAAGAAGTGGGCAGCTAGAAAATGCAACCAACTGTTATTTGAGGTAACGATAGTGAAGCAAACAACAGAAGAAATGTATAATTGTCGAAGGAACGATAATATATATATATATATATATATATATATATATATATATATATATATTCCTGGCCATATCATCTAGTATGAACTGGGAAATTAGTTCCAAGCCTCTCCTTTACCATGAGTGGCCTGAGTTCCACACACCCTGACCACCAGCACTTGGTTAGTCTTCACTGTGTGGTTTCCTCAGCAAGCTTACCTGTTCTATAAATATAGGAAACTTTTCTTTCTCATTAACAAATTCATCTTTCTCCATGCTGCTGACTATGAACAAATGGACAGGTGCTAAAACCTTTGAATAGGTTCACATTAATGTATGTCATTTAATAGGAGATGTCATCTTATATTTTGGATTGTATCCAATCATCAGAATCAAAATCTAGTCTAACTTGAAACAGATTATTATGATTAATCAGATGAAGGTTACTGACAGAACCACCCTTACCATTCAAAATTTAGGCTCTTTTAGGAGACAGTGTTGGAAACTAAGATGTAGTTTCCAACTACATCCACCTTAAGATGTAGTTGAAATGTGGGATCGGAGTCTCTCTGTTAAGATGAAAGTACTATTTTTGTGTGTATTATATATGTATATACATATAATATTATATATATATATTATATATAGTATCTAAGTGAACCTAAGTTGACTTTGACTAGCCATTGGAGGTTAGTCCCATGGCTAGACCGTTGGACCCTCTCCAACGGCTAGTAAGGCTCTTCTTTACCCTCTCTTCTCTCCACTTTCTCTATATATTGTGGGTGTGTATGTGAAGGTTGAGAGAGTGATAGGTAGTTCTAGGTATTTTGAGTGTTCTTTGAGTGTACTTTGTAGTGAAGTTTTTATGTATTTATTTTTATTTATTTTATTGTTCATTATGAATGAAATCTTTTATTCACAAAACTTGTATTAGTTTGTATCTTGTTAGTATTCGAATACATTTTGACTTGGCATTTGGATTACGATTTAGAATGACTTGGATTCTGTGCCACTTTGTTACATAGTATCAGAGCAAGGGATCTTGGTCTTGGTATCTTGTTCGTGTTTGTGATTCAAAAAAAAAATTGAATTGATGTACGGCTTGGACTCAAGACTCTCGTATTCCAGTATGTATTTTCTTTGGATCTTCTACTTTAAATATTTATGTTATATATTTAAAAATGTGCTTAAAAAATTGTGGCTATTTATTAAATATGTTAAAAATGTATATATTTTCAAATTAATTAAAATTTATGGAAATTATTGTCTTTTGATATATGTTTTTGTGTAAGCATGTTTACTTGAAATATATGTTTTGATTATGAATATGTATATTTTTTGAAAAATATCATCATGGAAATTATATTTTGCAAGAATATGTGGTTTCTTAAAATTTTAAATATTATGCTTATATGTTTTTCATGTTTGCAAAATACTAATTTTTATTGTATGTATTTTGTTTTATTGTAATGATCATTGGTGAATTTCATAGCATGTGTCAAAGCATGATTTTCGGGTATACCATGTGAATTTCATGTCAAGAATGTGTTCCTTAAGAACTTTAGATTCTTGCATGATGTATACCTTAAGTCATCACGATTTTAAATTCTTTAGTAATACCATGAATATTTTGTATGCTCTCATATCGACATGCTCATGTCCCATATGTTTATGATCATGTGGCTTCAATGGTTGACTTTAAGATGTTGCTCTCATTGTGCAAAATTAATTCTTTGAAAACATCTTTGATTGATTATGCTTTAGAATGCTCTTGGATTCATTTCTCTTTGTCATTCATATTGAAAACGACTCTTGCATTGGATGCTTTGTTCACATATACTTGAATGCATTTTGTGTGACATAATATTAACTTGTTTTCCCATTATGGATTGTATTTTTCCTCCTAGTGGGTTCTTGTGCTTGTGCCCCTTAGAAGTATTATATTTGATGCTTTGTGAGTGATATTTAGTATGTGGTATTAAAATTCATAGCTTTTGTATAGCATATGTGGCTACAAGTTATTAGATTGCTTCAAGTATTCATGATTGATGGTAATTATGTACGCTCTTGGATTTATATACGGTTCTTTGAGGATCTCTATGTGTTTTTTCGTTAATGTTACATGTCATTGTTGTTCCATAGTAGACTTATGATCTAAATTGAGCAATTCTTCTATATAGCTTGCTTATATTGGTCATGATCATTCATCATTGTTATTGATATAATCTTGATGGACTTTGCTTGCAAATGGTTTATAAAAAATTATCAATTGATATCTTGTTTTGCACATGATTTATCTATCTATAATGGGTTTGATTGAGATCTTTGTTTTTCAAATTGATTATTAAGTATAGACTCTCTCATTTGAAAATTGGTTACCATGTGCTTATATCGCCTTCTTATGACATTTGTTTTGTCTATCACAAAATTTTATATGATACATCATTTCTTTTTGGCCTTGTTATTGAGTCAGAGTTAACCGTTGAGGTGTTATGTGTGCACCTCAAATCATCTTATCAGTATGAATTATCAAGTTTATGAGTGTCGTGTTGACACTTATCTTGGGTCTGATTGATAGTTGATTGGCATATGGATCTATGTTGCTTTTGTTGAACCTGAAATGTTTGTTGGGGTGAGTTGTGTGCACCTTAGTTTTTGACAGTTTAGATTGTTAACTTATAATTTGACTCTAACTAACAGTTGTTTGATCTCTGGTTTTGTTAGTGTATTGTATCACTCATTTATATATTTGGTTATTGTTATTATGATGAATGGTTATAATTATGTTTATCTGTGATGGCTATCTATTTTTGAAACTATGGCGTTTTGAAAGTTTTTAAAATTTAATATCCCGTAAATCATTTTTCTTGTCTTCTTGGTGACATTGGTTTTTATTCATTACAAGCTTTCTTTACCTCGTTGGTTTCTCTACTCATCTCTCTTATTTGAGTGACCTTTTTTATTGGATAAGAGATCAGTTTTACAACCATGGTTGTGGTGAGTTATATGCACCCATTGTAGATGATGTTTACAATTTTACAATAATTTATGAGGTGAGGGATGTGCACCTCTTGTGGTTGTAGCTGGTATTTGGCTTATAAGTGGCATTGTAATTGATCGCTTGTCCTATGCGTTGATACACTTGAATTTTGAGGATTTTGAGTTCGAAGTCAAAGAAGTGATTGCTTATGGTGAGCAAATTGGTGTTGGGATTTGCAAATATCATTCTTTTTGTTGTGTGGGATTTTTTAAAATCTCACCGTAAAATTTCTAAACTTTTACTACTCGTTTGCCCTTGTATGAGAAATGTTTAATTCATTGAAATATTTTCATGCACAGTTATGTGCATTGAATATGCTTGAATTCCATGTTGCACATATATATATATATATATATATATATATATATATATATATATATATATATATGTTGAGGATATTTAGATTTGTTCCATGTTGGTTATCTTGCATGTTTTGCATGAATTTAATTAATGGTTTTTTAAGCTGATTAGTGTGAGGTAATATATATATTCTCTTGTGAGTTTGTTTTTTGTGTATGAGTGCTTAGACAATAAGTGGCCTTTACATATTATTCTCTTATTGTGCTTGTAGGCATTTTCAATGTTTTTCTATTTAAATCATTACATGGTCCATTAGCATGCTTATACATCATGATATGCCTTGGTTGCATATTTGCTATATTTTGAATGTATTTATAGATATTGTTTCTATTATTGAAATTTAAATTGTTATGATCAATTTGAGCCACCTTTGCATCTCTTTGAGACATTAAAGTATCATCTTTATATTTATAATAATTGATATAGTTGTTGATCCATGTTTGCGATTGTTGCAAAGTATCATTTCTCTTGATTTGTTGTACATGGGATTTCGAATTTCCTCATTATTTCCGCTGTGCATTTGTACATGGCTATTTGTTTTGAAAAACCCTTTTCATGAATATTTTATTTTTCCTTGTGTGGATTTAACTCTTTGGTGAGTTGACTTGTTCTCTTTTAATCTTGTTCGTGATATTTAAGGATTCATATTTATGTGTTAAAAATGACTACATGTTATATATATATATATATATATATATATATATATATATATATATATATATATATATATATATATATATATTGTATTTTTGGTGTGTTTGGCCATCCTCTATCCATGATATATAACTAATATAGTTAATTTTTGAAATCTTCTTATGATATATATGTGTATAGTTGAGATATTTTGTTAGCTCTATTTATAGATTCTTAAGTATTGATGATATTGAAGATCTTAAAGACCCTTTGTATAATAGAGCATATGTTTGAAGATCAAGAGCACCCTTTTAAGGAAACAACGAATGGAAGAACATGATGAAACCAATGTAAACCTTTTATTTAATGGGTTCTTTATTTGTATTTGCAAACTTACGATGAGTCACTTTGAGTTTGAGGGAGGGTGTTAAGATGAATATACTGTTTTTTTGTGTATTATATATAATATATTATATATGTATATACGTAATGTGTATATATATTTATATATTATATATAGTATCTAAGTCAACCTAAGTTGACTTTGACTAGCCATTGGAGGCTAGTCCAACGGGACCCTCTCCAACGGGACCCTCTCCAACGGCTAGTAAGGCTTTTCTTTACTCTCTCTTCTCTCCACTTTCTCTATATATTGTGGGTGTGTGTATGTGTGAAGCTTGAGAGAGTGATGGGTAGTTCTAGGTATTTTGAGCATGGTTTTAGAACCTAGTGACACGTCACTCAGCTTGTCCTTGAGTGACTCATGACTCGGCTGGATCATGTTAAGTTTATATTTTATATAAAATATATAAATATATATGCCATGTATATTTTATAGTATGTTATCAATATATTATGTATAATATGCATTATATGATATTTTTTATAATATTTTAATGTATAATATTATTAATGCATGTATAACTATATTTTTACATGTAATATACATAATATTTATATTATATTTTATATAATATATGGAATTATATATAAAATATATCATATATGTATATATATGCATGACTCGGCTGAGTCATGCTAAAACTCGGCCGAGTTTTGTACATAGGCAAGTTGCACTGGTTTTTGATCCAGTACTTGGACGATCTGGGTCGAGTCATCGGATTGACCCAACAAGTTTTCAAACTATGGTTTTGAGTGTTCTTGAGTGTACTTTGTAGTGAGGTTTTTATGTATTTTATTGTTCATTAAGAATGAAATCATTTATTCACAATACTTGTATTAGTGTGTATCTTGTTAATATTCAAATACATTTTGATTTGACATTTGGATTATGATTTGGAATGTCTTGGATTCCGTGCCACTTCGTTACACATATGTATATACATATAATATATTATATATATATAATACACACAAATAGTACATTCATCTTAACAATCTCCACTCTCAAATCTGCACTACCAAACAGCAGGAGGGCTAGGGGATTCAGCGAATCCCCATCATCTCTGCTCCCACCTCCTCCATCTCAAATATGGCTCCCAAACAGAGCCTTGAGGAATAAAATCATATGAATAAACTTTTCTTAGAGGTATTGAAGAGACTCCCTACCAGAAACAGCCATACAAACTGTATTCTGGACTTCGTCTGCTGCTATGCAGATTCTCCAAAATACCAGTAAACAACCAAATGCAAATATAGAGAAAAACAGTCTGCTCTCAACATGTAATGCATACTTAACATGAACATACTAATACTACCTTGCAATGTTCATTATGCTAAAGAGAGGCAGGGCTAGATATTTTGATGGAGCAAAAGCTGGAAGATTCATGTCAGAGTTAGGTGCTAACAGAGGCCCTAGCCAATGCCGACCCCATAATCTGGCCACATCGAATGGTAGCCACCTGTCCCAAATGTAAGCTTAGTGTAAGTAGTTTATTAGAATAACTACACATAATCATGTAATTCTTACAGATTGTAAGAAAATGATAACTTTACCCATTGCAGTTCAATGCAATTCGGCTAGCACCTTTTGCAATAAGAACCTAAAAGAGGAGAGACCATTAAACTCAATACGAAACAGATTTTTTAGAAACTAAAACTAAACAGAAAAACAAACAAGGAAAGCGACCACATGAATGGCAGCAAGCACCACCATCACCACAAAAATGTAGAAAATTAAACAACCAATAGATTGATAACGAACACACACACACACACACACACACACACACACACACACACACACACACACACAAACACACACACACACACACAAAGGAGGTAGCCTTGCCTGGCAACACTTCAGATTTCCTCCACAAGCAGCATAATGTAAAGGAGTACTTCCAGCACCTAGAGAAAACAAAAACTCTTTGATAAACAAAGTAGCAAGCAAGAAACAGATCATATCACAAACATTAGTAATGAATTAATTATGTGTTAAATACAAATAACCATACCTATTAAGTCCATTGATGTACCATAGTGGAATGTTACAGCTGAAACACTTGCATTTATATCAAGTAGCAATTTTACACAATCAAAATGTCCATTCAGTGCAGCCACATGAAGAGCTGTTATACCCCCATCAGCAGCCTTGTTCACAAATTTGGAGAGGGCACTGCATTGGATGAAGAGCAATACCAAATCTCAGTACTTCATTTGGACTAGTATGGCACCACATAAGACTTGGGTGTTGAATGACACAAAAGAGACTACAGAAGAAAACAAAGATGTCAACTTCTAGGAGGAACCACTTCGCATATACATGAATATAACTACTCATACACATGGGAACTGTCATGAAAAGCAAGGAAGAGTAACTTGCAATGCGTCCCAGAAAGTGTTGACAAGAAGCAACATGAGTAAAAGCAACGAGTGAACCATCAATAAACATGCCAGCTAATTATAGCTCTGAAGCCAAGAGAATGAAAGAAAATTGCATGTTCAATCTTAAAGTACCAAACAAAGTCTGAGGAACAACATACTTCCTGTCATACTTTTGCCACATTGAGCTTTTATCACCACGTGCTGCAGAAGTAATCATATCATAGGGCTCACTAGGAATAAAATCAGTGACAACAAGCCTTATACACCTGGCATGACCATTAACCGCTGCAAAGTGCAGTGCTGTTCTACCACTAAGGTAGTCTGCTCTTGTAACCTGAATAAACAGAAGCCCACCATCACACCAAAAGAAGGTGCTAAAAATGGACATTTGAGAAAGAAAAATCTTAAAAGGCCGCTGATAAGCTAGCTGTAGATGATAATTACATTGCATTTGTACAAAAGAAGCGTCTGGACCAGCTCCCAGTGCCCATATCGACAAGCATGCATCAATGCTGTCTGCATCATAATAATAATAATAAAAAAAAAAAGACAAGACGATTATAAAATGATGAAAATATTATGGTCATAGCATACAGGCAAAACAATATGGCAATTTACATAAAGATCTAATATGAAATCAAATGATTCAGTTGCATAACACTTTTTCATAATATGACAAAATCAAGATGAAAAAATTGATTTCTGCAAAGCACCCAATTTCATCACAGAATCAAAACACAATAAACAAATAATTAATTGTCTGAATGACAAAACGTGTTCTCGAAACCAATTCATCAGAAAACAATATAGTAAACATGAAATATAAAAATTGAAAGCATATATTTTCCAATAAGAGAATAGTCTGCCTTCCAACGTTTATCCACAACTTAATGCATTTTAACAGTGAAATGAGCTAAAGATGAATCCGCAGACACACAACTAGAACAGAAACCAATGTGGTGAAATCGGAAAACATATAAAAAAGAGATGGAATCACCTGACCACAATAGTTCCTTGAATTAACATCTGCACCGTGCTCAAGCAACAAGCTTACTATCTGCAGAAAGTGTTAAGAAAAAAATTGTTCAAATGTCATGAGAGGAAAGATTACAAGAAACAGGATGAATGTAGAGAGGAGACCTCATTGTGGCCTTTTGCAGCAGCAAAATGCAGAGGAGAATTGAGGCCGCCAAAAGTGGAGTATTTGGAGAGACAAGGGTTGAATTCCAGGAGCATGCGAGCCTCAACAAGATCGCCATCTCTAGCAGCAGAAACCAAACGCTCTCCAGACGCAGAACAACCGAATGAATTTCCCATCCCCCAATCTAAGCGATCAACACCAACTCAATTTCCACAGGAATCAATCAAAACTGCGAGAAATCCATCTCACACAAGTCCCCAATTCATCAACTCCAAGCGCAATCATCATCAGTCAATCAAAATTTCACACGAACAATCACACAAAAACAAACCCACATCAGATTTTCGTCCAACGAACAACCCTAAACACGGTTATCATCGAAACCATCAATAAAAAACCCACACAAATCACCAAACAGAGAACACCCACATCATAACAACCCCAATCAGGATTATCATCCACACGATCAATCAAAATCCCCCACGAATCATCAACCGAACATAAAACCCATCTCAGAATTCCCCCAACTCATTCAATCCCAGATCAAAAACTATCATCCATCGACTCTTCGACAACGACCACCACACAAAAAACGACAAAACCAACTAAACAGAAACTCTGATTGCTTTTTCCTTGTGGGTTTTGTCCCTTATTGGGAGGAAGAAAATGCACCAGGGTTTAGGTCAACCCTGGTACACGATGAGAGGCGATGAAAACGGAAAAAACGACGACAATGGAAGTGTGGATCCGAAGCATGTCTTCCGATCGCTGGTATCTAGGGCTAGGGTTCCCCACGGACATCTCTCTCTCCCTCTCTCTGGGGGTGGTGGGTTGGTGTGAGATTTCAAAATTTAGTCACCAATAGCAGGAAGAGGTGCGGCTGAATCATTTTATCGTCACGGAAATTCCGAGCTACCTCTCGTTTCTCTCCTTTCTCGTCCAAAGTTTCCAAACCAAACGGGGAAGTTAAATAGGGTGGAAGAGGAACAGGGGACAGTGGAAAGAGTGACTACCAAAATAGCACTTTCTAATTGCATTCAAATCCTCGTATTTCTATTAATTGCATGTAACGGCCATATTTTTATAAATTGCATTATATCTCAAGTTCCCAACGACAGGAGCTTGCAAATTGCAAAGCTCAAGCTCGGCTCGTTTAAGGTGAAACTATAGTTTGAATTCGTGCTCGTGATCTTGATGAGTAGACTTAGGTTTTGTAGATGCTTTATGATACGCCAGATCAGGCTCGATTATTGATAGAGCGAATAGATCTGCTAAAATCTCTCTTAAATTCAGAATCTTGATACAATGTGTATCTCCTTTTGTTCATGGTTCATTCTTCTAAACCATATCACATCCCAAATCTGATAATCAAGACGTAAACTAAATGCTAAGCTCAAGCATTCAATAAAAATCTTAATACTTCTTAAAGACAGATCATGGGCAGCCTTGTGCAAAATATTGAAGAGAGAGAGAGAGAGGAAGGGGGGAGAGATTCTAAAGGATCGTATGAGATATGAGACCGAGTTAGTTAGTTTAAAAAGTTGTCTACATGTAAATATTAAATTACGAACAAAGAGAGAGAGAGAGAGAGAGAGAGAGAGAGAGAAGAATATACCAACTAATAAAAATTAGCTAATTATAGATAATTTTCAAGTTAAAGAGTGCGTGTACAAGTGTGTGTGTGTGTTATGTGCATGTATGTGACCCGTTCGCATAAACGGGTTGTTCTCTAGTGATTTATTTGTTAATACTGATATAGTATACATATGATTCGAACATCTGTGCAACGAACCTACATGAGCCGGGTTGCATCCTGTGTTGGTGCATGTTAACTTTTTATGAGCAGCTCATGTTCTTATGAGTCCACTTTGGCCTTACGATGGGATGGCCGGGTCAGGTACATCTCTGGATTTGAACTCGTGAGAACCCTTCAATTTTGGATGATACGAGCAGTTCTAACCAGATGAGTAGAGCCCTAGTGGGTGCTTGATTGAATTATACTCCTAATAATGACAAGGATGCAACAAGACCCATGGTTGAAAGGGTCAAACGGGAAGTGTCTGACTCGTCAATGTTCATGTTGTACAAGTTCGCGCGAGCTCATGTTGTATATAATAAAGGTGATATAACGGGGCTCTACGCGGTTGGTATAGGAGCTGTCAGTGCACGTCTTCTTATGATGCGAAGTTGCAGGTTCAAACCTCAGTGGTATAATATCTAACAGTTCGAGGAGCATTCAAGCGATTGCAAATGATATAACTAGTAAACATATTCTTCTCATGCATGTCAATATATTTCATGGTCTAGTAGGGATCACACTTGTTTTTTACTACAAAGAGCTACAGCTACAGGTTTTGCTGCTTAACCCCAACTTGTCTTTCAAAAAAAAAAAAAAGGTGATAATGATGATCTCTATTGCAAGATTAAGGTATGCAATCATAGTTACCAGAAGCTTCTTACTTTATCCCATGTGATAAGTGGGATCCAGAAGACCA
Organism: Nuphar pumila; assembly: GCF_984573655.1. Taxonomy (NCBI): domain Eukaryota; kingdom Viridiplantae; phylum Streptophyta; class Magnoliopsida; order Nymphaeales; family Nymphaeaceae; genus Nuphar; species Nuphar pumila. The sequence goes on from NC_143250.1 coordinate 86,949,203, forward strand.
GTTTGGAATCCCTCCGCCACTAGGGCTTAAGAGGTATCTGATAAGGGTCTGCCTAACCCCGGCTTGCCTTTCAAAAAGAAAAAGAAAAAAACTTCTTGTTTTGTTTCTTAGGAAGCTCATCACGTAGGAGTGCAAAACTGCACTTTTTATGAGAAACTCCCGCTTCTTAAAAAGTAAAATTTTTGTTTCTCTCAATTGCGAAGATGAACTTTTTAAATATTGAAATTGTTTTTCTGAAGCAAACAAAATGTACGTTAGCTTTTAAAAAAGATGTACTTCAGCTTTTTAAAATTTACATATAAAGTGAATATCTTTTATAAAAACACTTAGGAACACAGGTTCTCTCTCTCTCTCTCTCTAAAAAAACATGTTTTTAGCCGTATTTTTTATGTAAATTTCCATTCGTTCATGTTGTTTCTTTCTCTCTCTTAAACTTCCTCAACACTTCATGCATCCTAGCATTTCCTAGGCACTCCTCACTTCTCACTTCACGCTTTATGCATCATTTCTCACACCCGATTCTTATTACTGCAGTAACATTCTCCATGAAAAAAAAAACGAGGGTGAGCGTGGTAAAAAAGGAGGGGGCGTTTTCATCCAGAAAAGCTCTCCCATGTTTGCGTGGGGCACACTTTCGTATGTGAGCCCTATCAAAGGAAGCTTTTCCATGCCACTCGAATACAATTTTTGGGAGGTGTTTGATCACGCAAATCCTGCTATCAGCTCCCCATGCACCCAGCGCAAATGGCGGATGCATGGGACACCTAGAACATGGCATCCCACACGCTCAACGGAGCACCTTGTAGGTGTAAAGTTGAAATCCCTCCTCTTTCTCTTTCTTTTGGTACTATGCTGATTTCTTGTAAATCTATAGCCATAGTCTTGATCAACAAAACCAGAAAAGACCACCTCTAGAATACTACATTCTCCAGATCAAGAAGCTCTCAAGAACACTGATATTCATGGTGCTAATTCAGTTACCACTGTTTCATAAGAAGATAATTATTGGGGGGTTTCTAACGGGATGAATGAAAACCATAATTAATACTAGTCGTGAAGAGATTCATTCAATTGCAACTGACGTTGAATACACAATCACAACAATGGCTATTCAGGACCCTATCTTGCCATTCTTACACACAGAATAGGATTTCTGGCTTCTCATGTCAGTCTCAAGCACATGGAAGGAAGCCCTTCTTTATTACAAACACGCCATATAATCTTTAACCATCCAAGAACAATATTACCATACTTTCTTTTTTGTTCCAATGCACTCGTCTTCTCCAAAGCATTCCAAAAGTTTCTGTTATGAACGCTATTGCGTCTTCTCCAAAGCATTCCAAAGGAAGCCCTTCCAATACTTTCTTTTTTGTTCACTGCCCAACCATAACCATGGAAAATCCAAAGAAGTTCTGCACACCATAAACAGTGTCACATAAATCTCAACCAAAAATTATCGGAGAACACTCATGCTTTGCAAGTTGGTCTATCTCATGAGGGCAAAACCGCCCTTAACAGTTTCCGCCAAGGGAAAAGAATCACTGTTAACCAATTTGCAAAGGTTGACGAAAAGGTGGGGTATCAATTTGCAAAATCAGATAAGGCAGGGACTAATTTGCAAATGGTAAATGAGGCTGAGACCATTTTGCAAACACCCCCCCCCCCCCCAAAAAAAAAAAAGGAGAGTAGAGAAACATTGTTCAGATAAGACTGTTTTCCACAGTCCTGTCCACGCAATCAAACAGACCCATAAATGGCCACTAATTGTAGAGCGACATATATCCGCCATGCCCAAGTCAAACCACTTGAGAAGAGTGGTTGATAAAATGTTGTATAGAGTAAATCAAAAGCCTTTTTATATATATCATGACTAAATCAACCAGTTCTAAGCCACTTGGGTCGGTCTAGATCAGGAAGAAGTTATCTAATTTTGAAGATTACTTGTTCTAAAGATGGATTTAACCCAATGTTGTCTGTATCGGCCTGAATCGCCGGATACATATCGTATGGGCAGAAAATCGAGACAAAAATGATTTGAACCAGTTAATTTTCAAATAAATCTGAAAAATGGCCAAAATAGTTTTTTTAATCTTTTTAATATTATTTTAAGTTTTTGGCACGTGTCTTTCTCAGGTTAAAAGTTGAGCGATTCAGATCGATTCACATCCAAATCACTATCGCCAGATTCACCTGAACCGTTTGCTGACAACATTTATCTAACCTGCACATGACTAGGGTTTGAGATTTCTTTTTAATTGAAGAAAACCCACAACTTTTGAAAAGACATCTCCTCGAGCTTGGTTCAGACCTAGGGCCAGTTAACTTAACTGCCAAAACAAAGTCAAACATCCACTACGTCTCTGTACTTTGGTCTAACCAAATTGCAACTTACAAAGAGACGTTGCCCAAGCAGTGCACCTAATATATGATCGTAAAGTGTCCTCAACTCATAAGAGCTCCCCTTCAATCCATATATATATATATATATATATATATATATAAAAAGTGATAACATATATGAAAAAAAAAACTTTTGAAGTGTCTTACACTAATAGGAAGCATCCCCACCTGCTAGAAGGGCAGTCAATGTTTGATTCCCATGAACATCGTCCCTCTGCGCAAGCCAAGGTGTAGCATAGGCCCCGGGGGCAGGGAGTCCTAGCGTCAGAGTTTTACGCAGCCGGCACCATGACCTAGCTAGGTATGGCAGGCTGAGCTAGCATGACCAGGTCTTCCGGCAGGGTCCCAAAGTCTCTACAATGGGTAATAATAGATTCCTTGTAATTTTGAACCTGTATGGAAATGGTCCCCTCTTTTTTACCTTGAAGCAATTTTGGAAGGAAAATCAATGACACTTGGGTCCACCATTTCCATCCAAAAATGGGATGCCTTTTGGATTTTAGCAGGAGCTAAGAAAACAAAAATAGATATGAAATGTTGAATATCTTCATTTTTTTTTTTGCAAGTATAACAACTTAGGAAAACAGTTAGCAAAAAAAGAAATAACTAATCCAATATGAAGAATCTCTTGCTCTTTTTCTCAAAGGTGTGAACGAGTTAAGGATGGATATGACTTCCTCGGGTCTCAGATCCAAAAGAGATGTTTGGATTTGAGATCCGAACCACCCCCTTCCTCCAAAAGGAAAAAGTCAAACAAGAGATCCTCGGATCTCTCCCTCACGCCCCTTGTATGAATCATCTTAGATCTTAGAGTGTTTGAATTGCATTTGAAACCCACACCACATCAGTGTGCCCCACGTTACCTCAGACTAGGGATTACAGCAGACTTGGGGAAAATGGAGCCCCGCCCCTCCCCGCCTCGCCCTGTTTGGACTGGGGATGGAGGACATGAAATGGGGATGTAGGTTAAAATCAAAACCCGTGCCGAGATGAAGGTGGGGATGGACTTACGCTTTTCTCTGCACAGCCCCATCCCTTTAAGATTTAATTAGGGTTTAGGGTTTTAGGTTTTAGGGTTTAAGGTTTTAAGGATGACATTAGACTGGGGATGGAGGACATGAAATGGGAATGGAGGTAAAAATCAAAACTCGTGCGGGGATAGAGGGCAGAAATTTGAGACGAGGTGGGGGTAGAGACCTTGTCCCCTGCCTCCACCCCGATCCACTGCTATCCCTACCGCCGACCCTCGGATTCTACTGCTAGGACTGTCTATGGGTCATGTACCATGAGGGTGCCCCCCAAACACATTCAAATAACAAGCACCCATGTTCAGTTTATGCCAGGTCAAGAAATTAGAATCTCTAACATGACCCACATAATATAGAGGGCATCAAAACATCTTTTAAATAAAAATATATAAATAAAACACTAGGTTAGCCCGGTCAGTCAGACTATTTGGTAAAAATTATTGCTGAAACCCAACACACGTTACTTAAATAGACCTAAGTCACATTCAGGTCAGCAGTTTTTATGTCGAAACCTAGATATCTGGTTTCAAGTTGGGTTGGGTATTTGATGCAGGAGTGGAACCAGGTCAATAAGGATTTATTTGGATCTACTGAATTAAGAAATCTTCTTATTTAAAAGGAGAAGAGGTCTAGTTGTCAATTCATAGTTAGAATATGAGATAATTTCTAATTTTATTGAATTTTTTGTTATTTTCAATTATTTGTTGTATTTCTTTTCATCTTTCTGTTTATTTCTAGATATTCTTAGATAATCTAGTGTAACTTCCTATTCGAGTATCAAATCTGTAAGTTTTGGGAACGCCCTTCTTGAATCGCTACATCAGTACTTGAGACGAACCCTATCTACGGACAGCCCTAGGTTGCTTATGCTTAGAATTTAACAGTAAGGTGGAGGTTCAAGCTCTGTCTGGTACAAATATATTTTTTTCTAGCAGAAAAAAGTAATGCAGGGGCAAGGAGACTCTTTACCTCGCTTGTCGTGTTGCAAATTAATGTGGGGGCATTTTTATGCACAAAAAAAAATGTGCCACATAGTGACAAAAGCTAAAAATTAACGGCAAAAATATTATTTTTCAAAAACTCTTGAAAATTTGAAAAAATTTCATAAATCTCACATTTTTTGGCAAAATCTCGGCAATAAAAAATTAAATTAAAAAATAAAAAAATAGATTTTATAAGAAAACAATAATAAAAATGATTTAAAAATAAAAACACGTTTTTCATGATAAATAGCCGTTTAAAACGTAAATATTATGTTTAAATCGTGGTATTTATGTTTTTTCATAAATCTGAAAATCTGGCAAGAAATTATCATTTTGACATAAATCTGGGGATATTTGTCCCTACATCTCTTCACATGACATGTGTACAGTTCAAATGTGTCATGTGTGCTTGCCATAATTCAAGATTTAAACCAGTTTTATTCTGTGTTATCCTAACCAGACACGTGTGAAATGGGGGGGGGGGGGGGGGGGGCAGGGCAGCACACATTGTGCAATCACATTGCACCTGATTCCCTGATCAGCATTTTGCAGGTCATCGTGGGAACTTGCATAATTGACATTGGCAATGCGAAGTTCCCCAGCCAATTACTAAGGCCATATGGCACATGCAGCACTATCCATGACCCAGCCAACCTGATCAATGACGCAGTTCCTAAGGATTTTGAAGGAGGTGCCTCAAGCTAAGCCACAAGAAGCTCTAAATCTAAAGGTTAAAGCAAAAAGCAGACTCCAAGGATGATGTAAAAGGAACCTAACCAATCTCACAGTTGATGCAGTGATGATCTTGTCATGGGTTGTTGGTGGGCTTCCTCTTGCATTCCTGTAGATTTTTTCACCTAACCTCTGCCAAACATTATCACGGCATCACGCCATGAATAGTTAACTGCAGATCATTTCTTGCAAATTCAAACTCAAATTTGGTGCTTCCAAATTGGTATGAATTGTTTATTTTTGATATGCCAACCTAACTCTTATCAATACATAACTTTTGCAAGCATGTTAGCATTGTTTGGAGTGTAGAAGCCAAAAAACTCATGACTTAAACATCGACTCGAGGGTGAGAGCATCTTTGGTATGAAAATGAGGAATTGATTTCTCAAGGAATTAAGACTTCTTTCCAACACATGCGCACGCGTGCACACACACACACACACACACAAACTGGTACCTCTTATAACAAAGTTCTTGTTCTCCAAGTAAAAACATCTATGCATAAAATAATATATATAGACTATTGTATGTCTGAACCATGAACCATAACGGTGGTTTCACATTGAATAATAATAATAACAAAAAAAAGTGATGAAAGATATAAGAGCAACCTGCACTAGTCGACCAACAAAGATGTGCAATGCACATCTGCTTGAGTTAGGATCAAGAATGTTTCAAGACAACCACCACTCAACGTGCATGTGGATTACACTCTATCCTAGTGATATTAAACTAAATTATTATCTGGGCCATAAGATGATGTCCTATTAACTATTGATTTTATGTTGGTTTTACTATAGAAATGACTGTGACCAACCCTTATCTTGAAGTTTTCACCATGATTTAATTTAGTATATAAAATTGGAAACGAAATTCTTGCGTCACTTTAGTATTATCATCTGCACATCATCGTTTTCCAACTAAAATGACACTTCACTAGTAAAAGTAGTTCACCGTTTCCCCACTTTAACACTCCAAATAGCGGTTAGGGGTTGCCATCTACCTTTTGGTAGGTAAGCTGGGGGATAACTCCTGTGGATTTGAACCTGAGATCTCTCTGTTATGATAGAGACCTAACCATCCGGTTAACTCATTCAACCCCATGGTTCCCATCTACTTTAAGAAGACTATAATCAGGGTTGAATTTTGCATTAAATCCCAATAAAAAACAAGTTGCAAACTCGTGGGAATTCGTAAGATGCCCTTTTGGATCCTGCTCTACTATCTGCTCTTTAAATGGAATCTGACAAAGATATTGTATCTGTAAAAGCAGGACCCTATTCCAAAACAGATTGGGTCTGGACCCAGAGACTAATCTCATCTGCATTTTGCACTCGTCTTGGTTGAGACTATTTCACATTGACTGGAGATGTTAGAGAGTACAAAATTTTGTACTATTAACTATGGCAGCTAGCCATAGTAAATACTAAAAAAGCCGTAGTAAATAATCTTTAACTACGGCCAATGATTGCAGTGGATAGTACCGTACCTAATAACATTAACTATGGTCAATAGCCGTAGCAAATGAAAATACTGACCCGGTAATGACAAACTATTAACTACAGTTAAATGACATAGTCACTGATGCCTATTAAGTATGATATAGCATTCACTATCACTACAAGAAAATAGTTGATTAGCGACGGAATAATTTCGTCGCTAGTTAGCGACGGATTAACGAGAGAAACACATATGTCGCTATAATCAATGAAATTTACGAAAATAGCTACGGAATATATCCCCTCGCAAAATCCGCCGCTAATTAGCGATGGATTTTGCAAGGTAATATTTTGTCGTAATGGATGCACCATTTAGCGACGTATTTTGCGATGGAAAATATTCCGTCGCGATTTAGCGACGGAATATATTCCGTCGCCATTTTCGTGTTTTGATTTACGGCGGCTTAGCGACGAAATTAATTTGTCGCTAAATGTCGCATAACTCCTAATCCCAGCCCTCTTTTTCTTTTCTTCTTTCACTGCTCCCGCTACCACCCGCCACCCTCTCCCTCCCGATGCCCTCTCCCTCCCGTCGGCCTTTCTCCGGCTCCCACCGTCAACCGTCGTCGGCTGCCGATCTCCGTCAGCCTTTCGCCGCTGCCAAGTAAATTTTAAAACTCTGGCAGGGGGTTGACCCCCTTTTCTGACAGGGGGTCAACCCCCTACGTTCCGGCAGGGGGTCAACCCCCTATGTTCTGACAGAGGGTCGACCCCCTGCTGTTCCGGTAGGCAAGAACGCCACTCGATTGGCTATGCCAATCTGTGGCTTATCCCATTATCCTAATCTCCTCCATTTAGAAAAAAAAATTCCCAGCTTTCCCATTTCTCTCTCTCAACAGGTGCAGCCAAACACCACCTCAGTGAGAGAACCAGTTGTGTTAGTTGCGGTGAATGTGTGAGTGGACACCAATTTCATTCTTGGGAAAAAAATCTCATGATGTTTTAGAAAAAAAAATCCAACTATTGTTTCAAAATAAGAAACAAAAAAAAGGAATTGAAGTGGGAATTCAGAATTGGCCGTGGTCCCCCATAGCCATTGTCTACTAATTTTATGCATTAGGTACCCACTATGTGGAATCCTTCTCACTGAATTTAGATAGATTAGTTATAAAGTGACAAAGGTGTTTCAATTTCATTGTTACTTTAATGAGATGGCTTGAATTTTCCCAATAAATATTAGAAGGATTATGCAGCGATGCTTTTTAATTTTGATTTGCTGATTTTTTGCTGTTAGAGTTTTTTTTTCTCTTTTCTAGATGTTCAGCAACTAGACTACCTCTCAATTTTTTGTAAGTTAGTTGGTTTTTTATATTTCTTTATTTATTTTAGTAATGTAAGAAAGATCTTTTTTTTTTCTCTTTTCTAGATGTTCAACAACTAGACTACCTCTCAATGATTTGTAAGTTAGTTGCTTTTTTGTATTTCTTTATTTATTTTAGTAATGTAAGAAAGTTTTTTCTTTCTTTTCTTTTCCTCTTGCAGGTGTGCCATTTCTTGGATTGGTTTTCTGATTTGTTAGTTTCTTTTGTTCATGAATGCTGTCTTTTCAGTTTAAATTTGTGGTACCAATAAGTACTTTGATAGCAATATTTACTTTTTCTTTTTCATTTTGCATTTGTCGTCTGTCATCATCATCTTCTTATTCCTCTTATTAGGTGCCAATTTTTTATGACTGAAATTTTTTAGTTTTTGTTTGTATATTTTCTCCAGATGATAATAATGCAACAATTGTGCTTTTCGCACTGAATGTATTTTTCTTTTCTCTCGTCCTTTGAGATGGTGTCATTTCAACCATTAAATTTTAACTGACACTTGAAACAAATATGACAACTATTTGTTTTTCTTAGATATGTATATATGTTCTGCATGTGTAGTTTTTTTCAAATGGGAAAAATCGGTGTTGTAGGTGATGAGAATGTATTGTATGACATTTGTTATTTGTTAGAATATGGTTCATGGAGGTTACAATGGTCGTTCATTAAGCAGTAGCCAGGCCCAACCTTCATCTTCACGGGCTCCTGTGATAGGTATATCATTTAACTAATTGGATGCTTGATTAGTTGAAATGCGCATTCTAAGAAATTCTAACGTATTTTTTTACAGATGATGTTTCGCCTGTACACGCCCCACCTACACCAGTTGATCACACAAGTCAGGAGCCAACACAGGATGCGGGGTCTTCTCAGTCTGGCATAAGAAGACTCATTCGAATAGTGTATATCGATAATCGACCGTAAGTATTTCGTTTTCAATTATTGCATATCTTATAAATATTTTATATTGATATTTACTATGTACCAATTCATATACAACACGGGGTTTGAGCCATAAAAAGTAGTACACGAGATTAAGAATTCACTTCTTCAACATCTACCAGGACTAGTCGCTCAATGGAAATAGTATCCAAAAGAGGTGATAGATAGATTGTGGTCCTCATTCATGGTATACCGTTGTTTCTCATAGTTAATGTGTTTCATATTTAATTTTTTTTTAGTCATGTCTACTAACTTTCTCAAAATATTTATAAGCTTCAAATCGCTTCGCAACTACGGTGGAGGAAAATGATGCAAGGAAGGTGTGGCAGAAGGTGGCTGCCAATCGATTTGCAGACATGCTGCACAATATGAAGACTGCAGCAAAAAAAGCATCTGACAAAATAGATGATCCACTACAGTGGAAGGGCCATGACTCTATTACTATCAGGAGAGATTATTGGGATGGAATGTGCGACAAGTGAGCGAGAAATGCATTTCGAAATCGCTCTGCGAAGGCTACACAAAATCGAGCGAAAATGCCTGAAGCCCATCTACACACAGGTGGATCTAAGATATTTGGGAGCCACCTGAAGAAAATGGTAACTCATCAATATATAATATTAATTTTATAAGTATTGTTGCAAACTTGTTAACTAAATCTTTTATCATTTAACTTCGCAGAAAGCAGAAAAAGGAGGCATTGTACCATATAAGAATGTGTTTGTTGAAACACATAAATGGAAGACCACGAGAGACTTCGTATTAGAGAAGGCGAGAATGACAATGGTATGTATTTATTCTATTAATAATCATTACAATATGAAAGTTATCATAATGTTATGATTAATTATTAATGCATACTTTAAACATTATTTTGTAGGAGGCATATGAGCAACAGATGGTAGAGCGATATGGCGATGACGCTACTCAGTATCCATCATTTGATCCTGCAGCATGGGTGACTGCAGCAGGTAAACCCAAAAAGGGTCGTGTGTTCAGGTTTGGGAGTAATATGAACACTTCACCTGTTATTGCTTCTTCCAGTTACGACTCACAGACTTCTTCCGTCGACATAAGCTCTAAGCAACATCCTATTCTTTCCAGTGATGATGTACGCCAGATCGTTAAGGACACAATGAGTGACTATTTTCATGAAACCGTCGCCGACGTTCTCCGAGCTGAGTTCAACAGTTTTTTGCTGAACAGGGGAACTTTGATTGCAGGTCCTCTCAGGTATGAAAGTTTCATGCAATATATTGCATGTCATTAGATTTCATGTAACTTTGATTGCCTTAACATATTCAGTTTTTTTGACAGCCTTAGAACACATATGAGCATGCTAGAATCACATATACAGCTTTTTGCCTGCCTTAGAGCACATATGAGCATGATAGAATCACATATAGAGTTTTTCTGACTGCCTTAGAACATATATGAGCATGCTATAATCACATATTCAGTTTTTTGACTGCCTTAGAACACATATGAGCATGATCGAATCATATATATAGTTTTTTGCCTGCCTTAGAGCACATATGAGCATATTAGAATCACATATGGATTTTTTTGCCTATCTTAAAGCACATATGAGAATGCTATAATCACATATAAAGCTTTTTGCCTGCCTTAGAGCATATATGAGCATGCTATAATCACATATAAAGCTTTTTGACTGCCTTAGAGCACATATGAGCATGATAGAATCACATATAAAGTTTTTTTGACTGCCTTAGAACACATATAAGCTTGCTATAATCACATATTCAGTTTTTTGACTGCCTTAAAACACATATGAGCATGCTAGAATCACATATAGAGTTTTTTTACTGCCTTAGAACACATATCATTCATAATAGAATCACATATAAAGTTTTTTGCTTTGCCTTAGAGCACATATGAGCTTGATAGAATCACATATAGAGTTTTTCTGACTGCCTTAGAATACATATGAGCATTCTATAATCACATATTCAGTTTTTTGACTACCTTAGAACACATATAAGCATGATCGAATCACATATATAGCTTTTTTGCTTGCCTTAGAGCACATATGAGCGTGGTAGAATCACATATAGAGTTTTTCTTGCTGCCTTAGAACACATATGAGCATGATATAATCACACATAGAGTTTTTTTACTGCCTTAGAACACATATCATTCATGATAGAATCACATATAGAGTTTTTTGCCGGCCTTAGAGCACATATGAGCATGATAGAATCACATATAAAGTTTTTTTACTGCCTTAGAACACATATGAGCACATGATATAATCACATATAGTGTATAATTTATTTTAATATATTTTGTTTATCAATACTGACTGTTCTTTTCTTGTGTAGGTTGCTAGCGATAATCAGCGTAGCGGAGCTGAAAGGACAGATCAAGGCAATGAACAAGAAGACGCACAAAATCTTGGCGATGATTAGATTAATGTGTTGAATTTGTTTTATTTTTTTTTGTTTCGAAAATGTAATTGTTGAATTGTAAATAATTAAACTTGTTAATTTTAAAGTAGAACGATTAATTGTTTTAGTTTCCTTTTATATGAAATTTTATGTGTACTTTGTTTTTTATTTACAGAAAATATAAATTGTACAGGAAATATAAATTGTAGCGTTCTCGATATTTAATTTTCAAATAAATTTTTTTATTTTTTTTCTTGTTTGCGACGGATTAGCGACGACTATATCCGTAGCTATACATATAATTTAGCGACGGCTTAGCAATGGCTATAAATTTGTCGCTAAGCCGAGGTCGCTGTTTAGTACCGACGGATTTGCGATGGAATACGTCGTTCGTTATTCCGTCGCAATTAGCGATGGAGCTGGCGACAGATTTATTCCGTCGCCAGTTAGCGTCGAAAAATTCATGACATAAGATATCTGTCGCTAAGCCTGTTAGCGACGGAATAGCGATGGAATGAGGTCGTCGCTAATCCACTGATTTGTTATAGTGTATGGCCAACAGAGGTAGTAAATGAGAATACCGACCCTAATTGTAAATTATTAACTATGGCCAGAGGCTCTAGTAATTGATGACTATTAAGTACAACCAGTGGTTGTAATTAATGACAGTAGGCACTGATGATTATTAACTACAACCCATGATCATAGTTAATGATAATTGTTTTATATGGGCAGTTGAAAGATCTAGGACTACTTGAATACAATTGAAACATCCAAAAATTTTAACTTTTAATAAATTTAAAAAATTAAGTTTGATAAATTTCGAACCATTTTGGATGTTATTTGAAGTTCAAAAATCCTAATTTGGATGATTATTGGATCCAAACATTGATCTGAATTCATATTTGAATTTTAGACATATTCAGAATGTAATACATGAAAATTTTAATGTTGAATAAATTATAAAAAAGATTTAAGTTTTTTATATCTATTCTGGATATAAGTTGTAATCTAAGAACCTGGATTTCTGAGGTAATTATTAATCGAAATGAAGACTTGAACTTATATTCCAAATCTTGATAAAATCAAGTAGAGAATTTCTTAAAATCTGGAATTCAGAGATATTCTTGTAATTAATTAAATTATCATGGGTAAAATAGTAATTTTCTAAGCCAGTGGCATTCTTCGGTAAAGTTCTCAACTATTTAAGGGTAAAAATATAAAATTTTAGGGACATTTTCAAGGAATTAATAAATTTATTAGGGGTAAAACAATAATTTTGCTACCCCCAATGGCAGGCCCAATAATTTTCTGAACTATAGAAGAGTAATAGAGTAATTTTCAAATTTTCTTATGGCATTTCTAAAAGATAAAATTTTATCAGGGGTAGACTAGGTATAAAAAAATAAAAAATATAATATAATATAATATAATATAAATATTTTATTTAGAGACCAATTTTTTGAATCACCTTTAAGATAATTTTTATTTTTTTTATTTTTTATAGGTGTCAGATTCTATGGATCTAAATAGTTCTAGTATCCATTAAGATCTATTTTGTGGTACGAGAGGGTGTATGGGGATCTAGGGTATTTTTATGTTTTGATCAAGCCATGAATCTAGATCTTAGGTCCAATCTTTTGGGAAATATTTGAATTTCGAAGTTCAGATCTTGAGTAGGGTCCAAATTCATCGTTGGGTCCTCATTGGAACTATGGGCCAATGTTGATCTAGCTCCACATTTAAGAGGCCACTCAAAACCATGTGAGAAGGTTTAAGAGGATCTTGGAATCCATTGGAGCTCTCTTGACTTTTCCCTTGACCCATTTGAAATCATTTTAAGAATTAGTATTCTCTTTAAAAGCTTCCACAAAAAAAATGGGTGACTTAATGCCTTGGCTCTACTTTTAGAGCTTGAGAATTTGCAGACTTTGAAAGTCTCCTTCAAAAAATGTTGAGGGGGTCTTCTAATCATCTCTGGAAATTTTTGAAAATGGAAGAAGGAAAACCAAGTTTCTCATTGGTTGAACCCTACCTGTGTGCACCATTGAAGGTCGGCTCTAGTGGCTGCCATTTAGAGCCCTTGTTATTCGTGAACTTTGCTATTGTTTCTTGCTGAGTTTGTGTTGGTCGTGTGAAGACCATTGTTAGTGTGCTATCATTATTCATGTGCTACCATTGTTCATGTTGATCTTGTTTGTGAGTTCATGTGTTGTCGTTCGTGCTGGACATGTGACCTAGTTGTTGGTTTGAGTCAGTAGTCAATAACAAAATACATCTTCTTTCTCATCAACTTGTTGCTCGTGTGATCGTATTGCTGTTTGGCCAACCCCACCTTTGTCGGTTTGACTAGATGTGATCATCGCAAATTTTTTTCTCTCTTGTGGTTTCTCTCTCTTTTCCTTCTCTTTTCCTTTTCTAGCCCCTATTTTCCTCCTTTTTGAAGAGAAAGAAATAAAAGACAAGAAAAGAAGAGAGAAGATGAACTCTTTTGCGGGGTCTCACTTGATCTTAATTTGAAAAATATTTAAGAAAATTACTCACCTCCATTTTGAAAATATTGCGGGAAAAATGGAGAGACAGGATTCACTCATCGGTACGAGGATCGACCGTTCCTGGCGCCTTTACCAGGGGTAATCAAACCAAGGATCGAATTTATGCCTTTTGCTTTGCCTAAATATTATCTAAGAATTTATTCTAAATCTAAATGCACAACGAATCATGCTTGTGCAATGCAAGGATGTATGCTCTTTTCAAAAAAATGGTTTTGGAAATCTCCAAGTTTTTCTGAGATAGACTTGATAATCGAATGAAGAAATGATTTCTGAATGATTGAATCTAACTTAGAATTTGAGATAGATCAGAAAAGATATATGAAATTCTAAGTCTTTGAAATAATGTGAGTTGGAAGAATAAATCTTGATTTTGAGAAAGAATGATTTAAAGTTGAGGTAAAAGGAAAAGGGAAGGAAATTTCAAAGTCAGAAAATGGACTTTTGAACTTAGATTTAGAAGGAAAGATAAAATTTTGAAATGGAATTGAATTTAAAATTTGAAATCAGGATGGAATTGAATTCTGGATCCTAAAGGGAATTTGGATCTAAAGTCTGAGATCCAAGATGAAATTGGATTCTGGATCCTAGAATGGATTTGGATCTGAAGTCCGAGATTCGAAATGAAATTGGATTCTGGATTCTAAAATGGGATTAGATCTGAAGTCTGAGATCCAAGATAAGATTGGATTCTGGATCCTAAAATGGATCTTGGATCTGAAGTCTGAGATCCGATGTGAGATTGGATTCTGGATCCCAAAATGGAATTGGATCTGGAGTCTGGGATCCAAAGTAGAACTGGGTTCTGGATCCTAAAATGGAATTTGGATATGAAGTCTGAGATCCAAAGTGGAATTGGATTCTGGATCCAAGTAGGGATTAAGATCTAACTTTGGATTTGGATTTTGAAAGTCCAAATGGGACTTTTGAAGATGGGTCTGGGTTTTGAAGACCCAGATTTAAATTTAAAACTTAGAAAAAGACTTGAATTTGGAATCAATCTTAAAACTTGGATTTTGAAGATGAGAAAATAAACTTGATTTTGGATTTGAAATCAGAAAATGAATCAGAGGTTTCAAAGTTTAAATTGAACTTTGAAAATAGAATTTTTGAGATATTGAATTGAATTTGAATTTGAATCTTGACAATGAATTTGGAATTTGATTTGAGAATTGAATTTTGAGTATACAAATAAATTTCAAAGTCGAATTGGATTTCGAATTTGAAGCTTGAATTTGGAATTTCAAAGTTGATTGGAACCTTGAAGTTCGATTTGGAAATTTTAAAGTTTTGAAATGAATTTGAATTTTCAAAAGTCAAATTGGACTTTGAAATCAAATTTTGAATCTTGAAAATGAGATAGAATTGAATTTGAATCTGTAAATAAGATTTAATTCTGAGAAATGAAGAAAGGAATCGTTTGGAATTTTGAAAAAGAAATTTTGAAAATATGATGCAATTCTATCCTAAATGATGAATGAATTTAAAGAATTTGAAATTGGATTTTGAAAAGCTATTCCATTCTTTAAATGAATTAAAAATGAGATTAAAGATATAATATATCCCTGACTATGGTCATTGAATATATTATATAATAACCACAGTTAAATTCAAGTGAAGAATAAAATACATTTTTGATGCTTATATAGAGTTTAAGATGAAATTAACCCTCAATATACCCTGACTATGGCCATTGGTATATATATTGAATTAATTTTAAATCAAACCCTGATAAAAAAGGAAAATATTTAAAGAAAATATGATGGATTTTGAAACGGATCCAGTGTGGATCCAGTGTTATTTT
This sequence comes from Nuphar pumila, assembly GCF_984573655.1. Classification (NCBI taxonomy): domain Eukaryota; kingdom Viridiplantae; phylum Streptophyta; class Magnoliopsida; order Nymphaeales; family Nymphaeaceae; genus Nuphar; species Nuphar pumila. The sequence continues at coordinate 86,964,864 of NC_143250.1, forward strand.
ATAAAAGATAAAAATCCTAAGTTTTGTTTACATCCTGACTATGGCCATTGATGTAAATCATCAACTTAGAATTAATTACCTCTTACGAAATGGTGCACGTGCCATTCATGTTCCCATTCGTGAATTTTTGAAAATAAAGGAGAAAATATGAGAACAAGTGATTCATGATATTTATAATGCTCATTCATTCTATCTAAGACAGGAAATACAAATTCTCATTGAGATCTAACTATTACAATACATGAAATTGAATTTACAACTCCAAATAATGACCTTTTCCACATATTCCTCTGCAAAACACTTGATTAGTATGAAAGTGGAGAAAAAATTGCACTTATCATATGGATATAAAAAAAATGCTCACATGCCAAGGTATTTAAGATCTAGAGTAAAAAAATTGATATATATCTATGCATATATATATATATGTATGTATATTCATATATATATATATATATATGTGTGTGTGTGTGTGTGTGTGTGTGTGTGTGTGTATAGGTGGAATGGTGTACATGGAGTTATGTATCTGCTGTGTAAAAATACATAACAAAGGTGTGGGTACTGATATGACAATATGCTGAAATGTTGCAGGTTCATGCACTGATAATGAAGTTGGCAATAGATGGAATATGTACAGATGCAGTGACGATATGTATTGAAATGGATGACGGAGTGGTTTATGCATGATGTGTTGGAGGTGAGTATGCATGCTGAAGGTGGTGACAGTAAGTGGTGCTGAGAGGCTTAGGGGTTCAGCCATGATATGCTTAAATGTGAATAGATGACACAACAGATGAAGCTGGAAGTGGTTGTAGGGTATGAAGGCAATGTGAATGATGGGAGCTATGTGAGGCAGAAGCAATGAAAATATGTAGGGAACTACAGGGAGTGAAAGTTGTGTTAGTACAGGAACAAAACATCATTGTAGCAATCAAACGGTAAGTGGCAAATGGTAATTGTGGTGCTTATGATGTTGAGAGGTCTATGCAGCAAGTGACTATATGTACTAGGAGTAAAAATAGAGGCTAAATAGGGGTAAGTCAGGCAAGGCTGAAACCCAGCATCAGTGAAGGCTTGTGAGAGGTAAATGATAATGAATTTGGGGAAGTTAGTGGTGACAACAATGCAATACAGGAGCTTGTAACAGGAGGTTGCAGTGGCAATGACAGGCAGCATGATAGATACAGGGGATGGGTAAATGGAGTCAGCAAGGTGAAGAGGTTGTTGATGAGAATGGAGATGTGATGAACAAGTAATGGAGGATGAAGAAATGAAATGATGGAGGTGGTCACAGCAGGGTGGTGCTGTAGGGCAGGTGCAGGGGATGGAAACGTGGGCCGTGAAAGGTGTATATATGGGATGAAGGGAAGTGATAACTGTGTACATCTATTGCCTAACATATCCTATATAAATCCTCTGCAAACAAAGCGGCAAATCTCTAAGAAATAAAATTACCCAATTCAATAATTTTCAACTTTGAAAAAGTTCTTCTAAAGAATATCATGCAACCTACATTCTTTTTGAAATCTTCCACCCACAACCATGCAGATCTCCACAGCTGCACTCAGCACCGTGACATCCAATCTTAGTCTTCTTAAGTGACAGGCAGTTGATCTGTACTCCAGGCCTGCAGTTGTTTGCTGCTACCAGATATTAGGACAATGATATTTATCAGCCCAGAGGGCTGTCATGAATGAACATATTCTCATGCAAATGCTTTAGGCACCAAGCTCCTGGACCCATGACAAATAGGTTGTGCTGAGTTCATATCTGGAGCTGATTCAAACTCAGGTCCTAAGAATCCGATAGCAAGTCATCTAGCAACTTTTATACCCCATGATAATCTTTTAAGTCCAGACCTGAAGGAAATGGAGCTTTGCAACATAGAAACCTCAAAGTGCGGTTGACAGAGAGATGATATTGTACACATAATACTAAACCCGACCCACTTCAATTAATCTGAAACACTGAAGTCAACTGGCTGGCTAAGAATAGCCTTGTGTAATGCACCACTAGTGGAAAAAAAATTCTTACCCTCATAGGCGTCGTAGAGTCTGTTAGCTCCCAGAACCTGTGTAAGCAAAAAAAAAAATGCTCTTGACCAAAAATCAATGCTGAATTTTCAGCAAATGGAACTATTTTTTGAACCTTTTCATTTGTGAATATTGTTTGACATGCTGAGAAATGCAACAATTTCTCCTTTCTTGGTTCATTATTGATTTCATCAGCAAAAATATCTATATCAGGTGAATTCATCAGATGCACCGAGTGACATCCATCCGATACCCACATTATTGGCATCCTTGATGTATCAGGAAGAACTATCAGCATCTGAACTCTAACAGGACAATCTAAAGGACTTGTGCACATATTTCCAGGACTAATGGATGCTTGATTAGGAAATGAGCCATGGGTAGTACGAGGAAGGCAATGCGTATGGCGTGAAGGTATGGCAGGATACATCCACTATTGATGATGCTACATTTATGAAAATATCGAACATACTGCTATCAACTAAAAGCAAGTAAGTATCTAGGAATGAAATGCAGAATCACTAGATCTAACACATGATGACACAAACGAACATTTGAAACAGGAAAATCAGAGATGAATTGTAATGAAGGGGAGGATCAAATACACGCCAAAACCAAAGATCATTCATAACTCCAGAATTAATCAAAAGAAAAAGATGATGCCAAGGGATTAAAACAATGGAATGCTAATCAGAAAATCACGTAAACATAGGAAATCAACCAGAATCAGGGAAAACCCAGATGGGACAAAACATTAAATGTAAAATAACAAAACATAATACTATGAACAAAATGAATAGAACGGAACTAAAAGGTTAACCAAATGCAAAAAAGGAAAAAAAAATGAGGATCTATCATAAAAGAAGAAAATGCAGAAACAGGAAGTAAGAAAAAGAAAGAAAGAAAGTTTGTAACACAGATGACGAGCTTGCATTGTGGAAAAATAGTGAAATGAGAAGAAAAAAAAAATCTACTGTATTGGAAGGGAAAATATAAACCTAAACTAAAATTGAAGTGAGCACGAGAAGTAAAATGTCAGTGGGAAATTACCTATAACAGAAACTTGAACTATGAACAACCGTTAAAATCTATGAAAAATAATGGTGAAAAGGAAATGTCGGAACAAATGTTTCGTTGTTATAGCACATGGGTGGTTGATACTGCGATAAGCAGACCAATCCCGCCATAGGTGCATTAGAAACAGAAAGAAAAAAAGAAGAAGGGGAAAGTAAAAAAAAATGTAAAAGGCAAAGAAAAAAAAATCGCAGAAAAGAAGAGGGCGATGGTTACTTACCTGAGTTTTGCAGGGATTCTGAAGGACGGAATTCCCCTTTTCCTCTCTCGTGGAGCTCCCTTCTTGAATCGGGAGGAAGGAGGAAGGAAGGGGATGCAAAATTGATGAAGTAGATCGATGCTGGCCGAATGATGGCAGATGCTCGATGGAATCCTCTAGAAGAGATCTCCCCCCTTCCAGAGGCTTGGATGTCTCGTTCTTAAAGAAAATCGAAGGCTCGGTGGTTGAAGATAGAAGGTGAAAAAGGGAGATTCCAGGGAGGTTTGTTTGAGATCAATGGTGGTGAATGAGAGGGAAAAAATGCGCGGGAGCAAGCCGTTCGCCCTTTCTCTCTTTTCCAAAAAGAGGGTTCCTTTTTTAAAGATTTTTGTAAAATGGTTCAAGATGAGGTTTTAGGCAAAATCTTCAAAAACCACTTATTTTTCTCGTAGTTTTTCCAATTTTTTTTTATGTTACTTTTTCCATTTTTTTGTATTTTTGGAACAAAAAAACTAAGATTTTACAGGAAAACAAAGATTAAACACTAAATTTTTGTATTTTCTGAGAAATATTTACAAAAGTGTTTTTTCCGAGAATTTCAGGCCATTTTGGAGAAATTTCTTCAGAAGAATGGGTTTGGGTCCAGGTTTTGAGAAAATGTTCGAGTTTTGAAACTCGAATTGAGAAATACAACGTGATGGATCCATACGGAGGTCGGATGGACTGTCCGAACTATTTTTGGTATTTTCTGTAATTTTAATTTAAAAGCTGGACAACGAGACTCAGATTTGGATCTGGACAATGGATCCAGATCCAAAATCAAGTCAGACATATAAAATGAATTTAATTTCAGTAAAACTTGAGAAATGAACTGGAATTTAGATTTAAAAGTGACTCAATTGCTCAGAAAATGAAATCAAGGGCAAAAAGGGGATATTTAAAAGATTTTGAAAAATTTGGGGTGTTCACACTAGACCCCCATATGTCTATTGATCTTGTGTTAGAAACATTTTGAACTATGGTTTGTTGATTTGTGTTTGAACTAATGGACTTGATTCCTATTTTTTTGAAAATTCTGGTCTGGGTGAAATTGCATGCATGATATTTTGATTGTGTTTGGTATTATTTTTGTATCTCTTCGAATATTTTCTAATAAGAGTTAGGTATTAGAGGAAGGGATTTTAGAATAAGTGAATCAACCTTTAGAAGTGTTTGTGATTGCAGGTTGAACTTTCAACATAAAAAGAAGATTAAAACTAGATCTAGACATTGTGACTTGTGTTATGTGATTGTTGCTTACATTTGGTATTATTGTTGGTTTGACCCATTCTCTATAAATGGATTATATCTCTCTGGATATTAGTCAATTTACAAAGTTCTTGGACTCATTGGAAAGTTGTCGAGCAACCCGACAACTTTTTTATTTTGACTATCATGTGATTCAGTCATCTTTATCATTGAAAATAGACTTAAACTTGTACTTATGTTTGATGCATACTTGTCTTTCCGAGTTCATGCCTAATCTGACCAGCTTGTACTCTTTCATTCCTAATAAAAAATTTATGTGGTTTGGTTTTCTGGAAAGCTGTCAAAATTTTTGACAACTTTCGTGTTTGGACAAGTTGTGGATTCGGTCCATACTACCTCCAAAATTGGTCATGACAGTCTATTGATTTTCTACCCCGTGACTGTGTTCTTGCTTCGTCAGTCGGTCTCGATCAAAAAAATATATCTCGACACTCTAGTGTAATTTTTTTTCTTAGTGCATTGAAAAAATCATTTTGTCACGCATTTTTCCTCGGTTGTGTGTTTTCTCTGATTATGAGTTCTTTTGGTTAAAAATCCAGTGGGAACAAAATCTGCATGTTTCAACATTCTAGTTTTAAAGAAGCTTCTACATTTGAATAGATTTATTTGGGTTTTTATTATGGATCGACCCGTCATTGGTCTGCACCATTTTTGGTATCAAATCTAGTTTAGGGTCTTTTTTAATCCTAGTGTGTTTTTGGGTGTTTTCGCCATGACTGGGAGAAATATTGGTTATGGTCGAGGTGAACACAACCTCGAGAATGAGAATCAAGATCTTAGGTATGAGAATCATGACTTGCAGCGACAAGTCGAAGACTTAACTAGAAGGATGGATGAGTTTACTAGGGAGAGAGAGCGGCGGCCTAAGCATAGCGGTCATGGGTCATGAGGTTCACATGATACAAGTCTCTATGACTCATATAGCGAGTTTGATACTCATAGGCATTCACATGCAGATAAGAACTTGGATCTGCCTAGGAGATTCAATTGGGAGTCTGGTCTTAAGTTTGAAATTCTAGAGTTTAAGGAACCCATCATTCCTGAGGAGTTCTTGGATTGGATAGGTGAGGTTAGGGAGATCCTCGAGTTCAAGGAGATAACTAAAGAGAAGCGTATTGGTTTAGTCACCCTTAGATTGAAGGGTAGGACTGTTGCTTGGTGGAGGCAACTTAAGTAGACCCACATGCATCAAGAAAGAACGCCTATAGAACGATGAGAGCATATAGAACAAAAGCTTTAAGCTCAGTTCCTACCTCTCAATTATCATAGAGTTGTACCAAAGGTACCAGAACCTCAAACAAGGTACAAAGTTTTTAGACCAATACATAGAGGAGTTTCATGATCTAGTTGCTAGAAATGATATTCATGAAAGTGAGGAACAATTAGTATCCAAGTACATTGGCGGTCTGAGGTTCCACCTACATGATATGCTGAATTTTGTTGAGAGTTGGATAGTGTTTGAAGCTCATCAGAGAGCTAGACTGTGGGAGAAGTCTTTGCAGAGGAGGACTTTAGCTAGAGTTGGTCAGCTCGTGAAGACAGTTAGTCATGCACCAGTTTCCCCTGCTAGCAAACATGTCCCTCCATATAGAAATCCTAATGCCAATCCTTAGCCTAAGACAACAAGTTAGGGTGCGCTAGGTTCATCACAGTCTAGGTCGACAAGTTCAAGTGCCCCCATTAAGTGTTATACTTATGGGAAGTTAGATCATAAGTCCACAAAATGTTGAGGAAAGATGTTATTCACTGAAGGTACACATGAGGAGGATGATTCAAGCTTTGACCCAGATTTTAAGCCTTATTATGATGTGGAGGATAATGAAGTCAAGAAGGAAGTTGAGGAGATTGAGGTTGAGAAGTCCTCATTATTACTTGATAGAGGGAAGGTGCTTATTTCTAGGAGAGTGTGTCTAGCACCACACCAGGATATGAGTGATAGGCGGTTGAGAACCCATATCTTTGAGTATGCTTGTATCATTGATGGTAAGGTTTGTAGGTTCATTATAGGCTCAGGTTGTTGCGAGAATGATATTTCTGTTGAGGTCGTGTTCAAATTGAAGTTGGGCACTAGATTACTCCCTAGACCCTATCAGATGTCATGTCTTCAGAAGATCATTGATGTCCATGTTGACTGACAATGCCCGATCAAGTTCTCAATAAAAAACACTTATTTTAATAGAGTGTGGTGTGATGTTCTCCCCATGAATGCGAGCAATTTGATTTTAGAGAGACCCTAGCAGTATGATAGATCTGTCATGCATAACAGTAGGACTAACACCTATTCATTTACATATGAGGATAAAAAGATACATCTATTGCCTTCTAAGAATTTGCCACCGTTATCATAATCTTCTACCACCTCTTCATCTCCATCTACCACCCCCAAATCCCACCCTACTTCATCTCGGTCTACAACCACTAAGGCTAAGTTGTCCAATGCATTCATCATGAGACATGAGCTCTAAGAACCCTTAGAACAAACCAAGGTTTGTTATTTCATATTGACTATGGATGCCCCTTCTAGTGAATCTAGTACCCCACCAATCGATCCTAGAGTGTCACTATTGTTGAAAAAATTCAAAGATATTTTTCCTAAAGAGCTTCCAGTCGGTTTGCCCTTAGAGATGTGCAGCAACACATAGATTTCCATCCATTTACGACATTGCCACATGCCCCACACTATAGGATGAGTTCTACGGAGTATAAAGAACTTCGTAGACAGGTTGAAGAGCTTTTAACTAAGGGTCACATTAGAGAGAGTCTTAGTCCTTGTGCGGTCCCTACATTGTTAGTACTAGAGAAAAATGGTACTTGGAGAATATACATTGATAGTTGCGCCATTAATAAAATTACTATCATGTATAGGTTCTCCATCCCTACATTAAATGACCTATTAGATCAGTTAACATGGTCAATTTTTTTTCCAAGTTAGATTTGAAGAGTAAACACCATCAGATTCGGGTCAAACCAGGTCAGGAGTGGGAAATTGCATTTAAGACTTGTGATGGGCTCTATGAAAGGATTGTGATGCCCTTTGGGCTATCCAATGCCCCATCTACCTTCATGATGATAATGAATCAGATTTTTAGGCCATATATAGGAAAGTTCTTGGTTGTTTATTTTGACGATATTCTCATTTATAGCAAGAGTGAGCATGATCATATGCATTATTTGAGATTAGTTTTTGTCATGCTTAGGAAAAAACATATTATGCATCTTATGATAAGTGTTTGTTCTTTGCTACTGAGGTTTTATTTTTGGGATATGTCGTTACCGGGTCTATTAAACAACCAACGAAGAGTGAGACACCATATGGATCATCCATGGTCCACATGGGTTTTAGCCAATACATAGGGTTTCATGAGATCCATCAAATGCTAGTTTGATTTGGACATAAACTGAATAGAGGCTTTGTGCATACATTGTCTACTCCGAATAGGTCTGATCCTAATCAGTCAATTCAACCACAGTTTGTACTCTGATCTTGAGTTTCCATTGTTTTCTCAAACACCAATTCTGCTTATCAATCTGGTTCAGGTAGAATTTTTTTTATTTGGACCCAATCACCATAAATATGACTAGATCTCATCCAGTCAATCTAGTGCAAGACCAATAGAAGTTTGATCCATTCTGCTTGGTCCAACAAAAAAACTTTGTTTTGATGTAGTTAATACCCAACTAGATCCAAATGTGATTATGGATTATCAAATCATTGGATCCACTCATATCCAAATCGATCCAATCCGGTTTGACATGCCTTTGAGCCAAGCCCCTCCTTAGGCTTTTGTCATTCCACGAAGCAATCCTCGTGAGGATGTGTGAGGGGTTGCAATCAGCTCTAGACTAGGAGACTTGCCGCCTCCCTCCTCACTTAACTTTCATCACTATGGAGACCTCCACCACAGGGATGCAAGCTATTTGAGAACCTTCTTCCCTATAACACTTACCAAGGCAACAAATGCTACACTCCCTCTCCTCTAGTCTAACGCTCCAGTTTTTTGAACCCTTTAGTATGAAATTTATTAATAAATATTAGCCTTTGCATTGTGATTGATGTTTAATATTGATGATTATTAGGTTAGTATAAAAATTGGATCTTAAAATGGTCGATTTTGGGTTTGGATCAGATCTGTTTGAATTTGAGGGCATTGTCATCATGTTTTAGGAAGATGGTGGGCATTTTGAGCAATGGATATGCTTAGAATTTCTGATATAGAATAGGAACATTTTTGGCATGAAGATTTAAATTGAATTTATTGGAAAGAGGTTGGTTTTGATTGGAATGACAGACTTGTTATTTTGTGTGCAGCCTAGGGCAAGATTGGTATAAAAAGATATATTGGTCTTTATTTTGTGGTGCAATGGCGTCATGGTCTTTTTTTACCATGATAGCTAGCTGGGTGTGAGCCATGTGTCCCCAACCCCTTCTCTCCTTTGACACGTCTCTCCCTCTCTTTATTTTTCATAGCCCTTCGCTCTCTCTCTGGCATCCTCCCCCCACTGCGTCTTCTCTATCACCTTTGTTCTTCTTCTTATTTTGGAAGCGTATCGTATAGTGGAGTATTCAGAGTTGGTTATTTGGCATTTTTTGGTAAATTCATGAGATTTTTTGGCAATTGGGGAGTAGTTCGATCTATGAAACTTGTAGATTTTATTGTTTTGGCATAGATTTGAGGTATGGTTCATAACTATATGATTTGCTTGCTAGCACGTAGCATGTGAGTAGTTATCATGCTTAAGATTAGAGAATCATGCTTAAAAGGATTTGCTTTTGGAGAATAACATGATTAATCATGATTGTCATGCTTTATTTCATGAGTTTTAGCATGATGTGTGATAATATGATTATCCTATGTGTTTGAGAATTTCTTGAATCATGATTCTTGAGGACTATCTATACTAGCATATTGATTTTGTGAGTACAATAGAATGAGTTAAGATTAAAGGCATTTATGTGATGATTTTGACCTTACTATGCTTGTTATTCGTATGGTTTTTCTTATGTCCTTGTGTGGAACATGATTCCAAGTGATGTTTGATTTTATAGATTTTAAATCTTGTGAAAAATCTAGGAAAACTTTGTTGAATCATTTTGAGACACACCTAGGAATGTTGAGAAAGAATTTCAAATGATTTGGGTGCGTAGAACTCTGGGTTTTAAGGTTTCATTATGAGGAAACTGAATCCAGTACTGTCAAGGGTCGACTCCTGCAGTTCAAGAGTTTTCACCCTATTATTTGTTTTGTTTTGGTTGGCCATGAGGGTCGGCCCTTGGAATTTAGGAGTCGGCCTCTACAGGATGCAAGTCGACTCCCATTAGGCAGAGTTGACCCCTACAAGTGGTGAGTCAACCCTTGCAGTGGTTGAGTCTACCCTCGTTGAGTGTGGGTCAACCCTTGCAAGACCTGAGTCAACTCCAGTGCTTGTGAGAGGGTTTATTTTTGTAGTTTTGGTCAAGTAGGGCTGTTAAGCCTAAGTATTGATGGAACCAAACTAGGAATAGTGTGGACAAGATCAATAGGACCTGCTCTTGGTGTAACTTAGGATTTTAAGCTAAGAGACATTGATCAGAGATGTATTGGTCTAGGAAGGACATAGTTTATGTAAGAATGCATGCCACGGGTTTCTTGGGTGGTGCTTGGAATTCCCACTATTACAATGTGGGATGTTGCATGTGTGGATTGAGTTGAATGGTGCTTGTGTATGACTAGCTCAGATTTGAGGTGTTGAACCGAGTGTGATTGATTTTTTGGACAATGAGGGTAATGACCCTATGTATGGGATGTTACATGAGACTTGTTGTGTGTTGACCCAGTGTCGTAATGGTATGATATGTGTGTGGTCTTTGACCCGATGCCAGAATGGTATGTTAGGATTGGCTTAAGGTCGGTGCCGAAATGGTACGTGTCAATAGAGTAATATTGGCCTATAGCCAGTGTTGTAATGGTACGTAAAGAAAATGATGATTTTGTAAAGATGTGCAAAATATTTAATAATTGAGGTCTTGGGTTAGAACTCGTGTTTCGAAAAAGGGGTTTTAGAAAGAAAAAAGTCTTTCGTTGTGCTTGCCTTTTATTTTTTTCTTTAAATAAGTCTAAAGAAAATTTGTTGCATGTCACATTTAATGTTATCATAGCAATCCATAACTAATCCAAAACTGGAGATCCATGTTTTTCCACATGTAAGTAAAATTGTGATTGTGGTATGATTTATGTTTGATCGGTGATATAACCCATATTGTTTTATGTATATGAATGAGTTTATGGAGGATTTGGATAATTTTTTAAAGAATGTTAAAGTTTTTGGAGAATTGTATTGCATGATTATGATGATACATATTGATTTGTGAAAAAAAATAGTTTTTAAAGTAATTAGTATTGATCTTTGAGGTTAAAATATTTGATCAGAGTGTGTAGTGTAAGCGTGATGAACTATATTTTGGTAGTTATTTGGTATGATCAAATTTAAAGTTTAATTTTTTTATAGGGGTAACTTATAACGCCTTCGATTTTTGAACCCTTTAGTATGAAATTTATTAATAAATATGAGCCTTTGCATTAAAATTGACATTTAATATTGATGATTATTGGGTCATCATGAAAATTGAATATTAAAATGGTCAAATTTAGGTTTGGATTTAAGGGCATAGTCATAATTTTTTAGGAAGATGGTGAGCATTTTGGGCAAAGGACAAGACCAAAATTTCTAACATAAAATAGGGACATTTTTTATATGAGGATTAAATTTTTTTTTATTGAAAAGAGGTTGGTTTTCATGGGAATGACAGACTTATTATTTTGTGTGCAGCCTAAGAAAAGATTGGTAGACAAAAGATATATCGATCCTTATTTTGGACTGTAAGGCCATCATGGTCTTTTAACATGACAATTGGTTGGGAGTGAGCCAAGTGCCCCCACCCCTTCTTTTCTTTGACATGTCTCTACCTCTCTTTTTTTTTCATACGACCCCCCCCCCCTCTCTCTCTCTTGCACCCAACTCCCTCCCCCCCTTTTCTCTCTCTCACTTTTGCATCAAACCCCTCACCCAACTCCGTCTTCTCTCTCACCTGAGTTCTCCCTCCTCTTGCTCTCCATCTCATTTTTGAGGCGTATAGAGTAGTAGGAGCTTGTTATTTGACATTTTTGGTAGATTCATGAGAATTTTCGGCGATTGAAGCATAGTTTGATTTGTGAAACTTATAAATTTTGTTGTTTTGGCTTAAATTCGAGGTATGACCATAACTCTGCGATTTGCTTGCTAGCATGCAATATGTGACTAGATATCATGCTTAAGATTAGAGAATCATGTATGAACGAGGTTTGATTCATGTGTTCCTTTTATAGGATGCAAGAAAGAGAAAAAGTCTTCAGTGCTCTGAGCTTCTTGTCCCTTCTTGTCTTCACTACTGAATCTTTGGATCTCTCGATCTTTGATTTTCTCTGAGGGCCTTTCTGAAGGGCCTGAAGGACCTTTTGAGGGGACCTTTTAGGGACCTCAGAGGGCTATTCAAGGGTAGGTTTGAGGGCTCACCGCATGTCTAAGCGCTTTCCTACAAGAATCAAAACACAAAACACACAGAAATTCAATGTTAGTTTTAGCTAAAAATCACAAAATCATGAATTAAACTAACATGAAATAAACTCATAACATGTAACTAACTCTACACTAAAAGACAAAATAACAAAATAAACTAACTACAACTCAAGAAACTAATATATAACAAACTAATGATTAACTAATTGAAGAAATCAAGAAACTAATTAAACCAAAAAATCAAGAAAGCAATCAGCTGAATATGGCTGCCTAACTAATTAATTAATCTAGCATTAATAAGTAACACAAATTAACAAGAACTAAATCAAGAAAATTAACTAACAAACAATGCTAATCGACTAACAAGAATCAATTAAGACTAGTTATTAAACTAAATGGAAGATTGAAAACTGACTAATAGCCAAATGACACATAATGAAACATGTTGTACGACATTCAAGATTAAGCTAACTGGCAAACTATAAAATAATATAATTCTAACCTAATCTACTTAATCTAGAAATGAATAAAAGAGCACCACATGGCTCGGCTATTAACATTCAATAACTAACTTAACTCTAAATCGCTGATTGAAGTAAAGACTAAATAATCTTAACATGAATAATAATAAAACTATCATAGCTGAAAATCTGAGTTTAACCTACAGCCAAACAATAACCTAAGCTACATGCATAAAAGGAAACCCGTTATTTGAAATAACACAATTCGGCTATCAAATTATTCTAATTCTAATATAAGCAATAAGTTAAAAGTTGTAAACAAATAAAATAAAATACTGTCTAACTAAGAAGAGATAACAGAAATCAAAACTACGTTGTTGGGCTGAATAAAATAACTAATCATAATAAAAAAAATACTACTCTCTCTGCTACCGATTTTTCCTAATCTAGTAGGTAATTTAACTAACTAAAGAAAAAGTAATCTAACTAACTAAAGAAAAACTAATCTATTTTTTTTTATAAAAGCTTAGTAGCAGGTATTGAATCAATAACCAAGACAAGAAACTATGAACTATTTGACGCCATTTAAAAACAATATTAAGAAAAGTATGCTGAAACGCTAAATCAACTCATAAAGAAAATCTTTTTAAGTAAGCTATGAAACAACAAATATTCAAAACGTGATGCAGATTAACTCTACCCTGAATCTAACCTAAAACTAATTAAAAACCAAGAAACTACCAGAAGACACTATGTTAAAACTATCGATTTGATTAAACTACAATTATTCTATGCACAATCAAGAAAAATGGCTAATCTAGATTAAGTGAAATATAATTTTTTTATTTTTATTTTTTAAATGTTGAATCTAAACTAATCTAAACTAAATATGCAAAATATACAAGGCTAAACTAAAACTACATGCAATGTTATGATTTATGATATGCAAAAACTAAAAATACGATACAACGAGGGAGAAAAAGAAAACTGTGTGATTTACCTCCAACAGATGGGTTGATAAGAAAAAGATGGCTTCTCTATTGTGATCATAGGCAGCTCCAATCTCTATCTGATGATGGGGGCAAGAAACACTGATGACAACAAAATTTAGAAGAAAGAACGAAAAAGAAGAGCGAAGAGCGGGGAAGAGAACCAGCTTGAGAAGAGAAAAGGGAGAAAGAAGAAGAAGAAGGGCTGGAGAGGAGAGAAAGAGTGGGAGGAGATCTCAAGAGGAAAAAAATGTGGTGGTGTGTTGGAAAATACTATTTATAATAAAAAAATTAGGTTTACACGATTTTTAAGAAAACTCCTCTTAATTTTCATAATTTTCAAACAGTGCTTCTAAAAAAAATGTGTTTCACAAAAAATACCTTTCCTAAACCAAATAAAATATTATTTAAATACTTTTAAGATAATTATAACACTAATTAAAAATTCTTAAACAAGATTAGGCATCGAAAAATGTAGGAAAGTATTTAAAATATGTAATTTTCTCAAATTTTCTATTTAAAAGAAATTTCTTGAATGCAATGATAAAAATGGGTTTTTAATGCAATTTTTCTATGGATCATGCATAAAATAGTATGAATAGAATGTAAAAATACATGCATGATCATAAATGCTTTACAATTTAACAAAGCCAATAATATCATGTTTTGCCATATCTAATCCAAAACACCAAACAATTGGTTCTTAGCTCTCCCCGCAGTATCCCGCCATCGCTCCAACATGTCTTCTCACAACTGTGTAGTTATCATATAGGGGTCAGACTCTAATTCTGAGTCCTCAATAGGTTAAACACTAGCAATGAATCACATACAAAACTAATCATATATGCATTTAAAATAATAATCATTCTATAATTTAAGCACATAGACATTAAAAACACATTCATGCATAGAATACCAAATCAAAAAAATTTACTGCTTAATTTTCAATTTTTTAGGGTATGTTTGCAATCCACATTCCGATATATACAAAATCAAGAATACATAACCAGTTATGCATAAGCAATTAATCAATGAATGAACAGTTAATTAAAGCATGACCTTACCTAAATACCAGACCACCCTTGTATGCATGGGTAGCTTTTTATCCATATTATCTTTTCTTATTTAAATGATGAATGCAATGCTTTATACTGCATGCACAACACAATTTTGTTCCTCTTTTTATACTAAATCTATGGGTAAAACACAGACAACCTGAACTAAGTGGTAAAGGCCCGGTGTGTACATTCAAATAACTTATGCCTTATTTAACCTGGCCTTCCACACTTATCTGGCCTCGAGTTTAGGGAGATCCAACGTTGAGAGAGACCCAAACCTATAACCCGATATATTAGAATACCTGAATTAATTATTTGTTATAGGGAGAGATGCCACTTGCCATCCTCACATTGTTTAACAATGTGGTTAAGATTCCTCTCCCAAAATCGTGTGGGAGGAGATAGAGTACAAAATCCTATGGTATTTGTCACATCCGATCCAAATCTGAATGGTTTATATCCATAAAGTTGAGCTTTCAATGGGTGGGACCTGAGGTTGAGTACCTGCCCTACCCAGATTAGTATTTGCAGGTTTGGCCAAAAAATTAGAAACCAAAAAAAAAATGAGTGGATCTAGGATTTCAGTTTAGAACCTTGTGCCTTGTTTTACTGAATCCGATGGCCATAGCTGCTCTCCATTAGTAATACGTGTAAGACCAATCATATGCAACGGTTTAATGCCCAACTGAAGTTGATAACCATGATACCACGTTTCTACCATGTCTTATCATTTCTCTAACTATTTCCAAGTGTTTTCATATAGGCACTATGCATCTTGCATCACATTAATAATTCTTTAGTACCTTGATACATGCACTTCTTTTTAATAGCGTGCCCTCCACTACCAGGAATTTAACTATAGTGACTGCTATTTAAAGGGTTTGTCTGAACCCATATCAGCACCATCTTCTATGTTCATCTTTTCTGGTTCATACACTCGTAGCCTTTGCTTCATCTTCCATACTAAGAAAAAAAAATGAGGACTGACAAGGTGATTTTTATTCTCCTCATAGCCATTGCTTTGTGCATGGCCGTTGTTGAAGGAGCAGATCTGATCAATGACAAACATCGTCATGGCAAGCCTCCTCACCACAAACCTGATCATCAACATCACCATGAAGGGCACTACCATCATCACCCTGGCCGGCCACCATGATCACCATGAACATCCTCACAAGCATCACTAATAATGCCACCAAGATAACTCAGCATATACCTGAGTCTGTGCCATGGTTATGATGTCTATCACACACACACACACACACACACACACACGTATATATATGTTGCTTCCTGATGTGCTTGGTTGTAATAAGTGCTTATGCACCAGATTTAGGCAATGTGAATAAGTGTGTTATCGACCATGAGCTTATGCAAGCAATAAAGTATGTTTTCTTCATGTTAGTGCATGTATGTGCAATGATTTCTCAACATTAAGGACATTAAAAATGATTTTTTATTGCATCAGCTAGAGTGCACGATCATTGCCTCCATCTTCAAGATAAGCATTGCCTCTCTTATGAAAGTTACTAAACCCCACAAGCGCAGGCCAAATTTACGTGCTAATTTGTTAGATAGTGTTGCAGTTTCTACCAACAAAGTTATATCAGCCAAAATGCTTAAGATATACATGCCACTTTGGAACATGTTGGTGCAGGTTCATGCAACAATTGATGCACAAAGGGCTCACTTTTGCTATGTGACACAAAGTTACAAAGCTAGAATGAGATAATGCAACTAGATTTTAAACATGTTGTTTTCATGACATTATGGTCTTGTGTTATAACTTCGAAGTAACATTGTAGTAATTGAGTTTAGGTTCAATTAATTCGAACTAGGGATGGATATGTGTACCGGCTGGGAAGCTTGACCTAAGGTTAGCAAAGGCCCGAGCCAGATGAAGGGCCACTGAAAGTGCGCCATTGGTTTTTTTTTTTTTGGTCAGGGCTCATGTCTTTTGAATCCACAAAAATTGGGCTAGGCCGGGTCCAGCTCATTATCTTTTCACTTTGGGCTGGCTCAACTTTAATCAAGCATAGGCTACAAAAGGCAGCCAAGTGCAGCCATCTCATCGTAGGTATTGGAATTGCCCATCGAGAATCTCACCTAATGTCCATACCTCTCCCAACTCACTGTGTGATTGCTTCAATTGCAACCACATCATCAACAACAACATCATGTTAAATTTATCCTTTCACACCATTAAGGAAGAAACAGGTCTAGACCTGATCCAGGCAATGGATGTTCTAGCTAATGTACAATATAAGAAGAGGAAAATGTCAAGTGTAATTGGACTCGTACAACTAAGAGGATAACAAGAAGTCTGAATTAAGATGATGATAATGAGAAGAGACTTTCAAAAGGTGAAGGTGCCATCTTATTGGAGACTCCCACAAATAAGAAAAGACTTGCAAAGCTGGATTGTGATAAGAAAAGTGAGAAGTTGGAGTTTTTTAAGGACTCTAATCCCCAACATATGTTGCCTACTATTTTTATATAAGTGAATCTCTCATTTTGAAAAATGTGTAGAAAGATAAAGAGGAAACCTTCACGGTTGTGGACGTAGACCCTTCCCTAGATCAAACAACGTTAAACTTGTCTCGTGTGCGCATTCACATAGTTGCATGATATCTCCTTTATGGTATCAAACTCACCCTAATTTCATGATCCGTTTGAGTGTGTACACCTGCATATTCGCGATCTTCATCAAGCTCAACATTCTCCCATTATCATGAGCTAGCATAGCTTCAGAGAACAACAATCTCATAGCAGGTTCTAATAACCCATTCTCATTGCTCCTTACTCCTATAAGTTTATAACATTTTTTGTCTGTGAAACTGTCTACAAAAAATTTTCTCTTGTGAGAATAATAATTTAGCCTACTATTGAAAAGCTATAATTTTATGGGCTTTGTAGAGAGAACAAAATCTCATTTCAATGAGTATTGTAATGAACCTACAAAAGAGGCCGAGAAAAATCCTGCATACATATGAAATGCCCCATAATTTTCACCCAAAAATATAGCAAAAATTTGATAATTTTCTTTGAATGCCAAACAACGTTAAACACTATTTTTATGTGGTGGCTAAACCACTTTGTTGTAGGTTACAGGTGTGTATTACCAAAGTAATACCAGAAGATTCTATTGTAAACTATTCATGAATCATTTATGAAAAAACCAAAATGATTTATATTTTGTAAGTCATTCACAAAACCTAGTGAATTAAATAAAAAGGATAAAGTTGCAATATAAACAAGTACTTAGGATTAAAATAACAAAACTAAATCCTAAGACTGGCTCAAGATCCTTAGAAGATCTAGTCCTCATCATCATCACTGCATCTCGCTATCTACTGTTCAGCATATAATTCTTTACCAGTATTTTGTATAATCTCATACTTATGAAAGTCTGGTAGGTATACATTGAATCACATGCAATCATACGATATACAAAACATACATTCAATAATTCAATATCCATAAAATGAATCAATAGGATAAATAAGAGATATTTAAAGCAATACAACATGGTATACAATTCATGTAACTTATAAATACTCAATAATACTATTTAAATCATTCTCATGATCATGCTTTACTTGAATTAATAAGCATAATTTTTGTGTGAATAACAAGGTCTTTGTTTCTTTTCATTATAGTATGCTTCAGGAACTTACAGGTGTTTATTATAATAGAGAGATTACTTTGAGTGTTTATTATTATATGTATCTTAAATTTCTTGAAGGTTTAAACAACCCATAGTCTAAAGTGAGTGATCTGTGACCAAGAGAGTTCTCATGGAGGCATTTGACATTTAGTAGGATACATCAAAGACTAGTTGCAGTAGTAGAGATCTATCACCTAGAACACATTCATAATGATGACCTCCTAATCTCTTAGTGTCTGGAGACCATTGGGACACCTAGCTCACATAAAACATAATATTATCACTCGAGGCTTGTACCACCAACCTCTCCCAAGTAAACCATAAATCTGAATGAGTTTAGGTTTCTTATTATGAGATTTTGTTATTACATGTGCATCATACCATTAGGCTAATTCATGGTTTAATTAACCCGAGTACTCTTCTAGGGTAATCATGATTTATTCGTATGTACCCAACTCATTTAGTGTTGGTCGGGTGCCTTTAGCCCCTATGAGCACTCTGCCTATGAAGGTGTATAAATTAAGAGTGAGTGAGTGTACGCATGTATCATTCATCATATGACACTTCTCTTTGCACCTCATGTATTTGTATCAATCTTAAACTCATATACGAGCAATCACAAGTACATGAATGCTTTATGTGCCTTATAATACAAAAAAATCACATGATATACACACACTAATATGCCCCATGGTGCCATAAAGGTTTCATGAACCACAACTCAATATTGAGCCATAAATATTTCATGCACGTATATCATATCAGTTATGTTGCATTTTCACTTATAATCGCATGTTTAACATAGCCAACAGGGTTCTGTAAACCATAGTGTCATTACGAGCATAAACATTTATCACTTGCATATATACATCATCTTTGAAACATGCATACAACTATCTAATTTCATTTATACATACATAAAATATCCAACATATGTGAACATAATTATCATATTTTATTCATAAAATATCCAATACATAAGAACATAAATATCATATTTTGTTCATAAAATATCCAATGAATGCAAGCATAAATTATCCAAATGCTTGCGAATGTAAATATCATATTTTAATAATAAAAATATTCAATGTATGCAATCATAAATTATCCAATGTATATGAACATAAATATCATAAAATATCCAATGTATGCGAATACAAATATCATATTTTGTTCATGAAATATCTATTGCATGCAAACATAAATATTATACTTTATTCATAAAATATCTAATGCATGCAAACATAATATTATATTTTATTCATAAAATATTTTATACATGCGAACATATATTTATCTAATGCATGTGAACATAATTATCATATTTTGTTCATAAAATATCATAAATTATCCAATACATGCAAATTTAAATATCATATTTTATTGATAAAATATTCCATGCATGCAAATATAAAATTATCCAATGCTTGCAAACATAAATATCATATTTTATTCATAAAATTTCTCATATATGCGAACGTAAAATATCTATAAACTTTAAATCATTTATACATATTAATTTTTTTGTAGTTTGAAATCATGCATATAATATATATTAATATTGAATAAATGTTGTATGATTGGCATAGATCCCTATCTCAAAATCTGTGAGGTTTTACGAAGTAAAAATACCAGAATATCTAGAGGGATTTTCCCCCGGAACTGCTTAGTGGATCACACTTCTTTTGACAGTTTAAACGCAGGCGAGGACTTGCGAGGGCCTCAGTCTTCACATTGCAAGTACAAAAATATGTGTGTGTGTGTATGGCAGTGCACCGATATGCATGTCTACGTTGGTCGGCAAGCTGAGTAAGCCACAACAAAAAAGTGGCAGTCGTCTTCACCATTGGCGGTATGGTAGAGAGCGAAAGTGGCTGCCGGCATGAAGCGGCAACAACAAGCGTATCCCAGCTAAGCACCACACCTTGTGTGGGTGTAATTGCAGGCGAGCGAAGGAGGTGATGGGGAAACAACCTGCCCTCTATCCAACCTGAAAAAAACACAGAAGAAGAAGGAAGCAGGGAGAAACAAGGTGGAGTTTTGAAAGTTGCATTGGTTACAAGCCGAGCTTGGCTGGGTCGGGCTCAGTTCAGTCAAGTCGAGAAGGAGTGAGAGGGAAGAGGTGGAGTGGCGATAGGGTGTTCTATACCCACCTCTGGTTTGCTTGAAAACACAAAGAAGAGAGGGAGCAATAGGGTGAGGTCTGCCCACTTTTGGCATGCCGAAAAACACAAAGAGAGGGAGGGAACGACAGTGGGAAGCCTACCCACTTCATTCCTACCACAAACATGAGAGAGGGAGATCGTAGGAGCAGGGAGTCAGCCCTCTACTCCATCTGATAGGGTGACAGAAGAAGGAAGAAGATGGGGTACGGGCGTCGGGGGTCACCGGTTGGATGGGTGGTGCAAGGGAGAGGCGATGGCAGGGTGGTCGTCGAAACTAGGAATCAGAGGAATCAGTGGGTGGTGGTGGTTCTGCAGAAAAAACAAAAAAGAAGGAGAAGGTGAAGTGGTCGGTGGTGCTGCCATGGAGGGTTAGCTTGGAGGTGCAAGGTGGTCTCCTGTGAAACACGAGGGAGAGGGGGAGGCACTTGGCTAAGGGGGGTATGTCCACAAATGAGAGGGAGAGGTAAGTGTCGTGGGAGAGTGAGAGGGAGTGAGAAACATGAGAATGGGGGGGGGGGGGGGGGGGGCGGGGTGAAACAGCAACATGAGAGAGAGATGGGGTACCAGTGAAAAACATGGAGAAGGTGACGATGGAAGTGGGATTGGGTGGCATAAAGGGAAGTAGGAAGGGGCTGTAGGGATTAGGGAGGGGCTCTTATGGGAGGTGGATGTGAAGCTTGGGTTGGATCCAAACCATGTTTCATTCATTTTTTTCCAATATGGACCCAGAAACGAGTCTGTTATTTATATTTATACATATTTATATATATATATATATATATATATATATATATATATATTTATTTTGAATTGAGTCTCTTAAATGGATTCAATTCCAAAGCCCATGGGTTTATCACTCTGGACCTCTCTTCTAGGTCTAAGCTCGATTTGGATTCGATCCATATCCGAAAACATGTGCGTTGATCAATTTAGAACTCTCCCAAGATCCAAGCCCGAATAGTTTTGAACTTCACAAATCCCCATCTTAATTTGCTAAATAATTATTTGACATAAATAACAATAACTCGCTAAATATTCAAAATTCACTAGTGTTGTCTTCTTAAACCCATATTATCATGAGAGGACTTTTCTCGTTTGAGTGAACTCTCTTTATATGAGAAATTGTATAGTTACATGCTGGATGTTCCGCACTTTTGTGTGTTTGGTTGTGTTTGCTTCATTCATTGATGGGTCCAGTCAAACTCGGGTCGAGACCTAGTACCAGCACTTAAAAGTCAGATCCAAGTTTGAACCATGTTTGACCACAAACCCAAGGCTAGGGGTAGCCATTGAGCCAGGTGCCTAACGGGCTTTTTGGTATCTGGCTCGAATCGAGTCGCACTCATGCTGAAATTTTCAGCCCCATCCAGAATAATGTCGGACCGGGCTCAACCCAATTAGATAACCGAACTCTAATCTGGCTAGGCCCTTGTGTAAAATACACAGGGCCCTGACAGGTCCATCCCGTTAACTGGGTTCAGGCCTGATCGAGTCCAGCTCATGCCTAAGTATGACTGAGTTGGGTTGGGCTCGAACCAAGGCATGGGTCAGACTTGTCGGGCAGGCTGGGCCAGCCCAGCCCGATGGCCGCCCCTAGAAGTCTATAGCTACAAGGCCAAAATCTCCAAAACCTAACTACCTCTTTGGGAGCCGGCGGTCGCTACCATCCCCGACTTGAAGAAGATCACCCTGTGCGGGACTGATCACTTAGCGAGGAAGAGAGATAAAAAAGGGAAGGAGTAGGGTTGTCCATTACGGCAAAAGAAAAAAGAAAAAGAAAAAGAAAAAGAAAAAGAAAAAGAAAAAGAAAGAGAAAAAGGAACCCGTCGATCTAGATTGACTATAGGCTTTCAGAAAATCCATGCTTGAACATAAAAGAATGTCCGTGAAAAAAAGTTAAACACCGCAAAATATTGGCAGTCAAAAACTCGTGAGAATTTGATTTTTTTTTTTAAAAAAACTTTACATTTTTTGGCAAAATCTCTGCAATAAAAAATAAATAAAAATAGTTTTATTAGATAATATAAATAAATTTTATTTAAAAATAAAAGCCACAAGTTTTTTTCACCATAATAGCGGTTAAAAATGTAAATATCGCTTTTAAATTGTGATATTTATGTTTTGATGAAAATATCGCACGAAATTGCCATTTTTTTACTTTCAGGCAATTTCTCCCAAAAATTTCATAAATCTCGCAATATTTATCACTGTACTCTACAGTAGATTACTGTTGGATCCGGGTCGGACCCTCGTTCGGCCACACCATCTGTGTCGCTGACAGGACGTCCCATTTGACGAAAGGAGCTACATCGCTGACGTGGGTAAGTCTTTCCTCTGAATAGTCTTCCGTTCCTCTCTTTCCATACCGCAGAAATCCACCGTCTCCTCCAGGTCATGAGCCATTTCTTAAAGCACTGCAATCAACACCATCTTTGTTAGTAGATTATCAGGTTCAGGTCTAAGACCTGATCCAAATCCAAGATCTGGTCCGGTCCAAGGATGAACGTGTTCAAGAAGGAGGTGCTAAATTAATTAAGTCCAAGATAAAAGAAAGATTAAAGAAGCCGTGACAAATCAAGATTGTGAAGGTCGATCTCCTCGAGAGAGTCTCAGTCAAAATGAACTAAAATCTAAAATAAATAATGAGAATCTGGATATTTGTAGGACTTAATCTGTAAGGCAATCTCCCTCAGTAAAAAAATGTAGCCCTATTATATAAAGAGTCTCTCATGAGGCCTTTGTCTCCAAGAGAGAAAAACGTGAAGAGAGGACTTGACAGAATAATATTTTTCTTTGGTTCTTGGACGACGTAGACCACACCGGTCGAACCAAGTTATATCTGTACGTGTGATTCGTTCTTTAACAGTTTTTAAAGCAAGCACAGTAGGTAGATGCTGTTGAGAAAACACAGTCTTTGTTTAGAATTCAGGTTGCACCGACATCGTTACTAGCCAATTTGATGAATTGTTTGAAGAAACTGAAAACTGAAGCCAGCCCTTTCCAAATAGCAGAACCCTTCCTCCAGAAGGCACTGGGTTGCCAAGAATCGACATTCTCACTCAGATGTTTTTTTTTTTGTTGAAAGTAGTCATTGGTGAAGATTTGGTTACTAACATCCTCCACCAACCACACAAAAAGGACTGAGTTTATTGCCCCCAACAAACTTTGTTTTATTATAAAGTGTTTTCGGCTCAAGGTCATAGTTTTAGTATGTAGTTAGCTTCAAGATATAAATTTGTTGAAAATTATCATAAAAATATAAAAACCACAGTTTTGCTTTATATATATATATATATATATATATATATATATATATATATATATATAGAGAGAGAGAGAGAGAGAGAGAGAGAGAGAGAGAGAGAGAGAGAGAGAGATAAATAGATAGAGATAGAGAGAGAGAGGTCATTTTTTATGCTGCACACGCTTAGGTACGTCATTTTTTTGAAGAAAAACATCAAAAGTATAACTCATGAGATGAGGGGTTGCCCGTGTGGCCAGAAGGGTGATTGTGAGGGTACTGAAATGAAGGCGCTATGGCTCACGGATATAAGGCAGGGTGGTCGATGAGCTTCACCCAGGTTTCCTAGAATTGGCAAGGGTTTCTCATCATCAAATAAAAAAAAGTTGGTGGAAGCTAGTCATCGGGCACCATCAAACAAGTTATGACCACCTTTGGGGATGAATTTAATGGGTTTAATAATGTTTCACAGGTTTACCTTTTCCAATAAGCCAGTGCGGCACGACAGTCCTTCCTTACCGTCGCAAGGCTTTCTACTGTGCTGTCACAGGCATAGAATGCTTCACAAACTCGCGATGTGCCAAGCTGTACAAGCTAGCCAGCCTAACGGCCAAAGGCCGCATACCAATACCTTTCCCTGTGTTGAATCATTTTCATTGGCCTTGCGCACTACCCCGTACACAGCTGCCTAGCAAAAGCTGATCAAGCGCATTTTCAAATACGCATTCTATGTAGACTATGCCGCTTAGTGCATAGTCGTCCCATACCAGGTATCACTTCTGAAAGTGGCACAAACTTCGCCATAGCTCTGCGTGTCATAAAGCGTATTGCAGCTCCATACACATAATATAGCAAAACCTCACCATTAAAGGAACAAGACCTTGTGGCCTCCAGTCCGAAGACCAATTGATGATTGAACACCATAGCGAAGAGCACCACCCAGACTCATTCGTCGGCACCTAGGCATTCACTCGCCTAGCCCTGAGTCACCATACTCGATTGAAATCACTTAATGTGATCCTTGAAGAAATTAGCCCTAACCCACACATACCCATGTGCGTCCAACCGCTACACATGGGACAATCTTGCAAGCAGAGAGGTCCTTAACCAAATCTCCAAAGGCAACATCCTCTGATCCGCTAACACTACTTAATCGAACAATACTTCACGCTTGTGCCGCCATACAACGATGCACTAACGATGATATTGATGCCTATTGCATGCCATGCTACCACCACACATCATTGATCATGCAAACACATACCGTGCGTTCCTACACTCGATGCATTTTCCACTCAGTAGAGCTCTGCACTACATATGCTCCATTCCGAAAGATCAGCTCACGACATTCTCCCCCACCCAAAACCATTATCGTCATCGACAATTCTGGTGCAAGTAAAAACACAATCTTCACTGATATGTCAGTTTTTCTTTGTACTTATCTTTGGTTTACTTTTTTTCTTCAGCCAACTCAACTTGTTCTGGATTACATCCACCATCGTCGTAACCTTTAACACACCTAGTCTCATACCTTTAACGCATCATTGATCACTTAGACAACAGTCTTTTGCTTTATCAACTTCGAGCATTCTCTACTCATGAAAACCCAGTACAGTCTCAAACACAAACGGGTCATCCTCACCCACACGACAAACTTGCCATCTTCATTCACATGGTTTGGGTGTCTTCAAACCCCAGCAAAGGCAATTCTAAGCCCTTCGTGGTCCTCACAGAGAAAGATGACCACTAATGCATGTCGTAGGGATATCAACTCCCTTAAGCATAAACTTGTAGTTTTTTAATGATCCAAACTAGTCCTCAAGTGGGGGACGCCTTCTTGTGTATCACCTCAAAGTGGTTCTTCAAAGTGTCTTCCTGGGAACTCATCCTCACATGAGCACCTTTGGCTCAACGCTGGAACTCTCCTCCCGAAGCCAGCATATTGTAACTCTCTCTCAGAGTCAGCCTAACGGCCAAAGGTTGTGTACCAATACCTTTTCATGTACTGAATCATTTTCATTGACCCTATGCACCACCCCGTGCGCAGCTGCCTAGCGGAAGTTGATCAAGCGCATTTTCAAATATGCATTCCATGTAGTCGATGTCTCTTAGTGCATAGTCATTCCATACTAGCTATCACTTTCAAAAGAGGCACACACTTAGACTTATCCTTGCATGCCATAAAGCGTATTGCAGCTCCATGCGCACAACATAGCCAAACCTTGCTACTGAACGAATAAGACCTTGCGCTCTCCAGTCTGAAGATCAGTTGATGATTGAATACCATAGCGAAGAGCATCACCAAAACTCATTCGCCGGTGTCTAGGCCTTCACTCGCCTAACCCTAAGTCACCATACTCGGTTGGAATCACCTAATATGATCCATGGGGGAATTAGCCCTAACCCACACGCACCCCCGTACGTCCAATCGCTATGCGTGGGACAATCATGCAAGCCGAGAGGTCCTTAACCAAATTTCCAAAGGCAACATCCTCTGATCCGTTGGCGCTGCTTAACCAAACAACGCTCCACATCTGTGCTACCACACAACGATGCACTAACGATGATACTGATGTTTATCGCATGTTGTGCTACCATCACATGGCATCGATCAAGCGAATGCATACCGTGTGTTTCTACACTCGATGCATTTTCTACTCAGTAGAGCTCCGCATTGCACATACCCCATTCTGAAAGATCAGCCCAAGACATAATGTGAGTTCTTATTAAATCCCACTATGCAACAACTTGCCAAGGGTCAACTTCACATGCTCGTGTATGCACCACACAAATGTCATAATAATTTACAATATGAGTATGTAGTGAATTTACAAACTAGTTCAATTTTAAATCCATGGATCAGCAGAACCACACTTCCAAATTGAGACATCGATTTTAAACTATGCCATAGGGACACGCCATTTTGGATGCATGTCCTTGATGCCACGATCAAACACGCTATGACATGTTGATTCAACACACATTTGTATGGTTATTATTTTAATATCATTATTATTTTTTATTACTTTTTAATAATATTTTAATAAAACACATTATTATATATTTAAATATCAAAAAACTTACTTTTTACTGATTAAAATTTAAAAGAAATGTCCCATGATGTTTAATTTTGATTTTTTTTTTGAACTTGTGAGTCAAACTCACATCCCTTGTCCTTGTATCTACGTGTCATTGTGACAGATTTTTAGAGTAGAGATTCATGTTCAGGCTAGAGTTGCCAGTTGGAGAAGCGAGAGCGAGAAGTGAAAGTGATAAGCGAAGCACTTCCAAAATTTTAAGAAGCGAGAAGTACATGACGACTTACAAGTGAACCAGATATCGTCTTGAAAGCAAACCGAAAGCGACCTAGGAAGCGAGGGAAAATGGAAAAAGAAAGAAAAATAAAAATAACAAAAAAAGAAAAGAAAAGGGAAGCGAGCTTCCCTTAAATGGGAAGTGTGCTTCCCCTAAACTGGGAAGCATGCTTCTCAATTTTTTTGGTGCTTTTTAGCATGTTTTGAAAATATCACGTTTTGCATTTTGGGGAAGTGCGCTTCCTCATGCCCTATGGCGCTTTTGGTAACCTTGGTATAGGTTTTTTCCATTTCCTACTAAAGAAGATATCATTCTATTTATGCGTACTTACTTTATCTAAAGCACAAGTTAACCACTCTTGTTATAACTGCATTTTTTCAAAAATAATAATTTTATTGTTTTCCACAAGAACTGTGAATGCATTCTTAGCGTATTGGATGACACTTTGTTTTCAATACATATTGGATGACATTTTGTTATTCAAGTTTTTGAAATCCCAAAATCTCTCTTAGTTAATGGTTTATACTAAATATTTTTCCCTTTTTTATAATGAACTCTCACTGAGAACCGTGTCAATGAGCCTGAAACCTGCAAGGTAAAACTCTGGGTTGAGGACACGATCACCCAGCCTTACGTGCTTCAACCGTGATAAAGCAATGACGGCCACCATGCACCAACGGGATTCAGATACTAATAATTTTTTTAAATGTGCATTTTATGCAGTGCGTGTTCGCCATTCTAATACCTTTTTTTGGTCTAAGCCAAGGAAAAATGCCCCTTCATAGAACGCTCATTTGCTGGATTCCAGTTGGTAAAACACTTGATCTCTCTCTTGCCCCCTGGAGAGTACACCCAGCTTCAACCTTGCACCAATTGACACCCCGTGGATTTCAAACTTTGTGACTATCTGTTAATTAGGTGATACTTCACATGTTGCCTCCTACCATAGAGCAGCGACTCTATTCTAATACCTAACAACTTAATTTTCATTAACTTTTGTGAACACCCCAAAATTTTCAAAAAGACCTTTTTGCCCCTAATTCCATCTTCTGAGAAGGTCGAAGTGATTTCAAAACTAAATTTCAGTCTTTCTTCAGATTTTTGGATCGAATTCCACATTGATATATTCAAAATCAATTCCGAATCCGAATCCAGTACTTTAAATCCATATTTTCTCAAAATTCGGATCCAAACTCATTTTTGAAGAAATTTTCTCAAAATGGCTTGTAAATTCTCAGAAAAATCCCCTTTTGTAAATATTCTACATAAAACACAAAAAATTAGTTTTAAATCTTTGATTTTTCGTAAAGCTCTAGGATTTTATTCTAAAAATACAAAAAAATAGAAAAATAATATAAAAACCCTAAAAATGAGAAAAAGCTACAAGAAAAACGAAGGATTTCCAAGCTTCTTGAAGCCCTTTTTCCAAAAACCTCATTTCTTAACCATTTTTTTTTTTAAATCCTAAAAAGGGTCCTCTTTCTGAAAAACTTAAAAATATGTAACGACCCCTCTCCCGCACGTTCTTCCCATTCTCTCCCCATCGTCGATCTCAGAACCGACTTCCCCATTATTCACCCCACATCCGCAACGAACCGCGGCTAGAAACATCCATTAGCCCCTTTAAGAAGAGGCCCCCGGTGACTCTCGGGAGGAGGAGAAGATCCACCATTATTGATCATCTAACCTTCCTTCGATTGAACCCACCCTCAAGCTGGAAGTTCCCCTTTAGCATCCACCTTTTCAAGCCAGGCTCACCCTGAAGAAAGTCTATCAAACCCTTGCAAGCAAAAGCGAAGTCTCCAGACTTCTCTTCGGTTCTCTCCGAAGGAGAATCGACCCCTTTCCTTCCTTCAGAAAACTCCTGCAAACAAAGGATCGGATCGGCTGTCTCCTTCAGAACTCCAGCAATCCTCAAATCACAGGAATCGATCCCGTCCGGCAGCGACATATAATAGCCGTCATTATCTCTCCTTCTCAATAATCGGTGATCAAATCCCCTGCAACTACAGGTAAGAATCGTTCCCCTCCTTCTGATGCAAATTTCCTTTTCTTCTTTCATTAGATTTTCTTTTTTTTCTTTTTCTTTTCTTTTTCTCCCTTTCTTCACCCATTTAGCGCATTATATGTAGTATCGGTCTGCATATAGCAGTCCCGATTTGCATTTGGCAAAAGAAATCCAACCCTCTTCCGGGTTATATCTATTTCATTGTTATTTCAATTTTTCTCACAGATTCTTAGATCTTCTCTGATTTATGAATTTTCATTACCATCGCACATTAGTTGTAGATGAATCACCATGCTCTTTTTTTTTTTTATCTTTTTTTTTTATTATTTTTTTTTTGTCATTTGTTCATGTTCCTCAATCCATGCGTGATTCAGCATCACCATCCTCTTTGTCTCCTGCCATTAGCATCACCGGCATAAGGATCATCATTAGCATCTAAAGGCAGAATTAGCCCATAGTGAAATACAGTGCCCAATCTGGGTTTTGCTAGGTAATTTGCTGCATTGCACGACATTTTTTTTTTCTAGGGATGTTCATTTCATTATAATTCCCCTTTTAGATTTATTATGTTTTTCCCCTGAATGGTTTATAAGACTGTCATCCGAGTTATGTTTATTTGTTATTCATATGATCGATATCTTCACGTTCAACAAGTTGTTGTTGGCGTTTCATCTGCTAAAATGATCTGGAAGCTTGAACTACTGTGGTGATCAGGCTGTGGAATGCCGACAATAAGCTCAGAGCAATGTCTTGAGACTTCTTTTTGCATTAGCCTTTAGTTGATTAATTTTGCTTCCCTGCATATCCCTTTGCTGAAGTGTTTCATTGTTTGTGCGTTAAATTGAAATACTCCATCATGTTTTTTTGATCACTTTGTACTCATTTTATACGGAGTAGCGTTACATCTAAATGCATCATATTTTGTGTATTAGCCTTATAATGATCTATCTTGTCAGATCCAAACCATGGGAGAAATTAAATCCCAAACACCTATAGAATGATGAAGTCCCTCAAATTATTCCTGAATCTATGTTAAGAAATCCATCAGAAATGAAGATTTTTTTTTTATGTGGCTAGCCGTAAAACACTGCTTCATGTACAGGTGAGTATGTGTGTTCTTTGTTTCCTCTTTCCCCATAAGAGGAATTGAAACAATTGTTAGTATAACCTGTATCTTTTGGCCCACTATTTTCTTGATCTTGAACTGTTGAAGAAACTGGACATGGTTTGTATATAAGATAGTTTGGGATAGAACAATAAGCCTGCCCGAGATTTTCCTAGGAAGGTTCAGTAAATTTAATATCTGGAATGATGAGAGGAAGGCTCCCAGTTCTAAAATTCACCAAGGTTCAACCTATCATTCTGTCTGCCAGGGGCAAACTCACATCGTTGAATATGCTGAAACTGGGAGTCGCCATCATGCGTCATATCCAGGAGACACCTCCTATCCTAAAAACCTCGCCTATCTGCCTAATATTCCACTCGCATGTATGTATAACTGATTACTATACAGATGAATTCTTTTCCTTAGTTTTAAGGGAATCAATGTTACACAATTTGTCTTGAAATCTTGATATTCTGTAATGAAGCTACTTAAGAGGCTTTCCTGCAGTGACTTGCTATGGTTATGGTGCGCTCAGCAGCGTGACATCGACCACTCCTACCATAAATTGCCAGAACAGATTTAGCTTGAATCATGTGATCAGTCAGTTCATAGGATATATGAATCTCGTGGAAGTTGCATTACATACCCGTTGTCATGTTTCCAACTGAAAGCTCGACTATGAATATGCTTAAGGCTATTAAGGATATTCTGATTATCATTCATAATTACTCTATGTTAGTGGAACCAAATACAGTACTAAATGGTCAGTAGTTTCAGTTGTTGTGGATTTAAATTGAATACATTTTTTGAGTTATAAAGCCCTGTGAATCTCTCCTGAATTTAGCAAATGACAACCAACCTTCCTGTAATAGCTGGGTCCAGTGCATTTACAACAGTCGTTGTATTGGGTTGATCATTAGATTGTCAGTTTAACTTTCCTCTGTTTGGGTATCCATACACCCCACAGGTAATGTAACTTGGTCATTTTATTGTCTCCTATTATGGTTGGCTTGACTTAAATTCACCAATTTCTTACCATTTGAATTCATTTTACCTCTTCCATCTTTTGCATCCGTCAACCACCTACATCTTTCATCATAACCAGCATCTATTCACTACCCACTTTTACCTCCAGTCTTCTCACCATGCGTCAGCCAACTACATGATTTTCACAAAGTTCCCACCATCTCCAGCTTATTCACAGTCATCATCTACATTGGATATCGTCATCTTCCACACCTGACCTTCATTGGCTACATTAGTCCCTTATCTAGCACTTTCACAGCACACACTACTTCACTCATATTGCATATCCACTGTCCACTACGAACATCATCTCCACCATCCATCTACAGCAACTCCCTGAGTTGCTGTAGCTTCATATTTGCCACAGCAGATCCACCGATGGTTGTGAGCTATCATCCACCCCATAACAAGCATAATTGGCTGTATTCATTAAGTATATTGCCCTTCGACCCACAGCTGCATCATAAACATCTAGTTAGTCTGAATGGTCAATTGACCAGTCTCTCAATCTTAGATCCCACTGGGTTTTGCTCCTGCAATACAACAGATTTCTTCTAAGTAGGGCAGTTTTCATCACCAAATCCAACCAGCTACTGCTGCAATGCAAGCATCACAACCCTACCTCCGCCAGCATCATGCCTATCATATGTATGTATAAATATGTTCATATCTTATGAAAAATTCCTAGTCATAGGAATACACCTACATGCTTTCATGAATCCATCCCCTTATGTATATACATAGCCATGTATATTCTATTAGGCTCTTCGTCTTATAAAGCATTACCTTTCTTTTATATCTGTGTTTTCTACTGCGTATTAACACTTGATTTTTGCAGGAAATATGTAGAAGATGTTATTACTCGGGGTTGTACATTTGATTTTATCCATTGTAATAGTTAGGTTGGAATAAGAATTTACATTTCTTGCTTTAGGTAGAATGAATGAGCATTATAGAATACCATGAATGGTTTATTCCATGCATTTTCCTTTATTTCTCAAAATCCCCACAATGGTGAAACACGAATGGCACGTGCACCATTTCGTAAGAGGTAAGTTAATTCTAAGTTGACGATTCACATCAACGGCCATAGTCGGGGTGTGAACAAAACTTAGAATTCTTATCTTTTACGAAATAACATTGGATCCACACTGGATCCACTTTCAAAATCCATCATATTTTGTCAAAATATTTTTTTCTTTTATTAGAATTTAACTTAGGATTAACTCAAAATATATACCAATGGCCATAGTCAGGGTATATTGAGGGTTAATTTTTATTTTAAATTCTATAAAAGCACCAAAAGGGTATTTTATCCTTCACTTGAATTTAGATATGACTATTATATAATACATTCAATGACCATAGTCAGGAGTATATTATATCCTTAGTCTTGTTTAAATTCATTTGAAGAATGAAATATGATTTTCAAATCCAATTTCAAACTTATTCAAATTCATTCATCATATAGGATAGAATTGCATCATATTTTCAAAATTTACTTTTCAAAATTCCAAAGTGATTCTTCTTCTTCATCTTATTCAAATCCAATTTTATCTCATTTCGAGATTCAAAAATCCAATTTCAAAGTCTAATTTGACTTTGAAACTCCAAAAACACTTTATATTCAAAATTCCAACTCAATTCAAAATTCAAATTTCAAAGTTTAATTTAACTTTGAAGTTTCTGAGTCATCTTCTGATTCAAAAAAATCAAAGTTTTCTTCAAGTTTTAAATCAAAGTTGAGATTGATTCTGAATCTCAAAATCCAAACCTTCCTAAAGTTCAATCTGGGTCTTTAAAACCCAGATCCATCTTCAAAAGTCCCATTTGGACTTTCCAAACCCAAAATACAAAGTTAATCTCAACTTGGATCCAGATTTCCAAGTATAGGACTCCATTCCACTTTGGATCTCCAATCACGGATCCAAATTCCATTTAGGATCCAAATTCTTATTCTACTTTGGATCTCCAAAACATAGGTCCAAATTTCTTTTAGGATCCGGATCCTCATTCTACCAATGGATCTCAGATTTAGATCCAAATCCATTCTAGGATCCAGAACCCAATCCTACATTGGATCTCAGACTTCAGATCCAATTCCATCTTGAATTCCAACCTTCAAATCAATTCTATTTCTCAAAATTCTATTTAAATTTCCCACATTTCATTCTGATTTCAAAGATAAAATTCAATTCCATTCCAAAGACTTAAAATCCAAATTTCTAATTCAAAATCCATTTATGACCTTAGAATTTCCTTTCTTCTCCTTTCCTCTCAATTCCAAGATCATTTTTTTCCAAATCCAGACTCATATTCCAAGTTTTTGAATATTCTAAAACTTAGAACTTTAAATCTTAAGTGCTAAGTTAGAAATCATTTTCTTCACTTTATCAATTTCACTTGGAATTCTTCAAAATATTTTCAAAAAGAGCATACATCTTTGCATTTGCTCAAGCATGATTCATTGTGCATTTAGACTTAGGATAAATATTCAGATAATTTCTTTGCAAAGCAAAAGGCATGAAATTCGACCCTTGGTTCGATTACCCCTGGTAAAGGCGCCAGGAACGGTCGAACCTCGTACCGACGAGCGGATCCCGTCTCCCGATTTTCCCGCAAATATTTCAAAAACGGAGGCGAGTTATTTCAAAATATTTTCAAAATTAAGGTCAAGTGAGACCCGCAAAAGAGTTCCTCTTCTCTTCTCTTCTTTTCTCTTCTCTCTTTCTTTCCGTTCTTTTATCTTTTCTCCCTTCAAAAAGAGGAAAATAAGAGGTTGGAAAGGAAAAGAGAAGGAAGAGAGAGAACATTACGAGAGGAAAAATTTTGCGATGATCACAGAAGTGGCGACCGAGATGGGACTGGTCTCCGTCCGGTCGAATTATGCCTTTTCCTTTTGCTTTGATATTATCCAAGTCTTTATTTTATATATGTCAGCTTCATTTCCATGCAAACCTTAGGAGCCTAGACTCTGTCCTAAAGCTGACATCATCGCATATAGGATTTAAGAATGGTTTGGTAGGACCATATTGAGGAGATTATTCCATGCTCACATTAGACTTAGGTCTGAAATACAACCCTCCTCAATTCTAGGGATTAAATGTAAAAACAATGAATGCAAGTGTATGCTTCTCTTCATTTTAATCTATCTCTTTAGGACTTGCATTAGAGCCATCTGATTTCTTGCATGTTGAACATATTTTGAAAACCTCCTTACCTATATTGTCCCGGTCTTCACGTTGCTGGGCTGTCTCACTGAACCATAGTTCGGGAAAGAGCCTCACAACTGGACCACTTATTTGGGTTCGCGCCCCCCTACCACGTACCTAAGGGCCATAGTCCGAGGTATATCGGTAGGTGCTCAAGGATGTTGGGAAGCCATTACCTTAGAACCGGAGAAATATTTCTATGCCACGTACTTCGAGCTTCGGCTTGGGTATATCGGCGTATCTTGATCGGAATCAGATAATTTGAACCTTAGAGTTAGGATTAAGGTCCTACAAGCCATTTTCAATATTGCATTTAGAGTCAGCCATTAGGGAGTGCTGTATGCGCATCCTTGTTTATGCAGCTTTGGTTGTGTGATATTTTATCCTCTCATATATGTGTATCAGACCCTTTTTCAAAAACCCTGGGTGTATTATTCAAAACTTGCCCTTATTTCTAAAAACCCTAGGTGTATATTTCTCTCTACCTACATTTTCTTTTTCTCTTCTAGATCAAATTTTCTTCAAAACCCTGGAAAATTTCTTTAAAATTTTATCAACCTTTTCAGAAATTTCCAGGTTGATTCTTTAAAGAGTCTATCCATAAGTCCTGCATTCTATCTAATTTTCCTTATTTTCTTTGCCTCAGTATCTCTCCGATGGCATCTAAATCTCCCGATACTATCTTTCCTTGGGATCATGTCCTCTATCAAATAAGGGATGGAACCCCAGATCTGCGAGTCATCCAGTCTCGTACTTTCTCCCCACGGTGGTATTATTCTTGGTTCGCCACCTTCTCACGTATGTTCCCAGATCACTTGGATGACTGTGGGTTGGAGATGGCATCAGCAGTAGGCAAGCGAGTCATCAATGGAGCGTTGATTCAGGCCATGGCAGAACGATGGAATCCACGTACCTGCACATTTTGGTTTCCATGGGGAGAGATGACTCTACTGATGGACGAGTTCAACGACATTATGGGATTGCCCGAACCAGATGGTCAGCCAGATGATCCTGTCGAGCAGCAATTTTTGATCAACATCAAAGGGGTAGATGTTCGAGAAGCCTTAGCAAGAGCAACAGGGAGCAGATCCTGGCCTCTCACCGAGATTGGTGAGAATCAGTTCATCGACCTGTTTGAATTATATCAAAAGTACGGAGCCTACAAAAAGGTTGACACTTTGTCCCGAGCAGCGAAGGACAGAATTCAGCACGCCATGATCCTGTGCACAGTGGGGTTAGCCTTCTTCCAAGATGGCCAGAATTTTATAGACATCAGAGTTGCCCAGCTCTTTCGGAGATGGGGAAGCAAGCAGACCCGTCAGCTCTCAGTCTCCATGGCCGCATTAGCCTTCCTTTATAGAGGTTTGGCTCGATTCGCTGTTGGGGAGACCATTCTGGTAGAAGGATGCACTTATGCCTTGCAGTCGTGGTTCCTACGCCACGTTCCCTCAAAAGCCAGTTCTTTCAGGTTCAACAGTAAGCAACCAAAGACAGTCATCCAATGCCGAGCTCTGATCGAGAAGCTGCATCAGGAGGAGATCACCTGGGATTTCTTTAACAGAAGAGAGACTGTTCCTCGATACACTTATGCTCGTGACAAACGCTACAAATTGATGGGCCCTTTCTTTTGTGTCGATTATCAGCCGGAACGATGTCTGAGACAGTTTTCACAGCGGCAGGTCCGTGCCAACACCCGTTTTCCGACAGGCAATGTGTCAGAATTCAACCTGCAGTCGGATCAGTGGTCTGGGGCATATCATGTCGCAAAATATACCTGGAACTCCTTTATTTCTCTGTCTATATTTCCTGGGCCAAATGTATCATCTGAATATCAAGAGTGGTGGCAAACTGTCTGCCCACCCTCTCTTTGTCCTTGAAAGTTACAAATATCAATAAAATTTTTGTTTTTTGGCCAAAAATGTTATTTTCTGTATTTTGTTTGTAGCACAAATAAAAGTCACAAAAACTTGAGTGACGACCTAATCCCAAGTAAAAGGAATATTCCTTCCGCATTTCTTCAAATCTTATCATGGTTGACGACCTCGCCTAGGTAACAAGGCACATTTCTCTGTTATCATCAAATGGTAACACAATAATCACAAAATCATGCGATGACCCAATCCCGGGTAATGGGATAATCTCTTGAAATTGTCTACCAAATCCCCTCATTTCTTGCTTTCTCTCGAAGAAATTATGATTTTCAAAAAGCTTCTCCATACTCTAACCATTCCCATATTCTGCAGGAAAGCTTAGGCATCTGAAAATGGTTCAGACAAGGGCTGACAAGAGGGCTGCTCAACAACACAGTGACAACGAGTCAGAGGAGATGAATTCTCCTAGATTGTCCAAAAAGCATGACTCCGGAAATGAAAGCGATGTTGATCCGGCCATGTACCGGGTTTTTCAGAAAATGATGACTAAAATGATGGCCGAGCAGGCTAAGGTGGCTCCAAAGAAGGCGGCTTCTAAGACCAAGGCTAAGAAGAAGCCCATGAAAAAGCCAGTCAAGATCAGCAAGCAAAAGGTACAGCGTGACAGTACCTCTGAAGATTCTGAGTCAGCAGAAGAGAATTCTGAAGAAGAGCAGTTGATATACATCCCGAAACATCTGCGGCAGTCCAAGAGGCCGGTAGAGGAGCCAGTGTCAGTGAACAAGCCCAAGCATGGGCCCCCTGCAGAAGACTCTATCCAGGCACTGACCAAAATCGTCAAAGACCTGCAGGTCCGGGATAAAGGAAAAAGGGCATACACTAGGCAGGATTTCTACCTTGGTTTGGAAGGAGACATCAATTTGGAGAATCTCCCCCGAAAATTCATTAAATTCGATGGATCCGGAGATCCCAAGGCCCACCTTGCCATGTTCTTCGCAGAATGCGCCCGGTTCAGCGAAGACAACCGTGCCTTCTTCCTCTGTTTTCCCCGCAGTTTGGAGGGAATAGCCGCCAAATGGTATGCCGAGCATGTCAATCCCATCGAGTTAAGGGATTTTGACAAAGTCGTCAATATGTTTGTGGAACGCTTCCTATTCAACACGGAAGCTCTGCCCACCCTGAACCACCTGTGCAACCTGAAACAAGAGCCCAATGAAAAGGCTAGGGATTTTATCCACAAGTGGAGAAGCCTGTGCAACAAAATGAGAAACCCTATCTCTGAGGAGCATGCCCTCCAAGTCATTCTCAACAACTTCTCCCAGCCCCTAAAAAGCCTCCTCTTCCCATATCCCTCCAAATCGTTTATCGAACTGACGGAGCGAGCAGAATGGCTCGAGATGGGAGTAGAAAACAGGATGTACGAAGGTGTTGCCTTAGCCAAAAATGTGCAAGACCCAAAGAAGAAGGCACACTTCACCTACTCCGCCGAGGTTCCAGGGGATG
This sequence comes from Nuphar pumila, assembly GCF_984573655.1. Lineage (NCBI taxonomy): Eukaryota > Viridiplantae > Streptophyta > Magnoliopsida > Nymphaeales > Nymphaeaceae > Nuphar > Nuphar pumila. The sequence continues at coordinate 87,002,632 of NC_143250.1, forward strand.
ATCAGGGCAGTAGCAGCAAACAGGGCAGTGGCAGTGGCACAAAGCCCGAGCAGAACAGAGGAAGGAAAGGGAAATTCTTCAAGAGCAATGATAAGCCTCTCCCGACCGGTCCTCAACAAAAGGGGGACCTTCAAGAAAAACCTAAACATATAAACTGGAGCAGGGATCGGAAGTTTACTCCCCTCGACCAGCCACTGGAGAAGATTTTGGAATATTTGCTGTCTCACGGGATGGTAAAACTTCCCAAGGTGGCAGATCCACCAGTGCCCATGGGAAGATTTAAGGAACAATACTGCAAATTCCACAGAGCGATGGGCCACGACACTGAGTACTATTTCGTCCTGAAGCATCTGATTCAGGATTGTATTGATAAAAGCATCCTCATCGAGGATGAAGAAGAGGGCAAAATGGACATTCTGTCCGCCCCATTCCCGAAACATTCAGTGTCAACCGTTTCAGAAGGTTCTTTTCTCCCGCAGAGTCACATACATCCTTGCTCCAGCAAAGAAATAAGTTTGCAGCATCAGGTGATGGTTCTACATCAGAGTCAACCTGCATTTCAGAGAGGGGATATCCTCTCATTTTTAAATATTAGAAACATGTCAGTTGAGAGTGGAAAGATCCAAGTTTTTCCAAAAAGATTTGTGAAAAGGGAAGCCTGCATAGAGGAAGCAGAAACCTCGGAAGCAGCAGAAGAACGGGCCAAAAGCCTTCAGAAGCCCATTACAGCGCTCTCCAATATCTCCATCTTTGAGTTGACTCACGACTCTCCCCAGCATAAAGAAAAACTAGATGATCTATTAAGAAAGATCAAAGTAAAGCCGGGCACCACGCCCGAAGACATGGCGCAAATAGTAAACCAAGCAATGACTAACGCGCCTATTACCTTTTCAGATGAGGACTTGCCTAAGTCTCATTCATTCCACAACAATGCATTGTATATAGTGGTCAGGACCAGGGGCATGACTGTCCCGCACGTACTCATTGATGGGGGCAGCAGTCTGAATATTTGCCCAGAAATGACAGCGAAAGCATTGGGATTAAAGGAGGAAGAATATGTGCCTGATCCCATCACCATCTATGGCTTCGATAATCATGGGCAAACTGCCAAAGGCAAAGTCTTTTTGGAAATCTTCATCAACTACTCAGTGCATACTGTATTGTTCCATGTCGTCAATGTACCACCGACTTACAATCTTCTGTTGGGACGAACATGGATCCACAATGCCAATGCCGTTCCATCAACTCTCCACCAGTGCATCAAGTGGTCTAAGGGTGGAATGATCACCACCATTTTGGGTGAAGATCCTGAAGAGAGGCTGCCACAGCCTATGATTCCTCGACCGACATTTACAGCAGATATTCCAAGCATTCGAGAAGCAGATGAGATCAACCTCAGCGATAGTCTAGAGATGCTGAAACTGAAAGATGTCGTGGAAGAGGAGAATATTGCAGCTACGGTCCAATGGCAGGGACCTTGTTTCTTCAAGTTAGGAGGACGCATTGATTACGCCTCCTTCAAAGATCACCCTTTATTCCCTCAGTTCTCCAAAGCCAGAAAGGGATTTGATCTGCTGATAAAACATGGATATCAGCCATTCCGGGGCATAGGAAAGAATGAAGATGGTATAGTGGAGCCAATCGTTCCTACTCAGCATTCAGACAGCCCAGGGTTGGGGTTCACCGGCCAGGATTCCAGCAAAAGGACAGTTTTCGTCAGGGGAAACAAGTGAAGATGATGCCTTAGTTTTCCTGCTTTCTTTTCTTCTCTTTTTGTAGGGACAATACAGTCCCATCTTTTGTTAAAGTCTTGTAAATACTTTACCTCAATCAATGAAAAAATCAAATCTTCTCTTCAAGCGTCTATCATTTTTCTTCTTATACTTTGTCTATGTCATTGCTCTTGCTTTATACAAAAATTTTGATTTGGCTCATACTTTCTCTTGAAAACAACCTCTTTTTGGCATTTTCAGGACCATTAAACTCCTGAATCAATGACAAGATTTGTTATCAATCCCAAGTATCTAAAATTGGCAAGGTTTCCTGAGATGAAAGACAGAGCAGAGGTCAGTCAGGCAACAGAGCAGACTGAAGAGCCAGCTGAATTTGATTCCACTATTCAGAATTTACCAGAATTTGCTCACATTCAGAAGCAGGATGAACCATCAGCCTTGGTTCAAGATCCAACTGAGGATATCAACATTGGGTCGGAAGATGATCCGAAGATTCTCAAAATTGGGTCGAGCCTAAGCGAAATTGAAAAAGCTAGACTCATCCAATTCCTCCAAAGGCATCAGGAAGTATTTGCCTGGACTTACGAAGATATGCCAGGGTTGGATATCAAACTGGTTGAGCATCGACTCAAGTTGAAACCAGAAGCCAAACCAATCAAGCAGAAATTGAGGAAATTAGACCCTCGAATTGAGCAACAAGTCAAAGAAGGACTGGAAGATTTATTGAAAGCAGGCTTCATCCGGGCCATTGATTACCCAGATTGGTTGGCAAATATCGTAGCAGTCCCTAAAAAGAGTGGAAAAGTTCGGATCTGCATTGATTTCAGGGATCTCAATAAGGCTACCCCGAAAGATGATTATCCACTTCCTAATATTGACCTCTTGATCGATAGCACAGCAAGTCACGCCATGTTTTCTTTCATGGACGGATATTCAGGTTATAATCAGATCAAGTTGGCCGTTCGTGATCAGTCGAAGACCTCATTTACTACTCCATGGGGAACCTTCTGCTATACAGTTATGCCATTTGGGCTCAAAAATGCTGGGGCGACTTATCAAAGGGCAATGGCCGTTATTTTCCACGATCAAATGCACAAGAATATGGATGCGTATGTGGATGACATTTTGGTTAAGTCTAAAGAAGAAGAGGATCACCTCGATGCTCTTAGTCAAGTTTTTGAAAGACTTATTCTTTACAAATTGAGGCTTAACCCTCAGAAATGTGTTTTTGGAGTAGAGTCCGGCAAACTGCTCGGCTTTATTATCAGCAAGAAAGGGATCGAGGTGGATCCGGCTAAAGCAAAAGCCATTATTGACATGCCGCCTCCAACTAATCTGAGAGAGCTGCGAAGCCTTCAAGGGCGTATTCAGTCTATTCGCAGGTTCATCTCCAATTTGGCTATGAGATGTGAGCCTTTTAACCACTTGCTAAGAAAAGGAGTTAAATTCGAATGGGGATCAGAATGTCAGCTCTCGTTCGAGCGCATCAAGCAGTATCTCCTTAATCCACCAGTTTTAAAGCCGCCTAAGCTGGGAAAGCCTCTCTTGCTATATATTTCAGTCAATCAAAATGCCTGTGGTGGATTCCTCGCTCAGTATGAAGAAGGCAGTTTGATAGAGCACGCCATCTACTACGTGAGCAAAACATTCATTGATTATGAAAAGAAGTATTCTCAGATGGAGAAAACTTGTCTAGCTCTGGTCTGGATGTGCCAGAAATTGAGACATTACTTATTGGCTTCTGAAATCAAGTTTCTATCGAAACTTAATCCGCTCAGATACATTCTTGAACAACCTTTTCTCACTGGACGAATCGCAAAGTGGCAAGTCCTGTTGATGCAATATGACTTAGAGTATGTTTCTCAAAAGTCGATTAAGGGCCAAGCGATCGCAGATCAGTTGGCAGATTTTCCTCTGACAGAAGAAATTAAAACAGAGGATGATTTTCCTGACGAGCACATCTGTAATGTCCAACGGCCCCCAGTTTGGAACTTGTTCTTCGATGGCTCTAAAAATATGTCTGGCATCGGGATTGGAGTCCTGTTGATCACTCCAGAAAAAGAAATGATCCCTTATTCTCTTAAGCTTGGTTTCCAATGCACTCATAATATGGCCGAGTATGAAGCTTTAATACAAGGCCTCAAAATTCTGCAATGTTTCAATGTCAAGAGAGTGCACGCCTTTGGCGACTCACTACTTGTTGTCAGTCAAGTTAACACTGAATGGCAAGTGAAAGATCCCAAATTGATCCCATATCAGAAGATCGTCTTAGCTCTTATTGACAGCTTCGAAGAATTTCAGCTCAATCACATCAGAAGAGAGCATAATCAGATAGCCGATGGCTTAGCCAGTTTGGGCTCCATTTTATCATTCAAAGGTGGTGAGTCATGTCGCTCTTTCGAAGTTGGCAGACTCGAACAACCCGCTTCCGATTCAATTATGCAAGTAAATCAGGTCAATCAGAAGGAGGAGCCTTGGTATCAAAGTATCAAGAATTTCATTGAGTCTGGTGAATTTCCATCAGAAATGCCTAAAAGGGAGCAACGTGCAATCCAGCGTATGTCTACCCGATATTTCATTCTCGCCAATGTCCTCTACCGCCGTGGATTCAGTTCTGAGTATTCAAGGTGCTTAGACAAAGAAGAAGCTATGGAAGTTATCCAAGAGGCACATGAAGGGATTTGTGGTGGTCATGCTGGCTATCAAACTCTCGTCAAGCAGATCGTTCGAGCAGGGTACTACTGGAACACCATGCAGCAGGACTGTCATGGATTTGTGAAAAAATGCGTCAAGTGCCAATTACACGCACCTTATATTCATGCTCCGGCCACATATCTACAATCAGTTGTTTCTCCTTGGCCATTTTCTATGTGGGCTTTTGACGTCGTCGGCCCGATTACCCCTTCTGCTTCTAACGGCCATAAATACTTCCTGGCTGCGACAGAGTATTTCACGAAATAGGTTGAAGCTGTTACTCTACGCACAGTAGAAGGCCGCCATGTGGTTTCTTTCATTCATAAGAACATCCTTTGCCGCTTCGGCATACCACATGATATTATCTCAGATAATGGAACCCATTTCAAAAATGAGAGGATGAAAACATTCTGTTCTAAATTCAGAATTTCCCATCACTTCTCAGCTCCTTATTACCCTCAAGGGAATGACCAAGCTGAAGCCACCAATAAAATCTTGATTCGTATTTTGGAAAGGACTGTGAAGACAGGTCGAGACTGGCATGAGAAAATTCATGACGCGCTTTGGGCATATCGGACCACCATTCGGACTCCGACTAATGCCACTCCTTCAGAACTCGTTTACGGGACTGAAGTGGTGTTACCTTTCCATATCCAAAAGCCCGCTCTCAAATTCGCTTCTCTCATAGAATTGCCACTTGATCAGTATCAGCAGCAGAGATTGGTGCAACTAGATTTACTGGATGAAAAGAGGCTCAAAGCAGCAGAGCACGCTCAAGCTTATCGACAGAGGATAGCTCGACATTATTCCAAGTCTGTCATTGAGAGAAAATTTCGAGTTAACGATTTGGTGCTCAGATCGACAGCTCATCGCAAGCATCGACCACAAGGCAAGTGGTCACCCAATTGGGAAGGCCCTTATGTGGTTAAGGAAGCTTTGCCTCGCAATTCGTATCGTCTAATCAATGCAGATGGGGTGGAGATGCCAGATCCCATCAATGCTCTGCATTTGAAGAAATTTTATACTTAGAATTTTCATTCAAAAATCTTTTGTACTATTCAAAGAGCCATTTCAATAAAAATAACGATCTTCTATCAATTCTTACATTCTTCTCCATGATACTGGGGCATTTTATTTTAATCCATAATCATCTTCTTCCATCATATGCAGGCAGGATTAGACGAAAGTTCCTCTCCTCAAATTTTGATAATTCTTAATTGGTCCTGTGATTTTTATTGTCTTTTCATTTGATTCATTTTGCTTTGATCAGATTTACCTCAAGCTAATGCTCGTTTATGTCAAGTTTTAACAAATTTTCCAATCTTATTAAAAAAAAATTTTTTTTTTCTACTTTTATCTTCAAATCACCCCTTTCAGGATAAGGGATAAACCTGATGCCTCCTTTCAATGAGGTATTCTTCCTTTTATTTTCCCCGTTCAGGATAAGGGGATAAATCCTGAATTATCTTCTAAAAACTCATTTTGAAAAATCTAAGCTCATCTTCAAAACCCAGTTCTCGCACTGGTTGTTTTCAAACTTTTCAATCATATATAGAAAAACCCGGTTCTCACACCAGTAACCTTCTAAAATCAGTCTTCTGACCAAAGACCTTTCTCCTTCTAAATTCAAGTTCTGACTTAAGTATTCCCAAAACTTCATGTATTTTTCAAAAGATCCAGCTTTTGCCGGTCATGTATTTCCAAAGGATCCAGCATCTCGCTGGTCATATATTTCCAAAAGATCCAGCATCTCGCTGGTCATGTATTTCCAGAGGATCCAGCATCTCGTTGGTCCTGTATTCCAAAAGATCAAGCTCCCGCTGGTCGTGTATTCCAAAAGATCAAACCCTTAGGGTGCGACTCCTCACTTCTATCATTTCAAGATCTTCAATCTTTTAAAATTCTATCAGTTTCCCAACCTCTGGTTGTAATATCCTCAAAATCTTATCATTTTCTCAACCCTCGGGTTATAATCTCCCAAATTCAATCACTTTCAAACCATCAGATTAAATCCTTCATTTTCAAAATCCAGTATTTTTCACTGGTCGGGATTTGAAATCCAGTTTTCAACTGGTCGGGATTTGAAATCCAGTTGTTATAACTGGTCGGGATTTGAAATCCAGTTTTCATAACTGGTCGGGATTTGAAATCCAGTTTTATAACTGGTCGGGATTTGAAATCCAGTTGTCATAACTGGTCGGGATTTGAAACCCAGTTTTATAACTGGTCGGGATTTGAAATCCAGTTGTTATAACTGGTCGGGATTTGAAATCCAGTATTTTTCACTGGTTGGGATTTGAAATCCAGTGTTTTCACTGGTCGGGATTATCAAAAATCCAGTTTCTCATAAACTGGTCGGGATTTCCAAAACCTAATATATTTCATCTGTCCAGTTTTCTAAAGTCTGATTTCTTGCACCATTTCTTTAAATTACAGCTAAATGTCTCATCAAAATCTATATTGAGTGATTATTTCATAAGAAATTCGTGAAAACTTTGCCAATTTGCTAAAAGCATTAGTTGATTCTAAAAGTCTGACTGCACGAAAAGAATTTTCTCAGATTACTTCTTCTATTTCCTTCCAAAAAAGGTGAAACTTTTCGCGAAAAGAGGTAAAATTCAAATCTTTTCCTGTTGATCAATCAAAAGGATGTAAGAAATGTCCTCGATATGATCAATAAAAGAAATCTTCAATGATGTTGAAAAGCCAGAAGAGAATTGATATTGATCTTGGCTATGCCGCATGTTTTAAAAATGATTTTCTGACAATCAGGCAGTGGAAATATCTTGAGCTATAAAAAGAATCCACTCAACCCATCCCTTCTCATTTTCGTTTAAAAGTTGCAATCAAATATCCGCAAAAGGGATCTCTCAATTGTCGTCAAGATGAAGGCGAATTAAGCGAGTAGACCCCGGGGCCAAAGAAGATTTGAAACATCTCCAAGATGACGGAGTTTGTGACGGAGCCTTCCAGGGAAAGTTCAGATCACCGTCGAGATGAAGGCGAGTGTGATGAACCTACCAACAAACCCTAAAAGATATTTGATTTCTGCTATCGTCTAAAGACCTTTTGAGCCAGTGAGATCAATAGAACCCCTGAGATAAAAGAAGGACCGGAGCATCTCCAAGATGAAGGAGTTTGTGACGTGCCCTTCCCTGAAAAAAGACAAAAAGTCAGGACATCCAAATGAAGGATGATAAGAAAAACCCGAGAAAGCCCAATGACTCAAAGGAGTGCAAAAAGATCATTGTGGGAAAAACACCCGGATATCAAACTGCCGAAGCTGCCAGAAGTCATCTTTTCTCGTGCAAAATTCTTTTATCAATATCTCTTCATTTCTCGCTTTTATGAAATTAAGAATATTTCTTCTATTCTCATATCAGGGAAATGGACAGCTTCCTTGAAGAAATCATCAGTGCTAAAATTTTGAATTTGACTCTTAGAACTGAGGAGTTAACCTCATTTGGGGGAAATACTCTAGGTAAAAGAGAGAATATCTTTTGCACATACGTGCACATTTCCAAGTGTTTGAACCGACTACGATTTTATCTTATTGGCAAAAATTTCTAGCTATTCCAAAAATAAAATAAACATTCAATATCCATTTTGATGCAACCTAGCGTTGTCTATATCTTCCAGAAGAGTTGCCTCATCCAGTTGAAGTATCTCTTCCTATCCCATCACAGTTTCTTCAGTCAAGGATTCCGTATGGTGTTCCCACTCAGGTTAAGGGTCAAAACCTGAATTTTCTGCGAGAGGCCATTTGATTTCAAAAAGCTATTTCAGTCTCAGCAAATGAGACACCCAGAATCATTCATTTTTCAAAGCTTTAGGGGCTCTATATTTCCTTCTTTCGCCAAAACCCCTCTCGGATTTGTTCATCCAAATTCCGAAGGTCCCATCGTGCTTTCTCCATTTTTGAGAAACCCGTATGGTAGATTTCCTATCCAGGTTTAAAATTAAACCGGAACCTCGCTTTGCGAGGTATCTTCCTTACAGGTTTGGGTTAAACCCGAGTCTCGTTCCAACGAGATCCCTCGTTTGGATGAGATGATTTCTTCCAGTCCCATCATGGCTCTTCCCATCTAGTAATCCATGCTTTGTATATCCATCCAAGAAAGGATTTTACTTGAGCTTCGTCTCAGAGGCATTTTTCAAAATGTCCCATCAAGGTTCTCGTGTATTCCTTTCCTCATTTCAAATTCATCTTGATACATTTTCGTCCCATCCAGGTTAAGGGCTAAACCTGAATCATTCCAAATAATAGTATCTGGTCTCACCCATGAGGCCTGATCAAAATTTTCATTTCCCACCATTTCAGAATTTCCATCTAAAGTCCCATCACGATTTCCTCATTTTCTACTCAAATCATATCATTTTCGAGGATTTCGTCTCCCCAAAACCATGCAGGATAAGGTTTGAAGCCTGAAAAGCCATATTTTCAAAATTAATTTTTCCACACCCAGTTTAGACCTGCTGACTGGGGCATTTTTCAAAATTTGGAGTGTTGTCTTTGCCACTAAGCTCGGCTTTCAACCGGCTTAGTAGCAAAGAGGGGCATCTGTGAACACCCCAAAATTTTCAAAAAGACCTTTTTGCCCCTAATTCCATCTTCTGAGAAGGTGGAAGTGATTTCAAAACTAAATTTCAGTCTTTCTTCAGATTTTTGGATCGAATTCCACATTGATATATTCAAAATCAATTCCGGATCCGAATCCAGTACTTTAAATCCATATTTTCTCAAAATTCGGATCCAAACTCATTTTTGAAGAAATTTTCTCAAAATGGCTTGTAAATTCTCAGAAAAATCCCCTTTTGTAAATATTCTACATAAAACACAAAAAATTAGTTTTAAATCTTTGATTTTTCGTAAAGCTCTAGGATTTTATTCTAAAAATACAAAAAAATAGAAAAATAATATAAAAACCCTAAAAATGAGAAAAAGCTACAAGAAAAACGAAGGATTTCCAAGCTTCTTGAAGCCCTTTTTCCAAAAACCTCATTTCTTAACCATTTTTTTTTTTTAAATCCTAAAAAGGGTCCTCTTTCTGAAAAACTTAAAAATATGTAACGACCCCTCTCCCGCACGTTCTTCCCATTCTCTCCCCATCGTCGATCTCAGAACCGACTTCCCCATTATTCACCCCACATCCGCAACGAACCGCGGCTAGAAACATCCATTAGCCCCTTTAAGAAGAGGCCCCCGGTGACTCTCGGGAGGAGGAGAAGATCCACCATTATTGATCATCTAACCTTCCTTCGATTGAACCCACCCTCAAGCTGGAAGTTCCCCTTTAGCATCCACCTTTTCAAGCCAGGCTCACCCTGAAGAAAGTCTATCAAACCCTTGCAAGCAAAAGCGAAGTCTCCAGACTTCTCTTCGGTTCTCTCCGAAGGAGAATCGACCCCTTTCCTTCCTTCAGAAAACTCCTGCAAACAAAGGATCGGATCGGCTGTCTCCTTCAGAACTCCAGCAATCCTCAAATCACAGGAATCGATCCCGTCCGGCAGCGACATATAATAGCCGTCATTATCTCTCCTTCTCAATAATCGGTGATCAAATCCCCTGCAACTACAGGTAAGAATCGTTCCCCTCCTTCTGATGCAAATTTCCTTTTCTTCTTTCATTAGATTTTCTTTTTTTTCTTTTTCTTTTCTTTTTCTCCCTTTCTTCACCCATTTAGCGCATTATATGTAGTATCGGTCTGCATATAGCAGTCCCGATTTGCATTTGGCAAAAGAAATCCAACCCTCTTCCGGGTTATATCTATTTCATTGTTATTTCAATTTTTCTCACAGATTCTTAGATCTTCTCTGATTTATGAATTTTCATTACCATCGCACATTAGTTGTAGATGAATCACCATGCTCTTTTTTTTTTTTATCTTTTTTTTTTTTTTTTTTTTGTCATTTGTTCATGTTCCTCAATCCATGCGTGATTCAGCATCACCATCCTCTTTGTCTCCTGCCATTAGCATCACCGGCATAAGGATCATCATTAGCATCTAAAGGCAGAATTAGCCCATAGTGAAATACAGTGCCCAATCTGGGTTTTGCTAGGTAATTTGCTGCATTGCACGACATTTTTTTTTTCTAGGGATGTTCATTTCATTATAATTCCCCTTTTAGATTTATTATGTTTTTCCTCTGAATGGTTTATAAGACTGTCATCCGAGTTATGTTTATTTGTTATTCATATGATCGATATCTTCACGTTCAACAAGTTGTTGTTGGCGTTTCATCTGCTAAAATGATCTGGAAGCTTGAACTACTGTGGTGATCAGGCTGTGGAATGCCGACAATAAGCTCAGAGCAATGTCCTGAGACTTCTTTTTGCATTAGCCTTTAGTTGATTAATTTTGCTTCCCTGCATATCCCTTTGCTGAAGTGTTTCATTGTTTGTGCGTTAAATTGAAATACTCTATCATGTTTTTTTGATCACTTTGTACTCATTTTATACGGAGTAGCGTTACATCTAAATGCATCATATTTTGTGTATTAGCCTTATAATGATCTATCTTGTCAGATCCAAACCATGGGAGAAATTAAATCCCAAACACCTATAGAATGATGAAGTCCCTCAAATTATTCCTGAATCTATGTTAAGAAATCCATCAGAAATGAAGATTTTTTTTTTTATGTGGCTAGCCGTAAAACACTGCTTCATGTACAGGTGAGTATGTGTGTTCTTTGTTTCCTCTTTCCCCATAAGAGGAATTGAAACAATTGTTAGTATAACCTGTATCTTTTGGCCCACTATTTTCTTGATCTTGAACTGTTGAAGAAACTGGACATGGTTTGTATATAAGATAGTTTGGGATAGAACAATAAGCCTGCCCGAGATTTTCCTAGGAAGGTTCAGTAAATTTAATATCTGGAATGATGAGAGGAAGGCTCCCAGTTCTAAAATTCACCAAGGTTCAACCTATCATTCTGTCTGCCAGGGGCAAACTCACATCGTTGAATATGCTGAAACTGGGAGTCGCCATCATGCGTCATATCCAGGAGACACCTCCTATCCTAAAAACCTCGCCTATCTGCCTAATATTCCACTCGCATGTATGTATAACTGATTACTATACAGGTGAATTCTTTTCCTTAGTTTAAAGGGAATCAATGTTACACAATTTGTCTTGAAATCTTGATATTCTGTAATGAAGCTACTTAAGAGGCTTTCCTGCAGTGACTTGCTATGGTTATGGTGCGCTCAGCAGCGTGACATCGACCACTCCTACCATAAATTGCCAGAACAGATTTAGCTTGAATCATGTGATCAGTCAGTTCATAGGATATATGAATCTCGTGGAAGTTGCATTACATACCCGTTGTCATGTTTCCAACTGAAAGCTCGACTATGAATATGCTTAAGGCTATTAAGGATATTCTGATTATCATTCATAATTACTCTATGTTAGTGGAACCAAATACAGTACTAAATGGTCAGTAGTTTCAGTTGTTGTGGATTTAAATTGAATACATTTTTTGAGTTATAAAGCCCTGTGAATCTCTCCTGAATTTAGCAAATGACAACCAACCTTCCTGTAATAGCTGGGTCCAGTGCATTTACAACAGTCGTTGTATTGGGTTGATCATTAGATTGTCAGTTTAACTTTCCTCTGTTTGGGTATCCATACACCCCACAGGTAATGTAACTTGGTCATTTTATTGTCTCCTATTATGGTTGGCTTGACTTAAATTCACCAATTTCTTACCATTTGAATTCATTTTACCTCTTCCATCTTTTGCATCCGTCAACCACCTACATCTTTCATCATAACCAGCATCTATTCACTACCCACTTTTACCTCCAGTCTTCTCACCATGCGTCAGCCAACTACATGATTTTCACAAAGTTCCCACCATCTCCAGCTTATTCACAGTCATCATCTACATTGGATATCGTCATCTTCCACACCTGACCTTCATTGGCTACATTAGTCCCTTATCTAGCACTTTCACAGCACACACTACTTCACTCATATTGCATATCCACTGTCCACTACGAACATCATCTCCACCATCCATCTACAGCAACTCCCTGAGTTGCTGTAGCTTCATATTTGCCACAGCAGATCCACCGATGGTTGTGAGCTATCATCCACCCCATAACAAGCATAATTGGCTGTATTCATTAAGTATATTGCCCTTCGACCCACAGCTGCATCATAAACATCTAGTTAGTCTGAATGGTCAATTGACCAGTCTCTCAATCTTAGATCCCACTGGGTTTTGCTCCTGCAATACAACAGATTTCTTCTAAGTAGGGCAGTTTTCATCACCAAATCCAACCAGCTACTGCTGCAATGCAAGCATCACAACCCTACCTCCGCCAGCATCATGCCTATCATATGTATGTATAAATATGTTCATATCTTATGAAAAATTCCTAGTCATAGGAATACACCTACATGCTTTCATGAATCCATCCCCTTATGTATATACATAGCCATGTATATTCTATTAGGCTCTTCGTCTTATAAAGCATTACCTTTCTTTTATATCTGTGTTTTCTACTGCGTATTAACACTTGATTTTTGCAGGAAATATGTAGAAGATGTTATTACTCGGGGTTGTACATTTGATTTTATCCATTGTAATAGTTAGGTTGGAATAAGAATTTACATTTCTTGCTTTAGGTAGAATGAATGAGCATTATAGAATACCATGAATGGTTTATTCCATGCATTTTCCTTTATTTCTCAAAATCCCCACAATGGTGAAACACGAATGGCACGTGCACCATTTCGTAAGAGGTAAGTTAATTCTAAGTTGACGATTCACATCAACGGCCATAGTCGGGGTGTGAACAAAACTTAGAATTCTTATCTTTTACGAAATAACATTGGATCCACACTGGATCCACTTTCAAAATCCATCATATTTTGTCAAAATATTTTTTTCTTTTATTAGAATTTAACTTAGGATTAACTCAAAATATATACCAATGGCCATAGTCAGGGTATATTGAGGGTTAATTTTTATTTTAAATTCTATAAAAGCACCAAAAGGGTATTTTATCCTTCACTTGAATTTAGATATGACTATTATATAATACATTCAATGACCATAGTCAGGAGTGTATTATATCCTTAGTCTTGTTTAAATTCATTTGAAGAATGAAATATGATTTTCAAATCCAATTTCAAACTTATTCAAATTCATTCATCATATAGGATAGAATTGCATCATATTTTCAAAATTTACTTTTCAAAATTCCAAAGTGATTCTTCTTCTTCATCTTATTCAAATCCAATTTTATCTCATTTCGAGATTCAAAAATCCAATTTCAAAGTCTAATTTGACTTTGAAACTCCAAAAACACTTTATATTCAAAATTCCAACTCAATTCAAAATTCAAATTTCAAAGTTTAATTTAACTTTGAAGTTTCTGAGTCATCTTCTGATTCAAAAAAATCAAAGTTTTCTTCAAGTTTTAAATCAAAGTTGAGATTGATTCTGAATCTCAAAATCCAAACCTTCCTAAAGTTCAATCTGGGTCTTTAAAACCCAGATCCATCTTCAAAAGTCCCATTTGGACTTTCCAAACTCAAAATACAAAGTTAATCTCAACTTGGATCCAGATTTCCAAGTATAGGACTCCATTCCACTTTGGATCTCCAATCACGGATCCAAATTCCATTTAGGATCCAAATTCTTATTCTACTTTGGATCTCCAAAACATAGGTCCAAATTTCTTTTAGGATCCGGATCCTCATTCTACCAATGGATCTCAGATTTAGATCCAAATCCATTCTAGGATCCAGAACCCAATCCTACATTGGATCTCAGACTTCAGATCCAATTCCATCTTGAATTCCAACCTTCAAATCAATTCTATTTCTCAAAATTCTATTTAAATTTCCCACATTTCATTCTGATTTCAAAGATAAAATTCAATTCCATTCCAAAGACTTAAAATCCAAATTTCTAATTCAAAATCCATTTATGACCTTAGAATTTCCTTTCTTCTCCTTTCCTCTCAATTCCAAGATCATTTTTTTCCAAATCCAGACTCATATTCCAAGTTTTTGAATATTCTAAAACTTAGAACTTTAAATCTTAAGTGCTAAGTTAGAAATCATTTTCTTCACTTTATCAATTTCACTTGGAATTCTTCAAAATATTTTCAAAAAGAGCATACATCTTTGCATTTGCACAAGCATGATTCATTGTGCATTTAGACTTAGGATAAATATTCAGATAATTTCTTTGCAAAGCAAAAGGCATGAAATTCGACCCTTGGTTCGATTACCCCTGGTAAAGGCGCCAGGAACGGTCGAACCTCGTACCGACGAGCGGATCCCGTCTCCCGATTTTCCCGCAAATATTTCAAAAACGGAGGCGAGTTATTTCAAAATATTTTCAAAATTAAGGTCAAGTGAGACCCGCAAAAGAGTTCCTCTTCTCTTCTCTTCTTTTCTCTTCTCTCTTTCTTTCCGTTCTTTTATCTTTTCTCCCTTCAAAAAGAGGAAAATAAGAGGTTGGAAAGGAAAAGAGAAGGAAGAGAGAGAACATTACGAGAGGAAAAATTTTGCGATGATCACAACTTTCTTTCTTTTTTTTGAAAAAGAAGAAAACTTAATTTTATTAGGAAAAGAATAAAAAACAGCTTAGGACAATGAGTGATCGTCCTCCAGCTTTACAAGGAGATCAGCAGGGCACCCAGCAAAAAGATGGTGATGTAGGGAATCGGCTGGGGTTTTTCGGAGACGGCAACCGGCATCTCTGTACATTGGTGGCCCTGCATAACAAACAGAAAAACAGAGCATACGCGTACCTGATGTCGCCATTGACGGAGCTGCTGTGGTCGCCTGAGAGGGACAATCTTCAACTCAGCCGGTATGCTGCCACCAAGAGCGCAGGCCTCCGAATGCTACCGATGAGTCGACCTTTTTCCCTCACTGAAATTTCTGTATTGCGCTTATGTAAAAGGTCGCTCATGAAACTCTTTTATAAGCCACGAAATGGGAACGGTTGAGTAACCGTTCCTTCTGATTTCAGGTTTAACGTAAGGAACACATTCATGTGGGGAAGCGTTACCCACATCGTGGGTAACCACCACCAACGTGGTGGTTAAACCCAACATTCTCCCACTTGTTCCGACGATAAACCCTTTAACCAGAAAACCTTATGGGAATAACTTGATGAATAGAATGACCTTTTTATTCTATTCTAAAGGTCCTTAGTTGAATCTCTAATCCTTAGGAGATTGACAACAACTATAATGAGAATCAAAAACTGAAAGTGATCACTTTATTTATATGCATATGTCAAAAAGAGTTTAACAATCTCATCCTCATTACATGTTCGAAATATAATCCCGGTGCTATCCCTTTAGTAAGAGGATCAGCGATCATCTCTTTGGTACCAATATTGACAATATGCACTAAATGATTCTCTGTTCTTTCTTTAACAACAAAATACTTTAATTCCATATGCTTGCATGACGTAGTACTTTTGTTGTTGTTCGAAAAGGACACCACAACTTCATTATCACAGTAGACCTTCAGTGGCTTCCCAATGGAATCGACCACCATTAACTGTGATATGAAGTTCTTTAACCATATAGCCTGCAAAGTAGTCTCGTACAATGCAATGAATTCTGCCTCCATGGTGTGGGCAGCAGTGGTCGTCTATTTTCCACTCCTCCAAGAGATCGCTCCCCCAGCAAGTAAGAAGACGTACCCAGTAGTAGACTTTCTACTATCAAGGCATCCTCCTAAATCCGCATCTGAGTAGCCAATGACCTTGAGGTGATCAACTTTATGATACGTTAACATATAGTCTTTTGTCCCTTGCAAGTACCGCAATACTTTCTTGGCAGCCTTTCAATGGGGTAAACCTGGGTTAGACTGAAATCTGCCAAGTACCCCTACTGCAAAAGAAATATCTGGTTGAGAACATGTCTGCGCGTACTGCAAGCTGCCAACAACTGATGCATATGGATAAGCACTCATCTGTGCTTTGTCAATATCGTTCTGTGGACAATCCTTTAGGCTCAGCTTGTCACCTTTTGATATGGGTGTAGAAGTAGGAGAACAATTCTCCATCCCATATCGCTTTAACACCTTTTCTATATAGGATCTTTGGGAGAGGCCTAGAAACCCTTTTGCTCGGTCTTGACGAATCTCAATGCCAAGAACGTAAGCAACCTCACCCATATCTTTCATATCAAAATGTGATGCAAGAAACTGTTTTGTCTCTGAAAGCAACTTTATATCGTTGGTTGCAAGTAAAATGTCATCCATATACAACATCAATATAATGAACTTACTCCCACTTTCCTTAAGGTATATACATTGATCAATAATGTTTTCTGTAAACCTGAAAGTCACAATGACTTGGGAAAATTTAATATACCACTGTCGGGATGCCTGTTTAAGTCCATATATTGATTTGTTAAGCTTACAAACCAAACGATCATTTTCAGAGAAACCAAGAGGTTGTTCCATGTATACCTCTTCATTCAAATCCCCGTTGAGGAACGTTGTTTTCACATCCATCTGATGTAGCTCTAAGTCATAATGAGTTACGAGGGCCAGAATAATCCTCATTGACTCCTTAGTTGAGACAGGATAAAATGTTTCATTATAGTCAATGCCCTCCATCTGGGTGAATCCTTTAGCAACCAATCTTACTTTATGTCTCTCTATGTTACCTTTGGAGTCCTTCTTAGTCTTAAAGACCCATTTACACCCTATGGGCTTTACTCCTTTAGGTAACGTGACAAGATCCCACACTTGATTTTTAGCCATAGAGTCTAACTCTTCTTTCATGGCTTCAATCCAGTGCGAAGATTATTTGCTTTCAACAGCTTCCATAAAATTCAACGGGTCATCATCCATATCTATGAAATCACCAGGCTCCTGAAGGTACACCACATAATCAGGATGTATGGCAGATCTCCTAATCCTTGTGGATCTCCAAACAGGTCGTTCCTCAGGCTCAGATGGAACCTGATCATCATGTTTCTGCTCTTCCGCATTGTCCACAATAGGTTCACTTTGGATTTGTGCATTAACAATCGAATGATCAGCTACATCATCATTAGGAATAACAATGTGGTATCTTTCGATGTTTTCCTTAACAGGTGATGAAGCTGGATCATGTATTTTCTCAAAACCAATGCTTTGAAGTGCACTTAATCCTACTGAACCATCTTCTAGGAATTTAGCCTTATCTGTTTCAACAAACTGTGGTGAGTGAGATGGACAATAAAACTTGTACCCTTTTGATCTTTCTGAATAACCAATGAAATATCCACTGGTTGATCTTGGATCAAAGGCTTTAATGTGAGGGTTATACAGTTTAGCCTCTGCAGAACATCCCCATATGTGCATATAAGACAATGATGGTTTTCTACATGTCCACAGCTCGTAAGGAGTTTTAGGCACAGATTTCGTAGGAACCTTATTCAAAATATGCACAGCTGTCCTTAAGGCTTCACCCCACAACTTTATGGGAAGTGTTGAATAATTCAACATGGCCCTGACCATTTCTTTAAGCGTACGATTTCTCCTTTCAGCTACACCATTCTGATAGGCACTACCAGGCATGGTATATTGAGGCACAATGCCTTCCTCTTTAAGAAATCGTGCTAATGGTCCTTCCCTTTGCCCCATCTCAGTAAACCTACCATAATATTCTCCAACTCTATCAGACCTGACTATCTTAATAACTTTATCAGTTTGTTTCTCTACTTCTTTCTTAAATTCCTTAAACATCTGAAAAACATCAGATTTTTCGAAAATCAAGTAGAGATACATATACCGAGAATAGTCATCAATAAAGGTGATGAAATATTTTTTGCCTGTGTAACAGGGGGAAAACGGTCCACATACATCCGTATGGACTATTTCTAATATTTCACTACTTCGTTTGGCGCCCTCTTTATATGTGTTTGTATGCTTAACCTTTATGCAATCAACACATGGGTCATTGTCAGTAAAATCTAGAGATTGCAAGATCCCTTCATTTACTAGTCTCTTTATTCTCTTTTCAGAGATATGACCCAACCTTCGATGCCAAAGCATGTAAGATTTATCATTCAGCATGCTACGTTTATTTCCAACTAATGCGTATTCAGAAGTCAAAGACTCCTGAGTTTGGATCTTCACATTCAATCTATATAAACCATCATAAACTGATGCAGAACCCATTTCAATTGAATTTCTGAATATGAACAATTTGGAATTTTCAAACTTAAAACAATATCCAAATTTATCCAACTTTGAAATTGAAATTAAGTTTCTACTATACGATGGAATATAAAAGACATCATGAAGATCTAAAACTACGCTCGTATCTAGAGTAATCCTGCAGGTTCCAACACCCTTCATATGTGAACGCATCTTGTTTCCCGAATAGATGTTTTTCTCATGCATTGTTGGTTCCCTTCTGCTCAAGAACAACTGTAGACAGTTGGAAATATGAACAGTAGCACCAGAATCAATCCACCAGCTATTTTCAGGAATTTGTAATAAATTACATTCATGAGAAATAAATGACAAATTACCTCTCTTTTCCAACCACTTCTTGTACTTTATGCAATCTTCCTTTATGTGTCCCTTCTTCTTGCAAAAGAAGCACTTTATGGGAGCAGAGTTGGATTGCTTATCTTGGGATGACTTATCCCCAGTTGGCTTCTTCCTAGCATTTCTCTTAAATGCATTCTTCCTTGGTCCTACCTTGGACGTATGAGAAACCATATGTGCACTCTGCACCTTCTCACCTTTCATCCTCTCTTCTTCTTCAACACACTTGGACATGAGTTCATTAAATGTTCATTCATCATTGTGTGTGTTGTACGAGATTTTGAAAGGTCTGTATTCCAAGGGTAAGGATGTTAGGACTAAATGCACTAGGAAAGAATCAAAGATTGTGAGCTTCATGTCATTCAGCTGAGACGCTATGTTTCTCATCTCCAAAATGTGCTGGTGAATGTTTTCCCCTCCAGTATATTTCATAGATATCAGTTTTGACATCAGGGTACTAGCTCTGGCCTTGTTTAAACTCACAAACTGTGCCTCAATGGCATTCATGATTTCCCTCACTGTTTTGCATTGTGGAATAACACTTCGAATGTTCTTAGCTACTTTAGATTGCAAAAGCAACAAGCTAAGCCTATTCGAGCGCTCCCACTTCTCAAAAGTAATCTTTTGATCAGCAGTACTCTGATCAGTGAGGGCAGTGGGTTCATCTATCCTTAGGGCCAGATCTAGATCCATATACCTTAATGCAAATAAAACAGTTTCTTTCCAATCACTAAAATTGAATCCATCTAGAAAAGGTATAGAGCTAGAGCCATCTAAAATCACAGAACTAGAAACTGCATGACAAAAGACACGTATCAGGAAACATTCATACGAGACTAAAAAAAAATTTAGTGGAAAAAGCAAAATAATAAAGGCCCTTGATATGCTTCTTTCCAGGCGAGTGAAGGGGGTCATCGGAGTCCTACTTTGGTAAGAGCTCCGACACGCGAAACCACTTCGCCTACCGACCATATTTGGTAAAACTAAGGTTCTTGTGAAGTTAGACCATCAACACAAGGTACCTTTGGATACTCATGTGTGATGTATCTCGACACATTTACCTTATTATACCCTACTTAAATTCCAAACACGATAAAAACTACCTTTGGGTCATTTATCGTTTCATGAATATAAGTACAACATTAATATTGACTAAAACCATATGATAGTATAACATTTTGACAACATATGTGTATTCAGTCACTTTGGTGACATGAATACACTAAGTTATCTGACTATCCTTAATGCCAATATAAAATAATATCTTAAAATGGTCCGTAAACTGAATGAACCAGACATATGACTCTCGAAATGGTTCTAAAACTGAATGAACCTATCATATGTAGCACGAACCAGTCTTAAAGCACTCTGAATCGGTCTGAAACAGCCCCGAACCGGTCATCCAAGGGTTCGAACCAGTTCTGAACCTTATGAATCGGGTCAAATATGAACAAAAAGTTCATTAAAACCCTATAACTGTATGCCAAAACCCCTGTATTTTCTTATATTTAAGAAAACAAGGTCTTAGCATCTCGGAACCGGTGAGAAACTGGAAGGAACCGGCCAAAAACGACTCTGAACCGGTCCCGAAAAGGGGTTGTGTCAGTCCCTGATACGGTTCAGGCCAAATAGTGCCTGGACCCTCCTGGATCCGGGTCAGACCCGACTGCAAACTGGATCCGGGTCAGACCAGGAGTTATCCGGATCCGGTTCAGACCCGGTTAAGACCTGGATCCGGGTCAGACCTGGTTAAGCCATGGATCCGGGTCGGACCCGGTACAAACCGGATCTGAGTCAGACCCGGGGTTATCTAGATCTGGGTCGGACCCGGTTAATACCTGGATCCGGTTCAGACCCGGGGTTATCTGGATTCGGGTCAGACCCGGTTAATACCTGGCATCCGGGTCAGACCCGGGGTTATTCGGGTCCGGGTCGGACCCAATAATGACTGAATCCGGGTCAGACCCGGTACTGTCCGGATCCGGGTCGGACCCGGTACTGTCCGGATCCGGGTCGGACCCGGTATTACTGCATCCGGGTCGGACCCGGTATTACTGGATTCGGGTCAGACCCGGTACCCTCCGGATCCGGGTAGGACCCGGTACCCTCCGGATCCGGGTCTGACCCGGGGTTTACCTTATCCGGGTCGGACCCGAGCGGGTCCCCCACCCGAATCCCTGATCCGATCCGAATCAACTTTATGGATCGGATTTGGGTGAGCGGATCCAGTTCAGAAAATGAACCCGACCCAAAAAAACAAAACGTTAAGAGTCGAAATAGGGGTTTTTCTGAACCCTATTTCGCTCTTTTGATTTTGTTGCAGGGTGTGGCCGCCGGTTCCGACGATCGCCGACAACCCCGACGGCGAGGAGGTGTCAGCCACCACCGTCGGTGACCCAATGGTCACCCCGCAGTCGACGGTGGGGCGACAGCAGTTGCAACAGCAATTGCAGAGGGAGCAAGCCTCTGCCGCCGCCTGCTGGCGACCCATGCAGCCGGCAGTCGGCGAACGCCTGCCGACGATCAACGTCGGAGCATTGAAAACGACACAGGTAATTTTTTTTTTTTTGTCTGTCGCCCAACGGTGACAGTCACCGGCGCAGTCGTCGGCTGCCGTCGACATCATGTCGCCCCACGGCGACCATCTGTCGACAGCCTGCAACATCGCCCCACGACGATCTTTTACCGCCGGAAGAAGCTCTGTCGCCTCATGGCGACAGTTGCCGGAAAACACTGTCGCCCAATGGCGACAGTTGCCGGAACCCTCGCGCAGCAGAACACGCTATGTGGGCCCATAACCCAATGTAGGGAATCGACTGGGGTTTTCCGACGACGGCAACCGGCATCTCTGTACGTTGGTGGCCCTGCATAACAAACATAAAAACAGAGCATACGCGTACCTGATGCCGCCATTGACGGAGCTGTTGTGGTCGCCTGAGAGGGACAATCTTCAACTCAGCCGGTATGCTGCCACCAAGAGCGCAGGCCTCCGAATGCTACCGTTGAGTCGACCTTTTTCTCTCACTGAAATTTCTGTATTGCGCTTATGTAAAGGGTCGCTCATGAAACTCTTTTATAAGCCACGAAATGGGAACGGTTGAGTAACCGTTCCCTCTGATTTCAAGTTTAACGGAAGGAACACATTCATGTGGGGAAGCGTTACCGACATCGTGGGTAACCACCACCAACGTGGTGGTTAAACCCAACAGGTGAATCCAATGAAGATCTGTCGCTGGCCACTTGAGAACGACCATGTGAAATACATCAAAGAGGATATGAGTGAGCACTTAAGAGGCCGGCCGACCGACCCCAACCCTCGAACGTTCTACCATTCCTTTCCCGCCAAACTGCCCATCAACTAGTGAACAACCAGCATCGCCAAACGAAATACCATCTGCTGCCCTGAGATGGTAGAAGCGGGATGGAGGAGGTCCCTAGCGAATGACTCTCGATGAACAAAAATGTGAATGTGATGGATGGTTGATAAAGTTTATCCATCTCAGTGAATGGTTTCCACACGACTTCTGATTCCGCGGAGGCTATCTGATAAGATGGAGGAGGAAAAGTATCAATTTTCATTTGTTTGAAATAAATAATAAATATTGCGTTGAACTTATCTGTTTATCTGAAACGTTAGTTCAAACATTTGTGTCATTTTTGGCTATGCTAATGAGCAATCAATTTGACATGTTTTTATATGAGTTTTCAGGCTTTCAGTACATTACCTGCAAAACCATATCGTGTAAGCAATGTTTATATTTAAGAGTTTGCTTTTTCCAGCATGCTGCCCTTATTTATAGTCCACGGCGACTAGGACTTTCTTCACTTAGTGATGAAAAAAAATTCCTATCAATGTTTCGAGTCTATTGGATGGTTACTTCGGATGTCACAATATGTCACCAACTTAAAAAACAAGGATCTAAATGGATTGCCTAACTCCCTGACAATACTCCTGAAAGTTGGATGGCGTAGGGAAAAAAAATGCCTCTAAAATATACTGTACCTTGTAGTCTTTATCTTCTTGCTGGTGGAAGTTTAAATTTCCAGGATATTCTTGGTTTTCTGTAACATTTGAACATCAGCAAGACATCACAAAGTGGGTTGAATGCGATAAGCTTGAAGCACATTACCTTAGTGTCGCGGTGGGACCTATACTTTTCCCCATGTTTAATCTAAAACCGGAAAAAAAAACAAAAATTGAACATGCAAAAAGAGAAAAAATGTATTTTTTGCAAATCTCTCTCTCTCTCTCTCTCTCTCTCTCTCTCTCTCTCTCTCTCTCTCTCTCTAAAGAAACGGAGTAACGTCGACCTTACTCGAACACATTAATAATAAAAATGACCTTTAGCGGCGGTTGCAACCATGGCTAAAGGTCATATTTCTGCCCACATCTTTAGTGGCGGTTAAAGACCACCGCTAATTCACTTAAATCAATGCCGGGCACACGGCCGGCATTATGCTTCTATGGTGGTATTGTTATGGTGGTACACACTTGATTTATATAGATCTAAGGTCCAAAAGCAGCAAAATCTAACCATTTGATCATGTTTAGCATGTTGTATTTATTATTTTTATGCTTTAAAGTTGACTTAAAAATGGTCTTTTATATCATTTTTAAACCACCCTTATTTTCATGAATTGTGAGTCGATTTTCACCGTCTAAAAAATAGACATGATAAAACCTTCTAATATAGAAATTAGATGGTGCTAAACACGTCTGTGTGGTTAGATTTACCAATTGGTGGTGAGATCTATACAAATAAGAGTGAACCTAAACAAGCATAAGCGAAGGTGAGGATCAAACACAAAAAAATGACCACAACACTCGAACAAGAAGAATCAAACACACCACAACACAAAGGCTTAACTTTGTTGGCTCTCATGACCTACGTCCATGGCTCTCTCTTTCTCTCTTAATGATGATGAGAAAAAAGTAAATACTATATAGTTCACTTTACATGTGAGTAATGTTTAAATATTGATAATATTTTTTTCTTTACAAAAAATCGGTCAAGCAAGTGATTCGTTTGCCCTTGCTCGGCAATTAGCACGATTTTGGAAAGAGATCTGATCACACATTGGGCAGGCTTATCGCGAGCCTTGTCACATTGGACTCTTTCCTTTTGATTTTTTATTTCCAAATCTGATTGGATCTTGGTGCATGGTAAAGGTTCAAGAGGATCCATGATTGGTGACTTGACATCCCCCCATAAGGTCAAGGGTCTTTCGGCAACGTTGAGCTTGAACCAGAGATAGTTGAACCTTTGAACATGAAGAGCCTTGATGAGGAGATCAACAATTTGATCTTTTGTTAAGAGATGCTGAACCTTGAGACTTCGATTAGAAACCTTGTCTCAAACAAAGTGAACGTGTCCAATTCGATATGAAGCTTGATCCTGCTATGAAATGTAGTAGGTAGTTGAAACATTATCACAATAAATAGTGGGAATTTGATAAAGTTGATGAACAAGTTCATTTAAGAAATGTTGTACCCATGTGCACTTATCTGCTGCATTGGCCACAACATAGTACTCAGCCTCGGTGCTTGAGCATGATAATGATAGGTTGCTTTTTGGAGCTTAATAAGGTTTGGACTAAGATATACAACATAAGCGGGAAATAGACTTTCTATCATCCGGAGAGCCAGTCCAGTCAGAGTATACATACAATGTCCTGCTCTTGCTACTGAATATTGGAAGATCATACTAAGTAGTAAACTTAAGGTATCGAAGGATAAGTCTTAGAGTGGTCCAGTGATCCATGGTTGAATCATGCATAAACTGACAAACTTGATTAACAGGGAACGAGAGATTGAGACTAGTTAAAGTGACATTGTAAAGCTCCAACAACGGTTTGGTATTGTGCAGGATTTTCAAATGACAAGTCGGATAGGGCGAAAAGTTTAGTGGAGGCAGCCATTAGAGTCATAGGCTTAGCATCAAGCATGTTTGTGCACATGAGAGGCTCCAATATATATTTTCATACTGACAAAAAAAAAGTCTCATAGAATTTACAAATAGTCTCAATCCTAAGAAAAAAATGCAGATTTCCAAGGTTCTTAAGAGGAAATTGTTGGCCTAAGACTTGAATGAACAGAGCCGGACCTGTCAAGAGGCCAATGAGACTTGGGCCTCAGGGCCCTTAGGCCAAAAAACATTTTAGGGGCCCATTTTTAATAGGGATTCCATTTTCAACAGGGGCCCCAAAAAAATTGGAGGCGCTGCCCTCAAACTCCTACTATTAATAGGGGGCTCAAAAAAATTCCGAGGCCCTGCCCCCCAACTCCTACTATTAATAGAGGGCCTATTTTTAGGGAGCCCATTTTTAATAGGGGCTCAAAAAATTTCGAGGCCCTACCCCCAGAACTCCTACTATTAATTAGGGGGCCCATTTTTTCCCTCTGCCTCAGGCCCCATAAAACACAGGTACGGCCCTGTGAATGAAGGACTGCACATGAGCAAGAGAGTTGCTTGTAACCAAAATATCATCTACATATACAAGGATGACATACATTCAAAAGTGCCTTTCACCAAAATAAACATAGAGGGATCTTTGCGGGAGCTATGAAAGTCATGTGATAAAAGAGCAGCACTAAGATGTTGAAACCATGCTCAGGGCTCTGGATATCATAAAGGGCTTTATGAAGCCCGTAGACATAGTCAAGATATTTAGAGTTCTAAAACCTAGGTGGTTGAGTCACGTAGACACTCTTTAAGAGTGTCATTTAAAAAAGTATTATTTGTGTCAAACTATCGGATAGGCTAGAAATGTGCAACTACAATAGCACACACAGTATGAATGGTGGAGGGTTTGATAACAGAACTACGTCCCAAAAAAGTCAACTCCCTCCTCTTGATGAAACCCTTTGATAACAAAACTAGTTTTGTACTGCTTAAAGGTACCATTAACCTTCGCTTCACATTATATACCCTATTGCATTCGACAACATTGTGGGTAAGACCAGGAGAGACAAGGATCTAAGTTTTGTTAGCAATGAGGGCATCAAACTCAGTTTGCATGGCTGACTACCATCTAGGATCATGAGATGCTTGTTTATAAGTGGTTGGTTCAAGATTTGAAGTCAACTTTGTAAGAAGGGCAATTGGAATAAATTGCGGAGAGGTTATGAATACTTTAGGTTTGAGAGGGCCATCTTGGGCACAAGTGATCATATAATGGGTATGTTAAAGTTGAGGTGAAGGAAGTGATGAGTTGTGGAGCCTAATTCATTGTTTTTGCCCTTGCAGAAAGGGGGTCCGGGGTCCGCCCCTGGCGAGGGGTTATAGGGGGCAATGCCCCCTAGAAGAATTTTTTTGAGACTTATGTTTGGGACCCGGTTTCCAGTGGATCAGACCCAATTTGGTTAGGGTTAGGGTTGTTTCCCTTGCCTTGTTTATATTCTCACTTTTCTTTCCCCACCTTGTAACTGTTAGATAAGAGTAATAAAATTTCTCTCTGAGCGACCGTGGTTTTTTACTCTCTCTCGGATTTGAGGAGAGGTTTTTCCACGTAAATTTGTGTTCTTCTTGTGTTTTGTTTGATCATTATTGTTCTTTGTTTTCTTTTGGTTGTTTCTTGCTCGTGGTTTTCCTAACAACTGGTATCAGAACAAGGTTCGTTGAAGCAAGAATAGAAGAAGGAAAGATAAAGATTGATTGGTTCAACGGCAAGGATATTTCAGTTTCTGGAAGATGCAGATTGAGGATTTGCTATATCAAAAGAAACTGTATCAGCCTCTATCGAGAAAGAAACTGGAGATGATGGGAAAAGAAGAATGGCTATTGTTGGATCAACAAGCCCTAGGTGTGATTCGTCTCACCCTGTCTCGCAATGTTGTGTTTAACATTGTAAATGAGAAGACAACGACAGATTTGATGGCGGCATTATCAAACATGTATCAGAAGCCATTCGCCTCTAACAAAGTGTATCTGATGCGATTGTTGTTCAATCTGAAGATGGTCGAGGGTGCCACTGTGACAGATCATATCAATGAGTTCAACACCATCACAAGTCAGTTGAGTTCGGTGAGCATCACTTTCGATGATGAGGTAAAAGCTCTTATTCTACTCTCCTCTTTACCCGAGAGTTGGGGTGCGACGGTAACTGCGATGAGCAGTTCGTCTGACCAAAAGAAGTTAAAACTCTTAGAAATTTGAGATATGATTCTCAATGAGGATATTTCGAGAAAGGAGTCTAGAGAATCCTCAGGCACTGCCTTGAGTTTCGAAGGTAGAGGGAGGAACTTCCAATGGGGCCAGAGTTCAAACTGTGGTAAGTCAAGGTCAAAGGGAAGGAGTAAGTCGATACCTCATTGTGATCTTGTGTGTTGGAACTGCGATAAGAAGGGTCATCTAAAGCGGGATTGCAAAGCCCCTAAGAAGAAGAAGAACCAGGACAACACTCAGTTTGTGAATGCAATAGTTGAAGAAACTACATGTTTTGAGGATGTTTTGATCTTGAGCATGGACAGTCCTATCAAGTCGTGGATTCTAGACTCAGGTGCCTCTTTTCGCTCCACTCCGTGCAAAGAGCTTATGCACAACTTCGTGGCCAAAAAGCTCGGTAAGGTTTATTTCGCTGATGATGAGCAGTTAAATATTATGGGGAGGGGTGATGTGCATATTAGGACTGCTTGTGGGTCCAAATGGACATTGCATAATGTTCGTTATATACCTGGTCTAAAGAAAAATCTGATCTCAATAGGTTAGTTGGATAGTGTCGGGTATAAAACGGTATTTGGACATGGTTTTTGGAAAATTGTGAAAGGAATCTTGGTCGTTGCACAGGGAAGAAAATTGGAGACCCTATACATGATTGATAACGACCGAGATATTGTTGCTTCGGTGAGTTCGGAAGCAGATACTAAGTTGTGGCATTGTAGACTCGAGCACATGAGCGAGAAAGGGATAAAGGTGTTAGCATCAAAGGGACTATTGTCAGACTTGAAGTCTGTACACACTGGTTTCTGTGAGGATTGCATGTTAGGCAAACAGAAATGGGTCAGTTTCTCGAAGATCAAAAGAGAACTGAGGGCAGAGAAATTGAAGTTAGTACACACTGATGTTTGGGAACCAGCCCCTGTTTGTTCCCTTGAAGGCTCACGATACTATGTAACCTTCATTAATGATTCCACCAGAAAGGTATGGGTTTACTTTTTTAAGAATAAATCTGATGTTTTTGTCACTTTTAAGAAGTAAAAAATAGAGGTAGAAAATGAGACCGGGCTGAAAGTGAAGGGCCTACAGTCTGACAATAGAGGGGAGTATGACAGTGCAGAGTTTAAAGCATTTTGTGCGGGGAACAGAATTAAAATGAGTTAGACTGTTCCGAACCGGCCACAACAGAATGGAGTTCCTGAGAGGATGAATAGAACTCTCAATGAGCGTGCGAGGAGCATAAGACTGCATGCAGGTTTGCCCAAGGCATATTGGGCTGATGCTATCAATATTGCAGCCTATCTGATCAACCGGGGTCCCTCAGTCCCATTGGATATGAAACTGCCAAAATAAGAATGAACGAGAAAGAAGGTAAATCTATCTTATTTAAGAATTTTTTGTTGTGTTTCTTATGTATACATTGATTCTAAGAATAGGGATAAGCTAGATGCTAAGGCCCAAAAATGTTACTTCATTGGATATGGCTCTAATTACTTTGGTTATTGTTTCTAGAATGAAGAAAACCGGAAAGTAATAAGAACTAATGATGTAACGTTTAATGAAAATATGTTTTACAAAGACAAGTCTAGTGTAGAATCAGAGAGGACAGAGAAACAGGGAGATATGATGAGAGAGATTGACTTGGAGGAAATCTCAACAAATACCCCTATTGAAAATTCTGAGACAGTCGAGGTAGACTCTAATACAGAGTCAGTCACTCCTGCACCTGAGTTGAGGAGATCTGTTAGAGTACATAAACCTTTGACTCGGTATTTTCCATCTTTACACTACTTACTGTTGACTGACTTTGGCGAGATAGAACATTTTTCTGAGGCAATGCAGGTAAAAGATTCAGTTAAGTGAGAGTTAGCAATGTAAGATGAAATCAAGTCTTTGCAAAAGAATGAGACTTGGGTGTTAACCAAATTACCGAAGGGGAAGAAAGCATTGCTGAACAAATGGGTGTACAGAGTGAAAGATGAGTCTGATGGCAGCAAGAGGTACAAGGCAAGATTGGTAGTCAAGAAATTCTTGCAAAAGAAAGGGATTGACTATACTAATACTAAGATATTCTCTCTCGTGGTGAAGTTGACTACCATAAGAACAATTCTTGGTATTGTGGCTGCAAAAAACTTATACTTAAAGCAGTTGGATGTAAAAACTGTTTTTCTCCATGGAGATTTGGAGGAGGAGATTTATATGGTGCAGCCTGAAGGCTTCAAAAGTCAGGGTAAAGGAGACTTGGTGTGTAAACTGCAAAAAAACCTATATGGCCTAAAGCAAGCTCCAAGGCAATGGTATAAAAGGTTTGACACTTTTATGTGTAACTGTGGATTCAAAACATCCGAGTTGGACCATTGTTGTTACTACAAGAACTTTGGTGAGTCTTACATTATTTTGCTTTTGTATGTAGATGACATGCTTGTTGCAGATTTTAGCATGCAGAAAATAACCATACTTAAGCGGAAATTGTCAAAAGAGTTTGAGATAAAGGACTTGGGCCCAGCAAACCAGATTCTTGGTATGTGGATCACTAGGGATAGAGAGAAGGGAACTCTAAACCTATCACAGGAAAAATATATTGGAAAAGTGTTGGAAAGGTTTAGAGTTCAAGATGCAAAGCCTAGGAGCACCCCGCTGGAAAGTCGCGTCAAACTCTCGAAGGAGCAGTCACCAAAGACAGACGAGGAACGAGAGAAAATGGCTAAGGTCCCATATGCCTCAGCCGTTGGCAGTCTCATGTATGCCACAGTGTGCACCAGACCGGATATTGCTTATACAGTGGGAGTTGTGAGTCGTTATATGGCAGATCCGGGACCAAAGCATTGAGAAGCTGTGAAGTGGATATTGAGATATCTAAAAGGAACATCAGGTATGACACTTTGTTTCAGTGGGAGAAGTGCAAACTTGCAAGGTTTTGTAGATGCAGACCTTGGTGGAGACGTGGACGGACGGAAGAGCACTTCCGGATATGTGTTTACATTTGGTAACACCGCGATCAGTTGGATGTCAAGACTTCAGAAATGTGTTGCCCTCTCAACCACAGAAGCTGAATATATTGCTATTTCTGAGGCCGAAAAGGAGATGATGTGGTTGAAGAATTTTCTGAAGGAGATAGGAAAGGAACAGGAGAAAAGTGTTCTCTTCAGTGACAGTCAGAGTGCTTTGTGCCTTGCAAAGAATCCAGTTTTTCATTCAAGGACAAAGCACATTTAATTAAAGTATCATTACATTCGAGAAAAGATAAATGATGGGACATTGTCATTAGAGAAGATCCTTGGTGCTGAGAATCCAGCAAATATGTTGACAAAGGGTGTGACCACTGAGAAACTGAGGTTGTGCATTGCCTCAGTTGGACTCCTTCATTGAGCATGACGGAGGGATGCCGTTCCAAAGATTCAGAGAAGAGTTTGGGAAGAAAGATAGTTGGAGAATTTTTTCTTTGTATCAGTCTCCAAATGGGAGATTGATGAGTTGTGGAGCCTGATTCATTGTTTTTGCTCTTGCAAGAAGGGGGGTCCGCAGGGCTGCCCCTGGCGGGGGGTTATAGGGGGCAGGCGCCCCTGTGAACACCCCAAATTTTTCAAAAAATTATAAAATGAACTTTTTGCCCTGGCCCTCATTCTCTGAGAAGATAAAAGCAATTTCAAAGCCAAATTTCAGTCATTCTTCAGATTTTCTGAATTAAATTCCATATTGATGTATTCAAATTCAATTCCGGATCCGAATCCAGTGTTTTAAACCCATATTTCCTCAAAACTCGGATCCTAACCCATTTCTGAAGAAATTTCCCCAAAAATAGCTTTTAATTCTCAGAAAATTTCCCTTTTGTAAATATTTTTGCAAAAACATAAAAAAATTTAGTTTTAATCTTTGTTTTCTCACAAACTTTAGGATTTTATTCTGAAAATACAAAAAAAAAATGAAAAATAAACCAAAAAAAAAAAAAACGAAAAATTGGGAAAAGCTAGAAGAAAACGAAGGATTTTTAAAAGCTTTTCAAAACCATTTTTTTTTTTTGCCAAAAACCTCACTTCTTAAACCATCTTTTTAAAAATTTCCTGAAAAGGAAACCCCCTTTTGGAAAAAAAGGAGGATTTCTAACAGACTCCTCCCGCATATCTTTCCTCTAGAAGCCTCCATCGCAGAGGGGTTCTCACCATCGTCCATCTTGAACAAACCTCGCTCCCCTCCGTCCTCCATCTCCAACGAACCATCTCCCCCTCTGGAGCCTTCCACGCCCTCCTTAAAAAGAGACCTCGGTCATCTTTGGAGGGCATCCCATTGCAATCCATCTACCTTCACGCAAGTCTCTCTGCAAGCTTCTAGCCGCCACCCATATTTTCCTTTCCAGAAGATCATCCATCCTTCTTCCTCCACCCCCCTCGTCGGCATCCTTTCATCACAAAGCATCGGGTCTCCTGCCTCTCCATTATCATCCGTCTTCATTCCTCCTGTTTCAGACAACTACCCCACAAAGCAAGGTCACGAAGAGCCTCTCAATCCTCCAGTAAAACTTCGCAAAAACAAAGGCTTCCAGTCCTATTGCTACCCTTGGAATTTCCCTGGATTGTCACGGTGATCTGTTTTCAGTATGATGTATAGCGATTTCGTTACAAGGATGAAGAATGAATCTAGAAATCTCAGAAAACTCCATTACAGTGGGCGGTTCCTCCATCTGATTGTCCAAGGGATAAGCATAAGCATCGATTAAGTGATGACGCAAGATCAGTTCAATTTAAAGCAGGGTGAATGTACAAGGAAATTTCAGGGGGCAATGTTAACTAGGAAGCATTTCTTCAATTCGACATGGGCAAAAGATTTGGCTTGCAACCCAACTTCATTTATGTTGCTGATGGAATTCTTTTTATAAAGAACTGGGATGTCGAATTTTCTTTTTTTTTTTTCTCTTTTTTTTTTTTTTTTTTACATTCTTTATAAGCACTGTTATTTCTCTCATTCCAGTCTGCTGTGTCATTTTTTTTTTTACTATGTTCCTTTGTCTATCATTTATTCCCTATAATATGTTGGCATCACATCACTTATTGATATTCCCACACCCACCACTTACATTCATGCATTACATCTGTTTGCAGCACTCGCACTTGCATCTCTGCATCATAACACACCTGGGAATATCAGTCTATTTCACTTCAGCGTCGTCTATGTTCATTAGCATATGCACATTCCCCATGCATTTTGTAGCTTTTATACATATGCATCAGTACCAGACATTGCTGCTACTTTGATATACCTACAGCAGTGCAAAGCGCTGTTGTAGCCTCTCACATAATCACAACAATGATTAATGCAGTACTGTGACTTTCTCTGTTGTTGCTTCATTCCAAACACGTGTCTCACGTGTCTCCATCCTCTGCATCATATAGCTCATAACACTTGCATTATAGAACCCAGGTAAAGAGTCTGATAAAGCCATTATGCTGCTAATGGCTGACCCGTATTGCTTGTACAAAACTAATACCCCTGTATACTCCCCCTTAATCTCTGTCAGTAGATTTTCACTTCTGTATGAATCACGGATGGTGGGTTTATGTGCAATTGTTATATTCTTTGCTGTAATGTTATTAAATGCATGCCTAAAAAAATCGATTTTCTATTTTGCCACCCTTCCTATCAGCCATTTAGTCCAATGTGAGGATGACAAAATGCCCATTTTCCTTGACAGTTGTGCCAATGTGGATTTTTACATTATTTTCAGTCCTTCTACATTAGCCACCCCTTTTCATTTCTGCACTTGTATACATCTGCACCTTCGTCATTTATGAAAATCTCATTATATCCCTGTCCACAGCATCCCCACCTACCCTTTTTGCACAGCCATACTTAGTGCTTTCATTAACAGTATCTTTCTATCCTCATATATCTATATGTTGTATATGTATAAAGGCATTTAAATCTTATGTAGAATCCCTAGTCATAGAAATATATGTAGGTATATGCTCTCATGAATACATTCAGAACGATCCACTATCATTCAGTCCTATGCATCTCATGTGCACTTTTTTTTTTTTGAACATGTGAGTACTCCATCATCTTATATATAAAGTATTATCTCCTTCCCATTTGCATTTTCTACTTTGGGCTAAACTTGATTTTGCAGGAAATGTGTAAAGATTATTACTTTTCCTTTTGAAATTAATGTAACTCTGATTCCATCAAATAATGTAATAGCTAGATGTAATGAGAATTTAAATTTCCTGCTTTAGGTAGAATGGGTGAGCATTGTAAACATCATTGAATTACTTGTTGTTCATGCATTTTTTTTCCTTTATTTCTCAAATTCTCACAATGGTGAAACACGAATAGCACGTGCACCATTTCATAAAAGGTAAGTTAATTCTAAGTTGATGATTTACACCAACGGCCATAGTCGGGGTGCAAACAAGACTTAGTATTCTTATCTTTTATGAAATAACACTGGATCCACACTGGATCCTCTTTAAAAAAATCATCATATTCTTCAAATATTTCACCTTTTATTAGAGTTTAACTTAGAAATAATTCAATATATATACCAATGGCGATAGTCAGGGTATATTGAGAGTTAATTCCATTTTAAACTCTATAAAAGCACAAAATATGTTTCATTCTTCACCTGAGTTTAAATATAGATTATTATATAATACATTCAATGACCATAGTCAAGGATGTATTATATCTTCAATCTTATTTCAATTCATGTAAAGAATGAAATACAATTTTCAAAATCTAATTTCAAAATTTAAATTCATTCATCATTTAGGGTAGAATTGCATCATATTTTCAAAATTTTCCTTTTCGAAATTTCAAGTGATTATCCATCTTCATTTCTCAGATCAAATCTTATTCAAATCCAATTCTATTTCATTTCAATACTCAAAAATTCAATTTCAAAGCCCAATTCGACTTTGAAATTCCAAAATCATTTTTTATTCAAACTTCAAATTCAAATCAAAATTCAAAATCAAAGTTCAATTTAACTTTGAAGTTATCTTCTGATTTCAAAATCAAATTCATCCCCCTTATCTTCAACCAAAGTTTGGGTTTGAATCTCAAGTTTAAATTTGGGTTTCTAAAAAACCCAGATCCACCTTTAAAGGACCTATTTGGACTTCTCAAAACCCAAATCCAAAATCAAATCCTAGTCTCAACTTGGATCCAGGTTTCCAAGTATAGGACTCCATTCCACTTTGGATCTCCAATCACGGATCCAAATTCCATTTAGGATTCAAATCCTTATTCTACTCTGGATCTCCCATCACAGATCCAAATTCCATTTAGGGTCCAAACCCTTATTTCACTTTGGATCTCCAATCACAGATCCAAATTTCATTTAGGATCTAGATCCAATTCTACTTTGGATCTCAAACTTCAGATCCAAAATCCAATTCTTAGGATCTAGAATCCAATCCTACATTGGATCTCAGACTTCAGATCCAAATCCATTCTAGGATCTAGAACCCAATGCTACTTTGGATCTTAGACTGCAGATCCAAAATCCATTCTTTAGGATCTAGAACCCAATTCACCTCGGACCTCGGATTTCAGATCCAAGTCCAGTTTAGGATCCAGAATCTAATTCTACTTTGGATCTCAAAACTTCAGATCCAATTCCATCTTAGGATCCAGAATCCAACCCTATCTCGGATCTCAGATTTCAGATCCAAATGCCTTCTTGGATTCCACATCTTGAATCTAATTCCATTCAAAATTCCAAATCCAAATTCCACTTTGAATTCCAATTCTCAAAGCCAGTCTCATTTTTTTTTTTCATTCAAACCAAAGTTCCTATTTCAGATCTTAAATCCAAAAATCAACTCAAAACTCTATTCAGAATCCAGAATTTGGATTCGGATTTCATCTTGAAATTCCAACTGTTCCAAGTCCCATTCCTCAATTCCTTTAGATCCCCCACATTTCCTTCTAACTTCAAAAAACTTCAAAGTTAGAATTCAATTCCATTCCAAAGCTCAAACTTCCAAATTCAAAGTCCATTTATGACTTTGAAATTTTCTTTCTTTCAGTTTTAAGATCATTTCTCTCAAAGATCCAAATTCATTTTTCCTAAAGCTCTGATTATTCTAAAAACTTAGAACTTCAAATCTTAAGTTCTAATTTCTTCACTTTATCTGATTCACTTGGAAATTCTTCAAAATATTTTCAAAAAGAGCATACATCTTTGCATTTGCACAAGCATGATTCATTGTGCATTTTAGACTTAGGATAAATACTTAGATAAATTCATTGCAAAGCAAAAGGCATTAATTCGACCCTTGGTTTGATTACCCCTGGTAAAGGCGCCAAGAACGGTCGAACCTCGTACCGACGAGCGGATCCCGTCTCCCAGTTTTCCCGCAAATATTTCAAAAACGGAGGCGAGTTATTTCGAATATTTTCAAAATTAAGGTCAAGTGAGACCCGCAAAAGAGTTTCTCTTTCTCTTTCTTTTCTCTTCTCTTTCTCTTTTCTATCTTTTTATTCTTCTCCCTTCAAAAAGGAGGAAAATAGAGGTTAGAAAAGGAAAAGAGAAGGAAGAGAGAGAAACCTCGAAAGAGAAAGAAAAATTTTGCGATGATCACAGGATTGGCGATCGAGATGGGACACGTCTCCGTCCGGTCGAATTATGCCTTTTCCTTTTGCTTTGATATTATCCAAGTCTTTATTCTATATATGTCAGCTTCATTTCCATGCAAACCTTAGGAGCCTAGACTCTGTCCTAAAGCTGACATCATCGCATATAGGATTTAAGAATGGTTTGGTAGGACCATATTGAGGAGATTATTCCATGCTCACATTAGACTTAGGTCTGAAATACAACCCTCCTCAATTCTAGGGATTGAATGTAAAAACAATGAATGCAAGTGTATGCTTCTCTTCATTTTAATCTATCTCTTTAGGACTTGCATTAGAGCCATCTGATTTCTTGCATGTTGAACATATTTTTGAAAACCTCCTTACCTATATTGTCCCGGTCTTCACGTTGCTGGGCTGTCTCACTGAACCATAGTTCGGGAAAGAGCCTCACAACTGGACCACTTATTTGGGTTCGCGCCCCCCCTACCACGTACCTAAGGGCCATAGTCCGAGGTATATCGGTAGGTGCTCAAGGATGTTGGGAAGCCATTACCTTAGAACCGGAGAAATATTTCTATGCCACGTACTTCGAGCTTCGGCTTGGGTATATCGGCGTATCTTGATCGGAATCAGATAATTTGAACCTTAGAGTTAGGATTAAGGTCCTACAAGCCATTTTCAATATTGCATTTAGAGTCAGCCATTAGGGAGTGCTGTATGCGCATCCTTGTTTATGCAGCTTTGGTTGTGTGATATTTTATTCTCTCATATATGTGTATCAGACCCTTTTTTTTAAAAAAAAAACCCTGGGTGTATTATTCAAAACTTGCCCTTATTTCTAAAAACCCCAGGTGTATATTTCTCTCTACCTACATTTTCTTTTTCTCTTCTAGATCAAATTTTCTTCAAAACCCTGGAAAATTTCTTTAAAATTTTATCAACCTTTTCAGAAATTTCCAGGTTGATTCTTTAAAGAGTCTATCCATAAGTCCTGCATTCTATCTAATTCTCCTTATTTTCTTTGCCTCAGTATCTCTCCGATGGCATCTAAATCTCCCGATACTATCTTTCCTTGGGATCATGTCCTCTATCAAATAAGGGATGGAACCCCAGATCTGCGGGTCATCCAGTCTCGTACTTTCTTCCCACGGTGGTATTATTCTTGGTTCGCCACCTTCTCACGTATGTTCCCAGATCACTTGGATGACTGTGGGTTGGAGATGGCATCAGCAGTAGGCAAGCGAGTCATCAATGGAGCGTTGATTCAGGCCATGGCAGAACGATGGAATCCACGTACCTGCACATTTTGGTTTCCATGGGGAGAGATGACTCTACTGATGGACGAGTTCAACGACATTATGGGATTGCCCGAACCAGATGGTCAGCCAGATGATCCTGTCGAGCAGCAATTTTTGATCAACATCAAAGGGGTAGATGTTCGAGAAGCCTTAGCAAGAGCAACAGGGAGCAGATCCTGGCCTCTCACCGAGATTGGTGAGAATCAGTTCATCGACCTGTTCGAATTATATCAAAAGTACGGAGCCTACAAAGAGGTTGACACTTTGTCCCGAGCAGCGAAGGACAGAATTCAGCACGCCATGATCCTGTGCACAGTGGGGTTAGCCTTCTTCCAAGATGGTCAGAATTTTATAGACATCAGAGTTGCCCAGCTCTTTCAGAGATGGGGAAGCAAGCAGACCCGTCAGCTCTCAGTCTCCATGGCCGCATTAGCCTTCCTTTACAGAGGTTTGGCTCGATTCGCTCTTGGGGAGACCATTCTGGTAGAAGGATGCACTTATGCCTTGCAGTCGTGGTTCCTACGCCACGTTCCCTCAAAAGCCAGTTCTTTCAGGTTCAACAGTAAGCAACCGAAGACAGTCATCCAATGCCGAGCTCTGATCGAGAAGCTGCATCAGGAGGAGATCACCTGGGATTTCTTTGACAGAAAAGAGACTGTTCCTCGATACACTTATGCTCGTGACAAGCGCTACAAGTTGATGGGCCCTTTCTTTTGTGTCGATTATCAGCCGGAACGATGTCTGAGGCAGTTTTCACAGCGGCAGGTCCGTGCCAACACCCGTTTCCCGACAGGCAATGTGTCAGAATTCAACCTGCAGTCGGATCAGTGGTCTGGGGCATATCATGTCGCAAAATATACCTGGAACTCCTTTATTTCTCTGTCTATTTTTCCTGGGTCAAATGTATCATCTGAATATCAAGAGTGGTGGCAAACTGTCTGCCCACCCTCTCTTTGTCCTTGAAAGTTACAAATATCAATAAAATTTTTGTTTTTTGGCCAAAAATGTTATTTTCTGTATTTTGTTTGTAGCACAAATAAAAGTCACAAAAACTCGAGTGACGACCTAATCCCAGGTAAAAGGGATATTCCTTCCGCATTTCTTCAAATCTTATCATGGTTGACAACCTCGCCTAGGTAACAAGGCACATTTCTCTGTTACCATCAAATGGTAACACAATAATCACAAATCGTGCGATGACCCGATCCCGGGTAATGGGATAATCTCTTGAAATTGTCTACCAAATCCCTCATTTCTTGCTTTCTCTCGAAGAAATTATGATTTTCAAAAAGCTTC
Source organism: Nuphar pumila (assembly GCF_984573655.1). Taxonomy (NCBI): domain Eukaryota; kingdom Viridiplantae; phylum Streptophyta; class Magnoliopsida; order Nymphaeales; family Nymphaeaceae; genus Nuphar; species Nuphar pumila. Next base: position 87,040,917 of record NC_143250.1, read on the forward strand.
TCCATACTCTAACCATTCCCATATTCTGCAGGAAAGCTTAGGCATCTGAAAAATGGTTCAGACAAGGGCTGACAAGAGGGCTGCTCAACAACACAGTGACAACGAGTCAGAGGAGATGAATTCTCCTAGATTGTCCAAAAAGCATGACTCCGGAAATGAAAGCGATGTTGATCCGGCCATGTACCGGGTTTTTCAGAAAATGATGACTAAAATGATGGCCGAGCAGGCTAAGGCGGCTCCAAAGAAGGCGGCTTCTAAGACCAAGGCTAAGAAGAAGCCCATGAAAAAGCCAGTCAAGATCAGCAAGCAAAAGGTACAGCGTGACAGTACCTCTGAAGATTCTGAGTCAGCAGAAGAGAATTCTGAAGAAGAGCAGTTGATATACATCCCGAAACATCTGCGGCAGTCCAAGAGGCCGGTAGAGGAGCCAGTGTCAGTGAACAAGCCCAAGCATGGGCCCCCTGCAGAAGACTCTATCCAGGCACTGACCAAAATCGTCAAAGACCTGCAGGTCCGGGATAAAGGAAAAAGGGCATACACTAGGCAGGATTTCTACCTTGGTTTGGAAGGAGACATCAATTTGGAGAATCTTCCCCGAAAATTCATTAAATTCGATGGATCCGGAGACCCCAAGGCCCACCTTGCCATGTTCTTCGCAGAATGCGCCCGGTTCAGCGAAGACAACCGTGCCCTCTTCCTCTGTTTTCCCCGCAGTTTGGAGGGAATAGCCGCCAAATGGTATGCCGAGCATGTCAATCCCATCGAGTTAAGGGATTTTGACAAAGTCGTCAATATGTTTGTGGAACGCTTCCTATTCAACACGGAAGCTCTGCCCACCCTGAACCACCTGTGCAACCTGAAACAAGAGCCCAATGAAAAGGCTAGGGATTTTATCCACAAGTGGAGAAGCCTGTGCAACAAAATGAGAAACCCTATCTCTGAGGAGCATGCCCTCCAAGTCATTCTCAACAACTTCTCCCAGCCCCTAAAAAGCCTCCTCTTCCCATATCCCTCCAAATCGTTTATTGAACTGACGGAGCGAGCAGAATGGCTCGAGATGGGAGTAGAGAACGGGATGTACGAAGGTGTTGCCTTAGCCAAAAATGTGCAAGACCCAAAGAAGAAGGCACACTTCACCTACTCCGCCGAGGTTCCAGGGGATGATCAGGGCAGTAGCAGCAAACAGGGCAGTGGCAGTGGCACGAAGCCCGAGCAGAACAGAGGAAGGAAAGGGAAATTCTTCAAAAACAATGATAAGCCTCTCCCGACCGGTCCTCAACAAAAGGGGGACCTTCAAGAAAAACCTAAACATATAAACTGGAGCAGGGATCGGAAGTTTACTCCCCTCAACCAGCCACTGGAGAAGATTTTGGAATATTTGCTGTCTCACGGGATGGTAAAACTTCCCAAGGTGGCAGATCCACCAGTGCTCATGGGAAGATTTAAGGAACAATACTGCAAATTCCACAGAGCGATGGGCCACGACACTGAGTACTGTTTCGTCCTGAAGCATCTGATTCAGGATTGTATTGATAAAAGCATCCTCATCGAGGATGAAGAAGAGGGCAAAATGGACATTCTGTCCGCCCCATTCCCGAAACATTCAGTGTCAACCGTTTCAGAAGGTTCTTTTCTCCCGCAGAGTCACATACATCCTTGCTCCAGCAAAGAAATAAGTTTGCAGCATCAGGTGATGGTTCTACATCAGAGTCAACCTGCATTTCAGAGAGGGGATATCCTCTCATTTTTAAATATTAGAAACATGTCAGTTGAGAGTGGAAAGATCCAAGTTTTTCCAAAAAGATTTGTGAAAAGGGAAGCCTGCATAGAGGAAGCAGAAACCTCGGAAGCAGCAGAAGAACGGGCCAAAAGCCTTCAGAAGCCCATTACAGCGCTCTCCAATATCTCCATCTTTGAGTTGACTCACGACTCTCCCCAGCATAAAGAAAAACTAGATGATCTATTAAGAAAGATCAAAGTAAAGCCGGGCACCACGCCCGAAGACATGACGCAAATAGTAAACCAAGCAATGACTAACGCGCCTATTACCTTTTCAGATGAGGACTTGCCTAAGCCTCATTCATTCCACAACAATGCATTGTATATAGTGGTCAGGACCAGGGGCATGACTGTCCCGCACGTACTCATTGATGGGGGCAGCAGTCTGAATATTTGCCCAGAAATGACAGCGAAAGCATTGGGATTAAAGGAGGAAGAATATGTGCCTGATCCCATCACCATCTATGGCTTCGATAATCATGGGCAAACTGCCAAAGGCAAAGTCTTTTTGGAAATCTTCATCAACTACTCAGTGCATACTGTATTGTTCCATGTCGTCAATGTACCACCGACTTACAATCTTCTGTTGGGACGAACATGGATCCACAATGCCAATGCCGTTCCATCAACTCTCCACCAGTGCATCAAGTGGTCTAAGGGTGGAATGATCACCACCATTTTGGGTGAAGATCCTGAAGAGAGGCTGCCACAGCCTATGATTCCTCGACCGACATTTACAGCAGATATTCCAAGCATTCGAGAAGCAGATGAGATCAACCTCAGCGATAGTCTAGAGATGCTGAAACTGAAAGATGTCATGGAAGAGGAGAATATTGCAGCTACGGTCTAATGGCAGGGACCTTGTTTCTTCAAGTTAGGAGGACGCATTGATTACGCCTCCTTCAAAGATCACCCTTTATTCCCTCAGTTCTCCAAAGCCAGAAAGGGATTTGATCTGCTGATAAAACATGGATATCAGCCATTCCGGGGCATAGGAAAGAATGAAGATGGTATAGTGGAGCCAATCGTTCCTACTCAGCATTCAGACAGCTCAGGGTTGGGGTTCACCGGCCAGGATTCCAGCAAAAGGACAGTTTTCGTCAGGGGAAACAAGTGAAGATGATGCCTTAGTTTTCCTGCTTTCTTTTCTTCTCTTTTTGTAGGGACAATACAGTCCCATCTTTTGTTAAAGTCTTGTAAATACTTTACCTCAATCAATGAAAAAATCAAATCTTCTCTTCAAGCGTCCATCATTTTTCTTCTTATACTTTGTCTATGTCATTGCTCTTGCTTTATACAAAAATTTTGATTTGGCTCATACTTTCTCTTGAAAACAACCTCTTTTTGGCATTTTCAGGACCATTAAACTCCTGAATCAATGACAAGATTTGTTATCAATCCCAAGTATCTAAAATTGGCAAGGTTTCCTGAGATGAAAGACAGAGCAGAGGTCAGTCAGGCAACAGAGCAGACTGAAGAGCCAGCTGAATTTGATTCCACTATTCAGAATTTACCAGAATTTGCTCACATTCAGAAGCAGGATGAACCATCAGCCTTGGTTCAAGATCCAACTGAGGATATCAACATTGGGTCGGAAGATGATCCGAAGATTCTCAAAATTGGGTCGAGCCTAAGCGAAATTGAAAAAGCTAGACTCATCCAATTCCTCCAAAGGCATCAGGAAGTATTTGCCTGGACTTACGAAGATATGCCAGGATTGGATATCAAACTGGTTGAGCATCGACTCAAGTTGAAACCAGAAGCCAGACCAATCAAGCAGAAATTGAGGAAATTAGACCCTCGAATTGAGCAACAAGTCAAAGAAGGACTGGAAGATTTATTGAAAGCAGGCTTCATCCGGGCCATTGATTACCCAGATTGGTTGGCAAATATCGTAGCAGTCCCTAAAAAGAATGGAAAAGTTCGGATCTGCATTGATTTCAGGGATCTCAATAAGGCTACCCCGAAAGATGATTATCCACTTCCTAATATTGACCTCTTGATCGATAGCACAGCAAGTCACGCCATGTTTTCTTTCATGGACGGATATTCAGGTTATAATCAGATCAAGTTGGCCGTTCGTGATCAGTCGAAGACCTCATTTACTACTCCATGGGGAACCTTCTGCTATACAGTGATGCCATTTGGGCTCAAAAATGCCGGGGCGACTTATCAAAGGGCAATGGCCGTTATTTTCCACGATCAAATGCACAAGAATATGGATGCGTATGTGGATGACATTTTGGTTAAGTCTAAAGAAGAAGAGGATCACCTCGATGCTCTTAGTCAAGTTTTTGAAAGACTTATTCTTTACAAATTGAGGCTTAACCCTCAGAAATGTGTTTTTGGAGTAGAGTCCGGCAAACTGCTCGGCTTTATTATCAGCAAGAAAGGGATCGAGGTGGATCCGACTAAAGCAAAAGCCATTATTGACATGCCGCCTCCAACTAACCTGAGAGAGCTGCGAAGCCTTCAAGGGCGTATTCAGTCTATTCGCAGGTTCATCTCCAATTTGGCTATGAGATGTGAGCCTTTTAACCACTTGCTGAGAAAAGGAGTTAAATTCGAATGGGGATCAGAATGTCAGCTCTCGTTCGAGCGCATCAAGCAGTATCTCCTTAATCCACCAGTTTTAAAGCCGCCTAAGCTGGGAAAGCCTCTCTTGCTATATATTTCAGTCAATCAAAATGCCTGTGGTGGATTCCTCGCTCAGTATGAAGAAGGCAGTTTGATAGAGCACGCCATCTACTACGTGAGCAAAACATTCATTGATTATGAAAAGAAGTATTCTCAGATGGAGAAACCTTGTCTAGCTCTGGTCTGGATGTGCCAGAAATTGAGACATTACTTATTGGCTTCTGAAATCAAGTTTCTATCGAAACTTAATCCGCTCAGATACATTCTTGAACAACCTTTTCTCACTGGACGAATCGCAAAGTGGCAAGTCCTGTTGATGCAATATGACTTAGAGTATGTTTCTCAAAAGTCGATTAAGGGCCAAGCGATCGCAGATCAGTTGGCAGATTTCCCTCTGACAGAAGAAATTAAAACAGAGGATGATTTTCCTGACGAGCACATCTGTAATGTCCAACAACCCCCAGTTTGGAACTTGTTCTTCGATGGCTCTAAAAATATGTCTGGCATCGGGATTGGAGTCCTGTTGATCACTCCAGAAAAAGAAATGATCCCTTATTCTCTTAAGCTTGGTTTCCAATGCACTCATAATATGGCCGAGTATGAAGCTTTAATACAAGGCCTCAAAATTCTGCAATGTTTCAATGTCAAGAGAGTGCACGCCTTTGGCGACTCACTACTTGTTGTCAGTCAAGTTAACACTGAATGGCAAGTGAAAGATCCCAAATTGATCCCATATCAGAAGATCGTCTTAGCTCTTATTGACAGCTTCGAAGAATTTCAGCTCAATCACATCAGAAGAGAGCATAATCAGATAGCCGATGGCTTAGCCAGTTTGGGCTCCATTTTATCATTCAAAGGTGGTGAGTCATGTCGCTCTTTCGAAGTTGGCAGACTCGAACAACCCGCTTTCGATTCAATTATGCAAGTAAATCAGGTCAATCAGAAGGAGGAGCCTTGGTATCAAAGTATCAAGAATTTCATTGAGTCTGGTGAATTTCCACCAGAAATGCCTAAAAGGGAGCAACGTGCAATCCAGCGTATGTCTACCCGATATTTCATTCTCGCCAATGTCCTCTACCGCCGTGGATTCAGTTCTGAGTATTCAAGGTGCTTAGACAAAGAAGAAGCTATGGAAGTTATCCAAGAGGCACATGAAGGGATTTGTGGTGGTCATGCTGGCTATCAAACTCTCGTCAAGCAGATCGTTCGAGCAAGGTACTACTGGAACACCATGCAGCAGGACTGTCATGGATTTGTGAAAAAATGCGTCAAGTGCCAATTACACGCGCCTTATATTCATGCTTCGGCCACATATCTACAATCAGTTGTTTCTCCTTGGCCATTTTCTATGTGGGCTTTTGACGTCGTCGGCCCGATTACCCCTTCTGCTTCTAACGGCCATAAATACTTCCTGGCTGCGACAGAGTATTTCACGAAATGGGTTGAAGCTGTTACTCTACGCACAGTAGAAGGCCGCCATGTGGTTTCTTTCATTCATAAGAACATCCTTTGCCGCTTCGGCATACCACATGATATTATCTCAGATAATGGAACCCATTTCAAAAATGAGAGGATGAAAACATTCTGTTCTAAATTCAGAATTTCCCATCACTTCTCAGCTCCTTATTACCCTCAAGGGAACGGCCAAGCTGAAGCCACCAATAAAATCTTGATTCGTATTTTGGAAAGGACTGTGAAGACAGGTCGAGACTGGCATGAGAAAATTCATGACGCGCTTTGGGCATATCGGACCACCATTCGGACTCCGACTAATGCCACTCCTTCAGAACTCGTTTACGGGACTGAAGTGGTGTTACCTCTCCATATCCAAAAACTTGCTTTCAAATTCGCTTCTCTCATAGAATTGCCACTTGATCAGTATCAGCAGCAGAGATTGGTGCAACTAGATTTACTGGATGAAAAGAGGCTCAAAGCAGCAGAGCACGCTCAAGCTTATCGACAGAGGATAGCCCGACATTATGCTAAGTCTGTCATTGAGAGAAAATTTCGAGTTAACGATTTGGTGCTCAGATCGACAGCTCATCTCAAGCATCGACCACAAGGCAAGTGGTCACCCAATTGGGAAGGCCCTTATGTGGTTAAGGAAGCTTTGCCCCGCAATTCGTATCGTCTAATCAATGCAGATGGGGTGGAGATGCCAGATCCCATCAATGCTCTGCATTTGAAGAAATTTTATACTTAGAATTTTCATTCAAAAATCTTTTGTACTATTCAAAGAGCCATTTCAATAAAAATAATGATCTTCTATCAATTCTTACATTCTTCTCCATGATACTGGGGCATTTTATTTTAATCCATAATCATCTTCTTCCATCATATGCAGGCAGGATTAGACGAAAGTTCTTATCCTCAAATTTTGATAATTCTTAATTGGTCCTGTGATTTTTATTGTCTTTTCATTTGATTCATTTTGCTTTGATCAGATTTACATCAAGCTAATGCTCGTTTATGTCAAGTTTTTAACAAATTTTCCAATCTTATTTTCTCTACTTTTATCTTCAAATCACCCCTTTCAGGATAAGGGATAAACCTGATGCCTCCTTTCAATGAGGTATTTTCTTTATTATTTCCCCGTTCAGGATAAGGGGATAAATCCTGAATTATCTTCTAAAAACTCATTTTGAAAAAATCTAAGCTCATCTTCAAAACCCAGTTCTCGCACTGGTTGTTTTCAAACTTTTCAATCATATATAGAAAAACCCGGTTCTCACACCGGTAACCTTCTAAAATCAGTCTTCTGACCAAAGACCTTTCTCCTTCTAAATTCAAGTTCTGACTTAAGTATTCCCAAAACTTCATGTATTTTTCAAAAGATCCAGCTTTTGCCGGTCATGTATTTCCAAAGGATCCAGCATCTCGCTGGTCATATATTTCCAAAAGATCCAGCATCTCGCTGGTCATGTATTTCCAGAGGATCCAGCATCTCGTTGGTCCTGTATTCCAAAAGATCCAGCTCCCGCTGGTCGTGTATTCCAAAAGATCAAACCCTTAGGGTGCGACTCCTCAATTCTATCATTTCAAGGTAATCAGTTTCCCAACCTCTGGTTGTAATATCCTCAAAGTCTTATCATTTTCTCAACCCTCGGGTTATAATCTCCCAAATTCAATCACTTTCAAACCATCAGATTAAATCCTTCATTCTCAAAATCCAGTATTTTTCAACTGGTCGGGATTTGAAATCCAGTTTTCATAACTGGTCGGGATTTAAAATCCAGTTTTCATAACTGGTCGGGATTTGAAATCCAGTTTTCATAACTGGTCGGGATTTGAAATCCAGTTTTCATAACTGGTCGGGATTTGAAATCCAGTTTTATAACTGGTCGGGATTTAAAATCCAGTTTTCATAACTGGTCGGGATTCGAAATCCAGTTTCATAACTGGTCGGGATTTGAAATCCAGTATTTTTCACTGGTTGGGATTTGAAATCCAGTGTTTTCACTGGTCGGGATTATCAAAAATCCAGTTTCTCATAAACTGGTCGGGATTTCCAAAACCTAATATATTTCATCTGTCCAGTTTTCTAAAGTTTGATTTCTTGCACCATTTCTTTAAATTACAGCTAAATGTCTCATCAAAATCTATATTGAGTGATTATTTCATAAGAAATTCGTGAAAACTTTGCCAATTTGCTAAAAGCATTAGTTGATTCTAAAAGTCTGACTGCACGAAAAGAATTTTCTCAGATTACCTCTTCTATTTCCTTCCAAAAAAAGGTGAAACTTTTCGCGAAAAGAGGTAAAATTCAAATCTTTTCCTGTTGATCAACCAAAAGGATGTAAGAAATGTCCTCGATATGATCAATAAAAGAAATCTTCAATGATGTTGAAAAGCCAGAAGAGAATTGATATTGATCTTGGCTATGACGCATGTTTTAAAAATGATTTTCTGACAATCAGGCAGTGGAAATATCTTGAGCTATAAAGAATCCACTCAACCCATCCCTTCTCATTTTCGTTTAAAAGTTGCAATCAAATATCCGCAAAAGGGATCTCTCAATTGTCGTCAAGATGAAGGCGAATTAAACGAGTAGACCCCCGGGGCCAAAGAAGATTTGAAACATCTCCAAGATGACGGAGTTTGTGACGGATCCTTCCAGGGAAAGTTCAGATCACCGTCGAGATGAAGGCGAGTGTGATGGACCTACCAACAAACCCTAAAAGATATTTGATTTCTGCTATCGTCTAAAGACCTTTTGAGCCAGTGAGATCAATAGAACCCCTGAGATAAAAGAAGGATCGGAGCATCTCCAAGATGAAGGAGTTTGTGACGTACCCTTCCCTGAAAAAGAGAGAAAAGTCAGGACCCATCCAAATGAAGGATGATGTGAAAAACCGAGAAAGCCCAGTGACTCAAAAAGAGTGCAAAAGATCATCGTGGGAAAACACCCGGATATCAAACTGCCAAAGTTGTCAGAAGTCATCTTTTCTCATGCAAAATTCTTTTATCAATATTTCTTCATTTTCTGCTTTTATGAAATTAAGAATATTTCTTTTATTCTCATATCAGGGAAATGGACAGCTTCCTTGAAGAAATCATCAGTGCTAAAATTTTGAATTTGACTCTTAGAACTGAGGAGTTAACCTCATTTGGGGGAAATACTCTAGGTAAAAGAGAGAATATCTTTTGCACATACGTGCACACTTCCAAATGTTTGAACCGACTACGATTTTATCTTATTGGCAAAATTTTCTAGCTATTCCAAAAATAAAATAAACATTCAATATCCATTTTGATGCAACCTAGCGTTGTCTATATCTTCCAGAAGAGTTGCCTCATCCAGTTGAAGTATCTCTTCCTGTCCCATCACAGTTTCTTCAGTCAAGGATTCCGTATGGTGTTCCCACTCAGGTTAAGGGTCAAAACCTGAATTTTCTGCGAGAGGCCATTTGATTTCAAAAAGCTATTTCAGTCTCAGCAAATGAGACACCCAGAATCATTCATTTTTCAAAGCTTTAGGGGCTCTATATTTCCTTCTTTCGCCAAAATCCCTCTCGGATTTGTTCGTCCAAATTCCGAAGGTCCCATCGTGCTTTCTCCATTTTTGAGAAACCCGTATGGTAGATTTCCTATCCAGGTTTAAAATTAAACCGGAACCTCGCTTTGCGAGGTATCTTCCTTACAGGTTTGGGTTAAACCTGAGTCTCGTTCTAACGAGATCCCTCGTTTGGATGAGATGATTTCTTCCAGTCCCATCATGGCTCTCCCCATCTAGTAATCCATGCTTTGTATATCCATCCAGGATAGGATTCCACTTAAGCTTCATTTCACGAGGCATTTTCCAAAATGTCCCATCAAGGTCCCCGTGTATCTCTTTCCTCAATTCAAATTCATCTTGATATATCTTCGTCCCATCCAGGTCAAGGGCTAAACCTGAATCATTCAAAAAAGAGTATCTTGTCTCACCCATGAGACCTGATCAAAATTTTCATTTCCCACCATTTCAGAATTTTTATCTAAAATCCCATCACGATTTCCTCATTTTCTACTCGATCATATCATTTTTGAGGATTTCGTTTCCCCAAAACCATTCAGGATAAGGTTTCAAAGCCTGAAAAGCCATATTTTCAAAATAATTCTTCCATACCCAGATTAGATCTGCTGACTGGGGCATTTTCAAAATTTGGAGTGTTGTCTTTGCCACTAAGCTCGGCTCTCAACCGGCTTAGTAGCAAAGAGGGGCATCTGTGAACACCCCAAATTTTTCAAAAAATTATAAAATGAACTTTTTGCCCTGGCCCTCATTCTCTGAGAAGATAAAAGCAATTTCAAAGCCAAATTTCAGTCATTCTTCAGATTTTCTGAATTAAATTCCATATTGATGTATTCAAATTCAATTCCGGATCCGAATCCAGTGTTTTAAACCCATATTTCCTCAAAACTCGGATCCTAACCCATTTCTGAAGAAATTTCCCCAAAAATAGCTTTTAATTCTCAGAAAATTTCCCTTTTGTAAATATTTTTGCAAAAACATAAAAAAATTTAGTTTTAATCTTTGTTTTCTCACAAACTTTAGGATTTTATTCTGAAAATACAAAAAAAAATGAAAAATAAACCAAAAAAAAAAAAAAACGAAAAATTGGGAAAAGCTACAAGAAAACGAAGGATTTTTAAAAGCTTTTCAAAACCATTTTTTTTTTTTTGCCAAAAACCTCACTTCTTAAACCATCTTTTTAAAAATTTCCTGAAAAGGAAACCCCCTTTTGGAAAAAAAGGAGGATTTCTAACAGACTCCTCCCGCATATCTTTCCTCTAGAAGCCTCCATCGCAGAGGGGTTCTCACCATCGTCCATCTTGAACAAACCTCGCTCCCCTCCGTCCTCCATCTCCAACGAACCATCTCCCCCTCTGGAGCCTTCCACGCCCTCCTTAAAAAGAGACCTCGGTCATCTTTGGAGGGCATCCCATTGCAATCCATCTACCTTCACGCAAGTCTCTCTGCAAGCTTCTAGCCGCCACCCATATTTTCCTTTCCAGAAGATCATCCATCCTTCTTCCTCCACCCCCCTCGTCGGCATCCTTTCATCACAAAGCATCGGGTCTCCTGCCTCTCCATTATCATCCGTCTTCATTCCTCCTGTTTCAGACAACTACCCCACAAAGCAAGGTCACGAAGAGCCTCTCAATCCTCCAGTAAAACTTCGCAAAAACAAAGGCTTCCAGTCCTATTGCTACCCTTGGAATTTCCCTGGATTGTCACGGTGATCTGTTTTCAGTATGATGTATAGCGATTTCGTTACAAGGATGAAGGATGAATCTAGAAATCTCAGAAAACTCCATTACAGTGGGCGGTTCCTCCATCTGATTGTCCAAGGGATAAGCATAAGCATCGATTAAGTGATGACGCAAGATCAGTTCAATTTAAAGCAGGGTGAATGTACAAGGAAATTTCAGGGGGCAATGTTAACTAGGAAGCATTTCTTCAATTCGACATGGGCAAAAGATTTGGCTTGCAACCCAACTTCATTTATGTTGCTGATGGAATTCTTTTTATAAAGAACTGGGATGTCGAATTTTCTTTTTTTTTTTTCTCTTTTTTTTTTTTTTTTACATTCTTTATAAGCACTGTTATTTCTCTCATTCCAGTCTGCTGTGTCATTTTTTTTTTACTATGTTCCTTTGTCTATCATTTATTCCCTATAATATGTTGGCATCACATCACTTATTGATATTCCCACACCCACCACTTACATTCATGCATTACATCTGTTTGCAGCACTCGCACTTGCATCTCTGCATCATAACACACCTGGGAATATCAGTCTATTTCACTTCAGCGTCGTCTATGTTCATTAGCATATGCACATTCCCCATGCATTTTGTAGCTTTTATACATATGCATTAGTACCAGACATTGCTGCTACTTTGATATACCTACAGCAGTGCAAAGCGCTGTTGTAGCCTCTCACATAATCACAACAATGATTAATGCAGTACTGTGACTTTCTCTGTTGTTGCTTCATTCCAAACACGTGTCTCACGTGTCTCCATCCTCTGCATCATATAGCTCATAACACTTGCATTATAGAACCCAGGTAAAGAGTCTGATAAAGCCATTATGCTGCTAATGGCTGACCCGTATTGCTTGTACAAAACTAATACCCCTGTATACTCCCCCTTAATCTCTGTCAGTAGATTTTCACTTCTGTATGAATCACGGATGGTGGGTTTATGTGCAATTGTTATATTCTTTGCTGTAATGTTATTAAATGCATGCCTAAAAAAATCGATTTTCTATTTTGCCACCCTTCCTATCAGCCATTTAGTCCAATGTGAGGATGACAAAATGCCCATTTTCCTTGACAGTTGTGCCAATGTGGATTTTTACATTATTTTCAGTCCTTCTACATTAGCCACCCCTTTTCATTTTTGCACTTGTATACATCTGCACCTTCGTCATTTATGAAAATCTCATTATATCCCTGTCCACAGCATCCCCACCTACCCTTTTTGCACAGCCATACTTAGTGCTTTCATTAACAGTATCTTTCTATCCTCATATATCTATATGTTGTATATGTATAAAGGCATTTAAATCTTATGTAGAATCCCTAGTCATAGAAATATATGTAGGTATATGCTCTCATGAATACATTCAGAACGATCCACTATCATTCAGTCCTATGCATCTCATGTGCACTTTTTTTTTTTTTGAACATGTGAGTACTCCATCATCTTATATATAAAGTATTATCTCCTTCCCATTTGCATTTTCTACTTTGGGCTAAACTTGATTTTGCAGGAAATGTGTAAAGATTATTACTTTTCCTTTTGAAATTAATGTAACTCTGATTCCATCAAATAATGTAATAGCTAGATGTAATGAGAATTTAAATTTCCTGCTTTAGGTAGAATGGGTGAGCATTGTAAACATCATTGAATTACTTGTTGTTCATGCATTTTTTTTCCTTTATTTCTCAAATTCTCACAATGGTGAAACACGAATAGCACGTGCACCATTTCATAAAAGGTAAGTTAATTCTAAGTTGATGATTTACACCAACGGCCATAGTCGGGGTGCAAACAAGACTTAGTATTCTTATCTTTTATGAAATAACACTGGATCCACACTGGATCCTCTTTAAAAAAATCATCATATTCTTCAAATATTTCACCTTTTATTAGAGTTTAACTTAGAAATAATTCAATATATATACCAATGGCCATAGTCAGGGTATATTGAGAGTTAATTCCATTTTAAACTCTATAAAAGCACAAAATATGTTTCATTCTTCACCTGAGTTTAAATATAGATTATTATATAATACATTCAATGACCATAGTCAAGGATGTATTATATCTTCAATCTTATTTCAATTCATGTAAAGAATGAAATACAATTTTCAAAATCTAATTTCAAAATTTAAATTCATTCATCATTTAGGGTAGAATTGCATCATATTTTCAAAATTTTCCTTTTCGAAATTTCAAGTGATTATCCATCTTCATTTCTCAGATCAAATCTTATTCAAATCCAATTCTATTTCATTTCAATACTCAAAAATTCAATTTCAAAGCCCAATTCGACTTTGAAATTCCAAAATCATTTTTTATTCAAACTTCAAATTCAAATCAAAATTCAAAATCAAAGTTCAATTTAACTTTGAAGTTATCTTCTGATTTCAAAATCAAATTCATCCCCCTTATCTTCAACCAAAGTTTGGGTTTGAATCTCAAGTTTAAATTTGGGTTTCTAAAAAACCCAGATCCACCTTTAAAGGACCTATTTGGACTTCTCAAAACCCAAATCCAAAATCAAATCTTAGTCTCAACTTGGATCCAGGTTTCCAAGTATAGGACTCCATTCCACTTTGGATCTCCAATCACGGATCCAAATTCCATTTAGGATTCAAATCCTTATTCTACTCTGGATCTCCCATCACAGATCCAAATTCCATTTAGGGTCCAAACCCTTATTTCACTTTGGATCTCCAATCACAGATCCAAATTTCATTTAGGATCTAGATCCAATTCTACTTTGGATCTCAAACTTCAGATCCAAAATCCAATTCTTAGGATCTAGAATCCAATCCTACATTGGATCTCAGACTTCAGATCCAAATCCATTCTAGGATCTAGAACCCAATGCTACTTTGGATCTTAGACTGCAGATCCAAAATCCATTCTTTAGGATCTAGAACCCAATTCACCTCGGACCTCGGATTTCAGATCCAAGTCCAGTTTAGGATCCAGAATCTAATTCTACTTTGGATCTCAAAACTTCAGATCCAATTCCATCTTAGGATCCAGAATCCAACCCTATCTCGGATCTCAGATTTCATATCCAAATGCCTTCTTGGATTCCACATCTTGAATCTAATTCCATTCAAAATTCCAAGTCCAAATTCCACTTTGAATTCCAATTCTCAAAGCCAGTCTCATTTTTTTTTTTTCAAACCAAAGTTCCTATTTCAGATCTTAAATCCAAAAATCAACTCAAAACTCTATTCAGAATCCAGAATTTGGATTCGGATTTCATCTTGAAATTCCAACTGTTCCAAGTCCCATTCCTCAATTCCTTTAGATCCCCCACATTTCCTTCTAACTTCAAAAAACTTCAAAGTTAGAATTCAATTCCATTCCAAAGCTCAAACTTTCAAATTCAAAGTCCATTTATGACTTTGAAATTTTCTTTCTTTCAGTTTTAAGATCATTTCTCTCAAAGATCCAAATTCATTTTTCCTAAAGCTCTGATTATTCTAAAAACTTAGAACTTCAAATCTTAAGTTCTAATTTCTTCACTTTATCTGATTCACTTGGAAATTCTTCAAAATATTTTCAAAAAGAGCATACATCTTTGCATTTGCACAAGCATGATTCATTGTGCATTTTAGACTTAGGATAAATACTTAGATAAATTCATTGCAAAGCAAAAGGCATTAATTCGACCCTTGGTTTGATTACCCCTGGTAAAGGCGCCAGGAACGGTCGAACCTCGTACCGACGAGCGGATCCCGTCTCCCAGTTTTCCCGCAAATATTTCAAAAATGGAGGCGAGTTATTTCGAATATTTTCAAAATTAAGGTCAAGTGAGACCCGCAAAAGAGTTTCTCTTTCTCTTTCTTTTCTCTTCTCTTTCTCTTTTCTATCTTTTTATTCTTCTCCCTTCAAAAAGGAGGAAAATAGAGGTTAGAAAAGGAAAAGAGAAGGAAGAGAGAGAAACCTCGAAAGAGAAAGAAAAATTTTGCGATGATCACAGCCCCCCTCCCCAGAAGATTTTTTTTGGACTTATGTTTGGGACCCAGTTTCTAGTGGATCAGACTCGATTTGGTTAGGGTTTGGGTTGTTGCCCTTGCCTTATTTATATTCTCGCTTTTCTTTTCCCATCTTGTAACTGTTTGATAAGAGTAATAAGATTTCTCTCTGGGCAGCCGTGGTTTTTTACTTTCTCTTGGATTTGAGGAGAGGTTTTTCCACGTAAATTTGTGTTCTTGTGTTTTGTTTGATCGTTCTTGTTCTTTGTTTCCTTTTGGTTGTTTCTTGCTCGTGGTTTTCCTAACAGGAATAGCAGGATTTATAGACTTGGAGAGGCTGTGATTAGTGTACCTTCAGTTTGAGTTGAAGAATGATCATCATGAGATGAGAGGGACCTGGATGGAGATGGGGTGCCAACCTTAAGAAGGGCGTGACAACTCAAGGCTTAGGATGGTGACATGTGGACATATTAGGTAAATTTTCTAAGAGCGCGATATGCAGCCAAATTCGTGACATGTGGGTCACGGTAGAGACAGAAACAAACCTGTAAATTTTTACTCATCGACTGAAAAAGGGTTCTTTGTGGTCCTATTACAGCGAGTGTTAAACAACTACCCAAGTGTGAGCGCTAGGGAAGGTGGATCTGTCAAGTTACAGTTGAAGGCTAAAATCCGTATGAACCACTATTACGATCATGGCCGGGGTGAAAAGCGGGCTGCAGGATGGGTCATTAAACCCAGTCATTTACATGACTGTGATTTAGGCGATCAAACCCGGCCCGTTTGGGCTGGTCTGGTTCAACCTAATATCGGATGTCATGAATCCAACATGACATGCATGGCAGGGCGGACAACGAGTATTGTTCTTGCTTACATGATCTGCATACTCTGGGGTCAAACAAGGAGAAGGAAGGCAGTCTGGTTAGGCTAGATGTAATGTCATGTGCGGCTAATGTCCCATACAACGACTACTACTCATGTTTAGGTGCGGCATATGAGGTCAAATAAAATCAGTTGAGTAGGTTGGACATCAAGTGTTGTTGGTTCTTACACGATCTGGCTACATATCGCTGAATACAATATATATATATATAGTAATAATATATATATATATATATATATATATATATATATATATACTTTCATAACTGCAAATAGTTTGCTTACGGGATGTGTAAAAATAGCGAATTTGAGAAGATGTAGTCCTGAATACACAACGTGCACATACATCTTCGAACATGTAAAAAAAAAAATATATCCAGCATCTAGATACAAGAATAAAAAAAATTTCTTGTATCACATTTCTTTATGTAAGGTAAGAACTCAAACTTGTCATGGAATTCATGATAATTATATTGCAGTACAAGCGAATCCACTATGACCATGCGACTGTCATTGAATATACATAACTGTTATATGGCAACAGATGCAAATCTATTACGACATGAATCTGTCCTAGAAATCATGACAGTCACACTAAAGCTTATGGGGATATACAATGAAGACAAATCTACTATCTAAATTAGGATGATCATATTGTAAATTTACTATGAACCTGAAGTTGCCATAAGATTAGTTTATGAAATATGTGTTACATTTGGGATTCACTATTATGTACATGCTCAGAGTAGGCCTGAAATGCACTGATGCACCCACACATTGATTAGAGCAAAAGCTCGCTTTACTGCACATGTTTAAATAGCTTGATGATTCTAGTATATGCTTACGAAAGTAATGTTATGTATCGATGAATATGGCAAACGAATAAGGTATTCATGACGTATTCATGTTGCACATGGTTTTATATGAAGTTGATATACGAGTGTTGCGACCAATATTTCAATGCATGAATTGCTTGTTGCTAAATGCATATGTTCGCTATAACTGCACAAATAAGAGATATACTACAAAGGCACGATAATACAAATTGAACTGAGCATGAAAAATCTTTATGGTGCCAAATGGGCACATAAGATGCTAAGTGAATTGCATATAATTGAATTATGATTCCATGTAAATGTTAAAACATATTTTGTGCCGATTGATATATGCTTGTTCCGCAAATATTCGCTTAATAAAGAGCATTCGTTATGTCATGATCATCTGAAGGCCTAAGACTGAGCTTGCGGTCTTGCGAGACCATTATAGTGTCGTACAGGCACTTATGAAAAATTATACTTGAGATATGCCTTATAAATGCATGATCGGTGGGGTACGAAACGTACACCCGAGCTTAGAAATCAAACCTTAAGATGTTGAAAGTATAATTAAGTACCCGACACAGAGTTGAGCCAAAAAACTGAGAAATTTTGGTTAGTGCCTATTGGGCATTTGATGGGTAATGTGCATACACTGAGATCACCCAGAGTATGGGTTGAGATTTTGGAAATCCTCTGTGGTGCAATGACTCGCACCGAGAAATAAACAAAATACAAAATATGCATATAAAACAAGTGTGGGGTTCTGGGTACACCTGAAAGACGGTGTATGTTACTAGACCCAAACAAATAAGAATGAAAAGATATGCACACATAAAATAAAATTGGGGGATTCTGGGTATACCTGAGATAGTATATGTTACTGGTTTCCCCGGGATACTGGGTATACCTGACAACGATATATGTTACTGGTTTCCCAAGGCTATGGGTACACCTGAAGACGGTGTATGTTACCGGACCCATGGTCTACCTTGGAGAGGGTAGATGGTACAACCTCCGTGGGACATTCTTATTTTTGGGAGAGCTAGGCGTCTCACCGGTCCCCAGTCCACGGAGTTAAGGGGCCAGGACTACTAATGTGTCCTAGGTGGTAGATCCAAGTCTTCTGCAGAAGTATAGGGTGCATCCTAATTCTAGTTCTAGCCATTGGGGAGTACTCTCTCGGTCGTGAACCGTCCTCTTTGGATATCCGTATGGCTAGTCATACGGGTTATGAAATAAAATAATTAACCTCCGTGTGGTCTCGGTCTGCTGCGATGTCGAATGTTTGTGCGTACCCACAGGGTAATTAACAAGATGAAATATAAAGTTAGTGCATAAAGAAAAATCTTCAAGTAATTGCATACTACTTGATGTTGAAACTGTTGGAGTAAGCTTTGACTCCCGTAGTGCATGATTCAAATTAGTTTTCCATTACATGGAAATTGTGATAACTTATGAATGATGTGTTGAACATTGCTGTTTGTGCTTTATGCACACTTTACATGAAAGTCTTTATTTAAGTCAGGTGTACATCCACATTTGTTTCATAGTTGTTATTACTTATATGAATATGGGTTAGGCATATGATGGATTGTGCTTTGATGTTGATGGAATATATCATGAAATGCTTGACTTTAGTAACCTGTACATTTATCAATTGTTAAATGGTTATTAATTCTATCTAAACATGTTGCACATATACTTTTACACATGACATTGTGCACATTCATATGGATATTATGCTTCTTACTCAGACGTGGTAGTCTTACCCTTTCTGAATTAATGTTTTTCAGGAAACTGAATGACGAGCAATTGCGGTCGTCGCTGCGACAGTGCCATGTGACCATATCTTCTTCGGATGTTCTGAGGAATATGACTTGTAATAAATCATTAATTGTAAATGATAACTTATAGTATTTCAATGCCAGGATTTATTTTACTTAAATGCCTTGAGTCTGTGCTATTACTTGTAACCCGCCCAAATAATTTGACGAAGGATTTAATAAAGATTTTTCGTTGTTGTTTAGAAAAAAAAATTTATTCCAAAATTTTCAAGTTAAAAATTTGGGGTGTTACAATTATGGTATCAGAGCAGGACAAAAATATATGGTTCAGTGCCTTCCAGCGACCCTGCAAGAGCTCTGTAAGTATATGGTATTTGAATCATGTTTCTAATCCCTGAAGAAATTGATTTATTGTATGAAAATCGAGAACCTAGATATATTGTTAGAAACATCATTCGATATTTGTTGTGATTAAGATATACGGGAGACATATGTTATTTTGTTGTTCGACTAGATGGCTAGAGGAGCTAAGTGTGATGATCTCCTAGATTCACTAAACACTTTACTAAGGTTGCGACATAACAGGCAACCCCAATACCAAGTTAAGATTAATGCTTTAGATTGAATCTCGATTGAATGGTGATAAGTCTTAGAACTTAGGTTTGACTAATTTCAGTTCTTAAAGCCCTACATATAGATATATAAGTTTTGTTGGATATAGATCAAACAAATATGTATATATACTGATTCTGCATCCAACACCAAACTTTAATTGAATCTTATCAGGAATATACAATCTGATGAATCGAGATTAGATACGCGTTGAACATTGAATCATATCTGAGTCAGGTGAGATCTTTAGGTCATATATCACTTTCTATTAAACAAAGACTATAATGATCTAGGTAGGGATTGTGGATAACCTGAATAAGACTTTAAATAAGATACAAGGTTTAAATTTCAATTGATTTTGAAAATTTTCATTAAGTATAACACACGTAATAAGATATCCCAACCCAATTGTTTAATCCTTGTAATGAATTTCGCGGACGAAATTCTTTTTAGGGGAAAAGGATGTAAAACCCGCAAAATTTCGACAATTATCAAACTAAATAAAGGATAAAATCCTTTGAAATAAATACGATAAAATGATATAGATTCGATTCAAATGGATCTTGAAATCCAAACTGGATCAACTGGATCCAATATCTGGATTCGAGAACGATGAACGAATTTGGATCCTGGATGGATTCGAAACCCAATTAGAATCCAATGGGATAATAATGAATCCAAATAAGGTTGAATTGCGAACAAGATTCAAAAAAAAAAAAAAACTAGATAGAATGTTCAAAAGATCTAAAATATAGTTTTTATCCAACTCGTATTTGAGATTCGTCATGAACCAAATTTGTATACATATGAATTAATAAAGACCTATCATGCAACAAGAGGATGTGTCTTTTTGTCAAAAATGTCATTTCTGGAATTTTCGCCAAAACATTAATAAAGGTTAAATATAATAACGTTGCAAGAAATTGCAACGAAACATGCAATGGCGCACTGGTGGGGCTCGTTACCCTTTGCAGAAGAGGACCGCAGTTCAAATCCTCGAGTGCACCAAGGATATTTTTTTTGCGGAAATATTTCATAACCAACGAAAGTTTTTAGTAACTCCTCATTAAGGCGACTTTAATAGAAAACACATTTTTTTTGGGAAACCCAACCGTCCAGCAAGGGGACGCCTTCCTTCCATTTTTGAAATGGAAGGGAGTTTCAAGAATTGGTATTAATGGGAGTTACAAGGTGGGCTCTTAATGAGCATGCGTGGGATTGTGAAAAAAAGCTTGAAAACTGAAATATTCTTCCTTCAAGAGAAGTTATAGAAGGGGGGGGGGGGGGGGGGCTGAAGTGAAAACGGGAAGCTCTCTCTCTCTCTCTCTCCCACGCCTATTCTTTCTCTCTCAGCCCAGCCGTGAGACATACATGGTTGCCTCCACCATTATTTCTCTCTTTTTCCAGTTTCAGCCTCTACTCGTCATTTTCAAACTCTTCATCTCTCACACCTACCCTGTCCAGCCAGCCGCGTGATCCACCTTGGTCGAGCACTCCATAGATTCCAGCGAAAAAGTGTTGCGAGGCTGTCGGAAGTTCACGAAGAAGATAGATACCTTGCCTTCGGGGTCATATTCTCACGAGGGGACTGCTCAAGGTGTAGCAACAATAGTTTTGATGATGGTGGGCACAAAATTGATCCACCATCTGACCGGACGATTCCAGTTTTTTTTTGGGTTTCTAACTCATCGAGAGGTAAGGGTATCCTCTCCTATGTTTGTGCATAGTGCCATGGGGTATAAAACTGGGTATGACTGTACGAGCATATGTATTTCAATGTCTACACTTTGCCCAGGCAACCAGAAAAAAAGAAAAAGAAATCCACACTCTCGGTTGGATCTATGTATTAGCATGAATCATGATATATATTGAGTTTTAGTTTCATTTAGATATGTACATAACGTTTTGTTCAGTTGGTGTTAGATTGTTCACATGATATACATATATATCTGAATCTTAAGACACACAGAACATATCAACTACACAGATTTTTGTTTTTAAACCATCTCCAAACTCCTATTGGATGAGGAGATAAGTTTTTGTCATACTATATTATCTATATATGTAAGGCTACGACCGGCTCGTTTGACCCCATAAACAAGCTTGGATGGCCTTCAAGCTAATGGTGAACAACTCTTTAGCGTGCTACAGGTAGCTCTTGAAATAAGTTTTAATGCTACTAAAATGATGGAATTCCAACATTGGTGGAAAAAAATTTATTGCTCATAAAAACTGCATTTAACAGGTTACTTTCTTATTGAACCTTGATATTCATCCAGTTGGCCCAAATTTTCTCATAGATCCCACAAGATCAAACATTACATATTTCACTAGTTTTAGATCATCATCAATGAAAAATAGTATCATGTAGATGGTGACGTGAACTAATTATGAGGTACATGTGAAAACACACACACATATATATAGTCATAATAAATATAGTGAAATCCTACAAAATGTACACAATGCAAAATAAACCAAGTTGTTGAAATTGCAGTAATGTTGACAGTACATCTATGATCTATATGCATGTTATTTTTTTATCAGTTGGCTTTGACGGTACACATGAAAACTTAGAAGATTTTCCCTACGGTAGGCTGTATGTAACCTACTATTAATTTCTTGGGAGCATTTACAAATTTGTTACAGATGGGAATCAGACAAGAATTCATGGCAACCTGTGCTTAACCGTGAGCATATAAACATGCCATTAGCGTCTGGACATATTAGGTAAATTTCCTAAAAGCGCGATATGCAGCCAAATTCGTGACATGTGGGTCACGGTAGAGACAGAAACAAACCTGTAAATTTTTACTCATCGACTGAAAAAGGGTTCTTTGTGGTCCTATTACAGCGAGTGTTAAACAACTACCCAAGTGTGACCGCTAGGGAAGGTGGATCTGTCAAGTTACAGTTGAAGGCTAAAATCCGTATGAACCACTATTACGATCATGGCCGGGGTGAAAAGCGGGCTGCAGGATGGGTCATTAAACCCAGTCATTTACATGATTGTGATTTAGGCAATCAAACCCGGCCAGTTTGGGCTGGTCTTGTTCAACCTAATATCGGATGTCATGAATCCAACATGACATGCATGGCAGGGCGGACAACGAGTATTGTTCTTGCTTACATGATCTGCATACTCTGGGGTCAAACAAGGAGAAGGAAGGCAGTCTGGTTAGGCTAGATGTAATGTCATGTGCGGCTAATGTCCCATACAACGACTACTACTCATGTTTAGGTGCGGCATATGAGGTCAAATAAAATCAGTTGAGTAGGTTGGACATCAAGTGCTATTGGTTCTTACGCGATCTGGCTACATATCGCTGAATACAATATATATATATATATATAGTAATAATATATATAGATATATATATATACTTTCATAACTGCAAATAGTTTGCTTACGGGATGTGTAAAAATAGCGAATTTGAGAAGATGTAGTCCTGAATACACAACGTGCACATACATCTTCGAACCTGTCAAAAAAAAAATATCCAGCATCTAGATACAAGAATAAAAAAAAATTCTTGTATCACATTTCTTTATGTAAGGTAAGAACTCAAACTTGTCATGGAATTCATGATAATTATATTGCAGTACAAGCGAATCCACTATGACCATGCGACTGTCATTGAATATACATAACTGTTATATGGCAACAGATGCAAATCTTTTACGACATGAATCTGTCCTAGAAATCATGACAGTCACACTAAAGCTTATGGGGATATACAATGAAGACAAATCTACTATCTAAATTAGGACGATCATATTGTAAATTTACTATGAACCTGAAGTTGCCATAAGATTAGTTTATGAAATATGTGTTACATTTGGGATTCACTATTATGTACATGCTCAGAGTAGGCCTGAAATGCACTGATGCACTCATACATTGATTAGAGCAAAAGCTCGCTTTAGTGCACATGTTTAAATAGCTTGATGATTCTAGTATATGCTTACGAAAGTAATGTTATGTATCGATGAATATGGCAAACGAATAAGGTATTCATGACGTATTCATGTTGCACATGGTTTTATAAGAAGTTGACATACGAGTGTTGCGACCAATATTTCAATGCATGAATTGCTTGTTGCTAAATGCATATGTTCGCTATAACTGCACAAATAAGAGATATACTACAAAGGCACGATAATACGAATTGAACTGAGCATGAAAAATCTTTATGGTGCCAAATGGGCACATAAGATGCTAAGTGAATTGCATATAATTGAATTATGATTCCATGTAAATGTGAAAACATATTTTGTGCCGATTGATATATGCTTGTTCCGCAAATATTCGCTTAATAAAGAGCATTCGTTATGTCATGATCATCTGAAGGCCTAAGACTGAGCTTGCGGTCTTGCGAGACCATTATAGTGTCGTACAGGCACTTATGAAAAATTATACTTGAGATATGCCTTATAAATGCATGATCGGTGGGGTACGAAACGTACACCCGAGCTTAGAAATCAAACCTTAAGATGCTGAAAGTATAATTAAGTACCCGACACAGAGTTGAGCCAAAAAACTGAGAAATTTTGGTTAGTGCCTATTGGGCATTTGATGGGTAATGTGCATACACTGAGATCACTCAGAGTATGGGTTGAGATTTTGGAAATCCTCTGTGGTGCAATGACACGCACCGAGAAATAAACAAAATACAAAATATGCATATAAAACAAGTGTGGTGTTCTGGGTACACCTGAAAGACGGTGTATGTTACTAGACCCAAACAAATAAGAATGAAAAGATATGCACACATAAAATAAAATTGGGGGATTCTGGGTATACCTGAGATGGTATAGGTTACTGGTTTCCCTGAGATACTGGGTATACCTGACAATGGTATATGTTACTGATTTCCCATGGCTCTGGGTACACCTGAAGACGGTGTATGTTACCGGACCTGTGGTCTACCTTGGAGAGGGTAGATGGTACAACCTTCGTCGGACATTCTTATTTTTGTGAGAGCTAGGCATCTCACCGGTCCCCAGTCCACGGAGTTAGGGGGCCAGGACTACCAATGTGTCCTAGGTGGTAGATTCAAGTCTTCTGCAGAAGTACAGGGTGCATCCTAATTCTAGTTCTAGCCATTGGGGAGTACTCTCTCGGTCGTGAACCGTCCCCTTTGGATATCCGTACGGCTAGTCATAGTGGTTATGAAATAAAATAATAAACCCCCGTGTGGTCTCGGTCTGCTACGATGTCGAATGTTTGTGCGTACCCACAGTGTAATTAACAAGATGAAATATAAAGTTAGTGCATAAAGAAAAATCTTTAAGTAATTGCATACTACTTGATGTTGAAACTGTTGGAGTAAGTTGTGACTCCCGTAGTGCATGATTCAAATTAGTTTTCCGTTACATGGAAATTGTGATAACTTATGAATAATGTGTTGAACATTGATGTTTGTGCTTTATGCACACTTTACATGAAATTCTTTAGTTAAGTCAGGTGTACATCCACATTTGTTTCAAAGTTGTTATTACTTATATGAATATGGGTTAGGCATATGATGGATTGTGCTTTGATGTTGATGGAATATATCATGAAATGCTTGACTTTAGTAACCTGTACATTTATCAATTGTTAAATGATTATTAATTCTATCTAAACATGTTGCACATATACTTGTACACATGACATTGTGCACATTCATATGGATATTATGCTTCTTACTCAGACGTGGTAGTCTGACTCTTTCTGAATTAATGTTTTTCAGGAAACTGAATGACGAGCAATTGCGGTCGTCGCTGCGACAGTGCCATGTGACCATATCTTCTTCGGATGTTCTGAGGAATATGACTTGTAATAAATCATTAATTGTAAATGATAACTTGTAGTATTTCAATGCCAGGATTTATTTTACTTAAATGCCTTGAGTATGTGCTATTACTTGTAACCCGCCCAAATAATTTGACGAAGGATTTAATAAAGCTTTTCCGTTGTTGTTTAGAAAAAAAAAATTATTCCAAACTTTTCAAGTTAAAAATTTGGGGTGTTACAATTATGGTATCAGAGCAGGACAAAAATATATGGTTCATGGCCTTCCAGCGACCCTGCAAGAGCTCTCTAAGTATATGGTATTTGAATTATGTTTCTAATCCCTGAAGAAATTGATTTATTGTATGAAAATCGAGAACCTAGATATGTTGTTAGAAACATCATTCAATATTTGTTGTGATTAAGATATACGGGAGACATATGTTATTTTGTTGTTCGACTAGATGGCTAGAGGAGCTAGGTGTGATGATCTCCTAGATTCACTAAACACTTTACTAAGGTTGCGACATAACAGGCAACCCCAATACCAAGTTAAGATTAATGCTTTAGATTGAATCTCGATTGAATGGTGATAAGTCTTAGAACTTAGGTTTGACTAATTTCAGTTCTTAAAGCCCTACATATAGATATATAAGTTTTGTTTGATATAGATCTCACAAATATGTATATATACTGATTCTGCATCCAACACCAAACTTTAATTGAATCTTATCAGGAATATACAATCTGATGAATCGAGATTAGATACGCGTTGAACATTGAATCTTATCTGAGTCAGGTGAGATCTTTAGGTCATATATCACTTTCTATTAAACAAAGACTATAATGATCTAGGTAGGGATTGTGGATAACCTGAATAAGACTTTAAATAAGATACAAGGTTTAAATTTCAATTGATTTTGAAAATTTTCATTAAGTATAACACACGTAATAAGATATCCCAACCCAATTGTTTAATCCTTGTAACGAATTTCGCGAACAAAATTCTTTTTAGGGGAAAAGGATGTAAAACCCGCAAAATTTCAACAATTATCAAACTAAATAAAGGATAAAATCCTTTGAAATAAATACGATAAAATGATATAGTTTCGATTCAAATGGATCTTGAAATCCAAACTGGATCAACTGGATCCAATATCTGGATTCGAGTATGATGAACGGATTTGGATCCTGGATGGATTCGAAACCCAATTAGAATCCAATTGGATCATAATGAATCCAAATAAGGTTGAATTGCGAACAAGATTCAAAAAAAAAAAAAACTAGATAGAATGTTCAAAAGATCTAAAATATAGTTTTTATCCAACTCGTATTTGAGATTTGTCATGAACCAAATTCGTATACATATGAGATAATAAAGACCTATCATGCAACAAGAGGATGTGTCTTTTTTCCAAAAATGTCATTTCTGGAATTTTCGCCAAAACTTTAATAAAGGTTAAATATAATAATGTTGCAAGAAATTGCAACGAAACATGCAATGGCGCACTGGTGGGGCTCGTTACCCCATCAGAAGAGGACCGCAGTTCAAATCCCCGAGTGCACCAAGGATATTTTTTTTGCGGAAATATTTCATAACCAACGAATTTTTTTAGTAACTCCTCATTAAGGCGACTTTAATAGAAAACACAATTTTTTTGGGAAACCCAACCGTCCAGCAAGGGGACGCCTTCCTTCCATTTTTGAAATGGAAGGGAGTTTCAAGAATAGGTATTAATGGGAGTTACAAGGTGGGCTCTTAATGAGAATGCGTGGGATTGTGAAAAAAATCTTGAAAACTGAAAATTTCTTCCTTCAAGAGAAGTTATAGAAGGGGGGGGGGGGCTGAAGTGAAAACGGGAAGCTCTCTCTCTCTCTCTCTCTCCCATGCCTATTCTTTCTCTCTCAGCCCAGCCGTGAGACATACATGGTTGCCTCCCCCATTATTTCTCTCTTTTTCCAGTTTCAGCCTCTACTCGTCTTTTTCAAACTCTTCATCTCTCACACCTACCCTGTCCAGCCAGCCGCGTGATCCACCTTGGTCGGGCACTCCATTGATTCCAGCGAAAAAGCGTTGTGAGGCTGTTGGAAGTTCACGAAGAAGATAGATACCTTGCCTTCGGGGTCATATTCTCACGAGGGGACTGCTCAAGGTGTAGCAGCAATAGTTTTGATGACGGTGGGCACAAAATCGATCCACCATCTGACCGGACGATTCCAGTTTTTTTTTGGGTTTCTAACTCATCGAGAGGTAAGGGTATCCTCTCCTATGTTTGTGCATAGTGCCATGGGGTATAAAACTGGGTATGACTGTACGAGCATATGTATTTCAATGTCTACACTTTGCCCAGGCAACCAGAAAATAAGAAAAAGAAATCCACACTCTCGGTTGGATCTATGTATTAGCATGAATCATGATATATATTGAGTTTTAGTTTCATTTAGATATGTACATAACGTTTTGTACATTTGGTGTTAGATTGTTCACATGATATACATATATACCTGAATCTTAAGACACACAGAACATATCAACTACACAGATTTTTGTTTTTAAACCATCTCCAAACTCCTATTGGATGAGGAGATAAGTTTTTGTCATACTATATTATCTATATATGTAAGGCTACGACCGGCTCGTTTGACCCCATAAACAAGCTTGGATGGCCTTCAAGCTAATGGTGAACAACTCTTTAGCGTGCTACATGTAGCTCTTGAAATAAGTTTTAATGCTACTAAAATGATGGAATTCCAACATTGGTGGAAAAAAAATTTATTGCTCATAAAAACTGCATTTAACAGGTTACTTTCTTATTGAACCTTGATATTCATCCAGTTGGCCCAAATTTTCTCATAGATCCCACAAGATCAAACATTACATATTTCACTAGTTTTAGATCATCATCAATGAAAAATAGTATCATGTAGATGGTGACGTGAACTAATTATGAGGTACATGTGAAAACACACACACATATATATAGTCATAATATATATAGTGAAGTCCTACAAAATGTACACAATGCAAAATAAACCAAGTTGTTGAAATTGCAGTAATGTTGACAGTACATCTATGATCTATATGCATGTTATTTTTTTTATCAGTTTGTCTTTGACTGTACACATGAAAACTTAGAAGATTTTCCCTACGGTAGGCTGTATGTAACCTACTATTAATTTCTTGGGAGCATTTACAAATTTGTTACAGATGGGAATCAGACAAGAATTCATGGCAACCTGTGCTTAACCGTGAGCATATAAACATGCCATTAGCGTCTGGACATATTAGGTAAATTTCCTAAAAGCGCGATATGCAGCCAAATTTGTGACATGTTGGTCACGGTAGAGACAGAAACAAACCTGTAAATTTTTACTCATCGACTGAAAAAGGGTTCTTTGTGGTCCTATTACAGCGAGTGTTAAACAACTACCCAAGTGTGACCGCTAGGGAAGGTGGATCTGTCAAGTTACAGTTGAAGGCTAAAATCCGTATGAACCACTATTACGATCATGGCCGAGGTGAAAAGCGGGCTGCAGGATGGGTCATTAAACCCAGTCATTTACATGATTGTGATTTAGGCGATCAAACCCGGCCAGTTTGTGCTGGTCTGGTTCAACCTAATATCGGATGTCATGAATCCAACATGACATGCATGGCAGGGCGGACAACGAGTATTGTTCTTGCTTACATGATCTGCATACTCTGGGGTCAAACAAGGAGAATGAAGGCAGTCTGGTTAGGCTAGATGTAATGTCATGTGCGGCTAATGTCCCATACAACGACTACTACTCATGTTTAGGTGTAGCATATGAGGTCAAATAAAATCAGTTGAGTAGGTTGGACATCAAGTGTTGTTGGTTCTTACGCGATCTGGCTACATATCGCTTAATACAATATATATATATAGTAATAATATATATAGATATATATATACTTTCATAACTGCAAATAGTTTGCTTACGGGATGTGTAAAAATAGCGAATTTGAGAAGATGTAGTCCTGAATACACAACGTGCACATACATCTTCGAACCTGTCAAAAAAAAAATATATCCAACATCTAGATACAAGAATAAAAAAAAAATCTTGTATCACATTTCTTTATGTAAGGTAAGAACTCAAACTTGTCATGGAATTCATGATAATTATATTGCAGTACAAGTGAATCCACTATGACCATGCGACTGTCATTGAATATACATAACTGTTATATGGCAACAGATGCAAATCTATTACGACATGAATCTGTCCTAGAAATCATGACAGTCACACTAAAGCTTATGGGGATATACAATGAAGACAAATCTACTATCTAAATTAGGACGATCATATTGTAAATTTACTATGAACCTGAAGTTGCCATAAGATTAGTTTATGAAATATGTGTTACATTTGGGATTCACTATTATGTACATGCTCAGAGTAGGCCTGAAATGCACTGATGCACCCATACATTGATTAGAGCAAAAGCTCGCTTTAGGGCACATGTTTAAATAGCTTGATGATTCTAGTATATGCTTACGAAAGTAATGTTATGTATCGATGAATATGGCAAACGAATAAGGTATTCATGACGTATTCATGTTGCACATGGTTTTATATGAAGTTGATATACGAGTGTTGCGACCAATATTTCAATGCATGAATTGCTTGTTGCTAAATGCATATGTTCGCTATAACTGCACAAATAAGAGATATACTACAAAGGCACGATAATACAAATTGAACTGAGCATGAAAAATCTTTATGGTGCCAAATGGGCACATAAGATGCTAAGTGAATTGCATATAATTGAATTATGATTCCATGTAAATGTGAAAACATATTTTGTGCCGATTGATATATGCTTGTTCCGCAAATATTCGCTTAATAAAGAGCATTCGTTATGTCATGATCATCTGAAGGCCTAAGACTGAGCTTGCGGTCTTGCGAGACCATTATAGTGTCATACAGGCACTTATGAAAAATTATACTTGAGATATGCCTTATAAATGCATGATCGGTGGGGTACGAAACGTACACCCGAGCTTAGAAATCAAACCTTAAGATGTTGAAAGTATAATTAAGTACCCGACACAGAGTTGAGCCAAAAAACTGAGAAATTTTGGTTAGTGCCTATTGGGCATTTGATGGGTAATGTGCATACACTGAGATCACCCAGAGTATGGGTTGAGATTTTGGAAATCCTCTGTGGTGCAATGACTCGCACCGAGAAATAAACAAAATACAAAATATGCATATAAAACAAGTGTGGGGTTCTGGGTACACCTGAAAGACGGTGTATGTTACTAGACCCAAACAAATAAGAATGAAAAGATA
Organism: Nuphar pumila; assembly: GCF_984573655.1. Taxonomy (NCBI): domain Eukaryota; kingdom Viridiplantae; phylum Streptophyta; class Magnoliopsida; order Nymphaeales; family Nymphaeaceae; genus Nuphar; species Nuphar pumila. Next base: position 87,071,236 of record NC_143250.1, read on the forward strand.
TGCACACATAAAATAAAATTGGGGGATTCTGGGTATACCTGAGATAGTATATGTTACTGGTTTCCCCGGGATACTGGGTATACCTGACAACGATATATGTTACTGGTTTCCCAGGGCTATGGGTACAATTGAAGACGGTGTATGTTACCGGACCCATGGTCTACCTTAGAGAGGGTAGATGGTACAACCTCCGTGGGACATTCTTATTTTTGTGAGAGCTAGGCGTCTCACCGGTCCCCAGTCCACGGAGTTAGGGGGCCAAGACTACCAATGTGTCCTAGGTGGTAGATCGAAGTCTTCTGCAGAAGTACAGGGTGCATCCTAATTCTAGTTCTAGCCATTGAGGAGTACTCTCTCGGTCGTGAACCCTCCCCTTTGGATATCCGTACGGCTAGTCATACGGGTTATGAAATAAAATAATAAACCCCCGTGTGGTCTTGGTCTGCTACGATGTCGAATGTTTGTGCGTACCCACAGGGTAATTAACAAGATGAAATATAAAGTTAGTGCATAAAGAAAAATCTTCAAGTAATTGCATACTACTTGATGTTGAAACTGTTGGAGTAAGCTGTGACTCCCGTAGTGCATGATTCAAATTAGTTTTCCGTTAAATGGAAATTGTGATAACTTATGAATGATGTGTTGAACATTGATGTTTGTGCTTTATGCACACTTTACATGAAATTCTTTAGTTAAGTCAGGTGTACATCCAGATTTGTTTAAAAGTTGTTATTACTTATATGAATATGAGTTAGGCCTATGATGGATTGTGCTTTGATGTTGATGGAATATATCATGAAATGCTTGACTTTAGTAACCTGTACATTTATCAATTGTTAAATGGTTATTAATTCTATCTAAACATGTTGCACATATACTTGTACACATGACATTGTGCACATTCATATGGATATTATACTTCTTACTCAGACGTGGTAGTCTGACCCTTTCTGAATTAATGTTTTTCAGGAAACTGAATGATGAGCAATTACGGTCGTCGCTGCGACAGTGCCATGTGACCATATCTTCTTCGGATGTTCTGAGGAATATGACTTGTAATAAATCATTAATTGTAAATGATAACTTGTAGTATTTCAATGCCAGGATTTATTTTACTTAAATGCCTTGAGTCTGTGCTATTACTTGTAACCCGCCCAAATAATTTGACGAAGGATTTAATAAAGCTTTTCCGCTGTTGTTTAGAAAAAAAATTTTATTCCAAAATTTTCAAGTTAAAAATTTGGGGTGTTACAATTATGGTATCAAAGCAGGACAAAAATATATGGTTCATGGCCTTCCAGCGACCCTGCAAGAGCTCTGTAAGTATATGGTATTTGAATTATGTTTCTAATCCCTGAAGAAATTGATTTATTGTATGAAAATCGAGAACCTAGATATGTTGTTAGAAACATCATTCGATATTTGTTGTGATTAAGATATACGGGAGACATATGTTATTTTGTTGTTCGACTAGATGGCTAGAGGAGCTAGGTGTGACGATCTCCTAGATTCACTAAACACTTTACTAAGGTTGTGACATAACAGGCAACCCCAATACCAAGTTAAGATTAATGCTTTAGATTGAATCTCAATTGAATGGTGATAAGTCTTAGAACTTAGGTTTGACTAATTTCAGTTCTTAAAGCCCTACATATAGATATATAAGTTTTGTTGGATATAGATATCACAAATATGTATATATACTGATTCTGCATCCAACACCAAACTTTAATTGAATCTTATCAGGAATATACAATCTGATGAATCGAGATTAGATACGCGTTGAACATTGAATCTTATCTGAGTCAGGTGAGATCTTTAGGTCATATATCACTTTCTATTAAACAAAGACTATAATGATCTAGGTAGGGATTGTGGATAACCTGAATAAGACTTTAAATAAGATACAAGGTTTAAATTTCAATTGATTTTGAAAATTTTCATTAAGTATAACACACGTAATAAGATATCCCAACCCAATTGTTTAATCCTTGTAACGAATTTCGCGGACGAAATTCTTTTTAGGGGAAAAGGATGTAAAACCCGCAAAATTTCAACAATTATCAAACTAAATAAAGGATAAAATCCTTTGAAATAAATACGATAAAATGATATAGATTCGATTCAAATGGATCTTGAAATCCAAACTGGATCAACTGGATCCAATATCTGGATTCGAGTATGATGAACGGATTTGGATCCTGGATGGATTCGAAACCCAATTAGAATCCAATTGGATCATAATGAATCCAAATAAGGTTGAATTGCGAACAAGATTCAAAAAAAAAAAAACTAGATAGAATGTTCAAAAGATTTAAAATATAGTTTTTATCCAACTCGTATTTGAGATTTGTCATGAACCAAATTCGTATACATATGAGATAATAAAGACCTATCATGCAACAAGAGGATGTGTCTTTTTTCCAAAAATGTCATTTCTGGAATTTTCGCCAAAACTTTAATAAAGGTTAAATATAATAATGTTGCAAGAAATTGCAACGAAACATGCAATGGCGCACTGGTGGGGCTCGTTACCCCATCAGAAGAGGACCGCAGTTCAAATCCCCGAGTGCACCAAGGATATTTTTTTTGCGGAAATATTTCATAACCAACGAATTTTTTTAGTAACTCCTCATTAAGGCGACTTTAATAGAAAACACAATTTTTTTGGGAAACCCAACCGTCCAGCAAGGGGACGCCTTCCTTCCATTTTTGAAATGGAAGGGAGTTTCAAGAATAGGTATTAATGGGAGTTACAAGGTGGGCTCTTAATGAGAATGCGTGGGATTGTGAAAAAAATCTTGAAAACTGAAAATTTCTTCCTTCAAGAGAAGTTATAGAAGGGGGGGGGGGGCTGAAGTGAAAACGGGAAGCTCTCTCTCTCTCTCTCTCTCCCATGCCTATTCTTTCTCTCTCAGCCCAGCCGTGAGACATACATGGTTGCCTCCCCCATTATTTCTCTCTTTTTCCAGTTTCAGCCTCTACTCGTCTTTTTCAAACTCTTCATCTCTCACACCTACCCTGTCCAGCCAGCCGCGTGATCCACCTTGGTCGGGCACTCCATTGATTCCAGCGAAAAAGCGTTGTGAGGCTGTTGGAAGTTCACGAAGAAGATAGATACCTTGCCTTCGGGGTCATATTCTCACGAGGGGACTGCTCAAGGTGTAGCAGCAATAGTTTTGATGACGGTGGGCACAAAATCGATCCACCATCTGACCGGACGATTCCAGTTTTTTTTTGGGTTTCTAACTCATCGAGAGGTAAGGGTATCCTCTCCTATGTTTGTGCATAGTGCCATGGGGTATAAAACTGGGTATGACTGTACGAGCATATGTATTTCAATGTCTACACTTTGCCAAGGCAACCAGAAAAAAAGAAAAAGAAATCCACACTCTCGGTTGGATCTATGTATTAGCATGAATCATGATATATATTGAGTTTTAGTTTCATTTAGATATGTACATAACGTTTTGTTCAGTTGGTGTTAGATTGTTCACATGATATACATATATACCTGAATCTTAAGACACACAGAACATATCAACTACACAGATTTTTGTTTTTAAACCATCTCCAAACTCCTATTGGATGAGGAGATAAGTTTTTGTCATACTATATTATCTATATATGTAAGGCTACGACCGGCTCGTTTGACCCCATAAACAAGCTTGGATGGCCTTCAAGCTAATGGTGAACAACTCTTTAGCGTGCTACAGGTAGCTCTTGAAATAAGTTTTAATGCTACTAAAATGATGGAATTCCAACATTGGTGGAAAAAAAATTTATTGCTCATAAAAACTGCATTTAACAGGTTACTTTCTTATTGAACCTTGATATTCATCCAGTTGGCCCAAATTTTCTCATAGATCCCACAAGATCAAACATTACATATTTCACTAGTTTTAGATCATCATCAATGAAAAATAGTATCATGTAGATGGTGACGTGAACTAATTATGAGGTACATGTGAAAACACACACACATATATATAGTCATAATATATATAGTGAAATCCTACAAAATGTACACAATGCAAAATAAACCAAGTTGTTGAAATTGCAGTAATGTTGACAGTACATCTATGATCTATATGCATGTTATTTTTTTTATCAGTTGGTCTTTGACTGTACACATGAAAACTTAGAAGATTTTCCCTACGGTAGGCTGTATGTAACCTACTATTAATTTCTTGGGAGCATTTACAAATTTGTTACAGATGGGAATCAGACAAGAATTCATGGCAACCTGTGCTTAACCGTGAGCATATAAACATGCCATTAGCGTCTGGACATATTAGGTAAATTTCCTAAAAGCGCGATATGCAGCCAAATTCGTGACATGTGGGTCACGGTAGAGACAGAAACAAACCTGTAAATTTTTACTCATCGACTGAAAAAGGGTTCTTTGTGGTCCTATTACAGCGAGTGTTAAACAACTACCCAAGTGTGACCGCTAGGGAAGGTGGATCTGTCAAGTTACAGTTGAAGGCTAAAATCCGTATGAACCACTATTACGATCATGGCCGAGGTGAAAAGCGGGCTGCAGGATGGGTCATTAAACCCAGTCATTTACATGATTGTGATTTAGGCGATCAAACCCGGCTAGTTTGGGCTGGTCTGGTTCAACCTAATATCGGATGTCATGAATCCAACATGACATGCATGGCAGGGCGGACAACGAGTATTGTTCTTGCTTACATGATCTGCATACTCTGGGGTCAAACAAGGAGAAGGAAGGCAGTCTGGTTAGGCTAGATGTAATGTCATGTGCGGCTAATGTCCCATACAACGACTACTACTCATGTTTAGGTGCGGCATATGAGGTCAAATAAAATCAGTTGAGTAGGTTGGACATCAAGTGTTGTTGGTTCTTACGCGATCTGGATACATATCGCTTAATACAATATATATATATATATATAGTAATAATATATATAGATATATATATACTTTCATAACTGCAAATAGTTTGCTTACGGGATGTGTAAAAATAGCGAATTTGAGAAGCTGTAGTCCTGAATACACAACGTGCACATACATCTTCGAACCTGTCAAAAAAAAAAATATATCCAGCATCTAGATACAAGAATAAAAAAAATTCTTGTATCACATTTCTTTATGTAAGGTAAGAACTCAAACTTGTCATGGAATTCATGATAATTATATTGCAGTACAAGTGAATCCACTATGACCATGCGACTGTCATTGAATATACATAACTGTTATATGGCAACAGATGCAAATCTATTACGACATGAATCTGTCCTAGAAATCATGACAGTCACACTAAAGCTTATGGGGATATACAATGAAGACAAATCTACTATCTAAATTAGGACGATCATATTGTAAATTTACTATGAACCTGAAGTTGCCATAAGATTAGTTTATGAAATATGTGTTACATTTGGGATTCACTATTATGTAATTGCTCAGAGTAGGCCTGAAATGCACTGATGCACCCATACATTGATTAGAGCAAAAGCTAGCTTTAGGGCACATGTTTAAATAGCTTGATGATTCTAGTATATGCTTACGAAAGTAATGTTATGTATCGATGAATATGGCAAACGAATAAGGTATTCATGACGTATTCATGTTGCACATGGTTTTATATGAAGTTGATATACGAGTGTTGCGACCAATATTTCAATGCATGAATTGCTTGTTGCTAAATGCATATGTTCGCTATAACTGCACAAATAAGAGATATACTACAAAGGCACGATAATACAAATTGAACTGAGCATGAAAAATCTTTATGGTGCCAAATGGGCACATAAGATGCTAAGTGAATTGCATATAATTGAATTATGATTCCATGTAAATGTGAAAACATATTTTGTGCCGATTGATATATGCTTGTTCCGCAAATATTCGCTTAATAAAGAGCATTCGTTATGTCATGATCATCTGAAGGCCTAAGACTGAGCTTGCGGTCTTGCGAGACCATTATAGTGTCATACAGGCACTTATGAAAAATTATACTTGAGATATGCCTTATAAATGCATGATCGGTGGGGTACGAAACGTACACCCGAGCTTAGAAATCAAACCTTAAGATGTTGAAAGTATAATTAAGTACCCGACACAGAGTTGAGCCAAAAAACTGAGAAATTTTGGTTAGTGCCTATTGGGCATTTGATGGGTAATGTGCATACACTGAGATCACCCAGAGTATGGGTTGAGATTTTGGAAATCCTCTGTGGTGCAATGACTCGCACCGAGAAATAAACAAAATACAAAATATGCATATAAAACAAGTGTGGGGTTCTGGGTACACCTGAAAGACGGTGTATGTTACTAGACCCAAACAAATAAGAATGAAAAGATATGCACACATAAAATAAAATTGGGGGATTCTGGGTATACCTGAGATAGTATATGTTACTGGTTTCCCCGGGATACTGGGTATACCTGACAACGATATATGTTTCTGGTTTCCCAGGGCTATGGGTACAATTGAAGACGGTGTATGTTACCGGACCCATGGTCTACCTTGGAGAGGGTAGATGGTACAACCTCCGTGGGACATTCTTATTTTTGTGAGAGCTAGGCGTCTCACCGGTCCCCAGTCCACGGAGTTAGGGGGCCAAGACTATCAATGTGTCCTAGGTGGTAGATCGAAGTCTTCTGCAGAAGTACAGGGTGCATCCTAATTCTAGTTCTAGCCATTGGGGAGTACTCTCTCGGTCGTGAACCCTCCCCTTTGGATATCCGTACGGCTAGTCATACGGGTTATGAAATAAAATAATAAACCCCCGTGTGGTCTCGGTCTGCTACGATGTGGAATGTTTATGCGTACCCACAGGGTAATTAACAAGATGAAATATAAAGTTAGTGCATAAAGAAAAATCTTCAAGTAATTGCATACTACTTGATGTTGAAACTGTTGGAGTAAGCTGTGACTCCCGTAGTGCATGATTCAAATTAGTTTTCCGTTAAATGGAAATTGTGATAACTTATGAATGATGTGTTGAACATTGATGTTTGTGCTTTATGCACACTTTACATGAAATTCTTTTGTTAAGTCAGGTGTACATCCACATTTGTTTCAAAGTTGTTATTACATATATGAATATGGGTTAGGCATATGATGGATTGTGCTTTGATGTTGATGGAATATATCATGAAATGCTTGACTTTAGTAACCTGTACATTTATCAATTGTTAAATGGTTATTAATTCTATCTAAACATGTTGCACATATACTTGTACACATGACATTGTGCACATTCATATGGATATTATGCTTCTTACTCAGACGTGGTAGTCTGACCCTTTCTGAATTAATGTTTTTCAGGAAACTGAATGACGAGCAATTACGGTCGTCGCTGCGACAGTGCCATGTGACCATATCTTCTTCGGATGTTCTGAGGAATATGACTTGTAATAAATCATTAATTGTAAATGATAACTTGTAGTATTTCAATGCCAGGATTTATTTTACTTAAATGCCTTGAGTCTGTGCTATTACTTGTAACCCGCCCAAATAATTTGACGAAGGATTTAATAAAGCTTTTCCGCTGTTGTTTAGAAAAAAAATTTTATTCCAAAATTTTCAAGTTAAAAATTTGGGGTGTTACAATTATGGTATCAAAGCAGGACAAAAATATATGGTTCATGGCCTTCCAGCGACCCTGCAAGAGCTCTGTAAGTATATGGTATTTGAATTATGTTTCTAATCCCTGAAGAAATTGATTTATTGTATGAAAATCGAGAACCTAGATATGTTGTTAGAAACATCATTCGATATTTGTTGTGATTAAGATATACGGGAGACATATGTTATTTTGTTGTTCGACTAGATGGCTAGAGGAGCTAGGTGTGATGATCTCCTAGATTCACTAAACACTTTACTAAGGTTGCGACATAACAGGCAACCCCAATACCAAGTTAAGATTAATGCTTTAGATTGAATCTCGATTGAATGGTGATAAGTCTTAGAACTTAGGTTTGACTAATTTCAGTTCTTAAAGCCCTACATATAGATATATAAGTTTTGTTGGATATAGATCTCACAAATATGTATATATACTGATTCTGCATCCAACACCAAACTTTAATTGAATCTTATCAGGAATATACAATCTGATGAATCGAGATTAGATACGCGTTGAACATTGAATCATATCTGAGTCAGGTGAGATCTTTAGGTCATATATCACTTTCTATTAAACAAAGACTATAATGATCTAGGTAGGGATTGTGGATAACCTGAATAAGACTTTAAATAAGATACAAGGTTTAAATTTCAATTGATTTTGAAAATTTTCATTAAGTATAACACACGTAATAAGATATCCCAACCCAATTGTTTAATCCTTGTAACGAATTTCGCGGACGAAATTCTTTTTAGGGGAAAAGGATGTAAAACCCGCAAAATTTCAACAATTATCAAACTAAATAAAGGATAAAATCCTTTGAAATAAATACGATAAAATGATATAGATTCGATTCAAATGGATCTTGAAATCCAAACTGGATCCAATATCTGGATTCGAGTACGATGAACGGATTTGGATCCTGGATGGATTCGAAACCCAATTAGAATCCAATTGGATCATAATGAATCCAAATAAGGTTGAATTGCGAACAAGATTCAAAAAAAAAAAAAAACTAGATAGAATGTTCAAAAGATCTAAAATATAGTTTTTATCCAACTCGTATTTGAGATTTGTCATGAACCAAATTCGTATACATATGAATTAATAAAGACCTATCATGCAACAAGAGGATGTGTCTTTTTGCCAAAAATGTCATTTCTGGAATTTTCGCCAAAACTTTAATAAAGGTTAAATATAATAACGTTGCAAGAAATTGCAACGAAACATGCAATGGCGCACTGGTGGGGCTCTTTACCCCTTGCAGAAGAGGACCGCAGTTCAAATCCCCGAGTGCACCAAGGCTATTTTTTTTGCGGAAATATTTCATAACCAACGAAATTTTTGAGTAACTCCTCATTAAGGCGACTTTAATAGAAAACACATTTTTTTTGGGAAACCCAACCGTCCAGCAAGGGGACGCCTTCCTTCCATTTTTGAAATGGAAGGGAGTTTCAAGAATAGGTATTAATGGGAGTTACAAGGTGGGCTCTTAATGAGCATGCGTGGGATTGTGAAAAAAAGCTTGAAAACTGAAAATTTCTTCCTTCAAGAGAAGTTATAGAAGGGGGGGGGGGCTGAAGTGAAAACGGGAAGCTCTCTCTCTCTCTCTCTCTCTCTCTCTCTCCCACGCCTATTCTTTCTCTCTCAGCCCAGCCGTGAGACATACATGGTTGCCTCCCTCATTATTTCTCTCTTTTTCCAGTTTCTGCCTCTACTCGTCTTTTTCAAACTCTTCATCTCTCACACCTACCCTGTCCAGCCAGCCGCGTGATCCACCTTGGTCGGGCACTCCATTGATTCCAGCGAAAAAGTGTTGCGAGGCTGTCGGAAGTTCACGAAGAAGATAGATACCTTGCCTTCTGGGTCATATTCTCACGAGGGCACTGCTCAAGGTGTAGCAGCAATAGTTTTGATGATGGTGGGCACAAAATCGATCCACCATCTGACCGGACAATTCCAGTTTTTTTTTTGGGTTTCTAACTCATCGAGAGGTAAGGGTATCCTCTCCTATGTTTGTGCATAGTGCCATGGGGTATAAAACTGGGTATGATTGTACGAGCATATGTATTTCAATGTCTACACTTTGCCCAGGCAACCAGAAAAAAAGAAAAAGAAATCCACACTCTCGGTTGGATCTATGTATTAGCATGAATCATGATATATATTGAGTTTTAGTTTCATTTAGATATGTACATAACGTTTTGTTCAGTTGGTGTTAGATTGTTCACATGATATACATATATACCTGAATCTTAAGACACACAGAACATATCAACTACACAGATTTTTGTTTTTAAACCATCTCCAAACTCCTATTGGATGAGGAGATAAGTTTTTGTCATACTATATTATCTATATATGTAAGGCTATGACCGGCTCGTTTGACCCCATAAACAAGCTTGGATGGCCTTCAAGCTAATGGTGAACAACTCTTTAGCGTGCTACAGGTAGCTCTTGAAATAAGTTTTAATGCTACTAAAATGATGGAATTCCAACATTGGTGGAAAAAAATTTATTGCTCATAAAAATTGCATTTAACAGGTTACTTTCTTATTGAACCTTGATATTCATCCAGTTGGCCCAGATTTTCTCATAGATCCCACAAGATCAAACATTACATATTTCACTAGTTTTAGATCATCATCAATGAAAAATAGTATCATGTAGATGGTGACGTGAACTAATTATGAGGTACATGTGAAAACACACACACATATATATAGTCATAATATATATAGTGAAATCCTACAAATTGTACACAATGCAAAATAAACCAAGTTGTTGAAATTGCAGTAATGTTGACAGTACATCTATGATCTATATGCATGTTATTTTTTTTATCAGTTGGTCTTTGACTGTACTCATGAAAACTTAGAAGATTTTCCCTACGGTAGGCTGTATGTAACCTACTATTAATTTCTTGGAAGCATTTACAAATTTGTTACAGATGGGAATCAGACAAGAATTCATGGCAACCTGTGCTTAACCGTGAGCATATAAACATGCCATTAGCGTCTCGACATATTAGGTAAATTTCCTAAAAGCGCGATATGCAGCCAAATTCGTGACATGTGGGTCACGGTAGAGACAAAAACAAACCTGTAAATTTTTACTCATCGACTGAAAAAGGGTTCTTTGTGGTCCTATTACAGCGAGTGTTAAACAACTACCCAAGTGTGACCGCTAGGGAAGGTTTATCTGTCAAGTTACAGTTGAAGGCTAAAATCCGTATGAACCACTATTACGATCATGGCCGGGGTGAAAAGCGGGCTGCAGGATGGGTCATTAAACCCAGTCATTTACATGACTGTGATTTAGGCGATCAAACCCGGCCAGTTTGGGCTGGTCTTGTTCAACCTAATATCGGATGTCATGAATCCAACATGACATGCATGGCAGGGCGGACAACGAGTATTGTTCTTGCTTACATGATCTGCATACTCTGGGGTCAAACAAGGAGAAGGAAGGCAGTCTGGTTAGGCTAGATGTAATGTCATGTGCGGCTAATGTCCCATACAACGACTACTACTCATGTTTAGGTGCGGCATATGAGGTCAAATAAAATCAGTTGAGTAGGTTGGACATCAAGTGTTGTTGGTTCTTACGCGATCTGACTACATATCGCCGAATACAATATATATATATATATATATATATATATATATAGTAATAATATATATAGATATATATATATACTTTCATAACTGCAAATAGTTTGCTTACGGGATGTGTAAAAATAGCGAATTTGTGAAGATGTAGTCCTGAATACACAACGTGCACATACATCTTCGAACCTGTCAAAAAAAATATATCCAGCATCTAGATACAAGAATAAAAAAAATTTCTTGTATCACATTTCTTTATGTAAGGTAAGAACTCAAACTTGTCATGGAATTCATGATAATTATATTGCAGTACAAGCGAATCCACTATGACCATGCGACTGTCATTGAATATACATAACTGTTATATGGCAACAGATGCAAATCTATTACGACATGAATCTGTCCTAGAAATCATGACAGTCACACTAAAGCTTATGGGGATATACAATGAAGACAAATCTACTATCTAAATTAGGACGATCATATTGTAAATTTACTATGAACCTGAAGTTGCCATAAGATTAGTTTATGAAATATGTGTTACATTTGGGATTCACTATTATGTACATGCTCAGAGTAGGCCTGAAATGCACTGATGCACCCATACATTGATTAGAGCAAAAGCTCGCTTTAGGGCACATGTTTAAATCGCTTGATGATTCTAGTATATGCTTACGAAAGTAATGTTATGTATCGATGAATATGGCAAACGAATAAGGTATTCATGACGTATTCATGTTGCACATGGTTTTATATGAAGTTGACATACGAGTGTTGCGACCAATATTTCAATGCATGAATTGCTTGTTGCTAAATGCATATGTTCGCTATAACTGCACAAATAAGAGATATACTACAAAGGCAGGATAATACAAATTGAACTGAGCATGAAAAATCTTTATGGTGCCAAATGGGCACATAAGATGCTAAGTGAATTGCATATAATTGAATTATGATTCCATGTAAATGTTAAAACATATTTTGTGCCGATTGATATATGCTTGTTCCGCAAATATTCACTTAATAAAGAGCATTCGTTATGTCATGATCATCTGAAGGCCTAAGACTGAGCTTGCGGTCTTGCGAGACCATTATAGTGTCGTATAGGCACTTATGAAAAATTATACTTGAGATATGCCTTATAAATGCATGATCGGTGGGGTACAAAACGTACACCCGAGCTTAGAAATCAAACCTTAAGATGCTGAAAGTATAATTAAGTACCCGACACAGAGTTGAGCCAAAAAACTAAGAAATTTTGGTTAGTGCCTATTGGGCATTTGTTGGGTAATGTGCATACACTGAGATCACCCAAAGTATGGGTTGAGATTTTGGAAATCCTCTGTGGTGCAATGACTCGCACCGAGAAATAAACAAAATACAAAATATGCATGTAAAACAAGTGTGGGGTTCTGGGCACACTTGAAAGACGGTGTATGTTACTAGACCCAAAAAAATAAGAATGAAAAGATATGCACACATAAAATAAAATTGGGGGATTCTGGGTATACCTGAGATGGTATATGTTACTGGTTTCCCCGAGATACTGGGTATACCTGACAATGGTATATGTTACTGGTTTCCCATGGCTCTGGGTACACCTGAAGACGGTGTATGTTATCGGACCCGTGGTCTACCTTGGAGAGGGTAGATGGTACAACCTCCGTGGGACATTCTTATTTTTGTGAGAGCTAGGCGTCTTACCGGTCCCCAGTCCACGGAGTTAGGGGGCCAGGACTACCAATGTGTCATAGGTGGTAGATCCAAGTCTTCTGCAGAAGTACAGGGTGCATCCTAATTCTAGTTCTAGCCATTGGGGAGTACTCTCTCGGTTGTGAACCGTCCCCTTTGGATATCCGTACGGCTAGTCATACGGATTATGAAATAAAATAATAAACCCCCGTGTGGTCTCGATCTGCTACGATGTCGAATGTTTGTGCGTACCCACAGGGTAATTAATAAGATGAAATATAAAGTTAGTGCATAAAGAAAAATCTTTAAGTAATTGCATACTACTTGATGTTGAAACTGTTGGAGTAAGTTGTGACTCCCGTAGTGCATGATTCAAATTAGTTTTCCGTTACATGGAAATTGTGATAACTTATGAATGATGTGTTGAACATTGATGTTTGTGCTTTATGCACACTTTACATGAAATTCTTTAGTTAAGTCAGGTGTACATCCACATTAGTTTCAAAGTTGTTATTACTTATATGAATATGGGTTAGGCATATGATGGATTGTGCTTTGATGTTGATGGAATATATCATGAAATGCTTGACTTTAGTAACCTGTACATTTATCAATTGTTAAATGGTCATTAATTCTATCTAAACATGTTGCACATATACTTGTACACATGACATTATGCACATTCATATGGATATTATGCTTCTTACTCAGACGTGGTAGTCTGACCCTTTCTGAATTAATGTTTTTCAGGAAACTGAATGACGAGCAATTGCGGTCGTCGCTGCGACAGTGCCATGTGACCATATCTTCTTCGGATGTTCTGAGGAATATGACTTATAATAAATCATTAATTGTAAATGATAACTTGTAGTATTTCAATGCTAGGATTTATTTTACTTAAATGCCTTGAGTATGTGCTATTACTTGTAACCCGCCTAAATAATTTGACGAAGGATTTAATAAAGCTTTTCCGCTGTTGTTTAGAAAAAAAAAATTATTCCAAAATTTTCAAGTTAAAAATTTGGGGTGTTACAAAATGGACATTGCATAGTGTTCGTTATATACCTGGTTTAAAGAGAAATCTGATCTCAATAGGTTAGTTGGATAGTGTCGGGTATAAAACGGTATTTGGACATGGTTTTTGGAAAATTGTGAAAGGAATCCTGGTCGTTGCACAGGGAAGAAAATTGGGGACCCTATACCTGACTGATAACGACCGAGATATTGTTGCTTCGGTGAGTTCGGAAGTAGATACTAAGTTGTGGCATTGTAGACTCGAGCACATGAGCGAGAAAGGGATGAAGGTGTTAGCATCAAAGGGACTATTGTCAGACTTGAAGTCTATACACACTGGTTTTTGTGAGGATTGCGTGTTAGGCAAACAAAAATAGGTCAGTTTCTCGAAGATCGAAAGAGAACTGAGGGCAGAGAAATTTGAGTTAGTACACACTGATGTTTGGGAACCAGCCCCTGTTTGTTCCCTTGGAGACTCACGATACTATGTGACCTTCTTTAATGATTCCACCAGAAAGGTATGGGTTTACTTTTTTAAGAATAAATCTGATGTTTTTGTCACTTTTAAGAAGTGAAAAATAGAGGTAGAAAATGAGACCGGGCTGAAAGTGAAGGGCCTACAGTCTGACAATGGAGGGGAGTATGACAGTGCAGAGTTTAAAGCATTTTGTGCGGGGAACGGAATTAAAATGAGTCGGACTGTTCCGAACCGACCACAACAGAATGGAGTTGCTGAGAAGATGAATAGAACTCTCAATGAGCGTGCGAGGAGCATGAGACTGCATGCAGGTTTGCCCAAGGCATATTGGGCTGATGCTATCAATATTGCAGTCTATCTGATCAACCGGGGTCCCTCAGTCCCATTGGATATGAAACTGCCAAAATAAAAATGAACGGGAAAGAAGGTAAATCTATCTTATTTAAGAATTTTTTGTTGTGTTTCTTATGTACACATTGATTCTAAGAATAGGGATAAGCTAGATGCTAAGGCCCGAAAATGTTACTTCATTGGATATGGCTCTAATTACTTTGGTTATCGTTTCTAGAATAAAGAAAACCGAAAAGTAATAAAAACTAATGATGTAACGTTTAATGGAAATGTATTTTACAAAGACAGGTCTAGTGTAGAATCAGAGAGGACAGAGAAACAGGGAGATATGATGAGAGACATTGACTTGGAGGAAATCTCAACAAATACCCCTATTGAGAATTCTGAGACAGTCGAGGTAGACTCTAATACAGAGTCAGCCACTCCTGCACCTGAGTTGAGAAGATCTGTTAGAGTACCTAAACCTTTGACTCGGTATTTTCCATCTTTACACTACTTACTGTTGACTGACTTTGGCGAGATAGAACATTTTTCTGAGGCAATGCAGGTAAAAGATTCGGTTAAGTGAGAGTTAGCAATGCAAGATGAAATCAAGTCTTTGCAAAAGAATGAGACTTGGGTGTTAACCAAATTACCGAAGGGGAAGAAAGCATTGCTGAACAAATGGGTGTACAGAGTGAAATATGAGTTTGATGGCAACAAGAGGTACAAGGCAAGATTGGTAGTCAAGGGATTCTTGCAAAAGAAGGGGATTGACTATACTAATACTAAGATATTCTCTCTCGTGGTGAAGTTGACTACCATAAGAACAATTCTTGGTATTGTGGCTGCAGAAAACTTATACTTAGAGCTGTTGGATGTAAAAACTACTTTTCTCCATGGAGATTTGGAGGAGGAGATTTATATGGTGCAGCCTGAAGGCTTCAAAAGCCAGGGTAAAGGAGACTTGGTGTGTAAACTGCAAAAAAACCTATATGGCCTAAAGCAAGCTCCAAGGCAATGGTATAAAAGGTTTGACACTTTTATGTGTAACTGTGGATTCAAAAGTTCCGAGTTGGACCATTGTTGTTACTACAAAAACTTTGGTGAGTCTTACATTATTTTGCTTTTGTATGTAGATGACATGCTTGTTGCAGGTTCTAGCATGCAGGAAATAACCATACTTAAGCGGAAATTGTCAAAAGAGTTTGAGATGAAGGACTTGGGCCCAGCAAACCAGATTCTTGGTATGTGGATCACTTAGGATAGAGAGAAGGGAACTCTAAACCTATCACAGGAAAAATATATTGGAAAAGTGTTGGAAAGGTTTAGAGTTTCAGATGCAAAGCCTAGGAGCACCCCGCTGGAAAGTCGCGTCAAACTCTCGAAGGAGCAGTCACCAAAGACAGACAAGGAACGAGAGAAAATGGCTAAGGTCCCATATGCCTCAGTCGTTGGCAGTCTCATGTATGCCATGGTGTGCACCAGACCGGATATTGCTTATACAGTGGGAGTTGTGAGCCGTTATATGGTGGATCCGGGACCAAAGCATTGAGAAGCTGTGAAGTGGATATTGAGATATCTAAAAGGAACATCAGGTATGACACTTTGTTTCAGTGGGAGAAGTGCAAACTTGCAAGGTTTTGTAGATGCAGACCTTGGTGGAGACGTGGACAGACGGAAGAGCACTTTCGGATATGTGTTTACATTTGTTAACACCGCGATCAGTTGAATGTCAAGACTTCAGAAATGTGTTGCCCTCTCAACCACAGAAGCTGAATATATTGCTATTTCTGAGGCCGAAAAGGAGATGATGTGGTTGAAGAATTTTCTGAAGGAGATAGGAAAGGAACAGGAGAAAAGTGTTCTCTTCAGTGACAGTCAGAGTGCTTTGTGCCTTGCAAAGAATCCAGTTTTTCATTCAAGGACAAAGCACATTTAATTAAAGTATCATTACATTTGAGAAAAGATAAATGATGGGACATTGTCATTAGAAAAGATCCTTGGTGCTGAGAATCTAGCAAATATGTTGACAAAGGGTGTGACCACTGAGAAACTGAGGTTGTGCATTGCCTCAGTTGGACTCCTTCATTGAGCATGACGGAGGGATGTCGTTCTAAAGATTCAGAGAAGAGTTTGGGAAGAAAGACAATTGGAGATTTTTTTTCTTTGTATCAGTCTCCAAGTGGGAAATTGATGAGTTGTGGAGCCTGATTCATTGTTTCTGCCCTTGCAGGAAGGGGGGGGTCCGCAGGGCTGCCCCTGGCGGGGGGTTATAGGGGGCAGGGCCGCCCTTGGTGGGGGGTTATAGGGGGGGAGTGCCCCCCCTCCCCAGAAGATTTTTTTTTGGACTTATGTTTGGGACCTAGTTTCTAGTGGATCAGACCCGATTTGGTTAGGGTTTGGGTTGTTGCCCTTGCCTTATTTATATTCTCGCTTTTCTTTCCCCATCTTGTAACTGTTGGATAAGAGTAATAAGATTTCTCTCTGGGCAGCCATGGTTTTTTAATTTCTCTCGGATTTGAGGAGAGGTTTTTCCACGTAAATTTGTGTTCTTGTATTTTGTTTGATCGTTCTTGTTCTTTGTTTCCTTTTGGTTGTTTCTTGCTCGTGGTTTTCCTAACAGGAATAGCAGGATTTATAGACTTGGAGAGGCTATGATTAGTGTACCTTCAGTTTGAGTTGAAGAATGATCATCATGAGATGAGAGGGACCTGGATGGAGATGGGGTGCCAACCTTAAGAAGGGCGTGACAACTCAAGGCTTAGGATGGTGGGGTTAATGGGACGGACAATAATAAGAGATGGGACAACTACAGAAAGAGAGACTAGTTGGGCCATTGGTTGGGTAGACTTGGGAGTTTTGAAGTAAAATACACTTTTATCAAACACAATATAATGAGAGATGATGGTCTTGTTAGAGCTTTAATCAAGGCAGACTTATCTTTGCGGTTGGGGACTATATCCAAGGAAAACATAAAATTCGGACCTATAGTCTAATTTGTAGTTTCTGTATGGCCTAAGATTTGGTAGCAAGCACACCCAAAAGTTTTAAGAAAATTATAATCTTGTTGTTTTTTTAGGAAGAGCTCAAGCGAAGATTTGTAACCTAAGTTGAAAGTTGAAAGTCAGTTTATAAGGTATACAACTGTAGCAAAAGCATAGTTTCAAAGTCTAGTGGGCATATTGTCATGGGCCATTAGGGATAATCGAGTTTTCACAATGTGTTGATGCCTCCTTTTAGCAGTGTCATTTTTTTCCCAAGTATGAGGTCATGACACACTGTTTGAGAAAAAATGATTCAATACTTAAACTGACCCCACCATAAAATTGAAAAGTTTTTATCCCACTAAATTTTCAACAAGCACCTTGAAAATTTTGAAAACATTGAAAATACTTAACTTTTGAGAAACCATATAGAACCAAGCAAACTTCAAATAGCTATTTATAAAAATGACATAATATTCACCACCTCTAGAAGTTGTGACAAGGGCTGTACACCAAACAACAAAGAAAACAATTTCTAACGGTTCTGAAATTGTGTGCATAGATTTTGAGAATGGGAGTTTGTGATATTTTTCATGTGACATTTTGCACACTTATTAATAAATGAAAGTCCAAATCTATGAATCACACTTTAAACAAATCTAAGTGATGGATGACTAAGTTGGTGATGCCACTAATCCATGGTGACGCACTCACCACCATTGACTTTCTTATTATAATCACAATTTTGAAAATTTATTGAATATAAACCATTCTTGCTGGATTCATGCAATAGTTCTTTTTCAGTCCAAGCATCCTTCATGTTGCAGTGATTTGGGTGAAGCTCAAAAAGCACTTTATTGCCCTTTGTGAATCTTTGAATAGAGAGCAAACCATTAGTAATTTCAAGAACATGCAAAATATTTTTTAATAGAAAATCTGAAGAAGTTGAATGTAAAGTAATGTGATATTTTTTAAATAAAAAATCTGAAGAAGTTGAATGTAAAGTAATGTGATCAGCGTGCAAAATTTTCAGACCTTTCCAAATTTCAACCTTAACAGTGTTGTCACCGTGATATTCGGATTGGATGCTAAGTGAGTTCAGATTTGGTGAAACGTGATGGGAGGCACCTGAGTCTGGGTGCCGAGCTTTCTAACTATAAACAGAGAATATGTGGAGACAACATAGGTGTGTGGAGGATCTGAAGATGACTGACCAATGTTGAGGGTTCTACAATGTTTTGCCGTGTGACCAAACTAGTGGCATAATTGGCAGATCACCTACTATTTGGAGGACTCATCAAGGTAATTTGACTGTTGAGCATGATCAAGATAATGTCTAGAGTTATGTCACATAGGTGCGGGTGCGGGTGCAGATGCGGCGATGCGGCACTTTAAAACAACTTGGGTGCGGGGTGCGGGCAGGGTGTATATATATATATATATATATATATATATATATATATATATATACACACCGGTGGTAGGCTACTGGCTGGTTGCTAAGCAACCACCTGTTGATGGGCGATATGCATGCTGCTTGAAGATCACTGGCAGGAGAAGCATA
Organism: Nuphar pumila; assembly: GCF_984573655.1. NCBI lineage: Eukaryota > Viridiplantae > Streptophyta > Magnoliopsida > Nymphaeales > Nymphaeaceae > Nuphar > Nuphar pumila. Next base: position 87,090,513 of record NC_143250.1, read on the forward strand.
GGCAATGGAAAGGAGTGAGGGTAACGGTGAGTGGGACAGGTGAGGCCTGCAGGGTGCTGCCGACCGATTCAACTCAATAGTTAGGGGAGGGTGACGATGTCCAATATTTCAGAATCAGATGGTTGAGGATGTGCTGAGGATATTGTATTAGGCACCTGAATTTGGGCATTGATTAACCTAGTGTTATGGCAGAACCAAGTTCCTTAGACTCCAAACCATGCTGATCAATGTGCTACGTACCCTATGGTGTAGGGATCAGGTGCACCAAAAGTGAAAGGTTGCACCTGGCTGCCCTCCATGTCACTGTTGGGCTCCACAACTGACCTGTCTGTACTTAAAGATGGAGGGCAGTGTGCAATGTGATTTCCCCTATCCGTATCCTATGCATGTGAAAGACTGACCAACTTTGTAAACTCAATTGCATTTGATGACCAACATGCTCTTGGATGTCAATCCGTTGGGCCTTGGCTCTCATTCTCTTCGCCGAACATGCTCTTGGAAGTCCGATGACAATAATGCAACCGTATTGTCATTACAGATCCTGCCACACCAACGGTGGTCCTGTTTGGATGATGTGAAATTAGAAAAACAGCCAATGTCACAAATCTTGTTCTCCAGAGGATTTCTGTGAGGAAAAATCTGGTGATATTTTAAAAAACTGGTTTTCCTGAAAATATTAAGAAAATATACCAGTACATATAAAATAACTAATATATGCTATAAATGTTTGTAAGTACGCGACTTTACGTCACATAAGTGCAGGTTGTTTTTATCCGATATCTAGATTGCGTTTTTTCTTTCACTTAAAAAACACAATTTTAAGTGTTATTGCACATTGTAGGCTATTCATTTTTCATGTCTTATAAAATCCTTCCTACTTGTCATTGTCGGAGGATCAAAGAGCCGATTTAATTACGTTAAACAAAACATGTAGATCACATCTACAAGGTTGTTTGATGAAAAACATCCAAACAATAAAATAATAAAAAAGGTGTTTGTACATACCAAAAATTGTAGCAAATATTATCCTCATATAAAATATATGAAAGTATAACTAAAAACATAAACAATATAACAATCATTATAAAATTGTCTTTATCATGTTAATCTTATTATCAAGGTGTATTGTATCATTTCGTATTGTAAATATATCATAAATTCTTAATAAAAAAATTTAAAAATCTAAAAAAAATAAAAAAAAAAAATAAAATTAACAAAAAAAAATTTAAAAAAAATCATAATACATGAAACAATGATGAATTACACAAAATACAACCATAAAATCATATTTATGTCTCTGTGAGCTACATAAGACATCATCAAACATCAACTAATATAGAATTATAGATAATATTGCATGCATATCTCACAACAATGCTACAAGACTCATACTTTCATATTATATAAACAAAAACAAAATAACCAAGTTTATGAAATATTATTAAAAGAAATGATATGTATTGTACGATACAGTATGTTAATGTTACAGAGAGTGTACAAGTACGATGCATGCCCGTATCTAGGTACGGGTGTGTATCATATCGTTTTTTCCCAAAATAATGATATGTATCTTATCGTAAGATACTTACAATACTGCTCATGATATCCCAATGAAATCATGATTGATTGAACATATCACAATGAACCAGAAATGCATCTGGCAAACGTAGATAATAAGGCTCTGTTTGAGAGCCAGTGTTGGGAAGGAGGCGAGAGGGAAGATGGGAGGGGTGTCGACATCTGCCTGATTCAGCAACATCTTCACGTAGATGTAGTTGAAATCGGCAGGACTTGAGCCCAATGCCCCTCCAGTCTCCACTATGATCTCCGCTCATCGTTCTAAGTCAGTGACACCAAACAGTGAAGCAAGCAGGGATTTCGTCTATCCTTGTCAGCCGCTTGCAACTCGGGCTCCCAAACAGAGCCTAAAGAACTTTAACACTCCCTGTCCTGGATCCAGACCGATCTTTGATCAGACCCTTTCACAAAGGGGAAGATGGCAAGCATGGTGAGTCGATTGAATTATGAAGTCGGTAGCATCTGACTTAGCCATCCCACAAAACAGAAACTTGGATGACTTGAATCTGTATTTACAACTCAGACATACCAATAATTAATTATCTTGTCAGACGTTGTGGCTTTCACAACGTCAAAATACTGAAAAACAACTGTATGATTGCAGTCAACTGTACAAAATTAACTCAGTGGGGGTGGGGACCGATAGGCCGGAGGTCAAGGTTCGATTCTCATGAGTGCCACTTTGCTTAAGCCTACACCCAGCATAGGCTCCACAGAGAGGGAGGGGGCTCTAGTCTCCAAGTTTTATACTGTATGGTAGACTGAGCCAGCACGACTAGGTCCTCGTGTCAGGTATGGTTTCTTCAAGTTATAAATTTAAAAAAAAAAAAAAATTTAAAAGGTAACTGAAGGAAGTTCAACTGGAGAAGCCCATGCAAGTTAAGGGGAATTCATGCATGTAATGAGCCACCAAATTGGGTGTAATCGATTAGTTGGTTGGTCGAGCCATAACTTGATCAAATGGACCACATTGGTTGCAAAAGTTTATCCATGCATGTGCATGTCAGGTATCAAGAGGTTACTTGATTATGATGTTAATAACACGTCTTTTTCATTCAGCTGGGGGTGTGGGCCTCCATAGCCTTGTTGAGTTTAGGTGAAGCTGCTAAACAACAAAAAAGGGATTAACTTTGGGCGACTTTGTTGAATTGCTGATTCTAGAGAGAGAAGGACCCTGGATTTTCTCAATGGACAATTATTGCACTCTTCTGATTTTCAAATGCAGATGGCCACATTGTGTTTTATTAGAAAAAGGAAAACGTCATCATTTCAAAGCCAGGGAGCTGGTTTTGTATATTTGACTGAGAATCCAAGGAGATACTCATAATCTATTCATGTTCCTGAAGCTTTCTTGCTGTATAAAATATGGCAATAAAATATCCATATCAAAGATTAAATAAATATTGAAGAGGAAAAGGGAAATTGACATGTCTCAAGTGGCACCGAAATTTTGGGTCATCATAGAATCTAAACTGTTTACGACATCGTGGGTTTATATTGATTTTAATGACTTCAATCAACATGAGTTTTGCAATGTCCGTGAACCTCCCCACCACAGTCAGTATATGAAATTTAATTTAATAATTTATTGTCATTTGGTTTGATGGGCAAACTTTCATGTCATTGAGTTGCTGTTAGTCCAACATAAAAGATAGAAACGGAGGACTGGTTCATGCAAGGTATGAACACCATGCAAATTCCTAAAGTAAAATAGGATAACAAAAGCTTCCTTTCGGATTTTTTTTATTTAGTTATACTAAGAGAAACTGTTGGATTTTTTGGGGTAGGATTGGATTCAACCTAGATATGAGTATTGACCTGGTCAAATCAAGGATCCAAATAGCTGGAGAGACCTTTCAGTTTTGGGGGTTACGGGATAATTATGATGTCTCATGACTGTCTGGATAGTGTCACTACAACAAAAACTCTAATTAGCGATAGAAATTTGCAACAAAATTTTTTTGTCACAAATTTGCAATGGATTAGCTAGAGAAAATTATCCGTCGCTAACATTAGAATTATTTACAGAATTAGCGACGGAAAAAATTTTGTCGGGAATTCATCGCGAATTAGCAACGAATTCATGACGAAATAATTTTGTCGTGAATTAGCGACGGATTTACGACGAAATAATTCCATGGCAATTTTGCGACGGCTCAACAGCAAAAAAATTTTGTCGCTACTCTGTCGCACATTTGCGACAGAATTTTACCGTTGTGAATCCATCGTTAAATTTCTCGTAAATCCCTAATGTGAGCCTCTTTTCCCTTTCTGTTTCATCTGTCGCTCACCCACCGCCCGACGGCCTCTCATCGCCCACCCGATCGGCACCCGTCGACCTCCTCTTTCTTTTCCCTCCTGTTCTCTCGCTCGTTGCTCCCCCTCTATGTTTTTCAGCGAGCCCCATCTAGCGACCTCCTCTTTCGTTCCCTCTCTCGTTGCTCCCCCTCTGGTTGTCGGAGGGCCAACAACCCCAGCCCGCCTGCAGGTAACCCTCCCCCTTTCCCCTATGTTGGAGCCTCCCCCTTCCTTCTATGGTTGTTGGAGGGCCAACACAGGCCCGACAGCCTCTGTCGGGCCCTCCCCACCCCCTCTGTAGTAGGTGGGGGCTGGCAGAAGCCCCGATCGCCTCTGCCAGGCCCTTCCCTAGCCCCGATCTTCGACAGGACAGAGGGCTTCGCTTCTGTCCTTTAGAATGCCGACAGAGGGCCTCTCGTCCTCTTGACTTCTCCTGCAGTGGGGCTCTGCCCCGCTGCCGGAGAATGATCAGCAGGGGGAGAAGCCCCCTACCCTTTTGTTATCTCTGATAGGGGGTGGCTTCGCCCCCCTGTCCTCGATAATTTCGACAGGGGGCGAAGCTCCCATGCCCCTTGTTTGTTTTCTCGGCAGATTGATACTATGAAGAAGATAACACACAGAATCTTGGTGATGATTAGATTTGTGTGTTGAATTTGTTGTACCTTAAATCTCTGCAGATTAACAATGGCCTTGCGACGAATCATAATATTCGCTAATTCATCACAATTTAGCAACGAAAGTAGCGACAGATATGTTTCATCGCTAATTAGCGACTAGAAATTTGTGATGAAAGTTACCCATCGCTACTCTGTCGCTAAACTCTACAGCGAGGGATTGGCGACGGATTAGCAACGGAATGTGACTGTCGTTAATCCACAAATTTCTTGTAGTATGTGATGAAAACTACCTACGTGATTTCTCTTTTTGGGATCAAGGGTCTTGCTCACCTTTCGACCTGATGGCCTAGGCTCATCGAAGGCATCAATTGGTTGAGGAGAACGCCGACCACCCACCTCCATCGAAGCTTTGTTCAGATCATCCATGGTCATGTCCAGTAAGTGGCTCTTCTCTATACATTTACCTAGCATTGGCTTATGGGCTCACACCACGCTTTTGCTATGCATATTTTGGGTGTAGGTGTGCCAACGTCCATGCGACACTCACCGAAAAATTCGTCAGAGTTTTCTCTTCTCCCTCGTCGGACTCCCGTTCAATTTTAAAAAGTTGTCAACGAAGAGGAGGGTGTTGGTCGGTGACACACTGCTTGCGGGTCAACAGCAATCGATGTCCCCCCGCAGAGGTGGTGGTGGTCACCATTGATGAGCTGGGTCACCAAAATTCAGGTTTCTATCAAGTTTTAAAGCCCCTACTAGGGAGTCCCCCCTCCCCCCCCCCCCCCCGCCACCTTAGCCGAGAGTAGAGACGCTGGAAGGTCGTCTAGGCCCTGTCACGACCGGTTGTGGAAGGGCGGTGGAGTTTGGCCATTGCCAACGGCAGTGATGGCAGGTCGCTAAAGATTGTGGTTGTAGAAGCCACAATCGGCTTCAGTCGGGCCTTAATCTGGTTGTCGTCGATGGCATATGGCTACGGTCAATGATGGTTAGCCACCTAAGGCCGGTCATCACCAATGGTGGTTGTGGCTGGCCTCCGGTAGTGGATGTAATATGAGGGAACAACGAACGTCCACTACTCCTTGCCAGCATGTTTTTGCCACTACAGTCATTGGCGAACAGCTAAGGCCGATGGCAACAACAATGGTTGATCACCAATGGCAGTTGTAGGCGACGAAAGAGGCTAGGAGGGGAGGGGACGTAACCCTTTGCAAAAAAAATTAATAATAATAATACGGTTTTTGGGAGGGGAGAGGTCAGGTTTTATTGTAGTAGTTATAGTAAAACCCGATTAGGGGAGGACACGATCTTGAGTTCTGGGTGAATCAAGTATGCGTCCATCCCGGGGGGGCAATCCGTGCCCAAAAACCCATTAGGGGGTTTCCAAGTGGATCGGATCTGCACTCAATCCAACAAGACCCAATTCAGACCCAGACCCATTGTCGGGTTTTCGGGTGGATCAGGTCTGCACTCGACCCGACGAGACTTGATCCAAACCTGAACCCATTAGCATGTTTCGGGTGGATATAGGTAGAGAATAGTATGGTCATTTTACTGAGATGAGACAAAAGGAATGGCTATTAACGTAGTTTCTAAAGATGAAAGACATTGTGCCTCAATACACTATACTTGGTAGTACCTACCAAAATAGTGTAGCTGAAAGAAAAAATTGTACGCTTAAGAAAATGATTTGAACGATGTTAAATCACTCAAACTTTTTTGTGACCTTGTGGGGTGAAGTTCTTATGACAAGAGTGTATATATTGAACAAGGTTCCTATGAAGGTTGTTCAAAAGACTCCTTAGAAGTTATGGACTGGTAGAAAACTTTACTTGTCATATATGCACATATGGAGATATTGAGCTGAAGTTAAATTGTATAACCCACATATAAAAACTTTTGGTCCTAAGACGACTAGTGAATTTTTTATTAGTTATCTAGAAAGATCAAAAGACTTTAGGTTTTATTGCCTATCTCATACACAATAAATAGTGAAAACAGATAAAATAATATTTCTTGAAAATAGTTCTATTTGGATAGATGCATCTTAAAGTCTTAGATTTGAGAAATTGTAGGATTCAATTTTTATACATGTGAAGAAAAAATGTTCAGTTTTTTCGATCATTGTCTCTTTGGATGATGTTAGAAAAAATTGGTTAATGAACCTCAATCCCAAATAGAACAAGTTGTTGATGATGATATACAACAACATGATACAAATATTCCATTTGAACTACCAGTAGCATCTTTATGGAGGTCCACGTGGACCAAGAGATTTTTTATTCATCCTGATTATGTGATGTATTTACAAGACCTCAACAATTTCATAGATATTGATGATCATTCGTTAACCTTTAAAAAAGACAATGATGGCGATAAATCGTCCACGTTGGATGAATGCCATGAAAGAAGAGTTGACTCTATGACAAAAAACAAGTGTGAGATTTAATACATTGACCTGATAGAGGCAGACCTGTTAGTTGTAAATGAGTTTTTAAGACCGAAATATACTCTAAAGAGAAAGTGAAGACATACAAGGCTAGGCTTGTTGCAATGTAATTCACTCAGATAAAGGGCATTGATTATAATCAAACATTTTTTTCTTTCTCAACTAAGAAATCTTTGAGAATAATTATGGCTCTCGTAGCTCATTTTGATTTAGAGTTATGTCAAATAGATGAAAAAATGATTTTTCTGAAAGAGAATCTGAAAGAAGAGGTATATATGCAACAATCTCCTAGTTTCAGTATAGATGATTAAAAAACATTAATTTATAAATTAATAAAAATTAATCTATGAACTTAAACAAGCCTCCTGCCAAAGGTATAAAAAGTTTAATCATGTGATTATGAATTTTGAATTAACTAAAAACATTGTTGATCAATGTATATACCTTGTCATAATAATGTAAAACTATGAAGATTTACCTTTCGCCCCGAGGTAGTCATTACACTTTGTCTTGCACATGGGGTGACACTCATGGGATTTGAACCTAGACACCCAACCAGTGGCCTAAACCCCATCCCACTACACCAAACCCCTTGGGGCTCTCGGAAAAAGATTTGGTTTGGACAAACGTGACTTGACGTTTCAATTTTGACTTTGGGACCCACACTAGTTGTTTAGTTTTAATTGGTTTTCAGGGCCACTCGACTCAACTGGGGTTTCCTTTCTATGTCAAGCAAATGGAGTTGCCCCCCCCAAAGTCTAGGCAAATTGTCAATGCAATTTGTTCAGATCATGGTCCAGTTTCTTATTCTTTTTTTTTTAATTAAGGCAAGCTGGGGTTAGTCAGACCCCTACCAATTATACAACTATACCACTGGGTTTTGAACCTGCAACGTCCCAACACAAGGTGACGTTCACTAGCTGATCCTAATAGTGGAGCCCCCGTTCATATTTACTTAATCCTCTTGGATCTCTCTCTCTTCAACTTTTATGGGCTGTCTGAGTGCGAACCCTCGAAACAAGTTTCAAGTTTCCTGTTCTAATTCACAAATATGGCCCTTACGATAGAGACAGAGACTATGGCGTCTCTTGTATTCTTGATGATTAGGGGTGTCAATGGGTTGGATTTGGTTTGGACCCAGGTGATACCAGACCTGGTCTCGATTTTTGGGTATGGTATCGGGTTCAAATTCAAGTTTAATTGGATTCACCATAAAAAAAAAAAGCATACCCAGACCCAATAAGAACTACATAAACTAGACCCGGGTCAAACCTAGTAAAACAATAATTTTTTTATCATTTTTACAGTAGAAATTGCAGGTGTTAATTGGAACTCAGGTCATGCCCGGGTCTGATATAAAATTTCACAAACTATACTCGAATCCATGTATTAATCAGAGCTTCTGGTCTGAACCCTGGTCTTAATCAGGTCTTCTAATTTATCATCATACCCGGACCCTATAGGGTTTGGTTTGGGTCGGGTCCAGGTAAACCCACACTGATACTGAAAAAATTGGTTCTATACATGGCCAAATGTCCTCTAGTCAAAGTTTGACAACTGAGAGAATGTTATTAGAAAAGTTGGTCCAATTAAGCATAGGAAGTATTGGTGGTCGAGCTGCATATGACTTCAGAAATTTCTAATTAAAGGTTTAACTCCAGATGCTTGTTAGAAGTAGGTCATGAACTTGGGCATGTTTTTCATGGTGCCCAAGCATGACCAGGGACAGGGTCACATACCCTGACATCACGTAAGTGGCAACCATGGAAAAAGTGTTGGCATTCTAAAACTATTAAGCTCTTAAAAGAGTAACTAAACTAGCACTGCATTGTGGCTCCCATGGTTGATAGATTGTTAATTTATTCTCACATTTATCAAAGTGATTTTGCATCCTCACCGTCTCCACACAGACCATGAGGTTCTTGTGAGATGAATCAAAGGACTGTGAAGATGTCAAATCAGTTAGGGGAACGTTTGATGGCGCATCCCGCAGGATGAAATGAACATTTGCTACACGTTTTGTAACAAACGTTGGACGTAGCAGACATGCAGAATGTCATCCACCGCGTTCATATTTCAGTGTAATTTTCACTCTACCCTGTTACAGTAAGATCGGGGACAGGGGAACATATATATATATATATATATATATATATATATATATATATATATATATATATATATATATATATATATATATATATATATATATAATGTTACCTCTGCAAGCAGCGGAAGTTCGAGAATGCAAGGGCACACCTCCTTAAGCTCAAGGAGGCAGAGGACAAGAGTGTTGCAGCAGTGCTCGTAGATTGGCTATGCAAAGCCAAGAGGAGAGGTGAGGCGAATCGGGTCATACGATCCAAAATAAAGTAATCTAACCCATTATGCATGACTGTTCAAGTTGTCCGCACATCCTCATCAAATAAAGAACATTTGAAACATAACATTTGAATACTGTCCAAACGAAAGTTACACTAGATACAATTGTTAGGGAGCGAACATGACCAGTGTTATGTCCCGTCTTTTTTGTTCATTTATTCCAATCATGGACAAGCTATCAAAGATTCCCTAAAACTAAATGCACACAATGGGAGTTGTACTTGGGACGAAGGGGTGAACACTTTCTTCCTGGCTTACTGCCACTCAAGGGATTAATTAAAAAAACACATTTTCATCGATGTAATGCAGTGTTGTCATTTACGCAAGTTGAGTTTATAGAAGAAAGTTACTAATTTACCCTCAAAGCATTTTTTTAGAAAAATTTCAAAAATGCATACATCTAAGTTTTGGCAATTAAACAAGGAAACTTTTATGGAAGTAAATTATGTTTTAAAAAAAAAAAAAATTAACCATGAAAAAGTTTAGGCCTATTTTTAACAATACTAAAAACTTGTGTGTTTTTTATTATCGCCCAAAGGTTAGGTGTAATTATGAAAAATCTCCCTATTTCCTTGTGCACTCTGCCTTGTCACTCAACAGTGAATTATTCACATCTAGAAGAAACAAAACCAGTGATCTCCAAAAGTTTCTAGATGTTAACATTAACCACGCAACATATTTTTTGACAGAGAAAGCTGAGGTTAGGCAGACCCTTAACAGTTATACAACCATACGCCATTGGGATTGGAACTTGCAACGTCCGAACACAAGGTAACGTGCACTAGCTGCTCCTGCCAGACAAGCTGCACTCTTAACTCAACTAGGTGAAGATAATTCCCTTCGTACCGACCAAGTCAATCCAGGATCGCCATTGACCACAAGCAGATCTAACAAAAGTCAGGCCCTCATCAAACGACCAACTCCAGTCAAGCCATCGATGGAAACGAGGCGGGGACCTGACAAGTCAAGTCGATCACAAACCCACTGGGTTCAGAGTCTCCTGACACTGGTTCGACCCAAATCAAGTCAAACCTTCGGGACAACGGAAGGAAAGGGGAGGGTCCTGTTTGACTCTGGACCGGTTTTTAGTGGGGCCCACTATGGAGAAGGGTAAATGAGATCGGTTGGCATTACTGAGCCGATGGTAACGGGTTCGAATGCCACGAGCGGCGGTCCACGACGGGCTCGGCTCTCAGTGGAAGGGTGCGGGCCCCACCACGAGAAGAGGCCAACTGGCGTTAATGTGCCACCGTTCGCCAGCGCGCCCATTTAATTCTCGCCTCCTCCGCTCGATAACGACCACCCCTAAAATTACCAAAATACCCTCCTTCTCATTCAATGTCCTCTGTTCATCGAACGACTCAGGAACGCAAAAGGAAAAAAAAATCACACCGTTTGCACCTTTTGAGAGTGACAACTAAAAAGACCATCGTACCCCCCAAGAATTGGACTGGTCAGCTTGGGAAACGCGTGCGGGGGAAATTGCCTGAACCGATACTGAGGGACGACGCAGGATTTTTCGAGGATGTTTTCGTAATTTCGAAGAAACGGAATTTCCGTTTGTGGTATGTGTAAAATGACGAAATTGCCGCTGCGGGAGGCGAACCGAACTACAGGAATCATCCCGACCCTCCTCCTGGTCAGGGTTCGGAAAATGACAAGACTGGGTTTTGACTCTTGCACAGCGACGCAACTTGCCTACTGTACTGTGGCATGGGGCCCTCCACACAGACCTACTACAGGAAGGTGGGGAATTTCTTATTCTGATAGGGGTATAACGGTCATTGACACCGTCGTTGACCGCATATCGATGGCTTTTGTAGGGAAAGGTCTGCTCGGGGAATCCTTGTATAGAGGACGTTGGGACGATCGAGGCCATGGTCTTTGCTTAAATGACGTAAATATCCCCACGAGTTTCGTACAACGACGGATGCATCCCTCATGGTAAACGGTCATTTTCTTGACCCCTTAGACCACGCTGACATTGTCAGAAAATTCAGGGGTACAGTTGTCATTTAGCTCACCCTATTTATTGTTTACACGGAAATTATCCTCTGACAGCCGATTTTCGTTTTCTCAATTATTACCATTCCCTTTCCCTAACTGCTTACGAACAAGAAGAAACAAAAATAAAAAGAATCGTATCGAACGAGTTAAGTCTTCCGACTCGGATTCTCTTTCGATACCAAACCAATTAGACCGCTGAGCCAATCAGGTTTAGTTGGTTCCTCAATGGATATTGGAACGAACTAAACATAGCTACCAGAAACCGAAACGGAGACGGGAAGCGATTGCACGAAGCGGGAACTAGTGTTAAAAAGTAGTATGAAACATAAAGTACGATTCATTTTTGAAGGGGATCGTGGAAACGTGAGATTTGAAGAAGAAAACAAGGGAGAAATGAAGGGAAAACGAGAAAGAAAACAAATGAGAAGCAATGGGAAAGTAAGTGACAAGCGAAGAGAAAGCTACAAAAAAAATAATGACATGAAAAATACAAAAAACTATAAGAATCATATGCACGATGAGAAGAAGCACAAGCACACATGCTTGTGGTTCGGTTCGTTATCAACCTATGTGCATGATGAATCCTCACTCTCTTAATCTTTGGAAAGGAGTTTTTGCCTTCTATTAATAATGTTGATTAAGAAATTACAATAATGCTTTACAATTACATGAAGTATGATTATGTTATGGATCGACATAGATCCATTTTTTTCTGTTTGGATTAATCAGATTCATTTCTTCTTGTTTAGAGCAGTGTGTATCTATATTGGGTATTTCGTTGGGTTTTGGACTTTTTTTCTTTTGTTTGGTTTGTTGAGATTGGATTCATCTTGGATTGATCTGCATTTACTTTAGTTTAGATCTATTTGTACGGGATCAGATCCACACTAGACCTGACCCACCCATGGGCTATTTAAGGAAAACTTAACCCCATAATGAATCTATCTTGCAAGTTTTTAGAGAACTCCCCTCTATGAGAACTTGTTTTCTCATTTCTTCTTCCTCCATGCTTTTCAATGGTACAATCATCGAGATTGAGGATCTCCATTTGATTGAACCCACCGCCTTTGATCATCGTAAACGTATTTTTTCCTTCGATCATGGCATCCGAGGTTTCTCGATCATCACAAACACATCAACAAGGGTTAAAACCCTTCACAGTTTTTGAGAAATCCGTTAGGGCATTGATCCCAAGATTGGCTCCCTAACATTGGTATCAAACAAGTCAATCTTAACATTCACATCAACCATCATCGGCCTCTCCCTCACCTACCGTTCTGAGAGCCACCATCGATCGAGCTACCGCTGCCGAGCTTGGTCAATCCTGCCACCACTGCAACCCTTTTGTCGCTTATTATGGGTCGCTTCACTCTCTCTCTCTCTTGCATGAGGGTGATCTACAGTCGTGTCTCCCTCTCACATCGCTCTATAGTGAGCACGCCAACCACGAATCCGTCCTGACCTACAGTATGCAGGCCTTGCCTGACCTGTAGTGCGCTATAGTGTAGAGACTCTCCCATAGAGGTCAACCATTGTCGGCCCTCTCTCATTCGTAGGTCGACCCGACCACAACCTCAATTGTCGGCCACACACACAAGTTGCCCTTGCCCGACTTGCAACATGCAAACTTGTCGCAATAAGCCACAAGCACCATTGATGTCTATATCAACCCACAATGAGCTGCCCCTTTCTGCCATTGTGGCTCTCTCCTTCTTGTTCCCTCATTGTTTTCTCTCTCTATTGATCTCTCTCCTCCCTCTCTTCTTCCTCTTCTGCCTTTTTTTCTTGACTACTTCTCTCTTCTTCTTCTTCTTCTTCTTCTTCTTCTTGCCTAACTGACAACATCTCCCTCTCCTTCTTTAACTCGATGGGATGCAGCAACCCTCATTGCCACTGCCTCTCACACAGGCTACCCATCGTCATGCCCTGTATCATGGGCGTGGGTGATCGTTTGTGCCTGCACCAATAAACCTCTCGCTTGCTGCCCTCAATTCATCTGCCTCTCCCTCTTTTCATGCGACGCTGCCCACAACAACCCCGACTATACAATTGCCACCTTTAGCGCAACTGAGTCTTGTTTGATTGGATCGAGTCTGATCCGACCCTATTCGGGTACCGAGTCAGCATCATGCATGCAACCAACAACATCACACGCTCCTTCTAAGTGTTCTCATTACTCAGATTGAACACGATCATGTGCCTCCAGTTTTAGATTTATCTGTTTTGGATTTTCTTAGATTTTCTTGGATTTTTCTGTTATTCTGGACACATCACCATTGTTGGCATGTGATCCACGGAGTTTAGAGATTGTGGGTGTGACACCCAAACCCCAAGGGTATTTATCAAGCATTTTTTGTTACTTAAAAATCTTGATGAAATATCATTTACTTATAAATCACAAGATCACACTTGGGGATGCGTTTCAACAATGAGTATGAGTCGCACTCAAGAGAAGAACTCAAAGAAATTGACTCGCCCTAAACTAAGGTCGATTCACAAACCAAAGAGCACACACATGTACATAAGGAACTCTAAAGGACTCGACCTTGCAATCCTAGGAGTTAACCCTCATAAATAGACCTAACATTAATAGACCAAAAATGAGTCAACCCTTCACACATAGGGGTAGACTCTTAGAAAAACATAACATCAATTACACAAGAAAAAAAAAAGTCGACTCTTAGAACAAAAAAATCATAACTACCTTAAAAAAAAGTTGACTCCTCCAACATAGGGGTCGACCCTCAGGTGCCTCACGCACCAAACTCACAAACTCATTCCATGTCGACCTACATGTATGAATATTTTATTAAATCTTCCATTTAATTTTTATTGCTTTATATGAGATGCTTAACACACACTTTTTGTTATGATCCTACTTTATATCAAAGGAGCATCACTCCCCTAGCCCTTGTGGGCATCTTAAGCCTATCCAAGAGTATTCATTCAACTATTTTCTTGTGTCTTTTAACCCTTGAAAAATATCGAAACACTTGCATCAGAGTTTAGAATTGTTTGTCAAGGTGTCCCTCAATCCGAAATGTAGAATACAAGAACCTTATCCATTTATGAAGTCAACATAGTGCACTACTAGGCATACTATAATAGCTCTACCTCTGCTTCGAGTATCGGAGTCTCAATTCCCTAATCCTCGTAGATAGGGACGGTCCATAATTGACCAACTAGTGTTACATATTTTTTCATAAGGTTGATGCTAATGATCGTCCATCTTTGACAAGAATGCTCAAACCACACATTTTGGTGAGCACAAACCAATCTTTTAGTGAAGTTTGTTCTTAATTATTTATTTATTATTCATCACATAACCTCACAATGCATTTATGCATGAACTAGATCCCTCTTGAACCAACTAAAATAAAAAGGATGTCTTATTACATAAAGATTGTACAAATCAACTAATAATGGTATTGTCAATGCATACATGGTTATTCAGGTTTGATTCCATTAATTATCAAGCTTAACAACTCATGCTCAAACTCAAAAATACCAAGAAAACCCATTTGGGGAACTGAGGAGTCGACTCTTAATGCTCAGAGGTCAACTCTAAACATGTAGGAGTGATTATGTGCTCACAGGGGTCGACTCTTGCAATGCAGGCATCTACTATCTGTTTACAGTCATCAACTATTGAAATGCAGGGGTCGTATTTGATCAACTATTGAAATGCAGGGGTCGTATTTTACATTTACAGTGATCAACTCTTTGTTTCCAAGAGTTGACTCCTTAGCTGCAAGAGTCAACTTTCAGGATATCAAAGGTTGACCCTGCACTGAATGGGTTGACTTTCTAAAAATACGGGTCGACCCTCGGGCTGGCTTCCATAACCTGTGTTAAGCAATAACACCACACACTCCTTCTAAGCATTCTCGTTAATCAGATCGAACACAATCACGTGCCTCCAATTTTAGATTTATCTGCTTTGGATTTTCTGAGATTTTCTTGGATTTTTCTGTTATTTTTGACACATCACCATTGTTGGCACATGATCTAAGGAATTTAGAGATTGTGGGTGTGACACTTGGACCCCGAGAGTATTTATCAATCATTTTTTTTACTTTAAAACCTTGATAAAATATCATTTACTTATAAATCACAAGATCACAATTGGGGGTGAGTTTCAACAATGAGTATGAGTCACACTCAAGAGAAGAACTCAAAGAAATCGACTCGCCCTAAACTGGGGTTGATTCACAGACCAATGAGCATACACACGTACATAAGGAACTCCAGAGGAGTCGACCCTACAATCCCAAGAGTGAACCCTCACAAATAGGCCTAACATTAATAGACCAAAAAGGAGTCGACCCATCACACACATGGGTCGACCCTTAGAAAAACAAAACATCAAGTACAAAAGAAAATTCAACCCTAAGGTCGACTCTTAGAATAGAAAAATCATAACTATATTAAAAAGAGTCGACTCCTCCAACGTAAGGGTCAACCCTCAGGTGCCTCACGCACTAAGCTCACAAACTCATGCCATGTCGACCTACATGCATGAATATTTTACTAAATCTTTCATTTAATTTATGTTGTTTTATATGAGATGCTTAATATATACTTTTTGTTATGATCCTGCTTTATATCAAAAAAGCACCACTCCCCTGGCCTTTGTGGGCATCTTCGGTCTGTCCAAGGGTATTCATTCAACCAATTTATTGTGTCTTTTAACCCTTGAAAAATATTGAAACACTTGCACTAGAGTTCAGGACCCTTTGTCAAGGCATCCCTCTCTCCGAAACCTAAAATACAAGAACCTTATCCATTTCTGAAGTCAACATAGTGAACTAATAGGCATACTATAGTAGCTCTACCTCTGCCTTGAGTATTAGAGTCTCAATCCCCTAATCCTTGTGGCTAGGGATGGCCCATAATTGACTAACTAGTGTTACATACTTTATCATAAGGTTGAAGTTAATGATCATCTATCTTTGACAAGAATGCCTAAGCCACACATTTTGCATAGCACAAACCAATCTTTTAATGAAGTTTGTTCTTAATTATTTATTTTTTATTCATCACATAACCTCACAATGCATTTATGCATGAACCAGATCCCTCTTGGACCAACTTAAATCAAAAGGATGTCTTATTGCATAAAGATTACACAAATCAACTAATACTGGTATTGGCAATGCATATACGGTTGTTCAGGTTTGATTCCAATAATTCCCAGACTTAACAACCCAAGCTCAAACTAAAAAATACTAAGAAAATCTGTTTGAGGAACTCAGAAGTCGACTCTTAATATTCAGGGGTCAACTCCATACATGTAGGAGTGATTATGTGCTCACAGAAGTTGACTCTTGCAATGCAGGGGTCTACTATCTATTTACAAGGATTGACTACTGAAATGCAAGGGTTGACTTTTACATTTGCGGGGATTGACTCTTTGTCTCCAAGAGTTGACTCCTTAGCTACAGGGGTCGACTTTTAAGATATCAAGGGTCGGCCCTATACTAGAGGGGTTGACTTTTTGAAAATGAGGGTCGACCCTCGGGATGGCTTCCACACCCTGTGATAAGCAATAGGGTCGATTCTTGTTCAGGAGGGGTCGACTCTTGTGCTTCAAAACAGGCCCCCCAAACGGAGGCTATAATAGGGGTCGACTCCTGTGCGCGGACAAGAAAGAAAATAGTCCAAAAACTTCATTTTTTGGTAGGTAAAAACACATAACTTTGTTTATAAATGCTTACAAAGCATATAAATATTGCAGTGTGCAAAGTAACATGCAAACCTACACGATTTCATCATGCATATAGAACCTGCAACCATTCATCCTTTCAAAAATAGTTCAACAACAAAATTTTTTATAAAAATAATGACTTACACATGCAATTCATGCTCAGATTCCATTTTTTACACAAAGAATCAAAACTATGAAAACCACATTTCAAGTCATGTTAAACATAAAACATACAATTTCTCCGAAAACCTTTTTTCCTAACATGGTTTCCTAAAAATGCATACTGGCAAATTCATTTATATGCTACATACTTCCTAGAGGTCATGGGGGTAGGGCATTGTACTTCTAAAATCATGCAAACTACAAGAAAATAGCCAACATAATATATGATTCAACGGAAGCTCATAAGGATCCCCATGGGATTAAACTCTTTTAATGTAGGTTTTGCGAAATATTGCCCCTCCTACTAACCAAAATCTCACAAGAAGGTGAGAGGAGGAAGGGATGGAGGTGAGCACGAGGGTAGAAGAAGAGGTTGAGTGAGAGGGTGGAAGAGGAGCATTCACTGGCAAGGAAGGAGAAGGTGGTGAAGAGTAGGAAAAATCCAATGCATATGTGCATAGGAAAGGGTTAGCTTAAGGCTAAACCACCCCCATTTGAATACCCCCTTAATCCCCTTTAAAAACATTAAAAGGGGTTAAGGTGGTAAATAACTAAAGAGGGTGGGGCCACTTGACAACACACAACACCAGTTGTCCCATCACAAAGACAATAATGCCCCCAATAGGGAAAAGAATCCTGGGTAGGTCCTTTGCCTACCCAAAAAATATCCTTTTATGCATATAGATTTATAACTTTGCCATTTTTCTTAAAAACCATCTTCTATTTTAAAAATTCCTTCTATGCCCAAATGACAAAAATGCACTCAACCAAACACAAGAATACCAGGCATGTCCTATGCCCAAAAAATCATAAAGAATTCAGAAAAGATAATTGCCCCCAAATCCAAATGGGTCTGATCCAAACCCGAATTTTGACCAATTTGAGATCCAAAACCATGAAAAATGAATATTTATTTCATATAAGACATTCGTAACCTGACAAGCTCGCAATTAACTCAAAATATAACTATTTTTAATATCTAAAAAATTTAGGATATTACAATTTACCCCTCTAAAAAAATCATTCTAAAAAATTAGATCACACAAAACCATCTTAGGTAGGGGGAACTCTCTTGAATCTCAGCTTCAAGTTCCCTGGTTTTTTCTTCTCGGCCATGATGTTGCTATTTGATCTTAACCAAAGGAACTACCTTGTTCTTCAACACTTTCTTGCGGTGATCTACAATCTCCATTGGCTGCTCCTCTATCGTCAAATCCTCATGTACTTCTATATCCTTCTACTAGAGGATGTGTAAAGGATTCAGAATATACTTCTTTAGTATCGATATATGAAATACGTCATGTACTTGAGCGGATTATGGCAATATTGCAATTCTATATATCGTGAATCTAACTTTTTTAATAACCTCAAATGGATCAATGTAACTTGGGTTCAGTTTGCCCTTCTTACCGAACCTGAATATGCTTCAAATCAGTGCAATCCTCATAAACACATGGTCTCCAATGCCAAACTCAAGTTCTCAGTGTTGCGGATCTGCATAATTCTTTTATCTTTTCTGGGCCATCAATAAGCGTTGTCAAATCATCTTCACCTGATTCGAGTAGTGTTGTATAATCTGAAGTGATTACATCATCCTATCACCAACATCGCTCCAATAAGCCGGTGATTGACAATGTCTTCTGTAGAGGGCCTCAAACAGTGCCATCTCGATGCTAGAGTGAAAAGTATTATTATACGCAAACTCAGCAAGTTTCATGTGTCAATCCCATTTGGCTGACCATTTTAGGACACAAGATATGAGCATATCTTCTAAAGTATAGATGGTCCTCTTTGACTATTCGTCTATATGTGGGTGGAAAACAATACTAAATCTCAAGTTCATCCCAAGGGCATTTTTCAACTGCCTCCAAAAATAGGATGTGAAACAAGGATCACAATCAGACATGATAGATCATGACACTCCATGTAGTCTAACAATCGCTTCAATATAAAGATCTACTAAACTTTCTAAAGTCTTACTTCGATTGATCGATATAGAATGTACGAACTTAGTGAGTTGGTCCACTATTACCCAAATGGAATCATTATATCTATGAGTTTGTTGCAACCCAATTATGTCACTTTCATTCTTGAATATCCAAGGGTCTTAACAAACCTCCTGGCCTTTGGTGCTATATATTTACTCTTTGGCAAGTGAGGCACCTCGATACAAAATCTGTGATATCTTGCTTCATGCCATGCCACAAAAAATGCCTTTATAAATATTTAAACATCCTCATACTCCCTTGATGGATGGAGTACCTAAATTGATGTGCTTTTGCAAGCAGTTTTTCCTTCAAAGATGGGTCATTAGGGATCCACTATCTTTCCATAAATTTAATAATCTCATTTTGGTCACATGTGAATCGAGACTCTAGCTTACTAGCATCATCCTTGAATCTACCAAAATCAGGACTTCTTTACTAAGATTAGGCGATTTTGTCTAAAATTTCTGGCATGGTAATTATGTGTGAACACCACGCATTAGCATATTCCCCAATTATCAATTGCTCATTGATAACATCCTTTAAAAAGTCCAAATTGGTGTCGTCTCAAATCGAATTTCTTGAAGGGTCTCCCACCATTTCTCTGCCTCGTCCTTCAGTTTGTATGATCCAAACATGGTCTTCTTACTCAAGAATCTCAAGGATGGCAAAGATCCTCTCAAACTCCTTGATTTAGTATTCGGCCTTCTCTAGATCTGCATTTCTCAAAAATGTTGGTGGAAGAAGCTCAAGAAATCACTTGAAGGACACCTCATTTGATCGCGACTACTGTGCCTAGGCCAATGTGTTGATGGCCCTTGTCATAAAATTCCTCTGCTTGGTCAACTACGGGTTTGACGAGCCTCTGACAAAACCCACAGTGGAGATGTGCCAGACATCTATCGATAAAAGGAAAGAAACTCATCACAATTTTAATTACCAAGAAAATACATATATATTCTTAAAATGTACTATATCTATTAGCATAAAACTTCATTTATTGACGACAAAATGTCGGCAAAACACAGAGATCAAACTTTGAGACCAGATCTAGACTTACTTATGGACTGCTCTGATACCAAAACTGTGACACCTGAACCTCAAGAGTATTTATTAAGCATTTTTTATTTAAAAACCTTGATGAAATATCATTTTCTAAGGAATCCCAAGATCACAATTGGGGATGACTTTCAACAATTTGACAAAAGTCTTTTCATATAATTCATTCACAAAATGTAAGAGTTTTTTTATGATATATATATATATATATATATATATATATATATATATATATATATATATATATATA
The DNA here is from genome assembly GCF_984573655.1 of Nuphar pumila. Lineage (NCBI taxonomy): Eukaryota > Viridiplantae > Streptophyta > Magnoliopsida > Nymphaeales > Nymphaeaceae > Nuphar > Nuphar pumila. Next base: position 87,111,001 of record NC_143250.1, read on the forward strand.
TATATATATATTCCATTATAACCAAAACCCCAAAAGTTTTCCCTAGAAGAAAGTCCAAAAGTCCATCCGCCAAGATCCATAAGCCTCCATTGTCCATTGCACACAATTCCACCTTCAATTTTGCCCCTAAAAATATTTTAGTAAAAACATGTGTGAGATAAAACTTTATCTCCGTACAGTACTCCACTCACACGATCTACAGTGAATATGAGTCACACTCAAGAGAAAACCTCAAATGAACCAACTCCCCCCAAACTGCGGTCGATTCACAAACCAAATTGCACAAAGACGTACATAAAAAACTTAAGAGAAGTCGACCATGTAATCCCAAGAGTCGAGCCTCAGAAATAGGCCTAACATTAATAGATCAAAAATGAGTCAACTATTCAAACACAGGGGTCGACCCTTGGAAAAATGTAACATCAATTACACAAGAGGACCCTCTCAACACAAGGGTTAACTCATAGAATAAAAAAATCATAACTACATTAAAAAGGAGTCGACTCCTCCAACATAGTGGTCGACCCTCAGGTGCCTCACGCATCAAGCTCACAAACTCATGCCATGTTGACCTACATGCATGAATATTTTACTAAATCTTTTATTTAATTTCTATTGCTTTATATGAGATGATTAACACACATTTTTTATTACGATCATACTTTATATCCAATGAGCACCACTCCACTAGCTCCTGTGGGCATCTTCGACGTGTCCAAGGGTATTCATTTAACCATTTTCTTATGTCTTTTAATCATTGAAAAATATCGAGACACTTGCACTAGAGTTCAGGAGCCTTCGTCAAGGCATCCATCTCCCAAGAACCTAGAATACAAGAACCTTATCCCTTTTTAAACCTTATCCCTTTCTAAAGTCAACGTAGTGCACTACTAGTCATACTGCATCAGCTCCACCTCTGCCTCAAGCATCATAGTTTTGGTCCCCTAATCCTCGTGGCTAGGGACGGTCTATAATTGACTAACTAGTGTTATATACTTTGTCATAAGGTTGATGTGATCATCCATCTTTGACAAGCATGCTCACGCCACACATTTTGGCAAGCACAAACTAATCTTTTAGCAAAGTTTGTTCTTGCTTAATAGCCCAAACCCGTACTAAAAAATACTAAAAAAAATCATTTGGGCAACTCAGGAGTTGACTCTTAATATTCAGGAGTCAACTCTTTGTTTCTAAGAGTTGACTCCCTAGCTACAAGGGTCGACTCTCAGGATATCAAGGGTCGACCCTGCACTGTTGGGGTTGACTTTTTTAAAATGCGGGTTGTCCCTCGGTCTGGCTTCCACACCATGTGATAAGCAAGGGGGTCGACTCTTGTGCTTTAAAATATGCCAAGCGAATGGAGGCTATAACAGGGGTCGACTCCTACCTCTCAAGGGTTGACTCTTATGTTTAGATAGAAAAAATGTAGTTTGAAAACTTCAAATTTCAAAAGGTAAAAACACAAACCTTTGTTTATAAATGCATACAAAGCATACAAACAGTGCAGTGTGCAAAGTACCTATGCGATTTGAGCATGCATATAGAATCCATAACCGTTTATCCTTTCAAAAATAGTTCAACAACAAAAATCTTCATAAAAACAATGGCTCACACATGCAATTCATGCTCAAATTCCATTCTTTACATAAAGAATCAAAACTACATAACATAAAGTTTTCAAAAACATGATGAAAACCACATTTTGAGTCATGTTAAACATAAAACATACAATTTCTCAAAAAACCTCTTTTCCTAACATGGCTTCCTAAAAATGCATGCTTGCAAATTCATTTACATAATATATACTTTCTAGAGGTCATGAGGGTAGGACATTATACCTGTAAAATCGTGCAAACTACGAGAAAATAACCAACATAATATATGATTCAACTAAAGCTCGTAAAGATCCTCAAGGGATCGAACTCCTTCAATATATGTTTTGCGAAATATTACCCCTCCTACTAACCGAAATCTCACAAGAAGGTGAGAGGAGGAAGGGATGGCGGTGAGCGTGGAAGAAGAGGTTGAGTGAGATGATGGAAGAGGAGCATTTAGTGGCTACATGGTGGTGAGGAGGGAGAAGGTGGCAAAGAGGAGGGAAAATTCAATGCGTATGCGCATGGGAAAGGGTTACCTTAAGGCTAAATCCCTCCCCCATATAAATACCCCCTTAATCTCCTTTAAAAACATTAAAAGGGATTAAGGTGGCAAATAATGAAAGTGGGTGGGGCCACTTGGCTACACAAAACACTAGTTGTCCCACCATAAATACAAGAATGCCTTTAATAGGGAAAATAATTCCAAGGAGGTCCTTTGCCTACTCAAATATCCTTTTATGCATTTAGATTTATAACTTTGCCATTTTTCTTAAAAACCTACTTCTATTTCAAAAATCCCTTCTATGTCCTTATGACAAAAATGCACTCAACCAATACATGTTCCATGCTCAAAAAGCCATAAACAATTCAGAAAAGATAACAATGCCCCTAAATCTAAATGAGGTTGATCCAAACCTAAATTTTGACCGATTTGAGATCTAAAACCACAAAAAATGAAAATTTTATCATATATAAGACATTCATAACTTAAAAAGCTTTCAATTAACTCAAAATATATCTATTTTTAATATCTAAAAAAGTAGAGATGTTACAGTGGGTATACCAGAGTGTAATTGAAGAAAAGAATTCATGTGAACTCCCTCTAAGTTTTTGTGTATAGGGGCTATCAACGGTGGTGGATGTTTTTGGCCTTATAATTTTGGGGATTATCCTTTTTATTTACATATGTCAGTGGGTCAAGAAGAGTCAGAGTAATAGAGCAGCCTGGCCAAGTATGACCCCTCACTGGAGAGGCCTAGCACTGAGATGACCATGACATAAGCACAAGAAATGATCATCGAGCTCAGGACAAACATAGAGGAGTGCCTGACTGGTATCAAGCAAATCCTTAGGGGGCAAGCCGATCTGAGAGATTTGCTAGTAGAGACAAACTACAGGATGGTTGATCTTGATGCACATCTGATAGTAGTTCATAAGTGAGTATAGGGGCTGAATGCCAAGATTGATGAGAGACATCAATAGTTCCTGCAATGGATGGAGCAGCTGCAGAGGGATCATGGGCCCAACCAAACTAGTCACCTAAGGTTAGATTTCTCAAAATTCTTGAGGAACGACCCAATGAGCTGTTTGTTTAGCACAAAGCAATACTTTTGTGTGGCCTAATTCTTACAGGAGGACAAAGTATAGGTGACCTCCATTCACATGAAAGAGAATGCGATACATTGGCACCACTAGTTTGAGGGGATGAATGAGACACAAGACTTAAGGATGTTCTTGAGAACGTTGATGGTGCACTTTAGACTGTCCACCTTCATGAACCATGATGTGACCCTCTCGAAGCTGAGGCAGACAGGGACAATATCAGGCAGAGTTTGAGTGACTCAATTTGTTGGTGATGGGCGGGCCAAAAATTGCACTGATAAGTACCTTTGTAGCTGGTCTGAAGTAGGAGATTCATATTGAGGTGTAGGTAGAACGACCAGTTAGCCTCCAGTAGGTATTCGAGTTGGCTCATTTGGCTGAGGAGAAGTAGAGGACAACAAGCAGATGGTCATAACCAGCCATAACGACAAGGAGAAATCGAACAGAGGGCAGGTCACATGAAACTGATAGACCTGATATGTTAGTAGGATCAACCATCGAGTTTGGGAAGGTTCCTCAAAGGCCCGAACAAAAAACACGATGGGAGATTCACATACTCTCCTGTGAGTAGATGACAAAATGGTGAAAGAAGGGCCTTTGCTACAATTGTGATAAAGTGTGGCGATTGGAACAAGGTACTTTACTTGTACATATATGACTCAAACAATGAGGACGATGAGGAAGTGGGTGTAGAGGCTGAGGCCAAGACAGAGGATTAGACTGACAAGACTGAAGAGATCTCCTATCATGCCCTTGTAGGAGTAAAGGTCCCACAAACTATGTAGGTACAAGATATGATTAGGAAGTTGAGCATATTTGTTCTAATAGACATGGGATCGATGCACAACTTTAATTATGTGAATATGGCCGATAAATCGAGGTGTGTTACAGTTTCACAAATACCTTTTGATGTGGTTATGGAAGATAGGAGCAAGCTGAGGTGTAATGCTCGTTGCCCGAAGGCCCCGTTACAGATACAGGGCCACCACTTTGCAATTAACTTGTTTGTGCTTTCATGAAGAAGGCATACATGGTATTAGGAATGTAGTGGTTCCAGTTGTTAGGCAACACTCTGAGCACCTCCCATCGAGACTGAGTTCTGCTAGATGACCTGAGTCCTGAGACATGGAGATGTACAATGATATTTGATGGTGGTCGACGGTATGATAGTACAGGGCTAGACATAGATGCACCTATAATTGGATCAAGTCTTGATCGAGTATATATCAATGTTTAGTGAGCCACATGGACTACCACATGTGAGAAGCCATGACCATGGTATACCGATAGAGCCAGGAGCCAAACTGGATAAAGTGCAACCGTACCAGCATACCCAAGTGAGAAAATGGGAGATGTTGCGGTCCGAGGTGATTCACCCCAAGTGAAAAAACTGGACGAGGCAACCTGGGAGGTTGAGGATAAATTACGACGGCGTTACCCCGACTTACCGCCTTGAGGACAAGGCAGTTTTAAGGGGTGAGGAATTGTTATGAACATACCTGGATCTATTCTTTGGTTTGGTTTATTGAGATCAGATCTATCTTGGATCAATCCGTATTAGCTTTGGTTTGGATCTTGTACTGGATTAGATCCACACTGAACTTGATCCACCATTGGACTATTTAAGTTTGACTTAACCCTATAATGAATCTATCTTGAAAGTTTTTGGAGAATTCCTCTCTCTAGATAATGTTTTTTTGTTTCTTCTTCCTTCATGCTTTTCAAGGGTACAATCATCGGGATTGAGAATCTCTCTTTGATTGAACCCACTATCTTCGATCATCATGAACATGTTTCTCCCTTCGATCATGGCATCAACAATTTCTCAGTCGTCACGAGCACATCAACGAGGTCCCAAGTCCTTCATGATTTTTGAGAAATCTGTTAGGGCACAGATCCCAAGATGAGTGCCCTAACAAATTCTTTGCTGGAGTCCTTTACCTTTTTGGCTTCTTTCCCTAATTAACCTCCTTCGTTGGTTTCCTTGTTAATTTGAAGTCCCTAGTAAGGTAAGGAGACTTTCCTTTGCTCTTTAGTTTTCATATTTTTCTTCTCTTAGCTAATCCTTCCAAGCCCCGAAGGAGTATGGCACAGTGAAATGGGACAAGGCCCACTAGGCAGGTGGTCTTGGTTCAAATCTCGAGGGTGTCACCCCTTGTGCAAGCCTAAATGTGGTGACTTCCTGGGGCAAGAGGCAAGCCCATAGAGTTTTACGCTGCTTGGACAACCACTGTAAGTAAATCATGCAAAGCTAATGCGACTAGGTCTCTGATCGTGAGAGTGGTTTCTCCGTGTAAATATGCAAAAAAAACTAATCCTTTCAAGATTGCTATCTTCTTGACTCGTTTAGCTCGAGTTCGTCGTGAGCTCTAGCTTGGCTTGTCTCTCAATAAAATGTCTAAGCTTGAACACCTCATGTTTCCCGCTCTTCTGCAGCCTTAGATCTACCTTGGATCTTGAATGAACCCCATGCTACAACTGATCATTCCTTTGGATTCAAGGCATTTACTTCATAGATATGCACCACATAGATCCAAGCCAAAGGCAACCATAGTTCATACTTGCATTCAAGCTAACGTTGAGCAGAATTCCCTTGAAATATCCATGCAAGATGAAACAAGAATACAAAATTCATATACAAGATTGAACTGACTACACTCTTGGGAGAAGGTGACGACCCCTTCGTCTCAAGTCTGAGTCCCACCTTTCATAGGGTGTATGGTTTAAAAAAACTTGGTTCCCAGCGAGGGTTTCTCATCATTAAAAAAAAAAAAAAATTGTAAATACTGTCCTAACTTTTAACCTATTTACAAACACCTGCTTCAATTCTATAATTTTACAGATAAGCACTTGGTTTTGCAAAATAATGCTCAAACACCCGCTTTCTTTTAAACCATCTCAGTTTACTATGGTCAAACTGTGGTTTGCTTTTGATCATGGGCTTTGTAAAGGACGTTCAATTGTAAACCAGAGAAGGGGGGTAATTAGGTAAATTTATCAAGAGTGACGATGATTTGACCATAGTAAACCGAGCTGATTTAAAAGAGACGGGTGTTTTAGCATTATTTTTCAATCTTATGTACTTATATGTAGAATTTCAAATATTCGGCGTGTGTTTGTAAATAAGTCAAAGTTAAATTTTCTAAAAAGTGATTGAACAAATTACAAGAGATCGTTTTAGATGATACGAGTCATAAGAGAACCGGTATGTCCGATTCTGAGTCGTCAAGTTTTTGGTTTATAAACTTTGGAATTCTTAGTTGACGAGGATTTATTTTCTCCATATAGGGAAAGTGGAAAGGAGGGTAAAAGCAGATCGAAAATTGGAAAAGGAAGAAAAGAAAAACTTGACTCAGAGCCATACTCCTGAGAATAGGGTGGCAGTGTTAGTATATGCAAAGTCAGCAACTGCAAAGCCTGTCCTCCTTTTGTCATATGTTTTTCTTTGTAGTGGTGCAGATCCCAACGATTAATCTGCAAAGAGACGAAAAGGTAGATCCATGGTCCTACTGTTTTTTACAGCGTCAGCGGTAGTAAAGTGGAAGGTGAAAAGGAAGGGATTATAGAGTGAGAGAGAGAGAGAGAGATGCATAAAAGGGGGGGCATTTCTTATTTTCTACCTGCTTTGCTTTTAGATGTTTTAGCAATCTCTGAAAGGTTTCAACTCTCCCCATGTTTTTGTTTTTACCTCCGCAGATTTTGAAATCGAAGAGGCCAACCAACCCAGTCTTTCTTTCTCTCTCTCTCTCTCTCTAGATTTTCCTTCATTTCTTTTAGTATTTGTAAGGTCTGGTTGCATTCACATGGTTGATTATCCTCTCCCGCTGTGGATTTGAACATTAGCGTCTTCTCCTTTTTCTTATTGTTCAAGAAACAGAATTTGGTCTCCCTTTTTTTTTACTCTTCTTTTCTTCTGTGTGGTACTCTTTTAGGTTTGCATGCAGGAAGGGAGTCTAGGGTTTTGAAGGGGTAGAGAGAGAAAGAGAGACGGGGTGAGAATGAAGAGCTATAAGCGACGAGCAAGGAAATAGTTTAATTTCTTGAGTGGTGGAATGGAGATATCTTTCCTTGCTCTTGCTTGCCTTTTTTCTCACTCTTTCTCTCTCGGTTTCTAGAGAGAGAGTTGGAGGCATTAGTTCATACTGTGTGTATGCTTGTGCCTCCACTATTCTCTCTCCATTTTTTCCCTTATGTTTTCTTAAGTGTTTTTCCTTTTTAGTTTTTTCATATCGGAATGGGTTTTCTGAGATAGGAAAAAAGAAAAATTGTAAGGGAATAAAGAAAAAAAAGGAAGATAAAAGGTGGGTTTTGATGAGTTTTGGGGATTTTCTAGATAGGAACTCTGGTGGTGCAAGGGTAGTGACGGATTTGCCTTACAATATGCCTGTGGGTGCAATCATTCAGTCCCGCCTCGTTGCCCCTTCTGCCTTGCCCAGATCCTCTAAGAACATGCTTAGCTCTCCTGGGTTGTCTCTAACACTGGTAATCATAGCTCAATCCTTCTCTTCTTTGTTCTGGCCTTTCTCTCTCTTGGGGTTAAGAAATTTGGATTGTTGGGTTTTCCTGGCAGACGAGTACCGGTGGTGGAGGAGGTATGGATGGTCAGGGACTCGGCAACGGCGGCGGTTGCGCTGCTGCTGCTGCTGCTGGTTGTGCTGGTGGTGAGCTTGAAGCCAGCAGGCCCAAGGACGATGAGTATGAAAGCAGATCTGGTAGCGATAATATGGAGGGCGGGTCTGGGGATGAACAAGAGGGTGATAATCCTCCAAGGAAGAAAAAATATCATAGGCACACTCCCCAGCAGATTCAGGAACTAGAAGCGTAAGAAGTTCTGGTTTAAATTTTCTTTTATTTTGTTTTTTATTCTTTGGGGGAATGATATCTCAGTTTTTACTCGTTTATCTCTCTATTTATAGCCTCTTCAAGGAATGCCCTCATCCTGATGAGAAGCAAAGATTGGAACTGAGTAAAAGGTTGAATCTTGAGGTCCGACAGGTTAAATTCTGGTTTCAAAATAGGCGTACCCAAATGAAGGTAGTTTTTTTTTTTTAATTGTTTAAACAATTGTTTTTTCTTGTTGGTAGTAGTGGTCGTTTTTGTCTGGGATTTATTTTTGTCTTCTTCAATTTCTTATGTGAAATGTGGGAGCTATTTTAACAGACTCAATTGGAACGCCATGAAAACAACATGCTGAGGCAAGAAAATGACAAACTTCGAGCCGAGAACATGTCGATTCGGGATGGCATGAGGAATCCTATCTGTAGCAATTGTGGGGGGCCTGCTATTCTCGGAGAGGTTTCTTTGGAAGAACAGCATCTCAGGATTGAAAATGCGAGGCTGAAAGATGAATTGGATAGAGTTTGTGCCCTTGCAGGCAAGTTCTTGGGCAGGCCTGTATCTGCTATGCCTTCGGTGCCGCCGATTCCGAGTTCATCTCTTGAGCTTGCAATGGGCAGCAACGGGTTTGGAGGATTGAGCGGCATGGCTACCACATTACCTGCTGGCAATGAGTTTGGTTGCGACGGAGCTCTCGGTGTTGTACCGCCAAGGCCCCCAAATGTGATGGGCCTGGAGAGATCGATGTTTGCAGAGCTGGCGTTGGTCGCCATGGATGAACTCGTGAAGATGGCTAACACTGACCGACCACTCTGGATTCCCGGTTCGCAAGGTGGGAAGGAGACCCTTAATTATGAGGACTACCTTCGGGCATTCCCTCGTTGTATAGGGCCTAAGCCTGTCGGATATGTCACGGAGGCGACTAGGGAGAGTGGCCTGGTGATCATAAACAGTGTGGCGCTTGTAGAAACGCTAATGGATCCGGTAATGAATTTGGGTTGATTTTTCTTTTTCAAATTTTCACTCATGCATAACTTCATGAAATTTTGTTAAATGTTTGAGTCTACTACGTATGATAACTAAATAGGTGCAATGATTTGATTTTGTTTGTCTTTACTGATGGTTACGGTGTCAATTAGAATCTTGCATTTGTAATTCACATTGTTGGTTGTCTTTTTGGTTGATTTAATCATCTTCTAGGCCTTCAAATTGAAGCTCTCACTATTCTTCTCACGGTAAATTGATAATTGAGCAATATGTTGAAGGGGGGCAAAAAATGTCTCATTGATTCTTTGTTTCTTATAGAATCGTTGGGCGGAGATGTTCCCATGTATGATTGCAAGGTCATCCACTACTGATGTGATTTCGAGTGGGTTGTGCGGGACGCGAAACGGTGCTCTTCATTTGGTAATGTTTCTGCAATTCTTTAAGGGAACAACTCTTTTTCAATATACAAATTTTGCCTCTCAATACGATTGATATGAATACTTGTTTTTTTCTTAATGTACACAGATGCACGCTGAGCTTCAAGTTCTTTCTCCCCTAGTGCCAATCCGAGAGGTTCGTTTCCTTAGGTTCTGCAAGCAACATGCTGAAGGCGTATGGGCTGTGGTCGACGTCTCCGTTGACAGCATTAGGGAGAGCCAAACTACTGCTGGTTATATGAGTTGCAGGAGACTTCCTTCAGGCTGTGTGGTCCAAGATATGCCCAATGGTTACTCCAAGGTGAACACACACACACACACACTCCAAAGTTGAATCTAACGTTATGGTGAACAGTAAACTCCTCGCTTATATCACAGTGAAGCAGTTGACTATCTCTACTCCAAATAATCTTAGGTCTTTGTGCTCTCTGCCAATTCAATTTTATAAAGAATAGATGCTTCTTTTCTTAACTTCTCCCTAGGCACCTTCTGTCATGATAATCTAATAAAGTTTGCCAATTTTTATTCTTTTTAGTGGATAGATGCTTCTTCCATTAACCACTGTCTAATTTTAGTACAATCATAGAAATAAAATTATATACCCTAGGTTGCCATCCCGTTTTCTTTCATAATCTTTTTCATTATCAAGGTCCTCGAGACCCTAGTGAGGACATATTGAATGTGACATCTCGAGTCTAGCTGCCATGACTTGCCACCTCTACTTTTGAGCAACCCCCTGGGAAATAGTGTGATTTTTTTTCTCTTATTGGTGTTCCTTCCCACCTCTCAATACCCCTCGCTTCCGCTTCAGGTTCCACCTAAACTCTTGATTTTCAAATCTCATTATGGGGTTTTCCTTGCTATCCTTGATTTGGGCTTCCCCGAAAATACGTCACCGACTCACCGTGATTCAAAAACTTGTCTATTCATCCATCATTTTTAGATCTTCCAACCGACAGTGGCTCCTTGTAATCCTGTTGGTGGTGGTATGCTTTTTTCTTTTCTTCTTTTGGAACATGTATCGCCTGTATAATTTATGTAGATGTGGGTCTCTCCCGGATTCCCTTGTCTTCTTGTATAATTATATATATTATTTTAAGGGATCTCTACTCTTGGTGTGAAGATAAACTCTAAAATTGATGTGTGTTGTTGATTTTCTTTTTTTAAGGTGGTGTGGGTCGAACACGCAGAGTATGACGAGGGTGGCGTTCATCAATTGTTTCACTCGCTGCTGAGTTCGGGCATGGGGTTCGGCGCTCAGAGGTGGGTCGCAACACTGCAGAGACAATGCGAGTGCCTCGCCATCCTTATGTCCTCTACGGTTCCCAGCCGCGACAACTCCGGTACGTCTTGGCCGATTGGTCTTGGCCACAGCTGTTGATTGGCATTTGATTCGGTTCGGCCTCAGCTTGATCTCGGCGTTTCACTGTTGTTGGTTGCAGCGATCACTCTGGCCGGCCGCCGGAGCATGCTGAAGCTCGCGCAGCGGATGACGGATAACTTCTGCGCAGGCGTGTGCTCCTCAACGGTGCACAAATGGAACAAGCTCTGCACTGGCAATGCGGACGATGACATCCGGGTGATGACGAGGAAGAGCGTAGATGATCCTGGCGAGCCGCCGGGCGTGGTGCTGAGCGCTGCGACATCAGTGTGGCTGCCGATCTCGCCTCAGCGCCTGTTCGACTTCCTGCGCGACGAGCGGCTCAGGAGCCAGTGGGATATCCTGTCCAACGGGGGGCCGATGCAGGAGATGGCTCACATCGCCAAGGGCCAGGATCACGGAAACTGCGTCTCCCTCCTGCGTGCTAGCGTGAGTTTTCTTCCTCTTCTCATGAGAAAAAAAATGGGACGCCGTCAACCTTGCGGATATAAATGTCATTTGTGAAAAGATTGCATGGCAACGACTACGAGATCGCTACTCACTTTCTGCTTTGAAGTCGCTGGAGGGAATCGTTAGTTTTGTGTCTGTTTGGTAACTATTTCTGTTCTTGAAGATCACGTTATCGGCCCCCGAGAGTTCGTGAAAATATCGGGATCATCCCTCGTGCATGGCTTTATCCAGCAGAATCCCGATATTTTCATCGTTGGTAGCATTGATTATTTGCGTTTAACTGCATGTTTACTTGCATTTCTTGCTTTGCTTTTATTGAGTGAGACGTGTGTGGATTGGCAGGCCATGAACGCCAACCAGAGCAGCATGCTGATCCTGCAGGAGACGTGCATCGACGCAGCGGGCGGCCTGGTGGTGTACGCCCCGGTAGACATACCCGCGATGCACGTCGTGATGAACGGCGGTGACTCGGTCTACGTTGCGCTTCTGCCGTCCGGCTTCGCGATCCTGCCCGACGGTCCTGGTTGCCGGCCGGCTTCTCAATTCGGCGGGATGGGCCCGCCGGCGAGGGTGGGGGGCTCTCTCCTGACCGTGGCGTTCCAGGTGCTGGTGAACAGCCTCCCTACCGCCAAGCTCACCGTGGAGTCCGTCGAGACCGTCAACAACCTCATCTCTTGCACCGTTCAGAAGATCAAGGCTGCCCTTCACTGCGAGAACTGACCTCTCTCTCTCTCTCTCTTGAAAACGAAAGAAAAAATGAGAAATAAAATCGTGGATGTTGGGAAGCTCTTGTCATCGGAGGCGAAATGACCAAAACGACCTTAAATTTTCCAATGATCGACCGTGGAGAAGCGTCTCTTGGTTGGAGTTTGGGGTGGTTTTAGTCATTTTTTGCCCCGTGTTGAGAGCTCGCTAGATATCTGCTGTTTGGTGTAAGCCAAGGAAAATGGTGGTGGCGTTAAAAAAGGGGTTCGAGTCAAGAACGAACCGAGAAAACTGACTCCATTGAGAGGAACTGAACGAACGACGTTGGAAGAATTCTGAGCTCGGGTCGTTTCACTGAACCAAGGGTGTTGGTTCGGGTATTGACTGGCTTCGTCGAGCCACTTGGTTCGTGGTGGGTGTCTTTGTGTTCATGTTATTTTAGTATGAGCTAAGTAAAAAGACTAGTGGATGGCGAGAAAAGTGAATTCGACTCGAGACTAGTGTTGTTTTTTCGTAATCCTTTATTTCCTTGTGTATGGTAAAATCTAGCTTTTTCTTTTCTTTATTTTATTTGGGATGGCTGACGTTTGCAATCTTGTGCTTCCTTTTCCGTTTTTCGTACTAGTGCTGTTATCTATACTCGTGGGTTTTCTTGTGGGAGAAAGAAAAAAAGACTTGCGCGTTTCTGTTGTGTTTGTGGAGGTGCTTTCGTCGTCTTCGACAAAGTTTTTATTTGTCTATTTTTTCAGCAAGTATGCCATTGAATGTCAACTTGGCTTTAGTGGAAGGACGGATTTGTCCTCTTGATCTCGTCCATGATGAGTCTTGGACTCTTGGTTCTTTTTCTTCCTTGTCTGTGATTGCTAGCTGCTGGTGGTGGTGTCCAAAACCCCCGTTTGGCTTTCGCAGAGACTAAATCGCTGTTTGGGGTTGCCATGGAATTGGGTGGTGGCTTCAAAGTTCAAACGATTTCATCACACTCTTCCAGGTTTGGCTTCGTAGTTCCGTCCGGCTTCCGGCTGTTTGGTTAAAAATCTATTATAGAATTTCCTGTTTGGTGGCGCTTCCGTAATTAATGCCAGCGGTGTGGTCTTTTCGGCAAGCTTGTCGGTACGAGAGTGGGGGGGGGGGGGGAGAAGGAAGAGGCGAAATGGGGGTAGTTGCGGGGCCGCCTCCATTTAATGCTGAGTCTCCGCTTTGGGCAGGCCAAATTAATGCTGGGCGTGGTTTTTCATGTACTAGCCAATGACAGACGAACGCCTGGTACATCATGCACCGTAGATCGTGATCTTGCTTCTGTCATGATGATATTTCGGCAGATTGCGACACGTGTGACTCGTGACGTTTGGTACGTGCGATCTACTTTGGAGTTTTTGTTAGGCCGTGTCCGAGCGTGCGTGCAACCCGGCACGTGCGACTGTTGGTGCCTTTTTCTTCTTTGGTGTGAGGAAACGGACGAGTCGACTGTTTGATTGATTACCTGACCAGGAAATTAAAGGCAAAGTCGGGTCCGGATCCCGATGAGGATTCGGATTACTATTAACCGTTCTTTGTGTCCTTGTGGTGGGGGTGGGGGGATTAACATTGATCGGGTTTGGGTCGGTTATAAATTCAAACGATGTCGTCTCTTAGGGGTACGGATAATTGTATTAGCAAACGCACAATGAGCACATACTTTGTGTCTATGCATTTCTTAGTTTCGGAACTAAATTAAGTCCAGTGATCCACAAGGGCTCTGCTGATCTGGTGGAGCCGTAGAGGCGATTGAAGCTGGGTGCACATTTCTTTGGGTACAAGAGGCTTTAAGGGTTTTATCAGCCTGGGACTTACGTTGGTGAAGGAAGGTTTTCCATCGGCCTAGCCTGAAAAAGAAATTAAGGATGCGATTAGTTAACTTTGGAAGAGAATTCTCAAGAAAATGCGAATTCTCAATACAAAGATACCAAAGAGAATTTATAGTCTTTATATTTTCACCGTTTGGGAAACTTTAAGGGCACTTTTGGAAGATCACATAGGAAAAGAGAGTTTTTGATATGAGAAGTTTTTTAAAAGTAAGCATTTTGCTTGTTTGTGTAGCATGAGAAAAAACAGAGTGAGAAAATGTGAAAAAATGAGAGAAGAGGTGGGGGGGGGGGTGTAAAAATAAATTTTCTTTTGGTAGGAAACATTCTTCGACCCATTCTATCAAAAAGTGTATTTTTTTAGAAAAAACTCAGTGAAAGTCTCTTGTTTTTAAGGGTCGGAAAATTCCTGGCATCACTTTTCCTACATGTTTCTTGCTAGGTACCTTCACTTAGTTAAATCCGTTGAAATAAAAGCCCTTTTTTTTCAAAAAATTTATCCTTATTTTCTCAATTTCCTAGAAAATTTGAACCTCAAGATCATTCTATCTCGGTTCTTCCAGAGATCTCTGAGCAAAATCCGGCCAATGTTGTTGCCAAAAAATCATTCACGTCGTCTACACAAATCGATTGGAGGATAGGAACCACATGGAAGTCTCCCTAGAGACCACTGCTCCCACAGAAAAACCCAGAAATCTTTCCGGCTGGAAATTTTGATCAGATTCTGTTGTCAACTATTGTACCCACTGGAAAACCCCAGAAATCTTGCCGGCTGGAAATTTTGATCAGATTCTGTTGTCAACCATTGCACCCACTGGAAAACCCCATAAATCTTGCCGGCTGGAAATTCTGATAAAATTTCGGTGTCCACTCTAAACACAGAATTTTAGGGACTTCAAATTCAAACCAAACCAGAAAATTGATCAGTATTGGAATCGGACCTGTATGGTTTGGCCAACGATTCATGTAAATCGGCCGATAGTGAATCGTTCTGAATCGGCAAAAATAAAAAAATTTAAATATTACATGTCAATCAGAACGTGACAAGTGTTAAAACCATTAAAATAATATTAAGCAATTAATTTTAATCTAATTTTGTATTTATTAAAAAATAGCGGATTCAGGTCATTATCTTATTGATTTTCTGGGGATACAGACGATATTGACAACACTGGATCCAAACAAGTGAATCCGACGTGGCACAAACGGGATTGGTAATTCAAATTATATTTTCCTCAAATTCGATTTAATCCAAACTCATCGTAAGTCTAGCGTTCAGCTAATGGAGATCAATCTCTATCGTTAAAGTTTTCTCAAATCCTTTAATTTTAGAGGATAAATTATGAAAATAACGTTAATTCGAATTGGCCATCATCAAACAGAACAAGCAAAACCCATCAGCTACAACATTTGACGAATTCATGTTTCCCACTCATTACTTTGTCCTGAAATTCCTTTTTTTGGGATAACTAGCACAAACCGCGCACCTCGATCACCCACAAAACCCCAACTCTCCTTTGTACACCAGAAAGCATGCCCAACTCTCCTTTGTACACCAGAAAGCATGCCCAACTCTGGCCTCACAGCAAAGGATATGCACCCATGAGTTTTGAACTTGTGATGTTCTATCAACTTGATTACATTCATGGGTTGCCCCTACCAGATGAGTGGAGCCCTCATTCGTTGCTTTGTTATGAAAATTGACTTATACTGGGTGACAATAAAAAAAAGGTGTAAGTTTGGGGGTCTTAATCCACTCATCCCCTCAGTCATCCCTATCTTCTTACCCTTCAATGGGATTTCATTGATGCAATTTGTTTAATTTGATTAAATAAGACTTTATATATGTGATCTACATCATCCATTTAGTGAAGATCGATACTTTCTTTTTGATATTTACTTGAAGAAACCATCCCCAGGATTAGAGATCTAGTTGCGCTGGCATTGAATGCCGCGCTTACGGTCACTGGCCTAGCAGCATAAAATTCTGTGAGCTTACCCCTTTCTCCCATGGAGTTGCCACGCTTTAACTTTCGCAACTGGTGACACCCATGGGATTTGAATCTAAACCACCTCCTAGCCAGGGATGAACCCAGAAACTTTTATTGGGGGAGGAGGGAGGGGCCCAAACATAAACCCAAAAAAAATTCTTGGCAGATATTTTTTTTTTGAGGGGGGGGAGGGGGAGGGGGGCTAATTTATGTCTGTCTCTGTGCCTAGCGGCATAGGTCCCAACCCACTATGCCAAACCCCTTTGGGGTAGTGGAAATCAATAATTGAATTGCCAAAATTCAAGTTGTTTGTAGGATTTTTTGGCAATTCTCCATCTATGGGGTCAGATTTGATCGAAACAAATTGCATCAATGTGATCCTACGAGGTATGACAATAGGGATGACATAGGGGATGGTTGAACCAAAGTGAGTTGGGAGAGCCTATGGAGCATTCATACTTGCACTAATTGGGTTGCATGGCTGAGGGCAATCATTGAAGTCCATCAATGTGCTTTCTCTGATTCTCGTTGAACGGCTCCACCAGCAGAACAGATCCATAGATCAGACCCTTGGACTTGTAGGCCACACAAAACACAGAAAATTGCTGGCTGCAGTAGCGACTCTGTGTTTTGTGTGTCCCGAGTACTTTGTAAAGTACTTGGTCCAGATCACCTAGTCATGCCTCTACTAGGCGCTTAACTAAGCCTCTAACTATTTGTAACCCAAGCCAATCGTGTTATGATTTTGGGCCTCATGCCCAGGATCACACTAGGGCGGATCTAATATTGATGTCATTAAGGAACACAATCATAATAAAAATAAAAAAAAAGCAAATAACTATAAGACAAAAGGTTTTTTTGTGGTTCAGTAAAACCACCTATAACCACAGAGAGAGTACCGAGAGCCTTTATTAATATAATCAATCACCAATGCAAGAGATAAGAAATAAAACCACAAATGAGAACTGCACGTGTAGTTTGACCCACTAAGAGGATCGATGTGTTCCACCAAAAAGTTTATCTCACTCACTATAAAGAAGCCGTTACATTCTCTCTAACACTTCTCTCAAAATTCAAGAAAAGCCTCAAATATCGAAGAACTGCCTAAGAGAGCAGAACTGTTAGAAATATGGATCCGATCTAACTAATCCACATGAATGCAAACCAAGTCCACAGTGATGAGAATTACTAAGATTAAAAGAATCTCACCTAATGAGGTGAAACAAGGTAAACATGGAAGTTATAGAGATCAAGGAAACTTGTCATATGTGGATAACCACACATGCTGCAGATATCATTTGAAAATCAACTCAAATAGAAAAGAGCATGACCCAATCCAGCAAAGAGATTATCATGATCAAGGCCAGTTAAGAATCCCTGATTTCTGTTCATGTTAATCTCTTGCCAGTTACCTAATGTACTGATCTACAAAAGTTGTTTTGTAACTCTTATAAATAAATATCAGTGATCTCTTATGGTGACCAATGAGAGAGTGAGAGAGCATCCGTGGACGTAAGCCTTCCTTGGACCGAACCACATTAAAAATATTGCTTGTCTTTATTAGTTTTAGTTTCTTTTATTTTCTTAATGGTTTTTGGATGATCTTGTTATACGTGTCAGAGATAATCGATCCAACAAACTTGACTTTAAGTGTCCTCAAGATGGGCATTTTTTGGGTTATGCTCCACATTATCACGAATATCTTTGTATGGATAAGAAAACTATAAAAATTGTTACCTTTCGGAATATAGTGTTTGACGAAACAAGTTTTTCCCTTCAAAGATCAAGTGAGCGAAGTCAATGAATCTAAGGCCAAGATGACTCAAAGTCATATCCTTCTCATCCCTAATGATGTCCAAAGACTAGAAAGACCTCATATCACTCATGAACCCAATAAAGATAAAGACATAAGTCATTCCTCTAATCCTGTCATGTCAAACCCAAGTAGTCAAGTTTAATCTCGATGTGAATTACAACAAGCTAGTGAACCAAATCAGTCTTAGGAACCATCCTCTACTATTACTCATCCAACTAAGACCCATTATATAATTACCAAATTTTAAGATGGAACCTTGAAAACTAAGGTATATCAAAGTACCAAATATCTTATACCAATGGCCCTTCTAACCCTTCTTGCTCGGGATAATGAATCCATCTCTTTTAAAGAAGTCGTCAAGGATTCTAAGTGACAAGCTGCCATGAAAAATGAATTTGATTCCATTATCAAAAACCATTCTTGAACCCTTATTCTTTTTCATCAAACCAAATATGTGGCCAATTATAAATAGGTATATAAAGTAAAAAAGAAGAGTTGATGGGACTCTTAAAAGATATAAGGCAACACTTGTGTTCAAAGGATTCAGTTAACAAGAAGGAATAAACTACTTTGAAACATTCATCCCTTGGTCAAGCTAACCACCATTAGACTTTTTTTGTCTATAGTTGTCAGCAAAAAATGGTTCATTAAAAAATTAGATGTTCATAATGCCTTCTTATATGAATATCTATCTGAAGAAGTGTATATGGATCAACCACCAGGATTTGAAGATCCAAAATTCACTGGCTATGTGTGTAAGTTATAATGTGTTCTATATGGTTTAAAACAAATACCTCGCGCTTGGTTTGCCCAACTATGCTCATTTCTGTAGACCTTGGGATTCATTGGGGGCAAAAACACTACAAGAAAATAAGTGATTAGCGACAGAATAATTATGTCGCTAGTTAACGACAGATTAACGAGAGAAACACATCCGTCGCTATAATCAATGAAATTTACGAAAATAGCGACGGAATATATCCCCTCGCAAAATCCGTCGCTAATTAGCGATGACTTTTGCGAGGTAATATTTTGTCATAATGGATGCACCATTTAGCGACGTCTTTTGCGACGGAAAATATTCCGTCGCTAAATTGCGACGGAAAATATTCCGTCGCTAAATTGCGACGGAATATATTCCGTTGCTAAATTGCGACAGAATATATTCCGTCGCTAAATTGCGATGAAATATATTCATCGCCATTTCGTGTTTTGATTTACGGTGGCTTAGCGACGAAATTAATCCGTCGCTAAATGTCGCATAACCCCTAATCCCAACCCTCTTTTTTTTTTCTTTCGCTGCTCCTGCTACCGCCCGCCGCCATCTCCCTCCCGCCGCCCTATCTATCCCGTCGGCATCTCTCCGGCCCCCACCGTCCACCGTCCCCAGGTGCCGATTCCTGTCAGCCTTCCGCCGCCGCTGCCACCAGGTAAATTTTAAAACTCCGGCAGGGGGTCGACCCCCTGCTGTTCCGGCAAGGGGTCGACCCCCTGCCAGAAACGCAGGGGGTCAACCCCCTACGTTCCGGCAGGGGGTCAACCCCTCTGCAGGAACACAGGGGGTCAGCCCCCTACGTTCCGACAGGGGGTCAAGCCCCTGCAGAAACGCAGGGGGCCGACCCTCTGCTGTTCCTGCAGGGGGTCGACCCCCCGCTGTTCCGTCAGGGGGTCGACCCCCTGCGGTTTCCGGCAGGGGGTCAAGCCCCTGCGTTTTCCGGTAGGGGGTCGACCCCATGCGTTTCGGTAGGTCATTGGGTGTTGGGCTTCTCAAGGCCTATGCAAGATGTTTTTATTTGCCTCGACTTTTTTTCGACAGGTGGTGACTTAATTTTAAAACAATATTTTTTGCAGATTTCTTAACGGAACCCGCTTGTGCTCAGCCACCCGTGGTAAGTAAGTGACAAAAACAATGCAAATCGGGTAAATACCCGTGGTGAGTAAGTGATGCAAGCGCATCACATGTTATTTAATTTATTAGATGTAACACTTTATTGTTCACACACTCACTTAGTTGTTGATATCTAGGGATGCTTTGTTGGAGTTCGGAGATCATGCTGAGCATGATTTTAATGTATGAGAATAGAAATGTTCTTATTTTTGGAGTACGGATTTCATGCTAGGCATGATAGTAGTTAGTGGAATATTGAAGTGTGTTTGCTGCAGGTACATGTTTGACATTTGTTTGATATGAATGATTTCGATGTATTGCAATGTTTGATGTAATTGTATTCATGCTTGCATGTAGTTACTTTCAATTTGATTATGGCTTCCATGTGAAATTGAATAATGAAAACATGCTTCAAATGAATGTATCGTGTCATTAATAGTTTGCACATGAAAATATTAAGTTATCAATGCATGCACCATAATTCTTGTTATTGTATGACATCATATATTGCATGATAAATTTGATATTTTCTTCATTAGAACATTCTGATGGTTTTCTTTTAACTGATTAGGTTATTATTCGTAACATCATACAAAAATGACTGCAAACCGTGAATGAATATACCGTAAGATAGTGGACAATGAATTATCGCATGAATATATGAACGGTGTTGAAAGTTTTATTGAATTTGCAACGACAAGTGTCAGTACAATGAATCCCACAGGTCGGATTAGGTGTCCCTATAAAATTTGTAAGAATAATCGATTTGTAGAACCTCATGACATTAGACATCACCTATACATGAAGAGTTTTGTGAGTGATTATCAGAATTGGATGTTTCATGGAGAAAAATTTAGAAACAATTTTGATGCACGGGTAAATGTGGTGCATGATAATCTATATATGGATTTGATATTTGATGTCGCAGGAACAAAACTGGGTTATGCTATGAGTCCTAGTGATATAAGAACTGCCATATATGAAGAATCACCAAACAATGCAGCTAGTAGATTTTATGATTTACTTAGAGATGCTGATGAGCTACTTTGGAACAGTTGCGAGAGTCACACTATCTTGTCTGCAATTCTTCAACTAATGAATTTAAAGTCCGAGTATAATTTGATTCAATCATGTTTTGACCATTTGTACATGATTGTGAAGAGTATGTTGCCCAAAGATAAGAAATTGCCACAAAATTTCTATCGTGCGAAAGTTATGGTCAACGCTCTAGGTATGAGGTATAAAAAGATTGATGCTTGTCCAAATCACTGCATGTTGTATTTCAAGGATCAGGAAAATAACATATCATGCCCGTCATGTGGGCATCCTCGGTTCAAGCCAAAGATAAGAGACAATGGTAGCACGAGATCAAAGAAAGTTTCATACAAGTCACTCTGCTACTTTCCTATCACTCTTAGATTGCAACGATTGTATATGTCTTCAAGGACAGCTAAACACATGAGATGGCATGCAAATAAAGTTTGACACGATGAAAACAAGATCACGCATCCTGTTGACGCTGAAACTTGAAAGCACTTTGATCGTACTCATCAAAACTTCGTAATGGAAGTGCAAAATGTTAGACTCGGTCTATGTATAGATGAATTTAATCCATTTGGGGGTAGATCAACTCCATACTCATGCTGACTAGTATTTATAACTCCATACAACCTTTCACCAAGCTTGTGTATGAAACATCCAAATCTTTTCTTGTTGTTGTTGATCCCTGGTCCGACCTCACCTGACCAAAATCTTGATGTATATTTAAGGCCATTGATTGATGAACTAAAGGTACTATGAGATGATGGTGTTACCACGTATGATGCTGACAAAAAACAAAATTTCAATATGAAGGCCGTTGTTCTATGGACAATCAGTGACTTCCCTGCATATGGTATGCTATTTGGTTGGAGCACACATGAGAGGTTGGCATGTCCGTACTGCATGGAGGATTCCAAAGCTTTTAAATTGATGCATGGAAGGAAGCCTTGCTGGTTTGAGTGTCATTGTTGATTTCTACCCAGCGATCATCTGTTTCGACGATAAAGGAACATGTTTAGAGCAGGCACAACTGAAATAGAAGGTCCATCCACAAGATTGTCTGGCATAGAGATTCTAAGAAGATTGCGATACTTTCCAGATGTATTAACAGATGCTCGTAGTCCAACACCCTTTCGTGGATTTGGGAAGAATCACAATTGGACAAAGAAATCTATTTTTTGGGAACTACCATATTGGCTGACCCTATTGATACGACATAATTTGGATGTGATGTATGTGGAGAAAAATGTGTTTGATAATGTGTTCAATACAATAATGAATGTTAAAGAAAAAATGAAGGATAATTCGAAGGTCCGTATGGATTTAAAAATAATATGTAAAAGACCAAAATTAGAACTCAAAGAGTATAATGGCAAAGTACTGAAATCTAAGGCAAAGTACATGCTTAGACCTAATCAAATAAAGCATGTATGTCAATGGTTAAGACAATTGAGATTTCTGGATGGATATGTCTCTAACATTAAGCATGCTATAATCACATATTCAGTTTTTTGACTGCCTTAGAACATATATGAGCATGATCGAATCACATATATAGTTTTTTGTCTGCCTTAGAGCACATATGAGCATAGTAGAATCACATATGGAGTTTTTTGTCTACCTTAGAGCACATATGAGCATGCTATAATCACATATAAAGTTTTTTGCCTGCCTTAGAGCACATATGAGCATGATAAAATCACATATAAAGTTTTTTTGACTACCTTAGAACACATATAAGCTTGCTATAATCACATATTCAGTTTTTTGACTGCCTTAAAACACATATGAGCATGATAGAATCACATATAGAGTTTTTTTACTGCCTTAGAACACATCATTCATGATAGAATCACATATAAAGTTTTTTGCTTTGCCTTATAGCACATATGAGCATAGTAGAATCACATATAGAGTTTTTTGTCTACCTTAGAACACATATGAGCATGCTATAATTACATATTCAGTTTTTTGACTGCCTTAGAATACATATGAGCATGATCGAATCACATATATAACTTTTTTGCCTGCCTTAGAGCACATATGAGCATTGTAGAATCACATATAGAGTTTTTTTGGCTGCCTTAGAACACATATGAGCATGATATAATCACATATAGAGTTTTTTTACTGCCTTAGAACACATATCATTCATGATAGAATCACATATAGAATTTTTTGCCTGCCTTAGAGCACATATGAGTATGATAGAATCATATATAGAGTTTTTTTACTGCCTTCGAACACATATGAGCACATGATAGAATCACATATAGTGTATAATTTATTTCAATATATTTTGTTTATCAATACTGACTGTTCTTTTCTTGTGTAGGTTGCTAGCGATAATCAATGTAGCAGAGCTGAAGGGACAGATCAAGGCAACGAACAAGAAGATGCACAAAATCTTGGCGATGATTAGATTAATGTGTTGAATTTGTTCTATTTTTTTTTTCGAAAATGTAATTGTTGAATTGTAAATAATTAAACTTGTTAATTTTAAAGTGGAATGATTAATTGTTTTAGTTTCCTTTTATATGAAATTTTATGTGTACTTTCTTTTTTATTTACAGAAAATATAAATTGTATTGAGAATATAAATTGTAGCGCTCTCGATATTTAATTTTCAAATAAATTTTTTTAATTTTTTCTTATTTGCGATGGATATATCCGTCGCTATACATATAATTTAGCGACGACTATAAATCCGTCGCCAAGCGGAGGTCGCCGGTTAGTACCAACAGATTTGTGATGGAATTCATCGTTCGTTATTCCATCGCAATTAGCGACAGAACTGGCGACGAATTTATTCCATCGCCAGTTAGCGTCGAAAAATTTGCAACGTAAGCTATCCATCGCTACTTCGTCGCTAAGCCGGTTAGCGACGGAATGAGGTCGTCGCTAATCCACTGCTTTGTTGTAGTGAAAGTGACACATCACTTTTTATTCTTAAAAATTAGACCCATACGGTGTTTGCCTTAATTTATGTGGATAATACAATTATCATGAGGGATTCTCCAATATATATTCAAAAATTGATTAAAAAATTGAGAGCATAATTCTCTCTAAAAGACTTGGGGCTTCTACGTTACTTTTTGGGTATAGAAGCAAAATTTATCAAATATGGGATTGTGTTGTATCAGCAAAAATATATATTGGAATTAATAAATAGAGTAAATATGATTGGTGTTAAGATGGTGCCAACTCTTATGACTCTTTCCCCTTCACTTTTAGCTATTTCTGGGTCACCCTTCAATGATCCCACTCTTTATCGCAGTGTCATTGGTGCATTATAGTATGCCACAATGACAAGACCCAATATTTCTTTTGTTGTAAATCGGGTCTGCCAGTACATGCATGCCTTAACTGATAAACACTGGATATCAATCAAAAAGATCCTTCGATATTTAAAGGAAACTCTACACCTTGGGTTCAAGATCGATGTTTTATCCAATTTTGAAGTCAATGCCTACTTAGATGTTGACTAGGTTGGATGTCCTAATGATAGAAGATCCACTAGAGGGTATGCAATTTTTTCTAGGTACAAATCTTATATCCTAGAGCTCCAAGAAACAAGCCACAACATCAAGATCCAATACAAAATTAGAGTACATATCCTTAGCTAACACCACTGTTGAAATGACTTGGATCAGGTTTCTTCTAGATGAATTGGATATACCCCAAAAGTCCATACTAGTGTTATGATGTGATAACATTGGGCATCTTATCTTGCAGCCCAATTTTATGTTACAAATGTATTAGATCCAAAAGCAAGTTATTTCATGATTCAGTTGAATCGCCTATTAGCTGTGATTCTGACCCAATTTATTTTTATACTTTATAAGAAAATTGATATAGTTGACTCACTTTTTAGAGACCCAGTGTTGGGGGGGGGGGGGTCAACCTACATCTATATCATGAACTTTACCATGTGGTCTGAGATAGATCTAGATCCAAAATTGGGCCAACTTATAAAAAGTCATATCCAATACTAGTTCATCCCATTTGCAACTCTACTTGAGGATACCAATGCCAATTTATGGCATTTGTTGTTCTAGATAAGGTCTAGTCGATTGTTGGATCTTGGTTTAACTTCTCATAAACCAACTATTCTAAAATTAAAAACATGTTTTTTTATAATTGTAACGAAATTTGAGACATGATCCAACCACATAAGACCTAATTAGACTTATTGGATGTTGGATCTAAACTTGAACCCACATGGACACTTTGTTTCTCACGATCTGCAAAACTGCAAATTATATGAGATTTTAAAAAAAATCACTTTTGATATATAGATCATGCTGCTTGATTGAAAGTGGGTCATACACATAAACTCTTATAGTTTTGCAATTTGGTGACATACTTGATGGGCGTCCACTAGCAATGGGAGAGATGCAATCTCATGCACAAGCCCCTTGAAATGAAGCATGCATATCAACAACTTTGTAGTCTTCTAGTACTCCCACAAATTTATTTATCAGTCTTTAGATAAAAAAAGTTGAGAGAGAGAGAGAGACATGATGCCAATGGAGGTTGGATAAAGTTGATTTGAGAAAGACAACAGGGAACCCAAAGGTTGGAGGAGCACAAATTTCATAATGATAGTGTTTTTCATGGGAGAAAGAAATATCTTAAAACCCCCTAAACAACTGGGTAATGTCAATGATACATTTAAATTTGATATATCTTTTCTCTATAGTTTTTGCTACTCAAATACCATGCTACATATTCCAAACATGGTGAGGAATCAAGAGTAGTTGAAAGCTTGAATCCTTGAATGAGTTATTTATGCTTCCAAACAATAGAGAGAGTCCACAACTCCTTTGAAATTTGTTTCTCTTAAAGTTCATTAGTTGTACTTCTCCTGCCTCCTTGCAAATCCCTTCAACTTGAGTTCTCAAACAAAGACTAAAAGGTTTGGGGGTATTTAAAAATTTCTCAAAAAAATAACTCTCAAATAACTGCCTCGACCGATCTTGTACATGTACTTGTACCAAGATTATTTTATCCTTCTATGACTGAAAAGATGACCATACCTATCCAATCCTCTTTTACATTATGACATTTTCATATCATTGACCTATCCAATTGGTTGTGCTCCCAAGAGTCCCAAACCACTATGCTCAATCTCCTTTATGGACCATGAACTTGCCTCATCCGTATTGAGATTTTGTAATTGGGGTGGTTTCTGTCATGCACACCTCAACAACAAAGGAGGAAAGACGCTAAAAATACCAGATTAGTTAGAAGGTGAAGGCCATGGAGGTTTATGAAGGTGAAGAAAAAGGTGATAACGAGAGCAAACATTTACCAGTTGTCTCGGGTTAGGAAGGAGTCGAAAGGCTCTTAGTAACCATCCATGGGATGAAGACAAATATAGGAAAGGAGAGGCAACCAAAGGGTCCGAAAGATAAGGTGGAAACAATACAAAGTAAAGCCGACCTTTTCTGAGCTGAGATTGTGGGAGAGAAAACTGAGTGAGGATGGGAAAAAAATAGAGTCAATGAGGGTGGGGAAGAATTATGCTAGACCAAAAGTGATCATCCCTCTCAAACACTATGAAAAATCAATGAAACCTATGAGGTGTACCATCTTAGCGGGCTTCCTAAGGGTTTAACAAATAAAGAATATGGAATATCATTATGTATATGAAAGTTTAAAGGCTTTATGGCCTCTCATGCCCTACCTTATCTTTTCCTTATTAAATGAAGGGTTGTTCTTTATATTAGTGTGCAATGATGAACAATTGAAGAAAATAACTCAGAAGAATGCATGGAAAGTGGCTGGGGAAATCCTAATCACCAACTGGTGGGAGCTAGGCAAACCATTAAAGATGAAACTAAAATCCAAATGAGAGAAGTCATAAGTACAAACTTTCAAAGGAGAGAATATCATTCTCTCTGCATGCATACATCTGAGCATACACATGAGGGTCTGGGTGGGATATCTGAAGAGAATGCAAAATTCAAGTTATGTCATTACAGAGTTCAATCTCTGACCTAAGGCATTTAAAAATTATTGACATCCAAACCTGGACTTGTTCGAATTTGAAAAAACTAATAAACCCAAATCTAGAAAGATTTTAGAAGGGTCATTATTATTTTTGCCTTACCCAAAGTTTCTGTTTAGGTCA
Organism: Nuphar pumila; assembly: GCF_984573655.1. NCBI lineage: Eukaryota > Viridiplantae > Streptophyta > Magnoliopsida > Nymphaeales > Nymphaeaceae > Nuphar > Nuphar pumila. The sequence continues at coordinate 87,137,710 of NC_143250.1, forward strand.
GCTTGATACTTAGGCTTCAAATCCAACTCATTGACAGCCCTAAGTGTGGCAAAGGTACACAAATTAATTAAATACAAATAAGTGTAGATGCATATCCCACATAATGGATAATACGACGGTAACAACATCTTCATATGCACATTTGACATATTCTCCTAAGTTTGGATCAAGTGATATGTTAAAAACACAAATTTTTTTGTTTGAATTCACCATCATCCATTGCTTTCATCACCACCATTCATCTACAGACAATGTGACCCACCAAATGTTTAAATGCCTTTTTTTAGAGAAAGAGAAAAGGCAAATGTTCTTTATTGATTCATATTTTATCATTTTGTACATGATACAGAAATGAGATTGTTACAGTTATGCTACACAATACACAAGGAGTCTGTAAACTCTACGTATTTGGGACCCCTCCATCAAAGAAAATTTTGTTGCAATGTACCCAAATGTGCCTCAAGTAATTAGAGTATGTCACCTCCACTCGTAGTCTCCCCCAGTATTTTGCTGACATGATAAGAACACATCGCGCGGACAACAAATCTAACCTTAAAGTTCTCGCTTGCAAAATCTAGCAAGCAGCTCCTTGAATCAACTACACCCAGTCAAAAGATGCTTCATACATTCAACATTTGTCTCACATAGTTGGTATATACTTGCTATCCAGAATCCCATGCTTTGCAAGTATCACTTAGTTTTCACTTTCCCATGAAGTACAAACCATCCAAACAAAGATCTTGGGGAAAGTCCTTCACCCCAAAGGCTTTTCTTGGGCAGCCAAGTAGCTGAAGGGATTTCTTGTGCCTTGTAGCATGACGCAATCAAGAACTCTTCTTCCTTGTCAAACACCCTTCGTAACTTGTCTTCGGTGTACGTGAGCTGCACCCCGTTCAATATACTCAACAAGTCTTGCAATTGTTGGGCGATGTCGCAGTTATGATCATGCCTAGCACTGATTTTCCACCCTCTTGCACTCAAACCAAAATTTTCCAACTGTGCCACTTATGCTCTCCTCTTATTTTTGTTCATATGCTCTTGCTCAAGAGCTAATTGCATGGAGAGTTCAGTTAGAGTGAAGCTTTTCTGATTCAATCTCATGAATATTGCTACCATCTTTCATGATGAATCATGGTTAGACGACAAAGATCTACATCTTTTTTGAGATTTCATTTTCAACTACGGCCAAATCTTTGGCTATTACTAACAAGTGATTTACATGATCAACTACATTGTGAGACTCTTTCATCCTACATGAGTTGTATTATTCAAAGAGAAGCTGAATATGAGTTTCTGAAATCATATCATACTTTTCCCTAATCTCCTCGATCATCTTTTTGACTGAGTCATAGTTCTTGAATGCTTGAATAATTAATAGAATTTTTAGTATATCTAATAAATTTCATTACAGCACTCATATGTACTATAGTGAGAGCATGCTAAAATTGACTAACAAAATAAATAGCATAAGAAATATCAGGATGAGTAATAGAGAGATAAGACAAAGCTCCAATCATTTGTCTATATGGAGTTGGATCCTTCAGGGGTTCTCCATCATTTTTCTTCATTTTTGCATTTATGAACTCTGGAGTATCAACTTGTTTTTCATTTGAGAGTCCTGACCGTTCTATGATCTTAGTTGCATACTTAGTCTGCAATAAAAAATAACCACGAAGTGAGTAAGCCACTTCTATTCTAAGAAAATATTATAAAAAACAAAAATCTGTCATATCAATGTTATCTTTGAGCACATCTTTGATATGATTAACTCTCGGCTTGTCACCTCTTGTCATAATCATATAATCAATGTAAAGAAGCAATATTATCATTCCTGTATTAGAAGACTTAACAAATAATGCAGTGTCAGTATTACAAGATTTAAAGTGAAGTTGTGTTATCACACTACTGAACTGATCATACCAAGCCTTGGGGCCTTGCTTTAAACCATAAAATGATTTTCGTAGCAGAAAATTTTTTTTATGTACTAAACTTAAACCTGGTGGAGGATCTATATAGACTTTTTCATTGAGATTACCATTCAAAAAAAACATTTTTTATATCCATTTGAAAGATTGGTCATTTTATAATTGATGCTATAGAAATAAGGGTTCTGATGGTGGTCATTTGAGCGACTAGAGCAAATGTCTCGTCATAGTCTATCATATATTATTGACTATATCCCTTGACTACTAACCTAGTTTTATATCTTTCTAATAACCCATCTACATCCTATAGTTTTTCTTCCTTTAGATAATGTTTGAATTTCTCAAGTTTTTTGCTTTTTATAAAGCTTCTAATTCATCATTCATCGCCTTAATCCATTCATGATGGTTTTTAGCATCATGGTAAGATGTTGGTTTTATATATGAGTATATAGCCATTAGACATAATCTATACCTAGATTCAAAAGAATTATAGGATATAAATCTACTAGGATATTTTGAAATTCTCATAAATTTTCTAACACTAGGAGAATCTATATCTTGATTTTGAGATTATCTTTCTAAAACACATGGTGAATGGTCTTCAGTATGTTGAGTATATATTTGAATTTCATTATGAGATAGGTCTATACCATCAAGACCTTCATTTACATTCCCATATGCATCATGAGTGTCCTCGTTGTCACTCTTATGCACATCAAATGTTATCACATCTTTCATGTTTATTAACAAGGTCAAAAAGAAATGAATAGTCATAATGCTCTTGGATTTTCTCTTTACCAAACCCATTTTCATTTTATAGAAAAGTAATATTTTTTTAAACATATAATTTATTCCTTTTAGTGTCATAACATCTATATCTCTTTTGATTTTTGGCATATCCTAGAAAAATACAAGAAATTTCTTTTGGAAAAAGTTTATCATTTTTTTTGGTAAGTACAAAACATTTATAATTAAAGACTCTCAACCTTTTATAATCGGGAGATGTTTTAAATAAATTTTTAATAAGAGAAATATTTGCAATATTTTCTGAAGGTATTCTATTTATCAAATAAACTACCATAAGAGTGGCTTTGGCCCAAAACATTGTTGGAACTTTTCTTTATATAAGAAGTGTTCTAGTGGTTTCAACAATATATCTAAGCTTTCTTTCAGCTAGTCTATTTTGTTGAGGAGTATAAGGATAAATGTTTTTATGAATAATTTTATGTAAGTCAAGATAATTTTGAACTCTTTTGACACAAATTCTCTCTCAGAACCGGTCCTAAAGATTTTAATATTGGTTCTAAATTGAGTCTTTATATAATAATAAATTTTTTTAAAACAATCAAATACTTTATATTTGTATTTAAGAAAATATATCCAAGAGTGTCTATTATAATCGTCTACAAACACAACATAATAAGATACTCCTCCTTTTGATACAACTGGAGTTGGTTCCCATGCATCTGAATGTACCAACTGAAATGAATTTTTAGATATAAAATGTCTTGGCTCAATGGGTAAATATTTAAATTTATCAAGAATACAATATTTACAAACAAAATCTCTTTTTTTATAGCTCGTAAGAAATGAAAATAAATGTAATTTGGACATACTAGAATGTCTTAGTCTTTTGTACTAATTTTCTATATCTTTCTTTTTCACAAAATTACAAAAGGTATGTTTTGATAACTTGAAATTATCCATAACATAAAGATCTCCCTTCTATGACCTCGCCCGATCGTCATACCGGACTGGAGATCCTGTATTAAACAATCTTTAGATAAAAACAAAATTTTATATTCATGATCCGCAATTTGAGAAACTGATAAAATGTTTAAATTCAATTTTGGTACTACTCTAATATTTGCTATAAAGAAGGTTTACTATTTTTGAAAAACCTCAAAACTTTTAATTTTTAAGAAAGTTTCATCGAAGGTTGAAACATAAGAATTATTTGGGTTAGTATGACATTCGGATAATATGAACTCATTCGGAGTCATATGGAAAGAAGCACCAGAGTCAAAGATCCAAGAAGTCTTACTAGGGTCGCCACTTATGGATACGATCGCCCCCAAAAAGGAAGAAGCTTGATTTTTGAACATTAGTTATAGTGCCTCCATGAGTTGCACCAAAGATAATGAGTCGATGCATTTAGAGTCGTCTACACCAGTTTTTTTTAAAGGATGATCCCCCCAAGCAACCCTTTTATTATCTTTTTTATCTTCTTTCCTTCTTTTGAAGCAAAAAGGCTCCACACACCTGCCAGAGGGCAGCTTGATTTGTCATGAAATGAAAAGACATCTCAAATTCAAAACTAGAGGGTGCGTCTCATGTGCAAGCCGAAGCATAATGTAAAACTTTCCTGGTGGACAGTGGGAGTACCTGTGGAGTTTTACACTGAGGGTGACAGAACAGAGTATCGTAAATGTGGTACCTCTAGCAACCCAAAAAGTCGGTGGTTACTCCCTGTTATAAAAACAAAACGTACTGTTTTTTCTATAGAATCCGTTCCTTTAGTTGTTAGTATCTAAAACAAGGTAATACTGCTTCGAAACACAAGAACCTGGCCTACTTTTGGTGGCAATTGGTTCTTTGTCCAGTACATCTTTGTGGAACAAAACCATTCACCCCCTGAGTTGTAGTGGTCTCATTTTCTTAAGGATGTCTAAAGAAGAATAACTTTTCTGCATTTTGAGGTCATAAAGCTTTAACATAATGTGGAGGTGATCATCAACTCTCATGACATACAGGCAATAGTGGTCAGCATCATGACCTTGATTTAGTGGTTAATTTTGAGGCATGGGTGCTTGCAGCAGGGAGACATCGGCTCTAGAGGAATTAATGGTCTGAAGATATCAAGCTTATTTGAAGCTAGTAATAGTGTTTGGTATAACTAAATCTTATGGTCAATATCTTGTGGAACTCAGAAGATGATTGCATAAAAATTCTTGTAAGTGTTTTGCAAACAATTAGAAAAAAAAATTTGGAAAATCTTCTTCTAGGGATCCACCTTTTATCTTGTAAACCAAAAAAAGACTGTTCTAAAGGACGTCTTTAAGACCCATCTTTTTTGTCAAAAAAAAAAAGAAGACAAATGGGACCATTAGTCTCATTGTCTTATTATAATTTAATGACGAGTTGCTGATAGTAAAATTGCTAAAATGCCTTCTTGTATATTAACATACATTCTACATGCACCACTTTTTGAATGGTCATTTTCCAAAGTGTTTCTGTGATAAATTTCCTTTATGTACCTTGTTTGGTGGCCTAGGTTTAGATTGCAAGCTTTGGATCTTATCGGCTATTAGACTGTCCATGACAGGTTACCTCGGGTCTTGGTTATTATAAGGACATATATGGTAGCCAGCATCAAATGTTCAACACAAGAGATAAAAGCACCCCAAAAGGGAATATATTTCTCTTATCAAGCTGGCTGCATATTGGAACCTAGGGATGTTTAAAAAAAATGGTACTTAGAGTTGGCCTTTTGTCACAACTTGGATACTGGATAGCAGAGTGGAATCATGGAAGTATGCTTGGCACTGTGCTGACATTTTCATTCTAGGAGGTTATTGCAACTCTGGTCTGTTAGATCTTTCAATAGGTGAAGCAAATTTGCCATTCTAATCTGGTTTGATTGGGAATAGCTACCATTTTCAGAACAAAGAAATATGATAGAAGACTCTCTCTCTCTCTCTCTCTCTCTCTCTCTCTCTCTCTCTCTCTCTCTCTCTCTCTCTCTCTCTCTTCTATGTATATATACACACACACACAATAAACTATTGCAGTGACAAAATGCCACTTGAAAATCTAAGAGTTTGTTGGGCATCTTTTGTTGTTTGTTTTAGTGCAAGCATCTAGGTCTTTCTAATTTTTTAACCGAACTGCAGAGGGATGCTGTTATGGGTATTGCAACTTGCTATCACCAAGTTTTAAAGCAATAAACACTGAAAAACTTGTAGAAAAAGTGGACAAGAAATCCCATAACTTTTGTCAAACAAAAAAACTCAACAGGAAATTACATAAAATATCTATGCAGCATTCCATGAAGATGGTGGGAATCTAGAACAGAGTTTCATCTCAATGTTGTAAGAGAACTTCATCCTCGATGCTTTCCTGGTTCCTGCATTAATCGAATAATGGGCACTATCAAGTTGCACCTAGCTGACTTTTTGAATTCTTATCTACAGGCTGCTCGAGTGTTTGCAAATCAAGTAAGGGAATTCAGGAGAAAGACCTCCCAACTAATGTCTTCTAATTTCGAATTCGACCTGTTTCAATGCAAAAAATATAAACATCAAGCAAAGGCGATGAAACATTGAATAGTAAAAAATGTACTTGTTAATTTACCTCCTCCAATGGAAATCCATGTGTACTCAATACTTCATCAATAGTGTGTTCTGGCTACAATGGTTGGTGCAGTGCAGCACAAAAAACCTTTATAACCTTAATTGTGTTATTCTTTCCACAGATTCTGGCGACAATGATCTTTGGCTCTTATATGTTTAGCCTGTCCATCTGCGATCAATATCTTCCAAAACTCTTTCTCAAATGAGATCGTTAATTTGCCGAAGATGGGTATTATGGAAGATATGTAGTTTTTCTGATATCTAATAAATGAAAAACTATCCCCAGTGGGCAGGAGAGAGTGCTTATGGAGTTTAACCCTGCGGACACCAAAACAGGGCCATGGTCAACATGGCACCTCTCGACCTGTAAGGGGATGTCTGAACCAGAGGGATTATGGATGCAAACGGTTTGGATTCGGATCAGATGTGGCCAATACCATATTTGACCAATTGGATGTTAGGTAAACGGATTAGAATTCTGATGGTGAAAATCTCATACCAGATCCTTTTTTTTCTACATGTAAATGGGTTCTGATATCCATCAAATTCAGATATTTGTCAGATTGGTCGCAAAAAATCAAAACCATATTCACATCGGATTATAATTGGATATGATTTTGGCCTACCAAATGCAACTAAACGGGATCGAATTCGGCCAGATATCGGGTAAATTCCGATTCATTGACATCCGTGAGCGCGATGGTTTCTTCTAATTATCCAAAAAAAGGCTAGGAAAATTTTCACAAACTCATAATTCGTTTGAATGTTACGGGACTTTCATCCCACCGCAAGAAACAAACAAAAAATCATCTACAAGAACTTTTTTTCTTTCTGAAAACTCAATGTAACCCATTTTTATTTTGCTTTATCAGAAACTAAGAACATGAAAGATTTTTATGCATACCTGAGCAAGACTAGGACTAACGACTAGGTGGACAAAAGGTCATCATACACCAAAAAATGAACAACTAAACAACAAGAGATAATTGGTGACTCAAGAAAAAAACTTCTACAACAATCAGAAAAGGAAAAATGGACGTAGCGACGGAGGACAAAACAAACAGTAAAAAGGAGAGCCAGGGAAGAGGCAGTGCAGGAGAAGGGCAACAACAGAGCTGTTTCTGTTGCAGACCTTCACATGCTCTGCCCTCACCCTGCCTGCCCTCCACCTTACCTAGGCTGCACCACCACCCACTTTTGAATCCCCAAAATCTTGACTGTTGCTGGCTTTGGTGTATGACCACCCTTAAAGAAAGGTGGCCCAACAAAAGAAGTTGCAATGAATTGAAAGATATATGGGGGGAAGTAGTAGTTTATTGGTTGAGAAGAGAGAAGGGAGGAGGTTGGTATATATTGACGTTCAAGAGCCACAAATTTGGAGTACAGATGCAGTACGCAGCTTCACATTTCAAAAGTACAAAGGACGTGTTGATTGGTATAACATATACTGCAGGTGTTCTGGCTGCATTCATTTGAAAGTTTTTCAGTTCACCGATAACGTTCTTGACTTTATTGCATGATCTTTTTCTTTTGGTGTCAAACAACGAAAACATGAGCGGTTAAGCCATCATTTGAAATAGGATGGGTTTCATTCAACATTCAATCCTAGCCTTCCAATGGCGGCCAGGATTGATCCACGTTTTTACCTTTACGTGGATGGACGACTAGGATTTCATCCTACGTGGAGTCCTTTTTATTCAGGATATAGTAACCAAGTACGGCAATGGTAGTACAAGAACATGGCAAGATTGAATATACGAAAGATTAAAACCATTCTATCTTTGGAGGAGTTGGTATTTAGTACTTGTACTATTTCGGACAAGGAACCTTTGTAGGAAAAGCATCAAAGGTTGATTAGATTTCATTCATCGCCGAGATGAACGGCACTCACTCGAGAACCCACCAAACCTATTTGGCATGCATGGGGATCAGGAACCTTGAATGGCATCCAAAGTTCTTTGATGCCGTTTATCGCCAAGATGAACAACACCCAATGATCCATCAAATCCCATCCAATGAATTTTGGATGCTTTTCTGTCCTAATCTCCTTGGATCCAATTTGCATACTTGGGGTACGTTTGGTTGCTTTTTTATAAATGAGGAAGTAAATCTCACCAGAATCACTCTTACCTGATTTGCTTTGTCGTGCGATTCCACTTCTCATGTTTGGTTGGTTGGAGAAAAGGAATCTCATTTGTACAACAAATTTTTTTGTTTGGTAAGTTGACACATTCATTTTCTCATGTTATAAATAATTGAATCATGGATCGGATACAGATCATGTATTGGATCAATGTTTTTTTATTTAATGACCATGAATTGGATCTAATGGATCATGAATTGGATCAATAGGTTTTTTGCATTTAATGGATCATGGTCCATGAATTATCAATGGATTTTTTGGATATAATGGATCATGGTCCATGAATTGTATCAATGGATTTTTTGGATATAATGGATCATGGTCCATGAATTGTATCAATGGATTTTTTTTATTTAATGGATTTTTATTGGATCAGTGTTTGGGTTTATCATATTTGGATCCTAGGCTACAACTTGGATCCAATAAAGTGGTTTTAAACAAATTATAAATATTTGGACATGGATTTTTAATGCATCATGGATTGGATTTATCATAGTTGGATCCAGTGTTTCAATTTGGATCCAAAAAATGGTTTTAAACAAATTATGAATTTAATAAAAGAATACAGATTTTAACAAAAGAATACAATTTTTTGAAAATTTTCATTCTATTAACAAAAAATTAGACTGCAGCCCCCCACTCGACTGAAGCAAAAAAAAAATAAAAAATAAATAAACAAAAAAAAATCATGGAGCTCGCTGGAATCCGTGGTGATATACCTTATAAGAGAAAAAAACAAAAACAAAAAAAACTGGTGACTGGCATGGAGCTTGCTGGAATCCCTTCTTCCCCTTCCTCCTTACTCTATTTATAGAGAGAGAGCCGAAAAACGATCAACATTACTTAAAAGAGAAACTCAACAAAGCGTTGAGTCCCATAAGCACAAACACAACAACAAAACATGAAAGCACCATTTACACAAAAAACAGAAAAAATCCGAACACAAAACAAAAAACTCATCAAGCACCACAGACATCTAGATGAGGATCAGTTGGAGGCAGAGGCAAGTCTTTGAGATATATGTGTAAGATAGCATACATATCAGCCAAGACCCTATGAGTCAAACGGTTAAGGTTGAACGGGATATCCTGAAAAGTATCATCATTTCTGGCCATCCATATGAACCACCACACTGTAAATAACCAAACTCTCCAAATAGTCCTCCACTTCTTTTTGCGTCTAATTATAGTAGGGCCGAGGATAAGATCTACCGCAAATCAGCAGACACTACAACTGATGGAGCCCTCCAAGTTTTAGAAAACAATTCTCGAAACACTTCACATGACCAAAAAAGATGTGTGGTTTCTTCAACTTGTCAACAAAGCACACACCAACTGAGAAACTGAAACCCCATCCTCTTGATATTGTTATGGGTTTGTATCCGGTCATGAAGAATCAACCAAGCCAATACCTTGGTCCTCGGAGATGGTCCCTTCGCCCATAAAGCATTTTTTGGAGATCCAGCCCGAACCTGAAGGTAAAAGAGAACAATAGACCTTGTGGACTTGGAAAACTCTCGCATTTGAGACTGACTATTGAAGCCAAGATTTGTCTACCCCCACGTCCAAATCCCTGTCAAGAAACAAACGCAATGCCCTAAACCACATTTTCTTCAAATGCGATGTATATGGTCCACGAGCCCCCCGACGAACAACAAGCGAATCGATTAGACCATATTTTAGCCGGAAGAATTTTGCACATGCATCCTGTGAAGTATGAGCCAACCAACACTGCTTTGCAGCCAATGCCACATTCCTTTTACGCAAAGCAAAAATTCTTAAGCCAACCATAGTCCTTAGCATAACGATGGAGTCACATCCCACAAAGTGCCTCTTATAAGGTCCATTTACACCACGCCACAAAAACCTTAACAGGACGCACTTAAGTTGTTGCTCAACGTTGACTGGCATGACACAAATTGACATGAAGAATTTCGGAATCGCTGACAAAACATGCCTGATCAAAGTAATTCTGCCTGAAAGAGACAAATATTTGGCATGCCAAGAATGGAGCTTAAGACACATCTTGTCAACAACCGATGCCCATGATGTTTTAGAGGTTGGCTTGACTTGTAGGGGGAGCTCAAAGTACTTGATCGACAACGACCCTAAAGCGCAATTCAAATTTTTTTTCGCCGCATTTTGACTGGTCGGATCGCCATTCAGAAGTGTGATCGAACACTTATTTTCATTGAGCCTCAGCCAAAACAAAGCTACAAAAAACATGACAATAAGCCTTACGTGAAACATCTGCTGTAGTGAAACCCTTCCAAAGACTAGCATATCGTATGCATATTGTATAATATGCTCAGAAAAACCTTGGATATCCAACAACTGAACGAAGCCCCTTGTCTACGCACGTCTAAGAACCACTGCAAGTCCTTTTGCCATTGTATTAAACATAAACAAAGATAATGAGCATCCCTATCGTAGGCCGCACCACAATGAAAACTGCTCACCCTTTATCCCGTTAATGGATACCATGGCTTGTGCATTGGTAAGGAGCTCTGATACCCATCTGGAAAAATGACTGTTGAATCCCATGTGATTCACCACTTGCAAAAGAAAATGTCAATACACAGAATCATATGCTTTATTAAAATCAAGCTTCAACACGAAGGAGTACGACTCACGTGCATGGAATGAATGGCCTCTGAAGCTGAGATATATGCTTGTTAAACTCTCCTATTAGGAATAAAAGCAAATTGAAAATCAGAAAATAGATTAAATGCCACCAATTTTAGTCTTGATGATAAGACCTTTGTGACTATACGATACAAGGCTCCCATTATAGAAATGGGACGGAAGCACATAATATCTGTGACAACACTTTCTTTTGGAATAAGGGAGACTAATCCGACATGACACTGCCTAGGCAGTCTAGAGTTACGATGAAATTCATCAAACACTGTACACAAATCACTCTTCACTACTCTCCAAAAAACTTTAAAAAAATCTATAGGGAAACCATCTACTCCCGCTGCCTTCCAACCCAACAAATCTTTAATTGCGTTCATGATTTCTGCTTTTGAAAACCTATGTTGCAAGGTTAAGACCTGATTCGGTTGAAGAGAAGGAAAGAACTCATGCTCAATATTACCCCCCCCCCCTCGTATTTGGCGGAATAGAAGAAAGCTTCTCAAAATAGTTAGAGACCACCGGCACAAGATTTTGTCCTTCCCACAACACCCCGTCAATTGTGATCGAATAAAGGATACTTCGTCTAAACCGATCAGAAGCAAATGAATGAAAAAAATGAGTATTTTCATCCCTTGTCGCTAACCATTTCACCCGAGCATGCTGCTTCCACTTCAACTCCTCTTTATCCTCAAACGTTTCAATAACATCGTCTGATCAAAAAGTCTACTTTGCAACCCCCTTCAACTGTGCATCCGACAACCCTTCGGTGGAAGATAATTGTGTGAATAATGATGAGATCTCTGTCTCTCATTCAACCATCTCATGAAACTTACTCACAGACCGCCTTTGCAACCAAAGTTTAATATCCTTAGCTAGGCGCAAAAGCTTCTTTTGATATCGAATAGCAGCCCTGTCTTCATGAACCCTCGAACTTCACGACCCCTCAACCACTGAATGAAACTCTGGTTCAGTTAACCACCACTGCTCGAAAGCAAATCAACGAACTTAACTAAAGTCTCCTTCCCATTGCACGATCACCTGACCATGGTCGGACACGGATGGGGGAAGAATCCACCCCTTTATATCTGGAATGATTTCAAGGAATCCAGTTGAAATTAAGACTCGATCTAGCACCCTACAACATGGACATGCCCGTCGATTAGACCAAGTAAACCTTTCTCCAGACAATGGCATGTGGTATAATTGATTAGCGGCAACGAAATCTTGGAATCCTCAAATCAACGGATTGGGCATCACTAAATTGTTTGAATCTTGAATGAACAATAAACAATTGAAATCTCCCAATAGAATATGACAATCACCAACTAGAGTGAGCACTCGATTTAGATCCTCCCATAACAATAATCTCCTAGAAGCACAATTTGGGTCATACACCGTAGTAAGCATGACTATACGGTTCAGAGCTTGTACAGGGAAAGCGATGGAAATCGAAAACTAACCTAGGTCCACTTGAGCCGCCCCCAATAAAGACTTCCCCAAAATTAAAATACCCCCAACATGATTAACAACCGCTTTAAAACAAAAACTTGCACCCCTCCACAGCTCTGAAACCGAAGCAATAGAAACCTCTTGCATCTTTGTTTCACAAATAGCAATCACATCCAATTTTTTCTGTCTAATCCAATTAGACAAGAATAAGCGTTTTGTCAGGCAGTTAAGGCCCCGAATATTCCAACAAGCTATCTTCATTGAACACAATATGGAAAAGTCTGAGGTCTGTGTGTTCGGGGTGATCAACGCAACAAGACATCTCTCCTTTGCACGCGAGATATAGTCGTGCTGACATCCTTTCCATTTCGTGTATACCCCAAACAAGGGGACATTGAAGACACATCATCCAGAGAAGGCTAATTAACTGATGAAACCACAGTTGTAGCACGAACCATAAGATCCTTCGAGATTTCATGTAGTTGCGATTCATATAACTCGATACCCAGTAGTTGTGTTGCCGTCGTGACATCAAAGCCCATCACTTGAGAAAGCAATCAGTCATCATCCCCCTTCCCCCCTAAGGATTCCCCTTCATTGACTCCGTGCACAATGTCTATTTGCACTGCTTGAGGAGCCTAAAAAAAGTCATGGTCCCGACCCACCCACCCCGTAACACACTAAGGTGGGAGCCATATCCGCCCGATAAAGAAAAACTTTTGTTCTAAAACAAGAAGTGAGAGAAGAGATGAAGGTCATAGGAGTTTTCAAGATGATCTGAAATGGTCCCACGATGATATATTTTATGTTGCCAACCGTCGAGAAAATGACATGGCATAAAAATGAAATATCTATGCACTGGCCGAGGATGATACGTCCTTCAGGGGATATTTTTTCGTAAGTTTTCAAAACAGGGTGGGTAGAATACGAAACGTCAGGGATCAGAACATCTAAGTAGCCATAAACCTGATCCTCTAGCACAGAGCGAGTAATGATGTTAACATCTTCACGAGAAGATTTTTTCTCCAAGTATCAAAAAGTGGCCTCCGGTATTATGGGAAACTGTGACGAGTGCTCCATTGCGAGTTCGCAATGGTTGTCCACTGAAGATGCAAGTTCCGACGACAATGGAGACTTTTCAGTGGGAATTTGGTTTGTCCAACGGACGGAAACCCAGATGGATCCCACCCGAAAGGCTTGGAATGTGTGCTCAAAAGATTTGAACAAACATAACTCCTGCATATTGTTGAAGGTAACCTTCTTTCGTGATTCACACGACGCATTAACCAGATCCGAAGGCAAATGAGCAGAACGGTGAAAGCTTCGTCGGGCATAGCAAACAGGGTGTCTGCATCCCTGACACTCGCACCCATAATAGAAACAACTGCTGCGGGTGAGAAAATTCAACGATAAGCATTCTGAGCACCACCAATCGGCCCTCCGAGCTCGTGAAATTTCTGCCCTGCCAATGACAAAAAATGGACGGTTGCCATGCCGATGAAACAAATTGTCATCCGTCGAGCAGTTCCTTCGTGGATAGCCTGAAAAAGAACAACATATGTAGGACGGAACCGACAGAGCAAGCCCCTGCCGCCTCCTTTCGCATTGCTCGCAGGAATTGCCTAATGTCATGGAGCATTAACGATCTGGTTTTCAGACATGCTGTGAAAACCTCTCTTAGGTGATAAAAGAAGGATGTTGTTACGAGGAAGGGCAGGCGAACAAAAGCACCATGTTGTCGCAAACAATAGGCAACCCCCCAATTGTTAAGGGACTTCTCCAAAACACACAAAGCATCACGATTGATGCAACGAGGCTGGCGAGAGCTGAGGCCCCAAAATTCGTCTAGTGATGACGATTATGTGTCATAGAAGCCACACAAAGATAAACTCCTCATAGAGAGAGGGCGAGAGAGACAGAGAGGGAGTCTGATGAGGGGGTAGAAGGGCATTAAAATAGGGCCATATCAGCGTCGATGGCCCCAACAAGCGAAGAGAGAGAGAGAGACCACTCACCACTGGATTGACGACAGTGGTTGAAATCCTCGACGTTGGTCACCGGAACCTCAAAATCCTTGACGTCGATGGCTGAAACCCCTTTCACTCTGTAAAATCCCTTTTGCAGGCTCGAGATGGTGGCTCCAGTGCAGCGAGGGCGTCGTTGCAGAGGAGGTCGGGCGTCGGTGGCTCCGATGCAGTGAGGGACGACACTGCAGAGGATGAAACAAAGGTTGGGCGACGATGGGGCGTAGCTGCAAAGGAGGTCAGATGTTGGTGGCTCTGATGCGGTGAGGGATAATGCTGTAGAGGATGACCCTAAGGTCGGGCAACGTTGGGGCGTAGCCTCTGTGAGTAGGTCTGCAAGATGGATGATAGTGGTGCAACAAGAGGATTCAACGGTGGAAGGTGATGGTTGCAACAAAGGGACAACAAAGGGGACAATGAGAGAGAGAGAGATCGAAGAGAGAGACTCGAGAAGAGAGAGTAGAGCATAGGGTTGAGAGAGAAGAGAGAGAGGAGCAAGTCTGGCGGAAGGAGGAGGAGGTGGAGCGTCAGAACGATTGAAGAAAGGTTTTTTTTTTAGAGGGAACAAAAAGGAAAGGGAGGAAACCCTCCCTCGAAGTTGTGAATATAAAATAATGTTTACTGGCGCATATATTGCGCCAACAAAAAGTCACTTGTGATAGAGATGCACTATTAACAAAATATTTTTGCTGGACGAGAGAGAGAGAGAGAGAGAGATCACCCACCCCGCCTCTCCTCCTCTGTTGCCGTCTCCTCCATCCATTTCTCCTCAGCCCCTCCTTACAACATCATCCTCACCTCCTCCACCACCCTTCTTCTTCGCTCCTCCACCACCGATGGCAAGATCATCGCCCTCTATCGCCTCTCCGACCACCCTTCAACGTTGCCTCACCCTTCGCTTCCTCTCCAGCCACCCATCTTTCCCCTCTGCTCTTCTTCTTCATACATGCTCTTCTTCTTCATACAGGAGAGAGTAGAAGATGAGGGAGATGAATGTTGGAGGAACCCCAACGTTCACCCGTATTTCATAGGTGTGATTTTGAATCCCAACCCGTGAGATTCAAAATTGGGAATGATTTGGATTCTCGTAAGAATCAAAATCAGTTCATTGTTCAAATCTCATGTTTGGTTGAACATGAGATTTGACGTGTCGTGTCATCGAAACAAACATCCCCTTGGTAACATATTCTAACCCCACCGACGACTTATTTTTCTAAACTTCCCTATCAAGAAAAAGGAGTGGAAAAAAACGACAAAGGCTTCCAAAAGTTCATAGCCCATCCAACTATATTTTAATGTGTTATTAGTGTATTTTTTTTAGTACGTATGCATTTATGCAAGTAGGACGGTCAACGAGTGGGATACTAGACTTGTAACACCACAAAATTCTAACTCAAAAATTTTAGAGATTTTTTTTTCTTTTAAAAATAGCGCAAACAATACGTTTCGTTGGGTTAAACATTCTGGCCAGGTTACAGTTCAATCAATCATCATAATTAAATTAAAATGTGAATAACATTTACTATTAAAATTTAATTCAGTTCCAATAATTTAAAATTTATATCAGAGACTTTTCAATCCAAATATTTACTATTAAAATTTAATTCAGTTTTAATAATTTAAAATTTACATCAGAGTCTTTTCAATCCAAAATAACAAAATTATTTTTTCAAAACTATATCCAGAAAAAGAAAAGACCAGCTCCTGACGCCACCCAAGCATTCCTTATCTGCTTTGCAGTTATACATCATATTTCACCTGAAACCCAGAATACTGGCTAGACTCATGAAAGCCTAGTAGGAAATGTTATTCAGTACTCATAAATTAAAACAAGTATGCAAAATAATATTCCTACAACTCACACATGCAATCAAACAATCCTCAATTCAATGATATATACAATATAATGCATCAAACGATTTTCAATTATATATAGTTAAAATTTTATGTATGAATAGTTAAATATGCATGTACTTAACATTGTTTAGGTTTTCCTTTTAAGTGATGCATGTCATGACTATCTAAATGCATAACCAGTTTAGGTTCTCACTTCTTAGCCCCATGGGTACAATACAGGCAATAATCTAGATTAGGGCTATGGAACATGGAGTATATTCATATAATTTGTGGCATCGTACCTGACTGAGCACCTTTCACCAATCTCGAGTGAGGGACGATCGTATCGAGAGAGCGCTCCCAATACCGTCATCTTGATGCATCAGATTTCTAATCATAAATTTCTAACCGTTCACCCTTTGGTGTACTGTGGAGGCTTTCCCTATCTTCATGGATGGGGACGAACAACCTTCTGTGCTCAAAAACAATATCTATGAAACCAATATATATTGCTTACTCTCTTCTTGTAAGTATAAATAATATAGTATCATATGGTTAACCTTTTTAATTCGTTAAGTCTATGCAGTTCACAATACAAGTCTAATTAAAGATTCAAGCCCCCTTTCAGGCTCATGGATACACAATTGCAATGCCAATCAATAGTCATACACAATTATACAATTTTAATATTTCAAAATTTAAACATTTATTCATCAACAGGCATTGTCCATATATTAGATGCATACTCATTCTTATGCAATGCATGTTTCATTCATTTCGATCATAATTTGCAATAAGGCATATACGTGCAATGAATGCTTTATACTTTTTTTTTGCCCCCATCGGGTCACTCACATCTGCATAATATCAGTGTTGGAACTGTATTTACAATTTCAATACATCCTTATAAACGAAATCCGAAAACCATTTATGCATTGCATTCATTGTTGTTCTAGTCCTTAGTTAGTTTGAAACTTGCTAGGCTCCCAAACTAACCTATTGTTACGACCTTCAAGTGTTGTTTACATTTTTATAATAGAGCTCAGTTTTTAACAAAATGTAGAAAATTTTGTCAGCTTTCCGCTGCCATAAACCGCTCATAAAAATTTTTAAGAACGAAGAAGATACGACCCGTTTAGTGCTTACCTATACTTTTATGTTCCGACTATCACTGCTCTATACACATTATGAGAATAGAGGTCAAAATTTTATATACTTTGTGAAATTTTGTTAGCATTCCAACGTAGCAAACCGTTCATAAAAACTCCTCCAAACGAGAAAGATATGAATGATTTACCGGAAGTATGTCAGGTTGGTTATGCAAAATAGTAAGTAAAGTGCATTCGAGTGACCAAAAATATGCAAACTGAACTTTATACAATCTTTCAGTAATAGCACATCAGACATGAAAAGAATAAAGTTCACATATTGACAGCAAAAAAATTGTGGCATATTGAGGTAAATGGTCTGTTATCCCGAAAATATTTTCTTTAGAAAAGTTTTCGATATTTTTTATACAATATGCATTTATTTTGAATAACAATTATTTTCTATTTTTAATTTTCTTCCTCCGATATTGTAGTCCATAATTGATAAAAAGAGCAACATAAATATCAGTTCTTTCATGAAAAATACAGCCCATACTGAATTTGAAATCCCTGACTGAATACACGTTTCGATCGGTGCACAAGCACGACTATCCTCGACTTCAGATAAGTCCAGTGATAAAACTGGATTGATATGGGCTTGATGGATATCAACCTAGGGTCTGATCCATAATTGAATCAACCCCCTTTCGGGCTCTCAAACCAATTTTTTAACTTTTCGATTTTCTAAAAAAATGAGCAGTTTAAACCCATGAATCTTACTTTTTCTCAGAACGAGCTAGACCCAGCCCATCCAGGGGCTGATTTGGACGGTTTATGGGTTGATCAGAACTTATCCATGTGTATGTCAATTTGATACAACATCCCATAGCCAATTTCATGAAGATTTGTTCTAAACCCCTTATCGAATCTCTTTTATTTTTTTCAATTGCGCCAACATCCACACGATTTTGCATATTATATATTTTATTTTTTTCCTTTAGGGTCCGAACCGACCTCACCTATGGGATCTGATCAGCCCATTTCCTTCATTGACCAAATCTGATCTATGAGGGTTTTTGTTCAAAACCTTTCGTGCATCTAGTTTCGGGCCAATCGACTATGCCTGATTTCGCTGAATAGAGCTATGATACATTAAAATCCATTTTTTTTCTATTTTATAGCTCATGTCCTAAAACTCAATATATTCATACGTATATATGCGATATATATCAAATATGATATATAAATTCAGCATATATATGTAGCCAAAAAATTACATTATCTCCGAGACCGATTCAAGTTTGAATCGAGTTCTAAAAATGATTTTCAATTTCGAAAACCGTTTCTATGCTAAATATGGTATAACCAACATCAAATCCTCGTATGAAAGGATCAATGCATGGTTTTACCTATTCAGCCTCGGAATATACTTGTGCATATGAGTTTTGATCTACGAATAAAGAATACAACCCCCTACCTTGTTTTGTCAAAATCGGTTAGTGTGAACATCAAAACAACCAGTTCAATGGCTCGATCTGCATCGCTCCTTCGATGCGTGGCTGCAGCTCCTTGATCAACCCACCTTCAATGGAGATTCAAACCTCCTACATTCAATAGAGAAAGGAGAGAAGGGGGAAAAAAGAAAAAAGAGAGAGAATGAGAGAAAAAAGAAAAGAAGAGAGAGAGAGACTTAGAAAATTCTAAATATACGAATACGAGGGGAGGGGGGGGCATGAGCCCCTCCTCGGCGCTTTATAGAGTTTCTTCCCTCTTTTAAATATTTCCTAATTCTTTAAGTTTCAACCCAAACTTACCAATTTCCAAGACCACTTAACCTAACACTACTACACTACTTATTTGGTAAGCATTGAATTTAATTTTCTTTATTTTTCTCTTTACTTATTTTGTTTTTAGGAAACTTTTAGAAAGATATTTCAACTAAGTTTTATAACTTACACATTTACAAGGCAACCTTCAATGCAACAGTTCACTCATATAAAATATCCTCCAGGCTCTAGATCTGCGCCTTATACGTCTCCCTCTCCTCCTACTAAGAAAGTGAATAAAGTCAATGGGTCAGCCTAAGGTCAAGTCATAAGCAGAAGAAAAGAAAAATGAAAAGAGCAAAAGCAAAGAGTACCTTAAGGCCTCGAGAAGGCTTTAAACCCGAGACAGACCTAAGTCGAAGGCGTTGACGAACTAGCTTCTCCCCCTTTGTTTTCTTAGGACAAATACCGATGAAGCCTTGATGGCTTGCCCATCGGCTCTTAGATAGAGAAGATATCAAGAGGTCAGCCTATACTCTTCGGTGCTCTCCCAAGAAGGCTCCTCTAGAAGCGGTTGCATCATGCCCGTAAGCACCCGCACCTTGTGCTCCACCCGTTGCCTCTGCTCCATCTTGGCCCATCCTATGGCAAAGTGGGCCCAACTGCACTTAGGCATACCACCTCAAGAACTCGGTGCCATCCTCGGGATGCTCCCAAGGTGTTGCCTTTAGCACCCAAGCTGCCCGTACCTTCCAAGCATTTTCAGCTGCTAGGACACTATCGGAGACCGAACTGTCTCATCTGAATAGTAAGGCTCTCCAATCTGATTGAAAAAGAGAACACAGAGGGCACGGTCCAACAAAAGGGCAGCTCCTCCTCCATGCTGTAGGGTCTCCATAACACTTGAAAAAAAAAAAAAGAGCAAGTAGAGAAAAGTCAGAACTAAAAAAGAGACATCGAGAAGCATTGCACTTAAAAATCAAAAGAGAAAGTCGTACCATGAAATGATCCAATGAGTCGATCGCATTGTGAATGCTCTCCCTTCGAATAAGGAGTTGCTGACCACCAAGACAACCTGAGGCGACTGAAAGGAAGTGGAATGGTCACCTTGCTAACAGGGATATGTGTATATCCCCACAACTGAGTATGCCCGAAAGAAAAAAGTCAGGAGCAATCAAAAGAAGACCAAAAAAATGTGAAATGTCCTAAAGAGAAAATAGAAGTACCTCGAGGAGAAGAGTGTAGCTCATTGAAGCATATGTGGTCTTCTTCAGTATAAACTGGCTGAAGTAGTGGCAAGAGTGAGCTAGTGTACCGCTGTACCAGTCATATCGGCTCAGCTCCAAAGGAAAAGAATGGCACCTACCAAGTACATGAGGTAGGCAAATTGAAAAATGAAAAGAGAATGGCAGACGCCATGCGCTGAAGCTGCAAACTTCTTCTGCAGCCAGCTCATCGGCACCTTGCTGTCTGAAGAAGGTAGACATCCAAAAGTCTCTTGAAAAAGCTGGGTCGGGTCCTCACCACAAGGCACCATCAGAAGGACCAACAAGTGATGAACCTCATTGGGGGTAATGGTTATCTCACCCAAGAAAAATGAAAGGTGTTGGTCTCTCGCTTCCACCTCTCGACCGAAGCCAGGATCAACTTAGGTTGGCCAGGGACATGCCATACTGACCCAAGAAGTCAAAACCAATTTTATCCATGGAAGCTATTAGCTCAGCATCATCATACAACTGCCAAGTCTATAGTAGCTCGAGGTGCGATCACACCCTCTTCTCCAGGATCACCTGAAATTCAAATCAGATTTCAAAGCCAGTAAAAAAGTCAGTAAGCACTAAAGAAGCAAACGAAGGGAAGAAATATACCTCTCCCACAAGGGCTAGGCTAGAGATATAATGCTCGTGGTCTGGAAGAAATGATAAAACTGTCGGCAAAAGAAAAAATATATCTCAATTGAAGTGTTGCTGCTGTCAACGTTCCCCTAGCACTGAGATGGGAATCTCCAAAACTGAAAAAGCATATGTGCTTGCTAAGGACTCCTGAATATACCTCCTGCGACCCTCTCTCAGCATAGTCCTATGTGGAAGAACCTCAAGTTCCTCATTCTCTCTGATATCCTCTTGTACCGCTTTCAAGGGAGATGCTAGTCTCTCTCCATCCCAAGTCACAAGGGCTAGCACTTGCGAATCCTCTGGCCCCTCTATGAAAGAAAGGCTCAGGTAACTTGGTCTGTCAAAGATAGACCCGACTCAGTTTGAAACGAGTCTGTCTGCCAAAAGTAAACCCGAGTCAGTCTGAAGTACATCCAGGCCGAGTCGGTCTGGTACTTTTTTCTACCCGAGTCGGTCTGGTACCTTTTTTTCTACCCGACTCACTGTGAATCTTGGGGGCATGCCCAGACCAAGTCGGTCTTAGTTGATACCGGCCGGACTCGGTCTGGGTTGCACCCAGACCAAGCAGTCCGACTGAGTCGGTCTGGTTCATATCCCGAACCGAGTCGGTTCCTATCATTTTTTTTTGTACAGCAGTGGGCCCGAGTCACTCTTTCTCTCCGGTGCCGTCGGCAACTGTGGTTGCTGATGGAGGGGGCAGAGGGAGACGACTCCCTCTGCTTCCCTTGCAAGGCGGCGATAGGGGCAGGGACGACCCCTCCTGTCCCCCGCCCCCTTTTTTCTTTTTTTTTTGTACTGAGCCGGCAACCCCAGTGGTTGCCAGCTTTGATTTTTTTTGCCATCAGCCACCGGCAACCTACTGGTTGCCGGCGGTTCGGTTCGGGTGGAGACAGAGGAGCATCCTCTGTCTCCCGCCACCGCCTCCCCTCCCTTTTTGTTTTCCTAAGCCGGCAACCCATGTGATTGCCGGTTTTTTTTTTATCGCCACCGGCAATGGCTGCCGGTGGTTGAGGCAGGGTCATCCCCCCCTGCCTCCATCTCTTTTTATCCAGAGCAGGCCACCGGCAACTGTGTTGCCGGCGGTGAGGACAGAGGAGACAATCCCCTCTGCGCCTCCTTAATGAGGGCAGGACTCTCCTTAACGGTGCCCTCCATCATCGCCAGCAACCATTGTGGTTGCTGGGTTTTTTTTTTTTTTAAATAGGGGAGAATCGACTTACCTGTCATCGACGGTGATGCTCTCCTCGCCGCCTCCTTCTTCTCCTCTCCTGCCTCTTCATGGACCTCTCTTCCTCACTGCAAATGAGGTTGAGGTCGAGGGAACCCATGGCTTTTATAAGCCATGGGTGAGGGTGGTTACTCCCTTAGTAACCCCCTCCTCATTAAGAGAGGAGTATCCCTCTCTCCCTACTACCCATACGTGGGAGAGGGGGTTACCCTCTTTACTTGGAGGAGGCAGGAACCCCATCCTCTCCCCCGTTACCCATTTAATGGGAGGGAGAGGGGTCTTCTCCCTCCAAATCAGGTGGGTTTAACCCCACCTGGTAGGCGTTACAACTTGGGCACCACCTATGTGCTACATCTCAGTTCTAACCTTTTCTTTTTTCTAATTTTTGAAAGAGAATTCGCTTAAACATCTTTCTTTGAACGTACATACTGAAAACAAATTTCAAATCATGAACTTAAGAACTTAGACAGCGCTTTGATGCAAAATAGATTAACCAGCTCATGAGCTGCAGAAGCTCATAGCGGTGAATTACTGAAAGTATATGCATAAAACAAATCGGAGGTGTTTCGAGCTTACCCAAGTAGCAACAAAATCACCGAGACTGCCAATAGTACGTACTGGTATGCCATATGTTTAGACTTGAAACGACCTACATATGATGGTGGGCGACTCTGATTGGATCGACTAAAAAATCCTCCAATGTGAGCAAAGTTAACATGGGCGGTAGTACCCCAACAGCTAAGGTGACAGCAACTATCAGCACTAATGTAAATAGAGCTGCAGCCTGTCAAAAGGAGAAAAAACGATCATTTTAATTGGTGAACATGGCTTAACAAGAAGAAACACCATACTTGATCCAACAGATAGTTACCTTGCTGGAATAGGTTGCCCAGTTAGTAATTAGCTCAGAAAGCATTGCTCCAAGAAGACCAAACAGAGCACCAGAAGCACCCACAAGAATACTGTTTTGAAGGAAGAGGGAAGACAGGATGCTGCCTCCAACCCAGACCTGTGTATTGTCATTCTTGTATTGGTTGATGAGCATAATCACGTCTTTCTTTGTTTTTATTTTTATCTCAGGATATGTTTCCTTCTTATTGCTTTTCTTCTTTGTTAACGTTGTTGTCAATTATTTCCTTCTTTTCTATTCTTTCAACTTTGTTGATTCTTATCCTTATGTTTTTACCTTTATTTCTGTCAACGTCTTTGTTATGATCTAGATCAGTGGCAACTGGTCTGCATGACTCAATACTTCCTTTCAAACTGGACTGTGGGTTTGGTCAAAGTCCAAGTTTGGGTCTGATGCCTTCAAAAGCAGAGCGTGCGACGGTGAATATACCAGCTACTTGTGAGTGAGATGAAGTGTACTTGCTTTTGAGCAACCTCTCTTACAAAATGACAGTTGATAGCTATGTGCTTGGTACACTATGGAAGACCGGATTTATGGTCATGTGTAGAGCTATATATTGTCGCAGAAAATGGTGGCAGGTTGACCAAAAAATAAACCAATATCTTGAATAATAAAGAGATCCATATGATTTCTGCAGCAATAGCAGCAAGAGATCGATATTCAGCTTTGCAACTTAACCTGGCAACTGTAGGTTGCTTCTTTGCACTCCAAGAAATATAGTTTTCACATAAATAAAACACAATATCCAGAAGTAGATCGCCCAGTGTCAAGCCCAGTCAGCGCCTAAAAACCAATATAATACCATTGAATTTCAAAAAATAAGCTTAATCTCTTAGTCCATAGTTCCCTTTATGTACCTCAAGATCTGTTTTACTAGCTGAAAATAGTATTGGCATGCATGTTTTGACATACAAAGTTAACACTATAAGAGAGGTCTAGCCTTGTAAGTGTAAGGTATTGGAGGCTACCTACAATGCTTTGATAGAGGTCTAGCATCTTCAAATAGTGTGTCAACATCAAGTGCCTGAGGCCGGTTAACCGTAGGAGTGAAAATTGGTTTACATTTAATCATTTGGGCCCGTTCCAAAATTTTATGGGCATTCCTAGTTTGATTCAAGAACAGTCCTTCAGACTTGGATTCCCAAGAAGTGATGAATAGTGCCAAGATATTTCATGAAAAAATCATGATTGAGCTGCTTGACGATATTGTTTAGGAACTCGGGATTGCTACCCTTAATGATAATATCATCAACATACAGATGCAACCACGAACATCTTGGTAGACAAAAAGAGATGAATCTGCCACTCTATAATAGAATCCCATAGATAGAAAAAAAATAGTGAATCGATCAAAACTATTTTTGTGAAGGATGCTTCAGCCCATAAATGGCTCTTTTTAATTTGCAAACATAGTTTGGCATATTTAAATCTTTAAATATGGATGGTTGCTCCATGAAAACTTGTTCATCTAAGATACCATAAAAAAGGCATTTTTTTATGTCCAATTATTGTATGCTCCATCTATGAGCAAGAGTGACAGACAAAACTATACGAATGGTAGTTGGTTTTATGACGGGCAAAAAAGTTTCTATAAAATCTACTAAGAAGTTGAGTATAACCCTTAGCCACTAATCGAGCTTTCAACCTATCGAGGCTTCCATCGGCCTTCAATTTTATTTTGAATGCCCATTTGCACCCGACAATGTTCATGTCAGGAGTTTGAAGGACGAGCCCCCAAGTTTTAGTTTGATATAGGGCATCCATTTCTTCTTGCGTAGCTTACCACCACCCAAGATGATTGAGGGCAGTTTTAACATTTTTTGGTTCAGGAGGAATGTCAAGTTGGGCCATGAAATACATGGGATTGAGTTTAACAATCCCAATTGAAGATTTCCCATAAACGTTACACATTGGTGCATGTTGTTCTGTACTAGCAAGCTCCTTTTCCAATATGAAATTGTTGACAGATTCGCCTCTTGGACTGTTTGCGGGTTCACTATCAACTAGTTCTTGTTGATCAACTTGCGGCCTAGTTTATGTTGTCATTGGTTGTAGACAGGTTTCTACAATCATTGGCTGGTTCAACAGTCATAGGCTAGTTGGTATTTTCACGTATGTGATCTTCTGCTGCTAACCATTTAGTAAAAATAGCACTTTCTTTGAAGGAATTAGTATTATCTTATTGTTTTTAAAGGGAAAAAAAAGCATTCAACGAAAAAAGGCATTCATCAAAAATAACATGACGACAAATATAATTTACATGCATGTTATAGGGAAAAAGGCCACTTTTAGTATGCAAACATCTATATCTTTTATAATTTTTGCTATAACCAAGGAACACACATATTAATGATTTAATTTGGTGCAATATATAAAAAATGTATATTTCATGTATAAATAACTTGGAATGTTTTCACATTAGGGATGATTTGTGCTCAATCTCGATTTGGCTAAACACGAACATGAGCCAAGTCACAAGCTCAGTCCACTGGTAAACCAGCCGAGCCCGAACATGCCATGTTGGGTTCATTTACCAGCCCTAATCTCCGATGAGCTTTTAACCTGAGGTCACTAAATTAAGATGGACCAATCCTAAAATAGCAGACGGGTCATAATGGGAAGGGTTGGACATTGAGCTTGGTACCCAGCCCGAGATGAGCAGAGTTGTGCTGTTTTTTTTTGCAGCCCAGGCACAACTCGGCTTGATTGTCTATATGAGCCAATTGGGTCGGTCCAATGTGTAAATACAGAGGGCCTGAATGGGTCCAACCCAGTGTTATAAAAAATGTGCCTTGATGTGTAAAAGGCACGCCTCGCCTTGAGGCGCGACCCTTTGTGCTTCAAGGCACAAGCCTGAGGAGCAAAAAAAAAAAAAAATTTACAAGATTTCTGAGACATAATCAACAAGATTTTTGTAGGTTAATCTCACATATTTTTCAGTTATTTCAGTTATGTAATCAGTTTCTTAGTATATTACTATATTTTAACTTTGTTGGTTAATCTCATATATTTTTCGGTTATTTCAGTTATGTAATTAGTTTTTTTATATATTTTAACTTGTGTTGGTTAATCTCATATATTTTCCAGTTATATAATCAGTTTTTTAGTTACTTTTATATGTTAATCTCATATTTTTTAGAATAATCTCATATATTTTAACTTTTGTAGGTTAATCTCATATATTTTTCAGTTATTTCAATTGTGTAATCAGTTTCTTAGTATATTTTAACTTTTGTTGGTTAATCTAATATATTTTTCAGTTATGTAATCAGTTTTTAGTTATTTTTATATGTTAATCTCATATTTTTTAGAATAATCTCATATATTTTAACTTTTGTAGGTTAATCTCATATATTTTCCAGTTATTTCACTTATGTAATCAGTTTCTTAGTATATTTTAACTTTTGTTGGTTAATCTCATATATTTTTTAGTCATGTAATCAGTTTTTTAGTTACTTTTATATGTTAATCTCATATTTTTAGAATAATCTCATATATTTTAACTTTTGTGGGTTAATCTCATATATTTTCCAGTTATTTAATTGGTTTTTTAGTATATTTTATCTTTTGTTGGTTAATCTCATATATTTTTCAGTTATGTAATCAGTTTTTTAGTTACTTTTATATGTTAATCTCATTTTTTTAGAATAATCTCATATGTTTTAACTTTTGTAAGTTAATCTCATATATTTTCCATTTATTTCAGTTATGTAATCAGTTTCTTAGTATATTTTAACTTTTTTTGGTTAATCTCATATATTTTCCAGTTATATTATAATCAGTTTTTAGTTACTTTTATATGTTAATCTCATATTTTTAGTACTTATTTGAGATTTTCTATTTCTTATTGGTTGTTATTTCATCAATAAAGCATTTCTTTATTTATCTATATTTTTTTATATATTTTTATAAATTTTTTAAAGTTTTCAAAAAAAAATTGAGGCTTACGCTTTACGCCGCCTCGATTTTTGGTAGAGCGCCTCGCTACGCCTCAACGCTTTTCACAACACTGGTCCAACCCATTCATCAGTAGGGTGTAAAGAGTCCAGCCAAAACCCGATTATAACCGGGCTGGGTTTCGTCGGCCTGGGTTTTGGTCTAGCCTTGATCCGGCCTAGTCTGGCCCTATGTGCATCCTTGTCATGAGCCTAATTATGGTATCCCCCGGACACTCATCCTAGGTGAATCCTCCGTAACCTGTCCTATGCATGACAGGGTTTTAGTTTGTCAAAGATTGCTATTCTCCAAGGTCTTAAGATCGGAATTCTTCTCAGAGTGTAGGTTGTTTTTTGGTTTGCATATTTGGTATCGATCCAATCCAGGACATAGGCCAGGCTGCTCCTATTTCCTTAGGAGGGTAGATCAGGTCATATTGCATATGACATTCATTGGTTGTATTCAATCTCAACCACACCTCATTTGTTGAAGATGTGTGTGGGCCTCACTCACAATGCAAAAGTGCCAGAGAGAGATCCGAAAATACCTCGTGATCTATACGGGGTTATCCTGTGTTGTGTTATTTTAAACTACGGATCTACTGAAAAATCATAAGAAATTAAATAAAATACTCGAGAATCAATTTCTAATAATTCAAATTCGGTTTATAAGAGTTATAAAGCAAACCCTAATTCTAATGTAGATCCGAGATGGATGTAGCACCTAGCTATAATTCAAAATCCAGTTAAAAAATCTAATATGCGAATAAGATCCAAATAACAAAAGTTGATCCAAACGGATCTGTAAATCTAAAGTGTCGTCTCTCTCCAATCTCTGTCACCCCCTGTGGGAGAAAAACTTAAAACTTTGGCCTGCTTGCTTCGTTGGTTGCCGTAACCTGATTAGATTCAAAACCAAATCAGATGGAGAACTGGGTTATCCAGATCTCATAAAATTCTGAATATGGTTAGGTTGTTTGACATATACAGTTCGCAGAATTCAGTTTCTGAACTAGTGGTAAGGTGTATCACAACTGGGGCATGAACAAGAGTGAAAAAAATCATGCCATACGCTCATTAGACACGGAATCGAAAAGGTTTTCAAAAGCAAAAACAAAGATGGCGTCGCCCGGACTCGAACCGGAGACCTTTAGTGTGTTAGACTGACGTGATAACCAACTACACCACGACACCACATTGGAAACTAAGCAATCTTTGATATTTAAAATCGATAAGTCTTTAGGATTATGAAAAAAAAAAGAGGAAATCTTTAGTTCATACCTGGTGGGATTCGAACCTACAATCGCCTGATTGGAAAACGAGCTGACTTGACCATTAGGCCACGGGTAATCCTCGATGCCTTGGCATGGCTTCTTTAGGTATGAGCGTAATACAAATTCATGTATGGTGTGACCCATTGCTGAAGCAACCCCATGGATTTGTGCTTTAATAAACTCTTTAAAATTGTAGTCGTATAAAATTTCTAGATCTCAGTAGGGTCTTGATCTTAGATTAGGCTTGAGGCTCGGTTTTATACTTCCAAACCAGGCGTAGGTCCATCTACTAATTTCTGAATAAGCTCACTTTCAAAGCATAAAACTGCACATTTCTTTCACACTTCTGAAACTTTATGAAAAACTAGCTCTAAAGACCATAATTTAGATGTTGAGTGAGCACGATTTATGTTTCAACGGTATTCTCGTAATTAAAAAAAATCATTTTGCCAATTATGAATAATTAGGAAATTTAAAATATGCCCCAAAGTCCCAAAATTTTTGCCATAAGTTATCTGCACAAAAATGATTGTACTATACTAAAAAATTGACACGTTTTCTTAAATACCCCACAATTTTTGAAATCTATCCCATGTCCAATATCACAAATAGTCAACTTTATTATGACCTTTTTACCCTTTTCATATGCAAAACTCATGAAGTTTGTGCAATATATCATCAAGCATAACAAACTCCCACTTAAAAGGTCTACTTTGCCGATATTACAAAGTTCGCATAATCATATTTGCAAACATCCTTTTAAACTCAAACCTCGAAACTTCGTAAATACCCGACTAAGTATGCATATATAATACAAAATTCACATTAAAAAATGTGTAAACCTCCCATTAAATTGAACCTTATAACCTCGCAAATATCTGACTTAATTTGCATATACCTCATGTTAATTTGAACCCTGTAGCTCCGCAAATAGTGAACTAAAGTCACATATACGTAGTATCAATGCATATACCTTATGAAAGCTGCACTCATAAACGATTGAGTATAAAAATCAATTGTCCGCACCTGAGGGTTATTTTTGCATAAACTAGGGTTCTTTGTAATCTTCAACCAGTGGTCCCTAACCAGATTCTCATCGGCAACTATTTCTGGCAATTCATTGATTACACTTCATTCTCGAGTATTCCAAAATTATTGACGGTGATTTTTTTGGTAAGCACATCTTTAACAGTTGAACCAGTTATTTTTTTGAATCAGTGGGTTTAATCAGTTTTTTTTTTACACAATTGATATTAGTTATTTTGTCAAAGAATTGTATAGTTTTCAAGTTATCTTTATATGTTCAATAACCTAGTTCATTTGTTTCAATGATTCATATGCCTTTATCCGCTGGTATGATTGTTTATATATTGCATATCTTGTATGATAAACATGGTATGATGGGAACACAAGCCACATGCACATCACTATAGCCGTACTATTATTGTGGATGTAATATTTTTTTTCATTCTTCTAGCTCTCTAACTTTTTCACTTAATACTATCCTAAAAAAAAACTTTTTCTCTTCATAGAGCGACCCAAAACCAACTTCATGATATGTTCAACTATGTTTGGTTGAATTCGAATGTGGTTTGGAATCTAATGCAAATGAGAGAATGAATCTCATTTAGATAGCTAACCAAACATATGATTTGAAATCTAATGCAAATGAGAGAATGAATCTCATTTAGATAGCTAACCAAACATATGATTTGAAATCTCATGCAAACGAGAGAATGAATCTCATTTGTGAATATAACCATACATGTGATTTAGAATCTCATGCAAATAAGAAACTGAGGGAATGTTTGGTTCGATCACATGAGATTCACTTCCTTGTACACTTTGGAAAGTGAATCTCATTTGTTTTTATTTTCAAAAACAACCAAACATAAAAAGTACCCTCACGAGAAAGTGAATCTCATTTGCTTTTGCAAGTGAGTAATTTTAGAAAGTGAATCTCATTTGTGTGAGACCTCATGAGATTCTATGAGATTTAAAAAATGAATCTCATTTGCTTTTGCAAGTGAGTAATTTTAGAAAGTGAATCTCATTTGTGTGAGACCTCATGAGATTCTATGAGATTTAAAAAATGAATCTCATTTGCAGAGTACCCACAAGCAACCAAACCAAACTTATCTTAAATATGATTTGAAATCACATTTAAAGTGACTTTCACGTGGTATGGTAGAATATGTGGTTTGAAATCATGTCTTCATATCACATTTGATTCTAAATCACATGAGATGCAAACAAACATATGGATTCATGAACAGAGAAAGGATAGTATCATAGTACTATCATTACATTCATACCCACCGGCCACTAAACAGATGTTGCTTTCAAGATCATTACATCCACAACCACCTAACAAATCTATATGCAATTATTCATTCTTCAACATAAAGGCGAAGAGATTCTCTTACTTTCTTCTTCCATCACGTCTCCTTATTGGGAAAATTGTGTGGGCCTACATATATATGCAATCACACGTTATAGGTTGTTTATGGTTTAGGCCCAGTTTATGTGATATGATCAGGTTGGACCATATGATATCTCATATGGTATGGTTTGTCTCCAACTCTCAGACTCTCAATTGAAGTCAAATTAGCTTATGATCCCCAAACCATATATAGTGGACTTCTCTCTTTAAGCTCCCCATCAAAAAAAGAGAAACAAGTCTCTCCCATAAGGTTCAGAGAAAGAAAAATGGATGTATATACGGGTTCTGAAAGATTATACTCGTCAAAGATCTACCAAAGCACCAATGAATTCAAGTACGCTTTCACATCAAGATTTGGTTTTTATTTTGCTTTCAACGATTTAGCACGAACAAGATTAACGGTCTATTTAGTTTTTTGGTAGATTCTAAATCCAACAATTTGTATCACAGCACCTTGTTTCTGTTGAATCATTGAAATATGATTTTGTCATTGTATGTTCTCTGTTGGGTCACCGCAATCCCATCAGATTTGGTCTTTTCTTTTTTCGACTGTCGGCATTAGAGGCTAATCAAAAAAAAAATTTGTTTGTCGCGGTTGGCGGCATCGTTAGAGGATTGTGGCTTGTCGAACATCGTCCGACCCTTGGCGCAGGCACTGTTGGGTGCTTGCATAGTCTTTTTTAAGGAAGAGGGAGGATCATACGGTCCTCACGGCCCTCTTGCTAGTTCGGTGAGGCCCGACCCCCCCCCCCCCCACACACACACACACACACACATTTTTTGTTTTTTTGTCAGAGCACTAGCGAAAGAGGGCCGATCAGCCCTCCTTGACCCGTTCAGCTATGCCAGAACAAAAGGAGGGTCGATTCGGCCCTCCCACTCTAGATTTGGACAATGGAGGGGCCGATCAGACCCTTCCCATTTCGGTTTTGATTTTGGTCAGAGGAAGGGTCGATCGACCCTTCCACGTTTTAGGAGACTGGGGCGGGTTTCGGTTGGGCTGTCGTCTAATCACCCTCATCGGATGTCGGACGACACCCGATGATGGTGGTCCAAGCATTCATATCGCCCAGCCACCCCCCGATTTCGATTTCAGCTACAAGAAGGGTCGTTCGACCCTTCCATCTTTCTGGCGACCGGGCTGGGGGTGCCGGTAGGCCCGGATTGTTCACCCACGCCGGACATCAGATGGCATCCAACGACAATGGTTGGGGCTTTCGGTTTACCCCAGCCACTGATGGGTGACCAGATTAGATTGGCACCCGACAGCTGGGGCATTCGGTTCGCCCTAGTCGCTGCCCGGGTGGTTCAGAGTCGACGACAGTCAGAATTCAGTTCAGGCTCCACCCGGGAAGGCGGTAGCTGGGGCCATGCTTGGCCTCCACTCGATGCCAAGCCGAGTTATGCCTCTCGGGTGACAGGACGAGTTCGGCCTCCAGGGGTCGGACCGGGTTCGCCCGTGGGCCAACCCGGTTCGATCCCCATTAGGTTGAGGGGACCGAACCGGCTCGGGTGGGACCTGACCAATGTCGGGTTAGGTATGACCCGACCAGGGGTCCCAACCCACACCCGGTGATGGTTACTTGGGTCCCTACCGGGTCGGGAGGGGTCTGACCCATACAGGGCCAGATCTAACCTGGCCCGCCAGTTGGGTCTGGCCCGATCTTCGTGGGTTGGACCCTCGCACGTGCTTTGAAACTCATAAAAAAAAGGGGACATAAATTTTTTTTATATAAGAAGTTTTTTTTATGAGATTTATTGCCATTAAGTATGCATTATGGGTCCCTTTAGAGGGTCATCTTCGGTTATTTTTTGGCCATATATAGATTATGATAGTATTTTTTTTATTCATATACATGTATTGACATATTTGAACCATAATATTTTTTTTAGAATTTAGGGTTCGATATTCTAAATTGAACTGATTGAATCAATATGTTACCAAAGTAACCTCTATTTTGTAGATTAGATCGTTTTAGAATATTGTGATGTTTATATATTTGTGGTTCATGCGAATAGTGATCAACCCAAAGGAAGACTACTATTTGGCCAAACCCAAATATATATTTTTTCAGTAATAAATATGAGATAATTGTATGATTGTTCTATGTGAATAACGAATCGATCTAAAGAAAGGTTTGTTGTTTGATAGGACTAATTGTCCATATTTAATTACTGTTTTGAGAGTATCACTTACAAGTTAACATTTTTATGTAAAGATTAAATATCAATGTTGTGCTGGGTATCTTATGATATAGTTCACCATAATTTAAATATGTTATTTTATGTTAATGCATGTGAAAATGTATATTAATTATGAGCTTGTTTTTGTTCTTGATTCAGTTAATACATCTGCTTCTTCGATATCTGCAAATATTAATTCAATCTCTGTTTTGAGTGATTCCAATTTCAAAAACTAAAAAGATGATGTTATGATCATTCTTAGATGCATGGATTTGGATCTTGCACTACGAGAAGATCAACCACATGCTCTTACATATAGGAGTTTCGCTAAGGAT
Source organism: Nuphar pumila (assembly GCF_984573655.1). Classification (NCBI taxonomy): domain Eukaryota; kingdom Viridiplantae; phylum Streptophyta; class Magnoliopsida; order Nymphaeales; family Nymphaeaceae; genus Nuphar; species Nuphar pumila. The sequence goes on from NC_143250.1 coordinate 87,171,136, forward strand.
AAAAGGAACTTTGAGTAGTGGGATCGATCTAATCGCATGAGTCGCATGATCATGAAACGTGCAATTCCTGAATTCTTCAGAGGCACTATATCCGAAGAGGTTAATGCCAAAGGTTTCCTTGAAGAAATCGAAAAGTATTTTTCAAAAAACGAAAAGGCAGAAACAAGCACTCTCCTTTTGAGTTTTGTTTCTATAAGTTATATAGGTAAAAGAAACATTATGGAGTACATGATGGAAATGTCTTATCGTGCTTCGAAACTAAAGGCACTAAAGTTAGAGTTGTATAAGGACTTGCTCGTGCAGTTGGTTTTGTTATCTCTTCCTACATAATACAATCAGTTATAACTGTCAGAAGGATAAATGGACTCTTAATGAGCTTATTTTTCACTGTATGCAAGAAAAAGAAAGGATTAAGAAAGAGAAGACAGAAAGTGCTCACTTGGTAGTAGCCTCTAAAGACAAGTTTAAGAAAAAAAATGACTAAGGAAGTTGCAGCAGACCATCAATCGCAGAAGAAACAAAATAGATATCAGGACCCAAAGTCTAGTTGTTTCTTTTGCAAAGGAGAGGGTCACATAAAGAAAATTTGTACTAAGTATTATGCCTGACGTGAGAAGAAAGGTACGCTCATTACTTTGGTTTATTTTGAAGTTAATTTGACTTTTGTGCTCGAACACACTTGGTGAATGGATTCTAGTGCTACCACTCACATAAGTGTGTTTATGTAGGGTTGTCTAAGCTACCGACTACCAATTGATGCTAAAAGATTTATCTATGTGGGCGATGGAAAAACAGTTGAAGTTGAGACAATATAAACATTTAGGTTGCTTTTAAATACTAAAAAATATTTAGATTTGAAAGAAATATTTATTGTGCCATCTTTTAGGCAAAATTTAGTTTATATTTCTACTTTATACAAATATGGTTATTCTTGTTTATTTGAAAATAATGAATTTAAATTGTTTCTTTATTCAAATCTTATTGGGACTGATTCTTTATCTACGGTAGATAACCTTTATTTGTTTAATATGGTTGTCTCATATAATAAAACCATGCATTTAAGTTCTCGTGATACAAAACAAAAATTAACAAATGAGAATTTTGCTCTATTATGACACAAGCGCTTAGGTCATATTTCTAAATAAAGAATTGAAATGATTGTGTCGAGTGAGATTCTTGATTTCCTTGATTTTACTGACTTTCAGGTTTGTATTGAATGCATAAAAGAAAAACGAACAAACATAAAGAAATTAGGTGCAGAAAGGAGAATGAACATCGTAGAACTAATTCACACAAATATTTGTAGGCCCTTTCCTACGACTTATTGGAATAATCAATAATATTTTATTATGTTCATAGACGACTATTTTTGTTATGAGTACCTATATTTAATTCATGAAAAGTTTCAGTCCAAGACATATTCAAATCTTTTAAGGTCAAAGTTGAAAACTAACTTGGCAAAAGAATTAACGCTGTCAGATCTTACCATAGTGATGAGTACTATGGTAGATATGATGGATCAGGTGAACAACGTCCAGAGCCCTTTGCTAAATTCTTAGAGGAATATGAGATCATTCCTCAATATACCATGTTAGGCACTTCTAGCATGAATGGTGTTGTTGAGAGACGAAACAGGGCCGTTAAGGATATGGTAAGGAGTATGATATCTCATTTTACCTTACCAGAGTCCCTCTAGGGAGAGGCATTAAAGACTGCAACTTGTGTTTTGAATAGGGTACCATCTAAAGCAGTAACCAAGACCCCATATGAATTGTGGACAGACAAAAAGCCTAGTATGAAGCATTTTCATAATTAGGGATGTCCAACTGAGGCTAGGCCCTACAAGTCACATGAAAAGAAACTGGGTTCCAGAATGGTTAGCTGCTACTTTGTTGGGTATTCTGAAAGATCCAAGGGCTATAAGTTTTATGACCTTGGGAATAAGTCCTTTTTCGAAACAGAAAACGGTTGTTTCTTTGAGGGTGCTGAGTTTGGGAGGAGTGATAAAGTAAAAGACATTGTTTTTTAAAAAAATCACTTTCTCTTCCTACAATTGTGTTTGATAATGATCAGATTTCTATTTTTGACATCGCCCCCACAAATCCGGATCAAGGCAATATTTTAAATCTCCTTATCCAAAATCAAGCTTTTATTCCTGGAGTAAAAACTCAACAACTTCAAGAACCAGTACCGTTAAGAAAATCTACTAGAGAGAAAAGAAGGGCAATTTTAGATAATTATATTATCTTTCTACAATAACATACAGATAATACTGACTTAAGGAAAGATGATCCAATCAACTTTCATCAAGCCATACAAAGTTCTAACTCTCAAAAGTGAATTGAAGCAATGCATGAGGAGATTAAATCCATGAGAGACAATGACGTGTGGGATCTTATCCCATTACCTGAAGGTGTAAAACTCATTGGTCGTAAATAGATATTTAAAACAAAAAAAGATTCAAAGGGTAATGTGGAAAGATATAAGGTCCGTCATGTTGCAAAAAAGTTTACTCAAAGAGAAGGCATTGACTATATAGAGACTTTCTCTCTAATTTCTATGAATGACTCTTTTAGGATTATGATGACACTTGTGGCTCATTATGATTTAGAGTTGCGTCAGATGAATGTAAAGACTGCATTCCTTAATGGTGACATTGATGAACCAATATATATGGTTTAATCAAAATATTTTGTCTCAGACAATGCCAAGAAAGTAGTTTGCAAACTAAAAAAATCTATCTATTTACTTAAGTAGGCTTTCTGTCAGTGGTATCATAAATTTTATCAAGTTGTCATCTCATTAGGTTTCAAGATGAATGCGGTTGATGAATGCATATATCATAAGTTCAGTAAGAGTAAATATATTTTTCTGGTTTTATATGTTGATGACATGTTGCTTGTCAATAATGATATAGGCATACCGCATGAAAACAAGAGATTTCTGACTAAAAAATTTGAAATGAAAGATCTTTGGGATGCCACTTTTGTATTAGGAATCTAAATACATCGAGATCGTTCTCGAAATATTCTTGAATTATCGCAAAAAAGCTATATCGAAAGGATTCTGGATAGAATTGACATTAAGGATTGCAAACCAGGTAATACTCTTGTTGCTAAGGGAGATAAGTTTAGTCTCGCTCAATGTCCCAAACATCAGTTTGAAATTAAGGATATGGAACAAAATTCCTATGCATCTGCTATGGAGAGTCTTATGTATGCTCAAGTATGTACACATTCGGATTTGGCGTACATTGTTGGGATGTTAGGCAGATATCTTAATAACCTAAGTATGGTTCATTGAAAAATAGCCAAACAAGTCATGCGGTATTTGCAGAGAACAAAAGGTTACATACTCACATAGAGGAAGTTAGATCAGTTGGAGATCATTGGGTATTCTGACTTTGCGGGATGCCAAGACAGTCGCAGATCTACGTCAGGTTATATTTTTTTATTAGTCAGGGGAGCTATTTTCTGGAAGAGTGCCAAGCAGACATTCATTGCTCCTTCCACCATGACAGCAGAATTCGTAGTATGTTATGAGGCATCCAATAATGAAATATGGTTACATAATTTTGTCATAAGGTTGTTGATTTTGGATAATGTTAAAAGACTCCTAAAATTATTTTGTGACAATAATTCGGCAGTGTTATATTCTAATAACAACAGGAGCACATCGAAGTCAAAGCATATTGGTATTAAGTTTCTTGTTGTTAAAGAAAGAATATAAAATGGTCAGATATCAATAGAACATATTGGCACAAACTCCATTATTATGGATCCGCTTACCAAAGGTTTGCCACCCAAGGTCTTTCATGAGCATACTGCTCGAATGGATGTTTTATCATTTTATGATATGCATGTTTAGTGGAAGTTTGTATTTGGACGTTCTATAATATAATAAAGTTCTTCTATATAAAGTTAAAGATTATGTTACATTTTGTACTCATATGTTGTGATCTCACTAAAGTTTAAGGAAAGACCAGTTGGAAATAGGCATGTTTGATCACATTACATGTAATTTTTCATGCTTTACATTCATACTTGATCCATGTCATTTGGTTATGTCAATATACATGATCATTGATGAGATCAATTACGTTATTTGTAATAAAGATTGCTTTGGTTCTATGTTGACATGATCAATGGACCGGATTGATACAGATATCAATTGATAAGACAATGTTTTTGAGTTCATAAGGTTATAATGTGTGATTATAAGGTAACATATATGGCCTAAGTGGGAGATTGTTGAAAAAAATCGTGTGGGACTACATATATATATGGAATCACACGTTATAGTTTGTTTGTGGTTTAGGCCCAGTTTAAGTGATCTGATCAGGTTGGGACATATGATATCTCATATGGTATGGTCTTATTATGTGAAGAGACTTGTTCTGTCTGTCTCCAACTCTATAATAGGCTGAATTGGAGACAGACTCTCAATTGGAATCAAATGAAGTTATGGTCTTTAAATCATATATAGCGGTCTTATCTCTTTAAGCTCTCCATCAAGAAAAGAGAAACAAGTCCCTCTCATAAGATTCAGAGAAAGGAAAATGGATGCATATACAGGTTTTGGAAGATCATATCCGTCAAAGATCTATCGAAGCGCCAATGAATTCAAGTACGCTTCTGCATCAAGATTTGGTTTATGCTTTGCTTTCATCGATTTAGCGTGAACAAAATTAACGGTCTATTTAGTTTTTCAGTGGATTCTAAATCCAACACTCCTATATAGTGCCATTGTTTTTATGAATGGTCCATCTCAAAATGGACGGACATTATATGCAGCCATACTCTCTCTCTCTCTCTCTCTCTCTCTCTCTCTCTCCATGTTATTTAAAGAGTGTTCTTATTAATTAGAAACACATCAAACATCAATATAATAATTACGATTGTAAATCTGTAACCATAACCCTTATTTAACGTGCTAACCTTCATCTTGTATCTCAATTCTCATGCTCCTATTAAAATCCCTAAAAAAATGAGAATTACTAATTTGTCCATTACGTACAAATTTTACTAACATTTAGAATCCGACCAAGGTGAGTTGTCACAATATTTTTCCCTAAATGTGATATATCTAAAACTCTAATAATTCCCTAAAAAGAGCTATCCTATAAAGGCTGCGGGTATTATGGATCAACCGACTCAGGGTTGCCTTTCCCGGGTCTCGCCAGTGTTGCTTGTAGGCCGTTATATGGTTCGTGCCTCCGGATGGCCATCCCTTCTTGTCCTCCTGCTGGTGGGGAGTCCGAACCTGGGATGGATAATCATCTGTCCTGGAAAAAACTAAAGAAATTTCTTAGAGTTGATGGCCTGATTTTACCGTTACTTCCATGGTTAGACACTGTTTCTCAGATGTCAAAAATCACTGGCATCCCAATATTTACCTGTTTTATTGCAACAAGATTAGGTTTACTTAGTCTTGGTTGAGATTCGGCCAAGATAACCCTAAGTTCGAGTTCAGAATAGCATAAACTCACTTTGGCATAATTTTTCAGGAGTAAGACATGGAATGTGAAAAACCATGTGGAAAGAGAGGCAAGAACTAGAATGTTTTAAGAAATATGAAGCATGAAGCATCTAAATTTTAATGAAATGCGATTTTTTTCAGCTTTTTATTAAAAAATACTAATCGTAAAATGTGGTGTTTGTATATGACTTTTAATAAATATATAATTCGTTTGACAAAACAAATACAATTCTAATATCAAAGAATTTACATTTCGACCAATTTCCATATTGAGGAAAACTTCTGATCCTCTGAAAATACACTTCAGCTATGGAAAGTGCACAGTTTCACACTTTTTCAAGGTAAGCTTCTTCGGAAGTATCAAAATTTTGATTCCATAAAAAAGAAAATCAAAACATTCCACCAATAGATAAAAATCACTCGTTCTCTCCAGTTTTAAGTGTTTTGTCATAAATTGGCCCTCTCCATGTAAGACTTCTACAGAAAATTAAGCCTTGTGATACAGGGGCACCTAAAGAGAACTAGTTGCCACTGCATTTGGCAAACTGCCTCAAACATTGCATGCTAAAATCTAAAGGGAAGAAGGAAAAATAAAAGAATATCAGGTCCAAGTGGTTAGGGTGGCATGAGGAGGAAATTAGAGGGATGCTGCTGGCAGCTTCCACAAAGTTTTGGTTGCCACTAGAAGCTTCTCTTTTCCAGTAGATTCTGCTTCAGTTTCATATATGCTTGAAGTCCACCGTATACTACGAGATATTCGAGCTAATCTCTCGATTACATCTGGTGAATCACGCACAATAACAGTCCCTCCAGGACGAAGCATTCTATCCATCTCCACCATGAGATCCACTAGATTACATCTACAACAGAATTACATAAACGAATTCCACAATTAACTTGACTATACTTCAATGTAACCAACATAAGAGGTAGGAACTGGAGTGAGTTCTCATATAAAATCTTTGGATATTTAACAAAGAGCTGAATTCTACACAAAATGAGACTGGATTGACAACTATATACAAACATCCAGTTTCCCAGGAAATTTCAGCTGGTTCTCCATGATCAACATAGAGTAATGCAGCTTAAACTTGAAAAAGGGATCTCAGTTCATTCAAAAGAATAGGAGAAAACTTGATAGACATTGTTCCTATGGGGGCAAAAATTGATGATATTGTAGGGTATCATTAGTGGATATGATCTGGCAAACCACAGGTTGTGTTTATAGGTCCACTCTCTAAATGTGTGCAGCGTATTTAATGGTAAAAGACACTTTTTCCTCGAATTATCCCAAAATATCTATAGCACACTCACCATTCGCTTTATTTGTGTCATTCAAGTCCATCCAGGAAGAAATTAACTTTATTCATTATTTTCAGCAGTTCAATTGTATACTATGTCATCTGGGTACAGGTGAGGGTAAGGAGGGTATGACCAGACAATTCCAAAAAATGTGAGCACGGAGACACAGCTCTATATATATATAACGGTGGCAAAATCTGACCCGACCCGCCAACCCGCTTCTTAGCCGGGTTAGGGTTTGGCTTAAACGGGTTCGTGTCGTAAACGGGTTCGTGTCGTAAACGGGTCGTGTTCGTGTTAGGGGTATGCCAATCCGCCAACCCGTTTGACCCGTTTAATAAACGGGTTAGGCGGGGGGGTCAACCCGTTTAATTATTTATGTTTATCTTGATGATTGTAAGACAACTTGGTGGATATGTTTGTAGTATGGTTGTAACTTGTAAGACAATTATGTTGATGTTGTCTTTATGTTTATGACTTTATGTTGATGTTTTATATTAATGTTGGTAGTACAATTCCATATTGAGATTTGCAGAAAAAAAGTATAATATGTATTTATTTTTTTGTGTTTCTAATTGTGTTATTCGGGTTAGACAGGTTATTCGGGTTACTTGGGTCGGTTATCGTGTCTATGTTATCGAGTCGACCCGTTTAATAAACGGGTCGCCGTGTCGTGTCGACCCGACCCGTTTATTAAACGGGTTAACCGTGTCGTGTCGGGTTACCCGTTTAATAAATGGGTCGTGTTCGTGTTTTCCACATCCGACCCGTTTAATAAATGGGTCGTGTTTGTGTTGAGGTATTCTGACCCGCCAACCCGTTAACCCAACCCACCAACCCGCCGACCCGACCCGACCCAACCCGATTGCCACCCCTATATATATATATATATATATATATATATATATATATATATATATATATATATATATATATATATATACACCAGTAAAATATGTAAACTTGTATGAACCGAGATTTTCATAGGTTTTTTTGCAAATTATGCATTCAGCGTGGTCTATTTGCTTGGAATCGACTATTGGATCATCGTAATCGGATAAAGAAATGTGATTTTGTATGCTTGAATATTTACGAAAATTCTGAGCCATTGATTTTCAAGCCATAAAAGATCCTTCTTACACATAGTACTCAGATGATCTAAGAGTCTATTTCTATAAAACCAAGCATCGCACCCTTATGGTGAAATTTAAGAAAAAAGTAAAAAAAAACTATGAAAATCTTGATTCATACCAGCTTACATATTTGGCTGGTTTACATATTTTAGTTATCCTATATATATCACATAAATACAAAATAAACTGAATATAATCTAAATATATATGCTATATCTAAAATATATATTATATACTGAAAATAAAATGGTATAAACTGAAAATATAATTATAAATTGAATAGAAACTTGTATGTCCAGAGGGTAAAATGGCTGTGCTGATACAGGTATGGAGGGTAAAATGGTGTGTCCTAGTACCATAAATTGTATCACAAACTTGGCCAAATTTTAGGAAGCAACATATCGAACGAGCTTTAAAGGTTGATGTATGCTTATGTTTGGATGACAGCTAACATGTCAAAGGTGTATAATGTGGAAACCATAAACCAAAATGTGATAGAGATTAAGGCTCAGTAAAGTGGAAACCATAAACCAAAATGGGATAGAGATTAAGGCACAGTAGGTTGATGATTTTGGGCATCCATAGGGTTGTCAAGGAAGGCATCAGTAGGGTGATGCAGGTTGCAGATGGCCTTGGCCACCGTTACTCTAGTGAAAAAATAGCTACAAAGAGATATTCACAGATTTTCCAGAATTATTTTGATCTCATTGTTCTCCAAGTCGTTTAGGGCACTGTCAGGGGTAATGCAGGTTGCATATAGCCTTTGTAACGGCCCGACAGATTTTAACACAAAAATACCAAGATTTTTTTTTTGTTTTTTTCAAGTTTACAACATGTGGATTTTATATATATTTTTTCTAAAATATAATAATGCAACAGTCTTATCAACAGACTCGTTTCAACCATGCTAAGTACTAGACGACCTGTCTGAGCGCAAGCGTAAGCGTGTCTTAGCCTCCTAGTACCAGATACAATACGGAACCACTGTCAACAAATCCGATTGAACCATTACATAACAAAAATTATTAAACTAAGTTTTCATCATTAGCCTCACCTTAATCGAATCAAGCTCTAAAGAGTCAGTCTGCGTATGCACCGGTTGTAGAACAAAGTTAAAGGTTAAGGCATCAAAATGACAAAATCCTTATATTATTATTATTATGTGAGTAAACACAACGAAAAAATATTAATTTTGAAAATCAATTTCACAAACTGATTTCTTGGTTAAATCTCTCGGACACATTACATTACAAGAACTACTATCATCAGATACCCGAATAGAAATTGACTGTATATAAAATAAATACAATTCAGAATTGAACCAATAAATTAATTGTCCAATTAAATAGCCATTTAAAATATCGAAAAGTATAAAAATTTAAACGAACAAGCGCTTGGGATCATCGAAAACATTAGTGTGCATAACCCCCTCCAGCCTCCTGCACTCACTCTAGCCATCACATATCTCCTGAAAAATCTTTTATTTTAAAAGAATGAGACTTTAGAAAGTCCTAGTAAAATTCACACAGCTAATGTAAAATACAACACATAAAGCTTACATGATATAAATATCTCAGAATTTGCATCAACTATCAACAAGGCAAATATAAGATTTTCACAAGTTATTCATGAAAAGAAGTGTTTTATATAGTTACGGGTCATGGATCTCCAGATCCAGACCCGTGACATACACCTTTCATTAATGGCATTATGTAATATATTTTATTGTAATGAGGGTATTTTAGTACCTTAATTTTGTAATAGCAGGTTAATATAAAGGAGCATACACAGCAGCCGACCCTAACACAACAGGGTATCGGTTTTTCCCCAACCTCTCTCTCCATTTCTCTATCTCTCTCTGTCTTGCAGCTCTCTCGCGTGGAACGACCTGCAGGTTGTAAATCTATCATGGTATCAGAGTCACGCTTCAGTTAAAACTGGAATCGATCCAAAAAGGTACGTCTGAAGATCTATTCCTTCTCGATTTCCTCTTCTTAAGTCTGAAGATCCAAAAAGGTACGTCTGTTTCTCGATTTTTTTTTGGTTCACGACTGACCCAGCCAGTCTCATTCTTTCCTTTTTCTCCCTACAGTTTCATTTTCGTTTCTTGAACTTGATCAGATCTGACGTTAATCAGATCTGATCAAACTATCTCTCAATCTAATCTGAGTCAACTCAGAGAGGACTGAGTGACTCAGCCCAGATTTTCGACCCAAATCCTTGTTGAAAATATCTTTTCCTGTCATTAATATACCCTGTTCATCTTTCTTGATCACAGCGTGAGCTAATCATGCAATCAGGCCCTAATTTGATTCCGCTGCATCCTTGATCAGATCTTATCAAGCCGATCCACTCTCATTTCTTCTATTTTCTCTCCTTTAGCTTGGAAGCATTGTGTCAATATCAAGTGGGAATCCATATTCACGATTTTTTTTGTGTTATTTTCATACCCAATATTCCATCCCTATACAAATCAGAAATCTGATAGATATTAAATTTCTGTTTCAAATTAGCAATCTGATAGCCATTGATCTGATTTAGTTTTTGCAAAAAAAAAGTTACAGAAACTGTAGGCAGATTGTGTTGAACCCACTCTTAATACTGTGACACATGGATTCACTTCCTAGCCAGTCGGTTCTTTCTTCAAGTTTCCTCAGCCAACTCGTGTCTGAAAAATTAAATAATGGTAACTTCTTGACTTGTAAGAGGCAAATCATACCTTTCATTAAGAGTCAGGATCTTTCTGGACATCTGGATGGATCTATTCCAGTTCCTCCTGAGTTCATATCACGAGAAGAAAGGGACAACAAAGGGGAATCTACTACAGTATATGTTAGAATCCCTGAATTTGTGGCTTGGATGAAAAGAGATCAAGCGCTAGTTGCTTATATTACATCTACACTATCACAAGAGGTACTTGTAACCATTCCAGATGACTGCACCGCCATGCAACTTTGAAACAGACTTGTTCAGACATACTCACAGGTTTCTCAGGCCAGGATTATGTTTCTTAAAAGAAAATTTCAAATGTTAAGGAAGGATTCCATGACCATCATGGAATATTTGAACAAAATGAAGGTTATCACAGATCAGCTAGCAGTTGTTGGAAGTACAGTTACTGATAAAGATTTGGTACATCAAACTCTCAGTGGATTAGGACACGACTACCATATGATCGTCACTTCCCTATTATGTTTACCTGAGCTGCCCAACTTTGAAGATCTGCGTGCAAAATTGTTGCAATATGAGATGAATTTAAAGGGATTTTCTGAAGAATCACCTATGCATACTGGGGCACAAGAAGTTCTTGCTACGGGGGTTACTTATGCACGAGGAAGAGGAAGCTATGATATCAAGGGAAAGGGAGCACAAGGGAGAAGTGGTCAAGGAGGTCGTGGATTATTGCCTACACCCAACACATATACCAATTCACAAAGACAGAGGCCAATTCCTACCTGCTTTATGTGCAATAAAAAGGGGCATATCAAAGCTAATTGCTGGTTCAATCCCCTAAATAAAGGAAAGTCAACACAAACTGAAGCAAAAAGAGGCACATACAATACAAGGATCAACGGAGAAGTAAAGGAGTTATTGTTGTCAGCATTAGCAGAATTGAATCTAAAACAAAATGAGCAAGGTACTTGGTATGTGGACTCTGGCGCAGCGACTCACGTTATTGGTGATGCAGGTAAGCTCCTAAAACTTGTTTCTTACATTGGTAGAAGTAGTATAGTTACTGGAGATGGATCACACCATCCTGTCTCGCATATTGGAAACTCCATTATACCCTTGCCCGAATCTTCCATCAACCTTTCAAAGGTTCTTTATGCTCCTAATATCAAGAAAAACATTGTTTCAGTTTCTTAACTTATTGATGATATCCAAGCCTCAGTTGAATTTACTCCATCTTCTGTTCTTGTCAAGGATCTTTGCACGAAGGAGACGTTCGCTAGAGGAAAACGGCAAGGCAATATGTATGTTTTTCAAGAAGATCCTTCAACACATATTCGCTCTGCAGACACAAACTTGAAGCCCCAATCATCGTTACCTTCTGAAAAACCCACCTGTGTTTTCAGTGTCACTAAAATCAATAAGTCAAACCTTTGGCATGGTCGTCTAGGTCACTGCAGCAGTAGTTTCATTGAAAAACTTGTTTCAAATAACCTCATTCTCAAGTCAAGTTTAGGAATAAATGTCAATGACAACAAATGTTCTAGTTGTCTCTTATGTAAGAGTCATGTTTTACCATTTCATTCTATCAATAAAAGAGCTTCAAGACCTTTTGAGACTATCTGTTCTGATGTTTGGGGGTCTGCTCCAGTTGCTTCCATATCTGGAACTAGATATTATCTTTTATTTGTTGACAGTTATTCTCGCTATTCTTGGATATTTTTCATGAAACATAAATCTGAGACTTTCAAGTTGTTCCGTAACTTCTATTCCTTTGTCAAAAACCAATTTTCTGAAAACATCCTAAGTTTCCAATGTGACAGAGGAGGCGAATTCTCTTCCATTGACTTTACTAACTTTCTTCAAAGTAACGGGATAAGGAAAAAGGTGTCTTGCCCACACACACCTCAGCAGAATGGGATTGCTGAAAGGAAGCATCGCCATATTGTTGAGAGAGTGATGAGCATGATGCATGACAGTAGTCTTCCGATCACTTTATGGACAGAGGCTTTTCATTCTGCAGTTCATATGATAAATCGATTGCTCATGACTGTCTTGGAAAACAAGTCTCCTTGTCTTTTTTTGGTGTACATCCCAACTATTATGAATTGCATGTGTTTGGTTGTTTATGCTATGTTCATGTTGACAGTTCAATGAGGCATAAGTTTCAAGATAAGGCCCTGAAGTGCAGGTTTGTGGGTTATGCTGATGACTATAAAGGGTACAGGTGCTATGATCTGGTGAGCAAGCACATCAAAATATCAAGAAATGTCATCTTCGATGAATTGAATTTTGATTGTCGATATACTAGTTCTTCAGAATCAAAACCTAAAGTTGAGGCTTGTTATCCTTGGTTGAATTATGAACTTCTCTCAGGAGCTAGTAATGTTTGCTCAAACTACACTCAAAAGGATAAGAGATCTGTGTCTACTGATGAAATGATTGCCCATGAAAATAACCCAACTTTGAATCCAGAAAGGTATAAAGGCTTCATCTACACTCGACGAGAAAGAGAGCCGCCCACTATAGTTAATTCGGATGTGGATGCATCCTCTACATCCAACATCGTTGATACTAGAAGATCTACACGTTCTCGCCATCCAATTGAAAGGTGGGTCAGTTATGAAAATTTTTCATTAGATTTTCAACTTTTTCTAACAGCCTTGAATAAAGAAGATGAACCCACAACGTTCTCTCAAGCGTCGAATTCCAGAAGATGGATTGAAGTAATGAATGAGGAGATGGAAGCTCTACATGAATGTGGTACGTGGGATGTCGTGCCAAGACCACCTGACAGAAACGTTGTTGGTTCAAAATGGGTGTACAAAATAAAGTATAAACCAGATGGGACTATAGAGTGATACAAGGCGAGACTTGTAGCCAAAGGTTTTACACAGGAGCAAGGACAAGATTATGATGAAACTTTTAGTCCAGTGGTGCGGATGGGGACAATTAGAGTCATACTTTCTTTAGCTATTGAACATCAATGGACTATTAGCCAACTTGATGTGAAGAATGTTTTTCTTCATGGAGATTTGAGAGAAGAGGTATACATGGAACAACCTACTGGTTACGCAGAAGGTAATCCTACAAAATATGTATGCAGACTAAAAAGGGTGATATATGGATTGAAGCAGGCATCTTGATCTTGGTTCGACAGCTTTTCTCTTGAAATACAAAAATATGGTTTTAAGAAATCTCTTCTTGACCACTCCTTATTTATATTTAAGAACCAAGACACAATTACTCTGTTGTTGATATATGTGGATGATATCATCATCACTGGTAATTCCAATGAGCACATTGAAGAAGTCAAACATCTCTTGAATCAGAGGTTCAAAATGAAGGACCTTGGCAAACTACGATACTTTCTTGGAGTTGAAGTCGACAGTACTTCTGAAGAGATGACTCTCACTCAACATAAGTATACCATTGATGTTCTCAATAAAGCGGGTATGAAAGACTGTAAGCCCTTGAGCACTCCTAGCGTTTTTCATCAAAGGCTTAGCTCTCAAGACGGAGATCCATTTGATAATCCCATTCAGTACCGTAGCATAGTGGGTATGTTACAATACCTCACTTTTACTCACCCTGATATAGTCTACTCGGTGAATCAAGTTTCTCAGTTTATGCATGCACCATGTGAAGGACATATGAAAGCAGTTAAACGGATACTACGGTATCTGAAGGGAACGGTTGGGGATGGTCTCATATATAAGCGAAAGACAAATGGGCAAAATGCACATGAGATCACTATTTATTCTGATGCGGACTGGGTAGGAGATCCAGATGAAGGCATATCAGTATTCGGCTATTGTGTATTTGTTGGGATGAATTTGGTTTCTTGGAGTAGTAAGAAACAAAAGGTTGTTGCCAGACCCAGTACAGAGGCTGAATACAGGTCAATGGCAGCCGCCACTGCTGAGGCTACTTGGATTAGACATCTACTGACAGAAGTCGGAGAATCGATCTCTCGATCACTTTTTTTGTGTAACAACCAGAGTGCCATCAGTATGTCCTTTAATCCAATCCATCACAGTCGTGCCAAACATATTGAGATAGACCAGCATTTTGTGAGACAGAAGGTAGAAGAGAAAGAGATTGAGCCTGAATTTGTTCGAACTACAGATCAAGTGGCGGATATATTTACAAAAGGATTGACAAAAAACAGATTTTGGATGTTAAAAGGCAAGTTGTTCATGGTTCAAGATCATGCACAACTTGAGGGAGGGTGAAAAGAAGTATTTTCTCTAGTTACGGGTCATGGATCTCCAGATCCAGACCCGTGACATACACCTTTCATTAATGGCATTGTGTAATATATTTTATTGTAATGAGGGTATTTTAGTACCCTAATTTTGTAATAGCAGGTTCATATAAAGGAGCATACACAGCAGCCGACCCTAACACAACAGGGTATCGGTTTTTCCCCAACCTCTCTCTCCCTTTCTCTATCTCTCTCTGTCTCGCAGCTCTCTCATGTGGAACGACCTGCAGGTTGTAAATCTATCAATTCATTCATTTATAATTCATAAGCAAGTATGAAATAAAAATCTCAAGTGTGCTAACATTAAATCTAGATGAGAACCAGATATATATCAATGAGCATGAATTTACCAACTTTCAGGAACAAGAATTAGATTGCAGTAATGTAAAGTAAAGTAAAGCAACGTACAATAAAATAATGTGAGCAAGTATCTTATGTTTTCTCTTGATTACCTGGTCTACTTGGGTATGACGTAGACTAACCCGAAACAGACTGACAAGCTCGGGTGTTTATTATGCTATGTATTTTATTATGCCCGAGTAGCCCCTGAGTCCTACCCCTCAAGGACGAAGCCCAAACCGTAAGAAGAAACGGTTGCTCCGAGAGAATTCTACTCGAAGGAGTGACGCTTGCGCCACGCGATAATCATGATCAATCATTTCTGTAGAAGTACCCTAAGAACTGGCCACTTAGGACAAAGTGGCAGTCCTGGTCTCCTTAAATTCTCTGGGCTGGAGGACCGTCGAGGTATTGCCCCTCGCAGCTCAAGATAATAGGGCCCAAAGAGTTTCATACCTTCTACCCCCTCTAAGGTAGATCACTGTCAAACAACTGGTTCAGTATACCTCAGCAAAACAAGGCATACTCAGAAGGACTAACACAGGGTTATCTTTAAATTAAACCATAGGTAACAAATGCAACTACCATTGAGGCTAGTGCACTTTCATCTTGTATTTCATGTTTCTAACTTATCCAGCCTAAACATATAGCCTTCCACATGATGGAAGCCAATAGTAAGTTTTAGTAGCATTAGAAAAGTTCACAAAATCCGTATTTGGCGACATTCCACTTCCCAGAAAGATAGTGTAAATTTTATGTCTAACCTAAAGGAGTAGGTTCAGACTAAATATGAGAAAATTATTTTAATTTCTTTATTTTGGTCAAGGTAGATGTCTCGCCAGCCGCAGGACTGGGAGCAACTGAGGGACTTCCTAATGGGAGTCCTCAACACCTTAACGCAAGTTGTGCAAGCGCAGTTAATCAATTCAAGAAGATGAAGCAGGGCAAGCCCACTTCGAGAATCCGCTTGAAGTGCAGAGGAAGTCATCCTAAACATCCTTGCCCTTGTGATACTGGTGGATGTCTCCATTGCGAGGAGATAGGACATTACACCAGGGAATGCCTGAAGAAAAGGGTACAGTACCAGCAACAGTCTCAGCAAAATCAACAGCAGAGGTAGAACACTGGCCGAGTATACACGACCACTGCAGAGGAGGTGGGTCCAAGCAGCAGAGTTATCGAAGGATTCGCGGGTACATATTCTTTGTCTTTTCTTAGAAGCCGAGTTACAGTCGTTGCCACTTTGAGCAACCGTTGTTGCCACCTCGTTTGTCATGCCGAACAATGAACGTGTTTCTATAGAAGTATAATTCCTGAATCCTTACCAGGGCTTGGGGTATAACACCCCTACGTTCATCAGGTTCTAATTACACACGAGATGCGTAAATAGCTTCTTGTAGATGCATTCAAAACACGAGAACAGTTCTTTGAGTTTGCACTTATTAAAAACAAATTATTGAACTAACCGGAGTTGGGGAATGGCGGACATTGATATAAATTACAATTGTAGAACCAGGTAATCAGAAATGGAATTGAAGTGCTTTGTTTTGCAGGTTGAATTTTAAAAATAAAAGATAAAATTGGTATATTATTAATTAGCTAAAGGTAATGGTGAACATTAAGTGTATGCTATATGAGCATATGTCGACGAGGCATATGCATTTAATGTTTATGATGTGTGTATGTGGTATACACATATGCAAATGCAACATATGTGTGTACTTTGAATTATGATTTGTGTGTATGTTATATAGTATGTTATATAGTATGTTATATAGCATGTATATGAATGTAGAATGTAACCCGTGTGTATACAGGTTTAGTATAAATACTTATATTGCGAATATGGCTCGTACATCACCTACTAACCTATAAATGTTGTTTTGTGAAACACGTGTATGCAATAACGACATACATGTGTTTGTTTGTTATGTTGCATACATATGCAAGTAAAACATACGTACAAACATTTGATGTGATGGTTATCTATGCCCTTGTGGCATACGTAGAAATGTGTTGTCCGATGTGATGAGTGTGTATGCAATTGTGCATACGTATGATTGTAAGAATATGATGAGTACATATACAATTGTGTATACGTGTGAATGAATGTATGTGGCATGGCATACGTATGCTATTGGCATACGTGTGCATATTTTAATGCATGAATGGTTTGTTGGGTTTGGGAACCGAATATATGATGCATGCATTAGAAATTTTAAGTTTTTATAAGTGTTTGCATGAATTAGAAGGTAACTGCGTAGGATTGATTACGCAGGGATGGGTGGAATGAAATTAAATAAGTGTATGTGATGTGTGGGATAATGTATGAAATGAGACAAAATGTATGGATAAATGCATTAGAAATTAATTGCCTAGAACAAATTGCATGCATTAGAAGGTATCTGCTTAGGACAGTTCATACAAAAATGGGTGGATGTTATATTTACAAATTTTGTGTGAGTGTTTGTTGTGAAATTGAGGGATCTTGACCCCCAAATAATTTATTTGAAGGTAAAGAACCATTTGTGTTTGATAATTATGAGAATAACAAATGTAATGTGATGTATGCAATGTATATTGTTATTTCATGAACGTAATGGGTTATATGTTTCTCATGCATTAACCATTATGGCATTTCTTTCTCCAAAATGCATGAAACACTAGAACAGACAACCATAAAAATATGATAAAGGAACACCATCAAATTCACATTGTAGTAACAAGAAAAGAAATATAAATCAGAAGGATACCTGTAATTCCCTGTACTAGAGTCTCTTATCAAAGAATCAATCCCCGCCACATGAATAAGATCATAGGTTCGTGGGTAGGTAGAAAATGGCTCACACCTATTGGCACAAAAAACAAACATTTGTCATTTATCACAAACACAGCTCACAAAAACAGTAGATGCAAGTGCCCCTTGCAAGACAAATAAGACCACAAATTTGCCAACAGCCAATACAGACAAAGGCTAGATAACAATGAGCGACATTGCTCAGCAAAAGAATGTAACATACAGCCAGCTCTAAAATTTTGAATTTCTAAGGAAAGACATCAACAATAGCATGGAATTTCAAATAGTAACTAATTCGGAAACAAGCAAAGCATCCAACAGACAGGCATGCACAAGAACATTAGCCTCACAATTGGATGAAATGAGTGTTTAAAGGGAACTCACCAATCATGATAGACACCAATAAGACCTCTGTCATAGATCACACCCAGAGTTGATGACTTGCGGGCAGGAACAACATTCATGACCCAAACAGGATCTGAAATAATTGCTGCTGCAAAGCCCCCAAAAAATGCATTCATGTCCATAACATTCCGTATCTTTGAAATTTCAAGCTTTAATAGAGACTTATAGTATGCAACCCGTCTGATCCAACGTTTTGTGTCAGCTTCAAATACACCAGCTCCACTCCTCATAAGAGCAGCACGAGGAGAGGGTTTATTTAATCTAAGTGGCCAATCTGGAAGGGATCCAACTGCATTGTCTCCTTTCATGGCCAGCAGTCTGCTGACACAGTTTTCCAGTTCCACATACCTGCATAAACAAAAGGGTAATCTATTCTCAATGGACTTGCTTCATAAAAAAGAAAGTGGAAGAGTGGTTTCATCATAACACTTACCACGCATAATTTGGATCATTGGATTCACTGCATAAATCAAGTCCAAACTCATTTTGGTTAGGCAGACATGAATCTCCTACAGGCTTTTTCCAGATTGCAGTGTTCCCCTCTACAACAGTCAACTCGTAACACAATGCATGTGCCACAGCTTGAAGGTCAGACCATTCCTTGTCTTGTTTAGCCCACTGTACAGGAGGACCAGAAATGACCAAATATCCTCCAGGTCGAAGCAGCCGATCCACCTCAACAAAGTAAGTCCCATCTACAATCAGACTTCTATTCATATCAGATACATTGAACTTCAATATTAATTACAAAGACCAACACATTGCACACCTATGTCACAAGGATACTTCACTTAGCATGTGTATCGACACGACACGACGCTCCTCAGGCACACCAAGACACTTTAGGAACACAGTCAAACCAGTGTGTGTGTGTGTGTGTACAGCTGTGCCCCCGTGTCCTGGTTTCTGAAAATTGCCCTGTCATACCAATCATATCATCATCATGTCCCCTTACCACATCTGTATCCATGTTACATAGCTGCACATGCACAAGAGAGAGAGAGAGAGAGAGAGATTACTGTATGCAGAAAAGGGGATTAGGCATCGGGAACAGTGTACTAGGTCAAATGAATGTGCAGGGAACGGTAGCCGACGAGTACCAAGCATTGCAACAAATGCTGGTATTCCCCTCTCTAATGCAAACTGTATCTGAGACTTGTGGGAATCTCTTGGAGCAAAAGAAAGTGTCAATATTTCTTGATTAAGCAAGAATCCTCCAAAACTGGCAACCTGGATCATCAGAAATCAGGTTACATCATTCCCAACAAAACATAAATATAAGACTAACACATTACCTAAAAAGAAAGACTACAAAAAGGTGTAACAAAGGATTTGCTTGGTAGGTACATACCCCGCAACCCATATCCAGAGCTGTCCTTAATGTGCGTTTACCAATAGGTATGTATTGGGCAAGTTTTTCAATATATGACACAGCTCCATCCGGGAACATTGTGCCTCCACCAGGGAAAACAAAATATGGACCGCCTTCTTTCATCCAGCCTTGATGACCCTTTCTCTCAGCAATTTTATTGTAAGGCATGTTGCTGTGCCATATCTGGAAATGGATATAAATGCAAGAAAAAAGTTTGAACATGAGCATGGTTACGGAATACTTTGTGATAAGAATCTTAAAGATGATAATGATAGATCAACAAGAAAATTCAGCAAAAGTGTTCTGAGAAGCAAAAGGGAAGCAATTGGCTACAGTAAATTTCAGGATTGTTGTGTTGGATCAAACTCCATGCTAGCCAGTAGCCTGCAATATGTTTCAGGACATAGTATGTCTTCAGGCTGTACAGGCACGGACAATTAATGTAGAAAGTATTTACTCATGCTGCAGTTTCAAATATTTAAAATATTAAAGACCGACTCTAAACGTAGTAGCTGGAAGTTTGTACAGGCATGATATTGGCTTAGTTATGTTACAAAGAGCTTATCAGAAAAAATTACAGAGGAGAAGCATTAGTATTAGCAACCAGGATACAGCCCCATCAAATCAATCCTTACTTTCAGAAGGTGGAAAATACTGCAATGCATGCTATTCTGCAAATTTTCAGTTTTTTCAATACTTTGCTATATTTGCTGCGCATATAAATTAAAAATGTAGATTTATACATGCAATGTCAAAGGCGGTGGGTTATGTACAGTCACAACTTCTCATGGACACATTAAGGTACAGCACAGATTCTGGACTACAACAAAGACCTTGTCATACTAAGATGTTGGGAGACAGGAAAGTGTCCATATGACATAGTTCGTAACCAGTCGTGTGTGCTAACCAAATAGGAATTATCCTTTTTTGTTGTATAGAGATGGTTGTGTTTTATGTGCTCAGAAACTGGATTGATATTATCTATACGTAAGTCAAATGTCTTTCTCAAGAGCTACAAAAAGCAACACACGAGAGTGGGAAGCACACTTTGAAAAAATGAAACTCCTTGATTGTGAGGTGTCATAGAAAACGATGTAAATCATGATCCTTGAAAATAAGATTAAGGCACTCATGTTTTCTACGGTTTGAAATCTCGATTCCTTGAAGCAGGAGTCACAATTATGAGATTTTGTTCTTTTATTATTTTGATCTTGTTAGAACTAGTAATTCTATGTCATTTATTAGTTAACACCTTAAATGTGTACATTGAGGGTGTATTTGAATGCTGTAAAAACGTGGTTTGAGGTCAGATCTGAAGCCCTGCACCAGATCTGACCTTGACCCCAACAGAAGATCCCAAATCCTCCTGCAACTCATCAGAAATTTACCCAACCAGAACCAAGTGTTGGTGGATCCACTTTCTTTTAATACAATGGATTACAAAACTACAGAAGAATGACTCATACTGAAAAAGGATTATGCATTGAGAAGTTTGTGTGAGAAGGGATCGCGCCTCATACCACCACCTTAAGAGACGTGATTTGTTTGTTACCCGCTTGTTCTGGTGCAAAGTTTGAAAAACAATCAGGTGAGGGTTCCCTTTCTTTGTTTTACGGAAGAAGGTCCTTTTTTCTTTTTGGAGCAACCCTCTCTACTATTTCATCCTAGCAATAGAGAGTTTCATATTTTCCATTCTTTCAACGAAGATTGTTGTGGTGGAAAAAGAGTAATGATGCGAGCTCACCCTCACATCTTTATCTTTCAATGAGTCTTACTTTCTATATCAAACGCTTGTATCTAAGATCCTGAATTTGCCCTTACAGATTCATGAATTTTGGCCTTACAATTTCTGGCTCTTGCCTTTCATATGAAACACTTGCAATCTGAGATCCTAATTTGCCCTTATAGACTCAGAATTTCTGGCCCGATCCTCTCGCATTAGGCTAGAGATCCTTGATCTGATATTGTTTGATCTCAGATCTTGGGTATTAAAGAATACCCTGGTTCCAAGAACCAAGGTATTCAAACACAGCCTAAGTTACTTCATTTGTGTTCTTGCATTTAATATTTAACTTTAAGATTGTCATGTTTCCAATTTTTTGTTTGATTCTAATCTTGCTTTTGGTTCAACTCATATTCTACCACCTGTTTCTCGCTTCTTGGACATTTTAAAATGTCTCCCTTCTTGTTTTTGCTTCTTTTATTGCCTTTTGATTCCACTTCCTAGTCTATCAACTTTGAATCAAATCACCTGTATAACTTGAAACGCATATCCAATATGTAATCCCAACTCCATGCTTGCATCAAAGCTCTCTTGGCTTTATTCTACAAAAGTTTTAAATTGAACTCTTTTTTTGGTGCTATTCCAGTCCAATTTGTTGTGCCCTGTGTTCTTTGGGCTTAGACGGTTAGTTCACTATCAGATATTATTATGATATAACTTTTCTATTTTTAGTTGTAGGGTGTGTTTGTAGTGAAGGAATAAAAGAATCCCCATTGAGGCTTCCTAGAATTATTCGACGCTGAGACTTGAGTGGCACTTAAAGGTCAACAGTTCTCCACAATGATGCTAATCTTTATAGCCACCCATGAAGATGGCAAAGAAAATTGCACCAAAAATGGTAGAAAAGTCCAGTTATTGAGAAATTATACACAGAAACAGGACACAATATGGATATGCTATGTGTGATGCGGCAATTCTCAAAACTGGGATATGGAGACGCTGCCGTACACACACACAGAAACATAAATAAAGTTAATGACACAATTTCAACTGTCTCTAACATTGGTTTGACTGTGTCCATGAGGTGTCCTAGTGTTTAATCCATCACAAACGTCCTAGTTGGAAATTTCATTAAGAGTGCAGTTTTAGTGTATAGCTGCTAGGCTTTGTGGTCTGTAGGTTGTAAGCAAGCAGGTGCAGCTTGAAATGGTGGGCTAGGTTGGTAAACCCACCTTCGCATTTACAATGCCTACAATCAAAAAATTTGGAAACACTACCAGCATGAACTACTTGACCAAGGATAAATCAATCAAACAATTACAAAAGGGAACACCAAATACGATGCTGACTAAAGTGAAAGACAGATATATCTTACCGGCATAAATAAGACTCGGAAAAAACAAAAATTTATAGCAAGTTTCCAATTTGACAACCTTCAACCAACCAAACTCCCTTTAAAAATCCTGCGAAGTTCCATACCTTCTATTTTTTTACACAAACATATCAAATTTAACAAATCTGTTCTACTTTTGCAATCGAACCAACTTCTCCCAGTTATAGACCGAACGAGACACTACAGAATCCCGTTACTACACCAAAAACATTAGACTCCCAACTGATGCTGCTTATTCTTATTGAATTAGATAATTCTCCAATCAATCTCTTCAACTCCCAATGACACACTTCTTCGACTCACTAAATCAGAGAATTCTCAAATCAATACCTTATGATCACTTCGTTTTTTGCATCTGCCGCACTACTGAACACACCATCCAAAAAGGCCCTTTATGTGTAAAATTTTCACAAACTTCAAGTTCTAAAGAAAAAAAAAAAAGGAGAGAACAAGATCTGAATTAGTCTTTCGCCAATACGATTCATGCTTCAACCAAATAAAATGCCAAGAAAAGGAACGTTGCAATCACTAAATCCCCCCAATGCCTCGAGTTTCCTTAAACTCTCACCCTAAATCTCTAACGACGAAAAAGCCAAAACTTCAGAAAACAAAGAACGAAACTCGATCCTGCAACTCTCACTAACCCTAACCCGATTCGAGCACATAAGACACCCTTCATCCATTAGCAAAGACAAGAAAGGACTCTCAAACAAGCAAACGAGAAGCAAAAAAAAAAGAAACCTAGAAACGATCGAACAAGGAGAACTAGAATGGAGATCAAGTGGAAAAAGAAAGAAACAAAAGGAAAAGGAATCACCTTGTACATACTGTCGGGCCAGGGGACGGGGATCTGGTAGCCGGGGGGCGGAGGGATGAGGCAGAGCGGGGTCTCCTCCGGCGGCGGGCAGTGGCGCTCGCGGTAGAAGTTGCGATCTCGGCTGAGCTGGCTGTTGCGGCGGGGGTCCTCGCAGGGCATGTGGGTGACCGCGTCGGCCGGGCAGGCCTCGAGCGGCTGCCCGGCCTCCACCAGCGCCACCAACCTCGCCCGCGGACGCGGGTCCGTGGCCGAGAGCACCAGAGCCTGCTGGCCAGACTCCGCAAGCGAGTCGCCGAGCCGAGTGAACACCAGCAGGAAGAACACCGCCACCCCCACGAAGAAGGCCACCGAGACGAGGTCCAGGAGCTTCCACTGCCGCCCGTGCTTCTTCGCCGGCAGGTTCGCGTGGCCCATCTATTTATCGCCTTCAGATCCCGCCGGAGACCGGTGGTTCTTCTATAACGGTATGTTGTGTCTGTGGCCGAGTGCGAGCGGGTGGCGCGGTGGAACGACGATGGAGAGGAGGCTCAGACATTGATCGTTGCTGTTTTGTACCTGTGCCTGATTTCCCTCCTCCGATTGGGTGGGAAAATAATGTGAGTTTCGAGAGTAAGCTCAGCATCCTTTTCGTTGCCACCTGTCAGTTATTTGTCCGTCTCACTCTAATCTTAAGGTAGATTTTCGTGTCACGTTAAAAAGACATTTTCAATAATAAGAAAGCTTACTTTCAAAATAAAGCTTCAAAGAGTGATTGAAGCATGTTGCTTCATACTTTCAAAGCGAACTTTCTAGAAAGTGAGCTTCTAAGGTTTTAAGAAGCTTCCGATCAGCAATACATGAAATTTCAAAATCTTAGTAAAGACAAAAAGAAAATGAGTTGTAAGAAAGAAACAAAAAATATTTTGCATTAAAAAAGAAAACGAGTTGTAAAAAATAAATGACCGAACATAATAAGACCAACGTTGTAAGTATCGGTATCGGCCCAATCGATTCAGGTGAATTGAATCATCCGATACCGAATCTCAAGTGAATTGTTCTGAATTGGCTAAAAAATAATTAAAAGTTATTTCGTGTCAATCAAAACGTGACATGTATTAAAACCATTAAAACAATATTAAAATTTTAATTTTAAGCATTTTTTACATTTATTAAAAAAATAGTTGATTCAGGTTAGTATCGTATTGGTTTCTGCTTATACGATACATATCGGCCAATACAGACCGATTCAGACCGATAATATGACTACATTGGTCAAGACGATTGTGTCCTGCCCTACGTGAACCCCCACATCCCGCATCAAATGCTAGAACATGGTACCTTGTGTCCTGCTTTGGCGAGACAAAATTGTCAAACCCCAAGGGCTCCGAAAGTTCGTCCTATACCCATTCGTTCAGTACAAGTTCTTTTGGACGAGTGTGTCCAATGCATCAAATGCTTTAGGGCCTTATTTAACCTATCATTTGTTCTTAATCATTTTCTTAAAAGAATGCGTTTTTTTATACAACATTTCAAAATGAGACAATAGATAAGGAATGACAGTGACAAACATGGATTTTTCCATATCATGCCACCACACCAGTATAGTACTGTAGAGGTTGCTCAAAGAAAACTTGAATGGCTTTCAAAAAAATTGTGGGACCCATCTAAGAAACCACCAATCCATAATCCATATCATCACATAAAGGAAGGGCACCCAATGCAGCTATGATGGTATACCTTGCCTCTGACCTGATGCACAACTGAGCTATAATGTCAAAAATTGACTACACATACAGAGTCAATCAAGTGTCGATAGTGAAAAAATTGATTAAGACTGAAAGAATCTATCAAGCATTGTTCACCGACATGACAATTCATGAGCTTTGGAGTTACTCATTCGAACTCTCCTTGATGTTAATCGATAACAAGCTTCACATCTCCAAATAGCCTTTGGTATATGAACCATAGCATTTAGATCCAATACTCAGTGCAATCAATTTCAAGATCTCATAAAGTTGATTAGTTATGCAAACGGGTCGAATTCAGGATGGAGGTTTTGCAATTTTTGTCTGTTACAGATCCTATTTGGATTTTCATGTATTTATTTGTTTCCAATAAAAAACATCTGCATCACTAAATTTCCAGAGGGAGCCTTTATTTATTTTTTTTGCTTTTTTTAGCTAGTTCTTTAAAAGACAAAGTACCATCTTTTTTTGTTTTTTTTAAAAGGCAAGCTGGGGTTGTGCCTACCCGTACCAGTTATACAACCTTACAATTTCATGATCAAACTCGCAACATCCCAACACAAGGTGACGACGTGCACTGACTGCTCCTACCCGACAAGTTAGTACTAATTACCATCATTCCTTTGTTGGGTCTCTCATCTTTTTTTTTTTATGAGAAAGAACCCTTGTCAAAGCCAGGAAAACCCTAGGTGGGGGTCTTATTGAAAAAGTCAGGCTTGGCAGCTACTTCTCTTTGTGTAAGACTTTACAACAACTTTCAGATTAAGTAATTGATCATGTCTAACGGGCTTGCACAGTGTTGTCTGAGGATGGAAGTGAACAGGGGTAGGGGTAGGGGTAGGGGTGGGGGACAAGGTCTCTACACCCACCCCGTCTCAAAATCCTGCCCTCCATCCCCCACACGAGTTTTGATTTTAACCACTATCCATGTTTCATGTCCTCCATCTCCAATCTAAACGGGGTTAGGTGAGGTGGGGCTGCATTTTCCTTCAATCCAATGTCATCCCTAAAGAAGGATTGGGAGCATGGCAAAGCGGGGATGGGGGTAACCCCTATGATTTTGCTTTAGTTTAACTTTTAAATTTATGTTAAAATTGATTTTTAATTTAGAAAAAATTCAAGAGTCTAAATTAACTAACCAGTGTTTTGGACTCAAATCAGGTTCTAGGAGAGGCTCACACGGGCCACGCCCAGCCCAATGGGGGTGCCAAGTACGGTTAGGGTGGCTCATAGGAGTTCCACGATGACTCAGGGTTATTTGGATCTTAGATGGATTAAGTTCGAATTCAAACTTGAGTTTAGATCCAATGTTGATTTGGATATGTATATTTAAATTGATTTTAATTTTGGATCTTTTTGTTTGGCTCCTAAATCCAACCCAAATGAGGATTGAATCTATATCAAGTTTTTGAATATTGAGCCAAGTAGGATTCACTCAAAGTTCTAGAGACCTCATTAGAAAGGTCTTAAAAACCTTAGAGGATTCTAAAGAAGGTGGGATGCCCCCCTAGTGGACCCCATAACTAATTAGGTTAATTAATATTTAATTAAGATAAAATATTAATTAATTAAATTAATTACTTAATTAATTAAGTAGTTAGTTAGGATATTTTGGAATAGAATTTTTAGGGATAAGCTTAGTTAGTTTGGCATTGGAATGAGACTCTAAGGAGGGGATGCCCCCCCTTTGGTGGTTTTTCTAATATAAAAAGAAAAAAAAGAGAAAAGTCTCTCTCTTATCTTCTTATTTCCTATTCTTATTATTCTTTTTCCTTTTCTTCTTTCACTTTCTTCTTTTTTCTTCTTGGAGCTTTTTCAATAGCCATTGAAGCTTCTCCAATGTTTGAAGATGGGATACGAAGGTCGATCTACATTTGAGAACACGATTAAGGTAGGTACATCAATCGCATAGGCATAGATTTTTTTTAAACTCATGGAATATGTGTGAAATTATTTTCAAATCTGAATCAATGAGGATCAAACCTTGAAACACCTCTCTAATATTAATTTTCAATATATAGAATATGTTTTTATGGATCCATGTCACTATGAAATAAAAAAAGAAAAATGAATTTTGAAACAGGATGATTTTCGAGCTTCTAATGTGAAAAATGATTTGGAGAAAGTTAGTTTATTGTTATTTGCTAAATTTTATTTGTTTCGGCATGTTTAAGATGTTAATATTAGGTTATATTGATTAAATATAAGTTCTATAAGTTTTAGAAATTCGATATATGTTTGAATCCATGTTCTTGTATGCAAAAAACTGTTTTGAAAAAGGTTTTGGCAAAAACTAGTTTTGATGTTTTTGATAAAGAAAGTTTATCTAAGCATATATGGTGGATTATTTCATGTTTAGCATGATTAAACATGTTATTAAATAAAGAAACCACATTTTCATAATTGTTTAGGGTTTCTTATGATTCTTTTATAAATGAAAGCATATTTGAGATATTTTATAAAGGTTTTATGATTCTTGGATGATATATGTTATTGTTTTAGCAAGATTATCATAAATTTGATCAAATATGGGTTATATGATGATGTAAATATGTTCAGAGCATAAAAAATTGTGATTGTTTGGATTTTTACTTTTAATCTTGTTCTTTCTTAATAGATCTTGCATAAGTTTGAATCTTGGTTTTTCTATTATCATTTTTTATTCTGATCTATTTAAAAAAAATCAATATCTTCATGAAAACGAAGTCAATAAATTAAAATAAAAATACTTGAGTGTTCTACACAACTAGGGTGAATTTAGAATCTTGCTTCTTTCTATTTGAATCAGTATTGAGGCTGAAACATCTATTGCAGTAGAGCACATGTTTTCTACCATATCTACAGAACTATTTCGACCAACGATTTTGATGGTTCTAAAAACTCACTCAAAACTTATCAAAATAAATTATGAAATATCTGAGTGAAATCTAAAATGTAAGCAAAGATTATATAAAAAGGGTTTTGTCAAAAAAAAATTCTTTAGGTTTGGAGAAATTCCCCAATATAGGATAAATGTTTGCAATTGATAGGATTTGTCTTATATTTTTTCTAAATAGGGCTTAGTCCCAGAATTTTTATGATTTTATTACAATAACTTTTTTGTTTTTGTTTCTTGGACTGTGTTATTAAGATGTGGGGGCAGTCCCAATAAAATTAGAAGAGTGTAATTCAATTCTTGTGATTTTTTGTGGGTTTTTCAAAATCGGATTAACAGGGATCCGAGTTTGCACAGTATGACATGTATGGATGTCTAATTATATTTTACTTTATGCAACATAATTATAGATGTTTATCTTGAAATTTGAGTTGATATATAAGCAAACTGAATGCATTCCATGTTAATTTTTATTTATAACCATTTATATGGGATGCATGTTGCTGAATCATTATACATCATAAGGCATGATCAGTGTAAAGTAAATTGTTACACATGTTGTTTGCTTGTTTAAGCATGAACATGATTGCATATGGTGGCAACCTTTATGTATGCATGTGGGCATATGACATAGTATCAATGATGTCTGATATGAGCATGTGTGTGGCTCAGGTGTGAACTTGGGTTCGGTAAAACTTATGGATGCCCGTGATGCACAAAGGATTAAAAAATATTCATGCACATAATCACATAATTGCCTCATGAAGACTGGGTTCATAGTGTGAACTGTGGGTGTTTGAATGGGTCAAAACAAACTTGCTTATAAAATCTTCAGTGAAAAGATTAGGCTTGTGAGCTTGTGTGTGTGTTATGAGCACATATAATTTAATTGATGTGCCTAATAATTAAATAACACCCATAATCCATTCAGACCAGGTCCTTTGGACTGAAGACCACTTTGAAGAGAGTGGGGGTATATATGACCAGTTGACCATTCTTTAGTTTTTGGAGGGCAATGGCATCTCCTTAGCCCCCAATCTCTGGTTATAGGGGGCTCGAACTACTAGGTGTCCTAGGTGGTATGTCTAAAATCTCTACAGAGTAGGAATCGATTTCGTGTTGAACCACTAAGAGTTTCTTTCGGTCATAGACCACTTCAGTGGAACTTTGGTGTGAGATTGCAGATTCTTTAATTCAATAAGGTTAATAAAATACATGACATAATAAACCCTCATTGAATTGATTAAATCAAAGTTAGGAACCTGGGAGTGTACCTTCGGGCAGAAGGAAAAGTGGAACATAAAAAATCAGAATAGAATCATTGAAATATTTCAGTTTTTGCATAAATTGTTATTTTATTAGCTTGTTTATTTCTCTAATATGAATGCAAGTATAATTAGTTTTGTAAATGTGAATTATGCTTAATTCTGATATGTTATATTGCATGATTTAGGTGTTATCTAAAAAAGTGTCAATGTTTATTTTTTTGATTGAAATATTTGTGTTCACGTGTTTTGGTGATTACCTACTGAGGCTGTGGACTTATGTTTCTACTTATAATATTTCAGGTAATGAGTAGGCTGGAGGGTAATGACAGTAAGCTCGAAGTGACACCAAGAGGGTCACAATTCTTTAAGGCTTTTAAGAAGACTTTATATATTTTATTATTATTTGATTTATTTAAGTCCTATAAACTCTGATAATGGTTAAGACTAGTATTTAATTTATTTTAATGCAAACTATGGTTTGATAGATTTATTTTAGTCTTATATATGTGTGTTGTATCTGTAACCCATCAAAGGCTTGAACCGTATTTAAAAAGAGTTTCCACTGTGTTTCTTGAAAATCATGTAAAGGGATTTTAAAAAAAAATCTAAAATTTTGGTTTAAAAATTTGGGGCATTATAATCAGGGTAAGGCGAGGGAAAACATAAGTTCATCTCCACAGGTTTTGATTTTAACCTCCATCTCTGTTTCATGTCATCCATCCTCAATCCAAACGGGGTGGGGCGGGCCCACAATTCCCCCTATTGTCAGTATAGTTGTGAATGGGCATGAATCGGCTGATTCATACAATATGGCCCCAAAATCAATACAAGATGAGCTCATTCGCTTACTTTTTAATATTTTTTAAAAAGTATTTAAAATATTTTGGAATATTTTTTTAATATCTTACTGATAGCTGGTTAAAAATTGGTCAATTCAGCTCGATTCTGTTTGGAGTCTGAATCGGTGTGAAAATCATTTCAATATGGATACCAATCCTGACAACATTGATCTTGCAAACCGACTTTGAAGCCTGGTCTGTTTGCAGTTGGACTTTGGGTCAGTCGATGATCCATATTAGCCTGGGTTGGAAGCTGAAACTAGATCCATTTTGTTTAGAAAAAGTTGAGTTTGTGACTTCTCAAAGGCAACCCTAATTGGGCTCGGGTTGGAAGCACTGGGTGGAGTATGGGTTAATTAACCGGGCATGATTTGAGAAACTCACTTGCCCCTACTATATCTTGGATTCTGGCCCATTTGCAAATTATGCCATTGATATGGGTTTTGATCAGATGCTTATGGCACCAAATTCATTTCAACCATGTTTTTGTCAGTTTGACATTAGATCAGACAAATGGTCCAGATTTATTATGGGTCTTTGAAACATGAACTCTTGGAGATAAAGAATATACAAATTTGGTAAAGATCTGAATCCAATAATTACACTATTCTAGTGTGAAATTTATATCCAATAAAAGGGTCGGGTGATGGTCAAATCTGCAGCTAGTGGTGGGTCTACCTAGTCAAGTACGTTGTCTAAGGCTAAGTTTAACTCGCATACATCTCTTGCTAATGATCATAATCGCAAGCCCACGAGGGCTATGGAGGCGACTTTGTAAATGCCACCAAGTATGACTATGTTGTGAGTTTGAAAACTCATGGGTGCACATCCTTTTAGCACAAGAGCAAAGTTGTGTGTACTTCTTGATGGGCAAGGGAGACCTAGGGTTTTACCACAATGAACTCAGTGAGCAAGGTGGTTTCTCTCTCCACCATATGTAACAAAAATAATGATATTTTATTATATTATAAATTTACAAAAGACCATGTTGTTTTAAATTGTTATGGTACTTTAGCTTAAACAAAAATATTTACATTTTTGATGATATTTATTGGTTCTTAATATTATACATACAAACATATTTATTTAATTATTTTAAAAAACAATCACTCTATCTTTGTAAAATGACACATTCCCCGAAATGCCTACTAATTTACCAAAATCTCCCCCATGTCCAAAATCTTTGATTCTTAACTTTTTTAGAGCATTTTTGTCCTACAAATATGGTACGATCATTACAAATCAGTTTTGCGAATATCACCCAAAATGTGGGAAACTCCTTTAACTATATACTCTTGATGTATGCCCGCAAAATATAGTATGACCTTCATAAACCATTTTTGTGAATGTCACCCAGAATATGTGAACCTCTTTTAACTAAACACTTTTGTTGTATGTTCGCAAATATAGTATAACTTTTACAAATAATTTATGTGAATGTTCTTAAAATGTGTGAACTTCTTTTAACTAAATACTTCTGACATACGACCACCATAAATCATTTTTATGAATGCCACCCAAATTGTGTAAACTTTCTTTAACTAAACAATCTCAACATACCTCAACAAACATAGTACGACATTCACAAATAATGTGTGAATGTCCTTAAACTGTGCACATTTTTTTAACTAAACAATCCTGACGTATCTTCGCAAACATAGAACAATCTTCATAAATAATTTATGCGAGTGTCCCCAAACTGTATGAACCTTCTTTAACTAAACAATCCTGACATATGTCTGCAAATATTGTACAAAAAGTGTGACATTCACAAATCATTTTTGCAAATGTCCCCAAAATGTGTGAACCTCCTTTAACTATATTTTTCAAAGTATGTTCGCAAATACGATACGAGATTTGCAAATAATGCTTGTGATTGTCCCCAAAATGTGCAAACCTCCTATAACTAAATATAACTAGGATATGGATGTCTCGACCTTCGCATGCAGATGTTGTCACATATTTGTGAACGTCCTCCTGACATTCGCTTGATGATTCATGAATATCCTCTGTATATGCAAAACTTCTTACTTCATTTGCAGACATGTTGAACATTCACATATTCTATATGAGATTTGCAAAAAATTTCATGACTTTACTGTGAATCTCCTCATTCTTTTATGAATATTTGTGCAAGCATTAAATGTGATGCTTTATTTTTTTCAAAATGTATGGTTCACATTTGAGGGTTATTTGATAAACTAAGGTTTTTTTGGTCCCCAATATTTTTTGGCAATTTTTGATGAATCTTGAGCATTATTGCTTTCTTTTCATCATGTAGCGACACCACATCAATGACTTTTTGAGTGTTCGACACATCATTGGTAGTGAGATATTCTGATAAGCATATCTTTAACGACTAAATCAATTATATTTTGAAACAGTGGCATGAATCAGTTATTTTTTAA
The DNA here is from genome assembly GCF_984573655.1 of Nuphar pumila. NCBI lineage: Eukaryota > Viridiplantae > Streptophyta > Magnoliopsida > Nymphaeales > Nymphaeaceae > Nuphar > Nuphar pumila. The sequence goes on from NC_143250.1 coordinate 87,203,946, forward strand.
AACATTGACATGAATATGTTATTTTGTAAAAGAATTGCATGGTTTTCAAGTTACTTTGCATGTTTAATAGCCTATTTTATTTTTGTGTTCGTTTAATTCATTTTTATGTAAGTATTTGTTTATCACTTTATTTTCTTAATTTTGTATGCCTCTATCATCGAATTTGGTTGTTTATCTATTATGTGTCTTGTATTATAAAGATGACTAGGAAACACTTACATAATTTTTTAAGTTTTTTTTTATTGTTAATGGCCTATTTTGTTTGTTTTTTGTAATCCTATTTCAATAACCTATTTTGTGTCTTCTTTGCTCGACTGTTTACCTCTATCCTATATTTTATTTTCGTAAAAAAATATTCATTTATTTATTACAAAGAGACTGTGATGTAGGCAACAACACCAATACCAAGACCCACTAAAAGAACAAAGCAAACACATTACGTATTGGGTGATCCATCTTACTATGAAGTACAAAAGAGGCTTAACATGTAGATAAAACATGATCATGCTTTATGGCCAAAAATATAGATTTTTAACATATTCCATAAAGTCAAGAAATCTATGTTCAAATAAAAAGCAATAAACACCTAAAGTGGCAATAAGAAGAGTTATTGTTGTTGTACAAAAGGTTGATGAGGTAGTGGCTAAAATTTTGCCTTTCATCCCAGAAGCATTTAAGGAGGAGGATTCATGTGTGCAGTCAGTGGTAAAGAAGTTGAAGAAGTCATTAATTAAGTATGAGGTTGTTGTTTTCCTACATGGTTAGCTAGAAAAAGCAGGAGATGTGGCCACCTATAGTGGCTGTAGTGAAATAAAGAGAGAGAGAGAGAGAGAGAGAGAGAGAGTGTATATACCATGAGGGTGAAAAGGGAAGAGGAAAAACCTCAACAAGGGGAGGATACCAAGGCTAAGGTGGAGGAGATTATACATAAAAGAGAAGGTAGAGATGTTGAGTATGAGGTGGAGATTGAAGTTTATAGTCTTCAGCAAATAAAGGAGGTGAAGGCTAATTAGGTGGAGTGTGAGAGTGTGATGAGTCAAGGGATAGAGGAGAATCCTCAACAAAAAGATGAGGTTGAGCCAGAGAGTATGGAGGAGAATCCTCATGCGGTTAAGGTGGAGAGATCAGAGATGGAGGTGAAAGATTATCCTATTAAGGAGGAAGTGCATGCTTTGAGGAAGAGCTTGCAGCGACAAACAAGGTCTAGTGCTTGTGGACAAGTATTTTCTTAATTTGTTAGTGTGTGCAATTTATTTGTAAGATGTTTACAATCAATTTCAATGTTATATTTAATCATTGAGTAAATTATCATATATGTGTGAATAGATAACTAGTTTGAATATTGCAATTCAATGATTAATTTTATCATATATGTATGAATTATGTTTTTAGGATAACTAGTTTGAATGTTGCATGTCAAACATTAAATTATCGTATACATTTGTGAACCATATACAAGGATAAAGGGCTTTAGCAGTGATATTTGTGGCTGCTATTAGTAAAAATGTTGTTGCTATTGAGTCAACAACAACAGTTTTAGCTACATATTCCTAGCTTTTGTTGCTCTTCAACTGTCAAAAAATTGGGTTGCTGCTATTGGTAGCACTATTAGCACCCACTTTTCCAGTAGCTGCTATTGATTGAGCCAATACAAGTGGTTGCTATTGTTAGCAATAGCAGGGACAAAAGTGTCACTGCTATTAATCTATAAGAGCCACGCTTATAGCAGCCATGTTAATGCGGCTGCTATAAAGTAATAGTGGGGAGAAAAGTGTCGCCCCTATTGCTCCAGTTATTGTTAGCAATAGCAGCCAGTCAAAAATGTCGCAGTCCAAGCAGCACCCAGCTTTCTAGTAGAGACAGCATCATGAAGGCTCCACAGGGAAGCAAAGAACAATAGATATGTTCATTTTAAATGCCCTATAAATGGTTTATCACAAATGATCATTCGGTTTTATTACATTTAATTTATCCTTTAGAATGAGAGATCCAGATTAATCACTATGAATTATGAAAGAAAAGATGAGAAAATTACTACCCATCTAACAATTTAAATATTTGACGAAAATCTTTCCAGACAAGTGAAAAATAAAATGTTGCATTGCATTATCCCTAGAGTCGGCAACTAGCATTCACGATTAACCTTAAAAAGAAGGCTATCAATTTGTAAGTTGTTGTCCTCTATGTTCAAGGGTTAAGGAGTAAACAGAGCACCGGTTTTGGTAGTATCCCATCTTCCAGCTCATCTTCTCTGTTGCTAGGTCTGACTTAGACTTCATATTAACCCAACATCATGTACTAGAGATCGGCTGTTGGGCCTGCTGAGATTTCAAAAGAGCAAGAGGTGGCACTTTCATTTGGAAGTGGTGGACAGAGTCAGCCTAGTAGTTCATCCGCCTCGAAAGGAACAACCATATTGTTAATGATTCCTTTAATATCATGGCCCTTGAGAGATTGAAATGGCTACTTCAGATTTAGCTTGGATTACTCCCTCTAGGATCAGCCAAGGTTTGGCAAATCTTTCTCACTGTATGCCTTTAGGCACGGATGATTGAATTCTTGTCTTCACCTTAAGTGAATCTTGTTTCATTAATTTTAAGCTAGGTGGGCACAAATACACAGGAAAAATAAAAATAATTTCCATGACAATAAACTAAGATAGCAAGTGCAAAAAAAATCAACTCATTTGAAATCAAGTGGTAAATGACCCACATTGAATCTGATTCTCACGAATCAGTTTAATATTAAAACAACATCGTTACCGCAGGTTACAGAACTCGCACAGATTCAGGTTCTTGAGTTTCAGTTTCTGCATCCCATAAATAACCTGTACACTATATAACATGGGTGCGGCACTTTCAAAAACCTTGGGTGCGGGGGTGCGGTGGAGACTATGCAAAAAGCTCATGTTTCAAGTTGTGAGGCATGAAAACCTCCTTCAGATCAAAATCACCACGGTCCGGAAAAGGAGGAAAACTCAACTTAGGAAATGATTTCTGGAAGCTTTCCAACAACTGCACTGACACAGACATGGTTCAGTAGCAGCAAATGACAACAACCTAATAAAATGGATATTTCTACATGGAATAAAACTGGTGGAATACAATGAATAGATGAAGATTAAGATAAATGCCTACCAGACTCTTCACAAATGAAAGGAAAAACCATAGAAAACTATGATCACAGAGAACAAACAGACAATTTCATAAAGCTAGATTTCCTAAAACACCATTACACTTCCTATCATATTGCCTTGTTAAGGTTACTTGGCATTAATATTTTGAACATATTATGATATTTATAGTAAGATTTAAAAAAAAAATATAGTAATAACAAATCAATGATAATGTAATATTTACAAAATAGTGTATCATTACAAATTCAATAATATCAATAATGATTCAGAACATTCCATATCTTCATATAAATTTCCTTATTAAAAGCCTCAGGCTTCTCCTCTGTTTTTTTTTTGGCCTGTGGACCTAGCGTTAGGGTTAGCTTGTCATCATTTGTCTTTTGTTTGGCATGTGGACCTTTTGTGGTGGTTGACTTCGCTTTTCTTGCCTTTGTTTTCAGTTGCGGACCTTTTGTCATTTTTGCCTCTGCATTTTTTATGACTTGCTCTTTTTACATCTCCTTCTTAACTTTCTTATAGTATTTGACCATGACCACCCTTATTGCGGTTGCATCATCTTTAAATGAAGGTTATTAGAAAACAAATAATTAGGTTACATTTCACACACCTAACAAAACAAGAAATATGACAGTGTATCTATATGAAATTGAGTTTCATGTTTCTGCTGCATGTACCATATGGCAAATACACCACAAGCATACCTATAACAATTATATACAAAGTAAAAAATATGTACATGTACATTTTGAGTTAACAATCATATACAAAGTAATTACCTATTATTTGGTTGAGAAATCTCATTTAGGCTAAGCGTTATACCCAAATGATTGCAAAAAAACAAACCTGAAACCCAACATTAATCTTACCTAATATGAGAAAAACTTAAAGATATTATTGAATAAGTAATGAGTTTGTACTAGATCTTTGATATCCTAATCTGTATTAGATGTGGTCCCCTGTAGAATTGTACAACCTGAACTTCTTTTCTTTCATGGCCATCTTCCACTAGAACCTAGTGTTAGATTGCCTCAGTTGAGAGGATTTAAGATCTATGATATAAATCATGTTGAAGATATAAACATACATCATATGTAGTGTAAATATAAATATAAGTATGCAATGTTATTCAACAAATATCTTATCACATTCTTAAAAAAGATATGGCAAGTGCACAATCAAATATTAAATAAAAGACAACTAAACAAACATAAATCATCTACAACACCAATATATATAATTCTAAACGCGATCAACTCCAAAATAAAAGATCTTATGCCAAATATTAAATAAAACACATGCAAACATAAATAAATCATCTAAAAAAACAACAAAGCAAAAATATTATAAGGCTATTAAATATATATATATACAAAAAAACTTAAGAATGCAACAAAAAAATATATATATATAGTGAATAGAATATGAGAACTAAAAAAATGGGCATTTTCAACACTTTTTTTTTTTGCAATTCCAACCATGAGGATGTGCTTGGCATGGTGAATTTGTTAAGAATCAACCATTGGATCATGCATTTTTATGAAAAAATGTAATTTTTGAATGCTTGAATATTTACGAAGATTATGAGCTATTGATTTTAAAGCATTAAAAAATCTCATTTATGCATCAAATCGGATGATTCAAGAGCAGGTTCTTGTAAAACAAAGCATATAGATCACATCCATATGATTATATTCAAGAGAAAAGAAACAAAAATCCATGAAAATCGCAGTTCACACATTAGTTATTCTATTTTCAGTTCTCATATTCTAGTGACTCTCTCTCTCTCTCTCTCTCTCTCTATATATATATATATATATATATATATATATAACTCACCTTTTGACCTAACCAAAAAATGAGAAAGTTGACCAAAAAGATGCCACACCTTACTCGAATATTGCATGATAAATTTTATAGGAATCGCTGCAAAGGGTAATGAAAAAAGGTTAGGGTCCTAAAGAAAAAATATTAGGGCTCTAACGATAAACAAACAAAAAAAACCTGCCAATGACTTCATATATAAATCAGAAAGCATGCAAATGTAAGAACTTTTACAAAATGACATTGAGAATGATTTGTGAATGTCGTACTATATTTGTGAATGTACATCGAAAGTATTTCGTTAAAGGATGTTTGCATATTTCAAGGATATTCACAAAAATGATTTGCAAAAGTCACACTCTATTTGTGGTTATACATCAGAAGTTTAGTTAAAAGAGGTTTGCACACTTTTGATGCATTCACAAAAATGATATTATATTTATGAGTGTACGTCGAGACTATTTAGTTAAAGGAGGTTCACATATTTTTGGGATATTTGCAAAAATAATTTGTGAAGGCCATAATATATTTACGAAAATACATTGAGGGTATTTAGTTAAAAGAGATTCACACATTTTTGGGATATTCACAAAAATGATTTGTGAAGGCCGTAATGTATTTACCAAAATACGTTGAGATTATTTAGTTAAAGGAGGTTTGCACATTTTTGGAACATTCACACAAATTATTTGCAAATGTCATATTTTTTTTGTGGGTGTACATCAAAATTATTTAGTTAAATAAGGTTCACACATTTTTAGTGTCATTCGCAAACATGATTTTTAATGGTCGTACTTATTTGCATCACTAGGTTACTTTTCCCAAAGTTCGTAGTTAATGCATTCCAAGGACCATGCCTACACCATGGATAGGTAAGATGTATAAGTTTGCTACAAATTTAACTCCTTCGAGCTGTAAACACACATTGGGGCAGACCTCTAAATACTTGAGGTTTGTTCTGTTGCCAACCATTAAAAGTAGGGCGCTCCTTGAATTTGCACATGATTTCCCAAACTATTCTTTCACGAATGAAATTATGTGTGCTATAGGAGTCGATGAGAATTTTTACCTCACATGAGTAAGGAGGCTATGGATTCTCATAAAGTTGGACGCAAAGACGCCAGAGGCTGCATGGCAGGAGATGTCGTGGCTAGGCTCCTTCTCGCTTTCAACCTCGCCTGTTGGTTGGTTGTTTGGTTGCTTCATTTTCGGAGTGCGATTGTACCACTTGTAAAATACATTAGTGCTTGCACTTATGGACTTTGAACACTTCTCAATGCAGTTGAAGCACCATCTCTTCTTGATGCGCTTCTCACATTGTGATCTCAAGATGGATTCCACTTTAGGGGCTGACATCATTAATTGAGCATTAAGTCTTGATTCACCAATTCATTAGCATAGCAACAAGTGTACATAGAACAAAGGACTAATTACATCCTTAAATACACACAGAAATAAAAATCACGAGAAAGGATACCATGAAGTGCAAACAAAATTACAACTAACACTACAAGAAACCTGTGGATTAGCGACGACCTAAATCCATCGCTAATCCGTCGCTAATCCATCGCTAAGCCGTCGCTAAACAGTTTAGCGACAGCTTAGCGATGGATAGAGGCCATCGCGAATTTTTGCTCGATAATTGGCGAAAAACTTATCTGTCGTTAATTCCGTCGCAAATTTGCGACAGATTAGCGACGGACATTATCCGTCGCTAATCTGTCGCTAAATTTTTAAAAAAAATAAAAAAAAATTGATCCCTGCCGGGCAGTATTTCGGCAGCAATAAGCCGGACTTATACCGCACCCGACAGGCATTGCACATACTTGTATTGTCCTCCGTGAACCGGTGCTCTCCGGCATCGCCGTAATCCAACAATTGCTCAGCCTCGTCGCCATCCACCGTGAAACGGCGTCCTCCGAAGTCGTCGCCGTCCTCCGGCGTTGTCAACGTCCTCTGGTGTCGCCGTCCTCCGTGAAACTGCGTCCTCCGAAGTCATCGCCGTCCTCCGGCGTCACCGTCCTCCGGCGTCGCCGTCCTCCGAAGTCGTCGCCGTCCTCCATCGTCGTCGTCCTCCGTCGTCGTCGTCGTCGTCCGGCGTCGCCGTCCTCCATCGACGTCGCCGTCCTCCATCGTCGTCGTCCTCCGGCGTCGCTGTCCTCCGTCGTTGCAGTCCTCCGTCGTCGCCGTCCGCCGGCGTCGCCGTTCTCCCTGAAACTGTCTCATTGCCGTCATGCTCTCCAACGCGCTCTTCGACGGGGAGAGAGCGGTTTAAATCGTGCGCGGTCGATTTAAATTTCGAACGAGGAGAGAGGGAAAATTTCGCGCTCGGTTTAAATCGAAAATTAGCGAGGGATTTAGCGAGGGAATTTTTCCATCGGTAATCCGTCGCTAATTAGCGACAGATTAGCGACGGAAAAATTCCCTCGCTAAATCCCTCGCCAAAATGGTTTTCTTGTATTGAGAATTAGCGACGAAAATTTGTTGTCGTTAATTATCGCTAATTAGCAACGGATTAGCGATGAAACAACTTTCATCGCTAATCCGTCGCTAATTAGCGACGGATTCATGAAGAAAGTTTTCTCTAGCTAATTTGTCGCTAATTTGCGACGGATTCATGAAGAAAGTTTTCTCTAGCTAATTTGTCGCTAATTTGCGACGGAAAAAATCCATCGCAAATTTCCGTCGCTAATTAACAATTTTCTTGTAGTGTAACTATTATAAGTAACAATAGCCTTCAAAAGGTCCCAACAATATACCCAATAGAGATTTCCTGAGCCTGACCAGACAGTCCTCCTTTATGAGCATTGACAAAAATATCGTAGGAACTTTCATACCCACATTTGTTTCTCTAGAAAATGAAAAAAGGAATTGAATTGCGAATTCACATCTACATGTAATACAAACATCAAATTTCAGAACAAGAGAAAAACTACAGGAGAAAGATTTAAGGTCCATTGCACGGCTCTCACCACATAGAGGAGCTGTGTTTTTCCATTAAATCCAACTAAAGAGGATACAATATTTGGAAACTGACAACTACTAGCATAATTATCCCTTAGAAACCAAATTTACCAAATTCCGTCGGAGATTCAATCACTAGCATGCAAAAAAAATTCCGAACACAAGCACACATTTTCTGCATACTGAACTGATTACGATTAAATCTACTGAACAAAAATGGCATTTCTGAAAAAAAGAAAATTAACAACAAAACCAGGGAAGCAAACATAAAAGAAGGTGCCATCTATGTTCGACGGGTTCAATTCTCAAATTTGAGAACAAAGGATCCTCTCAGATATGTATTTCAGGCCCTCACGTTTTTATGCATGTCTGAATGTCTCAGTCCGGGTGTGAGCCCATATCACATCAAATCCATGGATCTTTGATCCGAGAATCTCAAATGAACCCTAAAGGGTTCTTGTAGGTTAGAACTGTCAAAGAGTCCAGTATTCGACCTATCAGGGCTAGGGCTGGTAAATGAATTGAGCAGCTCGTGACTCAGCTCGTCACGAACTCGTTCGTGATCTATTCTTATAGTTGGTGAGCCGAGCTCTTTTAGCTTAAAAGAGTCGAACCCGAACACAAGGTGTTCAGCTTGGCTCGGCTCGTTAGAGCTTGTGTAGATAAAATATATATCTGTATGGATAATATATACTTTGTGTAATATATAAAAGGAAGAATGCATAAAACATATATAAAAAAAAGGATGAGTGAAAAATATATACATGAAATATGGACTATTAAGTGTAATTTATAAAAAGTTATATATATTTTCAAGTATAATATATAAAAATGTATATACTATGTATAAATATCATGGAATGTTTTTACACGAGCCAACTTGTGTTTGGCTCATCTCATTCAGTGATACTCGAGCTCGGCTTGGCTAAACACGAATAGGAGCTGAGCCATGAGCTCAATCCACTACTAAAGTTGAACCTGAACATGCCTTGTTCGGTTCGTTTGGCTCGTTTACAAGCCCTAATCAGGGCCCACACAAACCTCACCCAATTAATTATAAGGCAATGAGGTTCGGTTTGGGTTACGTGGGGTCAATAGAATGAGAACACAAACCCTACCCATATAATTAATTGAGAGGGTATATATATATATATATATATATATATATATATATATATATATATATATATATATATATATATATATATATATATATATATATATATATATCATTAAAGGGTTTAACATTTGATGGAGAGACCCAGGATGCATTTCAATTAAATCAAAAGCTTCTTCGTCTTTGCACTGAGATAAAGGAATGGCTTCATTCTAGTAGGATTTCTTAGTTTCTTTTGCTTGATAATTGGGAGGCCAAACTGCTATCTCTGGGTCGTTCTTGTTCTCCTACAAATGATGTCATTGATACGAATATCCTCTCGGCATCGGATCAAGGAAAGAAACTGATTGCATCCCTTAAAGAATAAAGAATGGAGGATTCGAGAAGAGATGAAAATTGCATCAATGCTCGCACGTCCTCTAGCTCAAGGAAGGTGATGGCAAGACTCATTTTTTTCATCGTTATTCTTCTGATAGAAAGCGGGTAAATCGGCTTGACTACATCTGGGTTGGGGATGAGATGGTGGTGGGTCCCCGACTATTGTCTATTGTCTCTTCATATGTTAGCCAGGGTGGTACCGCTTCATAATCAATTTATCATAGAATTACACCAGAGCAGGTGTCCAAGCTTGAAGCCCCTTTCCAGATTTCTGAGATTCATGATGCTGTCAGACATCCAATCTCAAGTTGGCAGGCCTTGATTGGTTTCCCATCGACTTCTTTTTGTGGTTTTGAGATTTGCTGAAATCCGATCTCTATATATATTTTTGTCGATTTTTATTTCAATGCTAACCTCCTCAAGGTATTCGAGCGGTCCAAGATGGTGCTTATCGTTAAGACATGGCGTTGTTGAGATTACCTCTTTTAGACCCATATTCATCCTGGGGGTGCCTTACCGGTTACTATCAAATAGGTTGAAGGACGTAATATCTGATGTGATTAGTCCAGCACAACGGGCCGTTGTGAAAGGCAGATCAGTGCAGGATAGTGTCGTGCTTGCATCGGAAGCTCTGCATAACATTTGCCTCCCAGAAACTTTCGTTCATGTTAAAGGTTGTGTATTAGCAAGGCATTTGATTCAGTTTCATGGTCATTCCTGATGCATTCCCTGCAAAAGATTGGTTTTGGTGTCTGTTGGTGCAAATGGGTCAGAGATTTGGTTGAATTGGCATAAGCAGCTGTTTGTATTAATGGTGAGATGGGTCAGTTTTTTGACTTGCATCGCAGACTATGGCAACGATGTCTGTTATTCCCCTTGTTATTTGATGTTGTTGCTGAGGGCTTTGGTGGCCTTGTTACATCAAGTTGCACACATTGATTTTATTAATTCAGCATTCTTTTTTGGATTTGTTACACCTGAGACCTCAAGAGTTCGAGTATGGTTGGTATTGTTTTTCAGAAAAAAAACATACAAAGTTCACACAAAAAATATGGTTAATTTTTTTTCTTATTATTTTTTCAATAACTTACTTTCTTTCACAATGTTCATCATTCATAACATAAGAAATAACAAACACAAAAATGTTCAATGTCAAGAAAAATAAAAACTACAAAATGCTCAGTCGAAAAAGTAGCTTATCACGTTCCTGCCTGTGTTAGTGTGCCTAGAACCTACAGTTGTAATTATACAAGAGGTGAGTCTACAACCTAGTAAAAAACAATTATAAGCAAATAAATATTTTAACTTTCAATTGTAGTGGGCTGTAAGCCCCTAGTCTAAGTTTAGTTTTCGACATGCCACACAAGTTTGTATGTTTTAATTATCTCTTCATTACTCTCTTAAACACTTTATCACACCAAACTAATCCTTGGTCGGATATACTAGTTATAGTCGTCTATGGGCGTAGCAACCCGCGAAGAACATTCAAATTCTACATATTGGCCAAACAATGAACCATACACTGTCAGTGATCTCTAAACTACCAAGCACTATAGTGAAACAAAAAGAGAACTCCACCGATAGCTAGCCGGGAGGTCTGGCTCAATCTCAATCTCGGTATGATTCATGCTACATCCTAACCATGATGGTTATCAACCATCCATGGTTGTTTAGAGTCCTAAACACTGTGTGAGTATAACCCTAAATTATAAGCTAAGTTTAACACATTGAACCACATTGTCAAAGCCATATTTTACTCATTCTCTCATGAGTGATATCGTGAAATGATCATGACGTATCTCACTCTCTAATCTCAAGATGACATTAGGGTTCATACTTATCTCATACTAAGCACCCAACAATGTAGGATCTCCACATCGTTAAATTACTGATGGCCTACTCTCCATGGTGGCAACACTCTAGCCATAAACTAAGTAGCCCTTACCACAAGTCACCAATTTCAAGATTTAGGGGGTTATGCATGCTAATCTTAATATATCCATTCACATAACATAAATAGAATAAAGGAAACTCAAGTCTAAACACAATCTCATCATAATGCATGTTATTAGCAATTTATCACATAGATATGCTATCACAAAATAATATCTTTCTACTATACATGACATATCACGACTAACATGTGTATGCAATCATCTCATAATATCATGTATGATCATTTTATGCACATCATGTTCACACTTAAAAGTTATCATGCTAATCATGTCAATTCACAACATTATAATAACATGCAACGCAAAAATATTTATTCATATCTAAAATTACTTATAATATTCCTTACCTCGAATATGATTCTTGTGTTCTTGTTGCAATCGAGTCTCAAGTGATTCTAATAGTAGGATCTGATTATTACACAAGCATATCCATATTATTACACAACACCTCTTATATTTTAACAAAATTATCAAAATACCTCTCATGAATTGACTCGTAAGACCTCAATTTTTATGCTCCTGATTAGACCAAAACTACAAGACACAAAGATTTCCCTCTGTGATATGAGACCAACGCACCAAACCTCACTCGATTCTGAGTTTGGAGTGCAAGGCTATGTCCATTTTACCAAAACGGATCTTGAGTACACACACAGGTACTTTCGTTATTTCAATAATTATTTTTAATATTCAAAATTAAATCACAACTCAATCCAGATCGATTTCTGATATGGATTCAAAACTGTATGACTGGATCAAGACCCATTATTGATCTAGATCCAGAATTGTCAGACTGGATCAAGACCCAGTTCTGATATGGATTCAGAATTGTTCCATTCAGTTGGATTCGGATCCAGTTCTAATTTGGATCCAGTATTGATCTGAACCATATTCAGTTTTGTTCTGAATACAGAACATTCAATCCATATCCAGACCCATATCTCTCTGGATCTAGTTCTTATTTGGATCAATCTAGATTAATTGGATCTAGAATAGGTCTGATCCAGATTAGACTGGATCCGAATCGAGACCCGAGACTCAGTCAGACCTGACTTAGTGTGGTTCAAACCCAAACCAGTTTGGTCTATCTGAGTCGATCTGAACCAGTTTGGTTCTAAACTAATTCGAGCTAAACTGGTTCATCCCGAGCTTACTCGATCTGAACCAGTTCGACCCAATTGTTTTTCACTCGCTTGGCTCGATTTGGGTGCAACCGAGATCGACCCGATCTGACCTTTTTTTTTTAAATCATCTGGTTCGGTCTGGGTCGCACCCAGGCCGACCCAGCCTTGATAAAAATAAAAAGCAGAAGGGGCTCTGCCCCTTTCATTTTTCCTGTTGCAAAGGGGGCCGACCTCTAAGTCGGCCCTCTCCCCTTCTCTTTTGCGGCAGAGGGGTTGACCGATCGTCTCTCTCTCTCTCTCTCTCTCTCTCTCTCTCTCTCTCTCTCTTTGCAGCCTATCAGGGTTTCCCCTTTTTTTGTTTCTCTGCAGCTCATCGGCAACCATGGCTGCCAACCCTTAATTGATCAAAAAAGAAAGGGGAAGACCCTTACCTCATTGTCGCTGGCCAAATTCTGGTGAGTCCCTCTGATTTTTTTTTCTTGTCTCTGTGTCCCTCTCCCTTTGTCGCTTGCTTGGTTGACGGTGGAGGGGATGCACCCCTCACGGTGGGGTGATGATAACCTCACCCCCCATCGATCATGAGGGCTGAGGTTTATCCTCATCTACCTCAATCTGTTACGGAGGAGTCGGTTCCCCCAAATGAGGAACCACCTTTCCCCTTTTATTTTTTGACTTTATCCCCTCTGACGATTTTGTTGGAGTTTTTTTTTTTTATAATTTTACCCCCTTTAAAAGAAGATTTGTCCGGAATCTTACCTGAAAATAATTGTAAAAATTACACAGATGTCTGATTCATGCTCTCATGTAACCTCATTTTTGTTGTGATGATCTAACTAATACTAGAGATATTTATTTCTTTTTCAGCTTCTGTACTTTCGCATCCAAGATTTTTATAGGCTTCTCACTCATGCTTAAATCATCTTGTATTTCCAACACTTAGTCAACTGCATCTAGTATGTGAGAGGGATCAGATACATATTTTTATAACATAAAGACATGAAATATATTGTGAATTCGAGACAAGAAATATGGTAAAGTCAATCAGTATGTTGTTTGACCAACTCTCACAAGTATCTCAAAGAGTCCAATATATATTGGACCCAATTTTTCTTTTCAACCAAAGTACATCACTCCCTTAAATGAAGATATCTTCAAAAATACATGATCACCTTGCTCAAATTCTAACTCGTGATGTCTTTGGTCTGCATAACTTTTTTATCGACTTTGCGTTGCCAGAAGACGTTCTCGAATAAATCTCACTTGGTTTTTCATACGATGTATCATATCAGGCCCTAACAATCTTCTTTTTTCGACCTCATCCCAACACAAGAGGGTTCAACATTGTCTACCGTACAGTGCCTCAAATGGAGTCATGCCTATACTTGCTTGAAAACTATTATTGTATACTATATTCTAAAGTACATGCCCTTAGCATGTCTTCAAGGGTCTGAATGGTTCACTCTGACTGTTCGTTTGACTGAGGGTGAAACACTGTGCTCATTTTTAATTGCGTCCTCATTGCTTCTTAAAAACTCTGATAGAATCGCAACGTAAACTTAGAGTCTATCCAAAATAATCAAATCAGCTACTCCATAAAATCTAATTATCTCTCTGATAAAAAATTGGGCAAGCTGGTTACAAGAGTGAGTCATCTTACAGACCAAGAAGTGAACTGACTTAGTTAGCCTATCTACAATCACCCATACTGAATTCATTCCATTCATGCTCTTTGGAAGTCCTGAAATGCAGTTCATAGTGACATCTATCCATTTTTCATTATGGTATAGAGAGTGGTTGTAGTAGTCCACCAGGTCGTTGGTGCTCAATCTTCACTTGTTGATATACCAGACACTTGCTTATAAACTGAGCAATGTCTCTCTTTATTTTGCTCCATCAAAATATATCTTTTATATCTCGATACATTTTGGTACTGTCAAGGTGAATGGCATATCTAGAATAGTGTATCTCGCCCAACAACTGATGCCTGAGTTAGTCATCCTTAGGAATGCACACTCCATGACGAAATTTGAGAAGTCTTTGATCATCAACTTTGAAATTTGACTTCTCTCTTTTCGAAATTCTCTTTCTCACTTGGGCCAACTTTGGATCTAAGGGATGCTTTTCCTTAATTTGCTCTCACAATTATGACATTAACGTGGTTTGTACAAACAATAACCGACCTGGTAAGCATCAAGCTTTTGCTTTCTGTTGCGCGACTATAGAATAAATTCCAATCTACGAGTTTGGCTAATGCTTTTGGCTTTCTGCTAAGAGCGCTAACAACTATATTTGCCTTTGCAAGGTGATATTTCAGCTCAAAATCATAATCTTTTAAAAAATTTAGCCATCTTCTTTGTCTCCGATTTAAGTCTCTTTGCAAAAATAAGTATTTAAGGCTTTGATGATTAGTAAAAACTTCAAACTGCTTGCCATATAGGTAGTGTCTCCATATCTTGAGGGTGAATACAACCACTGCTAGCTCTAAGTCATGCGTTGGATAGTTGACTTCATGTGTTTTGAGTTGTCGAGATGCATAAGCTATCACCTTATCGTGCTGCATCAAAATGCAATTCAATCTCTTATGAAAAGCATCACTGTAAATAGTGAAACCTCCATATTCAAAAGGTAAGACCAATACTGAAGCAGTGGTCAAACACTTCTTAATCTCTTGAAAATTCTGCTCAAACTTGTCATTCCACTCGAACTTTACATCTTTCTTAGTGAGCTTTATTATTGGAGCTGCCAACATAGAAAACCCTTTAACAAAACGCCGATAGTACCCAGCCAATCCTAAGAAACTATGAATTTCAGTAAGATTCTTGGGTCTAGCCCAATTGGTGACTACTTCAATTTTTGCAGGGTCTACCATAATTTCATCTTTAGAAAACAATATGACCAAGAAAGGACGTCTACTCCAACCAAAACACATACTTAGAGAATTTAACATAGAGTTGGTGTTCTCTGAGTGTCTGCAGAACTATCCTCAAGTGTTTCTCATGTTGTTTCCTTATGGTTGAATAAATAAGGATGTTATTAACAAATACTAACACGAACTTATCCATATAAGGTCTGAAAACTTTGTTCACTATATCCATGAAGGTTGCTAGTGCATTAGTCAGACCAAAAGGCATAACTAAAAATTCATAATGGCCGTATCTTGATCTAAACGTCGTCTTAACCACATCTTCATTAATCCTCACCTGATGATAACTCGATCTCAGATCCAACTTCGAGAAACATGCAACTCCTTGAAGTTGATCAAACAAATCATTAATATGCAATAATGGATATTTATTCTTAATAGTCATTGCATTCAATTGCTGATAATCTATACACATTCACAGTGATCCATCATTCTTCTTGACAAACAGAATTAGAGCAATCCAAGGAGATACTGACGGTCGTATAAAACTTTTTTCCAATAATTCTTATAGTTGCTCATTGAGTTCTTTAAGTTCTGCAGTTCCCATTCGATAAAAAGCCTTCAAAATGAGCATTGTTTTTTAAACAAGATCAATCTGAAACTCAATTTCTCTGTTAGGAGGGAGACCTAATAGTTTTTCCAAAAAAATATCAGCATATTCATGAACTATGTTCACATATGATATGGTGAGGTCTTCTGTCCCTTCGGTCTTCATGTAGGCCAGAAATCCAATGCATCATTCTTGAATGTATTTGTTGGCCTTAAGGCAAGATATGATAATTGGCTTAGGTAGTTTTCTAACACCTTGATACGTGAAAGTTGGAGTATGGGGGGTTTGAAAACTGACATACTTCTTTATATAATCAATGGTGGCATGGTGGTTTAACAACTAATCCATGCTAAGAACAACGTCTGTATCTTGAAAATCGAGTTGCAATAAGTTCATAGGCAACTCACAATTTTCTATTTTTATGATACAATTGTTATACACAGTGTCCACTATTGTAGACTCGCCTATAGATGTTTTTATAAAGTAAGAAACAGTCAATTGTGAAGGTGCAACTGACAACCGTTTTTCAAAAGTTGAAGTAGTGAAATTATGTGTAGCTCTAGAGTCAAACAACACATGTGCTAGAATACCAGAAACAAGGAGTGTACCTTCAACCACTTCAGAGTTGGCAAGTGCTTCTTAAAGAGCAGCCGCGTAAGCACGACCTGGTATTGTGGGCTTCTGCTTCGGGGGTGCACTGTTTTTCTAATCAGGTTATGGGCAGTCGTTGGCATAGTGACTCATCTGTTGGCAGTTGAAGCACCTGACATTCCTTAGGTCACACTTGCCCTCATGCCTCTGAAGACCACAAGTCCTGCATGAACTGTATGACTGGGCCGACTTCTAAATCTTATGCCTCTTAGCTTGTTGGCTTCTCACATTCTTGACTTGACTACCTTGGGTCTAACCCCCATAGTACCTCTTGTGCTCTCGTTGAAATTTACCTTTAGACTGAAACTTTCTTCAATAGGACTCTGTTACGTCACTACCATTGTGCTTGGTCTTGTCTTCAGTCTTGAGCTTTTCTTTCGTCCTCAACTCCCAAAATTTGTACCTTGAGGCATAGTCCATGAGCCAACTGTATTTTTTTATCTATTATGGACCTACCAACCTCAGAATTTTGGGTCTCAAGCCCCTCTCAAATCGTCTGCACTTCTCTTTCTCATTTTTCATCAAAGACTTGGCAAAATAGGAAAAAGAGTTAAATCATACTGTGTACTAGGCTACAGTCATATCACCTTACTTCAGCTTCCCTAATTCTTCTTCTTTTTCCATCCTCTGACATTTTAGAAAGAATTGTTTGTACAACCTCCTCTCAAAGGTGAACCAAGGCAAATATGTGTCTTTCTCTAAGGTGTCTTTGATTGACCTCCACTAGTGTTCTGCATCGCTGGTCAAGTTTGACACTACTATTCATGCCCTCTGATCCTCTAGACACTGAATGACATTTATGGTATTTTCTACTTGCATGAGCCAATTCTCTACTACAATGTCATCAGGAGTGTCATCGAAAAGTGAAGGTTGCATGTTCTTGAACCTTTCAACCCAAGAAGTGATGCTAAAAATAATCGTTTAAGGTTGACCTTGTTGAGCTCGGGTCACCTGCAAGAGCTCGTACATGATGTAGTTCATGGTATACTAAGGAGGTATCCTCGTGCTTTCTCTTGTTGAGCTTTCCATTGACGATCCTTGTGGGATCTCCATACTTTCTTCTCCACCACCAAGTGAAGCATGCCTCTTAGGGGTATGAAAAGATGAAGGTGCTCTCTGAACTGGTGCACCTTCTAAGGTGGGGGATGATGAAGGTGCCCTTCGAGATAGTCCGCCAAGGCACTCCCCATCCCCAACCAGTGCGTCGAGCTGCCCTATCTCTCGTCTGGCGATCATAGTGTCCTTAGACAGATAGGACATTCCTGTACGAGTGGCCATATATGTTGCATTAAAATTATCACGTAAATAGCTTATGATTATTTGAATCATTTATAACCACATAAGATTCCATCACATGTAACTAATTATGACACTTCTTATTTAAAAATATAATATTTTTTTCATTAATCATCCGAGTACACATAAATGATGTATCACTAAGCAAGCAAGAAGAAAACAAAGCAAAACAAGATATAACTGCACTAGACTAACTAATGCTAAGCATTCCTAAATATGATGTCATATCACTCTTCAATTCATCTGACGCTTGGTTCTCTCTTTGAATTTCTTCGCATTTGCTAAGCATAAGTCGTAGGAACAACATTCAAGTCATATTGGGGCAAAGCAGAAGTGTAGGTAGGTGAGGCAGGATACTTCTCGATACTGCTCATCCCTGTGCTAGTCCTGAGCCGCTTTCGTTCACCTCTATAGCTTACTATGCTGCTTCTGCGGCTTAAATTGCCGCCCTCCTAGTTTCTTCAAAAAGAAACTTATCGGCCATATTTGAAACTCTTCGGTTGGCTGCACTCATGGCAGCCACATAGCTAACTCAGGACATATGTCATCCGAGTGTACTGGTCATACGAGACCCTCCCCGAGATGCAAAGTTTGTACTAGGGAATGCTCTCCTTGTGACTCCTCGAGTTGTCATCCAATCCCTTGTCATTTTATCATGTACTGATTGAGCTCTCTGATGGTGGGACTCGTGAGTTCCTCGCCCGTAGGGCTGTGACTATCGCCCGTAAGTAGTGTCGAGGCAGTTCTGTCGGTACGTATCTCTTTTCTCGGTTATGATATAAATCAATGGGGGTCGTGGTGTCAACTCTTTAACTATCTGAGTCATGCTCGTCATGACTCTAGTAGTCATCACCATTACAACGATGAACTCTTCTCTTCCTACGACAGGTGGCTCACAAGGGTCTTGCGACCTAGTGTCTTCATGATTATCGTGCTCGCTAGCAATTTTTAATTACAAAACAACCTAATCACTAACATGTCTTTATCGAGCAAAGACTTATATCATATTCTATGTCATTGAACTTGTTATGAATAGTAAACTTTTTTATGTGAACATGGCTTTGATGCTACTTTGTAACACCCTGATCTGGGACCTCAGGAGTCAGAGTTTGGTTGGTATTACTTCTTAGAGAAAAAACATACAGAGTTCACACAGAGAAAACATGGCTAAAAATTTTTCTCACTGTTTTTCCAATAACTTACTTTCTTTCACAATGTTTATCATTTATAACATAAGAAATAACAAATACAAAAATATTCAATGACAAGAAAAATAAAAACTACCAAATTCTCTGTGAAAGAAGTAGTCGATCATGTTCTGCTTGTGCTAGTGTGCCCAAAACCTACAATTGTAATTATATAAGGAGTGCGTTTACAACCCAGTAAAAAATAATTATAAGCAAATAAACACTTTAACTTACAACTGTAGTGGGCTCTAATCCCCTAGTCTGGTTTTAGTTTTTGACACACCACACAAGTTTGCATGTTTTAATTATTCTCCCTATTACTCTCTTAAATACTCTATCATACCAAACTAATTATAGGTTGGCTATACCGGTCATAGTTGTCTATGGGCGTAGAAACTTTTATAGAACACCCCAATTCTACATGTTGGCCAAACAATGAACCATACACTCTCAATGATCCTCGAACCACTAGAAACTACAATGAAACAAAAAAGAGACCCCACTGATAGCTAGCTGAGAGGTCAGGCTCAATCTCAATCTCAGCATGATTCATGCTACATCCTAACCATGATGGTTATTAATCATTCATGGTTGTCTAGAGTTTCAAACACTCTGTGAGTATAACCCTAAGTCATAAGCTGAGTTCAATACATTGAACCACATTCTCAAACTCATACTTTACTCATTCTCTCACGAGTAATATCATAAAATGATCATGACGGATCTCACTCTTTAATCTCAGGATGACATTAGGGTTTACACTTATCTCCTACTAAGCACACAACGATGTAGGGTCTCCATATCGTTAAATCACCGGTGGCCCACTCTCCATGGTGATTGCACTCTGCCTGTGAACCAGGTAGCCCTTACCACAGGTCGCTACTTTCAGGATTTAAGGGGTTATGCTTGTTAATCTCAATATATCCATTCAGATAACATAAATAGAATAAAAGAGACTCAAGTGTAAACATAATCTCATCACAATACATGTTATTAGCAATTTATCACACATATATGCTATCACAAAACAATTTTTTTTTTACTATGCATGACATATCACGACTAACATGTATATGCAATCATCTTATAATATCATGCATGATCATTTTATGCACATCATGTTCATAATCAAAAGTTATCATGCTAATCATGCCAATTCACAATATTACAATAACATGCAACGCAAAAAGGTTTATTCATATTTAAAATTACTTATAATATCCCTTAGCTCGAATAAGAATCTTGTCTTCTGATTGCATTCGAGTCTCAAGCGATTCTAGTAGTAGGATCTGATCATTACACAAGCATATTCGTATTAATATATATCACCTCTTATATTTTAATAAAATTACCAAAATACCCTTCTTAAATTGACTCATGAGACCTTAATTTTTATGCCCTTAATTAGACTAAAATTAGAGAACACAAAGATTTTTGTCTATGATATGAGTCCAATGCACCAAACCTCACTCGATTCCGAGTTCATAGTGAAAAGTTATGCCCATTTTACTAAAACGGATCTTGGGTACACACAATGATACTTTGGTTATTTTGATAATTATTTTCAATATTTGAAATTAAATTATAACTTGATCCAAATCTATTTCTGATCTGAATCCAAAACTGTCTGATTGGATCTAGACCTGTTACTGATCTGGATCGAAAAACTATTGGACTGGATCCCGACCCAGTTCTGATCTAGATTCAGAACTGATCCATTCAGTTCTGATATGAATCTAGTATTGATCTAAATCCGATCCAGTTTTGTTCTAGATCTAGAACAGTCAATCCAGATCTAGATATAGATCTAGTTTTTATTTGAATCAATCCAGATTAACTGGATCCAGAATCGGTCTGATTTAGATCAGACTGGATCCGAATCGAGTTTCAAGACCCAGTCAGACTCGACTCAGTCTGGTTCAAACCCAGACCAGTTCGGTCTGTCTGAGTCAATTTGAATCAGTTCAGTTTGGTCCAAAATGGTTCGGTTATGAATCGATTTGAGCTGAACTGGTTCATCCCAAGCTGACTCGATCTGAACCGGTTTGACGCGATTATTTTTTTCACTCGCCTGGCTCGGTATGGGTCTCACCCAGGACGACCCGGTTTGACCTTTTTTTTTTTTAAACTATATGATTCGGTCACTACAACAAAGCAGTAGATTAGTGACGACCACATTTCGTCGCTAATCCGTCGCTACACATGTTAGCGACGGATTAGCGACAACGAGGCGACGGTATGCTTACGTCGCGAATATTTCGACGCTAACTGGCGACGGAATTATTCTGTCGCCAGGTCCGTCGCTAATTGCGACAGACTAACAAGCGCTATATTCCGTCGCCAATCCGCCGGTACTAAACGGCGACCACGGCTTGGCAACGGATTTACTTCCGTCGCTATGCCGTCGCTAGATTAATATGAATAGCGATGGATGGTTCCGTCGCTAATCCGTCGCAAACACGAAAAAAAATTAAAAAAATTTTATTTGAAAATTAAATACCGAGAACTGTACAATTTATATTTCCTGTACAATTTATATTTCCTGTAAATAAAAAACAAACCACACAAAAAAATTCATATAACAAGAATCTACAACAATTAATCGTTCCACCTTAAAATTAACAAGTTTAATTATTTACAATTCAACAATTACAATTAGGAAACATAAAAAAATAGAAATTCTTCAACACAGTTCTTTAATCATCGCCACGATTTTGTGCGTCTTCTTGTTCATTGTCTTTATCTGTCCCTTCAGCTCCACTACGCTGATTATCGCTAGCAGCCTACACAAGAAAAGAACAGTCAGTATTGATAAACAAAATATAATGAAATAAATTACACACTATATGTGATTCTATCATGTGCTCATGTGTGATCTAAGGCAATAAAAAAACTCTATATGTGATTCTATCATGCTCATATGTGCTCTAAGGCAGACAAAAAGTTTTTTATATATATATATATATATATATATATATATATATATATATATATATATATATATGATTCTATCATGCTCATATGTGTGCTAAGACAGTCAAAAAATTGAATATGTGATTATAGCATGTTCATATGTGTTCTAAGGCAGCTAGAAAAACTCTATATGTGATTCTACCATGCTCAGATGTGCTTTAAGGCAGGCAAAAAACTATATATGTGATTCGATCATGCTCATATGTGTGCTAAGGCAGTCAAAAAATTGAATATTTGATTATAGCATGCCCATATGTGCTCTAAGGTAGGCAAAGCAAAAAAATTTATATGTGATTCTATCATAAATGATATATGTTCTAAGGCAGTAAAAAAACTCTATATGTGATTTGTGCATGCTCATATGTGTTTTAAGGTAGTCAAACAACTGAATATGTGATTATAACATGCTCATATGTGTTTTTAGGCAGTCAAAAAGCTGAATATGTGATTATAGCATTCTCATATGTGCTCTAAGGCAGGCAAAAAAACTTTATATGTGATTATAGCATGCTCATATGTGCTCTAAGGCAATAAAAAAACTCTATATGTTATTATAGTATGCTCATATGTGCTCTAAAGCAATAAAAAAACTCTATATGTGATTCTATCATGCTCATATGTGTGCTAAGGCAGTCAAAAAACTGAATATGTGATTATAACATGCTCATATGTGTTCTTAGGCAGTAAAAAAACTGAATATGTGACTATAGCATGCTCATATGTGTTCTAATGCAGTCAAAAAAACTTTATATGTGATTCTATCACGCTCATATGTGTTCTTAGGCAGGCAAAAAAACTTTATATGTGATTATAGCATGCTCATATGTGCTCTAAGGCAATAAAAAAAGTCTATATGTTATTATAGCATGCTCATATGTGCTCTAAGGCAATCAAAAAACTCTATATGTTATTATAGCATGCTCATATGTGCTCTAAGGCAATAAAAAAACTCTATATGTGATTCTATCATGCTCATATGTGTGCTAAGGCAGTCAAAAAACTGAATATGTGATTATAACATGCTCATATGTGTTCTTAGGCAGTCAAAAAACTGAATATGTGATTATAGCATGCTCATATGTGTTCTAATGTAGTCAAAAAAACTTTATATGTGATTCTATCATGCTCATATGTGTTCTTAGGCAGGCAAAAAAACTTTATATGTGATTATAGCATGCTCATATGTGCTCTAAGGCAATAAAAAAACTCTATATGTTATTATAGCATGCTCATATGTGCTCTAAGGCAGTCAAAAAATTGAATATGTGATTATAACATGCTCATATGTGTTCTTAGGCAGACAAAAAGTTATATATGTGATTCGATTATGCTCATATGTGTTCTAAGGCAGACAAAAAACTGAATATGTGATTATACCTGAGAGGGACCTGGAATCGAAGATCCCCTTTCCAGAACAACGGCCTTAATCTTATTTCGGAGAAAGGGGGCGACAGTGTATTGGAAGTAGTTATTCAGTGATTCATTAACGATCTGGCGTACATCATCACCAGAAAGAATAGTCGGCTGCTTGGAGCTTATGTCGGCGCAAGAAGTCGGTGAGCCGTAACTGGAAGAACCAATAACTGGTGAAGTGTTCATATTACTCCCAAACCCGAACACGCGACCTTTTTTGGGTTCACCTGCTGTAGTCACCCATGTTGTAGGATCAAATGATGGATGCTGAGTAGCGTCATCACCATATCGCTCTACCATCTGTTGCTCATATGCCTCCTACAAAATAATGTTTAAAGTATTCATTAATAATTAATGATAACATTATGATAACTTGCATATATATTGCAATGATTATTAATAGAATTAATACATACCGTTGTCGTTCTCGCCTTCTCTGATACGAAGACTCCCATGGTCTTCCGTTTATGTGTTTCAACAAACACATCCTTATATGGTACACTGCCTCCTTTTTCTGCTTCCTGCGAAGTTAAATAACAAAAGATTTAGTACACAAGTTTGCAACAATACTTATAAAATTAATATTATATATTAATGAGTTACCATTTTCTTCAGGTGGCTCCCAAATGTCCTAGATCCACCTGTGTGTAGATGGGCTTCGGGCATCTTCGATCGATTTTGTGCAGCCTTCGCAGAGCGATTTCTAAATGCATCTCCCGCCCACTTATCGCACATTTCATCCTAGTAATCTCTCCTGATAGTAATAGGACCATGGCCCTTCCACAGTAATGGATCATCTACTACTCCAGATGCTTTTTTTGCTGCAGTCTTCATAGTGTGCAACATGTCTGCAAATCGATTGGCAGCCACCTTCTGCCACACCTTCCTTGCATCATTTTCTTCCACCGTAGTTGCGAAGCGATTCGAAGCTTACAAATATATTCAGAAAGTTAGTAAACATTGCTTAAATAAATTAAATATGAAACACATTAACTATGAGGAACAACTGTATACCATGAATGAGAACCACAATCTGTCTAACACCTCCTTTGGGTACTCTTTCCATTGAGCAACTGGTCCTGGTAGATGTTGAAGAAGTGAATTCCTAATCTCCCGTACTACTTCTTGTGGCTCAAACCTCGTGCTGCACATGAATTGTTACACAGTAAATATCAATATAAAATATTTAAAAGATATACAATAATTGAAAACAAAATACTTACGGTCGATTATCGATATACACTATTCGAATGAGTCTTCTTGTGCCAGCCTGAGAAGACCCTGTTTCCTGTGTTGGCTGTTGACTTGTGTGATCAACTGGTGTAGGTGGGTCGTGTACAGGCGCAACATCATCTGTAAAAAAATACATTAAAAATTCTCAGAATGCATATTTGAATTAATCAAGCATCCAATTAGTTATATGATATACCTATCACAGGAGCCCGTGAAGATGAAGGCTGAGCCTGGCTACTACTGGATGAACAACCACTATAACCTCCACGAACCATATTCTAACAAATAACATATGTCATACAATACATTCAAATAATTCACATCAAGTATTACAATGCATTCAAGTCATTCACATCAAGCATTGCAATGCATTCAAATTATTCGCATCAAGTATTATAATGCATTCAAATAATTCAAATCATTCACATCAAGTATTGCAATAATTCAAATCATTCGTTGCATAAATTATAATACATTCAAATAATTGAAATCATTCACATCAAGTATTACAATGCATTCGAATCATTCGTATCAAGTATTACAATACATTCAATTAAAATTTTTAATCATTCACACCAAGTATTGCAATACAACTCACATCAAGTACTGCAATGCATTTAAATAGAGGTTTGTAGTATAAGATTTTGCTCACTAGCTTGAGAATTCTTCCTCGTCACTAGTTTCACTTTCTTCTTCTTCTTCTTCTTCTTCTTCATTGTTTGCCCATCCACTTGGTACATCATTTGGATCACATTCCTTTATGAATGTTTCATCGGCCAATGGAGATATGACATGCATATCATGCGCAACATCGTGACCATAAGCGAAGTCATAGACATCATCTGATTGATAGTAATCGCTGTCTTCAGCTAACTCATCTTCCTGTAACTGATCATACTCGGGGTATAGTTTGGACTTCACCTTGCAAACTGCCCACTATTCATTTCTATCTGACTTTTTTATACTCGGATATGAAGTATAATAAACTTGTTGAGCTTGCGAGGCTAATATGAATGGTTCATATGTTCCAAACCTGGATTTATGATTCACCTCCACAATGCCTGAAGCTTTGTCGAGTCTTGTTGCAGTTGGATCAAACCAATGACACTTGAATATCGTAACCCTGTTATTCATGCCTAAGTAAGTCAACTCCATTATTTCCTCTATAACACCGTAGTAATCATGTTCATTTTCACCGTAGCTGCTACCCTTGACACACACGCCACTATTTATCGTTGATTTGTTTATACCGTAGTCTTTTGTATGGAATCGATAACCATTTACGATATACCCATTGTAGCATTGCACAACTTTGGTCGGACCATTTTCTAAATCACATATTCCTTGATCTTTAACATCACCATGGCAAACCTACGCACATACATAAACAATGATTGTGATCACGATCAATTAAGTAACTTAGTGTTGTTTATAAGTACAAAATTTATGTTAGCTTCTTTACCAACTGTTTCAACCACTCCACAAACTTAGTTTCACGTTCTTTTTGTACTTCTGCATCAGTGAGATGTGAAACTTCGCTTTGCAACTCCAGATCAAATCGTCTGCAAACCACAAATACTTATATTACCGAGTCATGTATCCACATATAGAACATAAAAGGATTTATAATTGAGTTGCATATACATATACTTACTCGATGTATGGGTTGATCACTGAGCAATTAAAAAGAATATAGATGTGTGCTGCATCTTGCTCTCGATTTGTCAATAGCCTTGATCGGCAACTACCAAATGCATGCCCAAGTGGTTGAAATATCGACAGCTTGTCAGCTACAGTTACTTGTTCTCCATCATCGTTACGGGACAGACATGTGTAACGTGTTGGAATATGAGGTTCGAAGTACATAGATGAGAAATTTGAAATCTCTTCTAAAGTGTACGCCTCACAAATAGAGCCTTCTACTCTTGCTTTATTACGAACATTTTTTTTAGGTCGAACATGCATCTGACAAGAATATACATTTCAAATTTTAAATATCTGTCATTAAAGAGCCAAATATAAAAAAACATATACCTTTCAAATGGGTACATCCATCGATATTGCACAGGGCCACCAACCCTTAGTTCATATGGTAGATGTATGATCAAATGTTCCATAACATCGAAAAATGCTGGCGGAAATATCTTTTCTACAGACAAACAGTGGTGATGACAGAGTCCTCGAGATTCTTTACATCTGATACAACGACCTCCGATGCGCACAATGTTCTGAAAAATCCGCTCAACTCAGACAATACCCCCCATATAGGTTTGTCTAACATATCATGGAATGCTAGGGGTATCAATCGTTGCATAAAGATATGACAATCATGGCTCTTCAACCCATATAACTATCTATCGTCAATCTTCACAACCCGAGCAATGTTAGAGACATATCCATCTGGAAATCTCAGTTGTCTCAACCATTGACATACATGTTTTATTTGATCAGGTCCGAGCACGTACTTCGCCTTTGGTTTCAGTACTTTGCCATTATACTCTTTGAGTTCCAATTCTGGTCTTTTACATATTAATTTTAAATCCATACGGGCCTTCGGATTATCCTTCGTTTTGACTTTAATATTCATTACTGTATTGAACACATTATCAAACACATTTTTCTCTACATGCATCACATCCAAATTATGTCGTATCAATAGGGTCGGCCAATACGATAGTTCCCAAAAAATAGATTTTTTCGTCCAATTGTGATCCTTCACAAATCCACGGAAGGGTGTAGGACTGCAGACATCTGTTAATACATTTGGAAAGTATTGCAATCTTCTTAGAATCTCTATGCCGGACAATCTTGAGGATGGACCTTCCGTTTCAGTTGTGTCTGCTTTAAATGCATTCTTTTAACGTCGGAACGGATGATCGCTGGGTAGAAATCGACGATGGCACTCAAACCAGCAAGACTTCCTTCCATGTCTCAATCTAAAAGCTTTGGAATCCTCCATGCAGTACGGACAAGCCAACCTCTCATGTGTGCTCCAACCAGATAACATACCATATGCAGGGAAGTCACTGATTGTCCATAGAACAACGGCCTTCATGTTGAAATTTTGTTTTTTGTGGGCATCATACGTGGTAACACCGTCATCCCACAGTACTTTTAGTTCATCAATCAATGGCCTTAGATATACATCAAGATTTTGGCCAGGTGAGGTCGGACCAGGGATCAACAGAGACAAGAAAAGATTTGGACGTTTCATACACAAGCTTGGTGGAAGGTTGTATGGAGTTATAAATACTGGCCAGCATGAGTATGGAGTTGATCTACCCCCAAATGGATTAAATCCATCTGTACATAGACCGAGTCTAACATTTCGCACTTCCATTGCGAAGTTCTGATGAGTACGATCAAAGTGCTTCCAAGCTTCAGCGTCAACAGGATGCGTGATCTTGTTTTCATCGTGTCGAACTTTATTTGCATGTCATCTCATATGTTTAGCTGTCCTTGAAGACATATACAATCGCTGCAATCTAGGAGTGATAGGAAAGTAGCAGAGCGACTTGTATGAAACTTCATTTGATCTCGTGCTACCATTGCCTCTTGTCTTTGGCTTGAACCGAGGATGCCCACATGACGGACATGATATGTTGTTTTCCTGCTCCTTGGAATACAACATGCAGTGATTTGGACAAGCATCAATCTTTTTGTAACCCATATCTAGAGCGTTGACCATAACTTTCGCACGATAGAAATTTTGTGACAATTTCTCATCTTTGGGCAACATACTCTTCACAATCATGCACAAACGGTCAAAACATGATTGACTCAAATTATACTCGGACTTCAAATTCATTAGTTGAAGAACTGCAGACAAGATAGTGTGACTCTCACAACCGTTCCAAAGTGGCTCATCAGCATCTCTAAGTAAATCATAAAATCTACTAGCTACATCGTTTGGTGATTCTTCATCTACGGCAGTTCTTACATCACTAGAACTCATAGCAGAACCCAATTCTGTTCCTGCGGCATCAAATATCAAATTCGTATATGGATTATCGTGCACCACATTCACACGTGCATCAAAATCGTTTCTAAATTCTTCTTCATGAAACGTCCAGTTCTGATAATCACTCACAAAACCCTTCCTATATAGGTGATGTCTAACGCCATGAGGTTCTACAAATCGATTATTCTTACAAATCTTGCAGGGACACCTAATCCGACCTGTGAGATCTACTGTACTGACACTTGCCGTTGCAAATTCAATAAAAATGTCAACACCATCCATATATTCATGCGATAACTCATTGTCCACTATCCTACGGTACATCCATTCACGGTTTGAAGTCGTTTTGTCGTATAATGTTACAAATAGTATCCTAACCAGTTAAAAGAGAACCATCAGAATGCTATGATGAAGAAAATATCAAATTTATCATGCAATATATGATGTCATACAATCACAAGAATTATGATGCATGCATTGATAACTTAATATTTTCATGTGCAAACTATTCATGACACGATACATTCATTTGAAGCATGCTTTCAGTATACAATTTCACATGGAAGATATAATCAAATTGAAAGTAACTACATGTAAGCATGGATACAATCACATCAAACATTGCAATACATCGAAATAATTCATATCAAACAAATGTCAAACATGTACCTGCAGCAAACACACTTCAATATCTCACTAACTACTACCATGCCTAGCATGGACTCCGTACTCCAAAAATAAGAACACTTCCATATTCATACATTAAAATCATGCTCAGCATGATCTCCAAACTTCAACAAAGCAGTCCTAGATATCAACAACTAAGTGAGCATGTGAACAATAAAGTGTTACATTCAATAAATTAAATAACATGTGATGCGCTTGCATCACTTACTCATCACGGGTATTTACCCGATTTACATTGTTTTTGTCACTTACTTATCACGGGTGGCGGGGCACAAGTGAGTTCCGTTGAGAAATCTGCACAAAAAAAATGATGTTTTAAAATAAAGTCACCATGAAAAAAAACCCTTTCAAACATAGGACAATAGGATCCTGCCAACTCATCTTTGGGCGGATATGGATCCACAAATATCATATTTGTAGGCTCAGGAGGCTGCGGATGGAGAGGTGTGAGGGTTGAACTCGAGCGCGACGAAGGAGAGGGTGCAATGGGAAAGGGCTTTTCCTTGCCGGGGTCGACCCCCTGACGGGGTCGAGCGCCTGCCGGGGTCGACCCCTTGCCGGACATGACAAGGGGTTGACCCCCTGCCGGGGTTGACCCCCGGCCGGACACGGCAGGGAGTCGACCCCCGGCCGGACACGACAGGGGGTCGACCCCTGGCCGGACACGACAAGGGGTTGACCCCCTGCCGGGGTTGACCCCCGGACGGACACGGCAGGGGGTCGACCCTCGGCCGGACACGGCAGGGGGTTGACCCCCTACCGGGGTCGACCCCCTGCCGAACATGACAAGGGGTCGACCCCCTGCCGGACATGACAAGGGGTTGACCCCCTGCCGGGGTTGACCCCCGGCCGGACACGGCAGGGGGTCGACCCTCGGCCGGACACGGCAAGGGGTCGACCCCCTACCGGGGTCGACCGCCTGGTGGAGTCGACCCCTTGCCGGAAAATGCAGGGGGTCGACCCCCAATCCATTTAACGGTGGGGCCCGAAAATACCTGCGATTGCTCCGGGCGGTGGCGGCAGAAGGTTGACGAAGATCGACTTCTGGCGAACGGTGGTGGCCGGCATAGAGGTCGACGGGATGGATAGGGCGGCCGAAAGAAGAGGGCGGCAGGAGGGAGAGGGCGGCGGGCGGGAGCAGCGAAAGAAGAAAGGAAGAAGAGGGCTGGGATTAGGGGTAATACGACATTTCGCGACGGCTTAGCGACAGATTAATTCCGTCACTAAGCCATCGTAATTCAAAAAACGAAAAAGGCGACAGAAAATATTTCGTCGCCTAGGCCGTCGCTATTTTGCGACGGAATTTTAGCTATCGCAATTCCGTCGCGAACTGCCGTATTTATTGCGACAAAATATTCACTCGCACAATCCGTCGCTAAGTAGCGACGGATTTTGCGAGGGAATATAATTTGTCGCTAGTTTCGTAAAATTCTCCAATTATAGCGATGGATTCATTTCTCTCGTTAATCCGTCGCTAAGTAGCGACGATATAACGTCGTCGCTAAATTCCGTCGCTAATCAACTGTTTTTTTGTAGTGGGTCTGGGTGCGATCCAAACTGACTCGGGCATACCCGACCTTGATAAAAATAAAAAGTGGAAGGGGCTCTGCCCCTTACATTTTTCCTGTTGCAGAGGGAGCCGACCCTCTCCCCTTCTCTCTGCGGCAAAGGGGTCGGCCGCTGGCGCCGAGCAACATACCCTCTTCTCTCTCTCTCTCTCTCTCTCTCTCTCTCTCTCTCTCTCTCTCTGCAGCCTATCGAGGTTTCCCTTTTTTTTGTTTCTCTGCAACTTAGCCCTCAATCGATCGAAAAAAGAAAGGGAAAGACCCTTACTTCGTCATCGCCGGCCAGATTTTGGTGAGTCCCTCTAATCTTTGTTTTTTTTTTTCTCGTCTCTGTGTCCCTCTCCCTCTGCTGCTCGCTTGGTCGACGGTGGAGGGGATGCACCGTGAGGGCTATTTATGGGGAAACCGCCTTTTGTTTTTATCCTCTCGAACGATTTTGTCGGAGAGAGGTTTTTACAGGATTCAACTTTAAGCTTCTGCATTTTGCTAACGTCTTCATCTTATTTGGTGAGGCCTTCATGGAGCAGATGACGAGGATCCTTTGTATCCTCAAGGTGTTCAGATCGATCTCATGTCTTCATATCCATAAGTACAAACAGCCAGCTACTCACTGTTCCTGCTGCCTCCCACCTATTTTGGTGCCAGGTGGGTCAGCTTCTGATTTTCTATTTGGGCCTTCCTCTTGATAAGTCGGTTGATTCACGCCTCCCATTGGTCGTCCATTTTGCATAAAATCTAGTCTCGTTTGCAATCGTGGCAAGGTAAATACCTATCCCGGGCGGGTATGCTCACTCTCATCAAAATGGTTCTTTGGGCTATTCCCTCCACTTTATGCCAGTTTATAAGATGTCAGCAAGGATTGTGAAGCATATCCCCACTTTCCTTTAAGGCAGCGATAACGAGCATTCCAAAATCGCATTGGTTGATACGTCTTGGGTTGTTGGTGTCTCCTCCATCTCTTTGAAGAGTGTAGCATTGCTGTCAAAATGGTGGTGGTTTATTTATGTGATTTGGCATCATATTTCATATAGAAATATGCCTTGCAAGGCAGGTCTGGTACCCTCTAGCGATGGCCTTGCTATTTGCAGTTGGGATGATTCTACTTGCGAGTTCTCAATGGCCTCTTTTTTAGTCGTTTGTCGAAACGGAGGTCGACCCTTTTTCGGAGAAATGTGTTTGGGCCAAGGGGTCGCCCCCTAGATCGAAGCTCTTTGCTTGGTTGGTGGTCATGGATGGCGTGCTGACCCATCAAAATCTGTCTAACTGTGGTTTCTGCATGGTCAGCGTTTGTTGCATGTGTGGTGCAAATGTTAAATCCACCTCACTTGCTTTGTTATTACCCTTATTTCCACTCTATTCACTTCTTCATGGCAGTAGCTTCACATCTTTTTCATTTGTCAAGCATCATTCTCAAGGGATCTATTTCTTCATCTGCAATTACCACCTCAGAGCAACATATGGTATTTAGTATATATGGCGTTGTTGGCTGTTTACCGCATGGTGGGCTGTTTGGTGTGAAAGAAATGTCTAAGATTTCTAGAATCGAGGATAGCATGCTTCAACCATATTCTATGGTATGATAAGCCAGCGATGAATCTTTATTGGATTCATCCTCTATTCGTCGGTTGCCCGTTCCTTCTGGTAATGCTGGGGTCGATATCTCATCGCCTTGAGCGTCTTACAGTTCTCTCTTTTAATAAAATTAAGTTTCCTTGATTTAAAAAAAAACATTTGATGGATTCAACTTTATATATAGGTTAATCTAACATTAAACTAGTTTGGGTTTAACATTTGATTGGCTCAACTTTATGAAAATAACTAAAATATTTTTAAAATAATGATATTGTTGAAAATATAAGGTTGTTTTTTGAGGTAAAAAAGGTAACTTCAATAGTTTCATAAAGTTATTTTTTTGGAAAAGGTGTTTTACTTTTAAATATTTTTCAAGTCAAAAAGATATATAACAGTAAAAAAAAGTAATCAATATTTTTAAAATATATCATTCTTTCAAAAGTATTTTAATTGTTTTAATAAGGTTGAATCCAGTTAAACTCAATCTAATATATTCAACTTTATTAAAATAACTACAATATCCTTAAAATAATAATAATTTTAAAAATACAAGATTATTTTTTAAGGTCAAAAGGTAACTTTGAAAGCTTCATAAAATTACTTTTTTTTGGGAAAAGGTCAATCCAAAAAACACTCAAGTCAGCTAGGTTGGGTTAGAATCACGCAAAAATCATAACTCAAACTAGAACCACAAGTTATTCATATAGGATTTGGCTTCAACCCGGGTAACATTAGTGTTGAAAATTTATGCCAATACTCGGATATCTGTGTCCGATCAATCCGGTGCTCAAGACAAACCAGATCTATTGACAGCCCTAGTGTAGGGGTGAATAAGAGTGGAGTCAAGTTAAACAGTAGCCCTCAAATAAATCAAGCTTACATTGGTCAGACATTCATGTTCAGATGGGTCAAAATGTTTGTGCAAGGGACAACCCAACACATTTTCTTCCATCCCATCGCCCTTCATGGTTTTCAATTAAAATTCTCATGTTCATTATAAAATAAAAAATAAAATAAAATTTCCATGTGCATTTACATGCATCTCTGACATTCATTTCCCTCTTTGTCTAATTGTCTCTGCTGATGCCATACCAACATGCACTAAAAGAAAAATGAGGATTAGCATCAGACTCTTTCTGTCGCTAATTCATCACTAATGTGTTTAGCGATGGAAAGAGTTCATCGCATAATCCTAGTCGCTAAATAGCGACAAAATTGATCTGTCGTTATTCCATCGCTAATTAGCGACGGATCAGTTCTGTCACGAATTCATCGATGAATAAACAACAGATTTAGTTTTGTGACAGATAATATCTATCACTAATTTGTCGCTATTGTAGCGACAGATAATATTTGTCGCAAAAGTTGAAAAAAAACATTAAAAAATTTGAAATATAACACCAACTATTTCAACAGAAGGTAGTGATATTCATGATAAAGTTTTCCATGTCTAATGTTTGTCCATAGATAATCTGGCATTGTTATGAAAATGAATCATGAATAGTTTTGTTCTTATAGGAGACACAGGAAGAAATGCTATTGTAAGCACCGATCTCAGGTTATATTCATTTGCAGCCGTTTC
Organism: Nuphar pumila; assembly: GCF_984573655.1. Classification (NCBI taxonomy): domain Eukaryota; kingdom Viridiplantae; phylum Streptophyta; class Magnoliopsida; order Nymphaeales; family Nymphaeaceae; genus Nuphar; species Nuphar pumila. The sequence continues at coordinate 87,238,034 of NC_143250.1, forward strand.
ACTAGAGGGTTGGGTCACACCAGAGCCCACTTCAAGTGAAAACGCCAAATCAAGTGTCTGGTTAGCAATGTGTATATCCTGAAATAGAGAAGGCACTTGAGGTAACAATAACTCCCTCGCATGCATGCACACATAAGCATAAAAACCTGAAACCGACAAAACAAGTGCAATGAAAAGAAATATACTCAACTGCTTTCGACTCCAATGGAATAACACGAAAACCAGAAGGAAGCAATGGAGCATCATCAGCAAATAACTCATCAATAGGAGCAAACACAAGTTGTGCACATGCCCCAACTGCATTCTCATCAACTCCACTGCAAAGCTGCAAACAAAGAACATGAAATCAATTATTTACAAGAAAAAAAAATGCACCACCACGCAACGTTCTTTTGACAACAATGGAAACACTTGACAAACACCAACCTGTAACAAATACATGTCTCTTTGTAAGACACCATCTTCTTAGTAGAAGCCACGACCCTCAAGCTGGATTACTTCCAGAAGCTGGAATTCCAACAAGACAGACAACACAGTTAGTTTAAAACTCTATGTAGACAATAGTAATCACCATGAGCCACAACATAAGACTCTCTTTCTCAAACCATAAAGTAGTTTAAAGTAGGTTAAAAATCATTACCAACTCAAACAAAGAAAATTAACTCAAACTAAGCCATCTATACCGCTTCTCGTTCTAGTGTATGAGCAAGAGGTAAAGCAACCTGCCTACCAGAAAAACCTCCAAACCTGGAACCAGAAATAGCATATCCTTGAGAGAGGCAGCAGAGAAAGCATCAACACCACAATCAGCCCACTCTGAACGATGTTCTCTGAGAAATTGAACAAGCAATGCCGGAGGCACATTCTACACAACATAAATTAAACCCATCAGAGTACGGTAAAAGTAGACCCATGTATTTGAAAAATAGAAAGGAAGCCAGGACAGTCAAAGCAACTCTAATAACTTAACCTAACATTGGTATTGCAAGTATCACAACAGGATAATGGAAAGTAGAAGATTAAATACGCATAAAAGGAAAAACTAAATGTTCAAGATAAAATTAGATGATCATCTAATTCATATATTAAATGCAGACAGAAGGCATACTAAAATCAAACCTGAAGCAGCATGAATGCCTTTGCACAGAGGATACCACTACCATAATTATAGAGTGTCGTGAAAGAATTAAGGTGACCACCCAGAAGTTGTCTAGGAGAAGCATTCACAATGATAGTCACATCCTCCACCCCATCACTACTCATTAAAGACCATCCATCATCAGCAAACCCATTCACAACATCATTGAATCCCCTACAAACAATTCATTGTAAACGAGGGAGACAATAAAGCTATAAATTCATCAAGAAGACAAACATGAATTCATGTTAAATAGAATGGTTTACCTGCTCAATCTTTGACTAAAGGTCCTAAGAACAGCCGGCTGACGACCCTCACCATATACAATTTTGCCACTTGTCTCAAGTGCTACTTGTCTGATGTGATGCAGTGCCTGTTAAAAAGAATCCAAGAACATCATTCCTCAGTTGCATAAGATGCAAAAGGATGCAAAAAGAAAAGGATATTGCCAGAAAAGGTGTTTACAACAAGGGTCATTTTCTGAGCAAGGATTTTAGATGATGCATACAGTGGTCGGTGCTTAAAACGTAGTGAAAATTGGCGGTGCCTTCGCAATTACCCATTTATCCAAGAAAAATCGGGATAAGCTACGAAAAATCACATTTTGGTAAGGAAATAAAGAGCGCAAAAATCAGAACGATGGGGTGATCGTACAGAACAATGGGGTGATCGTACAGAGACCACAAAAAACTCACGTTGGGCAGTATTTGGCGATTGCAGTGGCGAGGGACTTAATAATTCTGGCATTGATGTTGAAGAGATCTTTGCGCGTCATCCCGGGCTTGCGGGGGACGTCGACCGGGATGACGACCACATCGTAACCCTTCAATGCTTGCCCTAGCTGATCCTCACCCATGTACCCAATCACCTGAAACACATCTTTCTCCCAAAACGTAAGACACCCAAAAAAAAATGAGATCTGCAATCTTATCTCAGGAAACACCAAAAATATCGCGAAGAAAGAAGAGTAGGGGGAAAGAAAAGAAGAGGCCGACGACCTGAGCCCTAGAGTTGATGTGGCTAACGTCGACGGCAATGCCAGGGGTTCCGACGATATCGTAGAGGGTGAGGCTGGAGACAAGGGGGTTGAGCTTCATGAGGAGGGCGAGCGACTGCTCGATACCTCTCGCCGCCACCAACACTGCCACCTTCTGCTTAGGGGTGCTCCCCGAGGAGGACAAGCATCGGTGCTGAGCAGAGGAGGAGGAGGGCGACCTCCTCCATGTACCCAATCACCTGAAACACATCTTTCTCCCAAAACGTAAGACACCAAAAAAAAATGAGATCTGCAATCTTATCTCAGGAAACACCAAAAATATCGCGAAGAAAGAAGAGTAGGGGGAAAGAGAAGAAGAGGCCGATGACCTGAGCCCTAGAGTTGATGTGGCTAACGTCGACGGCAATGCCGGGGGTTCTGACGATATCGTAGAGGGTGAGGCTGGAGACAAGGGGGTTGAGCTTCATGAGGAGGGCGAGCGACTGCTCGATACCTCTCGCCGCCACCAACACTGCCACCTTCCGCTCAGAGGTGCTCCCCGAGGAGGACAAGCATCGGTGCTGAGCGGAGGAGGAGGAGGGCGACCTCCTCAAAGTCGTTTCGACGGATCGAACAATCACATCTTCATCTTTTTCCTTTCACTGCAGAAACCTACACACCTAGAGAAAACAGGAAAGTGAGTAAGGTTTTTTTATCGAAAAGTAGAATTTCGCGCCCTAGATGGGTTGGTTTAAATCGAAAAGTAGTGACGAAAAAAATCCGTCGCTAATTAGTGACGGATTCGCGCCAAAAAATTTTTGTCGCTCCTCCGTCGCTAAGTTGCGACAAAAGTTTTCTATTGCAAAGTTTCATCGCTAATTAACAATTTTCTTGTATTGGGATTTAGCGACGGAAAAAAAATCCATCGTGAATCCATTGCTAATTAGTGACAGATTCGCGACGGAAAACTTTATGTCGCTAAGTTGCGACAGAGTTTGAGACATAATTTTTTCATCGCGAATCTATCGCTAATTAGCGACGAATTCGCGACAGAATTTTTTTCATCGCTAATTCTGTAAATATTTCGAATGTTAGCGATGAATAGTTTTCTCTTGCTAATCTGACGTAAATTTGCGATGGAAAAAATCCATCGCTAATTAGCGTTTTTCTTGTAGTGATGGACTTGATCCACATAATAAATGAATTGAGAGGATAAAATCAATTTCTTAAAATATTAGATTTAATATTAGTTATAATATATATTTTGCAAGAAAAATTCCTTTTCTTTATGACTATTATTAAGTGTATTATTGACATTCCAATTCCAAGTTTTGTGCAACACATTCAGATTTCAGTCTTTTAACGTGGCAATGGCCATGTTAACTCAAATAAAACTAATTAATTTGGTTTTTGACTTATCTCAAAAGATCACCTGTACTGACCCACATCCTGGTCCAAGTTGTTTAGGCCTGTACGGCCCTTGGGCCTTTCACTGAATCCAGCCAAATGTATCATAAACCTGGAAATTGGATACTAAGGAACCGTTACATTTCTTATTAATTTGTATAGTTAATTGATGCATATAGATTTGAGTTTGCAACGTTGGACTCACATCTGAATCCAAATTTCATTCTTCGTTGGATCCAGATTTGAGTTGGAACTTATCTATTCACTTCAGCTGCAACAATGCCCAATACGAATTGGATGCACAAGTGCAAACAAGCGATCCAGGTTTGGACTGGAATCAGGCAAAGATTTGATCCATTGGCAGCCGTATACTGAAATTATGTAGGGGTAGGGCTGTAATTGGGTATAGACATGTGACCAGGTGTCGTTCCCCATATTTGACCTCTTTGAACGTTAAATACGATTACAGGGTCTGGACCCAGTAGGACATTACCGAGCACACAGGGGTCTTGGACTGGAACCAACACTACATGGATAATGGGTGGGCTCTTACTGATAGCTATTTTAGCCCTTTTTGCAGTTAAGAAAAATATTTAGAACTAGGTTAAAACTAAACTACAAGGATCTGACTGTCTGTCACCTGATCCAGCATGGGGCAAAAGGCTAAAAACTGGACACTGACCCAAGGCCCAGAGTGGGTCTTGATGGGGTCAGGTACGGCCGAGTCAGAAAAAATGACATTGGCAAACCTAGCCAGTGGGAATTCATCAGTGTGAGTGTCCCTAGAAAACATTACGAAAACCCACTCAGCCTTTACCATATTTACAGATAGCAGGTCAAACTTTACACTTTTATGAATGAATGCCTAGTTAAAATTGGCTCAAAGAAACATATTCTCATTGGCTTGGTTCTGATGAGCCCGATGCAACCTAGCCGTGTAACCACTAGAGTGGGTCCAGATTCCATAGGCTCATCAAGTTGGATTGATCGGATCTGCACCATAATTGGCCTAATCCAGGTTTTGGATCCAGATCTGATTCTGTTCATATCTCAATTTTGAAAGAAGTGTTTTGCATGTGTGTAGGGTTAATATTTGCTACAATCAATTACACTTATAATCGATGTAGTTAGGGAAAACATTTTTTTTTAAACTTAACCTCACAGATGTGATCTATATGCTCCATTTAGTAGGAATTAACTTTTGGATTGTCACAAATCGAGTGTATACAGGTATTTCTAGCAATGTAAAAAACAATAGCTGTAAAAACACAAAATTCATCTAACTCAAAAAAACATGTTTTTTTTCTGCCAAAAAATACTGTTCAAGAGCTGTTTTTCCACTAAATCGACCATACTGAACACATCTATGAGGTTATGAATAAAAGCAACTTGCATCATGAGATCGTAACTAAATTTTAAAAATAATTGAATGTAGCCACTAGAATATGAAAATTTGAAAATATGAGAACTAGAGTATGAACCATGACTTTTATTTTTTTTTTCATAAATCTTTCTATACATATGTGATCTACATGTTTGGTTTTAAGGGAAACGACTCTTAAATCATGCAAATGAGATGCATGAAGATGACTTTTTAAGGCTTCGATTCAAGCATTTAAAAATCATGTTTTTTTTTTTTTACAGTGGACTCCTAGCAATGGACCATGCTGAACACAACACACACACACACATATATATATATATATATACCCAAGGTCGTCTTCACAATTTGATGTATACAAACATGCCCACGAGACAAAGGTTGTAGCTATGACATATAATGCACAACCAAGTGAAATAATAGTACTTTATGTGTATATTGAACGACGTTTACAGTGTGGATTGTGGTAGGTAGAATGATAACACCAAGCCTTGGTCACCAGATGCTCCTTGTCCTTAATTATGCCTTTTAGGGTCAGATCAAGCAATTATAAAACAAGCATAAACATGCACTGCCACTGCTGTCTGTGTCCATGACATTTATGGGTTTTTGGCGTCTTGAAGATGAGGTTAATCTTAAGCGATAGCATTTACCAGAAAACACAATGCAGTTATCGGTCTTGCCGTCTATGATTAGTGCTGAGAAATGAGATGAGCGTCTCATGGTTTGGATTGTGCTTTGCTAGTAATGAAGCACTTAGAACTCCTAAAATAAGCTCGGCAACTTGAATATTAGCAACAAGTGTTTTGGCTCAACTCATGTAGGCTCATAGTATACGCCCCGACTTTCAAACTTACGGAGATTTTTTTTTAATGTACAATGAAAAACTTTTCGAAATTACTCTTAAACTCTCTCGAACGTATCACATGTTTAGAATTTAACCATTGCAATTCAAATCTAACTAAAATAGTTTCATTCATAAATGAAATTTAAAATTGATCATTCAAAAGAATAAAAATGAGAAGAGTTCATTCTAATCCATCAACAAAACCCAGAAGATTCTGTGTCCTGCAACATCCATCCGTCTACACACAGATCTGAAAAATATAAAGTATGAAACGTGAGACACATGATGTTTCATCACAATTCCTTAGACCCTTACTAGGTCTCACTTACGCAAACAACACAAAATCAATAGTTACGATATAACTACATAATATTTATATTATCCTGAGATAATATAAAAACACATGAAACACGCTTATCATTATGTGTGGATAATAATACAATGTACACACCTTTTATGCACACATAAATAACAATTTACACATACCTCTATATGTAAATAAACATACACATCACATATATTATTATATATATACTACACAAAAACTCAAGGGTTACTATATAACTATGTAACATTTACATCATCTTGAGATAATGTAAAAACATACGAGACATGCATATCATTATGCGTGGCTAACAATACAATGTACACACTCTTTATGCACACAAAAATAACAACTTACACATACATTTATGCGTAAATAAACATACAACTTATGCATACCCTTTATGCGTACAAAAACAATTTACACATACATCTATGCATAAATAAACATACAACTTATGACTTATGCATACCTTTATAGATAATTAGACATACAATTCTCACATATTTTTATGCACACATAAAATTCAATGATTAATCATAAGTGCCTGAAATATTGTGTACTATTATATTCACAAGTTGTCATTCGAGCTTACACTTACGCTCATATGCTAATCATGCACACAGTTATGTAGTCATTTCATTTAAGTCAATCCCTATGCTTATAAACAATTTGTGCATATACGTTATTTAAGGATACAATCACACTCATATATAACTCAAGCATATAATTATGCATATATGTCATGCAAGCCTACATCTAGGCTCACAAGCAACTCAAGTGAGGAGAGAGAAGAGTTTTGTGGAAAGGGAAAGAGAAAAGAGAGAATGAAAATAGAGAAGAGAAAGCAGATAAAAAGAGGTAAGAGGTGATTCACACATAACTCGATGAAAAAGTCTTTCATCTATGTTCACTCATTTACCATAGGGGCAGTGCTACGTAGGTTTACAAATGACTAACTTGCTTGACCTCAATAGTACAAACCAATGTTACCCTATATTTCAAATTGTGATCATTGTAGGACTTTAACCTGACCGTTGTGTAGTACAACTACGACAAAACTTTAACCTAACCACAATTCAATGTACTAGGACAAAACTTTTACTTGACTACATTTAGTGTGATTACGATAGAAATTTAACCTAATCGTATTTAATGCCATCATGATAAGACTTTAACTTAATCACATTTAACATTACTATAGTAATATTTTAGCTTAACCTCAATAGTCCGTGTATGTTTACTATTAACCTCCTTGCTCAACCTCAATAGTATGAGCCAATGTCACTCCATTTTTTAGTGTGATTAGATCGAACTTTAACCTAACCACATTTAGTACAATTATAGCATGACTTTAACCTGACCACAATTCAATGCACTACAATTCAATACTTTTTAAACATGCATCATACCCATTACAAATCATTCATCATACTTGCAAATCTCTAACTCGAATTATTAAACCTCGTATTTGAAAGAACCATTTGGGTCAACACCCATCACTTTCACATTAAAAAATATGCATTACACAAAATAACATGAATAACGAGACTTTCACATTCAAAGCAATCATTTAGGTCAATACTCATCACTTTCGCATTTGAAAGTGTACATAGATATACATCACATAAACAATCACATGTATGCCTCAATTGCACACATGCATACCACAACACATAAGTATATATATGTATGTCTCAATTGCATACACATGTATCACATCACACAAGTCTTCACACATATGCTTCAATTGCATATGCAGGTATCGTATATCAACACTCAATTAATTTCAACACACTTCAATCATATGTACCTTGTAAATATCATAGTTCACTCTATTTTTCCAATAATACAAGGCTTTATCAATGGTGACGTTTTAACTGAACTAAGCACTAGGAGCCCTGCCCGAGCAAAAATGTGAGTGTATATTAGCCTACTGAGAATCCGTTAGTGATGAGAACAGACCAGACAAGAGCTCAACTCTTAGAAATGAGTGCAACAAAAATATACACTCTGAGCATATGCACACAAACATGTTTTTCAAACATTTATCATATTTGCATACGTATGCATCACATTTACCATCCACCATTTGCCATATTTTTAAATGTTAAATTCAAACAATAGAACTTTGTCTTCGTAGAGATCAATTGGGTTCAATACCCTTAATTTCATAATAGAACAAATACAATGTAATTACAAGTATACATCTACTCATCTTTGTGCATATTGTTCTACGCAATTACCTTCTAATGTGTGTAATTAATCTTATGCAATTAAAATTTCTAATGCATGCACCATACATTCTGTCCATTTCCATATAAATCATTCCATACATCAACATATATTCGTACATATGCTTATTTGCATACATATGTCTCACATCAAACATACATTCATACATATACCACAATTGCATATCTATAGCTCACATCAAATAAATATTCATACGTATGCACAATTGCATATATACTTATTTTAATATATATTCATACGATATCATGCTTTCATATGCACACATTACCTCAAACATTCATACATATGCCACACAAACATATGCATGCATCACATCAAACATCTGTATATATACCACCTTGACATACACATGTATCACATCAAACAATCGTACATATGCTTCATTTTTTATACGCACGTATTGCATCTCGACAAACTGTTATATACAAACCATCAAAACCCATGTAGCTCATGAATATTACCATTCACTCTACTTTTTCAATGATACGAGGCATAATTAATGATGACACTCTAATTGAATTAAGCACTAGGGGGCTTGTTTGTGTGCAAGCGCAATCATATATTGGCTCACTAGGAACTAATTAGTGAAAAAATAGACCAGACAATGACTTGACTCCTGAAAATGAGTACAACAGAAATATACACCTTGAGTATACACAAAAAACATAATTCTCGTATGTATAACATGATTACATATGTATGTGTTATAATACACACAATCATGTGTATGCCTCTATTGCATATGCACACAAATAAACATTTATTCGTATGTCATCTCAACACACACACACACACCATTAACAACATATTTTTTGTATGTATGTCATAATTGCATATATACATGTCTATGCATATATCGTAATTGCATTCATATACATTGAATATTTTCATTCATCTTTTTGTATGCCATAATTACATGCATATACACATATCATCATTTATCATGTCATATGCCATAATTGCATACATACAAACAAATATCATTACCCCTATTATATTTTCCTGTACATATGATACAATTGCATACATACATGTCACATTACGTAAGTCTATGCATATGCCTTAATTGCATAAGTGAATAATTATCACTCGTACATATATCATCTTGGCACACGCATAAACACATTGAATACACACTTTTAGTATTTTTACCTACAAAATATGCAATTCTATATAAAATTTTTATCTTTTAATATTTAATAAATGTCCGGTAAAACAAAACACTTCTAAAATTTTGGATTTTTCAATTCTACAATTATATTTTCATGTTCATCAATTCTTAACTCTGGTTAGTGCATAAACAATAATTAAATATTTATGAACCCTAAAATGTCTTTTTTGAGGTTTATATATCTCGCCGGAAGTTAGGGTAGAGCTTTCCTTATCTTCATATGTGAGTATCCTAGAAACACAACAAGGGCATGAGGAACCATACCTCTATCGTTATGTTATTCGTTCAGGGTTTTTTTAAACTTTATGAATATTCACACATTTTGGTGGTAGATCGACAACTCGAGAGTACACGATGGTGACGTGACTATGGTGTAGTTCGTGAGGTAGGGCGTGACATAGACTTCGAGGCGACAGTGTCAAATTGACTATGATAGTGACAACAGTCTGCTGTTGACGTCAGTGGGGCCCACCTAGCCCAGTGGCGTGCCTGAATGCAAACCCTTCCTCTCTTTTTTTCTTCCCTTCTTCATCTTCTCTACTTCTTCCTCTCATTCTTTTTTTCATGGGCAAACCGAAGAGGGAGACGAGAGAGAGGGGGAGACCATATAGAGGTAGCCAACATGTGGTGGCCGACTAGCAAGAGAGGTGGTTGCCGATGGGGTTGGGTGCCCCCCAGCTAGTGGTTTGGCTGAAAAGAGATCTTGATTGAGGGGCAAAACACGGACTGGCAAGCAAAGGTCGACTAACAAGGCGGTGATCCACAGGGAGGAAACCTCGACAGAGATGGAGTGCTCGGTTGGTGGAGACATCTTCAACAAGAGGGGGAACCCCAGAGGAAGGGGTTTTGGCCCAAAGGGGTGGTCTCGACTGGCAAGGAACCCCGGTTGAGCAAGCGGGTGGCCGGTGATGGGACATCGACCGACGATAGGAGGTGGCAGTAGTGAGAGGTTCGGCATCAGTGCTCGAACAAGAGAGACACAAGAGAGAAGAGAGAGAAAGGGAGAAATAAGATCGAGGGAGAGAGAGTGAGAGAGAAAGAGAGGCGAGAGAGTGGAAAGGGAAGAAAGAGGAGGATAGAAAAAGGGATAATCGAGTGGAGAGAGAGAGAGAGAGAGAAGGGGTGTCATGTGGTGACATGCCATAGAGCAAGAGGTCGCATCCATGGAGAGTTACCAAACTGCTCATCACTGACTATTTTTCCTAGTTGCCCAAAGATTCTAAAAATCCTTTGTAGTTGTTGCTTTGGGCTTCGGGTTCTCTGGATCACTATCCAACCAACTACGAACATGACCTGCTTCATTAAACAGGTTTTCTGAAAGCTTTGTCTATCCAAATCCAGTTTAGATCGATACACTGAAGTTTGTATCACTTCATCTCCGGTTCCAACCCGCATCAAACCCGAACTCGATTTAGGTCGCTCTCAGATTCAAACTTACCTAAAATTTTTGAATATATATATTTAAAAATTCTTGAGTATTACACATAGAATAACAATAAGTAAAGTTTAAATAAATTTTGTATCATATAATATAATAATTAAAGTGTTTAGCTTTCAAGCAATACGTTTAGAATATAAATCATATTGCTTCCAGCTTCAAAACAAATATATTTTCTATGTATGCAAGCCGACTAGAACTTAGCTGAATTTTTTGAAATGAGCCAGGTCATTTACTTCGAGCTTTGTTCAACTCGCCAAAAAAAAGGAGCCCAGCTCGAACAACTAGTGATCAGTTCGGCCCATCACTGTAATAGTCAACAATGTGGATTAAGGGTCACTCATGAACACTACCTAGTCATTTAAGAATATGGTGATATGATGCTGAATCAGTCGTTCAATAATTATTGTATCTTTTGGATGGAATTGTAAGTTATCTAGGACACAAAAAAAAATAAAAAATAAAAAATAAAAAATAAAAAGGACAATTATTTTGCAAATAAGATAAACATGCACAGTGAAATGTCATGTGCATGACACTCCCATGTGAAGTGTAGGGACTAAATCTGACTCAGTCTCTCTCTCTTGTGAAGTGTAGGGACTCTCTCTCTCTCTCTCTATCTATATATATATATATATATATATATATATATATATATATATATATATATATATATATATATATATATATATATATATATATATATATATATATATATATATATATATATATATATATATATATATATATATATATATCACTCTCTCGTAATGGGGATTACGAGCACAAAATCACTTGAACAATTTTCACAGATGAATGGTTTTAGGCAAAATCATGTAATCCCTTTGCCCACATGCTTTTGTTATCTTCCTAAGGGTGTGCTTTTGGGGGGAGTGTCTCCCTCCAAGGGGATCTACATTGGCAGGATTGATTTTTACAAAACAATGGCAATGTTCCCTTACGACTTACATTATAAAGTTGTGCTTAGAGTCTATTTTGCTTTTGTTGAGTCTGATGTAAGTTGCTCGGTTCAAGTGAATCAATACCTCGAAGGGGCAGGCCCGTATGCTTGAAATGTAATCACCCTCGGGCAAAATTGTGAATGAATTAAATGTGTTGAGCTTTCTTTTGTTCATCCTCATTATGATTGCTTCTTGTGATTGCAATTCTTCTCTCTCTACTCTCTCTTTCTCTCTTGCACTCTGATTACAAGCTTCCGTGACTGGCAAGCGAGCTGACAAGTAGGCTTGCGGCGGTAAGAAAGGACCGTCGTGTCATGCTGGCTCATTGAAGAAAATAGGCCTGTGACAAGTGGTACTAAAGCCCGTTCTCGTGCTGGGGAAGGAACTCCGAAGTCGGTGTCGACAGACACATCGACAGGCTATGATTTGTGAGCAAGACATCCTAGCGCCTTATCAAAATCTGCGCAACACCAAATGCAAGGCAGTTGTCGAAGCTTAGGAGATGGGTTCACCTCAGAGCCAAGAGGAGATGGCTGCAACTGTCAACAAGCTAGTGGAAGATGTAACTTCGCATGAGGAAGCGATTTCACGCGCAATTGAATCATTCAGTGAACTGAATGATATGGTAGTGAGCCTGCAAGAGCAGGTGGACTTACAGATGGGGTAGATCACTTTGTTGACAACAACAGTGGATGGCTTGCAGACTGAAGTAGGGGAGCTTCAGTTGAAAAATCACACATTGCAGTGGTTAGTGACCCTAAATAGGAGAAATAGTGAGAGGCCATCAAGGATTGATGTGCCGAGACCAACAAAGTTCAATGGTTCTCGAGACAGCAAGACCATTGAGAACTTTTTATTGTAAGTAGAAGACTACTTGGATATTCAAAATGTGACACTTGAAGATCTTAGGATCAAGGCTACAGGAGCGTTACTAGATGGGGATGCTATCACTTGGTGGAGGCGGAAGCGCAGTGATATGGAGAGGGGCCAATGCGTGATAGACACCTTTGACGACTTCAAAATGGAGCTGCACAACTACTTCATGCCAAGGAATGAGCAGAGGCAGACATATTAGAGGGTTCGTGAGCTTAAACATACTGGTTAATTGCAATATTATGTCAAAACGTTCCAGATGCTCTTGCTGGAGGTGCCTAACATGCCAAAAGACGACAAGCTCAACTGGTTCATTGTGGAACTTCAGCCACGGGCATAGTCTGAAGTAGAAAGAAGCAACCCCCGTATTTTGGAGGATGCATATGTGGTGGCCGAACGCTTAGTTGACACTCAGCGCAAGCCTTTCACCCCATCAACCAAAGTCGGGAAGAAGCCTGACCACAGAGGCAAGAAGGATGAGCGATGCGATGACAAAGGTGAGGCATCGACACACCATCAATCCGACAAGAAACAAAACTACCCAAAGTATAACAACAACAACAACAAGGGTGCGATTGTGACATGTTGGTTTTGTGGCAATAGACACATCGCCAGACAATGCCCTAAGTGGCTCGTGAAGGATGATGGGCAAACCAACGTAATGCGGGAAGAATGCAGTGATACTGAATGCAGTGACATTGAGGCTATGCTTCTGCAGATAGGAGCCATGTGGTCGATCAACGCAGCCAGAAGTTGCATAGTTGAGAATAAATAGGTTAGCAAAGAACTGATGTATCTCAAAGTCATTACGAATGAAAAGTCTACTTCAGATATGGTAGACTCCAAGGGCACACACAATTTTGTCTCGCGGAAAGAGGCAGAGCGGTTGGGCTTGAAGCCCAGGCCAAAGCAAAGGACCATCAAAACGAAAAACTCTGAGGCCAAGCCCATCCTTGGTGAAGCAAGAGATATGGCTATCCAAGTGGGGAGTTGGGCCGGCAAAGCCAACTTCTTTGTGGTGCCCCTGGACGATTTCAAGATGATTCTGGGTATGAAGTTTCTACAGAGCCAGAATGTTATGATGCTGCCAAAGTTAAACACGTTGACGGTTATGGAGCCAAACCCGTCCCACACAGTACAATGCCTTACACAGAAAGACAAGTCTTCAGTGTTATCGGCGACGCAACTGAAGAAGGATGTCAAGCATGGAGAACAAACATTCTTAGTTGTGCGCGTAGAAGAAGTGAAGGTAAAAGCAGTAGTGCCGCCAACCCTAGTTCCACTATTGGAAGAGTTTCGAGGGGTGATGCCTTCGGAATTGCCAAAACGTCTTCCACCAAGACGTGAAGTCAACCACAAGATTGAGTTGACCCCGAGAGCAAAGCCTTCTGCAATGGTCCTATACCGCATGGGTCCAACTAAGCTAAAAGAGCTACGAAAGCAGCTAGATGAGATGTTGGATGCAGGCATCGTTTGTCCATCGAAAGCTCCATTTGGCACCCCGGTTCTTTTTCAAATGAAACATGATGGCTCCAAACGATTATGTGTGGATTATCGTGCTTTGAACAAGGTCACAGTGAAGAACAAGTACCCATTGCCACTGATAGCGGACTTGTTCGATCAACTAGGCAGAGCCCGTATCTTTTTTAAGCAAGATATGTGATCGGGTTACTAGCAGGTGAGAATTGCTGAAGGTGATGAGTCAAAGACAATTTGAGTCACCCACTATGGTGCTTACGAATTCTTAGTAATTTCATTCAGGTTGACAAATGCTCTAGCCACATTCACGACTTTAATGAACTAGATCTTCTACCCTTACTTAGACAAATTCGTGGTAGTTTACCTAGATGCTATCACGATCTATAGCAGCAACATGGAGGAACATGTTGGGCACTTGCGAACATTGTTTCAGGTGCTGAAAGAGAATGACCTCTGTGTCAAACAAAAGAAGTGTCTCTTTGGGCAGGAGAAGATCAACTTCCTTGGCCACGTTGTGGGGCATGGTGTGCTGCGTATGGATGGGCAAAAGATAAGGGTCATCCAGGAATGGGTTCCGCCAAGCAAAGTGCCAGAGGTACGATCATTTCTTGGTTTGACAAACTACTATAGGCGTTTCATTGAAGGCTATTCTCGCATTGCTGCGCCCCTTATCGATTTGTTAAAGAAGAATCAGGTATGACTCTGGATAGGAGCGTGCTAAGATGCCTTCGATGCCTTGAATAAAGCCTTAGTGAGGGAGCCAATGCTATAACTGCTCGATCATTTGAGACCCTTTGAAGTCCACACAGATGCCTCAGACTTTGTCATTGGCAGAGTTATTATGCAAGATGACCATTCGATCGCATATGAGAGTCGCAAGCTGAAGGATTTAGAGAGGTGTTACACAGTGCATGAATGTGAGATGACCGCCATTGTGTATTGCCTCAGGACCTGACGGTACTACCTCTTGGGTGCCGAGTTTATTGTCAAGACGGACAATGTGGCCATGAGCTATTTTCAGACACATAAGAAGCTGACGCCTAAACAAACTCAGTGGCAGATGTTTTTGGCTGAGTTCGACTTTGCCTTAGAGTATAAGGTTGGAAATACCAATGTTGTGGCAGACGCTCTGAGCCGCAGGGCTGAACTGGCAACTACGCGCACGGAGCATTCTGAAGTGCATTTGAATGACATATTGCTGAGCCGCATCCATGAAGGTACGCTGCAGTATCCGACTGCACAACACCTTGTTTCTCTAGCACAGACACATAAGACTCAGCGATTTTGGCTATAGGATGGCCTCCTTGTGACATAAGGGGGACGCATCTTCGTGCCGCAGTGGGGAAGCCTCCGCCGAGAACTGCTTAAGGAGTGCCATGATACACTATGAGCCAACCATCCTGGGCAAGAGTGGACCTTAGCACTCCTTGAGCGCGGCTACTATTGGTCGTAGATGAGGAACGATGTTATGGGGTATGTGTGAACATGACTCATCTGCCAGCAAGATAAGGGGACAAACCAGAAGGCTGTTGGTCTCCTTGAGCCTCTACCAATTCCAGAACGCCCTTGGGATAGCATCTCCATGGACTTCATTGTTAGCCTGCCAAAGGTAGAGGGCCTTCGTTCTATTTTGGTTGTGGTGGATTGTTTCTCAAAATATGACACCTTCATCTCAGCTTCTAAGGAGTGCCCTGCAAAGAAGACTGCAGAGTTGTTCGTAAAACATATAGTGAAACACTGGGGCATACTAAAGAGCATTGTTAGTGATCGCGATGCTCGCTTCACAGAAAAGTTCTGGCGTGAAGTATTTCAGCTACTTGGCTCTGATTTGTTGTTTTCAACAAGCTTCCATCCGCAGACAGATGGGAAGATAGAGCGCATCAACGAGATACTTGAGCATTACCTTAGGCATTTCGTTAGTGCCAATCAAAAAAATTGGGTGAAGGTCCTTGACATGACGCAATTTGTTACAACATGCAGAAGAGTGAGTCTTCAGGCCATAGTCCGTTTGAGATAGCCATGAGACAACAACCACTAACCCCGCACACTCTTGCCCCACAAGAAAAGGGAAGGCCATCCTTCGCTTATAAGTTTGTTCGTGACTGACACGAGCAGAATGAGTTGGCAAAGACATTCTTACACAAGGCGGCAGAGAGAATGAAGAAGTGGGCGGACAAGCATCGTCGACCTGCTGGGTTCCAATTTGGGGACCAATTGTTGGTGAAGTTATATCCAAGGCGCACAGGCATCTTCCGCGGACGGCACCGCGGACTGCTTAAAAAGTATGAAGGACCCTTCACCATCACAAAGAATGTCGGCAAGCTGGTGTATAAGGTGGAGTTGCCCTCAGACTTCAAGGTGCACCCGGTGTTCCACGTGTGCAACCTCAAGTAGTTTCATCCAGACGATGGAGATCTAGAACGCGGCGTGCTACAATGCGCTCCCATTATGCAGAGGGCCCCGACAGCACAACGGGTCGAGAAGCGCCTTAGTAAGATCCTTCGTCACAAGGTCAACTACCTGGGTGAAACGAAGAAATATCTAGTGCAGTGGGAGGAAACAACGAAACCAACATGGGAGCCTGCATTTTGAATGAACGGCCGCTACCCGGCTGAAGTCAGGGCTTACCATGAAACAGATGGCGCCAAGGACGATGCATGATTTGAAGGGGGGAGCATGTTCCCTTACAACTTACATTGTAAAGTTGTGCTTAGAGTCTGTTTTGCTTTTGTTAAATCTAATGTAAGTTGCCTGGTTCAGGTGAATCAATACCCCGAAGGGGAAGCTCGTATGCTTGAACTATAATCGCCCTCGGGCAAAATTATAAATGAATAAATGCGTTGAGCTTTCTTTTGTTCACCCTCGTTGTGATTGTTTCTTGTGATTGCAATTCTTCTCCCTTTATTCTCTCTTGCTCTCTTGCACTCTGATTACAAGCTTCCACGACTGACAAGCGAGCTGACAAGTAGGCTTGCGATGGTAAGAAAGGACCGTCGTGCCGCACTGGCTCATTGAAGGAAATACGCCTGTGACAGTCAAAACGAATAATTATTTTAAATCAAAAGGCTTTCAATTGGCAAGTGTCGAATGTCCGAAGCAAAGGAAGAGACGACAAAACACATTTTACAAGAATGACCGCTTATCAAAGACCTGAGGAAAAACCAACGGGGGCTGTGCTTGTCTGGTAGTAGCAGTGAGTGCACGTCACCTTGTGTTGGGACGTTGCAAATTCGAATCCCAATGGTATGGTTGTATAACTGGCAGGGGTAAGAACCCAGCTTGCTTATCAAAAAAATAAAAAAGACCTGAGAAGAAGCACGTGGGAAGACTGGCTCGTTGGGAGAGGATTCACAATCTTTTAGAGATATGGGCCTGTGTTAGATGGTGGTTGATGATTGCTTGGAGAACAATATGGATAGAGAGAAACAAAAGAACCTTGGAAGGTCATCAGAAGCAGAAAGGGGTCATTTTGGGCACGATTCAATGGGAACTCAGACAATACTGCACATTGAAATGGCATAGGACCGATCTAAACTTGATCGATTCTGTGAGATTCGGAGAGCTCTCTTTATGCTAACAACTCTGAATTTTAATCTGTCTTTCTTCTTTTCATCTTTGGCTTTATGGTGACATCTTGTCCCCTATATATGCATCGTAATTGCTGATCTTTTGCCACTCGAATGAAAAACCGTTTTCTTTCAAAAAAAAGAACGAGGATTTGACTGATGGCAATTCCTAATCACATCTTAAGTGGATCTTAAAATAAGTGTGCATGTGCAGCACATACTACAAAACCGTGCAATAAGAAAAGATTCAAAGGGTAATGATGAGATGGTCTGCAACCAACGGACCAATTTCTGGAGGTGTCAGGTAGGAGACCAGCAGGGTGTCGCTGACCATACATCAAGTTTACTTGGGATTCAGGGATCTATTAAGTGATCTTTTATGTGCCACAGCCAATTACATGACAGCATTCTGTTGCTGTGGGGTTCACAGAATGTTGGTATGCCATTGGCTGAGAGCAAGTAAAGGATCACTTATAAGAGTCTCCTAGATCTCCTCTACCATCAATTTAGCTTCTAAACCGGTAGAATATCGATAGCTAAACCCTGGGCGATATGGATGGGCCCAACAGTAGTTCCCACCACCTGAAAGTCGTGGGAACTACCAAGTCATGAATTAAAGCTTCTAAAATGGGAAACACGGAAGTTCATGATCTTGATCACGTTTCACGAGAAAGCAAAGTTGTTGAAGGGTAGCAAACTCATGAATATTTTCACAATCCAGGTGACTAAGGAATGCACCCTCGACCATTTGAAATCACAGACACACAAATTCTGGAGTACCAAATAATAATGACGTTCTTTGCTCTACGATGCACATTTTCTGAGTGTCGTCCAGCCAATTTGAGAAATCACTATGTTGAAAACGACGTCTTCTGTTCCATATAAATTACACACGGATTTGGCAAAGAACAGGAGATGGCAGTTTCCTTCCAAAAGGTTTCCATTTCTTCTCTGTTACCCTACTTTAATATTTCTTCATATGTGTTCCTTTAAAAAATATATTTCTTCATATGTAAATGACTTCAGAGAATCTGATTCTAGCTACTGAAAGGTGCCCACCCTAACTGAATCATTTTACTTTAATGGATAAGGTTACATCACATCTCCATCCTATCATTTTTCATCCTTCTGATCTTGCTTCTTTCCCAATAAGTTCCACAAACATAGGGGAGCAGTGGGCAGGCAACCATTCATCATTATGGGGGGAAGTGTACTGGAATTCTGGTTTTAAAGGGAAAGATGAAGCCTTCAATTTCTCTTCATTTATTACACACGAAACCAATACTTGATAGGGTGACCTGCCACATCGAAAAGTCCTGCAAAGCTATGGTCGGCTTGCCCCGCAATATAAAACCTCGAAGTTTCCCTTTTCCCTCCACTTCTCCATCAGGGAGCCCGTTGCTTCTGCCTTGGGCCTTGCAGCATGGGTGTCAAACTCCTGACCATAGTTCCCAAGATGCAAAATGGATACGGAAGCGATGCTTAAAGTGGAAGCAGGAAAGCGCGTCTTAAAAAGTAGTATGAATTGGGAAGCGAGATTCGTCTTGAAAGCAGTGAAGAAGATAATGTGAAGGAAACAAGTGAAAATCGAGAGGAAATAATTAAAGAGATATGAAAATTATAAGTATTAACATGAAAAACACAAGAGAAACAGATGAGAATCGAGAAGGAAATGAAAGAGATGCGAGAAGAGAATAATTTGAGAAGCAAGTTTCGGACACTCTTTTTCCTTTTGGAGGAAGCGTGTGCTGCCAGCTTTGGAAGCACGCTTCCCCCTAGGGAGGCGGTTCCTGTAACTATGCTCTCCTGACATCACTCAGCTTAGTGTGAGAAACCTCGTTAAATCTTATTATCTAAGGGGAGGAAATTGATAATAGAAAAAAAGGATACATGGCATGGCAAACAGGAAAATTCTTCACTCACTTCCCATGCAACTCTCCCCAAAGTAACCTAATCTAATTTTGACATCACCTTAACATTGTTGGGTCAACAGACAAAACCATCACTGCTTTTCCACAGGTGCTTAATGTGGCCAAAATTCACTATATATAGTGAACAAAAGAATGTTATCATATGCCAGCTTAAAATTTATAAACTTAATTTCTTTCCCCAAAGTTTTGGTTGTCTCTCATAATTTGATGTTGGTCGAGTCACCAACTCTATGATTGTGTGGCCCATTACTATTTCATGTTTAACTTCTTGTTCACAAATCATACAACATTTGTTTTCAAAGCACAGTTTTTTTTCTCTTTTCTTTTGTTTCGGGATGCATGATCATTGCATATATTTGGCACGAATGGCCTCAATTGAAAGGTTTTTATATGGTGACAAAAACTCAAAACGGCTATTTATTGGTCATCAAATTTTCGGAAGGCATTTTTGCTGAAAGGGAGTGATCCGTTCCTTTTTCTCGCGAAAAGAAACCCGACTTTTGTGTTGTGGCTGTGAGCCCTGCAAAAATGCATAGTCATAGGTGTGAGTTTCCACGGAAAGTGAGGCTTTCTGCAGCACACAAACGTGCCCTTAGTTTCAGCCATACGGTTCACTTTTAATAAAAGGAAACATATGTACAGATTATTGCTTCTTACAAACAATTTTCAAAGAGATACTGTAAGTTTGGTTGTGGTTTTGAAAAGTAAAAAATACTGTTCAAAAGCTATTCACTTTCAAAATCTAGGGCATGTTCTATTGCATCTTTTAGAATCACTCTTTCACAAGATGATTTCATGTTCAATTCCAACATGAGATTTCAGGCAGCCGTGGTTTTCCAATCATTCTGATTCCAAATCATGGCTTGAGATTTCAAATCACATGACATGCAACCAAACGTACCCTAAAGAAAGATGTTTAAATGCACTGTAAAGCCCGTGTTCTCAGAGGATACTATTGAAGAATAACGTCCAATCTTGATTGCACCAAAGCATACTCGAATTGTTGGCTTTAACGCATTTAGTATTGAGCATCACTCGGTCAAGTCCTTGCTGAAAGATCTCTTCATCAAGAAAGTTGGTTTTTGTGCATTTTTTATTGCTGTCTCCTTTTTTTTTAGGCTTGAAACTAGTCAATGCTTAGGTACAACGCGTCATGTCGTAGGTATGTTTTTTTTTCTTTTAAAATGCCTTTGATCTGATTTACTTGTTAACGTGAAAACCATAGTTACAAATATCGACTGTTCTTTGAAATTGCCTCAATTTTTTATAAAGACTGACATAATCTCAAGAAGAGTGCAATATTTCCAAAAACATCACCTGTTTTGAAGTGTAAAATAAAAGAACACAGCAAAGAAGCAAAGGAGAAGACTTTACGTGGTTCAGCCAGAACAACAAATACAAAGGGCTTAATATAGCCCAGCCATAAGAGGCGATAAGCATAAGGAAAAGGAAAGCTAATCTTTCCAAAAAAGAGAAAAGGAAAGCAGCTCAGGTTGCACAAGGAAAGACAAACTTAACACTCCCCCTCAAGTGGGGAATGTATATCAAAACAACCCCACTTGTTCAAAATGATTTTAAATTGAGCACAACTTAATCCCTTAGTGAGAGCATCGGCAAGCTGATCTTGACTCTTGGTAAACGGAGTACATATTTCTCCTTTTTGAATTTTTTCTCTAATGTAGTGGCAGTCAATCTCGATGTGCTTCGTTCTTTTATGAAAAACTGGATTGGCAGCAATATGAATAGCAGACTTGTTATCACAATACATATTTATTGGCAATTCAATGCTAACTCCTAATACAGTGAGAAGAGACTTAGTCCATATCAATTCACAAGTAGTAGAGGCCATTGCACGATATTCGGACTCAGCGTTGGATCTTGAAACCGTGTTTTGTTTTTTGCTTTTCCAACAAGTAATATTTCCTCCAACAAAAATACAATATCCTGTGGTAGACTTTCTGTCTGAAGACCCTGCCCAGTCGGCGTCAGAGTAGCCTTCAATTTTATGATGGTTATTTTTGGTATAGAGAATACCTTGCCCAGGACTACTTTTGATGTATCTGAGAATACGATCAATAGCGTTGACATGGCATGGCTTTGGATCATGCATGTATTGGCTAATAACGCTGACAACATAAGCAAGATCAGGTCTTGTCATAGTAAGATATATAAGCTTTCCTACCAGCCTTTGAAATTGTTCAACCACTCTTTTTGAAAGACTTTCTTCATCAGTATCGAACCTAACATTAGTCTCAATAGGAGTATCGGCAGGCTTAGATCCAGTTTTACCTGTTTCTTTGAGAAGATCCAAGGCATATTTTCTTTGAGATAGAAAGATTCCCCTTTTTGAGTAGGCAACTTCTATTCCAAGAAAGTACCTCAATTTTCCTAAGTCTTTAATATCAAAGGCTTCATGAAGGTACCTCTTGGTATTGAGAATTTCATCCTCATCATTTCCTGTTATTATAATATCATCAACATATACCAATACAACAGTGAGATTGTGACAATTTTTAAGAACAAAGAGAGAATTATCAGAAATACACCTTTTGAAACCTTTTTTCTCAAGAGCAAGACTGAGTTTAAGATACCAAGCTCGTGGAGATTGTTTTAACCCATAGATAGCCTTTTTTAATTTGCAAGCAAGTTCTGGATTTCCTTCTTGGGGGTGTCCAGGAGGTAACTGCATATAAACTTCTTCTTCTAGATCTCCTTGAAGAAAAGCATTTTTAACATCAAGCTGAAACATTTTCCAATTATAATTGCAAGCCACATACAAAAGAATCCGAAGACTATTCATTTTGGCCACTGGGGCAAACGTTTCTTCATAATCAACACCATAAGTTTGAGTAAATCCCTTAGCTACTAGGCGAGCCTTAAAGCCCTCTATAGTACCATCACTCTTATATTTTGTTTTATAGACCCATCGACATCCTACAGCCTTTTTATCTTTGGGTAGCTTGCAGATTTCCCAAGTTTCATTTTTATTTAAGGCATATAATTCTTCCATCATAGATTTAATCCAAACATCTTGACTTTTTGCCTCATTAAAAGTGCCAGGTTCTTGCACAATAGAACTAAGAAAAGCAACATACCTTTTTGAGAGATTGTTGTAGCCAATACATTTTTCAATAGGATGCTCAGTTGTCATGTAAGTGACAAAATCTCTAAGATAGCTTGGTGGCCTAATAGTCCTCTCAGATCTTCTTATAGATTGCTCCTCCGACTGATTTAATGAGTCACTTGGCTGGGTGGCTTGGATATCACTTGGCTGAGTATGAGTTATAGCTTCGGTGTTGCTAGCTTCAACAAGTATCACATCATCAAAAGGGCTTGGCTGAGTATGCGTTATAGCTTCAGTGTTGCTATCTTCAACATGTATCACATCATCAAAAGAGCTAACATTAGGAAGGACAATAGAATCAAATATATTTTTCTCCCCCTGATGAAGATTTTTGGTTTCATCAAAGTTTTCTGAAAAATAGGGAGCAACTTCATCAAAACTAACATCTCTAGAGATATATAAACGACTATGAGTAACATCATAGCATTTATATCCTTTCTTGGACGAAGAATATCCTAAAAACAGGCACTTAATAGCACAGGGAGTCAATTTGTCCTTTTCATATGGGCTGGTGGATACAAACACAGAACAACCAAAAGTCTTAAGATGACTAAGACTCAATTTCCTTCCTTTGAGAATTTCCATCGGAGATTTTCCATTAAGACGTTTACTAGGGAGCCTGTTGATTAGATAACATGCAGTAAGAACAACATCACTCCAGAAGTATTTAGGAACATTCATTTGAAAAAGTAAGGCTCGAGTTTTTTCCAACAAATGCCTATTTTTTCGTTCGGCGACTCCATTTTGTTGAGGTGTCCCAACACAAGAAAATTGATGGTCAATACCATTTTCTTTTGCAAAAAACTCAAAGAACTGATTTTTAAATTCAGTTCCATTATCAGACCGAATAGCTTTAATTTTGGCTCCATATTGAGTCTCAACAAACCTGTAAAACTCCCTGAATTTAGAAAGCACTTCATTTTTTGTTTTCAACAAGAAAATCCAAGTAAGTTTGGAGAAATCATCTGTAAAAGTGACGTAGTATCGAAAACCAGAATATGAATCAATAGGGGCTGGTCCCCACACATCAGAATGAATCAATTCAAACATGCAAGAAGAAACAGTCTCTGAAGTAGAAAAAGGACGACGTGATAATTTTGCAAGTCTACAAATATCACAATTATTGCAATCAAACTTATGACCAAAAAATAAGCTTTCAAGAGCATAATTGGATGGATGTCCAAGACGAAGATGCCATAATTTACTCTCTTCTCCCCTTGACATGAACGCTCTACAGTTTTGCTCAAGAATATAAAGCCCATGAACTTTTTTTCCTTCACCAATCGTCCTCCTCGTCTTGCGGTCCTGAAATAATACATTAGTTGAAGAAAAGGTGACAGTACAATCGAAGTCTTCAACTATTCTGGCAACAGACAAGAAGTTTGATGTAAACTGAGGAATGTAAAGAACTTTGGAAATAGTCTGATTGTTAAAGAAGTGAATTTTTCCAATCCCTTCCACTTGAATGACTTTTCCATTGGCAACAATAACAAGTCTCTTTCCATGATCATAACTGAAATCTTCAAGAAGAGAAACATTTTTTGCAATATGTTCTGAAGCTCCACTATCAATTATCTAGGTGTCATAAGAGTTAGAAGGCATACCTTTATTTGTAGAGCTTATGGCAGAATGGGAGAAAGCAGTTCCGGTCTGACCATCTTTTAGAGATTGGAGAATATCAAAGATCTTGTCTAAAGACTGAGTGTTATCAGATCTTTGTTCTATAGCAACATGCACCAGTTTTTGCTTTTCAGTGCCAGGTCGACCATGTAGAACCCAACATCTCTCACGAGAGTGTCCCTCTTTTTTGCAATGAGTGCAGAACCATTTCTTGTTTTTAGCCTTTCCACGATCATCAAGAGTTTTCAAGGCTTCTGTTTTAACACTGAAGGCAGTTTTATCAGGAGTTTCAATCCTGCTGACATGGTTCATAACCTTCCTTCTTGATTCTTCTCTCATAAGAGTAGCAAAGACAGAGTTTAATGAAGGAAGCTCAGAATTCATAAGGATCTGGCTTCTCATTTGTTCAAAATCAGATCCAAGGCCAGCGAGTAATTGAAAAATGCGTTCTTGCTCTTTGGCTTTATGGAGAAGCCTAAGATCAGTGATAGTGGGAGAATAGGAGTCCAATTCATCCCACATCATACGCATTTTACTAAAGTACTCACTAAGAGGAAGATCACTCTTTTTTAAATCATGTATGTCTTGAGATAATTGATATATTCGGGCAATATTATATTGTTCTCCATACAATTCACTAGCTGACCGCCAAACATCTTCAGCAGTATTGAGAAACAAAAAACCTTCAGCAATTTTTGGTTCCATAGAATTAAGTAACCATGACATAACTAAGTCATTATTGGATTTCCAATCATCATATTTTGAATCTAAAGTACCGGGATTAGTGATTTTCCCGTTTATAAAGCCAAGTTTAGATTTGCCACTCAAATAGAGTGAAACGGCTTTAGACCAAGCAATGTAGTTTGTCCCATTTAATAATATAGAAGTGATTTTGGAGCTAGGGCTGACCTGTTCGTGCACAAAAACAGTTGTGTTAGATGAAGACTGACTAGGATTTTCATAGTGTCGATCCGCCATGATAAAAAGAATGACAACCCCTCTAACTAATCTGACAAGCTTCAGCCCTTCTAACCGATCTGATAAATTTCAGCAATATGAACCCACTATTCGGACAATACTGGTAGCAACAAAAAAACACAGACGACTATTCTTGGATATGCAGCAGCGAACTCCGAAGAGGCAAACACAAACAGGGAATGCAACAACAACTCTGGTTGCAACTCTGGCTGGAAGCATCAATCAGAAATCTGCAGAGGTCTTTTGAAACACAAAAGAAGTGTGACTGCCTTCTTTCATTCAGCAACCTGTTATCAGATCCGGGTGCTGGAAGGCATCAACAATCAACAAAAAGATCCGCAGAAGTGTCTGCTATCAGATCCGAATGCTGGAAGGTGTCGGCTATCAGATCCGAACACTAAAAGTCTCCACAATGATGATCTGGAATAGCAGCAGATCACCCAAACGTGCAGGAATCCTGAGAGCTCTGATACCATGTAAAATAAAAGAACACAGCAAAGAAGCAAAGGAGAAGACTTTACGTGGTTCAGCCAGTATGGTTTACATCCACGGTGCAACCAGAGAGTAATCCTTTTTCATATGAAGAACAACAAATACAAAGGGCTTAATATAGCCCAGCCATAAGAGGCGATAAACATAAGGAAAATGAAAGCTAATCTTTCCAAAAAGGAGAAAAGGAAAGCAACTCAGGTTGCACAAGGAAAGACAAACTTAACATGAAGGCATAGTGCTTTTATCCCAATGTTATCACTAGTGTGATATTTATATCTTTTTTATTTTTGATGTTTTTTAAATTTTGTTATATATTCTTCAAATGTAAATATATCAATATTTTTTGAGATTTTTTTAGAAGAAAAACATTTTTTGAATTTATCCCAAAATCCCAATGACTATGCTCACAATCTACATAAATGGCATGAGAAGAATAATGGATTCTACCTTGATCTTAGCAAAAGACCAAGAATGGTATATAATATATGAATTCAATAGAAAAAATTGTTTTGAAAATTTGCGCTTAACCTAATTCATGTGCTATCTTTTTTTTTTTTCTAAAGAGTAACATGTGCAATCAAAAAATGTCTTTTTTATATTACTGAAAATAAACATTACTAATTCCTTTCCACCATCATGGTTAGCTTTAACCACGGTTTAACCTTTTTCATCTATTAACACGATTTTTTATTTTTGAGTCTTGAGTTAAATAAAGGGGGAAAGTTTTAACAGAAAAAGAGAAATATAAAGGGCATGTATGTTCATACGAATAAACTACTTGGCATATATCACATCATCACCAACCCCATCTAACCAACATAAATCCGGCCTCGTCATTCGGTTCAAATCAGGCGATTTGGTCAATATCTAAAAATAGATGGATATTTTCGGTATTCCAAAAATAATAATTGCATTTATTTCGATGCCGTCTGAGAGCGGGTGTCAGACTTCACAGCGTACGGAACCCATCAAACCTCAAGGGTCAGAATCTCTCTCTCTCTCTCTCTCTCTCTCTCTCTCTCTCTACGGGGCCTACGAATCGCCGATCTTTTCCGGATTTTTTCAAGTCTTTATTTATCCGACACCACACCTGTTCCCTCTGTCTCTCTCTCTCTTCCGTCGCGTTTGATGGTGACTGTCGGGTGATCGGAATCAGGCGCTGTCCGATGGGGAAGGCGGGAAGGTGGCTGAGGGGCTTGCTGCGTGGTGGGAAGAAACCGACGGCCGGCGCGACGGAGGAGAGGGCAACGAGGGAGAAAAAGAGGTGGGGCTTCGGCCGGTCAGGCCGTGACCGAGAGCGGGATGCCGTGGAGGAGAGGCGCGAGTCGCACAGGGAGTCCGGTAGCGGTGGCTCCGTCTCCCTTGGATCGGCCGCCGAGGACCCCAACAAGCGCGCGATAGCGGTTGCCGCGGCCACCGCTGCCGTGGCGGAGGCTGCGGTGGCTGCCGCTCAGGCAGCCGCAGCGGTGGTCCGGCTGACCAACGGTGGACGGTGCGCGGTGGCCGGTGGGAGGAGGGAGTGGGCGGCGATCCGGATTCAGACTGCCTTCAGGGCCTACTTGGTTAGTCTCTCTCTCTCTCTCTCTCATACAGAAGCTTCCCGTTACGAGGTACCCGAGACGCCATGATCTTACTACAAGGGCGTTTTCGGCATCTAGATTTTGCTCGAATGTTGCCGGGAGTGAGAAGTCGAAATCCTTTGCTTGAATTTTTTTTCCGACGACGGTTCGAAATAGCGTCGGCCGTCCCTGATTTAATGTCGTGTCAGAAATTCGGGTTCTCGGTGTTTCTTATTCTTTTGGTTCCGACTCGGGTTTGTTCTGATCTATACGACCTGGAGGATGAGAGTTTCGGTACGAGTCATTTCGAAATCCGAGTCTCTCTCTCTCGTTTATCCACTAGTTGCTGAAAACGAAACGTGGGGGTTGGTTGAGTTGCCGGTGAATGTGGGGAATCTAGCGACTCGCGGCTCGGTGTATGGTGACCCTTAGGGGCTTCCCGAGTCTGCTTCTCTCATGGTTTGTCCTTCAGACGACAGCACTACCATACGGTCTATGACTCCATACCATCCTCCCGGGTTGCTTCATTTTCTTATTATTACCCATATAAAAGTAAGAAGCTGCGAGTTGTATCCCTTTTCCTCACTGTGTGTGTGTAGGCAAGAAGGGCACTGCGTGCTCTAAAGGGGCTGGTGAAACTTCAAGCGCTGGTGAGAGGGCACATAGTGAGGAAACTGGCAGCCGAAACCCTTCGCTGCATGCAAGCGTTGGTCAGGGTCCAGGATCGTGCCCGCGCCCACCGCTTACAGCAGGGTCCTGAGAACAACCCCCACCTAGCTCGCCTCCCTCACCCCAAGCCTGTTGCTGTAAGTAAACGCATGCTTTTCTTTGCTTCTTCATCATCTTAAGAAAGGGCAAATTTTGGCACCCGACCTACTCTTTTTGTTTTCTTTGCAGGGACATCCTACGCCCGAGAAATACGAACCAAGGGTCCGAGTCAACATACCCAAAAAGGACCGGTCTCCCTCTGTTAAGGTATACAGACATATACTTGCAGTGCAGCCAAAACTATACTGAAACGCTTGTTGACATTGGTATCTGCAGAAGCACACTCTGAAATCCAACATGGTGGAAGCTGAACTTGATCGAACACACGCGGGTCGGTCCTGGTTAGACCGATGGATGGATGGGCGTGCTGGAATGGCTGCACCAACAATTACAAATGCAGGCGACGACGAGAACGCGAAAATTCTGGAAATGGATCCCGGAAAGCCCCTCTTCAGTTCCAGGCGGAACACCACTGTCCATTCATCCCACTCCATTCATTCTGCCTCCGATCGCAACAGTCATAGCCAGAGCTTCGCGACGATGCCCGATTCTCCATCCAAGGACTCGACAGTTGCTCGATTCTCGACCCCTTCCCCGTCCTCGATCGACATGCCGGCGCAGCCGCTGAACCCGCTTCGCCTCCCTCGCGAGGACAGCGACTGTGTGTTCGCCACTGCGGAGAACAGCCCACAGTTCTTCTCGGCTTCGTCGCGGCCGGTGAACGGAAAGCGCGGTCCGTTCACGTCATTGAAGAGAGAGCACACGCAGAGTTTCTTCAACGGATACGCAGACTACCCTAATTACATGTCGAACACCGAGTCATGGAGAGCCAAAGCGCGGTCTCAGAGCGCACCGAAACAGAGGCCGGAATTTGAGAAATCCGGCTCGGTGAAGCGGCTTTCGGCGTGTGGTTTCGCCGACGTCCGGTCGAGCTCGAGCAGCGCGAAGTCGCAGAGATCGTCGTCCTTGCATACGAAGTTCACTTCCAAGGCTTATCCGGGTTCGGGACGGCTCGATAGACTGGGAATGCCGCTTCCCAGCCGGGGTGAAGTTGGTTATAGGAATTAGTAATTTTCTTTTTCTTTTGTTTATGGTTCTGTTCTGTGAGATCTATATGGACGTCAATGTATCTTATATTATGAAGGAAGATGAGCGTTTTTATCTGAAAGTCACTTTGTTTTCAGGGCCTCTTAGGCCATGTTTGGAAACACGACGTCGGAGCAGAAGTGTGAAATACCCGGCGCCCAAAAGCGTTTGGGATGGAGGAAAAACACTAAAAGGGTAAAACTGAGAGGCATTTACCGATGCCAATTCCATAAATCGGCCACCACGCTACCACCATTGGAAAGTGGTAGTCAACGACTCCCACCCCAGTTTCTTGACCTTTTCACCTTCCACATTAACTCCCCATCTACCATTTTTTTTTTACAGAGAAAGCTGGGGTTGGGCAGACCCTACCTGTTATACAACCTTGGAATTTGCAATGTCCCAACACAAGGTGTGACCTGTGTGCACTGACTGTTCTGGGCCATGTTCCCCAGCTACCATCTTAACTTTGTGCAAATACCCCCAGCCAGTTTTCTCTCTTTCTTTTTCTACACAAACTCCCTTTTCTCTCGTTCTCTACCATCTTGTAGAAACCGTAGCTTGAGCGGTTGGTTGTGCAACAATATCTCCACATAGCCATGTTAAGGCAATTCTTTGCCACAGGGAGAGTTTGATATTTTTTTTTTCCTTTTTATGTTCATGCTTTTTCTGTTTCTCCCTGCTCTTAGCCAATTCGTTGAACAGACATACCAACTGTTTGATAAAATGTTCAAGATAACGAGGTTAAACCATGCTATCTTATGTAATCGTCTATATTGTTTGAGTTCCACTGGGGTTAGGTTTGGTATGTTTATTGACTTATATTGACCCTTCTATGGGGCTCAAATCTAAATGTGTGATATAAAGTAGTTGTGTAAGAGTAAGACAGAAATTTGGGATATTTTTTATTTTTGTTTATATGCATCGACAGTTATAATCTATTCTTGAATCAATTTGTTAAGTTGACAATTAGTGTTCCTTTGAATTTTGTACATTTTGAAGAAGTTATCCGAATTTTGATAAAAATCTGTTGAATGTGAGACTTCATCCATACGAAACTATCAATTCTACGTTTTGTTAAAAGATATTTTGCATGTTTAGATTACTAAACATTTACTTTGTGTTCAAAGATTCATACATGACAATGGAGTGATATTTGAGTTCCATCCTCTTTTTGTTGCATGTTAGCAAAGACAATTTATATTCTATTAATTTTGGTGATTGCAGTAAGTTGGCCAATATTGGTAAGCGTGCCTCATTGGATCAGTTGCACAACCGTCTTGGCCATCCATCTTTTATAATTGGTAGGACAATTATTAATCGTTTTGATTTGCCTTTTATCAATAAAAAATTATTTGTGTGTTTGTCCTGCTTGTCAAAAGGGCAAATCTCATAAACTGCCCCAATTCCAATTCTGCTAACCCTATCACTTAACTTCTTGAGTTTGTTTACTTTGATCTTTAGGGACCGTCTCATGTACCAAAAAATAATGGTTTGTGATACTATTGATTTTTATTGATGGGTTTGATGCCTACGATGTGAATATATCTGCTCTCTTATAAGTTTGATGCCTACGATGCCTTTCAAAAATTTAGTATAAAGCACTACAAGTAAGAAAATAAATTTTTTTTTTCAATCGGATGGTGGTGAAGAATTTATGGCTTTAGTACCCTATTTAAGTTAGTCTGGGATTCAACATCGTGTGTCTTGTCCTTACAGGCAAGAGCATATTGAGCTCGATGTTCACTTTGTACAGGACAGGACAAGGTTGTTGTACATACATGTTCAGTGTAACCTTGTTATTCAGCACGTCTCCACCAATGACCAACTCACAAACATTCTTACCAAGCATCTTGATGTTCAACGGTTCAATTATTTAAGGTCCAAGCTTAACATCACTCCGCTTGTGAGGGATTGTCAAGGCACATGAATCGGATACAGATCATGATCTGAATCCAAGTTGCACTTTGCGTCTCCAACAAGGTCCAACGACTTAAGGTAGCAGCTCCAAGTTGAAAATCAAAGATAACAAGTCTATCCAAAATTATGAGACTCTTGTTGTATCTGAATTTGTAAACAAGAGGGACTCTTTATGTAAATTTGTTTTCTTAAGAGAACAGGTTGATCCCAACATGTAATCTTCTCCGTAAATAGAGGACTTTTATCTCATGTTGAAAGTGTGAGAGATATATAGAGGTATCGTGGATGTTGGTTGTTTAGACCGAACCACGCTAAAAACTTTTGTGTTTGGTGTGTGCGTGAGAATGGTTTTTCCTAACATGTGTGTGAGATCTCTTCCCTGCGTGTGAGCCTACTTCTTTGTCATGTCTGTGTTACACATATGTATGTTGATTTCTTTAGTATGAAGCGAGAAGTGTGATACAATTGTTGAAAATAAAACAACAAACTAGAGAAGAAGATTGTTCTCTAGAATGAAAAACACGCAGAAATGGTGCTAGAGAAGGAGAAGACTACAACAAATGACTTCAAAACAGTCAAACGACACATCAAAATGATGATACATGGCTGCTATATATATAGCATTCAAGCCCAACCAGAATTTAATTACATAGTAAATTCCTACCATAGAAAAACTAAAAGGCTATTACATTTTCAAGGAGAAAAAATAAATGAGAGAGGAACCCAAAGAGTTTGCATAGAAAAACTCTAGATAGCCTTAATGTAAAACGAGTTCCCAAAATGTGGGAGAAATACGAAGAGTCTAGCTTATAATTCCAACAACCCATCTTAAACTAGACTATAACAACACTTAATTTCTCTCTCAATTTATTAAAAGTTCCATTCTTCAATGCTTTTGTAAAGATATCAGCCGCTTGGTCTTGAGTCTTGCAAAACGTGACATTGATGTCTTTATCTTTGACCAAGTCTCTAATGAAATGATACTTGATTCAAATATGCTTGCTTTTGCCATGAAAAACTGAATTTTTGGTGAGTGCTATGGCTGAACTATTATCTCAAAACAAATGAGTGATTTCACATTGAGGATGCTTCAGTTCATGAAGAATCCACCTTAGCCAGAGAGCTTGACAACTAGAAAGAGCCAATGCAATATACTTAGCTTCGGTTGTGGAGAGAGCCACAACAACTTGCTTCTTCAATGCCCACGAGATTGCACTTGAACCAATGTGAAAAACAAAACCTGAAGTGCTTTTACTATCATCTTTGTTTCCACCCCAATCATTATCACAAAAACCCACAAATTTTGAATCTTCAACACATTTATAATGAATTCCATAATCGATAGTGCCACACACATATCTCAAAATTCTTTTGCCTATGTCCCAATGAGTATTAGAAGGAGATTCCATGAATCTGCTAATCATGCCGACAGCAAACATAAGATCACGTCTTGTAGTAGTCAAGTACATAAGACTACCAACAAGGCTTCTATAGAGAGTTGCATCGATCTTTCTCTCACCATCATTTTTGCTAAGTTTCAATCCAACTTCCATGGGAGTATTAAGAGGTGTAGCACCCTCCATTCTAAACTTCTTCAATATATTTTCAGCACACCTTTTTTGAGATATGAATATTTCATCTTCGGCTTGCTTTACCTCAATGCCCAAAAAAAATGGAGAAGCCCCATGTCAGTTATTTCAAATTCGTGCATCATATCCTTCTTGAATTTTTTACACATGCTTGCACTAGTGCCAGTAATTATTAAATCATCAACATATAAGCATATGACTAAAAACTTCCCTTGAATGCCTTCTTTGATAAAGCGAGTATGCTCGAAAGGACACCATTTGAAACTATTCTTCAAGAAATATCCATCAATGCGACTATACCAAGCTCTTGGCGCTTGTTTCAGCCCATATAAAGCCTTCATCAATCGCCACACTTTGTTTTCTTCATCCTTCTTCAAATAACCCGGAGGTTGATCAATATACACTTCTTCTTCAAGGAAACCATTTAAGAAAGCCGATTTAACGTTCATTTGATAGACCTTTCATTTTCTTTGAGCAGCCAAAGCTAACACCATGCAGATTATTTTAAAGTGAGCCACAGAAGCAAAAACTTCATTAAAATCGATGTCATACCTTTGCTTGTAACCTTTTACCACCAGCCGAGCTTTGCATTTTTCAACTTCTTCATTTGAGTTGAAATTTGTTTTATATACCCACTTGACGCCAATAGATTTGTGTCCACTTGGGAGCTCAGTCAACTCCCAAGTATGATTTCTTTCAATGAAGTTCATTTCTTGATTCATAGCAATTCTCCACTTCTCTTCTTGAGATGCTTCTTCATAAGTAATTGGATTGACGTCCGCAAATAAAGCAAAATTCACCAAATCTTTCTCAAGATTTCTTCTTGTTGTGTCATAAATTTCTTGAAGACTTCTTGTCTTCATAGGAGAATATTCAGAACTCCTTGAAGATGAGGAAGATGGTAATAAATGCGCAGATGGAGAGGAGAGTGAAGTATCTCCTTCGCCACCATCACCATTAGGTTCATGTCTCTTCTCCTTATTGATGAAATGTGAATTTTTATTTTCATTCTCGCCATCCCAATTCCAATATTCTTCTTCATTGAATTTTACATCTCTGCTTATGATAATTTTCTTGGTGATTGGATTGTAAAGCTTATAAGCCTTTGAGCATTCACTGTACCTAACAAGGATACATTTTTCAGATTTATCTTCAAGTTTGCTCCTTCGTTCATCAGGAATATGAGAATAATATATGCTGCCAAATACTTTCAAATGAGCAAACACATGGTTTTTGTCCACTCCAAGCTTCTTGAGGAGTTAGGTCTTGAACACTTTTAGTGGGGGCACAATTAAGAAGATAAATAGCACATGCCATTGATTCAGTCAAGAATATGTTAGACATACCTTTAGATTTCAACATACTTCTTGCCATCCCCATGATCGTCTGATTCTTCATTTTTGCAATGTCGTTTTGTTGAGGTGTGTCTCGAGTAGTCAACTGATGACGGATGCCCTTCTCTTTCAAGAATTACTCAAACTCATTGGACATATATTCAGCCCCACGATCAGTACGCAAGGTTTTAATAGAAAGATCACTTTGCTTTTCAACAAATGTCAGAAATTGCTTAAAATATTTGAACACCTCAAAATTTTTTTTAAAAAAATAAACCCATGTCTTCCGACTGAAGTCATCAATGGATGTTAAAAAGTAACGATTACCTCCAATAGATGTGGTGCGCATAGGGTCGCATAGATTAGAATGAACCAACTCAAGTGGTTTTGATGCTCGCCAAGATTTGCCACCAGAAAAGGAGTCTCTGTGATGTTTCCCAAGAACACAACATTCACAAATTTGTCTTGCTGATGAATGTTAGGCATGCCTCTGACCATATATTTTTTGTGTATGAGAGATAAAGAACTAAAATTCAAATGCCCATATCGAAGTTGTCATAACCATGATGAATATTTAATAATAGTATTGAAGCAAGGAAGAACAACACTTTGAAATATAAATGGAAACATTTTGTTTTGAGTCATTTTCACATCGGCTATGAGAGTATTCTTTTTGTTCTTGATTTCATATATTTCTCATTTGAAATGAAGATCATATCCTTTTAGAATAAGTTGCCCAACACTCAAAAGATTGTGTTTGAGGCCTGAAACATAGAAAACAATAGTGACATGCTTGCTGTCATAGTTAGTTTTAACAAGAATATCACCACATCCCTTGACAACAAGCCTATTATCATCACCTGTTCTAACTTCAGTTTGGACTATTTTATTTAAGTCCATAAATAATTTTTTGTTTCTAGTCATGTGGTTACTACAACCACTATCAATATATCATACTTCATCATGTGTTTCTTCTTTGGTATCATAGGCAAGAAAGATAGGGGTTGTTGCATCGATTGTAAGGTTATACCAGGAGAAAGTGTAGCTACACAACATAGAGTCTTAATTTTAGATCTTAGAATTAGACAATGCCGCAAAAGGGATAGACATAGGATAGATCCTAGAATTAAGTGGTGGGCACTGAAAGGAGCTAAACAAGGAATGTTTGTAGAGCAGGTAGTTAAGGAAGTTGATTGGTGTCTCGAGGAGGATTCAGAATCAATGTGGAATAAGATAGCGGGTGGTATGAGAAAAGTAGCTAAGGAGGTATTGGGTGAGTCTAAAGGCGGTGCACCACTAGGTAAGGATACATCATGGTGGAACGAGGATGTCAAATTAGCTATTAAGGTTAAAAGAGAGTGTTATAGAAATCTAAGTAAGAGTCGTGATAATGAGAATTTGGAGAAGTATATGATAGCAAAGAAGGAAGCTAAAAAAGTTGTTCGAAACGCGAGGGCTAAGGTATATAAGGAGGTTTATGACAAGTTGGATACCAAAGAAGGCGAGAAGGATATTTATAGGCTTGCAAAGATGAGAGATAGGAAATCGAAGGATTTGGGTATGGTTAGATGTATCAAAGATGAAACGCAAAGGGTTTTAGTCAAAGATGAGGAGATTAAGGAAAGATGGAAAGATTATTTTGATAAGCTATTTAATGATAGTCATGCTCAAGATCTTGGAGACTTCTCCATTCCTTTTCATGAGATAAATCGTGACTTCATGCGCAAGATTCAAAAGAAAGAAATTGCAGAGGCTTTGAAGAAAATGAAATCAAGAAGGGCAGTTGGCCCAGATGGTATACCTATCGAGGCTTGGAAATGCTTGGGAGAGAAAGGTTTAGAATGGTTGACAAATCTTTTTAACTTGATTTGGCGAACAAATAAGATGCCTAATGAGTGGAGGAAGAGTACTTTGGTGCCTTTATATAAGAATAAGGGTGATATACAAGATTGCACAAACTATCGTGGTATAAAACTCATGAGTCATACTATGAAACTTTGGGAGAGGGTGATTGAGTCTAGGTTGAGGAAGGTTGTCATGATATCGGAGAATCAATTTGGTTTTATGCCTGGAAGATCAACTATGGAAGCTATACATCTTCTTAGACAACTTATTGAAAGATATAGAAAGAGGAACAAAGATTTGCATATGGTTTTTATTGATTTAGAGAAGGCATACGATAGAGTACCTAGGGACGTTCTCTGGTGGACAATGATGAAGAAAGGTGTTTCTCTCAAGTACATTAGTATAATTAAAGATATGTATGAAGGAGTAGTAACCAATGTCCGCACTTGTGGAGGGGTGACAACCAATTTTCCGATAACGGTTGGGTTACATCAAGGATCTGCTTTAAGCCCTTTCCTATTTGCGATAGTGATGGATGAGCTTACGAGATCAATCCAAGAAAATGTACCGTGGTGTATGTTGTTTGCTGATGATATTGTTTTGATTGATGAGTCTAGAACTGGGGTTAATGCTAAGTTAGAATTATGGAGACAGACATTGGAAGCTAGAGGTTTTAAGTTGAGTAAGAGTAAGACTGAATATATGGAATGTCGGTTTAGTAAGCAACGAAGTAGTGATGGGAGTGTAGTGAAGCTTGGTGAGCAAGATATACCGGTGAATGATTATTTCAAATATTTGGGATCCATCATTCAAAAGTATGGAGAAATTGATGGAGATGTAAATCATAGGATAAAGGTTGGGTGGATGAAATGGAAAAGTGCTACTGGAGTGCTGTGCGATCGTAGAATGCCATTGCGGTTGAAGGGAAAGTTTTATAAGACGACTATTAGACCCGCTTTACTATATGGTACGGAATGTTGGGCTGCCAAGAGACATCATATTCAAAAAATGAGTGTAGCTGAGATGCGGATGCTTAGATGGATGTGTGGAAATACAATAAAAGATAAGATTCGGAACGAAGAGATACGTAAGAAGGTAGGTGTTGCACCAATTGAAAATAAGATGCGAGAGAATCGTTTACGGTGGTTTGGACATATTCGGCGAAGGCCTAATGATGCTCCAGTTAGAAGGTTGGAGAAATGGGAAAATATATTAGTTAAAAGAGGTCGGGGTAGGCCTAGGAAGACTTGGATGGAGATGATAGGAAAGGATATGAATGCTTTGAACCTCACCGAGGACATGGCGTTGGATAGAAATGATTGGAGGAAAAGGATTCATGTGGAAGACCCAAAATGAATTTCTTTTTTGGTTCATATCGCTGACCCCAATTGTTTTGGGATGAAGGCGTAGTTGTTGTTGTTGTTGTTGTTATGAAAGTTACCTCATTTTGGTTTTCTTCTGCCAATCTCTTTCTACAGAACTTTATGGTGTGACCATACTTCTGACAATGAAAGCATTGAACTTGTGAAAGGGAGTGACCATGACCTCGACCTCTTCCTCGCATAGAATAAGATGAATCACAATCATCTTCTTTCATCTCTTGATTTCTACCACGTCCATATCCTCTTCCTCTTCGTCCTCGAGCACCACCACGAATAGAGAGTTGTGTCTGAAAAGCTTGCTCGATTGGAAGAGAATCAAATTGCTTTATACGAAGTTTATGAGATTGAAGTGATCCCATTAAACTATCAATGGACCAGGTGGATAAGTCTTTAGATTCTTCTATAACAACAACAATATATTCAAACTTGCGAGTTAGGCTTCTCAATATTTTTTCAACAACTCTTTGATCTTCAAGTTTTTCACCATTTACTCGCATTTGATTAACAATGGAGAAGACTCGATTGAAAAATGCTTCGAAAGTTTCAAATTTTTTCATTTTTAAAGAATCAAATTCACTTCTAAGAGTTTGGAGTCTCACTATTTTGACCTTGTCTTCTCTTTTATATGTTGTATAGAGAGTATCTCATGCTTCCTTTGCTGATTTCGTCGAAGATATCCTTTTGAAAATGCCTTTATCAACAATTTGATAAATATAGAACAATGCCTTATTGTTTTTCTTCCGGTTTTCTTTCAACTCAGTTTGTTATCGTGGAGTGATGCCCTCCACATTGTCCATCTCATCGAAGTCACTTTTAATAATGTCACATAGATCTTGAGAGGTAAAGAACGCCTTCATTTGAATACTTCACTTGTTATAATTTTTTTCAACAAAACAAGAAACTTGTAGTTGCACCATATTGTTAAAAGTCATCCTAGCTCTGATACCATTATGTTGAAAATAAAACAGCAAACTAGAGAAAAAGATTGTTCTCTAGAATAAAAAACACGCAGAAATGGTGCTAGTGAAGGAGAAGACTACAAATGGCTTCAAAACAATCAAACAACATATCAAAATGATGATACATGACTGCTATATATATAGCATTCAAGCCCAACCAAAATTTAATTACATAATAAATTCCTACCATAGAAAAACTAAAAGGCTATTACAAGGAGAAGAAATAAATGAGAGAGAAACCCAAAGAGTTTGCATAAAAAAACTGCAGGTAGCCTTAATGTAAAACGAGTTCTCAAAATGAGAGAGGAATACGAAAAGTCTAGCTTATAATTCCAACAACAATTATAAGGCAATGAGAAATGAAAAAAGGAGCATAGAAAGCAACATGAAAATGAGAAAAAAATTATACAAAATTAACATAAAAGCTTGTCATACAAAGTTATTACTTTTTAATATAAAGAATATAAGTGGTGAAGGAGTGAGAAGGGACAAGGTGCGAGAAGAAAACACTAAGAAAGCACCATGAATCAATTTGGGAAATGAAGAGAGAAGCAAATTCTTCCCATTAAAAAATAGTGAAATTTTCATATTTATTTTTATTTACACCAAGAAACCACCCCCAGGATTAGAGACCTAGCAGCTGGCTTTGCCTGCCGTACTCATGGTGGATGTCCTGGCAGCACAAAGCTTGGTGGACCTACCCCTTGTAGTTTTAAGCTGTCAGGATAGCGACCGTAAGTATGGCAGGTAAAGCCAGAGCGCCACTAGAGCTCTGATCCTGAATTGGTTTCTTCGTGTAAATATTGAAAAAAAATCGTGTTATATATATAAAAAAAAAAAACCTTCACATACTTGGAAAACTAGTTTCTTAAAGTTATCCCTTGTTTCAAGTAGGAGAGAAGTTTTTAGCTTTAAGAACGTGCTATCAGAAAAACAAGCCTTCTCATACAGCAAAAAGCTTCCATTGACTGAGTCATATACCCTTCCCCCAATGGCCACCAATATTTCCAACACAAATAACTACACAATCCACAGCGTCGCCTTCCCCTCCTCTGCTTCCCTTTCCCCAAACTTTTCAGTGCTCAATAAAACCCACACCATTCCAGGGAATGAGTGTAATGTTTGTCTTGTATGGAAGAGTTTACGAGGTGGGCGATTGAGCAGGCTTGGTGGCCTCGGTTACGCATGTGATGGAGTTTACGTGTGGTTGGGGGCAAAGATTGAACGTGTTAAGTTTTGTCTTTCTCATTTTTTGGGGGTCTTGCTACCTCTGAGCCCACACCTCACCTCTCTACAGTTTTTATTCCTTCCTGCTTCGCGTACCATTTGCATGTGAAAAATACAGAAACTTCATTGGTTTTAGTCATACTCGATCGGCTGGGGACAAGGAATAACGCGGTGAAATCCTTCCTATCATTCGTCCTGCGTGTCTGTCGCATATGAGCGTCTTTTTATTCGATGCTCCTCTCCTTTCGTTGCGATCACGCGAAAGAATACAAAATACAGACTTTTGGGAAAGTAGAATCATAAATCTCTGGAATTGACAGCTACCACCTTTGAAAGATTCTAATTCTAGTTTAAGTGCAAATACAGAGAAAAGTCAGTCTTTTCTTCACAAACTAGCTTCCCAATGTTGGTTCTCCCAAACAACCACCACAGACGTAGTTTGTCTGCATTTAAACCCAAATGATCCTTTAATCCCTTTACACGTTTTTGGTTTTACAATTTCACTTTTCTTTTAATTACCAAGTGTTTCAACATTCAACAACTTGCTTTTATGAGAATGCATTTAAACACTTTCCTTGATTCAAATCATAATAATAAGAAAAAAAAAAGTTGGATCCTTAAGAGTAGGACTTGACGTTTCATGAGGTTCTTTAGAATTACAAGTCTTCTTAGCTAATGATTCTTCACCAACACCTTTTTTTTATGTGATTATCATATACTTGTACATCTCTAGAGGCTTCCTTCTTGAGTTGGGCTTCATTTTCACAATCTGGATCAGGACCATAATTTAGAGCTGCATTAACATGCCCCCTCAAGCTTATCTCTTTGAGATTTATCTTGCTCCAGAGAAAATTGAATTTTGGCCCTGTAGAACTTTAGTAAAAATATCTGTCACTTAGTCCTGCCAAGAGGCAAGTTTTACTTTTATTTTATTGCTGACTATTTTTTTTTTTTACAAAATGATAGCCTATTTCAATGTGTTTGATTCTGGCATGAAAAACAAGATTTGCTGCCGCTTAGTCGCTCTCAGATTATTACACCATAATGTTAGAACTTGAGTTTATGTTATCACTAATTCCTTTAACAAGCCTTTTAACCACATTAATTCTGGCACAACACTTATAAGAGTTTTATATTGTGCTTCGATACTGGAACATGCAACAATATGTTTCTTATTTGAACACCATGAAAGTATATTCAAACAAAAAAAACATGTCAATTGGTGAAAATTCTATCATTTGAGACCAAGGTTGATTGTTCCCTTCAAATACCTCAAGATTCTTTTGACATGGGCCAAGTGATCTTGCGTTTAGCCCGTGCATGAATTGACACACTTGAACATATTGGAGTCCTCCAACTATACTTCAATATTTTTTAACATCTTCCAAAACCTCTCCATTAAATTTTGATTACATAATATTTAGATCTCTAGGAGCTGTAACCATAGGCTTTGCATCTACCATATGAGACTTCATTATAAGATCATATATATATATATATATATATATATATATATATATATATATATATATATATATATATATATATATATATATATATATATATATATATTCTTTGAGAAAGATAAATACCACTTGAACTTTGTTGAACCTTAACTCTCAAGCCTTGCTTAGTGAGATTGTTAATGATGAAGAAGAACCTCATTATTTTTTTCATGCCAAACTCGCTCCTAAGTGGCAAAAGGCAATGAGAGAGGAAATTCGTGCTCTACACAACAATCAAACCTGGATCCTAGTGCCATCTAATCCTAATCAATATTTAGTTGGGTGTAAGTGAGCTTATAAAATAAATAGACATGTTGATGGGTCTATAGCTCGCTTTATGGTTAGGCTTGTGGCTAAGAGTTATAGCCAGGTTGAAG
This sequence comes from Nuphar pumila, assembly GCF_984573655.1. Taxonomy (NCBI): domain Eukaryota; kingdom Viridiplantae; phylum Streptophyta; class Magnoliopsida; order Nymphaeales; family Nymphaeaceae; genus Nuphar; species Nuphar pumila. The sequence goes on from NC_143250.1 coordinate 87,279,549, forward strand.
GGGTTGATTATTTTAAACCCTATAGCTCAGCCATCAAGTCAACAACTATATGAACTGTCCTAGCCTTAGTCATTATTTCAAGAAGGTTATTCATTAATTGAACATCAATAATACCTTTTTGCATGGTTTTCTAAAGAAAAAAGTTTATATGACCTCTTGGATTTGAAGATAAACACTTACCTTATCATGTTTGGTGTTTAGATCTAGCCTTGTATAGTTTAAAACAAACCCCTATACTTTGATTGTCAAATTACATCGACAAAGCATTGAGATCAGAAGGTACCAATTATCTTAGCTAGGATCGACCCCTCCATTGCCCCCTCAATGCAAATACATAAAAAGGTGTTGTAAGTGAGACAAAGGGAGATAAAAGCACATGGTAGAAAACCAAGGGAGCTCATCATTTTTCCATCAAAGCTAGCAGCATGGGAATGTACCAGGGAACGAAGGATCACCTAACCCTTTGCTTAAGCACGTCTGGGTCAAAAAGACCTTTTCACGTGTTGTACTCACCTTAAAATGGGCTCTTGAAGATCGACTCTTGACGCATGATGGATTACATAGTTTTCAAGCAGATGCGAGCTGTGTCTAACATAGTGTGAAGTTGCTAATTTCTTCTGGACTTTTGCAGCTCAAATATTTGACAGGAAATGGACACCAACACGAAGAATCCAGAATGATGTCCAATCCTGGTTTGCAATCCCTTTCTAAGATAAAATTTTGAGATGGACTTGGGAACGTTTGTTCCAGGTTATATCTCGGTGATTTGGAATCTAAGGAATCACCAAACGTTTTTCAGTCAACGAAAGTCCACTACAAGAAAATAGGTCATTAGCGACAGAATTATTCTGTCGCTAATTAGCGACGGAAATATTCTGTCGCTAATTAGCGATGGATTAACGAGAGAAATATATCCGTCACTATAATCAATGAAATTTACGAAAATAGTGACAGAATGTATCTCCTCGTAAAATCCGTCGCTAATTAGCGACGGATTTGCGACGCTATGTTGCGGCGGAATGGGCGACGAAATATATTCCGTCGCTATGTTCGTATATTTCGTGTACGACGGAGTAGCGACGGAATTAATTCGTCGCTAATCCGTCGCTAATTATCGATATACCTAATCCCAAACCTCTTTTCCTTTTCTTCTTTCCCTGCTCCTGCTACCGCCGTTCGCCTGCTCCCGACGTTCGCCCGGAGAAAGGTACATCTGCTCCCGACGTTAGCCCGGAGAAAGGCAGGGGGTTAACCCCCTGCTCGAAAAGGCAGGGGGTCGACCCCCGTTCCGACAAGGGGTTGAAAAGGTAGGGTGTTAACCCCTTGCCGAAAAGGCAGAGGGTTAACCCCCTGCCGGAACAGGCAGAGGATCGACCCCGACCCCCTGCCGGAAAGGCAGGGGGTTAACCCCCTATGTTTCGGAAGGGGGTCGACTCCCTGCTGGAACAGCAGGGGGTCGACCCTCTGCTGTTCCGGCGGGGGGTCGGCTTCCCTCCCGAAACGCAGGGCTGAACCCCCTGCGGTTTTCATCAGGGGGTCGACCCCCTGTGATCCTGTAGGGGGTCGATCCCCTGCGGTTTCAGTAGGTCATTGGGTACTGGGCTTCTCAAGGTCTATGCAAAATGTTTTATTTTGCCTCAGTTTTTTTTGTGGTGACTTCATTTTAAAACATTGTTTTTTGCAGATTTCTCAACGGAACCCGCATGTGCTCAGCCACCCGTGGTAAGTAAGTGAAAAAAACAATGCAAATCGGGTAAATACCCATGGTGAGTAAGTGATGCAAGCGTATCACATGTTATTTAATTTATTAGATGTAACACTTTATTTTTCACACATTCACTTAGTTGTTGATATTTAGGGTTGCTTTGTTGGAGTTCGGAGATCATGCTGAGCATGATTTTAATGTATGAATATGAAAGTGTTCTTGTTTTTGGAGTACAGAGTCCATGCTAGGTATGGTAGTAGTTAGTGTAATATTGAAGTGTGTATGCTGCAGGTACATGTTTGCCATTTGTTTAATATGAATGATTACGATGTATTGCAATGTTTGATGTAATTGTATTCATGCTTGTATGTAGTTACTTTCAATTTAATGTCTTTTCCATGTGAAATTGTATAATAAAAGCATGCTTCAAATGATTGTATCGTGTCATTAATAGTTTGCACATAAAAATATTAAGTTATCAATGCATGCATCATAATTCTTGTTATTGTATGACATCATATATTGCATGATAAATTTGATATTTTATTCATCATAGCATTCTGATGGTTCTATTTTAATTTGTTAGGTTATTATTCGTAACATCATAAGAAAATGACTCCAAACCGTGAATGAATGTACCGTAGGATAGTGGACAGTGAGTTATCGCATGAATATATGGATGGTGTTGAAAGTTTTATTGAATTTGCAACAGCAAGTGTCAGTACAGTGGATCTCACATGTCAGATTAGGTGTCCCTGCAAGATTTGTAAGAATAATCGATTTGTAGAACCTCATGGCATTAGACATCACCTATACAGGAAGGGTTTTGTGAGTGATTATCAGGACTAGACGTTTCATGGAAAAGAATTTAAAAACAATTTTGATGCATGGGTGAATGTGGTGCATGATAATCCATATATGGATTTGATATTTGATGCCGCAGGAACAAAACTGGGTTCTGTTATGAGTTCTAGTGATGTAAGAACTGTCGTAGATGAAGAATCACCAAACGATGCAGCTAGTAGATTTTATGATTTACTTAGAGATGCTGATGAGCCACTTTGGAATGGTTGCAAGAGTCACACTATCTTGTCTGCAGTTCTTCAACTAATGATTTTGAAGTCCGAGTATAATTTGAGTCAATCATGTTTTGACCGTTTGTGCATGATTGTGAAGAGTATGTTGCCCAAAGATGAGAAATTGCCACAAAATTTCTATCGTGTGAAAGTTATGGTCAACGCTCTAGGTATGAGTTACAAAAAGATTGATGCTTGTCCAAATCACTGCATGTTGTATTTCAATAAGCAGGAAAATAATATATCATGTCCGTCATGTGGGCATCCTCGGTTCAAGCCAAAGACAAGAGACAATGGTAGCACGAGATCAAAGGAAGTTTCATACAAGTCGCTCCGCTACTTTCCTATCACTCCTAGATTGCAGCGATTGTATATGTCTTCAAGAACAGCTAAACACATGAGATGGCATGCAAATAAAGTTCGACACGATGAAAACAAGATCACGCATCCTGTTGACGCTGAAGCTTGGAAGCACTTTGATCGTACTCATCAGAACTTCACAATGGAAGTGCAAAATGTTAGACTCGGTCTATGTACAGATGAATTTAATCCATTTGGGGGTAGATCAACTCCATACTCATGCTGGCCAGTATTTGTAACTCCATACAACCTTCCATCAAGCTTGTGTATGAAACATCCAAATCTTTTCTTGTCTCTGTTGATCCCTGGTCTGACCTCACCTGGCCAAATCTTGATGTATATTTAAGGCTATTGATTGATGAACTAAAAGTATTGTGGGATGACGGTGTTACTACGTATGATACCCCAAAAAAAATCAACATGAAGGTCGATGTTCTATGGACAATCAGTGACTTCCCTGCATATGGTATGCTATCTGGTTGGAGCACACATGGGAGGTTGGCATGTCCGTATTGCATGGAGGATTCCAAAGCTTTTAGATTGATGCATGGAAGGGAGCCTTGCTGGTTTGAGTGCCATCATCGATTTCTACCCATCGACCATCCGTTCCGACGACAAAAGAATGCATTTAAAGCAGGCACAACTGAAATGGAAGGTTCATCCACAAGATTGTCTGGCATAGAGATTCTAAGAAGATTGCGATACTTTCCAGATGTATTAACAGATGCCCGCAGTCCTACACCCTTCCGTGGATTTAGAAAGGATCACAATTGGATGAAGAAATCTATTTTTTAGGAACTACCGTATTAGCCGACCCTATTGATACGACATAATTTGAATGTGATGCATGTGGAAAAAAATGTGTTTGATGATGTGTTCAATACAATAATGAATGTTAAAGGGAAAACGAAAGATAATTCGAAGACCCGTATAAATTTAAAAATAATATGTAAAAGACCAGAATTGGAACTCAAAGAGTATAATGGCAAAGTACTGAAACCAAAGGCAAAGTACGTGCTTGGACCTGATCAAATAAAACATGTATGTCAATGGTTGAGACAATTGAGATTTCCAGATGAAAATGTCTCTAACATTGCTCGGGCTGTGAAAATTGACGATGGACAGTTATATGGGTTGAAGAGCCATGATTGTCATATCTTTATGCAACGATTGTTACCCCTAGCATACCATGATATGTTGGACAAACCTATATGGGGGGTATTGTCTGAGTTGAGTGGATTTTTCAGAACATTGTGCACATTGGAGGTCGTAGTATCAGATGTAAAGAATCTCGAGGACTCTGTTATCACCATTGTTTGTCTGCTAGAAAATATATTTCTGCCAACATTTTTTGATGTTGTGGAACATTTGATCATATATTTGCCATATGAAGTAAGGGTTGGTGGCCCTGTGCAATATCGATGGATGTACCCATTTGAAAGGTATATGTTTTTTTATATTTGTCTCTTTAATGAAAGGTATTTAAAATTTGAAATGTATATTTTTGCCAGATGCATGTTCGACCTCAAAAAAAAAGTTAATAATAAAGCAAGAGTAGAAGGCTCTATTTGTGAGGCGTATACTTTAGAAGAGATTTCAAATTTCTCATCTATGTACTTCGAACCTCATATTCCAACACGTTACATATGCCCACCCCGTAACGATGATAGAGAACAAGTAATTGTAGCTGACAAGCTATCGATATTTCAACCACTTGGGCATGCATTTGGTAGTTGCCAATCAAGGCTCTTGATAGATCGAGAGCAAGACGCTGCACACATTTATATTCTTTTTAATTGCTCAGCGATCGACCCATACATCGAGTAAGTATATGTAGACGCAACACAATTATAAATCCTTTTATGTTTTATACGTGGATACATGGCTCGATAATATAAGTATTTGTGGTTTGCAGACGATTTGATCTAGAGTTGAAAAAAGAAGTTTCATATCTCACTAATGCAGAAGTACAAAAAAAACGTGAAACTAAGTTTGTGGAGTGGTTGAAACAGTTGGTAAAGAAGCTAACATAAATTTTGTGCTTGTAAACAACACTAAGTTACTTAATTGGTCGTGATCACAATCATTGTTTATGTCTGTGCATAGGTCCGCCATGGTGATGTTAAAGATCAAGGAATATGTGATTTAGAAAATGGTCCGACTAAAGTTGTGCAATGCTACAACGGATACATCATAAATGGTGATCGATTCCATACAAAAGATTACGGTATAAACAAATCAACGATGAATAGTGGCGTGTGTGTTAAAGGTAGCAGCTACGGTGAAAATGAACATGATTACTACGGTGTTATAGAAGAAATAATGAAGTTGACTTACTTAAGCATAAATAACAGGGTAACTTTATTCAAGTGTCATTGGTTTGATCCAACTGCAACAAGACTTGACAAAGCTTCAGGCATTGTGGAGGTGAATCATAACTCCAGGTTTGGAACATATGAACCATTCATATTAGCCTCGCAAGCTCAACAAGTTTATTATACTTCATATCCGAGTATAAAAGAGTTAGATAGAAATGAATGGTTGACAGTTTGCAAGGTGAAGTCCAAACTATACCCTGAGTATGATCAGTTATAGGAAGACAAGTTAGCTGAAGACAGTGATTACTATCAATCAGATGAGATTTATGACTTCGCTTATGGTCACAATGTTGCGCATGATATGCATGCCATATCTCCATTGGTCGATGAAACATTCATAGAAGAATGTGATCCAAATGATATACCAAGTGGATGGGTAAACAATGAAGAAGAAGAAGAATATGAAAGTCAAACAAGTGACGAGGAAGAATTCTCAAGCTAGTGAGCAAAATCTTGTAATACAAACCTCTATTTGAATGCATTGCAATACTTGATGTGAATGATTTGAATTATTTGAATATATTGTAATACTTGATGCGAATGAATGAGTTCTATTGCAATACTTGATGTGAATGATTTGAATTATTTGAATGCATTGTAATACTTGATGCGAATGATTTGAATGCATTACAATGCTTGATGTGAATGATTTGAATGCATTGCAGTACCTGATATGAATGATTTGAATGCATTGCAATACTTAATGTGAATGAATGACTTTATTTGAATGTATTGTAATACTTGATGTGAATGATTTGAATGTATTGTAATGTATTGTAATACTTGATGCGAATAATTTGAATGCATTGCAATGCTTGATGTGAATCATTTGAATGCATTGCAGTACCTGATATGAATGCATTACAATACTTGATGTGAATGACATGAATGTATTGTAATACTTGATGTGAATGACTTGAATTATTGTAATACTTGATGTGAACGACTTGAATGTATTGTAATACTTGATGCGAATGAATGAGTTGTATTGTACTTAATGTGAATGATTTGAATTATTTGAATGTATTGTAATACTTGTGAATCATTTGAATGTATTGCAATACTTGATGCGAATGATTTGAATGTATTATAATACTTGATGCAAATTATTTGAATGTATTGTATGACATATGTTATTTGTTAGAATATGGTTCGTGGAGGTTACAGTGGTCGCTTATCCAGTAGTAGCCAGGCTCAGCCTTCATCTTCACGAGCTCCTGTGATAGGTATATCATTTAACTAATTGGATGCTTGATTAGCTGAAATGCGCATTCCGAGAATTTCTAACGTATTTTTTTACAGATGATGTTTCGCCTGTACACGACCCACCTACACCAGTTGATCACACAAGTCAGGAGCCAACACAGGAAGCAGAGCCTTCTCAGTCTGGCACAAGAGGACTCATTCGAATAGTGTATATCGATAATCGACCGTAAGTATTTCGTTTTCAATTATTGCATTTCTTATAAATATTTTATATTGATATTTATTGTGTACCAATTCATGTGCAACACAAGGTTTGAGCAACAAGAAGTACTACGCAAGATTAAGAATTCACTTCTTCAATATCTACTAGGACCAGTTGCTCAATGAAAAGAGTATCCAAAGAGGTGATAGATAGATTCTGGTCCTCATTCATGGTATACATTTGTTTCTCATAGTTAATGTGTTTCCTATTTAAAAAAATTTTAGTCATGTCTACTAACTTTCTGAAAATAATTGTAGGCTTCGAACCGCTTCGCAACTATGGTGGAGGATAATGATGCAAGGAAGGTGTGGCAGAAGGTGACTGTCAATCGATTTGCAGACATGCTGCACAATATGAATACTGGAGCAAAACAAACATTTGACGGAATAGATGATCCACTACAGTGGAAGAACCATTGCCCTATTACTATCAGGAGAGATTATTGGGATGGAATGTGCGATAAGTGGGCGGGAGATGCATTTCGAAATCGCTCTGCGAAAGCTGCACAAAATCGAGCGAAAATGCCCGAAGCCCATCTACACACAGGTGGAGCTAAGACATTTGGGAGCCACTTGAAGAAAATGGTAACTCATCAATATATAATATTACTTTTATAAGTATTGTTGCAAACTTGTTAACTAAATCTTTTATCATTTAACTTTGCAGGAAGCAGAAAAGGGAGGCATTGTACCATATAAGGATGTGTTTGTTGAAACACATAAACGGAAGACCACGGGAGACTTCGTATCAAATAAGGCGAGAACGACAACGATATATATTTATTCTATTAATAATCATTACAATATGCTAGTTATCACAATGTTTTCATTAATTATTAATGCATACTTTAAAAATTATTTTGTAGGAAGCATACGAGCAACAGATGGCAGACCGATATGGCGATGACGCTACTCAACATCCATCATTTGATCCAGCAACATGAGTGACTGCAGTAGGTGAACCCAAAAAGGGTCGTGTGTTCGGGTTTGGGAGTAATATGAACACTTCATCTGTTATTGTTTCTTCCAGTTATGACTCACAGACTTCTTTCGCCACCATAAGCTCCAAGCAGCAGCCTGTTCTTTCCGGTGATGATGTATGTCAGATCGTTAAGGACACAATGCGTAACTTCTTTCATGAAACCGTCACCGACGTTCTCCGAGCTGAGTTCAACAGGTTTTTGCTGAACATGGGAACTTCGATTGCAGGTCCCTCTCAGGTATGAAAGTTTCATGCAATATATTGCATGTCGTTAGATTTCATGTAACCATGATTGCCTTAACATATTCAGCTTTTGTTGACTGCCTTAAAACACATATGAGCATGCTATAATCACATATTCAGTTTTTTGACTATCGCAAAACACATATGAGCATGATCGAATCACATATATAACTTTTTGCCTGCCTTAGAGCACATATGAGCATGGTAGAATCACATATAGAGTTTTTCTAACTGCCTTAGAACACATATGAGCATGCTATAATCACATATTCAGTTTTTTGACTGCCTTAGAACACATATGAGCATGATCGAATCATATATATAACTTTTTTCCTGCCTTAGAGCACATATGAGAATAATAGAATCACATATCGAGTTTTTTGCCTGCCTTAGAGCACATATGAGCATGCTATAATCACATATAAAGTTTTTTGTCTGCCTTAGAGCACATATGAGCATGATAGAATCACATATAAAGTTTTTTTGACTGCCTTAGAACACATATAAGCATGTTATAATCATGTATTTCATTTTTTAACTGCCTTAGAACACATATGAGCATGCTATAATCACACATTCAGTTTTTTGACTGTCTTAAAACACATATGAGCATGCTAGAATCACATATATAGTTTTTTTACTGCCTTAGAACACATATCATTCATGATAGAATCACATATAAAGTTTTTTGCTTTGCCTGCCTTAGAGCACATATGAGCATGATAAAATCACATATAGAGTTTTTCTGACTGCCTTAGAACACATATGAGCATGCTATAATTACATATTCAATTTTTTGACTGCCTTAAAACACATATGACCATGATTGAATCACATATATAGCTTTTTGCCTGCCTTAAAACACATATGAGCATGGTAGATTCACATATAGAGTTTTTCTAGCTGCTTTAGAACACATATGAGCATGATATAATCACATATAGAGTTTTTTTACTGCCTTAGAACATATATCATTCATGATAGAATCACATATACAGTTTTTTGTTTGCCTTAGAGCACATATGAGCATGATAGAATCATATATAAAGTTTTTTTACTGCCTTAGAACACATATGAGCACATGATAGAATCACATATAGTGTATAATTTATTTCAATATATTTTGTTTATCAATACTGACTGTTCTTTTCTTGTGTAGGTTGCTAGCGATAATCAGCGTAGCAGAGCTGAAGAGACAGATCAAGGCAATGAACAAGAAGACGCACAAAATCTTGGTGATGATTAGATTAATGTGTTGAAGAAGTTCTATTTTTTTTGTTTCGAAATTGTAATTGTTGAATTGTAAACAATTAAACTTGTTAATTTTTAAAGTGGAACGATTAATTGTTATAGATTCCTTTTATATGAAATTTTATGTGTACTTTATTTTTTATTTACAGGAAATATAAATTGTAGCGTTCTCGATATTTAATTTTCAAATAAATTTTTGTATTTTTTTTCAAGTTTGCGATGGATATATCCGTCGCTATACATATAATTTAGCGACGGCTTAGCGACAGATATAAATCTATCGCCAAGCTGAGGTCACTGTTTAGTACCGGCGGATTTGTGACAGAATTCGTCGTTCGTTATTCTGTCGCAATTAGCGACGAAACTAGCGACAAAATTTTTCCACCGCCAATTAGCGTCGAAAAATTCGTGACGTCAGTTGTCCGTCGCCTCTTCGTCACTAATCCATCGATAAGCTAGTTAGCGATGGATTAGCGACGGAATGAGGTCGTCGCTAATCCACTGCTCTGTTGTGGTGGTCTAAAGATCAGATCAAGCGAGGAGGTACATTGCGAATTCGTGAACAAACCATGACAATCCTAAGGAACTCAGATTCATCGACTGCAATGAGATGGAGAAGACTGAAAAGTTTGTTTCCCCCGGAATCGGGCTGGTTCCTAGTCTCAATAGTTGGGAGATACCACTTAACGTGGAGATATGGATACACGATTCGATCGAATTCGGGTCAGTACATAGCTGCAGGATGTTACACTGTGCCAGGAACAATTGAAGAGAATGAATGGAATGGAAGAAGGGCTGGTCACCAGTGTTGGGTAAAATTGAAACTCCTTCGAGCAATATAGTGCTTGAATCTGGTCGAGTGGACCTAGTTTCTAAGCTAAGGCGGTTCATTGAAGGTCGGCATCGTGGTCTTGAGATCCCAAGCCAAGTAAGAATTTTTTTTATATATAGTTTTGATAGAATACAAGCTCGATTACCTTGCATAAACTCTAATTTTGTAGCAAATTTTTTGTCAAAGCTGGTCCAGGGGATTAAAAAAGAGTAAAAAAATCACCCCCGGACTGGAACCCGACAGGGGATACCATATAGTGATATAAAATTGATTATAGTGAAATTGATCTGGTAGAGGTCTGCCTAACCCCAGCTAGCTTGCCTTTCAAAAAAGAAAAGGGTTGCATGCAACGTGGACTCTCTTTTGGTCCTTTATACGTTTAGTTACTGTAATATGAGAACCCACAGACTGAGGAGGTGATAACCATTGCCTGATGGTTCTCCATCACCTATTCCATTTCCACATGGCAGAGAGAGAGAGAGAGAGAGAGAGTTGGTATGGGTCAGATGCTAAAATTTACCATCAGTTTTCACATCTGTGGTATCCTAGACTCAGCTTTTTCTAATCTGAAAAGTTTAGAACTGGACAGGCAGCAGTCGTTTCCTAGGGACTATGGACTATAGTTTCGCGCTATGAGTAGTCTTGTCAATTCTGACATTGCTTTCAATATCGAAGACACCGGATAGTCCGATTGTCCCTATTCACAAGTCAGGCTTGAAATGATACTTATGAATTCAGCTGTCGAGTTCTGGAATCAAGACAAAACCCAATATTTTAATGGGGGATTCCGAACAATATTCCATTTCATGATTCTAGACAGGTTCAGTCAAGCACAGCCTTAGGGAGGTGTCTGTTTTACTTGGATCACCTGAAGAAGGTTTGGACAGGCACTCTGCGTCTGACTGAGGATTCAAAGTTTCCTTTTGGCCTTGGGGATCCACATGGCCATTCCGATCTTTCCCCACAGGGGGCAGTGCTTGGAAACATGTGTGAAAGGTACGTCCAAACTTGAAAACCCACCTTATGGTCCTTCCTTTCCATCTACGTCAGTTCTAGACCAAACCCTAATTAATTCCTTGTTAACTCATGTGTGGACACTGGAATCAAGTGTCATCCGTTTCACACTGAAGTATGTGGTGAAAGCGTCGGTGGCCGAAAATGATTTTTTTCAATAGTCAAGCTGGACAATGAAGTTGGTCAAAGAGTCTCACTCCCTCTCCACATCGTCTGTTTGGGCACGCCGTTACTGTCTACAATGTACGCATTAATTGCTTTGCACCTTTTGCTGTCCATTCTGTGGTCCATTTCTTATTCTATTTTGTCCCTGGATGGTACTTGAGTCCGAAAATACATCTTTTTGGTGAAAGTTGGTTTGGACGTTTCATTAGGGGGGCATTTCAGTGCGTCCTAGACACTCCTGGTCTGGCACAAGGTGTCCTGGATAAGTTGAGTTTTTGTTTCAGGTGTTTTATTCTTTCTTTTTTTTTAGATTATAACACTGCTCTAGGGCGAGGTGTGAAACACCACAGGACACCAAAAAGGTGTCCCATTGGACATGAAGGGTGCCGTGTCCGAAAATACTACATCCTAATAGAGACTTTGACATGACGTGGGTCAGAACCCAGCTGAGCCCATGGCTAACCATGGACCCGTCCTTCGTAACCAACCGAAGCCACCTGTGGCCATGACCAACCATGGGCCCCATCGTAATTAACCCACCAAACCCTGCCTAGTGCCTACCACCTCTATGGCTCTATCTTTTTTTTTTTTAATGATTTTATCGATTTTGTAATATTAGGAATTTAGGATAAGGCCAAGCCATATACTCGGCGAGGAGAAACTCAAATAATCGGTCAAACAGTCAACGGTTCCAGATGAGAAATATGGTCGGTTCTATCTATTTCAATCTGGTGACACATCTCACATCATTTATGCACATGAGAAGTTGACTCGGGCGTCGACTTCAGACTCTTTACTGAGCCAGCCCTGCAAAAAGCATCGTGTCAGGGTCCGGCTCCATCTGCACTCGGTCCTTAGTTGGGTCCACTTCTGGTCGGATCCAGATCTGACCTTGTTGGTGTCAGATGGTCAGGTCTGGACACAACATATGGCTGATAAATCAGTCATGAGGTGTTCAAGCGCGACTCATTTATATGGCAAGTCAACCCGAGCTCGAGCTAAACTAGCAAAGTCCGAGCTGGCTTGTTAACAAAACAAAAAAAAAAGAATACAATTGTTCTAAAGATTATAGTAATAGGATCTGACCATTAAAGCCTGTTTGGATGACGGGGCAAAACCAGTTTTTTAAAAAACCTGATTTTGCTTCAAAACGAAGCAAAACCAAGTTGTTTGGATTGGTCACTAAAAAAACAGAGCTGGCTAATTTTTTTTTTTTTTTTTTGGGGGGGGGGGGGGGGGGGGATGTGGTCGAAATATGGCTGAAATATTAATAACAAAAAAAAAAAATGGGCCGGCTATTTTTCAGCTACCCATCGGCCAAAAAATGACTGGGATGGTGCCGCCCTTTCTGGTCACCACCATAGTGACAAATATCGCGAGATTTATGAAAATCTCGCAACAATATCATGAGAAATTGTCTGAAAGTTTAAAACGGCAATTTCTGGCGAGATTTTCAAAATATCATGAGATTTATGAAAAAAACAAAAACAACGCGATTTAAATGCGATATTTATGTTTTAAACGGCTATTTATCGCGAAAAAGCTTGTATTTTTATTTTTAAATAAATTTTATTAATATTTTCTTATAAAAAATAGATTTTATATTTTTTAATTTATTTTTTATTGCTGAGATTTTGCCAAAAAATGCGAGATTTATGAAAAAAATTCAATTTCATGCCAGTTTTTGAAAAATGAGAAATTGCCGATAAAAACCATCCCAGCCAAAAACTTTGACTGTTTATTGTATACTACATTATGTGACATAAAATATGTCTAAAATATATTTATTATTATGTTAATTAACTTGTATGCATGAGCCGAGCTGAGGTGAACACCAGTTCATGTTCATCTTGCCCAACTTATTTTACGAGTTCAAACAAGCTCTTTGTAAGCCGAGCATCAGCTGGACTATGAGTGGCTTGTCTTGCTTCCCAGCCCTAATTCATAAACTAAAAATTCATAGAGTTTAGATATCAGACAGATAGGGGTCAAGTTGATGTAAACAAATCCATCTTTAGACCAAAGAAACTCTCAGTTTTAGTAGGAAACAAATGGATTGGATTCAAGCTGGATCATGATTGATCTGAATATGAATCTGGATTTTAAACGGTAGGTCCACATCTGAAATGGATTACATGAAGCAGAGTAAAATCTGAATCCAATTTTTACATGGTGCCATGCGATCTGGTAGAAATAGGTTGAAAACATGTGTTTTACATATACGTCGTGCAAATACACCAATTTGAACCGGATCCAAGTACAGATACCACAGAAAATACTAGTCTAATTTTACATATACGTCGTGGCCCAGTTTGCACACCCCTATCAACAGGCATTCCTTTCAGTTTCAAGGTTTGGATCTTTCTGCTGCTCATGCAATAAGATCACGTGCCTTTTTTCTTTTCTATTTTTTTGAAAAGAATAAAACTCCAAAATCCAAGTGTTGAAAAAATAGACAAGGGGCTTACCCTTAGAACAGGTTCATTAACTCAAGTTATTTAACTGCATGTGTATCTACACTACTATTGTAGGCTGTGTCGTGTCTCCGTTGCTTTGGGTTGAGGCATCTTCTTGTTGCTTGGTACTAGGGCTGGTAAATGAACCGAACAGCTTGCGACTTGATCAGTTTGGCTCGTTCATGATCTGCTCATACAGCTGACTGGTCGAGCCAAAAGCAGCTCGTTAGCTTAAACGAGTTGAGCCTGAACACAGGGTGTGTTCGGCTTGGCTCGGGTGAGCTGGTATGGATAATATATAAAAGTGTGATATATATTTTAAGTATAATATATAAAGAAAAAAATGCCATATATATATGGGTGCTTCTATGGTTGTAGTGGTACACTTGATTTACATAGATTTAGGCTCCAAATTCAAAATTTCACTCTTTGATAATGTTTTATTTACCATTTTCATGTTTTAAAGTTGATTCAAATATGATGTTTTATACCATTTTTAGACCACTTTTATTTTAATGAATCACTACAAGGATGAGGGTCAATAGTGGTGACTCTTTTCCAATTAAACAAATTCTCGCCGCTATTCATAAAACAATAACAGTGAGATTTTCGTCGTCACTAATTGATAATTAATAGCAGAGACATAAATATCTCGCTATTATTACTCTACTACAGTCATGAATCTCGATGTTATTAGCTCATCAATAACGACGAGCTAGATATCTCATAGAATGCATTGCCCTGCACATATCTCATTGTTATAGGTTTTATTCTATAATATTGCTATTAAAATACTTTACGACTATATTTAATGGTCAAAAGATCTCACTGTTATAAATCAATAATGACAACAGTTATGACACTGTTATATAGTTTATAAAAAGGGCCCGACGGGCCCTTTCCAAATTTCTCTCTATTTATCTGCGATCTCTCTCTCTATACCCCTCCACCCGCGAGACCACCGTCGGCCGCCTCCACCCGTTGTCAGATTTTGTCCACCCTCCATTGAGCCATCGCCGGCCATCACCTCCCTGCAGTCTGCTCCCTCCCTCACCTGAATCACTCTCTGTCTCTAACCCTCCACCCGAATCCCTCACTCTCTCTCTCTGACTCTCCACTAAATCCCTCTCGCCTTTTCTAATCTCTCTCTAACCTTTCACTTGTTCGACCACCTTTATAAGTATTTTTTGTGTTTCTTTCTCAATCAACGGTAAACATGATTTCATGATTTCATGCTTGATTTTAGTTAGATTTTTAAGGTTTTATTTTTTTAATTAGTATATCTATTAATGATGTTTGTTAGGATTTAGGAATGTGATGTTTTTTAGTGACATAAATGTTGAGCTATGGTATTAGATTTTTATTTATTATTTATTTTGCAATTGTTTGTATTATTCTTCACGATCTCAGAGTTATAGAACCAAGTTTGAGTGCACAATATTTAGTTCTACCATGATTTAGTTATTTAGTATTTGTTGACGGTGGTACCGTTGAACTTGTTGCTTGATGGCTGGATGTGTTTCCATGAAAAGTTGTATGCAGGGCCGGCTGAGGCCTCCTATTTTGGAGGGGCCTCAAATCTTAAAGTGGGGTTGTCGTCTCAAGTATGTCGTGTTGGCGGTGTGCCCTCACCTGAGACTTCAGCAAATGCACCTCCTGCATCCTTTTCATGTGTGCCTGATGCCTTGATAACTCCAGACTGTACAAACCCATTTCTCCAATGTAGTGCTAGCCAACGAGTTTGTTAGGATTAAAATTATCTAGCAGGAGGTCTATGTGGAGGAAGCTATAATGTATTCATAGCGTTATTGGACTGATCTCTATAGTCTAAATTTGAGCTATCATATAAGCCTTGATGGCAAAGAACTTACCTTGAGTTATTTTTTTTTGTGAAAAATTGAGGCAATTCTTCTTAACCAGCTTCCCACGAGGTTGTTTCTTACGAGGCTATATATTGAAGCTAGAATAATTTGGTAGCATTGTCAGCTGGGTAATAGGTTGGCCATTGGTCTGTGAAGTGCCCAAATCCCAGTGGCCAGTACACTAGGAGAGGATTATTTATCCAAAAGGACCTTGATGCACTGGTAGTGTAGGGTCGTGAGTCATGAGTCATGAACAACTGCCAAAGTAGGGAAACTAGTAATTAAGGCCTGACAATGATAATGTGGCATCAGATGTCTACTTCCATACATTATCTCCAATTTCTCTTATTTGTTGATCTGCAAATATTTTTAACATCTAGTGTAGGTGTTTGTTTTTCAAATGCAAATGATGTTATTGTCATTTAATTGTTGTCATTATTTTGCAGAGAACTATCTACAAAAGCATCTACAAAAGGCATGTGCAATGTTTATTGTTAATGGTGGAGGGAGCTAGCTTGAGTATATATATATATATATATATATATATATATATATATATATATATATATATATATATATATATATATATATATATATATATATATATATATATATATGAACCCAATTAGTAAAATATGGAGGATATTAAGAATTTAAGAAAAAAAGATGCAACCCCTTTAATAAATAATATAATTTTTATGTACAATGAAAAAAATAGGGCCTCATTTGGAGGTTTCACCTAGGGTCTCAACTTCTCTTAAGCTGCCCTTATTGCATGTGAGTAATTGCTTTTTGTAGCATTATAGTTGCATCTACCTTTATGAATGTTTCTTCTTCATTATGTTGGATTTGTTGCAACTTCTGTATCATTGTATAAGTTAAATTTGAGCTTGTTTCCATATTTGCTTGTTTATGTTGTAGTTTGCGCATAAAGGTGGTGGATAAGATGAGTCACTAAAGTTGTATATTGGAGTAATGAATGTTTGATTAGCCAAGTAATGAATATTAATGGATTTTTAATTAGAATAAATGCATGATTTTTTTTAGGATTTAGGGTATTGATTTGGATTCTTGCAAATAACATGAGTGTTTAATTAGGGTTTTAGAGCTTTAGGATTTTTTGTTTTATGTTTTTTCTAATTACTATTAAACATGAATTCATGAATAATAAATGCTTAATTTTACTTAGAATATTAATGTTTTTTTTATCAATGATCATAAATGCATAATTTATGATGTTTGTAGGAATTAGGGTTTATTGTGCTTTTTTTATTATCATTACACATATAATGAATGTTTGTTTTTCATTAGAATATTAAGCAATTCTTAATTAACATAATTGCATGATTTGTTTTAGGATTTAGGGTATGGATTTGGATTCTTTAAATATTGATTTTGAAAAAGTATGGGTTAGTGAAAAAAAAATATGATGACAACCAATGATATCTATATCTTTTTCTAATTGCCATATTGGTCATCATTGAAGCTAAGACACAACTTAGATATGATGTATGTTGAGAAGAACATATGTGACAATATCTTATATACACTACTCGATGTCAAGGGAAAACAAATGACAATGAAAATGCACAGAAAGATTTAAGACTAAAAATGATATGTTATCATTTGCGCTTAGACAAAAGCAATGCAACACTAAAGAAACCACATGCATAATACACATTTTTGAGTAAGTGTAAGATAATTTTTTATTGATTGAAAGATGTGAAGTTTCCTGATGGCTATGCATCTAACATTGGGTGATGCGTAAACATAAATGATGCTAAATTTTCGAGAATGAAGAGTCATGATAGCCACGTCTTATTCCAGTGCCTACTTCTTATTGCAGTTTATGGATATATGAAGAAGACAATTGACATGCCTTTATTCCATCTAAGAGATATGTTCAGACTGTCGTATGCAAGGATGTTGAGAAGAGATGATTTAATGCAAATGAAGGAAAATATTTTAATAATCTTATGCATTTTGGAGAAAATATTTTTACCCGCATTTTTTACCATCATGGTGTACCCAGACATTCATCTATCACGTGAGGTCGAACTTGCTAGACCAGTACAATATTGATGGATGTATCCGATCCAAAAATTCTTTGGTATATTAAAGCAAATTATGAGAAACAAAGCATAACCATAAGCTTTTATTATTGAGGCATATATTTCAACAGAATATGAATCCTTTTACTCAATGTATCTTAGTGGTATTGATTCTAGTTTTGACCGTCAGGATCAACATGATGATAGGCCCAACACAACAAGGTTACTCGGTTTGTCTGTATTTTCACATGACATTCGTGTGAAATTCGAAGGCAATTTAACAACTATACTTTAACATTCATCACGTGAAAGAGCTCATCGGTATGTGCTGAACAACTGTATTGAATTTAAGTCGTATCTAAATAAACACAAGCAGATAATCTACAACTTGTGCAATAATATATAGGAAGCTAAAATACGATATGACCAGGAGTTCATAAGTTAGTTTCTGTAGGGTTACGAGGATGCTTCTTCAGAATTATGAAGTCTCGCAAGAGGACCTGAACGTGAATCACAATCCTATCAAACTTGCAATGTGAATGAAATCAGGTTTCATACACAGTCTCGAGGTCAAGATCGTAGTTCTCAGAATAGTAGGGTAATGGTTATGTGTGCAGGCAATGTAGAGGAGCCTAATGTAAACTATTACAGTGTTCTAAAAGATATTAGCAAATTTAGATATATAGGACAAAATTGGATGTATATGTTTAGAAGCGATTGGTTTGATAATAGGCACATGTGAAAGAACAAATACTTTATATGTGTCAATATGTCTCACCGATCATACCAGGAGGATCCTTTTATTTTACCCATTCAAGCTATGCAAGTATTTTGTATTAGAGATCCCACAAATAACAAAATGCATATAGAACAAAAGATAATACCAAAAAATGTGTATAAGATTATACTATCTTTACCTGAACAAAATAAAGAATAAATCACCAATTGTGGAGTTGATTTATTACTTCACCACACTATCGACGAAGATCCCATGTCGTTACATTGAGATGATTCAGAGGATGATTGAAAGGGTTTTGATTGTTAATATTCTTGTATGTTAACCTATATAGTGAATATTCTTATATGATTCAATTATGTAGTGTAATTTGATTTAGTATTGTTTATATGAATTAACAGATGTCAACATATTCATGACGAGAAGGATATGGGTGTTCTTCTTTCCCCAGGTTCGGTTCACCATGCACCAGCCAAGGTGAACACCTCGATAAGTTTGACTTTATGTCACAGGTGGATGATACTTCAAGGGAGGAAGAGATTTCTCCCACACATCCAAAATAGTCTGCGATGACCTCAAGATCTTCGTTGATGGATTAGTACAATTAACAATTTATTATTGTCATTTCTATTAATATTTGTTTATTACTACAAATTAGCAATTGCAGAATCTTTCTCATGCAAACATGGGAAGAGCAAATGTATAGACCACTACAAGCAAATCAAGCAACGAAAGACTTCCATAACTATCAAGCCTGGAGCACAAGGAGTCATGGGCGAGGGTTCCTCCACATTCTCTAGGCGACTTTTATGCATTATCAGGGAGCGGGCCATACAACCTCATAACTCATGAAAGAAGGTCTCAGACTATAAGAAGATGGTGTTGCATAAAGCAGTTCATACAAGTATGTTGCCTAACTATATTTTGATAAATAGATTAATCCATAAAGAAAGTGTTACTGACTATATTTTGATAATTTGGTGCATGATGAGTTTGATTTAGACAAGAATATACCTGAACATCAAGCATGCTTGAAGAAGCAACTTGCACTATCACACTCAAGGGTTCAAAAAGGTTTCCATAAGTATTATCAAAAGTTTGGAAATCATGATATAGCAGAACAACATCCTCCCGAAGGATGTGACTCTTGAGTGTGGAAACAAATTTTTAAGTTTTTCACCAAAGACTATTGGACCATAAATATTGGATATATATTTATAAATAAATAAATGTTCAAATTTTTAAATTTTTGTCCACTAATGATCTTCTTTTGGTTAACAACATACATAAAAAAATTTGATGAATAGAGCAAAATAGATGGTCCTACGTACTAGTGGATAATCTTTGTACCTTCAGAGGTATCATATGAGGATAAATTTCTTATTCTATAAGTTTATTTTTTTCATATAGTATAGTGTTGAATATGTTTAATATAATAAATTCTTAATTTGTTATTTGCAGACTAAAATAGATAGGCAGATTTGATAGTGAATGTGTTCTACAAAGAGACATACTCATTTAGATCACGAAACATTCATCTATAGTGAAGCAGAAGACAACTTTATAAATAACTCATACTTTGTAGTGCCATATTCATTCATTCTATTTTGTACATTATCATTAGTTACTGATAACCATTTATGAACAACTTGTAGACAAAGTTGTAATATATGAAGATTGGAAGTTCAACATCTTTTTCATAAGGAGGCCCGTCGATAACGCAACGAGATATTTTTGTTAAGCTCCTCGAGGAGTAGTATGAACATGTGAGAGGGATGAGTGCATTTGTCATTCAATCCAAATCATCCTTCTGCAGTTAGGTTTGAGCTTCAGAGCTATCTTCTCAGCTAAAAGTGATGCAGGTGAAGCTCCAACAATTAAGAGAAGAACAAAAGACAGATCGAAAAGAACGAGAGCAAAAAAGAGCAAAAAAGAGCAAAAATGAAAAGAGAAATAGTAGAAAAGAAGCAAAATAGAGCGAGAAAGAGCAAAGATTGAGCGAGAGAGAAAAGTAGCTAGGAAGTTTAGAGAGGAGATGTAGACCTTCATGGATGCACATAGACAGAACCCCCTAACCTAGATCCAAAATTTTTAGGGTTATTTAGCATCTAAGTAAGATGTAAAACCCTGAAAATTTTGAATATTTTCAATAAGTAAATAAAAGAGGAAGAATATTTCCGGTTGCATAATATTATAATACTAAAATGAGGTATCTCGGACCTTTCGGGCAATGGACAGCGGGTTCGAGTAAGAAGGCGTCAGAGAACCACACATGCTTAAAAGATAATGAAATAGTAAACAAGACAAGAAGCAAAAAAGTAGCTTGGTGGTAGGGCGCACGGCTAGAAGGAAGGATGTCCTAGGTTCGGAAAATTTTGCTAAAGAAATTGTTTTATCAATCAAAGCTAAATCACCTTAGGGAGGAGAACTCTGGTTCGTTACCTCTTAGGGAGGAGAACTCTGGTTCATATCCCCTTGTGCACCAGAATAAAGCCTTTTTACAAAAAAAAATTATATAAATAACTTTTATTTAGATTTTTTTTTTAAATTCGAAATGACAATAAATGAGAACTTATTTGAGGGGGGGGGGGGGGGGTGACTTTCAAAGGAAAGAAGGCTGAACGGTTGGGCCACATTGGGAGCCCAACCATCCAGTTTGGGAAGAGCCTCCCTTCCATGTTTTCAAAATGGAAGGGAGTTTCAAGATGGAGAGTAATGGGCAGCCGTTTTGGGAAGGCTGTAATGAAAGAAAAAAAAAACATTTATTTTTTTGGAGAGACTTTACAAAAAACGAGGTGCATTTCAAGCTCCTTCCCTCTCCTCTCCCAACCTTCCCTCTCCAACGTGTAAGCATACTTCACACGTTTTCCTTCTTTTTGCTCTTCCTACCACCATTGATTCCGGTGAGGAGCTCGCATGTAGATACCCGACGCCCATGAGGAAGGAGCGTGCGTGCCATACCTTCGAGTTTGTATCTTCAAAGAGGCAGGGGGGGTACAGTTCTTTATATTTGTGTGCAGCGCCATTTGACCAGGTATGTTATGAATAATATCATCTCTAGTTCGGTGCATATGCGCATAAGAGTAATCTATTCCATCAAACATTGGTGTAGCCGTAGTAGCCTAGTTATCATACTCCTTATGAGCATAGGCATCTCAATCAGGTTCATTTCGATGAGATCTAATTTCTGTGTGTGCATATAAGTACATCAACAATATTCATTTTGATAGATCATATATGATACGCGAACAAGTATTACAATCAGATTGTAGTGGTAATATTATTTCACGTTCTTGAATAGCAATGAAATGAAAAAAAAAATATACTTCTAAACACTGAGTTACACAGTTGCATAATTCAGCCTGCACACCCATGACAGAAGTCTTCTCAATACCCACCGTTGAAACTCTGGTTTCAAGAGCATAAGAGGGTTGCCCTCCAACTACGAGAAGACACAGGTCGGACCCAATCGACCTGTATGCCTTTGATTATAGATGTACAACTCCAAATGTTAAACTTCTGAATTAAACTATAAGGACTTAGCTTCACGTTATGGACCTACGTCAGTCCAATCTTAAATTCACAAAGATCTCACAGAGAACCGTGAGATCCGATTAGTCACTTAAGATAAACTGAGGCTACGCAAACCTACATCTAATTATTTCATACAAGTACATTTATGTAGTTAGCATTTGAAACATTTTTTTTGTCTTGTATCATAGGATGGGTAGGGTTGTATACCAAATAACTTAGGTTTTAACCTATATGTATATAGATATATGAAAGGTAAATATTCAGATCTGTAACGTTATGAGATTGGGAAACTCAAGTTGCTTATATAAAAAGCATTGAAATAGTGTTCAAGGCATAAACGAACTGTGCATGTGGAGTTGCATAAAAGTGAAATTTTGAATTATCACCTGTCTAGCCCAAAATATTTCAACAATAGCCGTGTACATGGAATTGCTTAGCTTACCATCATCCACTGGTACAACATGTAAGAATTTGACTTACTACAGGTTCACTTAGGTGAATATACATACACGTTTTTTTTGAATTGGACATAGATCATAGAGTTAACACAAAGGTGAGTCACTCGGTTAACCCAACAGCATATTAAATAAACTCACCCATTTTTGCTCAAAGACTGATATTTGGATTGGTGAGTTAAAAATAATAATAATGCTCAGATCTGACCCTAATGGTCAGCTACCCTCATCATGTGTCACCAGACCCGAGCCACTGTCGTAACCATGATAGTAAAGTTGAGCGCTATAGGGAAACACCGTTTGCAGCTGGCCTGACAAACCGTGGGTCAGCAGATCCGAATTGGAGGCTGAAGCGTGGCAGCAGTGACCAGCCTCTGTAGGTATTATCGGTTGTTGTTTCGCCTTAGGAGTGAAGCAAGCTATTGGCTTGCTTCGCACCCGGTTGCGGTTGCAGCCTACAATGGTTCCACTGTACGGGTTACAGCAGACTCCCTTGCGCCTTGTTGTGTACTGGTAGCTGGGACTTCATTTTTAGTAGTCTGTGGTTCTCAAACTAGTCAGAGAACCCACTAGAGCCATTCATGAAATTAATAAATGAACTTTTAAAAAAAGAAAATATTGGGGTGAGATCTAGGCATACCATGAAAAGGTATATGTTACCAGTTCTTATCGGGATTCTGGGTATACCAAAGCAGTATATGTTACTGGATTCCTAGGGTTCTGGGTACTCCGGACGACGGTGTATGTTACCAGACCCATGGTCCATCTTGGAGAGGGTGGATGGTACACACTCTATGGGACATCTTTGTTTTGTGAGAGCGAGGCGTCTCACCTGATCCTCAGTCCTCAGAGTTAGAGGGCCAGAACTACCAATGCATTTTAGGTGGTAGATTCAAGTCTTTTACAGAATTTCTATTGGGTGCATCTAAATTCTTGCCATATGGGGATTACTCTTTCGGTCGTGCACCATCTCCTTTGGATATTCGTACGGCTAGTTATACGGGGTATTAATCGGAATCACATAATAGACCCCCGTGTAATCTTGATCCGCTACGATGTCGAATGCTTGTGCGTACCCACAGGGTTATGAATAATAATAATAATAATAATAATATGAAAAAGACAATAAGTAGAGAACTTAGAAAAATAACTCATCTGATCATTCCACATCACACCTTGTTTTGTTTTTGTTTCACAATTATACTGATGAAGTGTATGCTTGATAATTGATTTCAGTATTAACAGTGCTTACTCCTTTGTTAATGTCATTACATACTTTGTTTCACATGGCACTCCACCCTTGTATATTGAATTGTATTTTCTACTCAGACAAGGGTTTAGTTTGACCCTTGGTGGCTTATCATTTTTTAGGTGAAGATTAAACAATGCATACGTCGGAGTGAAGGCAGTGTCATTCTCGATGGAGTCATGATACTACTTTTCATATTGTCCTAAGAAAATAAAAGGATGGTTTTAAAATCCTTAATTGTAATAACGTGATAATTGAACTCTGACTGATGATATGATATTTCTGTTTTGTAGCCCTCCATTTACTTAACTAGTAATGCATTTATCCGTTTCCGCTAAAATGAAAAAAAAAAAAAACTAGTACAAAATTTTCTAGTTAAATATTTGAGGGTGTTACAAAGAAATTTGACACTATTGTGTATTTTGACTCATTCTTGTTACTTATATGTGTTCACACTAATAAAATTTATGTTTTTTTAATGTGTTTGACAGTTTTGACTGAGTCACTTCTTGTAGGGATGGGGTGTTGCTGTTGTGTGATCTCATAACTATAAGTTGTCTCTCTCTCTCTCCTGAATGCATTTTGGACATACGAAACTCATTTTTTTAATGGTTTTTTGTGTTGCGAAACTTGAATAGATTTTTTTATAAGCTTTATGTGTATAAATATTGTCAGTGAACTTTCAATTCTTATGAGTTTGTGTGTTTTTGAAAACTTGGTGCTTTTGGGCTATTTGTGTAAGACTTGGACTTTGGTTCAAATTGAAATGAGTGCTGGACTACTAAGTCTTGACCTGCATTGATGCATATATAGTTCTTGAGTACTTCAAGGCACTCAAATTCAGCTTGCTGAAGATATAGTAGAGGTTGCATTGCAAAATGCAAATGAAAAGATGATTGAGCTGAAGAAAAATTTGGATTGCATCATAGAAGAGAACTTCTGAGGATAAGATCAAGCAGCTGGAAGGAGAGCTTGTATTTTGCAGCATCCTTATTCTTAAGTTCCATGTTCATATCAAGGTATAATTTCACTACTTATTGCAATGAACATCTAGATTGACATTCTTATATATATATATATATATATATATATATATATATATATATATATATATATATATATATGTGTGTGTGTGTGTGTGTGTGTGTGTGTGAGAGAGAGAGAGAGAGAGAGAGAGAGAGAGAGGGGGGGGGGGATGGTCCACCCCTTCAAAATCTGCAGGTTATTCAATGTAGACAATTGCAGGTCATTTTTAATTAAGGGATGACCTTATGAACTTCATCAGTTATCCAGTAATGATAGGGTGCTCCCGGATCACCTACTCCCTAATTACAACCGTCAGCCATGTTAAGATCCAACGGTTATGATGATAGTTAAATAGTTCATGTCTTTCAATTATTATTCAAAAACCAAGTGTTTAATTCTGGGAAGAGTGGCCATTTCCAAAGCTAAAAATAAATGTCTCTCCATTATTATTCAAAAATGACTGATGATTTGTATCTCTTAATTTATTCAGCACTATGAAGTTTTTTCTCACCTTATCTGCACATCAATATATTATTGGTTCAAGCTAGTGTATGGGCTGAACAGTGCAGGTGTCCATCTTGTTGTAGATGTCTTCTTTCCACTTTTTATTCCAGCGTTATGGATGTTCCATGAAATCTGCACTTTTCTCTTCCACATGGTCATGTTTGTCACTTTGGTTGCATCTTTTCTGCTTCTGATTGTCCTGTATGGAATTCTCTGGCATGAACTTTACAAAGTTCAGTCTCTATTGCATGGATCATATAGTTACTTTTCCTCATCAGTGTGCTTGTCACATGATGAATAAATTATTTGGTTAACTATGGAAAGGTTATGTGATTCACCAGCTGGTTCTGTTTTACTATGTGTTGTTGCAGCCCATGCTTCTGGAAAGTATGGCAGAGTATCAAAGACTTAGATGCCGTGGGGCATTCCATGCACTTCAATTTCGTACAGAGATTAAGGACCTTGGGCATCGCTTGGTGCAGAGGTAACACCGGTAACCATATCCCATCATGTTTTGTTATAGAAAATTGTCATTTTTTAACTTATTGCCAAATATTTTCTGATATGATTTTTCTTATTTTTGTCTGGACTTCAAATTTAATGTAGGCAAGGTTAATCTATCCTAAACTGTTTGACTAGTTAAATTATTTGGATTTTGTAAACTTTCTGCACAATGTTTGTGGAGCACCTGTGACTGAATGACAGGCTTCAAATTATGCATTTGCATTTGCATTTGCTAAGGATTTGGAGAACACCTTGCTTCCTGGCTAAAGTACTTGAGTCTTTCTGTCATAAATTTATTTGTTTGCAAAATACTAGTCTTTCACAGTCAGAGAAAATACTTTAAGGGATGTCACCATTTTCCTGCAGATTCTTCCAAAAATTGTAGTGTACCTTTGTGATTCTATTTGCTGCATACCTTAGTTATTTGCATTTTCTTTTCAGGTTACGAGCTTCAGGTCAACCTTACCTAGCTTACCACAATGGCCCACCTAGAGAGACACTTGCATATCATGGGTGTGCATACCAGTATATAACGATGTTTCATTTATCTTGGAAAGTTTTTGTTCACTGCATATTGATGAATAATCTTGCTTGGCATAGGTACCCAAGATTCAAGAAAAAAGCTAAACTTTACCAACAATGTTGCAAGGTACCCAATATTCTGTCATTTTCTTGAGCCCTAATATTGCCTGGTTAAAATGCTGACCCTATGCATTTTTAACTGGTTTTGCTGGTAGGTACATTTTACTGTTTTCATTGATGTTAATTAATATATTTCTTATGCTTGTTTTTCAGTTGCATATGCATAGGAATGTTTACTTTGTGTCTTAGCTTAAACTTGTAATATTAGTAATGGAGCTTGTTTTTGTCATGATAAATGTTTAGCGCACTCTACTGTTTCAAATTTATATTCAATGTCTATATTCTCTTGATGTAAAAAAAACAATTGAAAACTACTTTTTAGTTTTTTTAACAGGTTTATAGCCTATAATGAAGCAATCCCTGTCTCGCTATCATAGCTAGGTGATATCCCTATATATCTCGCCGTTATAGCCTATACGGGTGAGTTAATTTTTCCCGTTATAGGCTATAATGGTGTGTAGGATCTCACATTATAGCCTATAACAGCGAGAATAATACATCGTTGTTATAACCTATAAGTAGCCTATAACAGCAAGCCAGGTATCTCGCCGTTATGTCATATCTCACTGTTAAAACAACCTCGCCGTTAAAGATTGTCACACCGCTAGGTGTTCTCAATTTCGGTGTGATTCTTTGCTGCTGTTGATGATTCACCCTTCAACTGCGAGCTATAAATATGGCGTTATTACTGAACAAAGGCCATTTATTTTTGGCGACTTTTCGGTGAGAATTATCGTCTGATGTGATTTACATAGTTTGCAATAATGGACTTTGTTTGCAAAAAAGTGTGTTTTACATAATTTGTAATAAAAAACAAGTTTTGGATGGTATCAGTGTAAAAAAGTGATCTACATAATTTGTTTAATAAAAAACAAGTTTCTGATCATATCATTAGGACGTGAAAGAAGGATTCCCAAGGTCGGTTAAACTCAACGGCCCATAATATACCAAAAAATCACGATTTAAAAATTTATAATTTTGTTTCAAAAATATAGAATCCAAGGTGTGATTCCTAATAAGATGCTATGCCTGACATATCCATGTTAAATTGAGGGAAAGAAATGTTTTTGCCACCAAATGGAGGCACACTATAATTTTAGAATCTCTCTCTCTCTCTCTCTCTCTCTCTCTCTCTATATATATATATATATATATATATATATATATATATATATATATATATATATATATATATATACACTTACTAGAATATGAGAACTACAGTTTGAGCTATGATTTTAATGATTTTTTTGTTCTTTTCTCTTAAATATAATTGTACCGAAGTGATCTACATACTTCTTTTACAAAGACCAGCTCTTGAATCATTTGATTATGATGTGATCTACAAGAAATTCAGTTTCAAGTAATGTGTTCTCCCCAACACAAACACACACGCACACAAGCCAATTTAGACAATAGAAATCTAAAATGTCCAAACAAGAATGATGTTGACACCTACAGCCACAACAATTGTAAAGAGATATCTTTCGACATTTCAAAAAAAAAAAAATCAAAAAGCCAATTTAAAATCACGCATGCACAAACGCCAATTTAGACACTAAAACGTCCGAACAAGAATGGTGTTGACAGCTAGCATCATAACTATCATAGAAAACTTGGAGACACATTCGAACCTTAAATCCAATTGGTACGACGAGGTGTGGCAAGGGTAGTAACCCTTAATGCAACCAAGCGTGTTGGATTGCAAGCAGACAGAAGACTAAGGCAAAAATTGTGGAAAGAGGGGTACTCTGTAATTCTTAACTTTAATCAGTCGCTCAATCCAGATAACCATGAACTTACAGAAGCTTTCTCAATTTACAAACCTAGATAATTCCGTAGCAATTCTTTCACAAGAGGAAGATCTTCATGTAACTAGATCAGATGATCCTCGGTGAAACCGCTCTCCAAGCCAAAAACAGGAAATTCTGTGTATATAGTTCTTGATAATTCCTAAAGTCGATGCAGCAAATATACACACTTGCTAATCTCATAATTTCCTACCCGTTGAAATATTGTGTTCCTTTGATCAGCATGTCGAGCACAGAGAATTTTATTATGTGAATCAATGCGAGCCAGCGAAAGTGCACAGATTTGAAATTATCTAGAGCCCATCTGATTGAAACATAAAACCACATGAAATGGCAAGATGTTCAAAACAAACATCAGATGTTTTTTCATGTACATGTAGAACATTCATGACTGTGTATAAACAACATACATGAGTGAAGGCTGCATGTGCATGTCTGCATACATTCCCTAGGTGCATGGCCACCAATTATGGAGACCATATACATGCACAAAACTCAGGGTGCTTTCTGATCTCAAAATTGCAGAAAAGAAGCCTCATTTGTGTAAACATATGTATCAGTCGACATAGATCCCATAGGTGCATGGCCTCCAACCATGGAGACCGTACGTATACATACACAAAAGTAAGGGTGCTTTCTAATCTTAAAATCCCAGAAAAGCCAATGTATGAGGCTGTGCATAGTTCATCTATCATTTACGCACACTCGTAAAAGATGTTTTGCAGGAACATGCATTGCATCCACATGCCCTTCCTTAACATTTGATACGTGACCACATAAGCTTCGATGAGCTAGGGCCTGAACAAGTAGAGATAATGACACTTCCACCTACAAAGACATGCATTGATCACTACTGCACATTCCATCAACTGATTGTGTGTGTGTGTGTGAGAGAGAGAGAGAGAGAGAGAGAGAGACCTACACTGGTGTGCCGAGTACAACACAATAAACTAACAAACAGAAAACTGGAAGTTTTTCAAAGAGTATACCTGGATTTGGTTGTCCGCTATCATAGGTTCAAGTCCTTTCTCAAGTCCTGCAACTGTAGTCTTGAAGACACTGGCCATTGTATGCATATCCACAAAAATAAATGGATGTGTATACTGTATTATTGCTGTTTGACGGATCTGGTTATATAGTGCTTCAACATGATCATACAGGTGAACGTCAAGTAACAGATTTGGCTTGAGATTCTCCAGATACTCAAGGCATGAAGCATAGCGACTGGGAAAAACTACACGTAAAAAAATCCAGCTAACCGCAATAAATCTGCAGTGGAATTTGCTTAAAACAAAAGGGGAAGTAGAAAACTTGAATCAACTTGACTCAAGGTCCCAAAGAGCATGTTCAAGATATATAATTAGCCCCCATAGTGATATATATTTTTTCTGATGCGCAAGATGGACCCATAGGATTTGAACTGAAGGCCCGAAATTATTACCATAATAACTGGAATAGATTATGCTACATGCACATTGCAATTCCCAAGAAGCAGAATCGGAACGTTCAGGAGTCTGATTCCCAGTAATGAGAATCACAACCCACATGACATGGGAATCCCAATTCTCATGAAACGGGAACCTCGATTCCTTTTACATGGAAATCCCGATTCGCATGACAGGGAATCTCAATTTCTATGTTCAAAAAATCAAGATTCAATGCAATTCCCTCCAGAATCTCAATTCCTTCAGGAATCCTGATTCTTATGCTCATAAAATTTTACACATTGTTTCATAAACAATTCTCTACTTGTGCTTCCTACTCTCTTCCTGCTTCGCAAATGCTCTAAAATTTGAAATAAGTGTTTCCCAATTCCGATTCCTGTACCACTTCCTGATTTTGATTTCTGCTATGCCAATTATGGTTATGATAGTGCGACCTTATTGTCCAGCTATCTTATTCGATCCCCATTGCAGTAGTGATTGATAGGTGAAAGCATGAAAAAGAAACAAAAGACTGATTTTATGGAGGCAAGGGCGATAATTGATGGGAGCATTGACTGGAAATAGTCAAAGTTGATTCAGTCTTTGAGTGTTAACAAAAGATTGAGACACTTCTAAGTTCTAAAGCATGCCAATGGATCTTCAAAATAACAAAAATCACAAACACACTAACACAATATTTAACGTGGGTGCCTACATACATGACCTCAAGTTCTCTCTTCCCTTCTCAACCATAACCAGAGGAAGAGGTTCCATCATATAGAAATTCATTACATGCCATTTTACAACCTTCTTCCTTATCTTTTTCTTTACAAAGAATAGATACACGTGTTCTATTGATAGAATCCTTCTTATTGAATGATTCTATCCATTCTCGAGTTACTGCCTCTCCTTGATTTTCCTTCTTCACATCTATTTCCATATCTTTGGA
Source organism: Nuphar pumila (assembly GCF_984573655.1). Taxonomy (NCBI): domain Eukaryota; kingdom Viridiplantae; phylum Streptophyta; class Magnoliopsida; order Nymphaeales; family Nymphaeaceae; genus Nuphar; species Nuphar pumila. Next base: position 87,310,225 of record NC_143250.1, read on the forward strand.
TTCCTTGGACATTAAGCCACTTCCTTCTAGAGCCTTCATCAGATCAAGACTTCCTGATGTGTCTGGACTTCTTGATAGATCTGGACCTGTACTCCACCTTGATGATTCTTTAACACAAAATATTCATCTATTCAGCAATATCCAAACAAGAATGTGACCAACATTCCTCCAAAATTGATATCGATTCATACCAAGACCAATGGCAATTCAGGAATTCAGTTGTTCTCAATATTCATGATGCTATTAGAAACCATTACAGCAAGTTGTATGTCGATCACTTGCAATCTCAAGATATCAACATAAACAATTCTCAGCATGATGGCAGCTAAGGTGGATGCCTGGGTGATATAGTGAATTAGCAAACATGATGGACATGGTGATACAACCCTACTAGGCCCATCCCATACCATGGGTGTGCTCGATTGGTCCACAACCTTGAGCCCCTTAACTTTATTAGCTAGTTTGAATTTGCATTTCATGTTAATTTTCATTCATTTCACTTAGATTTGGGTGTATTGGGCTCAATGGAACTTAGAAGCATGCATTTGGACTAGATCTGATGCAAGGTCCAAGATTGAGCTATTTGGGAATCAAGCTCGATTGGAAGGAGAGAAGCACCAGGAAGAAGGATGTTGCAGCCAAAGAAAACACCCCAAGGGAATAATACCTAGGGATGTCCTTAATATTATAATATAATCCTGGGTTTTATGCTGAATTACATAAATACCCTTGAAACATACAAAGGAGTACAAACATATCTTTTAACTATCTAGACAAAAATGACCCTGCTGTACACGTCTCATATATGCCTATTCTTATCACTCCCCCTCAAACTGGAGTTGGCCAGCTACCATGGCTGGTTTGCTTTTAAGATATCATTGTCGGGCAATGGATAAAGGTTTTTTAAAAGATCAACTACTTGATTTAACCCCAGTTGTCACAAAAAAGTAATGACTTTCTAACACTTTGATGCAAAAAACCAAAAACATGTCTTATTCATAAAACTTCTGATGTTATGGATGCCATGGCCCTATATTTGCTTCAGTACTCAAACGAGCCACGGTTCTTTGCTTTCTACTAGACGAAGACAACGAAAACACCCAAACCAGTAACAGATCGTCTAGAAATCAGATTTGCTACCCAGTTAGCATCTGAACAATCCATGACAATAAGAGGCAACAACTTATCTCTTTCAACAAGTTTTTTGTATACTAAACCACCAACAATAGTTCCTTTAATGTACCTGAGAATATGCTTAACCACTTCTATCTGACTCACACGTGGCAATTGCATAAAATGTGAAACTTGATTGACTGCATAAACAAGATCTGGTCTAGTAAAAGTAATGCACTGCAATGCCCTGATAATGCTGCCATACTTTTCTGGCTCTTTCAATAATTCATCTCCTTCTCGTTTAGTATGTAGTTGTAAGTTCTGAGGAAGCAGGGTTTTGACAGGATTGGAGTCTGACATACCATTACTCTGCAAAAGATCAAGTGCATACTTCATCTGAGTAAGGATTAAGGAATCCTCTTGAGAGTCCACCTCAACTCCTAAGAAATAATGCAGTTTGCCAAGATCATTCATGTGAAACCTTGTGTGAAGAGTTCTTTTAAGTGCTTCAACTTTTGGGCGACAGTTTAGTAACAACAATATCATCTACATATACTAGAACTATAGTAAGATCATTGCCATATTTATGCACAAAAAGTGAGTAGTCACACTGGCTTGAACATATAGCCTCACTGAAAGTCTCAAACCAGGCTTGAGATGCTTACTTGAGACCATAGATGGCCTTCTTCAGGCAAAAAACAATACCATTAACATCACCTTTTGCATAGCATGAGGGGTGTTCCATGTAGACCTCCTCATGCAGATCTCCATGAAGAAAAGTGTTCTTTATATCTAGCTGATAAAGTTCCCAACAATACATTGCTGCCAAAGATAAAACAATTCTAATGGTACCCATCCGAACAACTAGACTAAAGGTTTTGTTGAAGCCAAGTCCATGTTGCGTATACTCTTTTCCAACAACGCTTTATATCTTTCCACGATACCATCTGCTTTACACTTTGTTTTATATACCCATCTGAATCCTACTATATTTTTATTAAGTAGGTGAGTCGTGACTTCCCACGTATCACATTCATGCAGGGCACAAATCTCCTCATTCATTGCATTTATCCAACGAATATCCCCTTTAAACTCATTAAAAGTCTTTGGTAATTTTTTATTTTCTAAGGTAGCAACAAAAGTCTTGAATTCTAAAGAGAAGGATTCATAACTTACCTGTTGAGGAAATGCCATAATTCTATTGTCTGTAATAACCATTATTTGTATCTTTTTGTACATACATTCTAGTATAGAGGTATTATTTTAAACTAGATTCTATCTGTTATCATCGCAAAAAAAATTTTCCTCTCTTGCGAGAGAGAAACGAATTTCGCGAGTCAAACTCGACCAAAGTTTTGAAAATGGTTTTGAAAATTAACTCGCCTCCGTTTTGAAAATTTACGGGAAAATTCTGTGGAATAGAATCCGTCTGTCGGTACGAGGTTCAACCGTTCCTGGCGCCTTTACCAGAGGTAATTGAACCAAGGATCAATTACGTGCTTTAACTTGATTCAAATATCTAAATTATGCTCTATTTTTTCTAAGATGCATAGAGAATCAGGCTTGTGCTATGAAATTTTGAAAAGATGCAAGTTTGAAAAATATGATGTTTGCTTTGAAAAATGCTTGAAAAATGACTGGAAAAGTGCTTGAGATTGAAATTCTTGGGAAAATCATTGAATTTCATGGGAAATCAGAAATTTACATTAGAAAATGAATTCTCAGGAAAACTTGGACTTTAGGAAAATCGATTTGAGATTTGAATAGCTTTTCTAAGGAAATGGATTTGAGAATCTTGAGAAAATCAAGAAATTCATTGGAAAATGACTTTTGAAATGGAAAACGGATTCTTAGGAAAATGGAAACCTCAGAAAATCAATTTCTGAAAACTTGGGATTTTGAAATTTGAGAATTTTAAAACTTTGAAAAATGTTGATTTGAACTTGGGAAATGCTTTGAAATGTCATTTGAAAACTTAGGATTCTGGGAAAATCAAATCCTGAGAAAGACTTGGAAATTCTTGGGAAAACTGATTTTTCTGAAATTGAAATTGGAAAATGAATTTGAAAATAATGCAATTTGAATGATATGAATGAATGAATTTCAATTAAGGAATTGGGATTATTTTTTGAAACTTTGAGAAATGCAGTGCATTTTTGAAGTTAGCTTAAGAGTATAGGCTGAATGTGGCTAATATGAAGATCATAAATCTTGGTTTTCTTCGTATTTGGACTATGGTCATAAATACAAATCCCACCGAGTTTATAAACTCCATAAGAGCTTGTGCAAGTGCCATTTGTGTCAACCATAGTGGATTTGGAAAAATGTGCATGAATGATATATTCAGATATTGAAATTTTGTTGAAATTAAATTATATGCAATGCAATCCTATTCTAAGAAGAAAAGTAACTCTTATTCCAAATATTACATTGCTTTTTACATTCAATTGAATAAAACAAATAAATAAAATGGCTAAGTCTTTCTTTTGAATGTTCCTGCAAAACAAGAAAACATGTTAACACAGAAATGTAGGTTTTTCTGAATTTATCCGAAATATGGAAATTATCGGATATTATTCAGATATAAACCCAAATTCATACCCTCTTTGATATAAACATGATAAATAATGAATAAATTTCAAAAATAAGCTTGGAAATTCGAAATTGAGGTCAAAATGACCAAAATACCATTGATGATCTTGAGATCAGGGTTTTCTGAAAGAAATTTTGTAAATTTTGGAATTTTGAAAATCAAATGAAATAAATCAAATACAATATGATAAAATATGATGATATGCATGAAAATTTGGAAAAATAAAGTTTGGAATTTCGAAATTATGGTCAAAATGACCAAAATACCCCTGATAACAAGACTATGGTCTTGAAACCAGTGTTTTCTGAAATAAATTTTACAAAATTGAAAAATGTGAAATGCAAATGAGATTGAAAGTAACCCTAATATGATTTTACATGCTAATGTACATGAAAAAAAACCTAAAATGGTGAAAATATCATAAAATATCAAATTTAACCAGATTTTCGCCTGATTTTCTCTTCTGAATTTAAAGATAAACTAACACATGGAGCAAATGAACTTGGAATTAAGCTAAATTTGGCATGGACGCCTAAAATAACCCTAAAAACAAAATGGAGCTCTAAAATCTATTTTGTTTGCATTTTTAAATATGAAAATTCAAATAAAAACCCTAAATTTTATGATTTTTGCCTAAAATGTTGATTCTAAAGGGAATTTCGGATATCAAACTTTCATAAAAATTCCCAAAATTTTATGGGGTGACAGAGGACAGTTAGTAAAAGATTTTTGCCTTTTACAATTTCTGGTTTTGACCTATGGTCGGAGCTGTGCCACTCCGGCAAGTCGGATCGGAATCCGGCGACTCTAGGATTTAGGGGAAACAAACAGGTTTTGGTAGAAAATATGAGAAAAATAGCAAACAGATGGAAAAATGTCTAGAATTGTGGGAAACGGTTTTTGACAAACAGGTGAAAATTTTATCTTTTTGCATCATTGGGATTTGCGTCACGGTTTGGAAAAGGGCACACTGTTATCAGAGACCCAAATCTCTGAAATTTTGGGATATTGAAATCTGTCAGATAGAAAAGACAATTTTAGGAAAAATACTGAAACAGTTCCAAAAATCCTCAAATTTTGGGAAATGACAGGAAAATATGTTAGAAACAACTTTAATGTTGAAAGTGTTTGTAGACGGGCTATGGATTGGGCGGACTTGATGCATTAGGGTCTATCTATACCCTAACGAAGGAAATTCAAGATTTTCCCAGGGGTCTGGGAAATCAGATTTTTGACAGAGGCTAAAACTACTTGGAAAGACCTCAAATTTATATTCTTAGTAGATTCAATCATGAATCCACTGTGATTTTTGGAGGATGATTCAAATATCCCACAGGGGTGAATCCAGGGTTTTTTGTCTGCTAAAGTAGAAAATGGAAGTTCCAGAAATGCAAAATCTCAATTTGGGATTTAATTTATAAAATGGGGTTATAGAACCCAAATCAATATGGGTTCGTATCAGGAAATCCATAATGAACATTCTCACCTACCACAAAAAAAAATCATGATTTTTTGACAAAAATTCCTACATGAAATATTGGTTGGACTGAACGCTTGAATACGATGCTATAACTAATAAGCAAGTGTCAATGAATCTAAGTAAAACTATAAAACTAATTAAACCAACTACGTAAAACATGCGATTTATATAAGAATCATGCTTAAATAAACAAAAAAAGAGGTACAAGGTTTATTTGATGTTAGTCATTAGAAAGAAGGACCCGATCCATCTACCTGATGGGTCCCCTCCCTTAGACATCATTAACCATGAGGAATTGATACTTGTAAACCCATGAAATAAGTTTTCCAACTTTATGAATCCAGTTTTGAACTGGATTCATACTAGATTCAAGGATAAAACAAAGAGTTTTACCTTGGAATTCACATATGCTGGTTGCTGCCAATGGAGGGTTGGAAATGATGAGGCGATTTGGAGAAAGAGGAGTTGTTATCTTTGTTAATGGTGATTGCAGCTGTAATGGAAGGGATGAAGGTGGTGTTGAAGGAGGTGTTGAAGTTGTTTCCAAGTGGCTGCCGGCTGGAAGGAGCTGAAGGTGGCTGGGCTAGGCATCCAAGGAGGTGGCGACTACCTAGGCTGGAGTTGCTGTGAAGATCGGTTGTAGGTGATGGAGCTAGACTTAAAAAGGCTGCAAGGGAGGCGCTGGAGTGGATGGTGGTGCGCCGGCTGGAAGACCTCTTGTGTGGTGATTGCAGCTGCTACAAAGGGAGGAGTTGGAGGTGGCTGCTGCAGTCCAGACCACAGCCAACGGTTTCATGCATATTTTTACCAATTCACTATGGTCTACACGAATGACACGTGCACTAGCTCTTATGGAGTTGCCAAACTTGGTGGAATTTGTATTTATGGTCATAGTCAGAATACGAATGATACCTAGATTTGTAATCTTCGTATTAGCCACATTCAGCCTATACTCTTAGGCTAACTTCAAAAATGCACTGCATTTCTCAAAAATACAAAAAGGATTTTCTCAATTCCTCAAAATCAAGTCTTTCAAATCCATATTCATTCAATTCATTCATTTACAAATTCCAATTTCAATTCAGAGAAATCAATCTTCTCAAAATTTCTAAGTCTTATTCTAAAATCGATTTTTTCAAAACTCTAAGTTTTTCAAATGATATTTCAAGTATTTTCAAAGTTCAAAATTCGATTTTCCAAGTTATAGCTTCAATTTTCAAGTTCTAATTCAAAGAAATCAAGCTTTTCAAAGTTATTTGAAATTCCTCAGAATCGATTTTCACAAAACTTCAAGATTTCTTCAAAAATCGATTTTCACTTTCTTCAGAAATATTCTCTCACTAAGCTCATGATTTTCCAAGTGTTATCTTTTCTGAGAATTTTCAAGTATTTCAAATATTCTAAGCAAACATCATGTTTTCAAATCTGCATTTTCAGAAAATTCATAGCACATGCCTGATTTTTTGTGCATTTAGAAAATAGAACATGATTTAGATAAATTGAGCAAAGTTAAGCATACAATTGATCCTTGGTTCAATTACCCCCGGTAAAGGCGCCAGGAATGGTTGAACCTCGTACCGACAGGCGAGTCCCATTCTTCAGAATTATCCTGCATTTTAAAACGGAGGCGAGTTATTTTCAAAATCTTTTTCAAAGGTCAGTTTGACTCGCAAAAGTAAAAATTTTGCGATGATAACAAGTGTATATTACTGGACTATCCTAAGTTGGAGGATTCTGGGTATACCTGAAAGACAATATACATTATCAGTTTTTTAGGGATTCTAGGTACACCTGAAAGATGATGTATATTACCGGACCCATGGTCTACCTTAGAGAGGGTAGATGGTATAAGCTTCGTGGGACATCTCTGTTTTTATGAGAGTGAGGCATCTCACCGGGTCCCCAGTTCCTCAGAGTTAGGAGGGCCAAGACTACCTACGTGTCCTAAGTGGTGGATCCATGTCTTCTGCAGAAGTTTTTGGGATGCATCTTATTTCTAGTTTATGCCATTGGGGAGTACTCTCTCGGTTATAGACCGTCTCCTTTAGGTATCCATACAGCTAGTCACGCGGGACTTTAATAACGAACCCTCTTGTGGTCTCAGTCCGCTACAATGTCAAAGTTTGTGTATACCCACAAAGCGAGTTAAAAAGAAAAACCTAAAAATTTATCTTTGTGGTTCGAGATATTTGTTGGTTAATGTTATATATACTTTGAATCATGTTGTGGTTGTTTTGAAGTCTTAGTTTAAGAATGATCTTATTACATGTGATTAATGATTAAATACGTTATTTGAATAAATTAGGGTGTGTCAGAAATGATAGGCAGGTGAGATACACTTATATGGACTCACTTGATACTGTGCACAATTTTATTGATGTGTTTTCCTACTCTGGCTGAGTGTAGTCTGACCCTTATTATTATTATTTTTTAGGAAGCGAATGATAGCTTTGAAGCGATCATGGGATTTATTGTGGGTGACATCATGGAGCCTAGATTTCTTGTGGATGTCCTTTTTAAACTCTGAATAATTCTTTGTCTCTTAAACATTCTAAAACTCGATATTAATCCTTTGGGTTGTAATAAATTTTAGAATGATGTTTCATTTCCTGTTTCCAACACTTATAACTCTCCCAAGGTATTCACTTCGACTTGTTTAAGATTTCCACTATAATTTTAAAAAAAATGATAAAATTTTCTAATATTTTGGGGTGTTACACACTCTCTCTCTCTTTATCTTCCCTATATCATGTCTCTCCCTCTCTATCTCTCTCTAATTCTCACCCTCTTTTGTTTCTCTCTAGTTACCTGACCTATTGTAGGTCGTGTGAAGCTTCATTTGGGTTTTTGAGTGCTGCCCAAGGTCCAGTCAAGTCTGTGCACTGCCAAGTTCATAGAACCAATGTGATCCTACTGTCACAAGCCTTTCCCTGGTGAAGTAAACCTCATCCAACAAGTTCAACCTCTTATGAAAGTTCCTCATGTGGTCCTTGAGGTTTGAGTAAGTCTGAATCTCCTTTTCTAATAACCTAGCCAAGTTTGAACCCATTGTGTCCTAGTCAGGCTTGCCTAAACCTTACAGTCTTTATAAAACCTGATAGACTTCAAAAAAACTCCTAAACCAAACTGTGTAGAGTTTTTTCTTGACTTTTGGACCTAAGATACTTCAAAGTGTCATTCACCAATCTTCTAATTTTTAGAGATAACTGAGTCTCTAGTGTTGAGAAACTAATGTTTTTTAGTTTTGATTGCCAAAACCATAACTAGGTTGTCCCTGCCTAGACCTAAATATTTTAGCCACTTTGAAAATATGTATCTCCTTGTTTTTTGTGTCCCCTGAATATGAAATTTAGACCGAACCTACTTTAGGGTGTCAGAAACCCACTCACCAAATTTTGTATAAGGCCAAACAATATTTTGTAAGCCAAACAGTTGTTGAGAAACTTTGTTTTGATGTCACATAATATGATACACTGTCGTATTCAATTTTATATGATATGATAATATGTCCTCTTGAAAAATGTTATATTATGACTGAATATGTTTTGCCATAAATCTAACGAGTATTTGATGCAAGGATATCTCACCCAAAAAGGATGGAGACTTCCTGTTCAAGTACAACTAGTGCAATCATACTCCTTGAAGAAAAAGCTTGATGAGCCATGCATTCCTAAAGTTCAACTGAAGGGATCGGCTACCTCAAGATGAAGATTTTTTTCTTCTTTAGAGTCATATGTAACAGAACCTTCAGGAACATGCATATTGCATATTACATACTCATTCATAAAAACTATATCATAAAAGTATACGATAGTTTCAAAAAAGCTCCTTTTTGAAAACTAATAATTGTACCGCCTTACAACCATTTATGAAAAAGGTATTTTTGACATGATTTCACAATGTAATAATTGTACCTTACATCATATACAAGACAACATGAAAAGAAATGTAGGAAAAAGACAAAACATAAAATCGGATACATAAAGAAAACAAATATAATATGTTTTGAAAAGACTCTAGTTACCTTCTTTAAAGAAATGTTTTTAAATATGGAAAAAAGACAAAAACATGAAATCGGCTACATAAAGAAAACAAATATAATATGTTTTGAAAAGACTCTAGTTACCTTCTTTAAAGAAATAATTTTAAAATATGGGTAAAAGACAAAACATGAAAATCGGCTACACAAAGAAAACAAATATAATAAAGGTTTTGATAAAGACTCTAGTTACCTTTCTACAAACCCATAGAATGTCGACTTACTTGAAGTCATCATTCTCTTTGTACAAGCATTAAATACCTCCTGTAAGAAATCCTTGTTTAATATCCTTCTCAAGAATGTCGACCTTCTTGTAGTCCTCATTCTCTCTTAAGACTTTGAAAAACACAACATAAAGAAAACACTTGACATGACTATGTACAAATAAATATCTCAAAGCACTCATTGTACTTACACTCATTTAAAGTAAAGAAGTACTTATGTACCTCAAATCATTAATTAGAATAAAGACAAAACTACAATCCAACGTTCAATGTACTATTGTAAGAAATAGACTTTTTACATAAAATATGTATTACCTAAAATATTACAACGACTAGTGTACCCTATATTTTACTTTTATGGAAAAAGGCATTCTCGAATTTCTCTAAAGGATGTTTTTGAAATGACATAACATTTCACATTTCAAAAAGGCTACGATTTCAAAATGTAACGACTACTTTTTTAAAAGCTATATAAACACACTCAAATAAACTATTCAACATGGAATGGAATAGACGTGTGAGCTTACAACGAGAAAAATTCTATTCATTATTTGAAAAGAGAGTCTTGAAAAAGAAAGAGAAAAAGAAAAGAAAGAAAAGAGAAAAAGTCAAGTCCAGCTCTTTGACAAAGAGTATCCTCTGAGTGACAAACAGAACATTCTGAGAATCCTTCATTCGTGCATTCATATCATTCTGAAGGTTCTATAGGAAGTATTGTAACTCTGTTATTCACTGTATTCCTTCTTTGTTGAAAGAAGTAGACCTCTGAGAAAGAGGGTGTTGTCCTTCTCTGTTGAGAGAAGAAGACCTCTGTGGAAGAGGGTGTGCCCCTTATCTGTTGAGAGAAGAAGACCTCTGAGGAAGAGGGTGTTGTACTATTTATCCGGTGACTCGGATGTTATAGTGGAAAGCTCAAGTGGTTTGCTTGGGGACTGGATGTAGGTCTGGGTATTGACCGAACTAGTATAAATTCTGTGTTTTATATGTTGTGCTTTATTGCCTGATTATTTTATTTTATCGATCTTTATCGTATTTCACTATTCACCCCCCCTCTAGTGGAATTTCAACAGTTTTCCCCAAAAATTGATTTGGATGTGTTATAGCTCACCTCGATGGTGAAGCTTTAAGGTGATACCGGTGATGTGAGCAATGTCTACCTGGCTTGAGTTTGAAAGGAAACTCTTAAGGAGATTTGATCCCTCACCTTATATGAACCATAATGTAGAAATGAAAAACATTAAGAAAAATGGGTAATTCGTCCAAGAATATCAAGCAAAATTTAAGAACTTATGTACCATATGCAGGGATGCGTTTGAAACTGCCTTGATAGGTGCATTCATGGGAGGAATTAGGGAAAACATTCGGATTGAGCTCATGTCTCTAGACCCCCAAACCCTAGAAGAATGTTCTATAAAAGCTAAGGTGGTGGAAGAGCGATTAAAAAAGTCATGCTTTATAAAAAGACTTTGTCTACCCCTTGATGGGTCAGAAAATTGCAAACCAAGCAAGAAGGAGGGAGCCAAAACAAAGTTCGACTCCAAGGTGAAGACCGAATTCATTAATAAGATTCAAATGATAGATAGTCACAATAAGGATCTATGTTATGATTATGAAAAAAGTGGACTTTCGAACATAAATGTAAATCACTTAGAATGTACGTTGTGTATAAAAGCGTGAATGAGAGCAAAGAAGAACAAGTGTGTGACAACAGTGAAACAGACAAGGAAGACGAACAAAGACATAAAATCTCTTACCATGTGTATGCATAAACAACAAGTAGAAGTGCTCATCGACAACAAGTTGACCCACAACTTTGTATAGAAAGACATTGTGTAAGTTATGGGTTGCCATGCTAAGGAGCAACCACTCTTTAATGTTATGGTTGTGGATGACAATTATCTCAAATGTGCTAGTGTGTGCCCTAATGTGCAGTTGGATCTTCAAGATCCAAATTCAAATTAGATATATATGTGTTGCCTATGAAAGATTCCAATCTGGTGCTGGGAATGAGTTGGCTCTGAAACCTTGAAAATGTTAAGTAGAATTTTAACAAGATGGAGAAGTGTTTTGACAAGGCCAAAAAAATGATGTCTAAAGGCTCATAGACCTAAGGGAGGAGATGAAGTACGCCCGAATAAAACTTTCAAAATTTATAGAGCTACTCAAGTGGTTTTCCTTTGCATGATCAATGCGAAGAGTCAAACAAGTGACAAAGAAGTGAAAGAATTTTTCCTTGAAAAGAAAGGAGATTCTTGTCGAATTCGAAGATGTGTTTGCTGAACCAACCTCCCTACCTCTCTAAAGGCTCCAAGATCATCACGTCACCTTTATTCTGGGAGCTAGACCGATGAGTGTCAAGCCATACTAATATGTGCATTCCCAAAAAGATGATATTGAAAGACTTGTCTAGGAGATGCTTAATATATAGGTGATCCAGCTAAGTTTGAGCCCCTATTCTTCACCGGTGCTATTAGTGTGAAAGAAGGACCATACATGACAATTTTGTGTTGACTATAAAGCTTTAAATATTGTGACTATGAAGGACAAACATCCAATTCCGATCATAGACAAATTATTGGACAAATTGCATAGGGCTCGAGTCTTCACCAAGATCGATCTTTGAGTCGTATATCACCAAATTTAGATGGCTGATAGAGATGTTCCAAAGACGACATTTAGGACTCACAATGGTCGGTTTGAGTTCCTAGTAATGTGCTTTGGATTGACAAATGCCCTAGTTACATTCTAAAGAATCATGAACAATATATTTCGGCTAATGCTTCACAAGTTTGTCCTTATATTTTTTGATGACATCTTCATTTATAGCTGGACTTGGGAGGATAACTTAGAGCATGTGAGGATGTTTTTATACACCATTAGAGAGCATAAATTCATAGCTAAGAGGTCTACATGTAGCTTTGGACACACTAGAATATCCTACCTTAGCCATATTATAGACGAACAAGGTGTAAGTACAGATCCTAACAAGATCGAGGCCATGCTCTCTTGGCCTAAGCCTGCATCCATCAAAGGCTTGAGAGGATTCTTTGGACTCACCGGGTATTATCGAAGGTTTGTGAGAAACTATGCATTATTGCTTCCTCTTTAATAACAATGTTTAAAAAGAATGCATTTGCATGGTCGAAAGGGTCCAAACTCGCTTTTGAGAAGCTCAAGCGGGCCATGTGTTAGACTCCCATACTAGCCTTAACGAAAATTTCCAATGAGTTCTTGTAGAGACCGATGTGTGTGACATCGAAATTGGTGTAATATTAATGCAAGAAGGTCACTCATTAGCTTTCATAAGTAAAAGCCTCACCAACCATGCCGAGGCTTTGTCGATGTACGAGAAGGAAATGCTTTCCATCGTATTAGCACTTGAGAAATAAAGACCATATTTACTTGGAAGGAACTTTATGGTCCGTATCGACCATAAGAGCCTTAAGTATCTCATGGAACGTGTCTCAATCCCGCTTCAACCAAAATGGATTGCCAAAATGATGGGCTACAATTTCAAACTTCAATACAAGAAGAGGCTGAAAAATCATGTCATTGATGCCTTATCTCGATCAATAAAAAAGGCAAATTGAATATTCTTTTTGTTGTAACTTGTAATATATAGAGCAAGGCATGTAATATGCAAAAAGATAGTGAAAAAATATAGAAGTTGAAGAGGAACATCGAGAAAGATCCAAGTATCCACCCCCATTACCAAGTGAAGGGTAAAGCAGACTTCTACAATGAAAGGTTTTTACTTTTGATGATGCCAAAATCATCTTCTATCTACTCCACCATTAACACTTATCTCTTTTGGGTAGACATGAAGGAGTTTTTAAGACCCAACAAAGGATCAAGGGTGAGTTCTACTAGTCCAAAATGAAAGAGCACATGATGAAGTTCATTAAAAAATGTCTCGATTGCCAAGTCAACAAATATGAGGCCATCAAGACCGCTGGCTACCTCCACCCCCTGCCCATACCAAACTGAGTTTGGTCTGATATTTTCATAGATTTTATTAAAGACCTACATCCCTCCAACAAAAAAGAAGTCATATATGTCATATTTGATAGGCTCACCAATTTTTTCCACTTCATGTCCTTACCCCAAAAATACTCAACACAAACCATAGTTAAAGCTTTTCATAAAAACATAAGGAAACTCTATGGAATGCCCAAATATATAGTATGTAGCCAAGATTCTCATTTTACTATCTGTTTTGGAATGAGTACTTCAATCTTTTAGGAACTAAGATGAAGTATAACACAACATATTACCCCCAAACCAATGGCCAAACAAAAGTTGTTAACCGAATCGTAGAAACCTACCTTTGTTGTTTTGCCAGTGAAAAACCTAAGTGTTGGACCGACTACCTATCTTAGGTCGAATAATCCAATACCTCATTAAATTCCTTTACCCAAATGACCCCCTTATGAAGCTTTTTATGGTTGATCTCCAGTGAAAACATTGACCTATGAAGGAGAAAGTGCCAAATCTCTTGAAGTGGATCAACAACTAAGGACAAGAGATGAACTACTATGAGAACTCAAGGGTAACTCGACAAAGGCACAAAATTGGATATGGAAAATCTATGACAAGAACCAAAAGGATAGGGAATTTCAACCCGGGGATTGGGTTTAGTTAAAAAAATGAACTCGAAGGCAAGTACTAGAGCAAGAACAAACCGTTCACAAGCTTACTCTTTGTTACTATAGAGTGGATTGAATTAGCTGCGTACAAACTCAAGTTATCAACATCACTCTGATTCATCATGTATTCCATGTATCAAGGCTAAAGGCATATCTAGGGAACCTTTTTGAAGGAGGGACAACTACCACAAACAAGGAGAAACCCAAGAGCCCAATTCGGGTTTTCAAAACAAGAAAGTTGTAAATCAATTATCGACGAGTCAAGAAGCACCATGTCGAATGGGGTGATGAAGGAGCACCAACTTGAGAGTTTGACTATAACCTTCAGAAGCGTTATCCCAAATTCTTACCTAGTGGACTAGGCAAAATTCAAGAGGGAGGGGATGATACAGATCCAAGGACCCAGTCGGCTATGACAGCTGGGTTTGGTGGAGCCCACATAATGAGCATGTCCTTATTTTTGGTCAGGCTAGCAGGGCGTGAAACCCTCTTAAGAGAGAGGTTATGAGGATGCTAAGAATGAGAAAGGGGGGATAAGGAGCTTGACTATTTCTAGAGATCATGATTTCATAAATAGCCTAGTAAACTTGCAGTTCAGGGAGGCGTAACCAAAATTAGAAGATTTTAAATATTTTATGAAACTTGTGTATTAGATTAATGAGGGCCTTATATACCTATATAAAGGCATGTATTTTTTTTTTTTTTGCAGCATGAATGAAATTTGATAGTTCTCTTTATTGATCTCTCTATTTCACATCGCCTTCTTTCTCTCTCTCTGAATTCTCGCATTTCTCTCTCTTTATCTTTTCTATCTCACATCTCTCCCTCTCTATCTCTCTCTAATTCTTATCTTCTCTTTCTTTCAGGTTACCTGACCTATCATAGGTCGTGTGAAGTTTCATTTTGGTTTTTGAGTCCTGCCTAAGGTCCAGCCAAGTCTACGTACTATCAAACTCATAGAACCGGTGTGATCCTGTTGTACCAAGTATTTTCCTGGTGAAATAAACCTCATCCAGCGAGTTGGGGCTCTTTTAGAAGTCTCACATGGTCCCTGAGGTCTGAGTAGGTCTGAATTCCCTTTCTTAATCACCTAGCTAAGTTTGAACTCATTATGACTTAGTTAGGCTTACCTAAATCATGCAGTCTTTATAAAACCCATCAGCCTTTGAAAAATCCCCTAGAACAAACCATGAAGAGTCTGGTTCTGAGGTTTGGACCTAAGGTACTTCAGAGTGTCCTTAACCAACCCTTCAATTTTTAGGGCTAATTAGTCTCTAATGTTGATTTAATCTAAACTGCGAAAACCATAATCAGTATGTCACTGTCCATACCTGAATATTTCAGCCACTTTAAAAATCTGTATCTTCCTGTTTTCACGTCTCCTGAATCTGAAATTTGAACCGAACCTACCTTAGGGTGTCAGATTGAATTTGTTTTCTACACTGTTAGGCAGAACCTATTTTTTTCCTGGATCATGTCTGAATCCAGCGACCATGTCTACCCGAGATCGTTCCTTTCTGTGCCCGAACCCTCAACCCATGCTAAATCAATCGGCATAACTTAAGTCAGAAAATGGGTTGTCTTTAAGTGGGCGTGGTCTTCCCAGTAAGCAGGAATTAATCTTCTTGGAATTGTTGTAGTGATAATTCATTGGGCATATATCTTGTTGTGGAGGTTTACTGCATGGATATTGCAAGTTTGTGCAGTTCTTTCAAAAAGGTCGAATATGCAAAAACTAGCAAACATTGGCATTTGCAAGTATTTGCCTGCTATTTTTCTTTTGTTTCAGACATGTTGGCCTTTGCTATTATTAGTTGATGTTAGTGCAGATTTTGACAATTTTTGACAAAACTCAGAGATGCCAACATCACAATAACTTGAAAGCTTAATTTGAATGCCATCACATGGACACTTAACTCAGTATGCGTGTCCCGTGTTGATATGCCACAACACATCATGCAATAACGGGCACAACACAACAATTCAGGGGTTGTTTGAATGGTGGCAGACGACGATTGTTTTTTCCGACATGGGTGTCTCTGCATGTCAAATTGATTTCACACACACACGCACACTGGAACACCAAAATTTATCGTAGTTTGTCCAATGTGGTGTACATCCACAATACTCTCTCTATCTCTCTACATGCCCCACAAAAATGAGAGGTTTCCTTTAAATAGAGTAGTAGTTACAAAGATTTAATTATGAGACTGATTTACTGTCATGCTCATCTTGGAACCATTTAGCATGGGGCGTCCCATCCTTGGGATAATCTTCTTCAAGTGAGAGTCTATCCTTCTTGATCTTATTAAGATTGCCTTCTTTAGGTAAGGAGTCTGTCCTTCTTGATCTTATTAAGATTGCCTTCTTTAGGTAGGAGTCTGTCCACCTGACCTTGTTTCTATTAGCTATCTCACAGAATACAATAGTTTTGAGAGTCTTGTCTTGTGGGAGTCTTGAGTCATATGAGTAGTTTGAATTCCATATGACACCATGAGCCATTGGATCCATTTGGATCTGACGTGAATCCATATTTACCTTAACACTACAAAAGGGGCGCAATTAGAATTGTAGTGTTGTGTGTTACTTGTCCCAGACAGTCTTCGGGATGCATTGTCCTGCATGAGTTGTCCAGGGCATCAAACGCCCTCGTGAATACTATTTGATGCTGGTAATTTATAATGATTTGGAATAGATGTTAGAGATTTTTTTTTTGGATAGGCAAGCTGGGGTTAGGCAGACCCCTACCAGTTATACAACTGGGATTCAAACTTGCAACGTCCCAACACAAGGTGACGTGCACTCACTGCTCCTACCAGACAGGCGGACTCCCCGTTGGTGTTAGAGAATATTTTTTGTTTAAGCTGATATTCATAGTTTATTTCTTTGAGAAATTTGAATGTGCAAGTGTGTAAGCATACATACGCAGACACAAAGGTTAATGAATACCAAAATGCACAGATCTCATTAGAACAAACAAGTAATTTACAAAAGATGTATAATTTGTAATCTATTTTGTGACATCACTTAACAGAATCATCAAAAGATGAGTTATTTTATTGAAAAAGTGAACGTGAATGTCATTAGGGTTGGACACCTCGGACCTGTTTGTTAATTACTACTAATCGAGTCGGTCCAAGTTTTAGGGCCGGGGTACAGATGGTGGAGTGCGTATCGGGTAATTCAAAACAGCATGGATATGTTCTTTTTATCTTAGATGGGCCCGGTAAGTTTTTTCAGGACCATTGATCTTGTAGACGACGAGATCTGGATCATAAAAAAATGAACAGCTGAAATTAATTCCAAAACCATGCGTTTGGTAGGCCCTTCATCTACATCCCATGGATGAAGGGTGTCAGATACGCACTCAACAAGCTGTCCCAAATCCCGCCTGTCTGGAACCCTAATGTTGGCATGTAAGAATCTCAAATGTTGGCAGGTTTCTCCAATTAGGAAAGCCACTCAAGTACGGGTGTCAACTGGTTGGGTTTGGTTAGGACTTGGACCAAATTTTTGGGCCTGATATCGGGCCAGACTCAGGTCTAATCAGGTCCATTATAAAAAAAATTTATACTCGGACCCAATAAAAACTACATGAACCAAATCCAGACCATACCAAGTAAAACCAGATTTTTATTATTATTTTTACATTGAAAAATTGCAGATCTTAATCGAAACTCAAGTCGGGTCGGTATAAGACTTCACAAACTATACCAGGGTCCATGTATTAATCAGACTTTCGGGTCCGGTCTCGGGTCTTAATCGGGTCTTCTTATTTATCACCATACCTAGACCCTATAAGGTTTAGTTCGGATCGGGTCCGAGTAAACTAGGCCCGTTGACACTCAACAGAGAGAGAATATATTACTACACGCAAAATGGATCCCACCAAAATGAATCGATGAGCACAAAAAATTTCCGCAACGCAGGAACACTTTCCCACGCAACAATACCAAATTAAAATTAATAAAAGAAAAAAAGGGCCAGGCGGGCGAGCGGAAGCTCTCTCTCTCTCTCCTCTCTCTGACAGGAAACGCGGCCGTCTCGCTCCGGCCGAGAATCGCGGTGAGCTCTTGAGCTTCGTCGTTCCTCTTCCGATTTCACTCCTTTGTATTTTGTTGGTGTGTTTGAACTAATCCTCTGTCCGTTGTTTGGTAGATGTTGTTGGACACAAACTCAGAGAGAAGGGGAAGAATGGTCAGGGGCGGTCCAGTAGGACTTGCGGGCGATGAGGAGCTTCTCTCGGAGGAGGGGTCCATCCTCGTGGTCCAGGATCTGGCTCTCCCACTGCATCCCTTCCACCATCGACTTCACCCTCACGATCACGTCCACGTCGTCCCTCAATATCACCGCTCCCTCCGGCCGTAGTATCCTATCCATCTCCACCACTATGTCCTCCATCTCGCATCTGAAAGAGAGAGAGAGAGAATTCGAGCAGAGTTATGTTCATCCGTCCAAACAATAGAAATGCAGAGAACTGAACAGGTGATGTGGTTCATCTTTCGTCACTGTACAAACAGCGAGGCTGGCTAACAGGAGGAAAGATCAGGTGCAATGTGATTGCGCACTTTTATTGTGCTGCACCTGATCACCCTCCATCTGCTGTTGGGCCACACAGCTGATCCCAACGATAGAGGGTGATCAGGTGCAGCAGCACACTAAAAGTGTACAATCACATTGCACCTGATTCTCCCCCAGGCCACACAGTGATGGACCGTGTGACATCACTATCAGCCCAACGGTTGCTGTCGATACATGGATGGAAGGTGATTGAAGCCAAACACAGGTGATTTGGCATATTGCCTGACCTGCTCTCGAGAATGCAGTGAGTTTTGATTCTTCGTGGAAGAAGAATTTCTCCAACTAGACTCGGATCTGCGTCAGAAGCATGCAAAAATGGAAAAAGTAGCATTGGACTGAGACGAATCCGAAGAGAATCATAGGCGGCTCCAGTCATTGAGCCGTTGCACGGGATGTTTCATGACAATTATGTTATTCTTGCTTCAGATCGAGTCCAAAACATGAAAAAGAGAAGAAAGCAAAAAGAGGTACAAGGCATGGAAATTCACTGCACGTCAAGGCAGAGAGAGAGAATCATTAGAACTCTGCAACAACTGAAAGGAATCTGGATAAGGATTGCCGAGATTGCAGAGAATTAGAAGAAACAGAGCAACTCCATACCAAATTCAGAAAATTAAAAGAAAATTAGCCCAAACTGCAGATATTAGCTCTCAATTTCAGAATTTGGAAAAAAGAAATGGAAGTAATTCTGCGTGTCTCAACATTTTGAGTAAGAAATCTAGAAATTCACATTGGAACAGATTGGTGGAGTAGAAGGGATGCAAGAATTCTCTAAGAAGTCATTCCCATGGGGAGGGAGATTCAAAAGACGATTGTGGCAGCTGGGGATGGAGATTCAAAAGACCGGATGATGCCGCTGCGAACGAAATGCACAACACTGGCATTGGATGCAAAATCAAAAGTGTGAACGGTTGCCAAGGAGCTGCAAAGTTCAGCGTTTGATTGAAACATGGAAGAAGCAGAAGAAACAGCTCCAGACTTAAACGCAAAGAATCAGAACAGATTCTCCCAGAGTTGCGTTAAAGAGAACACATGTATAGCATAGGAAAGTCGCATAAACTTTCATGCCCACAGAACAGAGAAATTCTTAGCAGATCAGCAGCCACTCAATCGTATATGAGCCATTAAATAATCCGGTTCATGTAAACTTTATGATTTTAATTGATGTGATCCAGAATCAGGGGATAACACTAACAGATTTTGAGGCATCGGATCTATTCAAAACGAAATCAATAGACCAAGAAAATGATTGGGAAGAAGCAAAATCAAGTACTGTCTTGATTTGCTTGGCATTCAGACAATTGATTAATGTGTTCAGATTGTAGAAAGCAAACTGTAGTTTAGGAGAAGAGGGAAGTTTTTCATACCTGTCCTTGTACAAGGTAAACACGGAATCAGCATGTAAGAAATCGTACGTCCTTGGATATGTAGACATTGCTTCACACCTGAAACATTTTCCAGAGAAGAAGGTGAAGAGGCAAACTGATGCCAAGTTCGAAATTTCAAGCAGAACACTGGCAGATGCAATGGGAAATGTGTTCATGCCAGCAAATGAGCTCAATTGGCAAACTACATAGTTACAGATTCTTACCAGCTCATGTAAGTCCCAATTAATCCTCTTTCATATATCACTCCCAACGTATCGACTTTTGCCTCCACAGGAACGACGTTCATAACCCATAATGGATCTTCGATCAAGGCAGCTGCAAATCCCCCAAGGTAAGCATTCATATCCAATATATTCCTGTACCTCCCCTTTTGTTCCAGCTGGTTTATCACAGCTTTGTAATATCCCAATCTCTTCTTCCAGAGCTCTGTGTCTGCCTTGTAAACCTCCTCTGTAACATCTTGAATGCTCCCGCTGCTAATTCTGGGAGGCACCGCTGTTAATCTCTCTGGCCATCTCTTCAACTGTCCTCCTGCTGTCTCCTGTACCCCGCCAACCTCCGGAAGAGGCGTTATGCATGCCTCCATATTCTCATACCTAGAAGATACAAAAAGTAAATATCTTAGACAAAAGTAGAGCTGAATCTCTTGTATCACTTTCCAAAGAGGGGCAAAATTCACCATGCAGAATCAGGATACTGTCCTGCACAGAAGGGTGGTGACTTGAAGACCTTCCTACTGATCTTACAGTGAATGTGGTTAGTGGGTTTCTGCCAGATTGCAATGTCGTTCTTCTCCTTTATCTTCTTCCAGCAGAGGCTCCCTGCGACCGCTTCGATTGCAGATTGCTCTGCCCTCAGATCCTTCTCGGTCCTCTGCCACCCTTTCCAATGGCTCTTCCAGTTGATGGGCGGGCCAGAAAGAATCCAGTAACCACCAGGCCGAAGGATTCGATCAACCTCGATCAGGTATTGGCCATCTACATCAAGAATTACCAGTCAGAATGGGTTTCAACAGGTTGATAACCTCAAATTTCTTAGACTAATTGAGTTCAAATTGTAATTCTGATACGAGAACTTTGTTTTGCTTTACCATATTGGTGCCATGGAATCAAGCAACGGGAGCAGTGTGCCATGTCGAAAGCTCGAGATGGATAAGGGAGCCTCTTGGAAGCCATGATTCCGATCATTGCTGGGACACCACGTTCTAGCGCAAACTGAACCTGAGCTTCATGTGTATCCCGCGGGGCAAACGACATGGCCAATATGTCCCTCGATAGGAGGTACGCTCCCCAACTCGCTACCTAAATTGAGAAAGTGGACTCAGCAAAAACGCATAGAATTCATTTGCAGGAAATCTGGCATCTCTCGAGCCAAAAAGGAAACAGACCGCCTCAATTTTCCGTTTCAAGAAGATAATTCAAGCAGCAAGACACCCACTAAGCAAAACTTCAAAATGGGTAGGAAAAGAAAATAAAGCAAGAATGATAACACCACCCAAATTTGGCATGAAGTAGGTGGTTTAGTTAGGAAAGAAAGAAGATATAAACCTTCTTTTCTCGGTCAGGAAAATCACCCCAAAATCTCGCATTTCTGCAAGAAAGCCACCATCATAGACCAGGAGACCAAACAGTGATAACCAACAAATGAGACACCAAAATAACCGCTCATATTCACCAACCATCACCCAATTCCTATACTTAAAACTCCAATCTACCCCCAAACTCAATATCGAAAACAAATTTCACATTGACCAACATTATAACAATACCAAGTTACAACAAAAAGCTAAAGAAAGAGAGAGGAGAGACAAAGGAAACAATGAAGGGCAGAGGGTACAGGGCGTCGGGCTCGTCTCTTACCCCACAACCGGTATCAATGGCGGTTCTGATCGATCCGTCCCGGAGGGGAATCAGTCCCTCAATGTCATCGATATACGCATCCGCCCCGTTCGGGAACATGGTGCCGCCGCCGGGGAAGCGGAAGCGGTCGCCCTCCAACCGTATCCAATTCTGGACGGCCTTCTCGACGGTGAGATCCCGGTGAGGCACGTTGGCGAACCAGGCCCATTCCCGGCTCTCCGGCCACCGAAACGGCACCCTGTACCCGTAAGGCGCAGGAATCCGGCACTTGAGGAGCTCGTTCCGGTCAGGGCAGTGGCGCTCCCGGTAGATAAGCCGCTCGCGATCGAAGCGCAGCGACCGGTCGCGATCTTCGCAGGGGGTGTACTCGCTGTAACGGGCGTCGCAGGGCGGGAAGGAGCCCAACCGGTCGTCGCCGCCGCCGCCGCTGCCGGGCACGGCCTGGTGGTGCGCGGCGAAGTCGAGCTCCACCGAATGGTACCCGGAGACGTTGAAACTCGGCGGGACGGTGCAGGAGATGCCGGAGTGGACGACGGAGGCGGCCCCGGTGCGGTGTTGGTACATGCCCAGGAGGTAGAAGATGGAGCAGAGGCCGGCGACGAGCGTTAGGGAAAGGAGA
This sequence comes from Nuphar pumila, assembly GCF_984573655.1. Lineage (NCBI taxonomy): Eukaryota > Viridiplantae > Streptophyta > Magnoliopsida > Nymphaeales > Nymphaeaceae > Nuphar > Nuphar pumila. The sequence goes on from NC_143250.1 coordinate 87,332,767, forward strand.
TTGGCCTTCTTCTTCCAGTAGGACTGGAAGATCCTGGAGATGGGTGAGGTTGCCGTCTTCATGGCCGGTGGGAAGGGAAGTTTGTGGGTATTTGTCTAGACTCTAGAGAGAGAAATACAAAGATGGAGAGAATTTTGGGTATTGGTTCAGGAAAGAGAGAGGGGGGAGGATGGAATCTACCTAAAGAGAAGTCTTTTGGTTTCGCTCTCTGTCTCAGTTTGGTCATTCACTCTCTCACATGATGGTCATGAGAGAGATGGTACCAGCAGAATATGAAGAGAGTGAAATATAACACAGGAGGAGAGGAAGAGGGTGGCTATGGAGCCTTTTTGGCATTTATAGTAGTTCTCTCGTTGGTCTTTCTCTCACATCATGGCCATGCGAAACGGAACCAACACAAACTACGTTAGTTGTTATCTCGGTGTCTAAAACAGAGAGAGAGAGAGAGAGAGAGAGAGAGAGAGAGAGAGACGCTTCTGGAATTGCTTACAGGTTTCCTACAAGGGAGAAGTTACCAAACTGAGAGAAAGGATCACTGGATCTTAGTCAAGGCGACACATGTTTGAGAAGGGAGTGGTTCTTGGTAGTCCGAGTCAATTTGACCTAACTCTTTCTACTTCGGGGTCGAGTCGGGCTTGGCTTTGTCCTGTGTCTATCAGCTGCTATACACGCAACCAAATAAAGAAGAAATCAAAAGACAGGTGGTCATCCTTGAATTGCATTTAGACTGTAGGAGCCAACTTTAGTAACGTCTTAAACCGTAGAAATTAAGTGGGTCCCCACGCTAACCCATCGTCCTGCCAGTGTACCATACAGTCCACTGGCTGGTGGGCATGATTCTGTGTGGTGGGCTGTCAAAGTTGGTTGCTTGCTTGCCTGCCTGCTTGCTTACTCCGCATCCCATCATCGAAATGAGCACAATGATGGGGAAGTGAGAAATAAGTTTTTTCGGTTCCCCTTTCTTTTTTGTACTTTAAGGGCTCCTTTTTATTCCTTGCTGCTCTCTCAAGATTACAGCAGTAACAGAGCGTTTTTACGACTCTTCCCTTGTCTAACCGTAGGACTTCAGCGTTATCAAATTATCCTTATCCCCTTATCCAACCTGGGGTCTGCTTTGAGGGTCCTATTTTCCCCTTCGGGTTTTCTTAGCACTCGTCATGATTCAGCGCCTACACACATCTTCTCTCTCTCTTGCAATATCTGCTGAGTTGACTCTACTATTGTATTTTTGATGATTGAAGGATGAGATTCATTGAAAGCAGTGGTCTCATGTGATATGGCTTAAAGCGGGTGACGGAAACACCATGTTTTTTCATTTCTTCGCATCTCATAGGCATAGGAGGAAAGTCATTCACTCTCTTTCAATCGAGGGTCTCTCCTACTCGGGCGAACAGGTCCTACCAGTGATTACCAATTATTTCATTAACTTGTATTCCTGCAGCCACTCGGTCGATGGTTCAATGGGTACTGCCTTTGTTCGGTTCATGGATCATGCTCTTTCCTCATCTATGCATGTTTCTTTCACTAAAGAGAAAATCTATTTTGTCGTGCGGGATTCATCGGGTTGGAAAGCTTCGGGCTCTGATGGTTATCCTATAGATTTTTTTTGCATTTTCTGGCCTTGTGTTAAGAGTAACATTTTTAGTGTTTTCACTGAGTTCCATCGCAACTGTCGTTTGTCGATTCACTATCACCTGACCATTGTTTCTCTTATTCCTAAGGAAGCAGCTTCATCGAACATCTCGTGGTTCTGCCCCATATTCGTTTTAGGAAGAATTTACCGAATTATCGTCAAGGTCATGGCGAATAAGATGCGTTTAGTCGTGCCTCGAATTTTTTCGGATGCACAGTTCGCCTTCATCCCTCATAGACGGCTACAACATTTCTTCATTCTGGCCACAGAAGTGTTACACTCTCTCAAGATCAGTGGGCGACCTTTCTTCACTCTGAAGCTTGACTTTCACAAAGCCTACGACTCGGTTCATTCGTCTTTCCTTTTACACATGCTGGTGAACTTTGGTTCTGATCAGTGTTTCTCTAGTTGGGTGTGTGAGCTGGTTATAAATGCTCAATCACAAATTCAGATCAACGGGGTCTATGCCCATCAGTTCAAACTTGGTCGCGGTCTTCGGCAATAATGCCCCCTGTCTCCTTTGCTCTTTAACGTCGTTTCTGAAAGCCTTGTGGTTTTGTTTAAGAGGGCCATGGAGGGTGGTCTCATTAGTTCTCTCAAAATCCAGGAGTTCCTTAGTCATATCCTTACTTATGCCGATGACATGATGATTTTCGGCAGTGCATCCATCCAACAAATGTTAAGAATTAAGCTTATCCATCTTTTTTTTTCTATCGATGTCAGGTTTATCTATGAACTATGATAAGTGTTGTTTGTCCATGATAAATGCCCCTCCTTCTATGTTGGCTATTGGTCAGCGGATTTTCGGATGCGCTATTTCGAAAAAAAAATCTACCTGGGTCTGTCACTATAGATCTCGTGTATCACATCGGCAGCTTGGAATGCAACTCTTCAAAAGGTTCAGACTAAAATATTGACCTAGCAAGTGTCCTACCTTTTCGTCGTTGTTAGACTTACTCTCATCAAGTACATTTTAAATGCTATGACAAAATTCTTTATATTTATGTTCCTGATGCCTATGGGGGTCAACAAGAAGCTCTCTCGGTTGTTGGTGAATTTCCTTTGGTCTGGGCGAAGTACCAACAATAAGCTCCATATGGTGGGTTGGGAATCTCTAATGCTTCCTCAGAATAGGTCGGGGTTGGGGATTCCAGATTTCAGGTTGAGAAGTATTGTTCTCGTCGTGAAGCAAAGCTGGTTTGTGCACCAACCGGGGTCCCCATGTACAAGCTTTCTTCTTGCTAAATTCGGATCGGTTGAATTGTTGTTTGTTGACCACCGCGCAATTCGGCCAACTGTTTTGCAGCTACGTCACTCGTTGATCCAAGCTTGGTCTATCGCTTTTTCTAATGAGGGTGACGATGTCTCTTAGACCCAATTCTTTCACCGCACTCTCGCACCTAACGACTCTTTCCACATAAGAGCTTGCTACCTTTCTCTCCTTCTTTCGGGGGTGGATTGGTTCCTTGCGCTATCTGGGGCAAGGGACCTACTCCTCGATCGTGTTTCCTGGCATGGCTAATCCTTTATGAACGGGTGCAGGCGGACAACTTTCTCAAATCTATCATTTTCATCTTCCCAGTAAATGTGTTCTGTGCGAGACGGTCGAAGAATTTGCGTTTCACCGTTTCTGAGAGTGCCCTGTTTTTCAATACCTCTTTAAGGTTACCTGGAATAAGCTTGTCGTTACCGAGCACCAAGAGTCGTTCGCTGTAGACCTTTTGTTGGGCCCTCAGCCAGTTCGCAGTTGCAAGCCCTAGCGGATTATTTGGAGAACGTGGCTTCTCTCGTCCTGGTGAGCTGTGTCGATGACTCGCAACAATGCCATTTTTTGGCAAGTTCTGGCAGTTTTCAATAAATTAGTGAACTGTATTTTGGCGGATGTGTATGCCATTTTGCGCATTACCATCCTCGATCTTCATCGCTTTCTGTTGCCCTGGACCCCCCTGAACCAGGTTGATTTAGACTGGTTTTTGTTTCATTTTGTTTCTGTACTCTGGGCCTGTCTGGGGCCTGTTTTGCGTTGTCGTCGGGTTCAATGTTTGTTGACCATTTTCGTAATGTTGATGTTTATAGTTTGGCTCTCTCTCTCTCTCTTTATATATATATATATATATATATATATATATATATATATATATATATATATATATATATATATATATATATATATATATATATATATGACTTGGACGTATCATCAAACATGCAAGTTGTTTGATGAATTTCTGACGGATTTCTACCATTGTTCGTGCAACATCAGCTGAAAGCATCATTTTTTTAAAGGACACTTTACAAAACTTTTGAGCCATTGATTTTTAAGTCTTAAAAGATGATTCAAGAGCTTGTTTCTATAAAACCAAATATCTAGATCACATCTATATAATAAAATTTATGAAAAAATAAAAAGACCCATAAAAATCTTGGTTTATACTCCAATTTACATATTTTAGTATATTCTAGTGGCCTACACATATATCCATATAGGAAAACTGAAATATATTTACCAACCAAATAAGTTTGCTGGTATGAATCGAGATTTCTAAAGTTTTTTTTTGCAATTCTAACCCTGCAGATGCATTCGGCATGATCCATTTGCTAGGAATCGACTGTTGGATCATCGTAATTGGATCAAGAAATGCGATTTTTTATGCTTGAGTATTTATAAAAATTCTAAGCTGGTGATTTTCAATCCTTAAAAGATCCATCTTATACATCGTAATTAGATGATCCAAGAGTCTATTTTTATAAAACCAAGCGTCTAGATTACATCCGTACCATAAAATTTTTAAAAAAGTAGAAAAGCCTATGAAAATCTTGGTTCATTCCAGTAAACATATTTGGTTGGTAAAGATATTTTAGTTACCCTATATATATATATATATTACAAACTATCCATTGTATGAACTGATCATTTGCAACATTTTTTTAAGAATTGGATCTACAATTGTCTAGCTGGTAATATCAAAATTTATTCATATGTTGGAATCGGACAATTCAAGAGCCAATTCCTAATAAATCAAACATTTATATCACATTCTTATGGTCAAATTTTAAAAAACAATTCAAAAAACCCAGTTTGCATAAAAGTTTATATATATATATATATATGAGAGAGAGAGTACTATATATTTTGAATGCATAAGGTGGTACACGCTCCAGTTTGCATTGACCTAGATACAAAATGTTGGATCTAATTGTACAGGTGTTTTTAACATGATGTGTTTATTATGCTAATAGGTTCAATAATTTTCCTTCAATATATCACAAGATCGAATTTTAGAATGGTGAAAAGCTAGTGGCTGACAATTGATGAAGAAGAGACCTGTTTAAGAAATGACCTTCAACATCCATCTCAAAGTGAATTTAAACATTTGAAAATAGGAAACAAAAGATATAGTGATTTTAACCTCATCCTCGTGATAATTTTATTTATATTTATCTTTTTTTGTATTTTCTGTTTATACAATTTTTTGATATTTAAAATAAATTAAAAATCTCAAAAGATTTTCCCTGCCAAGAAAATCTTTAAATTGAGATTTGTGACTATGCTGGAAGAACGGGGTAAGTTATGGGGCAAAGTACGGTCAGGTGTGAGTCTCCCTTGGCATCCGTGTCGACTCAGATTCATTCTCCTGTCTCTCAATGGTACGGTACACACGAATGTATGGATGGTGAACTTAGATATCCTTTATCACATCAACTGCCTCGTACCTTGTTCGAGATTTGAGCAATCAAATGCACCTTAAGAATCCGTTTGATTGCACGGAGAGGACTGTGTAGAACAGTCTTGCTGGGACACTACTGGGTATCTTGATCCAACCACTTTTTTGTCTTAAGTGTTTGATTCTTTTTATCTTTGTTTTTTTTGGATTTTGTCTCAGGTGTCTCAAATGCCAATGCTCCAAGGGGAGGTGTGGAGCTCTGCAGCACACCTAAAAGGTGTCATACTGGATACACGGGACGTCGTCGCAGCATTGGTTGTTTGCATCAGGTGCTTGTGTCTTGGACAGTAGCGACCACAATCAAACGCCCCCTAATTACTTATTGGGTGGCTCATTATAAACAAACAAAATTAAAGGAAAAAGAAAAAAAGGACTTGCAAAGCAAACCAACGGGGTTTGGTGCTAACGGGAGCATTTAGAACCCAGTCTATACTCCAAATATATAGCATCTAGAACCTAGTTGAGTGATAAGGGAGCAGAGTCGACTAGGGGAAAAGATCAGTGCAATATGATTGCACAAATATTGGTGCATTAAGCACCTGATCACCCTCCATCTTGGGGATAGGGTCTATCAGGTGTGGAGCCCAAGACCTGATCGATGGCGATAGGGTGCTTAATGCACAATTTTTTGTGCAATCATATTGCACGCTGTCCTCTTGTCCACTGGAGTGGATGCCACACCCCGATAAAGCATTAATAAAGGATAATTATATAAGGAATTTGTTTTCGAAGAAGATGAATTATAAAGTGAGTTCAACTCTAGAGCAGATCAAGTGATCCGGAATCCTCACCGTCCATAATGTACACAAAGACCATGAGGTCCTAGAGGGATGAAGCAATGGACGGTAAAGAGTTCAACTCATCCCGGAAGAATTATATTCGAAGCTCGGTTAGACCACCCTCGAGTGGATGGTGAACTATTCTAGTGAAGATGGATGGGCTTGATGATTGGGTCTCTTCGAGGAGGAGAATGCGGTTGGCGCTTTGAAATCGAGGTGATGCACTCCATATCCTATAGTCTTTTTTTTTTTTTTCTGAAACTTGAGTAGGTAGGAGAGGCATATGACAATAATAAAGTCCACGGTGGGAGCTGGTCTTCAATCGGTCTTCACGAGATATCACCATCATCATGGCCGAGCCATGCCATGAAATTCATTAGCTAAATAAATAGTTATCCTTCCTTTTCATCTCCCTATGAATCCATAATTACTGCTAGTCATAATATCTGTGAATTAACCATGCTCTTGGGGAGGGGAGCAGCTCCGATACTCTGATCCAATTAGCCAAGTACTTAGCAAAGTACTGAACCCTCCTCTCTCTCTCTCTCTCTCTCCCAGGAGAAGATACAGTGACACCGAAAATCGCTGTGGGTGTAGCGATTTTTTATGTTTTGTATGGCCCAAGTGCTTTGTAAATCGCAAGTCGCCTAACCATGCCTCTTCTCTCTCTATATATAAGGTAACTGAAATATGTAAACCAACAAAATATGTAAACTGGTATGCACCAAGATTTTTCATGAAGTTTTTTTTTACTATACGTATGTGATCTAGATGCTTGATTTTGTAGAAACAAACTCTTAGATCATCCAATTATGATGATCTAATAATCAATTGGATTTGCAAAAAAAACCATATAATAATTTGTCTCTACTAATTTACTTATTTTGTTGGTTTACATATCCCAATTTTCATATATAAAGCAAAATGAATCCAGGAAGCGATTCTTGAAGCAAAAGGTGAAAAGTAGTGTTAAAAACTAGTATGAATCCGAGAGAATAATTCATTTTAAAAGTAATTGTGGAAGCATGTGAGAAGTGAAAAAGAAAACATGAAAGAAACAAAAAAGTTGAATAATAAAATAAAAAACAAAAGGAAAGAGAGGACAAACAAGGAATTAAGGGGAAACTAGTGGAAAGCGAAAGGAAAATGAGTAAAAAATGAACATGATGCACAGGCGCGAACGCTTTCCTTTTTGGTGGGGAGCATAGCGCTTCCCGCTTCAGGAGCGGGCATCACCTGTTAGGGAGGCGCTTCCTTTTTTAGTGGCCATCTTTGTCTCTTTCTCAGAAATTCATAATATCGAAACTTCCATAAAAAAAGTTAATGCATATAATTCGTAATCAAGAGTCCATGGTTTTCGTTGGTTAATCCTTCTTGCATGCCAAAATAACTCATATTTGCCATGTCTCAACACCAGCACCTCTATCGATATTTTGTAGGCAAATCATGATTTTATGATCTCTGGATTTCACTGAAAATCTCATATATGTGACCATTTTTCGACCTTGCTTTAAACCCGTATAAAACCAAAATAAACCCGTATACTTTATTTACTGATACAACAACAACAACATCTATGCCTTTATCCCAAAACAATTGAGGTCGGTGATATGAACCAAAAAAGAAAATCATTCTGGGTCTTTCACATGAATCCTTCTCCTCCAATCATTTTTATCCAATGCCATGTCCTCGGTGAGGTTCAAAGCATTCATATCATTTCCTATCATCTTCATCCAAGTCTTCCTAGGCCTACCCCGACCTCTTTTAACTAATATATTTTCCCATTTCTCTATCCTTCTAACTGGAGCATCATTAGGCCTTCGCCGAATATGTCCAAACCACCGTAAAAGATTCTCTCTCATCTTATTTTCAATGGGTGCAATGCCTACCTTCTTATGTATCTCCTCGTTCCAAATCTTATCTTTTATTGTATTTTCACACATCCATCTAAGCATACGCATCTTAGCTGCACTCATATTTTGAATATGATGTCTCTTGGCAGCCCAACATTCCGTACCATATAGTAAAGCGGGCCTAATAGTCAGTTCTATAAAACTTTTTCTTCAACTGCAATGACATTCTACGATCGCACAACACTCCAGTTGCACTTTTCCATTTCATCCACCCAACCTTTATCCTATGATTTACATCTCCATCAATTTTTCCATACTTTTGAATGATAGATCCCAAATATTTGGAACAATCATCCACTGGTATTTCTTGTTCACAAAGCTTCACTACACTCCCATGTCTAATTTGTTGCTTACTAAACCGACATTCCATATATTTTGTCTTACTCTTACTCAACTTAAAACTCCTTGCTTCTAATATCTGTCTTCATAATTTTAACTTAGCATTAACCCCAGCTCTAGACTCATCAATCAAAACAATATCATCAGCAAACAACATACACCACGAAATATTTTCTTGAATTGATTTCATAAGCTCATCCATCACTATAGCAAATAGGAAAGGGCTTAAAGCAGATCCTTGATGTAACCCAAGCGTTATAGGAAAATTGGTTGTCACCCCTCCACAAGTGCGGACATTGGTTACTAGTCTTTCATACATATCTTTAATTATATTAATGTACTTGAGAGAAACACTGATATTTTAAAATTTTATTTTTTATTTCACTTTCTTCATCGATTTTTTTTTATAAATGCAAGGACTTCTTAGTGAGATCTGATCAGGTCCAAGAGACCTTGAATAGAAAACTGATGATCAAGGTACCTTGGATACCGTCCATCATCAAAATGACAGGAACACAAGAACCATCAAAAGCATCTTGTTTATAACCAACCTCAGCCGGCCATTTTTCAACAACTGATGCCCTTCATCTAAGAAGTAATCGACATCCAAAATTCTTATGGGACCCACCCATATACTTGGGGACCATCGGTTTTGAAAATTTGTGGGTGCCGTTCATCTTGATGACCAACGACATCCAAGGTACCTTGGACAGCTTTCTCTCCAAGGTCCTTTGGACCTGATTCCCTCTTCTTTTTAATCATGCTGTCTGCCCACGGTCCTTTGGACCTGATTCCCTCTCCTTTTTAATCATGCTGTCATTCTCTTAAGGAAATTTTGCCGTTTAAGGCATTGCTACTACTAGGGGTGTCAATGGGTCGGGTTTACATGGACTCGACCCAAACCAAACCCTATAGCATCCGGGTATATATGATAATAAATAATAAGACCAGATTAAGACTCGGGTCCAGATCCAAAGGTCGGATTAATACATGGACCCAGGTATAGTTTGTGAAATTTTATACCAGACTCCAGCTTAATCCGAGTTCCGATTAAGACCCACAAATTTTCAGTATAAAAAACATTGTTTTACCGAGTATGGTCAGGGTCTGATTCATGTAGTTCTTAACAAGTCCAGGTATGGTTTTTCTTATAGTGGACCTGAGGACCTGATTAGACTCAGGTCTGAACCCGATACCATACCCGATAATTGGGTTCAAGTCTGGTTCTACTTGGGTCTGAACCAAACCCGACCCGTTGACACCCCTAGCTGTGACCCTTCCAAGGAAGAAATTCATGTGGCCTACCAGCTACCTATCTAAGAAGTATGGGTGTCGATGGGTCAGGTTTGAAGCGGACCTGACCCATACAAAACCCTATAGGGTTAGGGTATGGTAATAAATAAGAAGGTATAATTAGGATCTAAGTTGCACCTGAAGGATCAATTAATATATGAAGCGGAGTATGGTATGTGAAATTGCACTCTAGACTCGAGCTTGACCCGAGTTCCCACTAAGATTCGCAAATTTTGAATGTGAAAAAGATAAAAAATATTATTTTAACAGGTTTAGTTTAGTTCTGGTTCATGTAATCCGTATAGGATCCGGGTATATTGTTTCTCTTAAATGGGTCCGATTGAACTCATCTCGTTCCACTTGAGTCCGACATGCAGCATGTTTGGTTGTTGGTGTGTTCCACAGGATTCTATAGAACAATCGCTTATACGGTGGGGGCGATGCAGAATGCCTTGGAAATCATTGCGCCAGGCTTGGCTGGATTCCTTTCAGATAGATGTGGAAGCTCTGGGGCATTCAAAATCAATTTATCTTTGAGCAGAGGTTCTATTCTATTTCCAAGAATCAAATTTCAGATAGATGCTTTTCTTCAGTGCGTGAGCATACCCTGCGGATATATGGCAAGGAGGACCACCCGATCATTTGGCGGTGGTGTAATGCTGCCCAATGGAACCCGCTTTCTGAGTAATGGATCCAAGTGAATATCTTTACAATTTATATCAGGAAATGACAGGTTTAGGTTACTCGTGATCATCAAGGTCGACAGTTTCATTTCAGCAGGTCATTTTGTAGATGAGTCAAATTTAGCAGACAAAGACAATAGTAGTTGGGTGAGGATTGTGCCAACAATCTTGTCCTCATTTCAGCTTTCAGTAAAGATTCAGTTTTTCAGGTGAAACGCTGCCTGGAGGGTAGGGGACTTATGTGGGGAACCATGGAACTTTTACTCAAATTCCCTTTATCAGTTTGACAGGTGGTTAGTTCAGTTTGTTCCTAAGAGTCATAACGGAATTGCCAGAACTCTTGTGATCATGACATCTTTAGGGAAGGATCACCAATGGTCATCTATGAACCCAAACTGGCTTCCTTCTCTGTAAATCTGCAAATATGTTTTTGTCTGCTTTCTAATAAACTGGTAGGGGTCCGCCTAACCCCAGCTTTCTCGTACGAAAAAAGTGCAATTTTGGCAGCTGCCATTGAGTTTCATGTATTTTTTTTTAATGGCCAGGAAACCTCACTGAGCTCCACTGCGAAGTAAAACCCCAGATGAGGACACGACTACCCTGCCTTACCTGCCCCTTGCTGAACTTGGTAGCACTACCAAATGTGTGTGGCATAGCTTGGATCACACACACACACACACATGGTGCAGTTTTCATGCCCTTTATCTCCTAGACCATCCTAAACTCCTTTAAAAAAACATAATTGCATGTTTTTTTTTTTCAATCTAAACTCACATATATAATCTTGATGGCTACGCCTATGAACACAGGTCACAAACGCATTCTCAAACACCTACCTATGCAATTAGCGTATACCAAAACCTAAAAACGTAACAAAATGCGCACACACGCAATCTAGGCACAATCCAAAATAATTCGAATATGACTGAATTTTAAATATATATTCGGATGCCCAAAAGAACCCAAAATAAAAATCCAACGCATGAAAATATATTAAAATATTATTCTAAACATGCACCAAAAATTTCGGTCCTAAATAACTAATTCAAGTTCGTTGAGGTGTTTCACTGAATACTTGGTGAGCGCCTCAAAAATAAAATTTTGACAAGGTATTTCTTGAATTTTTCAACACAAAATATTCATGGTGGCCATCAAAAGGTCAAGAGCTCCTTATTCATACCTGGATAACTATTATGTTTACCTGTCTAAGAAATTTTGCTACTCAATATAATGAGGCAACTAATTCTCTTGAATTAACATACTAGATCAAAGGCATGGACAAGAAAATTGGGTCCATTGAGAAAAATTAAGACTAAAATTTGACTAATCTACCTGAAGAAATAAAAACCATTGGATGTAAATAAATAATAAGAAAGAAATTCAAGTCTCACGATAGTATAGACAAATTTAAAGCAAAATTAATTACAAAAGGATTCTCTTAGAGAAAAGGCTTAGACTATGTTGATATATATTCTCTTATTGCAAAATTTGCCTCTATAAGAATAATCTTGGGTATTATAGCTCATTATGATTTACATCAAATGGATGTTAAAACTGCATTCCTAAATGGTGATCTTAAGGAAACCATCTTTATGTAACAGTTTGAAGGCTATATTGTTAAAGGTCAAGAGGATAAAGTGTATATGTTGAAAAAATCTCTATACAAACTTAACCAATCACCACGTTAATGATACTTGAAGTTTCATAAGAAAATTACTACATTGGTATTCATGGCAAATAGATTTGACCATTGTATTCATGTTTGGAAAAGTGAGAGCAACTTATGTATTCTTTCACTATATGTGGATGGCATTCTTTTGACTAAAAATGACAATGAAATAATTATCAAAACAAAGTTATAGTTAAATTCTCAATTCAAGATAAAAGACATGGGAAATACATCTTATGTTTTTGGAATCAAAATTACTCTAAACTGAAATTCTAAACTTTTGAGCCCGAGTCAAGAAAGATATATTAATCATTTACTCAAGAAGTTTAGAATGAGTGATTGCAAGTCTGTCGAGACACCCATGATAAAAGTGGTAAAATTAAGTAAGAATAATTGTCTGAATGAAAGACAAGAAAGATTGAATGTCCCTTATGCACAAGCTATTGGAAGCTTGATGTATGTTATGCTATGCACGAGGCCTGATATCAGTTTTGCAGTTAGCTTCGTTAGTTGCTACTAGAGTAATTCTGGTTGGCCTCAGTGACAAGCAGTGAAGAGAATATTTGGATATTTGAAAGAAACTAAAAACTTGCATTTGTGTTTTCAAGAAGATAACTTAACTGACTAGATATTCTGATGCTATTTTTGCCCGCACAAGAAATGATAGTAAATCCACTTATGGATACATTTTTCTCTTTAAAGGAGGTGTAATTTTTTTATCATTTAAGAAGCAAGCTTGTGTAGCTCAGCATACTCAAGAAGCTGAGTATGTTGCCTGCAATGTTGTTGCTACCTTTGCCGTTTAGATAGGCCACTTCATCAACATTTTGAAGCAGAATATAACTAAAAGGTCAGTACAAATTTACTGGGACAATCAAGCTGCTATCTCTCTTATGAATAATATAGCAGCTAAAAGCAAACACATAATAATGAAATATCATTATGCTCATGACATGATTGAGACAATCAATTACTTACCTACCAATGATATGATTGTTGATCTTCTAATTAAAAGCATATATGAAGAATTATTTTCAAAACATGTGTCCTATATGAGATTGAGATATGTCTAATTCAGACATCTAGCTGAATGTATAAAAGCAAGATACTTGTTAACTTTGATGTAAGTGAAAGACTCCAATAGCGAAAGGAGAAATCCTACATCATGATTCAATACACATGGCCAAGTGGAAGATGTTAAATCTGGGTAACCAGATCTAGATGACCATACGTCCTCACATGGACCCATGTCCTCACATGGACCCATGCGATAAAGAGAGAGTTGGGCTCACTCTCAATTTATCGCATAGGGTGCCCGTGCTAGGCAAATCCAAATATTTTTTTCAAAATTATTAAACTATTTAACATTTATCAAATGAAATTTGTTTTGATCTTTATCTAAAATGGTTGAGGATTTCACGGATGCATGGTTACTACTAGGAACAGCTAGACCAGAGGAGGTTTACAAATACCCAGCTCCCACTATTCACAGGTAATATACAATACACAAAAAAACCCCCCTTAAAGGGGGCCGTAAAAATTTAAACTCTCTCTCTGCACACCTATCAGTTCTACATTTAGGATATACAGGTAACCCCACTCAGGGTTTACCTCACAGGAAAGCGGGTCGATTAAGTGACCCAGTTATCAGTGAGGGTTCTTCATTATTAAATAAATAAATAAATAGATAACCAAGCACCCCATTTTAGTGACAGTGGTAAGCCTTCTATGTGAAAACAATACCAAGTTTGTGAGACCCAATGTTATTAGAATCAGTTTCAGCTTTGAAGAGATTTTCAAAATGATTTATAGAATGGGTCGATTCAGACCGAATTTTAGCCAGAAGAAGACACAAGTCAATAAAATATAAAAATTTGTTTTAAACTATTTTAAGAAAATATTAAAAATAAGCTCAATACCAATTTCTTAATCGATTTTTGGTTGATAAGATATCAATCAGCCGATTCAAGCCGATTTGCAATGATATTGACAACAATGGTGAGACTTGTTGAACTTTTGTAAATAAGAGAAAATGACCAGTGGAACTTAAAACCAAAATAGCCTGTCATAATAAAGTTTTCTTGTCTTGTTTGAACTGCAAAGATAAAAGATAATCAATATCAAAGAGGAATCTTTTCAAACATAAAAAAGGAAAAGTTAAGAACTTTTAGTCAGGTAAATCTCTTTTAGGGCATGTTTGAGAACATAAAAATACTAGGAAAAGAGCAAGTCAGAAAGGAATAGCAACAACTTTTCCATTGGTTCCAAATGATAGAAAATCTTTCAAGCTTTCTATTTTACCTTGGTTTTGACAAGGAACATGATAACATTGGCATGAGGATGTCAAATCACTTTCTCAAAATGATTTCAAATACATGGTGATTTACACAAGTGAGATCAAGGTAGGAGATCTGATCCATTAGTGTTCTCTCTTTTATCTTTTTTTTTTTCTTTTTGGATAATTTAAAGAAAACCCCCTCACCGATGCCACATTGGCTAGCCACCAGTTGGTTAAACCCTTGAGGTCTCCCGTGCAGAGTACACCCAGCTAAGGGACACCACTTATGGGTTTCGAACTTGTGACGTCTCGTCAACTTAGTAACATTTGCACACTTATACAGCCAGAGTAAGGTGACAAGTATTTTAATTGCGAGGCAATTCACCTGAAAAGGATCACCCTACTCTGTTGAAACCAAATCTAAAAAGCTGAACTTAATCAACATGAGTAGTTTCATACCCGGTGCAGGGAATTGTGTGTTTAATGATCTTTGGTTTCTAAACTCTAGGAAATAAGGCAACCCCCAACCCTAACCACCAGTCAAAGTTATTACAAGTGACAAGTAATTGGTTTGAAACCATGATATTTCTGTTTGTTGAATCAACCCCTTATTTGCATCTGGATGTCCCATTTTCGCAATTGTAGGGTTCTTGTAGTCCCCAATCCTTTCAGCAATCTTTTGATCATATTCTGGCGACATTCTGGTGAATAGTTTTCACTATTTTTTTTTGGTAAAAACGATGATATTTTTGTTCGATGAATCAGGCTTATTCACTCCACTCCAACTTTGTCAAGATTCTTTAGTTTTGTTTTGATTATGGGAAAAAGGCATGGTTATGGTTCAGATGTCCTGTTAAGTGTCTGTTAAGCACGAAAAGGTGTCGTGTCAACTGTGCCCTTATTTTGGTGTCCATGGTGTAAAACCATATGAATACTTCTCCCTGTCTAGTAGAGATAGTTTCTTATTGGCTTTGACATTGCTGCAAGTGACTCTCACCCTCAGGTATGAAAAACTTGCAACATTTTGATATTGAAAAATGACGATGAGTGGTGCACTAGTATTGCAAAATTCTTTTTTCTTGCAAAATTTTATTCTATATAAATGATGCTTCATTTCTCAACCCATTATTTGCATCTGTTAGTGATCATTTTTGCAACCCTGGGGTTTATGTAGACCCAAACCCAACAATCTTTCAACGATATTCTGACGATATTTCGATGACATTCTGGTGAATAGTTTTTCACTATGATTTTCTTGCAAAAATAGTTTTTTTTTGTCAATATTTATCTATGTTTGATTGGGGGTAGGGTTTATGAGGTGTGGTAGGATAGTAGTAGCATCTTTTAATATGGTCAAGCATGGTCCTCCCGCTACGTGGTGCCCCAGTGTTGGGCCGAAGACTTGCACTTTTAATAGGGAGAAAATTAGGTGAACGTACTATCAAGTCACCTTAAGTGATATGACATTCTCACCATCTTGAGAAAGTTGGTGGGTCTACTAAAAAATTAATCATGACAACATTGGAATGAGGATGTCAAATCACTTTCTCAAAATGATTTGGCAGATCACATTTGTTCTTCATTTACACACCTCTAAGAAAACGTGTTTGAATGTCAATGTGTGTAAATAAATCAAATACATGGTGATTTACATAAGTGAAATCCAGCTAGGCGATCTAATCCATTTGTGCTCTTTTTTTCTTTTTGGATAATTTAAAGAAAACCCTGTCACCAATGCCACATTGGCTGGCCACCAGTTGGTAAAACCCTTGAGGTCTCCCGTGTATAGTAAACCCAGTTTTGACCTTATGGCAAGGAACACCACCTATGGGTTTTGAACTTGTAACGTCCCATCAACTTAGTGACATTTGCACGCTTATACAACTAGAGTAAGGTGACAAGTATTTTAATTGCGAGGCAATTCACCTAAAAAGGATTACCCTACTCTGTTGAAACCAAAACAAAAAAAGTTGAACTTAATCAACATGAGCAGTTTCATACCCGATGCAAGGAATTGTGGATTTAATGATCTCTAGTTTCTAAACTCTCTGTTTGTTGAATCAACCCCTTATTGGCATCTGGATGCCCCATTTTTGCAACTGCAGGGTTCTTGTAGTCCCCAATCCTTCCAACGATCTTTTGACAATATTTTGGAAACATTTTGATGATATTCTAGTGAATAGTTTTTCACTATTGTTTTTCTGGTAAAAACGGTTTTATTTTGTGAATATTTATCATTTTTTGATTGGGAGCTAGGGTTTACTGCATGCAGAGCATTCAATTAATTAGATGTACTGTGCACAAGCATTGAATAAGGGTTATAAGGGTATTATGGTTTATTGTGAGTTGTTGGTTTTCAGAGTTGTTAACTGAGTGATATGTTGTGTTTGTTGGTTTTCAGAGTTGTTAACTGAGTGATATATTATGTGTTTGGTGTAGATAGTTATGATGGCTGCTGAAATAGTACTTATAAATTATTGTAGCATTGAGCAACCTCTTTAGAGATCTATAATGGGCACTAAAAAAACAACTATAAGGAATTTGTAGCATTAATGTTTCATAAAATTGAATATATAAAAGAGTTAATAGTTCTCCATTATAAGTGCACTCCAAAATTAGATGGTGAAGATATATGAATACATCTCTTGTATGACGATGATGTATAATCAATGTTATATAGGGACAACATTTACTTAGTTACTAGTAAAGTTATATGAATTAACAATGTTGGTAAAGTTAAAAAAGAAGTTGGAGAATGCATAGTTAAACATCAAGTATCAGTCTGAAGTTATGTACAAGACGTGGTCAGACATGATGTACAAGAATGAAATGATGAAAATCTTGTGGATAATGTGCATCTATCTTAGCCACTATCTACTAAACTCACTCTTCTAATTTCACTGTTCCCAACAGTTAATGATGAGAGGATCACTACAAATGATGTTGAACCACTTGGATAAACCAGTGTCAGTGATCTTCATTGCACGATGTTGTATGATACCCAACCTTTTATTATAGATGACAATTCTAGGTAAAGGTTGATGATTTTTCTAATTTATGCTTGAATTATAGCTATTAGTTTTTTAGTTCATATTAAAAATTGAGAATGCATGAATATTGCATTTTTAAAAGCAAAGAGAGTCACCGATACAATGAGCTTTTATTTACTTTATGCAATTGATCAATCATTTTATGCTAGCAATGATGATAGGTATAGTGAAAAATTAGATGACATCGATGATTCTGAGTATACCATGTCGACTGAGTCGGACTTCGAAATGATAGGGGATGACCAAATTAGTGATGATTTAGAACAAGTACTGGTGGCTGAGAACGATGCACTAATGACATTAAAGAAGTCAAACCCTTAGTTCTCAATAAATAAATTCTCATTCAATGAAGAGCAATTGAAAATAATTGATATAGAGGCTTTTCAGTTGTATGATAAGTTATGCATCAAAAAACTTAACAAATGCAAAAAGTTCCAATGGCTATCAACATAGTCAAATGATCGCAAAATTGCTTGTAGCAAAAGGTTTTTGAGAGATCGTGTTGTTAAGAATAACTTTAAAACAAAATTTGTGAAGAGCGGTAGTAACGTAGTCATTATCGTATGTACGAGAAAGAACCCATAAACTATGGTAGATTGCCCCTGAAAGATCCACTACACAAGGATGCGTGGAGCAACGTTCTGTAAAGTAAAGATGTATTAAAGCAAGCATATATGTGATGGATTAGAGGGCAACCTTGTTGCAGGAAAAGTATCTTTCAAGTTGATTTCATGTGTTATTCACGGACGCTTGCACGATAACTCCAAGAAACATCATGAACAACCTCAGTCGTGATATAGGTATCACTACAAAATAAAGATGTAATTGACACAAAGTATTAATTATGACTGCTAAAAGCCACAGTTAAAAGTACTTATTAACTACAGTTTTATCAAAAAACCATAGTTAATAATGGATCATGGGACTTTTAACTATGAGCCTTTGACTTTTAACTATGGCATGAGGCATTAGTTAATACTCCTGCTAAACTTATGGAGGAGCGGGTAAAAATAGAGTATTAACTACAACTTCAAAAGGTTGTAGTTAAAAGTCAAAGGACCATAGTTAATACTCCCGCCAAACTTTTAACTACAATCTTTTGGAGTATTAACTATGGTCAACGATTCTAGTTATTACTTTCACCAATTTTTTTTTGAGGTGAGTAAAAACCCCCCTCCCTTTTTCCTTTCTTTCTCTTCTCCATCTCGCTCTCCTTCCCTCGCTGAACTCGTTCTCCACCCATGTTGCCAAGAAGACACTATAAGAAAAAAGGCCTTGTTTCTGCGTCTTCCTGTTTCCGCCATCATCCCTCATCTCTGTGTGTTTGCCCTCTCTACGCCATCAATGATCGAAAGAGAGAGCTACTTCTATTGATTGTCTCCTCCTTTGCAGAGATTGGGTGAGATTCTTCCTCCATTTTTTCTTTTTCTTCTTCCTCCTCCTTTCTTCGACTCGTCATCAACATCATATGCTTCTTACTTTTTCTTCTTCTTCATCTTCCTCGTCCTCCTCTTCCTCTTTCTCCTTATTCTCCTTGTCTTCTTCTTCTTTTTCTTTTTTATTAACATTTTTCTGTTTTTCCCTCTCACGTCTCTTGCATCAGGCTCAACCTCAGGATCCTGCATCACGAGGGCCTCGTCGACCTCTATATGGTCTTTGACACCTCCCTCATGGGGACCATCCCAGCCTCGTCGGCTTCTATGAAGCAGGATTCATAATTTGGGAGGTCCCTCCAAAATAAGAGGTGCAGTGGCCTCAAATCTCAAAGAGGTCAGTCGGCTCTGCTAGGAGGACATCCCACTAGATTGGCAACGACAAGTTGTGTAACTAGCAATTGTGTACAACCATTTTTTGTAAAATTCTTTATAATAATACACAGGTATGGATCTGCCTAACCCCAACTTGACTAAAAAAAACTTATGGTTTTACTATTTAAATAAAATAGAACAAAGAAATAATGAAAAAATTAATGCAGTTAAATTAAATAATGAGATTTTTACATTTTATCCAATACATTATATCTTTTTTAATATTGAAATATATATACATTTTAATATAATTAATTAAAAAATAAATAAAACATGCATCTCAACTTTTTATTAAGAAAAGGAAACTTCTTACTAGAGAGAAAAACATGCAAGAAACGTAGGGGAAACATGTTTCCCAAATACGAGAAACTAGTTTCCTATATAAAGTAAGTAGGTTTCTTGTGATGTGAATCGGGTTTGTCATTCAATGAGAAATGAGTTTTCCATGCATTTTTTAAAGTTTCAGAAATGTAGGATTTCTGGCTTTGGAAACGGTTTTCCAAGAAACTAATTCCCCACATGCAAGTAGAGCTTTCGGCAATTTTGGCCCAAACCCAACGCCCACAGTATCCTTATTTTTTGTTAGATAGGCAAGCTAGAGTTATAGAAACAACACTATCTACATCAGGAAAAGAAGGAAACCGGTCTTGAAGTTTTATCTTTCCATGACTTACTAACACCATACCCTCCTAGTAGTTGTTGATCTTAGGAATCCAGCAGCATCCAACACAATGTAACGAATGAAAAACTGTTATCAGAGCATGTAAACCCTTGTTAATGCCAAACACAGCCTGCCCCCCAATTTATAATATGTTTCCTTAATGAGGAGGTTTTCACTAGGGGTATCAACGGGTCAGGTTTGGTTCCTACCCAGGTGGGACCAAACCCAGATTTGATTTAAGATGCTAGTACTGGTTCTGACTCGGGTCCAATTGGATCTTGTGTGAGAGAAACCATACCCTGTCCTTATAATGATTACATGAACTAGACCCGGACTATATTGAGTAAACTAATATTTTTTATCCTTTTTACATTGAAAAGTTGCAGATCTTATTCGGAACTCAGGTCAGGCCCGGGTCTGGTATGAAATTTCATAAACCATAGTTAGTCTTAATTGGATCCTTTGAATCTGCCCCGGATTCTAATTGGACCTCTTTGTTTGTCACCAAACTCTAACCCTATAGGGTTTGGTATGGGGCGGGTTTGGGTCAAACCCAACCCATTGACACCCCCTAGTTTTCACTTTACATTCCCCAAACAATTTACATATATAGTTCCACAATGCCCTCATTCGATATCAAGTGGATGCTTGAAAAAAAAAGGCACATCTGCTATAAAGATAGTTAGTTGTCTGACAAACCAAGTCAAGTTGGTGCAAGTTTCTTATCGTGCTAGTGCACTTCTCCATGGAGTCCTTAACTTTTCCTAAGGGGCCGTTTTATTACATTACTACATAAAAGAAGCTTCTTTCCTTTGAAAGAGCCACGTTGGAGGGGAAGTGCTTTCCCATGGGGAGGTATGAACCCATTTTGAAAGGAACGCTGTTTTTTTTCATTTGTTATGGGTCTCACCACATATTTCTCATGGGCGTGTTTGTTTAGCACTTCTAGAAAAGAGGGTCTATTTTCTATGAAAGAGAGCCTCTTTTATAGGAAAGGGCATGTAACAAATGTCCTCCTAGGGCCTGTTTATTCTAACAAGCCTGTGGAAATGCCCAATGCCCTTTTTTGAGAAAGAACATGCGGTTTCAAGGAATATGGAAAAGGATTTCTACATAAATCCCACTAAGGGCACGTTTGGAAGTGAGAAAAACTCTGATAGGAAAAGAAAGTTTTGCCTATGAGAAGTTTTGATATGAGTTCTCCAAAAGAAAGTTTTTTGCCTGTTTGTGTAGCATGAAAAAATGGGGCTGAAAAGCAAAGAGAAATATTTTTGCTTGTTTGTTTGTGCATGAAAACATTTTCCTCCTAGCCAATAATATCAATGCCAAAGGCAGCTCTAGTTGAAGGCTATTAAACGTGGAATGTATTTGGTGGTATTTTGCTAGTTGTATTGACAGCCTTCAACGGTATACTTGTATTGACATCCTTCAACGGTTCTTATAGCGAAATTCAACCATGCAACCAATCAAAGAAAAGCTGTCAATACAGCCCATATATTGAATATCGCAAATCCATTTCTTTTGATTTACTATTGATCTTATGGTTTCTCTCAAAACACAATTGCAAAATTCATCCCATTATTTTATGGTTTCTCTCAAAACACAATTGTAAATTCATCCCATTACACGTAAGTGGTTCAAGCATTAAAATCCGTCATACAAACTTAAACAACTATAAAATTTAACATTCATAGTCTTAACATTACAATCATAGTTTCTCATAAGTGTTTTTCTTATAAATCCACTGTAAGATGACGGTATTCTCTCCAAAGCATGTTTGAAATTCGTAAACCAAGAACTTTGTTGCTTCGTCGGGCAGCACTTCGAGAAATGACTTTAGTTTCTTCTTCGGGACGATGACTTAAGTTTCTTGTGACATCATCTGCTTCAAACTGATTAGCATTGGGGTTTTGGTCAAGAATAAAATTGTGAAGCACGCACACCTTGCAAGCACTATATTTACTTGTGTTTCATACTTGTATCGTTGAGATGTTTTAAGCAAAAGGAAACGACCTTTCAATAAACCAAATGTCTGCTCAACATGATGCATGACGATAATTGAATATTTCTTTATTCTTTTAGATGAGCTTCAGGATTTGTGTATTCTTGCAAATGGTATATATATATATATATATATATATATAAACAATAAAAAATACTTGGACATGACACAAAGACATGAATGACATCTTATATGATGAAAAGAGAGCTTGTGAAGCTGTTCTATCAATGCAATTGGATGGCCTTTGGGCATACCGATTCAATCATTACTATCATGTGCTAAACATTTTCTACCAAAAGGCCTAAATCAAAACATGCAAAATGATAGCAACGTTGTCCATATTTTTCCACATAACCTCTAACCGGTACATATCAGTCATTGCAAACTTGAAGCACTTGTTGCCTTGTTGGTATCTTTATGAAATACCAACCATGACATAGTTATGTACCTATGTTGTGGTGCTAATCTTAATTATGTATAGGATTAGGTGATCATGCATGATACCTGTTTTTTTAACAGGTAGGTACCAATTTTTAGAATAATCATCAGTTTAACGTACCAAGTGTCTTTGCACCCAGCAGCATGGGAGCTGTTGCTGTTGCCATTCCTGGTGTTGCTTCACCTTCTGTTGCTATTCCAACATCCGCATTCAACAAACTTCCAAGGTAAAGCAAAAAGCCCAGATAATTCACTATATCAACACAAGTGTGGAGTGCTCCTCAAACCCACTTGTAAAATTGAAAATGTAAGAAAAACTCATCTAAAACAGTACTTTTTTCCAATCAATGACTACCATCATCACAAAAAATTTATAAAAAATAACAGAAACAATTCCAAATGCCTCTCAAGCATTTATCGAATAAGTTATGTGCATCAACATAAATGCAACAGTTGAACTCCATCAACCTCGTTGTTCATGTTTGACTGAAATTTATCAAGTTGTCAACCATCTCAATGGAGGATGACTTTTTTCAGGATGAGAAGCAAGTGCTTTCCAGACAAAAGGGTCACAATTTTCTCAACTGAGAAACATTATCATATGAAGATTTGACGTATCTGCTTTACATTAAGGAAGTTGCAACTTTTGCAGCTCTGCAAACATGCTATAATCAAGAAATTGTATAAGCAATTCACTTGCATATGCTGAGACATTTACACCCTCTATCTTCAGTACCAAAAAGTATATTATAGTATCACACTAAACCAATGCACTTGCTAAGTTTCATAGAGTTTTACATCAGATTGGACTGAACAAATATCTTTTAGAAATTAACTAGGATACACCTGAGTTTAGTGATTCCTGAATGAATATAACAAGTGATCTCCACCCCCACCACCCATCACCCAAATGAAACCCTCTTAAAGCCTAGGCTTGCCAACTAAGGTTGTTCTACCTGTAAAAGTGAAAACCGGACCGAAATGGTTTAGCTACAAATAAAATCAAGGCTAATCAAACTCATTAGAAAGATACCAAGCATATCAACAAAAATGCATTGCAATAAAACCGTGAGCACTCCACAAATATTTGTGTCTCATAACCTGTTCAAATATCTGGCCATGATCCAAATCTACTCTGTGAGTTGTGACCAAATGAATTAGTAAATAGTGGAGATCTCTACAAAGCTTGAACAAAACAGGTGACATCAGTGGAGATCTCTACAAAGCTTGAACAAAACTCAACAAAAATACCAAAATACATTGCTAATATGGTATACACAGCGTTCTAGGCCAAAATCAACAAGAATGCATCAAAATCGAGAGCTTAAATACCACCCATAAACTCCAAATAAGCAGTTTTGTGATTCAAAACATTGTTCCCCACCTTTTACAAAAAACGTCAGCGATGGAGGTGAGAACGATGGAATGAAATAGCAGAGAGAGAGGAGGAAGGTTACTGGGAGAGAGAGTGACCTTGAGCTTAGTGAGCAGGAGGAACAGGGTTGCAGAGTGGAGGGGGCGCGTCTCTCCCTAGTATACAGGGAACGAAAGAGGCAGGGGACGAGAAAGAGGCTTTGCCCTAGCCCAGAAAGCTTTTGATAGGAATGATTCCTCCACCCCATGGAGGAGTCTTTCCTATCAAAAACGGTACTTTTTTTCAAAATGATTCTCAGCTAAAAAGTTTCAGCTAACGAAGTGACATCGGCTGTGGTACTAACAGTATTAGTGCAAGTAAATGCTCACAATCATGTTTATTCTGGAAACTTTAAAGCATTTTGCTTAACTAATTTCATGTACTTACCACCGAGCCCGCATGGCCAGCGGGGTGGCTGTGAGGGCGTTGAGATAAAAACGTTGGATCAAACCCCACGAGCAGTTGGGTGTCTCCACAGCTTTCAGAGGTGGGCCACGTAAGGCAGGGTGGTTGTAGGACCTCACCTAGGGTTTGCCTCACCTTGGTCAGGGTTCCTCATCATATAAAAAAAAAGCTAATTTTATGGATTTATTCTAGTAGATATGTTCTTGGCATTAGTAGTAAGTGTTCCAAAGATATCAACAGTAAAAGAAAGATATCTATAACTAAAACCGGAAATGATGTGTTTTCTTAAAAATATCCTACAATTTTTGAAATTTTCCCAATGTTCAATATCGTAAATAGCCAATTGTAAAATAACCTTTTTAACCTTCGTGAAACTCACAAAGTTTGAGCAATATATCGCTCCACTCATCGGGTATTGCAAACCCCCAATTAAAAGGAGGTCCACACATCTTTTTTTGACGTCACAAAGTTCACATAATAATATTTGTGAACATCCTATCAAACTCAAAACTCCGTAAATATGATGTTGAGCATCCTAAAGATCCAAGCTTTGAAGATGAATTGGATCCAAATCCAATTCTTAAGATCCGATCCAGAATGCGATCTGTCGTAAATTCAATCATGCAGGACCATCTGGGCCCAATTGAATCTCTGTGTATGCCGATCCATTTTGAATATCATGTTTCAATTTTTAGGATATTTTGTTTTCTCAAAAATTGTATTCCTATGTTTGATTCCATTTTGTATGTCTGGAATCATTTGTGCTTTTTTTATGTATTTTATTTTATGTAATTTTTATTTTTATTTTTAGGTGTCGGATTCTACGGATCCGGATAGTTCTAGTGCCCTGTATGATTGTTTTAAGACACTAGAGGGTGTATGGGGTACTCAGTGTAGTTTTCTTTTTTTTCGATTTAAAAAAAATATCGTGAAGGGTTTTTGGAGCAAAAGCATCATTTGAATCTTGAATCTTATCCAAGATCTAATTCAGCCCAAACCACATATGGAGCCACCTTGATTGGACCTCTATACCCCTCATTTGAAATCAGTTTGTCTATAGAAGGTCAAAAAGGGTTGTTGGAGAGGCAATGATTCTCATTTTCAAAAGAAGTCCATGCATTGGGCAAGTGGGCGACACCTTGGAGAAGCCCACCCCCCTTTTGGTGTGATTGGAGTTGAGGGTGGCATCATCATTCTACCCTCCAGTAGAGCTTAAGAGCCCATGGGGGTCTACCATGGAGGAGGTCTTCTTATTTTTGAGAAATAAATTTGAAATGGTGATGAGGGAGGGGAAGATGTTATTTGAAGGGTGAATACAATCTCGGTTATTTGACCGTATTTCCCTAAATACTGGTCCAAATTGTATGATCTTTAGCTTTCTGGAAAGCTAAGATCGTGCTCTATAATTTTTTTGTTTACCATTTGGCTTGATTTGCTCGGTTAAGCCATTAAAGTTCTAGACAAGTTTCCTATTGATGGCACTAAGGAAGAAGGTGAAAGGAAAACTCAAGTTTGGAGGAGTGACATTGTTAGTGTGTGGTTCAGCTAGTGGTTGATTGTGGCAGAACTAACTTGAGGGTGCTGGAGGTTGGAAGGTCACAATGGGCTGCTGTGCAAGGGCATGAGACGGTGGTTGTTGTCCAGCAACACTCTCTCTTGGTCCATCCGACTATTGTGTTTGGTTTTGTTCCTTTCTACTCGTTTTTGTTGCTAATTGCTAAGATCTTTGTTCATCGATTGCAAATTGAAAAACTAATTGATTGTTGTCCATGTATTGAGTGTTTACCAGTTTTTTATGATATTTAAGGTGATATTTAGCCATGTTTTGATTCTGAAAATAGGGTTTTATCCATTTCATTTTTTGTCAAAAAATCAGATTTCCAGTTTTAGAGTTGTCAGAGACAACTCCAAAGAATCGACTGTATATGTTAAAATACTGGTCTGATTCTAATGTTTTTAGGCTTCCTAGAAAGCTAAGACATGGACCTACAACATTTTTATTGAGATCAAGGCTTGATTCGGTTGGCAGGGTCCCAAAAAATCCCTATCAAGCAATTGATCAGACAGAATCTGTGAGACCTTGTCCTGTCCAGAACAATGTGTACAGTGTTCCGTATTTTGAAGATTGCTCACGATTCCCTCCATAAAACTTTGATTTCTTTGATTCTGTGGAAAGTTAAAACAATGATATGTAACTTTCATGTTTATCATTTCTATTGATTCATAATGTAAGTAACTCAAAAGATTTGATCTTTCTGCATCTTCCGTAGAACTGAGCATGAGATTTCCTGTTATAGAATCCTGCATATGGTTTCATAATTTTTGAATATCTAGAGTTTTACTATGAGATTTCTAAATCTGAAAGTTAGTCTGGTTAGCTAACATCCATCCATACAATAGTGATGTTTGAAGTTTCTTGTAAAACTCTTATCTACGTGACCGAATCTGGGGTGTTTCATGCGGCCAATCAAAACCCAATTAGCAGGTTAGGCTAGTTTGTAATTAGTTCATCAAAAATTTTAAAATTCAATAGAGGCGCGTGTGATTGCTTAAAAATTGTGAGTCATAGCTTTCTGGAAAGGTTTGAATCAGACCTTCAGTTCATTTGTTGGGAGTTTTTGCAAACTTCATCGTCTGAGGTGACGAAACCCTCTTCAAACAGGCTGTCCACCAAACCCAAAGAGCCTATCCCAGATTTGACTATCAGTCCCGGTTTCGAGTCCGTGGAGCAGCCATTCCTAACTTGAATCTAGTGATTTTGGATTCGTTGAAAAGGTGTGTGAGTTGCACACAACTTTTCTTTGGACTGCTTCTATCAAAACAAAGTGCACGGGTCCCGAAAACCTTATTTACCAGAGTCCTATTCATACTCATCTTAGTGAAAAAGCTTCCGCGCGTATTAAGATTCATTTGGATCTTGGATCGGTGCGTACCGAGTCTATATCATTTTTGTATCAAAGCAAGGGTTATCGGGTTTCTTAATCTGACATGATTGTGGGTCTAGAATTCAGGGTGATTTTGCCAGATTTCTTAATCTGACATGATTCCCAGTGTTATGGGGGGTCAATTTATTTATTTTTAAGATCCATGCGCCATGTTTGGGCGAACAAGAAGTAGGGGTCAAAATGTGTATAACCCTGAAAATGAAATTTGTGACCTTAAGTGTGGGACTCAAACTCTACAACGTCAAATCGATGATTTTCATCATAAAATAAAAGATTTTACCAAGGAGCGGAAGAAGTCATTCGAGCGAAGTCAACACGGTTCTCGAGGAACGCATAAGACACTTCTTTATGACTCTGATGATGAATTTGAGTCAGAATGGGATAAGAAAATGAGGTTTTTGCAAAGTCAATTGCTCACTGAACAAACTCGGATAGCAAGGATAAAATCTAGACTTTGTAAACTGGAGTTAGAAGAAGAGCATCATCACAGACCTGATCTCCTTGAATCTTGGAGGTCTGATTCCATTCGTGGGTCTGACCCACATCGATATACATACTCATGTTGTTAGTTGGATCTGCCTAGGAGATCTAGTCGAGAGCTTAGAACTTCAAATCTAAAGTCCAACTATGCAAACTCTTCGCATAGAGAATGGAGGCATGGCCCTCGTAAGCCCGTCTCAGTCGTTAGTCCCCGACCCAACCCTACCTCATTCAAGAATATTAATGCTGGAGGTTAGAGGAAACCTTGTATGTGAGTTGCGAGGATGAAGAAAATTTTGTTTCTTATGACTTAGAATCTCCGAAAATCCAAAGGTCATAGGCGATAATTTTGAAATTGATTCAGATCGTGAAAAAGTGTCTCAATGTGATGAAATGAGTCACACTCATATCATTTTCATAAAGGATTCTTCTGAGGAACCTTTCGTGAAATTATAGGTGACCTAATATTCGATGAGGAGAATGAAGAAGAACCTATCCTCGATATAGCATTTGATGCGTTGTCTGATGAAATTGAGAAGGAACCCTCACTTGAAATTGAGGATGTTCCTATGCATGGATTTATTACTAAACCAGTGTTAGAAATGATGTATGAAGAGATGCCCCACATCTCATCATTTTAGAAAATAAAACCTCTAGAAGACCAAACCTATGTCAGTCTTGATGATCCAGTATACAAGAAATTTTATGAGCCTATAGAAGATATGATTTTGCCTCGAGATGCATTTGACATAATTGTCAGCATTGATCCGTCAAGTCTTATTAGTGAATTCATCTTCGATAAAAATGTCAAAATTGAAAAGCCCTATCATAGTATTGAAAATTCGATCAAGATGTGTGATAAGGAGCTTTTAGGAAATGAAAATTTAGAAGCTCAAAATGAAATATTTATTGTTGACTTGTTCAAAAATTATAAGACAAATACATTGGAAATGGCAAACATGAAAACTCTAAAAAAAAATTGTGACCATCAGGATTTTGTTGACAATCGTACTTCTGTATCTTTGATAAATTCAAATAGTAATTTTGCTCTATTATTATATTATGTTGCTTATTTTCAAAATAAATTGTCTTATGATTATAAAACTATATGTGTGAAGATATTGTGATTAGCATGATACATAGACAATTTTTCTTTGTGACTGATCTAAATTTTGTTGCAATTGTTAGAGCCCTGATACATAGTCAAGTTATTAAATATCAAGTCCTGGAAAATTTTGTGTTTCAATCTAATTCGTCTGAATTAGATTGTGCAAGGAATGTTAATTTGCATGTTTTTAGTCAAACCACAAATATTTGTGAGAATTCATGTGAATATTTGAGTAAAAACCCAAGTATGTTTGCCTTGCATGATAAAAATGTTAATGTGTTAATATCATATAGCAATTTATAATATTTGTCAAGCATGCATAATGGTTTAAGTATATATATCGAATGTTGTCTACATTATATAGTACATTTATTTTTTCTATGGAAAGACTCTGCGTTGATTTTATTTTAAATCTTTGTAGGGATTATGGAGTTTCACATGAGAAGAACAAGGCTCCGAGGATGATGCCTTTCGACCCAAGGGGAATGATGCAGAGCATCCTAAAGATCCGAGTTTTGAAGACAAATTGGATCCAAATCCAATTCCCAAGATCAAATCTAGGATGCGATCTGTGGCAGATCCAATCATACATGACCATATGGGTCCAATTGGATCTTCGCATATCCAGATTCATTTTGAATATCATGTTTCAATTTCTAGGATATTTTGTTTTCTCAGAAATTGTATTTCTATGTTTGATTCCATTTTGTATGTCTGGAATCATTTATGCTTTTTTTATGTATTTTATTTTATGTAATTTTTTTTTTAGGTGTCAGATTCTATGGATTCAGATAGTTTTAGTGCCCTATAGGATTGTTTTGCGGCACTAGAGGGTGTATGGGGTACTCAGGGTAGTTTTCTTTTTTTTTTATTAAAAAAAAATAATATCGTAAAGGTTTTTTGGAGCAAAAGCATCATTTGGATCTTGGATCTTATCCAAGATCCAATTCAGCCTAAACCATAGATGGAGCCACCTTGATTAGACCTCTATAACCCTCATTTGAAATCAATTTGACCATAGAAGGTCAAAAATGGTTGTTGGAAAGGCAATGATGCCCATTTTCAAAAGAAACCCATGCATTGGGCAAGTGGGTGGCACCTTGGAGAAGCCCACCCCCTTTTTAGTGTGATTGGAGCTGGGGGTGGCATCATCATTCTACCCTTCAGCAGAGCTTAAGATCCCATGAGGGTTGACCATGGAGGAGGTCTTCTTGTTTTTTAGAAAGAAATTCGAAATTGTAATGAGGGAGGAAAAGATGTTATTTGAAGGGTGAATACAGTCTCGGTATTTTGGTCGTATCTCCCTAGATACTGGTTCAAATTGTATGATCTTTAGCTCTCTGAAAAGCTAAGATCGTTCTCTAAGAGTTTGTTGTTTATCATTTGACTTTATTCAACTCGGTTAAGCCATTAAAGTTTCATATAAGTTTCCTATTGATGGCACCAAGGAAGAAGGTGAAAGGAAAACTCAAGTTTGGAGGAGTGACATTGTTAGTGTGTGGTTCGGCCAGTGGCTGATTGTGGCAGCACTAATTTAAGGGTGCTGGAGGTTGGAAGGTCGCAATGAGCTATTGTTCAAGGGCATGAGACAATGGCTGCTATCCAACAACACTCTCTCTTGGTCCATCCGACTATTGTGCTTGGTTTTGTTCCTTTCTACTCATTTTTGTTGCTAATTGCTAAGATCTTTGTTCATCGATTGCAAACTGAAAAACTAATTGATTGTTGTCCATGTACTGAGCTTTTACCAGTTTTTTATGATATTTAAGGTGATCTTTAACCATGTTTTTTATTCTAAGCATAGGTTTTTATCCATTTCGTTTTCTGTCAAAAAATCAAATTTCTGGTTTTGGAGTTGTCAGAAACAACTCCAAAGAATAGACTATATATTCTAAGATACTAGTCTGATTCTGATGTTCTTGGGCTTTCTGGAAAGCTAAGATACGAACCTACAACATTGTTGTTAAAATTGAGGCTTGATTCAGCTGGAAAGGTCCCAAAAAATCTCTATCAAGTAGTCGGTCAGATAGAATCTGTGAGACCCTGTCTCGTCCAGAACATTGTGTACAATGTTCTGTATTTTGGGGACTGCTCACAATTCCCTCCATAAAACTTTGATTTCTTTGATTTTGTGGAAAGCTAAGATAATGGTCTGTAACTTTCATGTTTATTATTTCTATTGATTCATAATGTAAGTAACTCAAAAGATTTGATCTTTCTGCATCTCCCAAAGAACTAAGCATGAGATTTCCTGTTATAGAATTCTGCATATGGTGTCGTAATTTTTAAATTTCTGGAGTTTTACTACGAGATTTCTAAATCTAAAGTTAGTTTGGTTAGCTAACATCCATCCATACAATAGTGATGTTCAGAGTTTCTTTTGAAACTCTTATCTGCATGCCCGAATCTGGGGTGTTTCATGTGGCCAATCAAAACCCAATCAGCAGGTTAGGCTAGTTAGCAATTAGTTCATCAAGGATTTTAAAATTCAATAGAGGTGTGTGTGATTGCTCAAAATTTATGAGTCATAGATTTTTGGAAAGATCTGAATCAGGCCTTCAATTCATCTGTTGAGAGTTTTCACAAACTCTATTGTCTGAGGTGTCAAAACCCTCTTCAAACAGGCTGTCCACCGAACCCAAAGAGCCTATCCCAGATTTGACTATCAGTCCCGGTTTTGAGTCCGTAGAACAGACATTTCTAATTCTAATCCAGTGATTTTAGATTCGTTGGAAATGTGTGTGAGTCGCTCACAACTTTTTTTTGGACCGCCTCTATCAAAACAGAGTACACGGGTCCCAAAAACCCTATTTACCAGAGTCCTATTCAAACTCATCTTAGTGAAAAAGCTTCCGCGCGTATTGAGATCCGTTTGGATCTTGGATTATGGATTGGTGCGTATCAAGTCCACATCAAAATACCTGACTAAATTCATATATATATCTTATTAAATATGCGATGTTTCTCCTAAGAATGCAAAATTTCTCACAAATATGTGAATTATTTTTGTAATTATTAAAGTTCGTACAACTTTGTCTGTGAACTTTCTGTAACTGAAACATGTCAAAACTTCACAAATATTGCACATGAGATTCAAAAAATTACTTAAAACTTAAATGTGAACCTCCTCATAATTTTGCGAATGTTCCTAATAGCATTAATTGTGATGCTTCGATATTTAAAATGATGTTTCGACAATAAAAAAAGCGGTGATTTGCATTTTAAGGTTTGTTTTTTCCTTTAAAAAATGACAGTAGAGAAGATTTTGAAACAGCAAACAGAGGATGTCATGGCTGAGGTGGAGAAGATGAGATGTGAAGATGCTTAGGTGGTGAATGATGTTGATGGTCCTCAGCAAAAGAAGAAGGTCCCTGTTGTGAAGAGTACATAGAGGAGGCAATTTCACCTCAATCATTTGCTCGAAAGAAGAGAGGGTCCGCAGACAAAAACAGTAATCTGACTGACATTAAGAAGCCAAAGATCGAACATTCGATGTGGAGCTATGTTTGATTGAAAATGAGCCATTGAAAGAACAAGTGCATGCTCTGGGTCAGATTGTAGGATTCGCAGGCTCAAGAGTCGGATTACAGATGAGACAGTTTTGCCTCAAACATTTGCTCGAGAGAAAAGAATTTGCAGAAAAAAATAGTAACCTAACTAGCATTAAGAAAGTAAAGATCGAACCTTCTAATGTTGAGCTATGTACTGTGCACGTTTGTAATATATTCATTTTTGAATGAATGAAATGAATATATGTATGAGTAGGTTCATTTTTTAATAAATAAAATAAATATATGCATGACCACATTTTGTTTGAATGAATGTAATAAAGTTGTATAAACATGATATTTTCATGCGAATCTCGCAAGTTTTGAAAGGTTTTAGTTTTAAAAAGTCCACAGATTTGTTTGTGCAAACTTCACACTGTATGCAAAGTTAGTTTGCGAAGTTTCGACCATGAGGTTCAATTTAACAGGAAGTGCACATATTTTTTCATGTGAATTTCATATTATGTATGTGAACTTCGTGATGTTCGCAAATATGATTATGCAAACTTCATGATGCCGGCAAAAAAATGTGTAGACCTCCTTTAGGTGGGAGAAAATTAACATGTTTATGAGAAAATGTTTATATATTTATGAAAAAATTTGCATATTTGCATATTTTCTGTAAAACACTCTCTATCATTAGAGTTGTATCTCTCTGATCTGACATCAAAAACTTATGTTTTTTTAGTCGTTGAAAAGCGAAGACATAGGCCTGTAACTTTTTTATTTTAAGTCAGAACCGAAAACACATCTAGGGTTTTCACTTTTGAGTTCTAAAACCGAAACAGAAACATACTTTGTAAATTGAAACAACCAAAGAGTCTATCTTCTCTTCAACTACACAAAAAATCAAGGTGATCTTGATAGCATTAGAAAGCTAACACATTGATCTGTCTCAGTCCTTTTTATCTTTTTTCAGATTATGATGCAGATAGCCAAAAAATAACATAAAATAATCACGATTGGTGTAGTCATGTTTTTTCATCTCCTATTTTAAGAACGCTTTTAAGGTTGTATCTCAGTGCTCGTTGGTCATTTTTCAGCGCATCAGGTGTTATTGAAAATGTATTTTTGTGTAGTTTCTTTGTTTGTTTTTTTTGAAATCCTTCATTTTTTTGAGTAAAAAATCATTGATAGAGTCTGTCATTGATCTTGAATGCAATACTTGGACATATTTGAGAGAAAATTCACATATTTGAAGAAAATTCGCTCATATGAAAGTTAAAATGATCATTTTAACATCAAACATTTGTGATTTTGAACATCAAACAAATTTTCAAAAATTATAAGATTCTTCGATAAATGCATTTGTACTACAATGTAGTCAATAAGTGCATTGCACTAAATATCAATATGGGTTTGATTTCAGAATTTAATATTGCCTGCTAATAAACACATAAATGTGTCCCTTGTTGATTAATGTTGGTAACCAGTGCCACCATTGCTGTACTTTCTTTGGATAATTCAATTGAAAAACCGACCCATCATTGGCACATTGGCTGGCCTCCTGTTGGTAAAACCATTGAGGTCTTCCTATTCACTGAGGAGTACACCCAAATTCAACTTTGGAAGAAGGGATGCCACCCATGAGTTTCTGACTTGTGACATCCTGTCAGCTTGATAGTGGGAGGGAGTTTATGCCTCAACAAGCAACCACTCCCATCTACCAGTAACCAAACGGAGGATTTGCCTTGATGTTTACACATTGCATTCTTATGCTGGAGTATCATGCAACTTAATCAACCATCATAGAGTGTGCCAAACATGAGTCAAGCCCACTGTTGAGCCCCTGGGTGAGCTCCACTCAAACTTTCAGACCTGCATTGACCGCTAATGCTTTCCATGGCCTACTTCAGGGAATGTCAACAATCATTAACTTGTTAACCCACATCGGTACTACTTTTGACCATGATGCCAAGGTGTGTTAAAACATCGAACTCAGACTAGTAGGGTTTTAAGGGCACGACCATTTTGGCTGAGCTGAGATGAATATTGCTTGAAGGCAATCTCGCTTTGACATACTGAGGCTCACGGAATTATATATACCATGTCTTGGGCAGCCTTGGAGAAACTGAGCATGATCATACCAAGGTCAACGCTAAGTCTTTGGCTAAGAGCAGCTTTTGACTGGGACTGTTGACAAGCTTTGAAGTCTTCCTTGACTGACATAGTCAGAAGATTAAGTCACTAGTCAAGATCCTTAATTCAGTTCGGGTCGTGTCGAAGTCCTGCATCAAGATCTAGTTGCTATGCAATCTTGAGACACTAGTGTTCCATTCTCAACTTGGTCCTCGAGTGGAATCAAAGTCTGAGCACAACGAGCATGTTGTGGATCAACTTGGCTGCTATGGTCAGTGAGTCCAGTATAAATTGCTATGACTCGAATCAATATGAAAAAGTTCAACCTGTTCAAGCCTATAAAAGCCCAGTTGACTGCACTCAGTCAACATCGATTCATGATAGTAAAACATCATCCTCTGCCACGAGTCAGCAATTCACCTAGTCCGCTAAATTTTCAAGTTGATAAAAACAAGGCCTATGGAATCACCAAGATGACCTAACCCAGTCTAGGCTCTAGAGACCTACCAAGCCTTTGAGTACTAGCGTCTCTTAACTGAAAAGATAGTAGAATGGAATTTCAGAAAGTATAGGACATATGAGATCTAATAAAAAATAAAAAAAAAACAGTTACTTTTCCAACGGCTAGTTATCACGCAGCCTAGAAAGGAATTCGAGGATCATGAGAGTCCTTTTACGGCCTCAAGAATCTTTTCATCCCACCCCTCTCTAACGGTTATATATCCGTTCGGCGATTTCTGGTACCATCTATCCGTTGAATATATTTTTGGTTCATTTTTTTTCCTCTCCACTGTGGGAGTCTCAGAAATGGAGCTTGATTTTAGGCATTTGCCGCCTTCTTCCACAACCCATTTATGACAAACCTTCTGTTTCCATCCTAACCTTCGATGGGTTGTCAAAATTTTCATCATTTACCATTCTGATTTTAAAGTTTTGATGATTTTTTATTTCAAAAACTGCTCCAAATGATGTCTCCTTCCTGTTCTTTTTCTTTGTTTGCAGATCTTTTGTAACATCCTCTGGCCATTTTTGGGCACGATGGTGCTGCCCTCAAACTCCCACCAGTATGAGGTAATTCTGTGTTTTTGAGATTGTTGGACAAACAAAGTTTTTTTTTATGAAAATATTTCAAGTTTTAATTTGGTTTTTAGTATGTAGGCTGAACTGGAGGGATTCATGTTATTCCACGAAACCACAAAACAGAATCCTTGATTTTAGTTTATTGAATTTTCTCTTCTTTCCTTATTTCTTGGTGCTTACTTAATTTTCTTGGTGTACAATAAAAAACAAACCATTTTGCACTTCATGTTGCTCCTTTGAAAAATCTCTTCCTATTGTACAAAAAAAATGGGAAATGCATTATCTATTGGATGCATAAAGCAAAGATGGCAGGCAGGAGTAGCAACAAAGTCGTCGTTAGGATCAAGTAAGTGTGCTTGTAAATCAGAAAGTACAATGCTTTTACTATCTTGCATGTCTTCTATGTGATGTTTCTCGATCAAATAAAAATGCAGGGTATGATGGATTTCTTTCAAGATCAAAGACTCGGAAGTGGGCGGCCTCCAATTAGTTGGGAACGATTCAGCATCACGGTTATGCGAAAAAGTTGGTAATTTTTTAGCCTCAACTAAGCCAGAGAAGTTAGAAAGAAAAGGGAGTAAGAAGAACTGAGATGGGTACTCAAAGACTAGATTTCCCCTGTAGTTTCCCCAGGCTTGAAGGCCCTATGCCTCAACAAGCAAGGGCTGCTGGTTTTTCAGTTTTAGATCGATCATCGTTCGAAGGCAAGGCGAATTGTTCAATAAAAAGAAATGCTTGTGTTCCATCAGTAATGGCCGCTCAGGCGGCAATTTGGGTTCCGTCGGAGAGATGGGAGAAGCGGAAAAACTTGAAGAGACCATCGGAGCAGAGCTCGTCGGAGGAATCGTACGTAAACAGAAGGAAGAGGATAAAGGAAAGCTCACCAGAGTGTACTGACGATGGTGAATTCTCTGCTGATCTATTCGGTAGTGTAGATTTTTACTTTTCTGAACCTATGCGACCTGAATCCATGGTGGGAATTCCCATTTCATTCTCTACCCCATCCGCCGTGGAAGATGCCCAGTTCACACCTTCCTCAATTGTGTCTGTGTTACCTAATGCTAATTGGGTTGAGTCAGTAGTTACTGAAATATCAGACAGGGGAGACAACAAAGATGAGGTTGCCACAAGTGAAAACCCGAAGGACTCGAATTCCAATTCGAGTTCATCCGAGACGCAAAGCTCGACACAGCGGGAGGAGGAGTTGTCCGAGAAAGGTACCGGCAATGGCTCAGAGCTGCCTTGCCAATCAGAAGGCACGGAAACAGGGGTCGAAAACATTAGCACTGGACAAGGCCTTGAGCTTGTGAATCTACTAGTATCTTGCACGGAAGCAATTTCTTCTAAGAATTTTGCTCTTGTAAACCACTATTTATCCAATCTCGGAGAGCTTGCCTCTCCAAAAGGAACACCAATTCACAGAGTAGCAGCATACTTCACCGAAGCCATGGCACTCAGAGTAGCTAAGCTCTGGCCTCATATTTTCAAATTTGTCCCACGAGATCTCAACCCAGCCGAGGAAGAGCAATTTACTGCTTTCAGGCTTCTCAACGATGCTAGTCCGATCCCAAAGTTCCTACAGTTTACTGCAAATGAGATGATCCTTAGAGCATTCGAAGGCAAAGACAGGGTCCACATTATCGATTTCCATATCAAGCAGGGGCTTCAATGGCCTAGCCTGTTCCAGAGATTGGTTTCTAGGCCTAATCCTCCAAGCCATGTTAGGATCACAGGGGTTGGCGAGTCAAAACAGGAGCTTCAAGATGCTGGATATAGGCTAGCCGGGTTCGCGGAGGCTCTGAACCTCCCATTTGAATTCCACGCGGTGGTTGATAAGTTAGAGGACCTTAGGCTATGGATGCTTCACGTGAAGGAGAACGAAAGCGTCGCGGTGAATTGCATGATGCAGTTGCACAGAGTTCGCAATGATGACAGTGGCAGCGCTTTAAGGGATTTTCTTGGATTGATAGTGAGTGTTAGACCAACTATGCTAGTGATTGCAGAGCAGGAGTCCCGCCACAATGACTTGAGTTGGGAAGACAGGTTCTGCAATTCATTGAAGTATTACTGTGCAGTCTTTGATTCGATCGATTCAAGCCTCCCTCAGAATAGTCCAGCTAGAACCAGGATAGAGGAAATGTTTGCAAGGGAGATTCGGAACATTATAGCCTGCGAAGGGAGCGAAAGAACCGAAAGGCATGAGAATTTTGATAAGTGGAAGAGAATCATGGAGGGTGGTGGATTCAGGTGTCTAGGTGTTAGTGAGAGGGAGGCCATGCAAAGTAAGATGCTGCTAAAGATGTTCTCATGTGAGAACTACAATGTGATGAAGCAGGGGGAAGAAGGATTGACACTTTGCTGGTCAGAGCAGCCTCTCTTTACAGTATCAACATGGGCAGAAGCCATGGAGATTGCAGGCACATCCACCTCTTTCTCTCAACCAGGATGATGAATGCAGATGATGGTGATGCCGGAGAAGCTGTTTTAGCCTCTCTAATCGGCAACCAACTATTCTTTTTTAGATAGGGACATTCTTTTTTTTTTTCAAATTCTTTCATTCTTTAGCTGCTGGGGCTGTCATATTTCACAGCTCATTTTGAGCACCCTTCTTTAGCTTTATTGTTATTCTTTATTTTTTTAATATCATTTATCCATTTATTTGTTTCTTTCCATCATTTTGAATGCTTACTGAGGCAGTCATATGGCTGATTCTTTTGTGCCCACTGGGGATATATCCATATTTCCCTCTTCACCATATTTTTTGTTATATTTAGTCGTGATTGCTTTTTGTTGTGATGGTGTACAATGAGTGGAGCGAATTATGTTGATAAACAAAAAATTTCTTACCAATGTTAAAAGTCCTATTGTCAGACACCTTGTTTTAAATTCGCTAGATTCAAGTGTTCTCGTGTCATAATTTGTTGCTCGAAGTTTAGCAAGGCTGAACATTATTGATGGTGATAGGATTTGAAAAGATAAACACCAGATTAGTTTCCAAATGATAATTCTTTGTGATGTTAATATGTCTGTAAACTGGTAGGGGTCTTGCTAACAGCAACTTGTTAATCAATATACATGAGTGGGTGGCAGCTGCCTACCGCTTTTTTGATCTACAGGTTTTTTTATGATTGATTTTATAGTAATCAACTCTTTGATCGTCCGATTGCTAACACAAGTTTTTATAAGATTTTAAAAATCAACAGTCTAAAATTTTCATAAATATTCAAGGCTTAAAAAATCATATGTTTTTTATCGAAACTCCTGATCCGAGTGTTGTTTCCTAGCATATCGATCATGCCGAACACATCTACAAGGTCATTACCAAGTAGTGATCAAGCACAACCACAAGTAAACTCTCGTTCAGGCCATTATTTTCAAAGTGGTCTCTTTGTTTCAGGGGTTCTTTTTTTCCTAAGGTTGTGTTTGCCTCAGATACATGTAGTAGCCTCCCTCTATTAGTTTCTGCAGAAAACAAAAGGGGTCTACAGAAATGGCACGGTTTCGTGGCTACACAATTTGTCCGCTCAGTACTTGTTTGCTATATCAAATGTTGTTTTTGGTTAGGAAAATTTTCATTTGGGTTTCAACCTTTCGCACCCAATATCAAAGAGATCGTATCGTCAGAGGTGCCTTGGATGCTGTTCAGTTTACCTCCCAAGTGGGTTCACAAAAATTTTCAGAGCCATTCTTGTCAATGAACTGAATCCATAGTGACCAAAGTTTAAAAAAGGACAAATATCGGCAGCCAAAAAATCGTTAGAATTTGATTTTTTTTTTTTTTAAATCTCACATTTTTTGACAAAATCTCAACAGTAAAAAATAAAATTAAAATATAAAAACTAAATTTATAAGAAAATATGAATAAAAAATATTTAAAAATAAAATCACACAATTTTTTTTATGATAGATAGACGATTAAAACACAAATATCATGTTTAAAAGCGATATTTATGTTTTTGACGAAAAACTCGCAAGAAATTACTGTTTTAATTTTCAGATTTTCATAAATCTCACTAGATTTGTCACTATGACTGCATCCAAAGCACAAAAAATGAAGGGCAGAAAAACAAGAAAAAATGATGGTGTGCCTCCCAGGATGAACGGCATCCCAGGCACCTCTGACCTGATCCTGTCTCAATACAAAATTGCTCCTCATGTTTTGAATTTTCTTATATTGGCTTCAGGTTTCCTGGAAACTGCCAAATGGAAACCTCTACTACCATGTCAAACGTCAGTTTAGACCAATGTTATCAGTATGGGTGTATGGGCCTGTATCGGACGGATACCCTTCACTCCTGAATCGGCTAATTTTTAATAAAATATAAAAAATATTAAAACTATTTTTTAAATATTAGTTTAATGTCATTTTTAATTGTTTTAACATGTGTCATGTTGTTATGATTATTGTCACGTAATAATTTTTTGTTGTTTTTGGGCCGATACAGAATGATTCAGTTGAGTATCAGTATCCACTGATATAGCTGAATCCGTGGCCAAACGATTCAGGGCCGATACTGATACTGACAAGAACCCATGGAAAGTCATTAAAAGGAGCAAAATGTTGGCCCTTACAACCCAACAAGAAATTTACCTTTTTTTATTACATGGCTTTTCTCTTTTCTTAATTGCGATAAGCAAGCATATCGGTGCTAATCGGGTTAATTAGATAGGACCAATGTTGTCTGTATCGGTGCTAATCGGGCCTGTATCTGCCCGAACTTATCATATTGACAGAAAATCGATACACATCACCCCTAACAGGTTATTTTTTAATAAATATAAAAAATACTAAAAATAATTTTAAATTTATTATTTTAATGATTTTAATGTGTGTCATCTGATTGATACATAGCATTTTTTATTATTTTTTTGGCCGATACAAAACTATTCACTTGAGTATTGGTATCGGCTGATACAACTGAATGGTTGGCTAAACGATTAAGGGCAATACTGATATTGACAACATTGGGTAGAACCCTACCAGCTAGTTGGGTCCAAGATAAAAACTTAACAATCAAACTACAATTTCAATCTACCCCGATATCAATAGGGAGCTTTCTCCTTCTAACAATTATTAGGATCAAACATGAATAACAAACCCATCACAGGTTGCATAATAAGACTTTGGTCAATCTTTTATTTGGCTACTCAAATGAAAACCAAAAAAAGGATGTCACAACAACTAAAACTACCTGATGGTTTCGTCGAGAGGAAAAGGTAAAAAAGAAAAAAAAATAGCCATGTTTTCTCTGTGTAAACTCTATACGCTTTTCATTGAGAAATTAATACCAATCAGACTTGGACTCTTGAGGTCCCCGATCAAAGTGTTATAAAGTGGTATCAAAGTCAGGTTCACACAAAAGGTATCTCATTCATAACAAGTTCAATGGCATAGAATATAGTATAAGTTTCTTCTCGTTAAAAACACTATAGTGACTAGGTTGTTTTGTAATTAGGAATGGTTAGCGAGTATGATAATCACGGAGACCCTAGAACACAAGAATCTTTTGAGTCGCCAGTAATAGAGAGAGAAGAAATTGTCACTGCAATGACAATGGCTATTGAAGTCATGAAGAGTATGGCTCAAATAGTACGAGAGTTGACACCACAACCTCTGTCGATCTATATCATAGGTGAAAAAAGAAATGTGTTCCAACAAAACGACCCCGACACTACTCAGGGATGACGGTCACAGTCCTATGGGTGACAGCCACAACCCTATGGACGAGGGACTCACTAGTCTCACTGTCAAAGAGATCGGTCAGTGCGTGGGCAAACGATGAGGGGTTGGATGACAGTTCGAGGGAGAGTCATAATAAAAGCATCCTCTAGCGTGAACTCTGCATCTCGGGGAGGGCCTAGGATGGCTAGTGCACGAGAATGACATATGTCTCAGACTAGCTATGTGGCTACCATGAGCGCAGTCAATCGAAGAGTTTCAAATCCGATCATAGAGTTTCTTGTTGAACAAATCAAGAGAGCGACAATTCAGGCCATAGATGCAGCATAATACGTTGCACAAGTGAATGGAAGCGGCCCATGACTAGCACATGGCCAGGCAACTTCAAGAAGTCCGTGGGAAGAAGGCGAGGATGAAGATCTCACTCTTACGCCTTCCTCATCTACCTACACTCTCGCTTCGCTCCAATGCAATATGGGTGCCCTTATTATGCTTGAAGATCCTACTGTTATCCCTGTCTCACCTACTTATATTGTTGCTTCACCCCCATACAACATGAATGTTCTTCTTGTGCCTCACCCTCAGCAGACGCGAAGAGATTTAGGGAGAAAAGAAAGTTTTGAATGGATTGAGGAGTGAAATGATGTTGCATCTATGAATGTTTAGTCTTGTTTGGTCTAGTCCAGTTATGTCTTGTCTTATTTTATTTTCTTCTTATTTTGTCTGACTTTATTTCCTTTATGTGTACTGGGATGTTCTTAATGAAATAAAATATGTTTGACTGAATGAGTATCATAAATGTATGTATGTGATGAAATTTTATGCAAACATAACCTAACTAACTCAAATAATGATAAATCTATTATGTGATGATTTCAATGCAGCATATATGACTACTCGTAGAGGAACTTCCTATCTAAGGACACTTTAGTCATCAGACGAGAGATGGGTCAGCTTGATGCAGTGACTGGTGATGGAGAGCACCTTGGTGGACCATCTTGGAGGGCTTCATCATCATTTTGCACCTCAGGAGGTATACCAATGCAGAGAGTGTCTTCGTCTTTTCGTACCTCTAAGAGGCATACTCCACACAGTAGTGGAGAAAAAAGTATAAAGATCACACAAGGATCACCAATGAGAAGCTTAGGAGAAGAAAGCATGAGGATACCTCCTGAGTATACTATAAACCACATCATATATGATCTCTTGCAAATTGCCTGAACTCAATAAGGATAACCCCAAATGATTATTTTAGGCATCACCTTTTGGACCAAACGGTTCAAAAATATGCAGCCTCCACTTTTTATTGATGGTGTTACAATAGAGAATTGGATCATACAAGTGGAAAAAACCTTAGATGGCATTCAGTGTCTGAAGGATGATAGGGTATGGATAGCGGTGTCGAACCTGACCAACGATGCAGAACACTGGTGGAGGACCATCTGAGACACTCTAGAGCAGAATACTTATTTGTCTTGGTTCACCTTTGTGAGGAGGTTATACAAGCAATTATTCTCAAAGTGCCAAAAGGATGGAGAAAGAGGAAGAATTCAGGAAGTTGAAGCACGAGGACATGATTGTAGCCTAGTATACAGTCTGATTTAACTCACTTTTCTGTTTCGCCAAGTCCTTGGTGGAAAATGAGAAGGAGAAGTGCAGACGCTTTGAGAGGGGCTTGAGACTTGGAATTTTGAGGTTAGTGTGGTCATTGCAAATAAAGAAGTATAATCAGCTCATGAACTATGCTTCAAGGTATGAATTTTGGGAGTTAAGGACGAAGGAAAAGGTAAAGCCCAAGACTGAAGAGAAGGCCAAACACAATGGCAGCATTGTGGTTGAGTCATCTCGAAAAAAAATTTAGTATAAAGGAAAATTTCAGCGAGATCACAAGAGGCACAACGAAGATCAGACCAGTAGTCAGACCCAAGGTAAGCAAGTCAAGAATTCGAGAAGTCATCAAGCTAAGAGGCAGAAGACTCAAAAGTTGGCCCACTTGATAATTTGTGCAGGACTTGTGGTCTTCAGAGGCACGAAGGCAGGTGTGACCTAAAGAATTTCAAATGCTTCAACTGCCAGAAGATGGGTCACTATGCCAACGACTACCCACAACCTGATCGAAGAAACAATCCAGCCCTAAAGCAGAAGTCCACAGTAGCAGGACACTCATATGCGGTCACTCCTTAAAAAGCTCTTACATGTATACTCCTTATTTCTGATATTTTAGCATATATGTTATTTGACTTTGGAGCTATACATAGTTTTACCACCTCAACCTTTGGGAAACTGTTACCAGTTGCACCTTTACAGTTGATTGCTTTTTACTTGATAGAAACACCCATAGGAGAGTCCACCTTAGTGGACACCGTGTACAACAATTGAGTAGTGAGAATAGAGAACTGTGAGTTGCTTGTGAACTGTTTGCAACTCAATTTCAAAGACATAGATGTTTTTCTAGGTATGGACTGGTTGTCTGACCATCATGCCACTATTAATTACATATGAAAATGTGTTAGTTTTCAAAACCTCTAAACTCCAACTTTCATATATTAGGGTATTAGGAAACTACCCAAATCAATGATCATATCATGCT
Source organism: Nuphar pumila (assembly GCF_984573655.1). Lineage (NCBI taxonomy): Eukaryota > Viridiplantae > Streptophyta > Magnoliopsida > Nymphaeales > Nymphaeaceae > Nuphar > Nuphar pumila. The sequence continues at coordinate 87,376,367 of NC_143250.1, forward strand.
TGAAGGTCAATAAATACATTCGAGAATGATACATTGAATTTATGACTTACATGAAGACTGACGGGAGAGAGGACCTCACCATATCAGATATGAACATAGTTCGAGAATATGCAGATGTTTTTTAGAGAAACTATCAGGTCTCCCTCCTGATCGAGAGATTGAGTTTTATAGCGATCTCGTCCCAACAACAACACCTATCTTAAAGGCCCCTTATCGGATGTGATCTGCAAAACTTAAGGAGCAACTACAAAAATTATTAAAAAAAAGTTGTATACAACCATTAATATCTCCTTCGGGTGTTATAATTATGTTCGTCAAAAAGGACGGATCATTATGAATGTGTATAGATTATCGACAATTGAATGTAGTGACCATAAAGAATAAATATCTATTGTCGTGGATTGATGACTTGTTTGATCAACTGCAAGGAATTGCATGCTTTTCAAAGTTAGATCTACGAATGGGTTACCATCAGCTAAAATTAAGGAAGAAGATGTGGCTAAGACGACATTCCTATCAAGAAATAGTCATTATGAGTTTTTTGTCATGCCTTTTGGTCTGACTAATGCACCAACAACTTTCATGGATATGATGAACAGAGTTTTTAAATCATATTTGGATAAGTTTGTGGTGGTATTTGTTGATGACATTCTTATTTATTCAACCACGAGGGATCAACACGAGAAACACCTGAGGGTAGTTTTGCAGACACTTAGAGAACATCGGCTCTACGCCAAATTTTTAAAGTATGCATTTTGGTTGGAGAAGGTGTCCTTCCTTGGTTATATCATATCAAAAGAGAAAATTATGGTAGACCCTGTGAAGATTGAAGCATTCACCAATTGGGCTAGACCCAAGAATCCTACAAAGATTCATAGTTTTTTGGGATTGGCTAAGTACTATCGGCGATTCGTGGAAGGATATTTTATGCTTGCAGCTCCAATGACCAAACTCACTAAGAAAGACATAAAGTTTAAGTGAAATGACAAGTGTGAGCAGAGTTTTCAGGAGATAAAGTAGTGTTTGACTAATGCTCAAGTTTTGGTTTTACCTTCTAGATCTGAGGAATTCACTATTTACAGTTATACTTCTCATAAGGGATTTGGTTGCATTCTGATACATTATGGTAAAGTGATAGCTTATGTATCTCGCCAACTGAAAATGCATGAAGTTAACTATCCAACGCATGACTTAGAGCTAGCAACAATTGTATTTGCCCTTAAGATATGGAGACACTACCTATACGATAAACAATTTGAAGTTTTTGTTGGCCATTAAAGCCTTAAGTACTTGTTTTCACAGAGAGACTTGAACTTAAAACAAAGAAGATGACTTTAATTTTTAAAAGATTATGACTTTGAGCTAAAATATCACTCGAGAAAGGTGAATGTAGTCATTGACGCTCTTAGCAAAACGTCATGAGCATTGACTAGACTCACAGATTGGGATTTATTTTATCCAGTCGTGCATCAAAAAGTAGAAGCTTTATGCTTACCAGGTCGATTATTGTTTGTGCAAACCATATTAAAGTCAGAATTGTGAGAACATATTAAGGAAAAGAAACCCTTAGACACAGAGTTGGCCAAAGTTAGAAAAAAAATTCTAAGGGTGAGGAGTCAGACTTCAAGGTTGATGATTAGGGTCTTCTCAGATTTCATCATAAATTATGCATTTCTAAGGATGATCAACTCAGGAATCAGTTATTGGATATGGCACACCACTCAAGATATGCCATCTACCTTGGTAGTACTAAATTGTATCAAGATCTGAAGGATACATTTTAGTGGAGCGAAATAAAGAGAGACGTTGTTGAGTTTGTAAGTAAGTGTCTGGTGTGCCAGCAAGTGATGATTGAGCACCAACGACCCAGAAGACTACAACAACCACTTTCCATACCTGAGTGAAAATTAGTGGATGTTGTTATAGACTTTGTCTTAGGACTTTCAAAGACCAGGAATTGGATGGATTCACTATGAGTGATTGTAGATAGGCTAACCAAGTCACCCCACTTTAGCTTATAAGACAAATCACACTTATAACCAATTGACCCAACTTTTTATTAGAGAGATAGTCAGACTTCATGAAGTACCCGATTCAATTGTTTCAAATAAGGACTTCAAGTTTGCTTCATGATTATAGCAGAGTTTACAGGAGGCAATGGGGATGCAGTTAAAAATGAGCATGATATTTCATCCTCTGACAGACGGACAGTCAGAGTGAATCATTCAAACCCTAGAAGACATGTTGCAAGCATATACTTTCGAGTATAGTGACTCATGGAATGATATCCTGCCTCTGATAGAGTTTGCTTACAACAATAGCTTTCAGAAAAGTATAAGCATAATTCTCTTTGAGGCATTGTATGGTTGACAGTGTCAAACACCCTTGTACTAGGATGAGGTCGAAGAAAGAAGATTGTTAGGGTCTAAATTGCTACAGCGTATGACAAACTAAGTAATATTCATTTGAAAAAGTCTTCTGGCAGCACAAAGTTAACAGAAAAGTTACGCAGACCAAAGATGTCGCGAGTTAGAATTTGAGCAAGGTGATTATGTATTTTTGAAGATGTCTCTCTTTAAGGGAGTAATACATTTTGGTCAAAAGGAAAAATTGAGTCCAAGATATATTGGACCCTTTGAGATACTCACGAGAGTTGGTCAAATAACGTACCAATTTGCTTTGCCACCTTCCATGTCCAGAATTCATAATGTATTTCATATTTCTATATTACGAAAGTATGTGTCTGATCCCTCCCACATATTGGATGCAGTCGAGTCAGTATTAGAAATCCAGAACGACCTGAGCATGAGTAAGAAACTCATAGAAATCTTAAATGCGAAAGTGCAAAAGTTGTAAAACAAAAATATATCGCTAGTATTGGTCAGATGAGGTCATCACAATAAAAATGAGGTCACATGAGAGTGCAAATCAGATATCCATGCATAATTTTTATAATTGTTTTCAGGTAAGATTCAGGACGAATCTTCTTTTAAGGGGGGTATAATTATAAAATCACCCAACGAATTCGTCGGTGGGGAAGGTAAAAAGAATAAAAAAGGTTTTAGCCATGTTTTCTCTATGTGAACTTTGTATGCTTTCCCTCTCTGAAGTAATATCAACTAGACTTGGAGTCTCGAGGTCTCAGATCGGAGTGTTACAATCATTAAGAGTTTTTTTTATTGTTGATTGTGCTAGGCTATGCTCAATTTAAACTCTCTAAACTCTTAAACTCATGATATGGACAATTTGATTTGGTTTGTACAATATTAACTAGTAAACTCTTAAATAAGATTATTTATCATCTATTATATTTGTGGGTATTGTTAGATGTATTAAAACTGAATTCTTGTATTTCACTTTGTCATTCTTAAGAAAAATAAGTTTCACTATTAGGTCTTCTTAAATGAAAATTAATCTGAGTTTCATCAGTTTGTGTGGTTGGAATGAATTTGCAAAATGAGTTTCACTATTGATTGCTAAGGCAAAGTTTTGTTTCATAAGTTTGTATGAAGGTCAAAATTTTACTTTTTAATTGGCTAATGCAAATCTCAATTCCTTCAGTTTTTATTGTTAGAATGGTTGCTAATGCAAAGTTGAGTTCCTTAAGTTTATGCAAATGTCAGAGATTCGCTTTTAATTTACTAATGTGAATCTCGATTCCTTCAGTTTTTATGGTTGAAATAGAATTGCAAAATGAGTTTCACTATTTATTTTCTAAGACGAAGTCCAACTTCATTAGTTTATACAAATATCAGAGTTTCGTCTTTTAATTGGCTAACACAATTCTCGATTCTTTCAGTTTCTATGATTGAAATGAAATTGCAAAATGTGTTTCGTTATTGATTTGTTAATGTGAATTTCAGGAGTTTCGCCCTTAGTGTTTGGGTGATTTTTCGTAGGAAATGGTGTTTCACAGTTACAAAGGGTTAGAAAATTAAAAGGTGTTTCACTTTTAAATTTGGAAGTTCCTCCTTTTTTTAGCATTATCAATGTGGAGAATATTGTATTGTCATTTCTTATTGTTTCATGAGAAAACAAAGTTTTACTTTTGACATGAGTTTCGCAAATCGGGTTAAAGATTAAAAATGAGTGATTTTATTTGTGTTCCTTTCTATTTACGAGGAGAAATGTGTGGATGCACAACATGATGGAGGTCAAGTATCAGCATGTCAGTCGAGTAGTGTGACAACTAGGAATGTATCAACTGATTCCATTAGCACCAATGTCATGCACAACTAAAACTCTAGCTTTGGACAATACAAAGCATTACTATGAATTTAACAACATATTCAAGGTTGAACTTCTAACTTGGGATGATGGAGGTGAAGCCATCAAGGTCTTTTGAAGTCATTTTCCATCTTAGCCCTAGTGACAATAATGCATAAAAGCAACCCAATATTGTAAGTCTTGAAATACTTTTGTGTATTATCAAAGTTAAGTTTATATATTTATGTTTAATAAATATATTATATTCATATGATATTCCTCAAATTTTAAATTACAGAAGATTTTCAAGCTTTAAAAAAATATAAAATATTAAAATCAATGATAAAAAAGGTCAAAGCTCAACTGAGGCAATTGAGTGACTGTGAGTTGGAAGATCACTCAGTCGAAGATACATCTCACTTCATTATCAAGAAAAAATGTTGATTAATATAAACATTTCAATCACTATGTGGTTGTTATGTATGTATATTGTTACATATAGCCTTTAGTTTTTTTAAATGGAACTGAGTCTCGCTATTCAGCTCTTCTTATACATGTTACATGTATATTTCAGTGTTATCTATATATGTTACATGTAGTTTTTAATTTTATTGCAAGGAATTGAGTTTCACTATTCTTTAAATGCGATCCACAGGTTTTGTTGTGTCTATACATGATACGGGCACATTTTGAATCAAGAAAAGCTCTCATATGAAAAGAAAATTTTGCATGTGAGAAGTTTTGGTATGATAAATTTTTTAAAATGAAAAATTTTCACTTGTTTGAGTAGCATGAGGAAAATAAAATGGGAAATTTAAACAAAAATGAGCAAGAGGAGGGTGGTGGTGGTGGAGCTTCTCTAATGAGTTTTTTCGAGAGGTGGGTGATGGTGGGTAGTGGCAGTGGTAGTGATGGTGGTGGAAAATCATCATGGGGTGGTGGTGAGATGGATGGTAGTGATGAAAAATCATCATGAGGGTTGGTGGCAGAGCTTTTATGATGCCATTTTCTGTGAGGTGGGAGATGGTGGGTGATAGTGTAGTGGTGAGATGGATGATGGTTATGGATAGTGGAAAATCATTATGGGACGGCGGTTTTTTGGGAGGCGGGTTGTGGTGATGGTGAGATGGGTGATAGGGTGTGAGCCTCACCATTTTCTCTTGGTAGGAAACATTCCTCCAGGGAAGTGGAAGAATGTTTCCTATCAAAAAGTGTATTTTTTAGAAAAACTCTTTTAGAGAAATAGTTTCTCTCGTTTGGAAGGGTAAAAAAACAACGTACAAATTTTTTATCTTGTATTACTTTTCCTACATCTTTCTCACTTCTAAAGATGTCCTACAATGTAGCTTTTTTTTGCACAAATCAAAGTTTTGCAATTTGTTGCACTGTTCTATCTAAAAACATACTTTTGCTTTATGTATATGTTTAGGCAAAACCAATATCGCACTACAAGAAAAACTCTAATTAGCAACGGAAATTTGTGATGAATTTTTTTCGTCGCCAATTTGCGATGGATTAGCTAGAGAAAACTATCTATCGCTAACATTCAAATTATTTGCGGAATTAGCGATGAAAAAAATTCTGTCTCAAATCCGTCGCTAATTAGCGACGGATTCGCGGTAGAAAAAATTCGTCTCAAAATCTATCGCAACTTCGCGATGGATCAGCGACATAAATTTTCCTTCACTACTCCATTGCAAATTTGCGACAGAATTTTGCCATCGCGAATCCGTCGCTAAATTTCTCATAAATCCCTAATATGAGACCTCTTTCTTTTCCTTTCTCTCGCCCCATTGCTCGCCCTCTCTTCTCTCCCTTTCGACGATCGTCTCCCTCTCTGACGACCTCCTCCCTTCCCTTCTGCCCCTTCCGACAACCGTCTCCCTCTCTGGCGACCTCCATTCTTCCCTTCTCCCCCTTCCGACGACTGCCTCCCTCTCCGACCACACCGACTGATGTCATCTCCCCTTCTTCTCTCAGCGACCCTGCCAATGACCGACCACTTGTTCTTGCTGCTTCGGTAACTCCATCGAAGTCCACCAGTGGCCACGCTGGTGAGCTCGCCTCTCGTACCCTCGTGCCTCCCCCTTTGTCCCTCTTTCCAACCTGTCGACAAGGGACTTCCCCCCCTGCCGTTGGTATTTTTCGACAGGAGGCAGAGCCCCCCTACCCTTGTTTAAGCAACAGCGGCAGGGGGATCCGCCTCCCCTGCCATTTTGTTTGATCGATCGGCAAGGGGCGGAGCCCCTCTGCCCTTGTTTAAGCAACAACGACAGGGGGATCCACCCCCTCTGCCGTTGTGTTTGATCGATCGACAGGGGGCAGAGCCCCCCTACCGCTGGTATTTTTTGACAGGGGTACGGAGCCCCCCAACCATTATTTAAGCAACAACAGCAGAGATATCCCCCCCCCTCCCCCCTTGCCGTTGTGTTTGATCAGTCGACAAAGGGCGAAGCCCCCCTACCACTGGTATTTTCTAGCAGGGGGGTGGATCTTCCTGCCTTTGTTTAAGCAACAACGATAGGAGGATTCCCCCCCCCCCTGCCGTGTCTTTGCTCGATCGGTAGGGGACAGAGCCCTCTTGCCACTGGTATTTAAGCAACAACGGCAGGGGGATCCTCCCCCCCCCCCCCCCCCCCCTCGTCGTTGTGTTTCCACAACCGGCAGGGGGGCTTGCACCTCTACTGTTGGTACTTTCTGGCAGGGGAATCTGCCCCCCCCCCCTACCAATATGTTTGCTCGGTCGGCAGGGGGTCCCGCCCCCCTGCCGTTGGTACTTTTCGGCAGGGGGCCCGCCTGTTTTCTTTTGCTTCTCTCTATGTCTTTGTCTTTGGTCGGCAAGAGTAATGTGCACTGTAGGTGCATCACTGAGCAAAATGTGTGATGCTTAATACTAAGCATTGCATGCGACTTAAAATGTTATGCAAAAAGAAACAAGCAAAATACAAATCGGGTAAATACCCGTGATGAGTAAGTGATGCAAGCGCATCACAGGTTATTTAATTTCTTAGATGCAACATTATTCTGTTCACACACTCACTTAGTTGTGGATATCTAGGACTGCTTTGATGGAGTTCGGAGATCATGCTGAGAAAGATTTTAATGTATGAAAATAGAAGTGTTTTAATTTTTGAAGTTTGAATTTCATACTAGTCATGGTAGTAGTTAGCAGATTATTGGAATGTGTTTGCTGCAGGTACATGTTTGACATTGTTTTGATATGAATGATTTAAATGTATTGCAATGTTTGATGTGACTGTATTCATACTTGCATGAAGTTATTTTTAATTTGATTATGCCTTATATGTGAAATTGTATCATGAAAACATGCTTCAAATGAATGTTTCATGTTATGAATGGGTTTGCACATAAAAATGAATGATCAGTTATCAATGCTTCAAACATGCTTCAAATGAATGGTTTTGCACATAAAGATATTAAGTTATCAATGCATGCATCATAATTTTTGTGATTGAATGACATTATATATATATATATATATATATATATATATATGTGTGTGTGTGTGTGTGATATATATCAAATCATTACACTCACTATGAATGCATGATAAATTAGATATTTTCTTCATCATAGCATTCTTATGATTCTCTTTTAACTTATTAGGATAATATTCGTACTATCATAGGACAAAATGGCTGCAAATCATGAATGAATGTATCATAGAATAGTTGACAATGAGATATCACTTGAATATATAGATGGTATTGATAGTTTTATTGAATTTGCAATGGCAAGTGTCAGTATAGTGGATCTCACAGGTCAGATCAGGTGCTCATGCACGATATGTAAGAATAATCGATTTGTAGAACCTCATGGCATTAGACATCACATATACAGGAAGGGTTTTGTAAGTGATTATCAGAATTGGATATTTCATGGTGAAGAATTTTGGAATAATTTTGATGCATGGATGAATGTGATGCACGATAATCTATATGTGAATTTGATATTTGATACCGCAGGACCAGAACTGCGTTCTGCTATGGGTCCTAGTGATGTACCAACTGGGGTAGAGGAAGAAGCAACAAACGATGCAGCTAGTAGATTTTATGATTTACTTAGAGATGTTGATGAGCCACTTTGGAATGGTTGCGAGAGTCACACTAACTTGTCTGCAGTTCTTCAACTAATGAATTTGAAGTCCGAGTATAATTTGAGTCAATCATGTTTTGACTGTCTGTGCTTTATTGTGAAGAGTATGTTGCCTAAAGATGAGAAATTACCACAAAATTTTTATTGTGTGAAGGTTATGGTCAATACTTTAGGTATGGGGTATCAAAAGATAGATGCTTGTCCAAATCATTGTATGTTGTATTTTAAAATTCAAGAAAATAGCATATCATATTCATCATGTGGATATCCTTAGTTCAAGCCAAAGACAAGGGGCAATGGTAGCACGAGGTCAAAAGAAGTGTCATACAAGTCGCTCTGCTACTTCTCTCTCACCTCTAGATTGCAACGATTGTATATGTCTTCGAGAACAGCTACACACATAAGATGACATGCAAATACAGTTCGACATGATGAAGACAAGATCATGCATTCTATTGACGCGGAAGCTTGGAAGCACTTTAATTGTACTCATCAGACCTTCACAATAGAAGTGAGAAATGTTAGGCTCAGTTTATATACAGATGAATTTAATCTATTTGAGGGTAGATCAACCACATACTCGTGTTGGTCAGTATTTGTCACCCCATATAACCTTCCTCCAAGATTGTGTATGAAGCATCGAAATCTTTTCTTGTCTCTATTGATTCCTGACCCGACGTCTTTGGGCTAAAATCTTGATGTATATTTAAGGTCATTGATTGATGAACTGGAAATATTGTAAAATGACAGTGTTCTCACGTACGATGCCCACAAAAAACAAAACTTCAATATGAAGTTTGTTGTTTTATGGACAATTAGTGACTTCCCCGAATATGGTATGTTATCTAGTTGGAGCGCACATGAGAAGTTGGCATGTTCGTACTGCATGGAGGATATAAAATCTTTTAGAATGATGCATGGAAAGAAGCTATGTTGGTTTGATTGTTACCGTCGATTTCTACCCAGTGACCATCCGTTCAGACGACAAAGGAATGTATTCAAAGCAGGCACAACTGAAATAGAAGGTCTACCTACACGGTTGTCTAGCATAGAGATTCTAAGACGATTGTGATACTTTTCATATAGACTGATAGATGCTCGTAGTGCGAGGTCCTTCATTAGATTTGGAAAGGATCACAATTGGACAAAGAAATCTATATTTTGGGAACTACCATATTGGTCGACCTTATTGATACGACATAATTTGGATGTGATGCATGTGGAAAAAATGTGTTTGATAATGTGTTCAATACGGTAATGAATGTCAAAAAGAAAATGAAGAATAATCTAAAGCCCCGTATAGATTTAAAAGTAATATGTAAAAGACCAGAATTGGAACACAAAGAGTATAATGGCAAAGTACTGAAACCAAAGGCAAGGTACGTGCTTGAGACAGTTGAGATTTCCAGATAGATACGTCTCTAACATTGCTCGGGCTGTGAAGATAGACGATGGACAATTATATGGGTTGAAGAGTCATGATTGTCATGTTATCATGCAACGGTTGATTCCCCTAGCATTTCATGATATGTTAGACAAACCTATATGGGAGGTATTATCTGAGTTGAGTCGATTTTTTAGAACATTATATACATCAAAAGTTGTAGTAACTGAGAATAAGAATCTAGAGGATTCTGTCATCACTATTATTTGTCAGCTAAAGAAGATATTTCCTCCAGCATTTTTTGACGTTATGGAACATGTGATCATACACTTGCCATATAAACTTAGGGTTGGTGGTTCTGTGCAATATCGGTGGATGTACCCATTTGAAAGGTAATTTTTTTTTTATATTTTTTTCTCTAGTGCTATTAGAAATGTATTGTATCACGAGATGTATATTGTTGAGAGATGCATGTTTGACCTAAAAAAAAAGGTTCAGAATAATGCAAGAGTGGAGTGTTCAATTTGTGAAACATACACTTTAGAATATATTTTAAATTTCTCATCTATGTACTTTGAACCTCACATTCCAACATGTTACACTTGCCCACCTCGTAATGATGATGGAGAACAAGTTATTATGGCTGACAAACTATCGATATTTAAACCAATTGGGAATGCCTTTGGTAGTTGCCGGTCAAGACTATTGGAAGATCGAGAGCAAGACGCAACACAAATCTATATCCTTTTTAATTGCTTAGAGATCGACCCCTACATCGAGTAAGTATACATAATATGTTACACTAAGTTCTCTACATACATGGTTCGGTAATATAATTATTTGTTAAGTGCAGACGATTTGATCTGGAGTTGCGAAGAAAACTTCTTTATCTCACTGATTTAAAATTACAAAAAGAATGTGAAAATAAGCTTGTGGCATGATTGAAAGAGTTGGTAAGGACGATGACATGCATTATTTCTGTATAAACAACAATATGTTACTTAATTGGCTGTGTTTACAGTCATTTTTATGCTAATAGGTCCATCATGGTGATGTTAATGACCAAAGAATATGTGATTTACAAAATGGTCTGACCAAAGTTATACAATGTTGCAACGGATACATCGTAAATGGTCATTGATTCCATACAAAAGACTATGGTGTAAACAAGTCAATGATGAATAGTGGCGTCTGTGTCAAGGGTAGCAGTTATGATAAAAATGAACTTGACTACTACAGTGTTATAGAAAAAATAATGGAGTTGACTTACTTAGTCATAAATAACAGGGTAACTTTATTCAAGTGTCATTGGTCTGATCCCACAGCTACAAGAGTCGACAAAGTCTCAGGCATTATGGAGGTGAATCATAAATCAAGGTTTAGAACATATGAATCATTCATATTAGCATCGCAAGCTCAACAAGTTTACTATACTTTATATCCAAATATAAGGAAGTCAGATAGAAATGAATGGTGGGTGGTTTGCAAGGTGAAGTCTAAACTATACCCCGAGTATGATCAGTTACAGGAAGACAAAATTGTTGAAGAGGGTGATTACTATCAATCAGATAATATGTATGACTTCTCTTATGGTCATAATGTCACACAATGTCTGCATGCCACATCTCCAGTGTTCGATGGCACGCGTATAGAAGAATGTGATCCAAATGATATACTAAGTAGATGGGCGCCCAATGAAGAAGAAGAGGACGAAGAGGAGGAGAAAGAAGAAGAATATGAAAGTCAAATAAGTGATGATGAAGCATACTCGAGCTAGTGAAATACATTTTGTAATACATACTTTATGTTTGATGTGAATGATTTAAATGATTTGAATGTATTGAAATGTATTGCAATGATTTGAATGATTTAAATGTATTGCAATGATTTGAATGATTTAAATATATTGCAATGTTTGATGTGAATGATTTCAATGTTTTGAATGATTTGCAATGTATTACAATAATTTGATGTGAATGATTTGAATAATTTGAATATATTGCAATGATTTGAATGTATTACAATGTTTGAATGTATTGCATGAAGTTATTTTCGATTTGATTATGTATACATGAAGATATAAAGTTGTGTAACTGATCCAAATAAAATTTTTATTTGTTAAAATATGGTTCGTGGAGGTCACAGTGGTCGAGCACCCAGTGGTAGCCAGTCTCACCCTTCATCTTCAAGGGCTGCTTCGATAGATATATCATTTAACTTATAAACTTAGTTAGATTCGGTAAAAATATTTGGAACCAGTTATGATTTTCTTTAAATCTCTACTCTGTTATGGGAGAGGGATTTTTAGCATGCATGTATATTTTTATTCTAAAATATTGTGTTTACATATTCTTTTTTATATGTTTTATATTTTGTTCATGTTTGGATCATATTATATAAGTCTGAATTTGGAATGACTTAGTATTGATCCAATTTTTATGAATCAAGTTTAATTGGACTAGGATCTATTAGATTCGATGTTTGGATCGATATTGAATCAGATGTTTGCATCTAGTAAGGTGACATAAACCTTGATTTGATCTGGTAAAATATTTTGAATTTGGTTGAACTTGTATGGATTTAGATAGATCAAATTGACTGAGTATAGATCTAGTTAAATGAATTTAGATTCAATTGTATTAGTTTGGACCTAGACAATGCTATTGGATCTTGTTGAATTTGAATAATCTAAATATATCCTGTTAATAAGTTTTTGATCAAGAAAATATCATTGAACTTGCTTGAACTATTATTATACATTAAGTCTTTTTTTTAGTGTTTTAAGGTTATTTGGATGTTGAGCAAATAACTCAACATGGATCAAGTATTGAGATCTAGTTTGGAATTGGTTTTAACTTAAAGCTCATAGTATAATATGAACCCAGTTATGGTTGATGTGTTTAATTATTTGGATAATTTATTATTCGGTCCTCTTATTGAATGGGTCTAATGTTGGATCCAAATAGTATAATTCTCGGATATAGAATATGGATTTAGATTTGATTTAGGTTTTGTGATGGATTCAAAAAATGTATAATACCCGAATATGTGATATGGATTTGATCTATGGTAGATCCAAATAGTATCAAGGTTAATATTGAATCTAATAATAATATATTTTATATGGGTCCTGATTTGACCCAGATAGATCCAGATAAGTATAATATTAGATTTGTCATGAGGATCCATTCAAATTTTAATATAAATGGTGTTGAACATGGTGGATAACATCTCAAGTCAGATTTGGATATGGTCTCATGCAAATCCAATAGAGTTAGATTTTTGGGGTAGATTCGGTAATGGATTTGTACTTATATGTTTACAAGCTTGTGGTTTGATTAAAACCTTAAAATTTGTTTATAATGTTTGGCATATCTAAATATTAATAGGATAACTCCTATAGGATATGGATCTAGATATATATATCAATCCAAAATAACTAGGTGGTGATTAACCTGATGAGAATTTAAATATGTTACATGTGATGATAATGCATATGGATAGTGAGAGTATGAACTATGATGAAAGTTTGAGAAGTGAGAGTATTTGTTATGTTTGGCAAATCGTATTTAATTATATATTCATGAATTTATAAAAATTTATAGTACTTCACTATTGTGCGTATGGACTTTGTGCAAGGTCATTAGCACATTATGATATCCTATGGTATGATCATGAAAGAACAATATGAAACCCTATGACTAAATGAGACCCATATTATAATGTATTCATTTTACTTTAGAACTATGGACAACATAGTTGAGTATGTAATGAATAGTGAATACTGAAAATAAATTATTATACATTATATTGCACATTAAGGGTTATGATAAAAATTTTGACATGATAAGAAACCATGTAATTATGTGAATGAATACATAAGAGAATCATTATAGAAAATCAACTTAGTTTGTGAATATCCTCGTGATAGTAATATATTATAAACAAAAAATTCAGCTAGTGTATGTAAAACCTCATGATGTCATGACTATACCCATATTATATATGAAAAAGTATCATGGTTCATGTAATAGAAAAGCACATGACTATGTAGGAAATAACTTATAGCATGTGTAAAAAATATTATACTTAAAAATGAAGAAAATATCCATATGATTATATGGAAAATAACCCATAACATATGTGAAAAACCTCATACTTGATAATGATAAAGAAAATCCGCATGATTACATGAAAAATAACCCATAGCATGTGTGAAAACATTGTACTTGAAATTGAATGATGAAAAATATACATGATTATGTGAGAAATAACCCATAACATGTGAGAAAAATATCAGTGATATAACTCAAGGAATTGTACATGGTTATTTGGTGCATATTTTATCATAAAGTGCTATATGTGATACATGATGCATCGATTATGATATAATGTGGGTGTTCACTCCATATAGCCAAGTGAAAGATGTTGGATATTGAATAATGAATTTAGTGTGGCCATAGGGTCTCACACTGGAATTTGAAGAGCCATACAAAGGTGGGTTGGTAACTCATGTAATGTGTGAGTTAAAAATAGGGATGGCAATAGACCGGGGGAAAGCGGGGCCCCGCCTCGCCCCGTTTGGACCGGGGATGAAGGGTATGAAACGGGGATGGAGGCAGGGATGAAGGTTAAAATCCATCCCCGTCTGGGGGTGGAGGCGGGGATGGACGTGCACTTTTCCCCGCCCCGCCACGTCCCCGCCACGATCCCTGCCTCAACCCCGCCCCGACCACTTTTCCCCGCAATATCCCCGCCCCGCCCCGCCTCATCCTTGTTTGAACCGGGGATGGAGGACATGAAACGGGGATGAAGGCGGGGATGGAGGATAAAATCCATTCCCCGCCGGGGATGGAGGCGGGGCGGGGGTGGAGACCTTGTCCCCCGCCCCGCCCCGCCCCACTGCCATCCCTAGTTAAAAACACTATGAATGAGATGAAAAAAACCCATTCAAGGTTGAGATAACGGCTACCTAAGCGAAGATTATATGTCCCCAGACCCTACACACTGTAAGCCGATGAATTGTAAAGGAACTTCCCTGAAGCATGCCATTAATCAAAACCCCAATTTTTTTATCCTCTATCAATTTGATCCTACCCCCGATCCGAAATACATCAGTAGTTCCATCCATGTGATGACCATATGAAGTTGTTCATTGTCGTAAGACGTAATGCATATTGAGTTGGTTGAACATGTGCTTTCATGTTTCTTAGTTAATCTTTATGTTAAAATAATTGCAGTGATGGTCTATAGGGGTGTGTGCTCTTGAAACACCTAACACATGCTTATTTAACTGAGTGTGTCAATTTCTTAAGAGGCTGTTTGCATGGTTGGATGTCAAAGAATGCCCATACATATTTGTTATTCTTTAAAAGAAAATTTTGAGACTGTAGTCCTTAACCTAAATAGCTTGGACGTTTTTATTTAGTTGCACAGATCCAGCTCATCTAACGTATGTTTGCCAACATTTTCAAAGAGTATCATCGCTCATTATTTTCACATGCATACCACCTCTGCTTTTCTTTTATGTGTATATGCATGTGCACATGAGAGAGAGAGAGTCTAATGTTATATCCAATGAACAATTTGGTTAATTTCAAGACCATGATTAGTTGACTGATATAGGTATATATAGTTGGTCGATTCACTTAAAAATAAGTATATAACTTGATATAATCAAAGCCACTATAACAGTGGACAGATCTATTATGGGATAGATCTCATTTTTGGTAACCAGATTTATGCAAATCAATGACCATACCACAATAAGGTATTAGAATTTACTACCACTTGGTACCTTAGCAGTGGGTGCCTTGAGAACACCAACTTAATGGGATGAACTGTAATATAAAATGATGATATTGCTAGTGGACATTTAATTGGCATCCGAATCTTTTGTCTAGATTTTGTTCCAGCACTCAAAAAAGTTGTTTGAACGTGATCTAAGCAAGCCTTTGCATGAAAGCCATGTCCATAAAGAAGGCTTGTAATAAGAGCAAATCAAGTGTTTGACAATAGTTGCCCACCGCAGTAATTGTCTGCTGACTAAAAAAAAATCCCCAACATTTATTATCTAAGAGTTGTAATCATCTTTCAGCCCACCGTATGTTAAACTTGTTCTCCTCATTGTTAGCTGCACCTAGTCAAAATGTGTGCGGGCATGCACACACACGCACACGCAAATGTGCTTAGAGGAAATGAAATGATGCTCTTTTTTTACTCAGGGATAAACAAGCAGGGGTCAGACATCTACCAAATTACAAAACATACTATAACTGTGCATGTGAAGGAAATAAGTCAGGAAGTTTTATCCTTTCAAAAGCAATTCACGCTTGTGTCCCTAAGTTGAGATAAACTGGGTTATCGGAAGCGCCATACTATACAGGAAAGCGTGCTTCTCCAAGCTTGAAACGTGGTGCTAGGGATGGCAGTGGACCGGGGGAAAGCGGGGCCCCGCCTCGCCCCGTTTGGACCGGGGATGAAGGGTATGAAACGGGGATGGAGGCGGGGACGAAGGTTAAAATCCATCCCCGTCCGGGGGTGGAGGCGGGGATGGACTGGCACGTTCCCCCGCCCCGCCCCGGCCCGGCCCCGGCCCATCCCCGTCCCGGCCCCGCCCTGCCCCATCCCCGTCCCGGCCCCTCCCCATCCCCGACCCCAACCCTTTATATTTTTACTGTTTACTAACCCTAACTTCCTTCCCTAATTTCCTAACCCTGGAGCCGCCGAGCCGGGCCGTCGCCTCTTCCCCTTCCCCATCCGCATTATCATTGTAGTCGGGCCGTCGCCGACCACCATTGGCCGTCGCAGGGCCATCGCCGATCTCCGACTCGTCCTCGGCGACGCTTGGGTGCGAATGCACACCAAGAAGCTTCGGCAGTACGTCGCTAACTACGAGCGCATGGCGTGGAGCGAGGTCGTGGCGGCCATGGCGGAGATGCCGGTGGTGATCGATGCCGAAAGCGCGAGGCGGGCTTTCAGGCGGTTCAACTCCGCCTTCGAGGAGGCATACCGGGCGCAGACTGCGTCGATCGTGGTGGAGGACATGAAACGGGGATGAAGGCGGAAACGGGGACGGGGCGGGGACGGGGACGGGGCGGGGATGGGGATGGGGCGGGGGTGGAGGATAAAATTTTGAGGCGGGGCGGGGGTGGAAACCTTGTCCCCCGCCCCGCCCCACTGCCATCCCTACGTGGTGCTTTCAAAATGTGCGGGAAAGTGCCAAAAAAAATTAGGAGGAAAGCACACTTCTCATTTAGGGTATTTCTTTTTTTATTTTTCTTACTTTTTTCTCTTTTTTCGCTTCTCCCTCACTTCTGGTTCGCTTTCGAAACGATTCTTGGTTCGCTGCACTTTCTGCTTCTTAAAATTTTGGAATTGCCTCACTTCCTGCTTTTAGCTTCTCAAATCGCTTCTAGCTCCCACTTTTCTGACTGACAACTCTGAGATAGACATCTAAGAACATTTTTTAGTTTTTTCTTTTCTTGTGAGGAACTCTAGCCCGATAACCAGGTGATTTAATAAGCTCGTGCCCCTGAGAGGAAGAATATTACATTCCTTTGATATCTAGACGCAACGCATCAAGCTAATTATAAGACTAGCAGGAACGAGAGCTGTAGGCCCTCGACCCCTCCCGAACTTGGTTATTCATCGTCATGGCTTCGATGCCAAAATCAAACTAGTTGTGCTATAAAGTTATACAAAGAAGCTGCTGCCACCAATGCCATTCTCTCTTGTCCGTAGCCTTAATTAAACCTCACGATTTCAACCTATCTTCAAGAAATTGCCCTGATAATCTTTTAACTGTATATCAAATGCACCAGTGCTATATGCATCAACTGAAAAGCTTAGATCAGTGGGGGCCTTCAACTGTTTGATTTCAACAGTATATCCAATGCATCAACTCAAAAACTTAGATCAGTGGGGGCCTTCAACTGTTTGATTTTAACCAACGCAACTTGATGGTGGAAACGTGTGGTTCATGATATCAGTACTCTCTCTCTCTCTCTCATTAACGTGGAGCTGACTAGATCTGTGGTTCATGATATCAGTATTCTCTCTCTCGTGTGGTTCATGATATCAGTACTCTCTCTCTCTCTCTCTCTCTCTCTCTCTCTCTCTCTCTCTCTCTCGTTAACGTGGAGCTGACTAGATCTGTGGTTCATGATATCAGTACTCTCTCTCTCTCTCTCTTTTGTTAACGTGGAGCTGACTAGATCTGTTGGCATCTTGTACTAACATCTGAAAACCAGTGGACTGCTTTTCTCGTTCACGTTGGGAAAACGTCAAGACTATTCCTATATTTTAGTGAATATTGGGAATGGTATTTATGCAATCAAATAATATGCTTAAGGATGAAGCTGTGTGGGGGCCTCTGCCCTTGTCTATGACGCATCTCACGTGTCCATCCAATCTTCTTTATCCTTTCCACCTCATCATCTGCTGACTAGGATTTTTTTGTGGATTAGGATATACGTGTATGACTAGGATTTCTTGTCGCCTTATTAGTCTTTAATTTCTTTCTATTTTTTGTGAGAGCCACGTTGGGTTGTGCTATATTTTTTTGAAAGAAAACATATCTCATTAATCATTCAACTGGCAACAGATTTCACTACAGCACATAACAGGGGACGAGATGTCACCCTAGAGCCAAAATGAAGAGAGAAAAACAGCAGATAAAACTAACTGTCTCTATTTGGACAGTCGTCCAATCCTCTGAGAATTGATCCAACTGAGATCGTTCGCAGGCCATTTCAGTTTGCAGCGTTGTCTAAGTTCCCATTGAATAGCCTCCTTCTGCCCTCAAAAGTTCTTGTGTTCCGCTCTAACCGAGTTGTTCGCCAAGCGGTCATAAGACAGCACTTTCTTACAGAGGCCCATTTTGAGCCTTTCTCCTGAAAGTTGCTTGCCAAAAGCAATTCCCTGAAGGACTGAATATTGTCTCCCAATAAACTGCAGTCAGTCCAAGCTGTTTTCTAAGGTCTCTGATGAACGAACAGTCCTCAAAGAGATGTGGTGCCGTTTCTTCGTTTTCTTGGCACATTCAGCATTTACTTGCCAAATGGAAACCTCTCGATTTCAAGAATGAATCAGACTTGACTTTACATTGTAGAATCAGCTATATTAAACTACTTTTTTTTTCATGTTTTCTTTGAAAATGAAAGTTGGTGGCAAGAGGGTCAGTTTCTCCTCTGCTGAATAAAGAAAATAAACAAACAGAAAATTAATCGTAATACCTAAGAGGAACTAATCCCCTTAATTTCACCAAAACCCTTTTCTTTTCTTTTTTGGAAACAGGTGGGCTCCTCTCAAGTTATCTATTATTTCAATGAGGCAATGTTGTTAAAATTGGTTTTTATAAATGAACGGTTTAAAAAAAATGACATCGGTTCAAATTTAATAGAATCTAATCAAGTCATTTTTACACACACATTAAAAACATGGAAAAGTTCTCAAATTCGAAAAGAAGCAGAGAAACCCTCCCTTCAAATTCCACCTAGGCATGTTCAGGAGCTGGAAAGTAGCTAGCATGAAGGGATGTAATCAATCTATATATGACAGACATGTTTTCAGGAATAAGTTAGTAAGAGTACCTCATAAAGAGAGTAAGCCACACAAACAGGTGCAAATATATATATATATATATATATATATGAGAAATATTTGCTACTAATGAAGGTAAGAAACTAATGAACTATAAATCATAGGTGCAAGTTGTATCGACTCAATCCAACCACGTACGTAGATGTGTTCAGCATGGTTTGTAAAAGAACATATTATAAAAGAAATCATCACATACACAGAAGACAATCTCTTTTCAATGCTTCTGAATCTGCCATTTATGCCTTAGATTGACAAAATCTCAATCACCATGTTTTTCTATCACAGCCACCTCAAGCCAATAATGGCCCTCATAAGTGGCAGCTAGTCAACTAACAATATAAAAGGTAAAGGCAAAGAAATGCTCTCACGGAATTTGAAATCATGGGAGCTTCCAAAACAGCACAACCATAATCTTGATTCTGCAATGAATTGTTTCACCACGGGGTAGTTACCCATGCAGTCAGCGGGGTCTTGTGTCAAACTGATGGCTCAGAATCAAATCCGGCTCATGCATGGGGGCTTCCATTGTTTTATCACGAATGAAGCAAGTAAGGTTGGGTGGTTGTGTTCTCAACTTGGAGTTTTACACAAGGTTGCCAGACTAGGAAGTAGAAGTGGGAAAGACACTGGAAGCTGAAGCGAGAAGCGAAGCATTTTAAAATGTATATGAAGCGTGAAGTGAGAAATAGAAAAAAACAATATAAGAATTGAATGGGAATCAAAATGGAACAAAAATAAAAACAAAAATAAAAGTGATTATTCTTAAATTTCATAATTTTTTAGTGTAATAATTAATTTTTTAACAAATTTTAAAAATAATAATTGTCAATTTAAAGAAAGCACATAGAAGTGAGTAAGAAGCTTGAGAGAAAATACATAAAAAATATGAAAAATAAAGTAAGAAAACATATAAGAAAAATATATGAAGCGTGTGGAAAGTATATGATAAGTGTAGGAGAATCCAAATTCTCATCAAGTTTCGCAAGCTAAGAGTATTGTGCTTCCGAAGCAAGTTTTCGGAAAACGAGCTTTCCACCTATCTAAGAAGCTTTCAATAACTTTGGTTAAGTGATCCGGTTCTTGGTGAGGTTTTATTGTCATAAAAAAATTGACAATAACACCAAGAATATGCATACTTTCTCAATGATCCAAAGAATGGAATAATTAATGGCAGGTCTCCAAAAAAATAGGGTTTTTTTTTGGCTAATTTGCAAAATAGTTCCTGCCTTATGCCATTTTGTAAATGGATCTTGGTCTTTCTCACAGTTGCTACAAACTGGTCCTTCTGTCAACAGCTGTAAGTTTGACCATAGTCAAACTCTGACCGTTGCTAACTGGTCACCAGAATGCCCTTCGTCAAATAGTTAGTGTATTAAATTTTTGCAAATCAATCCCTACCTTATTCATTTTGTTGTCAATCCCTTAACAGTTACCGTCAAAAAAGCTAACCGCTGGTAACCTCATTGTCTGATTTCCAATTGGGTTAATGGAAGGCATGGACCAATCTGCAAATGGACATAGGTCAAGGATTATATTGCAAATAATCTAAAGGCAGAGACTAATTTACAAAAAGCTCAAAAAAAGTGCCACGTCATAAGCATTGAAGACCTGAAACCAATGTTTAAATTGGTTCACTAAGTCAATCAGTCAAAAAAGTATGATGAATCATTTTTTTTTTTTTTTTGGATTTATAACCCAAAGAAACCATACCCGGTACAAAGATCTGATCGTGCCCTGTAGATGTGTTTAGCATGACCAATTTAGTGGGAATCAGCCATTCTATCATGTCTTTTCAACAAAAGTGTTGAGAAAATTTAGTATATATCTGTTTTTTTTTTTTTGCATCAGCTAGGAAACCTACATATACAGTGATCCAAAAGTCGAATTCTACTAAATGGAGCATGTAGATCATATCTTTGAATTAAGAATATTTAACAAGAAAACCAAAACAAAGAAAAAATTAGGTTTTGCTTAGTCTATTGTAGTATATAGATAAAGCAAATTAATCATTTTTACAATAATTCGATTAGTAAAAAAATCCTAACTAGATATCATAAGAATGAGTTGTGTGGATACAATCAGACATCAAACATGAACTTGGAACTGGCCGCTCTTATATTTTGCTTCTTGACAAAAAACACAATTTTATGAGCTGAAAAAATATCTTAAAGTGTATAATGTTCATACTTCAAGGCTCTTAAAAGTGTGCTTATGTGTCATAGTTGGAGGATTCAAGAGTCAATTCCCAGCAACCAAATAATGTAAATCACATCTATAGTGTATATACAGAGAGAATAGGTGGTAGCTGCTTACCATTTTTTTAACAGGATTACCAGTCTTTCCAAGGAGTTTTTCGTGTTTTCCTTGAATCTGAGCTTATATATGTGTTTTACATGCTTGATTTTATAGGAATCAATTCTTACATAGTTCGATTACAACAATCAAGCCTTAAAAAATTATGTTTTTCTATTAAAAAAACATAATTCAACTGTCATTTTTCTAAAAAACTTATTCATGCCTGAATACATCTGGGTGGTCAGATTTGCTAATAAGAGATCTAAAAATACTGGTTTGCCCTTGGCAGGATGGTGGTAAGCAGCTACTACTTTTCCTTACCAACAAAATCGGTCGATTTCAAGAGGTTACTGTATTGCCCTCATGTTGTCTGCATAAAGTGTAGGTTCAATTCGGACTGAATCCAACACAAGTTGAAAAAGTAAAGCAAGATGATATGCCTAAAAAAAAGAACATAAAAAAAATTTTAGAGGACATATTTTTTTTATGTAGCGTTGCTGCATGCTTACCATACATCTCAACATTTTTCGCACCCATTTTTTGAAATACAAGATGGATGGTTGTCAGGCAAGTCTATGTATGCAGCGGTGCTACGTAAAATGTGAAGTCACATGATAGCGACTGATCTGGCGTGGTTGTGTGATGAGACATAGCATCATTCATGCTTAAGAGTAGGGTTGTCAACGGGTTTACCGGGACCCCGACCCGTACCAAACCCTATAGGGTCTCGGTATGGAGATAAATAATAAGACCCGAATAAGACCAGGGTTCAGACTCGAAAGTTCGTTTAATATATGAATCGGAGTGTAGTTTATAAAATTTTAGACTCAGGCTCAACCCGAGTTTCGATTAAGACTCGCTATTTTCAATGTAAAAATAATAATAAATTATTATTTTATCGGGCATGGCCTGAGTGTGGTTCATGTAGTTTTTAACAGGTTCGAATATGGTTTCTCTTATGATGAGTCTGATTAGACCTAGGTCCAGACCCAATATCATACCCAAAAATCAGTGCCAAGACTGGTTCCATCTGGGTCTAAACCAAACCTGTGCCGTTGATACCCTACTTAAGAGAAAGCGGGTAGCAACAACAGGCTGTTGGAAGACGGCATGCGCTGAAGCCAATAATGGTGCTTTAGTTATATTTAAGCCAAAAGAGAAAGTAACTTGGGTAATAAAGTTGAAAGGTGGGGTTAACGTAGATCCGCCAGCCATGGGCTGGGTTTGGGTCAAGGTTTTAGGCTGACCCATTATATACATGGACTGGGTTTGGGTCGGTTTGTGGGCTAACGGGCTGGTCTGATGAGCCTGTTATTTATTAAATTTTTAATAATATAAAAAAATTTACAAGTAACTATTATTATTTACCTAATTAGTTGTATTAATTTTATAAAAACAAGAAAGATAATTAATTGGGTATATAGTAACTTAGTAAAGATTATTATTTACCTAATTAGTTGCATTAATTTTAAACCAGAAAGATAATTAGTTGGGTACATAGGAACTTATTAATTTATTAATTTTATAAAAAATTTAATTTTTAAATTTTTAAATTTTTAAATTTTTAAATTTTTTAATACTTTAAAATTTAATTTATTAATTTTATCAAAAATAACCTACAAATGAGTTTGGGCCCGATCGAGCCCGGACTACTTAACATTGGCTCATTGGGCCAATGAACTGGGTCATGAGCTGCTCTTCAAATCGGAATCCGTTAAGAAGCGGGACACATTTAAAGCTTGGCGGGCAAAGCTCTAAACGGGCTCGGGCAGGCTCATTGCCCACCGCTAGTTGAGAGAGATCAGATCAGAGTGTGCCGTCAGAGCACTTTTGGATGAAGGGTATAAGATGCCACTTGGATGGAGTCCACACTTTTTTTTTTTGGTGTTTCAGATGGACGGTATCAGAATGGTTTAAAATGAATACTCACAATGAGTTTTGATGGGCATCCAAGGCACCTCTCTGAGGGTGAGGTGTCTTTGACGTTAGGGGTGGCAATCGGGTCGGGTCGGCGGGTTGGTGGGTCAGGTTAACGGGTTGGCAGGTCAGAATACCTCAACACGAACACAACATGTTTATTAAACGGATTGGATGTGGCAAACACGAACACGACTCATTTATTAAACGGGTAGCCCGACACGACATGATTAACCCATTTAATAAACGGGTCGGGTTGACACGACACGGTGACCCGTTTATTAAACGGGTCAACCCGATAACTTGAAGCATAAAAACCCGAGCTTATCTTTATTTTCCCCTTCTTAGTTCTCACTAGTCCAAAAACTCTTATTTTCCTTCGTACCAAAATATAGGTCCTTCTCTAATCACCAAAAGAGCTCATCATAGTGAGGAAAACAAAGAAGAAAACCTCATCACCGAGAAGAAAACGAGAATAAGTACATATTACTTATCCCAACCCCTTCTTCAAGATCAAAAAATGAGGTGCTTTCAACGGGAGAGACGAAACGTTGGGCTTGCTTTGTTTGGGTGCCAAACCAAGAGGAGGAACAAGACGACTGAGAGAAGAGGGTGGTGGTGTGCGCCTGCGCGGTGATGGCAACGAGGTAGAGAGGAGAGGTCTCGGGCTCTCGGTTGTGGCTGGGTAGGAAGGAGTTAGGTGGGTGATTAAAGTGTAAAGTTGGGAGTTAGGGTTAGATAAGTTAATATATATATGAACGGGTTGCGGGTTGACGGGTTCGTGTAAACGGGTTGGCATACCCCTAACACAAACACGACCCGTTTAATAAATGGGTTAGGCGGGTCAACCCGTTTACGACACGAACCCGTTTAAGCCAAACCCTAACCCGGCTAAGAAGCGGGTTGGCGGGTCGGGTCAGATTTTGCCACCCCTATCTGACACGATCCGCTCTGAATAAAGTTTGGACAAAACCTGAATTTGTCGCAGAGACCGATGGGGTATTTTCATCACAGGATTCTAAAGGGGTACCTTTTTACCGTAAAGGATGTGCACCTATCAAACCCTATGTCAAAGGACACACTGTTTTTATATTACTCTTCATGAAAAATACACAAAAATGATGGATCCCGTGTCCCCTTTCCTGTGTCCATGTGACATGGATCAAACAATTCTTCTCAGTCCAGGCCTTAAACCACTGGGTGTCAATGGGTTGTGTTTTTCTTGAGTGCCTGATCCATTTCAAATTCTGATAGCTAAGCATGCTGACAACTTGAGTGAATAACATGAGGGTTAGGTTTGAAATATGACTTTTTCCCAATATTTGATCCAACCTTTAACTGATTTAAGTGGGTGCTTGTATATATACATAGAGTAATGTGTTCCTTAGGCTCTCTTTTTGGTCGAGTCTCGTTAGGTCTTTTAAAAAATTATAGTTTTTAATATTTTTTCTCATAGATGTGATCTATAGGTTTTGTTTAGTGCTAACCAGCTTTTGGATCGTTGAAATCTCACGTGTATACAGGTGATCCAAAATCAATGCCTAAGAAGGTACCAATTTTTCTCGGCTTATAAAATCATATTTTTTCATAAAAAAACATCATCCAATAGTCGATTCTCACTAAATCAATAATGATAAATTTAACAGTTCAGATCTATCATAAAACACTTAAAATCTATAGGGTAGAACGGGACAAAAGGAGAAATGGAGCTTAATATGTTCACTTCTCTCTCTCTCTCTCTCTCTCTCTCTCTCTCTCTCTCTCTCTCTCTATATATATATATATATATATATATATATATATATATATATATATATATATATGTATATTCCTTAGCCCTCTTTTTCGTTGGGTAGTGGGTAGTGTTAGGCTCCTTCAAAAATCATAGTTTTAAGTATTTTTTCTCATGTTAACAGCATAGATGTCATCTATAGGTTTTGTTTAGTGAGAACTGGCACTATGAAGGTGTGAGTTTTTTTTACTAAAAAAAATATATCTTTTTGTTGAGAAAACATGACCCAAGAGTTGATTCTCACTAAATCAAGCATGCTAAATGCATCTAACGGTTCAGATCTATCATAAGACACTTAAACCCCATGAAACAGAACAAAGCAAAACGAGAAATGGTGCCTAATATGTTCAGTTCTCTCTCTCTTATACATATATATGCTTGATTAATAGGTGCTTGAGCAGCTACTTAATTGAGCTGACTGTCCATCAACGCACACAAAACAAAAAAAAAGTGTTTTAGCAAGAAAATAAGACGTGACCCACCAAAGGCTCATCTTGTCTGGCATGAGCAGTTTGGTATATTGCAAGTTCAAATCCCAATGGTATATGGTTGTATAATTAGTAGGGGTCTACCTATCCCCTGCTTTCTCTTAAAAAAAAATTAATATGACTCGACCCCACTATTTTAGACATGCTAAATCTATCTACGAGATCTTGGATCCACTAGTGTTTGTGGCCCCCAAACATTTGTAGTAATACATTAACATATATATATATATATATATATATATATATATATATATATAGAGAGAGAGAGAGAGAGAGAGAGAGAGAGAGAGAGATTGGTAGCTACTGCTCCATGGGTTTTTTTTTGCTTCTTCC